>NW_026294447.1:48162581-49362581 GCF_007827085.1 Peromyscus californicus insignis | reverse complement strand
AGGGTCATCGAGCTCTGTTACCATAGCTACCTGTTAGCCCCGACCTTCTGAACCCAAACCCATCTGTTCTTGGCAACCTCTTTCCCAGGGATCTTGCCTGAGGCCTGACTTCCCTCCCAGCCTCTTCTACATGGCTTCTTCTGACACTACCAGGCCCCAGGCAATAATTCTTCACAAGCTTGCCAAACTTGTAATTCCTGAATGAATGCTCAGAGAGTGAGATGTTGGCCTAATTGCTATTACACTAGCATGAATAACCTCCTCCTCTGAACTTACCTGCAGGTAATCTCACCTGGAACCTTCTCTCTCGGGTCACTTATGCCTCTTCAAGGCTGATGTGGTGGTGGCCAGCACAGGACCAGTGATGGGTAAAGAGGAAGATATTACCTAGTTGGGAAGGGTCTTGGGAACTGCAGGGCTCAGTTCTCAGGCTACACACAGTGGATACCAGAAGTTTCTTTCTCTGCTGGATTAAGTTGGTCATGTTCATCAGACTGTGCTTCCAACCACTGTACCCACAAATTTTGGCACTCAAGAATATGATCTGAAAATTTACTGATTTGTATCAGCTCCATTGAGTGCAGAAGCCTGGAATGTGTTAGTTCACTTTTCTTTACTATAATGAAACCCCGGAGGCAAGTTAACTTTATAACAAAGAAAAGAAAACATAACCAAAAAGGTTTATTTCCCTCACAGTCTTGAAGAGTGTGGTGTTGGTATCAGCTCAGCTCAGGCTGTGTGGTAGGAGCATATATATATATATGATGGATTGGATGATAAATGTCCCCCATAGCCTTGGGCATTTGGTCCCTAGTTAGTGGTGCTGTTTGGGGATGTTTAAGAGATATGGCCTTGTTGGAGGAGGAATGTCCTGGAGACAAGCTTTGAGAGTTTAAAGACTCATGCCATTTCCATTTTTCATGTGCATTCTTCTTCCTGCTTAAGGTTCAAGCTGTGAGCCCTCAGCTTCCTGCTTCAGCCCCCATGCCTCTGCTCTGCCATCATGGACTCTTACCCTTCGCGGGTGGGAAACCCAAATAAACTCTTCCTTCTGTAAGTCACCTTGGTCATGGTAGTTTTTGTCCATGTGTAATATAATATAATATAATATAATATAATATAATATAATATAATATAATATAATATAATATAATATAATGTAATATAATATAATATAATATAATATAATATAATATAATATAATATAATATAATATAATATAATATAATATAATATAATAATGTTTTTCCTCTTTCCTCCTTCCAACCCTTTCCATGGCCCTCACCCTTGCTCTGTCAAATCCATGGCCTTGGTTATGGCATCACATCCTAGCAATGGAAAGTAACTAATACCATGTTGGAGAAGGAAACATTCCATCTACAAACAGGAAGCCAGAGATGGGGGCTCCCTCTTAAAACAACTCACTTGGAAGAGTTGGGGCCCCACCCACACAGCTACAGTAATCCTTTGCAAGGGCAGCTTCTCTTCTGACCCAACATCGTCCCATCAGTCCTCACCTCTTAAAGGGCCCTCATCTCTCCGTATCTCTTCCCTAAGGTCCAAGTTCCCAACATATGAACCTAGGAGCATACGCTCAAAACATAATCCAAAGCAAGTCATATGTATTTGTTGTGCAATACTGATTCTAGAGTGTGGTGTGCAAGAGGCACAGAGCTGTTGGAATGGCAGTCTTCATCTACTCCACTCTATCATTAAGTTCTAACTGCTGCATTCCACAGTAGACATTCTAGGAAGAGGAGACTGGGGGTGGGGATGGGGTGGGGCTACCTGCCACTGCCTGGCATCTCCCACCCTCAGAAAAACAGCTTCTCTGAGACACAGGTAGGAAACACGCTCGTGCTTTGCCTTTCACTATGGCCACGGAGGCCCAAGCTAGGGGGTGACGTTGTTATTTTGCATGTCACCACTGTGCAGGGAAACTGCCAGGCCTAGGGTCACACAGGAGCTGTCAGCTGAATCAGGTTTCTTGGTGACCTTTGGCTTGAGCAGACCTTGAGCCTGAGGAGGAGCATATCCTAAGCAAACACTTAGACCTCTTAGCTGGATTTGGAAGTAAGCGCGTAACCACTCCTAAGAAGCGGCCTTCCCCTTTCTTTCCTCTGGCATTCTGTTCGCCTGTCCTTGGGCTGCCCTTAGTGTCTGAGCCCCATCTGCTCCACTTCCATCACCTCTGAAGGCCTCGGGTTGCCTCGGGTGCTGTGCTGGTCATGTCCCAAGCACTTTTTTCCTCTGGGCCCTGACTGAGTTTCAGTGTCTGCTCAGGTAAACAAAGACCCTCTATGTTCTTCATTAGCCTCAGGGCATGACTGGAAAGCCTTCACTGATGGCTTTGGGAAGCTGGAGGAGACACACCCGGAGGGGATGAAGGTGGTGCTTCCTTGAGCCTGCAGACCGGGTACTGCCAGAACAGCTCCATTCTCAGAGGCAGTATTACAGAGTCCAACACCCCCACTGCCCCTGAAGCCACTTGCCCTGATCAAGTATCCCGAATACTGGTGATGCCCACTTTGCAGGCAGTGCCGTTCCTAACGTGCAGGCCCCCTCTTCTGCCCTGACTACACGCTCACCTCACCAGGGAGAAAGCCAGTCTTTAGTGGTCCACAAGCATGAACTAAAGCTCCCACCCCCTCCTCTCTGAGATCATCCGCTCTGCTCCCTTGCTTTCACTCCACTCCAGTCACTCTGGCCTTTTCCTAACTCACCAAATATGGTAAACCTGAGGCCTTTGCTCTTAATATTCCCTTGCCTGTAGTGTTCTGCCCTTCTCTCCATATCCACGACTCTCTCACCTTTAAGACTGTCAAATGTTCCTTCAACACCATCCTTAACCATCCCATTTGAAATCCTACCCTCCCCAACCTTATCTTCCTCACCTGATCCTGCTGTTTCTTCAGTCACTTTTTTTTTTTTTAGGCTTTCTAATTTGCAACTCTCTTTTGCTTAATTAATTCATTCCCATGAATGGGATGTAAGCTCCAGCAAGGCAGGCTTGATGCCTACTTCATCTCGTTTCTACAGGCCCTAAAGCACTACCTAGCTCAGTCGAGGCGATCTCTAACTGTATAATTATTAAATAAATGCACAGGTGAAATAACGCGCAGCTTAGACACCTGCCCCTGCTCTCAGTTACAGGGTCAAGACCAGGAAGCCCCACGGATGACTTGGCATTCTCTTCAGAGGGCAAGGGAGCTGGCATCTGGATTCGCAGCTGTCCCCCCCCACCCCCCCTCACTCGCTTCCAACAAACATTTAAGGAACTTCAGTCAGGTTCTGGAGAAGGATGAGTCGCCGCCCCCTCTGGCCTCCTGGGGACCAAGGCTGCCTGGGGCAGAGGGGAGCTTGAGGAGGGGCGCGGGCCAGCTCAGGCAACCTGCGATGGCAGGGCGAGCCGAGGCAGGCCCGCCCTTCACGCCCCCTCACCCCAGGCACCCAGGCCTGCGGGGCCCCAGAGCGTCCCCGGGATGGCTGCCCTGGCTTGACCCCGCACGGCCCCCGGCTTGCTCCTGAGCCCATCCCGCGCTCCTCACGCCCGGCTCTCCTCACTGCCCTCCCGGCCTCCGCCCCGGCCCGCTGCGACTCCGGCCCTGGCCGGCAGGGGCCGCTCCTCGCGGCGCCCGGGGCCCCGCCGCGCCCGCCGCCGCCCGCTCCCCGCCCCTTCCCCGGCCGGCGTTCCCGTTACGCCGCCGAGCCGGGAGCCGGAGCCCGAGCCCGCGGCCGCAGCAGGAGGCGGCGCGGGGCCCGGCGGCGGCGGCGGGGCCTGCGGGGCCTGCGGGCGCGCGCCGGGCCGGCCAGGGCGGCCATGGCGACCAGGAAGGCGGGCTCGCGGCTGGAGACGGAGATCGAGCGCTGCCGCACCGAGTGCCAGTGGGAACGGATCCCCGAGCTCGTCAAGCAGCTGTCGGCCAAGCTCATCGCCAACGGTACGCGCGGGCGCACCGGGGCTGCGGGGCCGCCGCGGCCTCCGGGGCTAGGCCCGAGGCGCGGGGCGCGAGCAGGGGCGCGGCCGGGTGGCGAGGCGCAGGCCGCGCGGTGTGCGCGGGCCAGGCCCTTGGGGAACGCGGGGTCCTCCGGTCACGCGGCGTGCGGCTGGGCCGGCGGGCGGTGGCGGCGCCCCAGAGTCCGGACGTGCAGGGCAGAGAGGCTCACAGAGTCGCCGCTGTCCCCGAGCCCAGAGGCCAAGGGCCAGCCCCTGGCTTCCAAGAAGTTGGAGCTGGTGTGCGTGTGTGTGTGTGTGTGTGTCTGTGTGTGTGTATGGCGCCCCCCGGGACATGCCTATTGGCATGTGGGGACCACCAGAGTGTGTGTGTGTGTGTGTGTGTGTGTGGTGTGCTCAGGGGTCCAACGAATGGGGATGTTGTAAACATATGGTATTCAAGGGCCCCAGGAGGAGGCTCGGACTTGGAGGATGTTAAGGGTGGCATTGGCAGGTTGGGGTGTGTGTCTTTAGGTCAGGCGATTGGATGTCAAATCTGCAGACCCGGAGAGGTCAGGGTGGAGCGTGTAAGGGAAACAGAGTCAGGGAGAAGGTTACTGGCCAGAAAGGTGAGGATGTGGTTGAAGGAATGGAGCTGATTGGATGAGGGGCTTGGTGTGCCCAGGAGCTGGGAATCTGAGCTGGGAACCTGGTGGCTGGACTTGGCCAACGACCCCGTTTGCTGAATTGGATCGTCCAGCCGCCCATCAAACCAAAATTGCAGCCAAAATGACATTCCAAAGCGAGGCTCCACGTGGCCTTATTTGTTTTGGAAGCAAGTATGGTTAATATTTGCTTGTGTTTTAGTACGCGCCAAAACCACAGGCAGGCACTCGGAGCATGGTGAGAGGGCAGAGGATTTTTGTCCTCCTTCACCTCTGGCCTCCCAAGGCTGTCTGGGCCAGTGTGGGCCAAACAACTAAATCACAAAGTCAGTGGATGAAGGAATGGCCTTGCTCGTTCGAGAAAGGACGTGTGCACTGTTTTCAGGCTTCTCACATCACACTACCCAGAAACGGACAGAGAAGTCACATACCCCCTTTAAGGTTGGTCTCTGCGATTTTATGGAAATAGTGCCTGGAAACGTAAAGTTTTCTTTTTAATTGGGTTTCGATGTGTGTCCCTCGAACTCAGCCACGTAGTGTAAGGCTAGCCTCCACGTCTCTAGCCTCCATCCTTGCCTCCCAAGTTTAGGACCATTGGCACATATCGCCATGCATAGAGGGCGAGATGTTGGTTTTGCACACTGTCGGCTAGAGTACCTTGCTTTGGGTAGGTGTTTTGGAAAATGGTGATTTGTCTCAGTTAAGTTAGCATTTTGAGGGAACGGTGTTGAGTCCCCAAGGACCCCAAAGGCAACTTGCCCTTGCCCACTTTGGCCTCTTCTCCTTACCTGCACTTTCTTTTTTCTTGTTGATCCCCGTCCTGAGTCTCCTGTGTCCCTTGAGTCCCTTCTGTGCAGGTTGATATTAGGATTCGGTGTGGTTTTTGAGCTTCCTCCCGGATCTTCCTGCTTCCTGCTCTCTGCTCATTCTTCAGCATGTGCGGTGCCCACCTGTGCCAGGTACTGACCAGGCCCCTGCTCTCCGGGAGGTCCTCTGGGAGGACCCCTGAGAATCCAATATGGAAGTAGTGAGAAGTGGTTTAAAGAACACAGACAAGTTGATGTGACTGAAAATAAAGACAGGAGAGAAGGGACTGACTCAAGCTGCTGTGGTCCCTGGAAGGAGAGGATGAGTGCAAGTCTCGTGCATGGACCCATCCTACCTTCATGGCCCCTTCGAAGCTAGCCTCTCTTTCCAGAACCTGGTTCCTGTGGCCTCAGCTGCCGCTGTGAATAGGGTGTGTGGTGGGCAGGGTGGTGGTGGTGAGCAGAGCATTGTGGCCCATGGGTCTGTGTATAAGTTAGCTTTGGAAAACTCCTGGGAGATAGTTTTGTCCCAGAGCCTCACGTGGTGAGTGAGCAGCAGCCATGGACGAGGAAAGGTCACTGAGACTTGAAAAGGTCGAAGAGACTGCTCAGAAAGACAAAGATAAAGCAGAGGAAAAATGAAACAAACCCAGAATGCTGTATCTGCTGTAGGTGCAGAGAAACATTTGAGGGTGTGTCTTCCCCTGACTCATGGGGCCTTCCTGGGCCTGCTGGTGGGACCTCTTCTTGGCTTTGGGGGGGGGGGGTCCTGGCTCCCCTATAGTCCCTGTGGGTTTGCTAGCACAAGTTTTGCGCAGGTGGGACACTGTTAAGTTGAAGCTTTGCTGCTTGAAGTAATGAATGCCAAGCCTGTCAGACTAAGACAGCTTTTTTGAAGGCAGCTGCAGCCCAGCAGGAGCATCAGCCCGGGGCCTGCTGGTACTGCTGCTGCTCCCTGTCTCTGTGACCTTGGTCCAATCACTGAACAGCCTGGAGTCCCTTGCCTCACGAGCTCAGTTTCCTCAACATTCAGAGCCCCTTTTAAAATGTGCCTTCCCAAGCATGCTGACACACCTTTAATCCAGTCACTCCAGAGACGGGCCAGTCAGGGCTACAGAGCGAGACCATGGGTTTTGTTTGTTTGTTCCTTGCAGGAATTATGAAGATTAAAAGGGCTGGGGATGAAGTGGAGTGGGATGCTTGCCTAGCGCACTACAGTCCAGGGTTCGGCAGGATGCACATGGTGCCACCCCTTTAATCTCAGCACCAGAGAGGTAAAGGCAGGTAGATCTCTGAGTTCCAGGACAGTGAGAGCTACATAGTGCCTCAAAACAAACAAACAACAACAACAGCAACAAAAAACAGACAACAAATAAAAGAAGTTCTGATTTTTATCTCTAGTAGTGTATGCAGACTGAGTGTGGGTTAGAGTACAAGGTAATCCTTGGCTGTATAATCAGTAGGTGGCTTGGGTTATGGAGACCCTGTCGGGGAAAAATAGATTAAAGTTTCTGAAGTCTCCCCTCGATAGCCACAGAGCCTGACACTGTGGTAGCAGGCCATTCTTTATTTATTTACTCACTCATTCCATTAATCCTATAAATATTGAGTACCTACTGGGAGCTGCAGGAGGCTGTTGAGCAGAAACAAAAATGCACTCTGCCCAGTTCTGTGAAGCCCACCTTTCGGTGGGGAAGGGCTGGGGAGGCAGATAATATGTTCATTGCTTCCTAAGCAGGATGTTGATGGGGGTCATGTTGCTGAAAGAATAAAGGGAGAGTTGGGTGGGAAGTTGCAGGGACTGCTGATTTCACATAGTAAATAGACGGCTCCAGTGGCTTAGGAAGCCCTACTGAGGCCTCGTGGGAGATAAGACCAGAGCTAACAGAGTGAGTTCAGGGAGGGCCTGGGTGGAGGAAGAGCGGGTGGGCCTTATGGGCTACAGTTATGGTGCTGGGTTTTCTCTGCATGAGATAGGGGCCAGGGGAGGGGTGAGAGGGGCAGTCCCTGGTTCTCTGCTTCCACTCAGCAGCGACAGCACCTTTCGGGAAGGATGGGCTGGCCACTCCCCACGAAGGACTCTAAGCTGTGGACACTGAGAGTCACTTCTCCCTCCTGACCCTGGAGATAAATGGTGCTAGACATTTTGCCAAGAGGTAGGTAGGTTAGAAAAGATCAAATGTCAAGTCAGAAGGGAAACTAGCAGTCCATCTTCTGCCTCACGCCCATTTCATTTGTTGTTTTAAAAAACAGTTTTTTGGAGACGGTTTGATGTATCCCAGGCTGGCCTGTTCTTAAACTGTGTAGCTGAGGATGATCTTGACCTTCTAACCCCTGCCTTCACTTCCAAGATTGCTGAGATTACAGGCATTTGTATGTGTCTGGTTTATTCTGTGCTAGGTATGGAACTCAGGGCCTTGTACATGGTAGGTGAACATTCTCCCAATATCCAGATTCTTCCTGGAACTGGCTGAGTGACCTTGAACCATCTGGTCAACTTCTCTGAGCCTACTTTTCCATTGGTAAGACAGGCTTTATAACCCCTGCTCCATGGGCTACATACACCCCCAGTTCCTCATTCCACATTGTCTTAAAAAAATCAAAACCTGGTTGTAATGGCTGGCTCTGTGCCAGCCTGCTCTAGAAGGAGGATAATGTCTTAAGTGGGAGCAGTGAGAGATTTCCACTGAAGCCTCGGCTCTTGCTGCCTGAAGTTTAGTGTGGATTCTTAGCCCACCCCACATGTGCAAAGTCACCGTCTGCATTTCGGCAAGGACAAGGTGTTGGGGCTCAGTGGATCCAGTGGGTGTAGGGTTGAGGAACAGCAGGGGCCTGGGAGTAAAGGTGGAGGACCAGTTCTCCATCAGCTTCTGGTTGGCCTGCTGGGTACTCCACAGAATGTTTCGTTGTTCTGACTTCCCAGAATGTCCTCTTCTAGCCTCTTAAGTTTCACCTCATGTGAAGTGCAGTGCACCTGGGCTGATAGCCAGACTCCCTGAACTGACTGAGTGACCTGGAGCCCACGGTAACCTCTCTGAGCCTGCCTTCCCATTGGGAAGATGCCACCTGCTCCATTAAGGTGGCCATGAGGATCGATACCTGTAAAGCTCAGTACACGGTGTTCCTTCTTCCCAGTGGTTTCATGTGGTCCTGGCTGGGGAAACTGAGAGACAGAGACTTGGAAAAGGTGTGTCTATCTGAGCTGGTGCTTGATGAGGGCCTCATCTACTACTGTGGCAGGAGCTGGCGTACATGGGTCCTGGGCAGTCACTGTGAGGTCATGTAGCTTCTCTCTCCAGCCAGTTATCTCCTTAGGCAGCTCTGCTCCTGAGCTCACTTGGAGCAGGGAAGCCCTACATGGTAGTTCTCTCAGAAGGGATCTTAGCCCATCTGATTTGGTGAGACTTGGAGACATTTTAATCACCTCTTGGTGATGGGTTGGTAAGGAAATGGTTGGAGCCAAAGTTTGGCTCCAGAATCTGTTTGGACCATGCTATGAAAGGGAGGTTCTTGGTTTGCCTGTGGCTGACCCCCTTGTTGTTTGAAGGCATAGATGGCATCATGGCTTCCTGTCTAGACTCCTGGTATCTCGAAGCCACTGCAGACTTCTCAAGACAGTTATTGCCCAAGGGCTTCTTGGGAAATATCTGAGGCTCTGCTGTGATAGTGGCCTTGCTGTTTAGAAATGACCTCTTAGGACATTCCTGGGGTACCCCACAAGCCTCTGGGAGTCAAACTGCCCCCAGGTCAGTGAGACCTTCTGTGATCCTCTAGCTGTGCTTCCTGGCCACATCTTGCTTTTAAACAGTCTTGTCGTCCCCGAAGCTCATGCTTTGTGGTATAGAGTATTGCCCTCCTTTTGGATTGCTGGCACCAGGCTTTGGTGCTTGTGGTCCCTGCAGTGAGGGCAGAAAGACCTCGACTTAGGCCAGCACTGGGGCTGGGACTGCCCTGCTCTTCCTGTGGCCTCGTGCTTGGAGGGACTCTTTTGGGGCTCTGGGTTGGGGGAGGAGTCTTGACTTTCATCTGCTTGGTCCAGCCACTCTTCAAGCACATCTTCCTGTCTCCTTGGAGCAGTGTCCTTTCCCCTCATCCCTGGGCTAGTTTGGATTCCTGGCCCCTGGCTTATGGTTCCCCTTTTGCTCATGCCATTCAGCTCTGGGATCTTCACTGAAGGTCAGAGCCTACCCATCTGTCAGACTCTGGTCCAAGTTCCTCCTGGCTGCCCTTCCTTCACAGAAAAGGCAGCCATAACAGTCTGGATCATGTAAGACCTTGGACATCATGTCAGATGTCATTTTTCAAACTGTGCTGTTGGGGAACCTCTCTTGGAGTTTAGGGTGGTCCTCACTTATGGGAGCAGCTGAACTTTTCCCTAAGGCTTCCTTTGAAGGGACGGCTCAAATACTTAGAACACAGAAACACTGAAGTCCACCAATCAAGTCTAAGCTACAGATGAGGGAGCGCAGAGAAGGAGGTGCCCCCTGTAAAACTCTGGGCAGCCAGCAGGAGAAGCAAGCGGAATGGGTTGGAACTCCAGCCCCAGAGTTCAACTGCTTGAGTTCCCTGTGTGAAAGGGCCTTGCGAAACTCTGAACTAAAGCCCCGGCACACCCAAAGTCCTCCTGAATCCCTCAAAGCCAGATGCTTTCTAACCAAGACTATTTCAAAATATGGTATATATCCTGAACATTGTGTGACTCTCCAAGTCGGGTCTGGGGCAGCACTTGTGCGCTGAAGTGTATGAATAGTCATTGCAAAGGATAAAGACACTGCCAACAGGTGTCAGTTCATCTTGGGTTCTGTTCTTCAAATGAATAACAGCAAAAACCAACTTTGGCGGGTGGGGAGATGGCTCAGAGGGTAAAGTGCCTGCTTACGAGCATGAGGCCCCGAGCTCCAGCCCCTAGAACCTGTGCACAGAAGCCAGGGTGTGGCAGCAGCAGCAGCCTGGGAGCAGAGACAGGGTGATCTCAGGTTTGGCTGGCTAGCCAATCTAGCCAAAAAGATGGCCTCTGTGTTTAGCAAGAACCTCTATGAAGAGTGATTAAGGAATATATTCCAATGTCAACCTCTGGCCTCCAGATGTATATGCATGGGTAAGGGCATCCACATGGATAAGCACACCTGCATATGTGCGTGTGTGTATGTGTGTGTGTGTGTGTGTGTGTGTGTGTGTGTGTGTGTGTGTGCGCGCGCGCGCGTGTGTTACATACAAATATAACAATTTTATTTTTAGAGAGTTCTTGATTTCAGAAATTACTGCTAATGCACTGTAACCTGTAGTAGAAGTGCCGAAGTTGTAAGGTAGCTGTAAGGACAACCTGCAGTTACTAATAGTGCTTATCTCAGTACTTGGTCAGAGCAAATGTCACTATGGGCTAGCTATTTCATGCTGCTGGTGGCGGTGTTACCATCTCCATTCCATGTCCAAGGCTCTTTCTCCGCACCCTCCCCCCCTTGTTTCTTCGCCAAGTGGCTAACTTTTAGAGGGCCGAGGGCCATTGTTTTTCTGGCCTCAAATTGTGGATGGAGCTGGGCTCCCAGCTCACTGGTGGAGTGTTGTGTTGACTTGGCCCACCTATAGACTTGTGAGCCCAGTTCTCTGAGCAAATAGAGCAGACTCCAGGAAGTAAGGTTGAGGGTCTCTTGCCTTGGAAATGAGGGGTTTCCCCTACACACACACACACACACACACACACACACACACACACACACACACACACCCTGACTCTTGAACATCACTTCCCACCTTCCTGTCTACCCCCTGTTCTGCTGTCAGCCATTTCTTGTGCTGAGCACTTTATTATGGTTAGGCCCTGGTTTGTGATTCCAGCTTCATGCCTATGATTGGTTCTGAGGATTTGCTACCCAATAATGAATGCTTGGCAGTGATTGGCTGAGACATAAGCGTGTGACAGTTCTAGTCAGTGGAACAGTAGGGAGTATTTACTTGATGCAAGGGCTCCTGGGAAAGATTTCCTTTTGCTGAAGAACCCCTGTATGTGCTTATCAGGGAAGAAGAGGCACCTTTCATGCCTGGGAAAAGCTGTTCATGCATTGAACCCATTATGGTTGCTGACCCATGGAGGGTGGCAGCGTAGAGACAAGAAGAATGTGGCTGCTGAGATACCAAGCTTCTGCCTTGCTCTTCTCTGGGCTTCCTGTTGTGTGAGATAATATGTTCCAACATTGAGACCACACTGAGTCAGGTGTTTGCTTGTTACTTAATGCTGAAGGCATTTCAGCGATTCCACCTCCTCAGCCCTGGGGCTGCCTGGCCAGCTTGGTCTGGGCACTTGAGAATAGCCTTTGCTCTTCATTCCCATTGGCCTCACATTGCAAGATTTCTCTCTCTGGGTGACCTCATGCTTGGCAGATGGTGGAGTTTTGCAGGCAGCTGATGTGTGTGAAAGCTGGTGTTCCCATTGAGAAGCCCAGGAAGAAGGTTTTCATATGCCTTCCAAAACCATCCACCTCAACCACCAAGACAAAACTATTTAGGCTAAACAGTGTCATGTAAAATACGAAGGACAGCCACAAGTCACCAAAAACCTAGTGCAGGAGCAGTACCCCCTGCCGCCTGAGGACTTGTCTGTCCCTGCTTATTGGGTGTGGCAGAGGGGAAGGTGCCAGCCCCATGCAGAGTGGATCTTTTGGGTTCTTTCAGAGACCCTCCAGACCTGGAGTCAGCATGTTCATACACTTGCCCCCATCCACCAAGGGCCACATTTGGTGCTCTACAGCTAGTTTCCTGAATTACAGCTGTTAAGACAGTGTCATAGGGAAAGCGACTGGACAGCATCCCTTAGGCTTGTCCTCTGTGTCCAATACTGGGTGTGAACTTCTACATGGATTCTGGGTAATTGCTCTAGCATCCAAGTGAGACCAAGGGTCACGATACCTCTCATTCAGGAGATGAGTAGAGTGAAAGAGCGGAGAAACAGTGGAGACAAGGGCTCTGGACATTATAAGGTTTTCAGACATGTCCTGGAGGAGTCTCCTTGACAGGTGACTAAGGCAGACTCCAACTGCATTTTTAAGTAGAATCTTTGTGGCTTCAACTGGCAGCTGGGGAGTGAAGAGCCTGGTCTGGGAAGGAAGTTGCCTTAGTCAGTCAGTGTTCCATTGCGATGAAGAGACACCATGGCCAAGGAAGCTCTTATCAAAGAGAGCATTTCATTGGCACTTGCTAACAGCTTCAGAGGGTTGGCCCGTGATCCTGGTGCCAGGAAGCAGGCCACATGGTGCTGGAGCAGTAACTGAGAGCTTTTTACATCCCGATCCATAGGCAGCAGGCAGAGAGCGACACTGGGTCTGCCGTAGCCTTTGAAACCTGAAGCCCACCCCAGAGACATGCCTCCTCCACCTACTACTTGAACAAGGCCATACCTTCTAGTCCTTCCAAACAGTTCATTATCTGGGGACTAATCTTGCAAACACATGAGCCTATGGGGGCATTCACATTCAAACCGTCACAGAAAGTGTTGGGGTCCAGATGCCTGGCTCTTCAGAGGGCCAGAGGTAGCGCCGGGTATGACGGCAGTAACAGCAGTGATAGCAGATGTGAGCAGGAGCTTCCTGGGGGGCTCATGTGACAAAGGCCCAAAGCTGAGGACAAATGACTTCGACTGGCCTACAGAACCAGGGCTTCTCCCCGTGCCTGACAGGCTCCATGGCCCTCTCCTTCCAGCCCTTCACTCAACACTTCGGTGAACCCAGCACAGGATGTCAGAGGGTTGTAAATGTAATGGGGGTGCAGATAAATGTCACCACTAGACTGTCAGGTCCAAGAGTTGACCCTTTGGTTGGTTTTGTTCATTGTCATACCCCAAGCACCAGGGCCAGACACACAACTGTACCCAGTGATTTAATGTACCTAAGTCTTAATAACTGTGTCGGGTGGAGCATAGTTAATAAACAAGCCACCTTTGAGGAATGTACACTTACTTACTCCTCAGACACTGAATCTCCGCTGAGGACCACCCACTGCCCTATGCCATGGAGTAGATGGTGCTCAGGTCAGGGCTGGGTGTGGAAGGAGGATGAGGGCCATGGCAGCCCCTAGGAGGGAGTATCCAGGTGCAAGACTGTTGGTGTTGGGTGGCTTCCCTGGCTGGCTTGTGTATATCCTGGCTGATAGATTGCTCTTAGGGATGACCTAACACCCAAGCCCTTTCCTCCCCGTAGCTCTTATGGGAGTCTTCCCCAGGACACAGAGGTGGCCCTGGGTCCCTTCTACTGCCCTTCTGTTCTACATACTTTCAGACTGCTTACCCTGTCTCAGGAGGCCTGCTTCCCCGGAGGCACTGCCTTCCATGGCCCTTGTGGATTTGAAAGTTTTCTCAAGCTCCCTGGTGCCAGGAGTGGCCAGTTGATAAGGATGTCCTGCAGCCCACGCCAAGCCCATGACCTGCAGCAAATGCCACTTCTGCTCCCTGGCCCAGGCCAAAAGAGTTGATCTCAGCCAGGTGGTGGTGGCGCACACCTTTAATCCCAGCACTTGGGAGGCAGAGCCAGGCGGATCTCTGTGAGTTCCAGGCCAGCCTGGACTACAGAGCAAGATCCAGGACAGCCAGGGCTGTTACACAGAGAAACCCTGTCTTGAAAAACCTTAAAAAAAAAAAAAAAAAAAAAAAAAAAAAAAAAAAGAGTTGATCTCTACCGAGTCCTGGGCCCAGAAGCCTGGGAACAGGGTCTGTGAGAAGCCTTGCAACTTCCTTCACTTCCTGTGGAATCCCTGCCTGCCACTGCCCATTGTCCTGGCACTGAAGTCTTGCTGGGACTGGAGGACACATCAGGCCAGCCCCTTTGTCACAGTTCCTTCCCATCTAAGTGAATGCCCTCCGTGTTCCTCACTCAGGACTCAGGGTCCCTGTCTCCTCACAGGCGTGCTCCTCGCCTAACCCCTGGGAGATCCTGTCAGCTCTCTCTGGGTGTGTCTGACTTGAGTATGTGGAACTGACTTCCTGAGAAGGCCGTTTCCTAGCTTCTGGGCTAGCCTGATAATGTCCTCTGCCCTGTGGTTGCTTCCTGCCCTCAGAGCTCTGGAGATGGCTAGATCAACTGGCTGCAGGTTTTCTTTCTTTTCTTGGGTTGGATTTCTGTAGAGGAAGTATGTGTTCATGTACCTGGGGTGTGTGAGTGTGTGTATGTTAGAAAGTGTGAACAAGTATGGGGTGAGTATAAGATTGTGACAGTGAATGTGTGTGTGAGCATGTATATGAAAGTATATAATTGTGCGCCACCACCGCCCGGCTAATGAAAGTATATAATTGTGAGTGTGTGTATGTGTGTGAGAGTGTGAGTGTAAACTGAGAGTGAGTATGAACATCATCTGTATGAGTGAGTATGAGTGTATAACTGAGTGTGACAGTATGAGTGAATATGTTTGTGAGAATGTGTATGAGTATAACAGAGAGAGAGAGAGAGTGTGTGTGTGTGTGTGTGTGTGTGTGTGTGTGTGTGTGTGTGTGTGTAGAGTGTATAACTGAGTGTGTGGCCAGCATGTTCTCTTTTTTCCCCACGTTGCTTCTGTCTCCAGTCCTGTTGTCTCCCGATTCTGTGCTGTGTGTGGATGCAGGGAGGAGGTTTTGGCATGAAGCCTGGACTGAGTACCAAGATTTCCCCAGAAGATCATTTATGCCAGCTTCTTCTGGGCCCGTCATCTTTGCCTTTTGCCATCTTTGCTTTCGGTCAGGAGTTCCAAATACTCTCACACTGTGAACTGGGTCACAGTTGAAACAAGGACAGCAGGAGGAGTTGTCCGGTAGAAGCCCTGAGGTAGGCACAGGAAGGTCTGGGCTTTGGTCAACAGTCATGGCCAACGTGTGGGAAAGCTTTGGGGGAGCAGGCTCTTGAGATCCGTGTATTTGGTTGAGTCCTGCCTAGGGAGGGGAGACTTACGTACTAATTGATTTCGGAAGTACTGAGCACCTAACCTACTGTGTGCCAAGCACTAGTGTCAGAGAAGAGTGAAAGGATTAGATGAGCACTGAGGGGATGGGCTAGTGTTTGTTCACCTTGGGGGAAGAGAGGGACGTGGGGCGTCTTCCATTTTAAAACGGGGAATAGACAACAAATCTCTCTCCTGAGGTAGAGGTGTGTGCCCTTCTTGCTTTGTTCCGTATGCCTCCTGGTCCGATCCCCCTGCCTGTCCAGGCAGGGGCTTGCTGCCAGGCGGCTGGTCACAGAATGCAAGCACCATTGCTCTTCTGTGGCTTTGTGCTCCCACCTTCCAAGGCAGACGTCCCCCTCTCTCATTCATGACCTTGCCTCACACTTAAGCTTCCTGCCGTCCAACTACAGCCACCACATCGGTCAGCTTCCCTCCTGCTGCTGCTGCGTTGGACTTGAGCTCCTTCAAAGGCAACAGCCCTTTACCTGCGCTCATGACTCTGCCCTCACTCCCTGGTCTCAGGCCTGTGCTACTTTGCCGTTCTCGCTGCTTCTCTGAGCCTGCCCTCGGCACACACAGGTGCCGTGCTTCTTCTCAAGGCATTGTTAGTCCTGGCTAACAGTCTAGTTCAGCGTCCCTGCTCTCCTCTGTTCCACTTTCTAGCAATGACTTGCCTTCTTTCAGGTTGGACTTGGCCTCAGCACCTCCAATTCCACAAAGACTCCCCCTGTCAAAGTCACCGTCTGGTGTTGATGCCATGTTGCTACAGTAATGGCTATGCCTGCATGCTTACCTCACTTGATGTTCTAGCCTTTGTGACTCGCTTGGCCGCTTTCCAGAAGCAGCAGACCACACCTGCCAGGTTCCTGCTGAGACTTCTTTTCCCTGGAATGCTTTTCCCACAGGTCTAATTTTGGTTCTGTAGCAGACATGTCCTGATTTTTCTGCCTAGGCTTTTCCCCTCAGTCTCTTCTAGCTTTGATCTGGAAACTGAATGTCATTGCAAGTTGATCTTGGCTTCATTCCTCGGCTTCAGTAAATGGTGCTGTGGCACCACTGCCCACTGTGAGGTCTACAGATTCGTCTTTAGTCTCTGTCTTTTCTCATGGGCCATGTGTTAGATCATTTCCAGGCTGCTGTAACAAACCATCCCACATGTGAATCCTCTTAGCTTTATGGAGGTAAGGAGATGAAATGTGGGCCTCATCGGTTAACCAGTGGTCATTGTGATCTTTCTGGAGCTCCACGGGTGGATGTGTCTCTCCTCTGCCCAGTTCTGTAGCTTGTGTATGTTGTGTGGTCCCTACCCTCGTCTCCATCTTTAGGGCGAACAGTGTAGCCTCCCATCTCTTCTGCCCTGTAGCCACATCTCCTGGATGCCGAGCTTCAGCTCTTCATTCACACAACCCAGGCTAATTCTTCCATCTTCAGGTCTGTAGTAGGATAGGCCCATAGGGTCGAGGAAATTGGCTCAGACCAGTAGCCAAGGCATTCACATAACGTACTCCTTAAGAGCCACCCTGGAGTCTGCCTGAGGGCCTAGCAACAGTCGATGTGATGTCAGAGTTCCTGATCATGCCCAGCCAGTGAGGGACAACCACACAGACTGGGCACTGGGAGGAGGGTATATAAGGCCTACCCTGTTATTGAATAAATGAGTTCATTATTTGCTTTCAACGGATTCCTGGTGTCTGAGTCGTTGATGCTGCGCCTTCTCACCCCTTCCCCGAGGGAGCTGTTAGGATCTAAGCAACACAGGTCCTTCACAGTCACATGTGCAGAGTCCCCTTTGACACATAAAATGCACATTCACACCTTCCTGAGATCAGGGCATGGACTTGTTGGGGCCATACCCCCAACCCAGTCCAGGAGTAAACCTGGTTTGTTTTGCCTCTGAATTATGTTCACACTTGGTCTGTTTCTCACTTTCTTCACTGTTTCTTACCTCACTCTTCCGAATGCTGTCACCTCTCACCTGAATACTGTAGTAATCTATTTCTACCCTTGTCTCTTCGCTGACTCCACTCCCCACACAGCAGATGGAGGGCACTTCAGAAACTTGAGTCAGAGCACTTCACCCACTACTTACAAACCCTCCAGGATTCTGCACTGAGAATGCATGACACCCTCACGAGTATCTGCCAACCCCAGTGCTGTCCCTCTGCTCCAACTACACAGTTTTTTGCTGGTGCTAGACCATGCCACTTAAGCCCTCCTCTCGCTGGAATGCCCTTCCCATAGGTCTTTGCATTCCTGACTCTGTGCTGGCATTGTCTCAGGAGCCCTGTCCTTGGAGAGTCTTTCCCTGGCCTGACCACTCAGTCTGAGGAAAACTTAGTCACTAACTGTCACCTTACCTTGTTTAATTCTTTTTACCCTCTTATCATTCCCTGGCCCCTTTCTGATTTATCTGTCTTCCCTAACTGGGGTGTGAGTTCTCTGAGGGCAGATACTTCATTCTCTGAGTTATAACAAGCAGTTGGGAGATGGCAGACCCTGACTAAATGCTGGTGCTGTGTGACTGTGCAGGTGATGTGAGGATTAGCTCAAGCCAAGGCAGCTGGGGGAATCCGCCCTAAGCAGACCTGAAGCGTGTCTTAAATGATACTGGATTCTGTAGATGGAGGCAGGAGATCCCAATGTGTCCAGACTCCTAGGTGAGACTAATAACCATCACCTCAGGAGGATACTGAGGACCTGGAACATGTGTGTGAGAGAGGCTGATGGCTCAGGGAGAAGAAGGTGGGTCCTCAGGAATGGTCATAGCCATGTTACTTTCCACTGGATTCTGAGAAGATAATTGAAGTCATGTGAACTCCTCTGTGAGTGGCTAAGAGCAACCACTCAAGATTCAGGGCACACTATAACACAAGTCATCTTTCCTCCTTTTCAATTAACTGGTTAGGACCTGCTGAGATGACTTGGTGAGTAAAGGCATTGCTACCAGGCTTAATGACCTGAATTCCATCCCCAGGACATGCATGATGGAGGGAGAGAACTAACTCCCAGAAATTGTCCTTTGGCCTTCACATGTATACTGTAATGTGTGCACATACACACAAACTAGAAAATAAATATAATTAATTAACCAGTTAATGTTTTGTATAGCAAATAAATATACATAGTAGTGAAAGTCAAATAATTCAAGGATATGGATGTTTTTCACTTGACAATGGTGTTGTGTCCTGATAAATTCCTTGTATTAGTTACTGTTCTTGTTGCTGTGACCAAATACCTGACAAGAATCAGTTTATGAGGGAAAAGATTTATTCTGGGTCACGGTTTGAGGAGACACAGCCCACCATGGTAGGGCAGGCATGGTGGCAGGAACCATGTGGCTGTGGCAGTGGGAGCTTGCTCACATCTGCGTGGATCAGGGTATAGAGAGATGAATGCTGGCCTTCTGCAGACCCTTTCTTTTTGCCCTCCTTGTTATTCAGTTTAGGACCCCAGACTATTAGATGGTGGTGTCCATGTTCAGGGTAGGTCCTCCTTCCTCTGTTAAATCTGTTAGTTCGCTCCTCTGTTAAGTACCCTCATCCACGTTTCCGGAGGTGTATCTCCTAGGTGGTTTTAAATCTAGTGACATTAACAGTAAAGCTTAGACAGCACACCCCTCATAAGCTGAAAATGCTGTTTAGTACACTTAAGTGAACCAAGAGTCATGGCTTAACCTGAGAGCACTTAATTAGCTTACAGTTAGACAAAAATCATATTACACAGCCTGTTTGTGTGTGTGCTCATGGGCCATGGGGTTGCATGGCTGACTGAGAGCTACCCAAACATTTTGAGGGAGTTTTCTACTATATTATTAGTAAACTTGGAAAAGATATCCACAATCCAGATATTGGTTTTTACTTTACATCATTATGAAGTTGAAAAATCATTAAGTTTTGTCATTGCAAATGAGGGACCTTCTGTAGTGTGAAAGATGACTGTCCATCCCATACTGTCTGTCTCCTCACAGCCTTTTACCAACACAGTCACTCTTGGGACTTTGTAGAGGGCTTCTCAAAGTAGCCTGCCCATGTGTATATTTTACATTTTATTTATGGGGGGCATGAATGGGCATAGTATTCATATGAAGGTAAAAGGACAACTTTGGGGTTGGCTTTCTTTTTCTACCTTTCCATGGATCCCAGGAATTGAACTCAGGATGTTAGGCTTTCATGGCAAGTGCTTTACCCATAGAGCCATTCATTCATTCCTCCTCCTCCTCCCGCTCCTCCTCCTTCCACAAAATATGACATTCTATAAACCCTATTTTGTATTTTGCTTTTTTAACCTCCTGTCTTTGAGACTGCTGCCTATTACTGATGGATGATGTCGTTCTGTATGCTGTGAATATGTACTGCTCTGATTGGTTGATAAATAAAGCTGTTTGGCCAATGGTGAGGCAGAATAAGGTTACGCAGTACATTCTAACTAGAGAGAGAGGAAGAAGACAGACAGAGAGAGGAGACACTGCTAGCCGCCATCAAGAGAAGCAAGATGTAAAGGTACTGGTAAGCCACAAGCCACGTGGCAAGGTATAGATTTATAGAAATGGGTTAATTTAAGATATAAGAGCTAGCTAACAAGAAGCCTCCCATGGCCATAGTTTAAAAATAATATAAGCCTCTGTGTGTTTATTTGGATCTGAGCGGCTGCAGGACTGAGTGGGACACAGGAAAACTTTCAGCTACATATTACTATGTAGCAAAGCAGCTCAAAACACCACTTTGCAGTAGCCACTTTGGAGCCTTGGGATTCCGGGCTCACCAATACTCATGCTTCTGTGGCCTGGGGCTCAGCCTGGTGCATGCTGCTCTTGGATCTTAGATGTGTTCTCATACATCAAGTCATGGTTCAGGCAACCCCACTGTGTTTCATGTGACCTTGAGTGGCTTGGTCTGGGCCAGATCTATACAGGCCCAAGCAAGTCCTAATGGTGACCACAGAGAACCAGAAGTAAGAAGAAGTGAGTTGGCCCTTCTCTAAGTGTCTGTGTGTATCACAGCTTACACTGTCCTGTCAGTCAGAGACAGGACATTCATATATTCAGGTGACCACACAGATGTGCTTAAATAATTCTGTTTAAGTTGTTTAATGGATACCTTGTGTTGCATTGAACAGACACATCATAATTCATCAAACAGATCCCTATATATTGTTTTCTATCCTTTACTATTTCAGGTAGGGCTGTGTATAGGAAATTGTCTCTTTACTATGCATTTGTGCTCAAAGATGCGAAGATCTATGGGAAAAGTTCCTAGACCTGGAATTCCAGGTCAGATGGTACAGGTATATAAACTACTGTGTAAAAATTGCTAATTGCCCTAGAGACACTCATGCCAATTTATATTCCTGTCAACACTACTTGATTGTGTTTTATCAGTCCTCTTGGGAGTCTGGGGGTGGTCATAGGTACTGCAAATGCTGTTCTGTTACCTGTGCTGACAAAAAGCCAGATAAGTGGGTGGAATCAACATGACACACTAAAGCAGAGAACCCAGCTGTCTTTGCTGTGTGACAGAGGGGATTCCAAAGAACTAGCTCTTCTTGAGTAGAGGTTTGTTTTTTTTCCTCTTAGGTCACAACTATGCCAGGAATGGCTTGAGTAGAGCTAAATGACATATGAACTGAATGGCTGGGGTTTTTGTGTTAGTGTCAAGGGCTCCCAAAACAGAGAAGAAACCTGCCCGGTTTTTGTTGTTTGTTTTTTCCATATCTGATCTCTGCATACCAGCTGCTTATCTTACCAGGGTGCTGCTGTGAGGAAGGCAAAGGCCACAGCCCTACCTTCCTCAGGGGACCAAAGAGCCAGGTACTCTAGACATGAGCTGTGGTGATGTAGGCTTACAGGTTTTCTGTTTAGAACTGAACCACGGCCCTGACTCCACAGAGGCTAATGCCTGCCCTCTCTTCTGCCAGGGTCCTTGCTGATGGTTTCTGTTTACCTCAGGCTTTAGCTCTGTTTAGGTTCCTGGAATCCTCTTTCACGCCAGCCTGACTCAGGCCCCTCACGCCCCCTCACTCTGATCCGAGCAAATGGGGCAGGAAGGGGATTCCAAAACCACCTGTCCAGTCCAAAACCACAGGGCTCAGGTGGCACAGGATGGAGGCTGAACACGTCGAGGAGATGCCAAGGTCCACGTGGTTTGTGCCGGCATGTTGGAGAGATGTGGCTATCAGAGACTGCCCGCGTTCAGAGCCCAGCTCCAGGGTGAACTGGCTGTGGCACTGGCCATGCCACTTTCTCGCTGCTGCCTGGTTCACTGTGTGAGACGGTGACAAGCATAGTGTCACACCTTAATGTTGCTTCTAGGAATTGCTTGGCACATGGCCGTGTGCTTAGTAAGAGCTTGGTATGACTGGGCTTGTTAGTCAGTGGTACCCAGTATTCCTTTCCTCTGATAATGCTGCAGACCCCTGGAGCACAGGGACTGTGTCTTAGAGAGCTTTCAGGCCCTGCAGTATCCTATGTCACTGTTCTGGGACATCGTGGGTCCTTCATGAAAGAAAAGATCATTCCTAGTAGCTGGTGTTGCTTAGCACCTGCTGCGTGTTGTATGCATTGCATATCTTGTGTGAGCTTTACAGTTGCCAGCTGAGGAAGTTCGTGCTCGGAGAGATTAAGTGACTTGTCAGGCCCATACAGCTAGTAAGCCTGGACTCAGCTCCTAGGCTTTCTGAGGCCGAGGCTTGCCTCCACCTGGTGCTGCTTGGGCTTTTCTGTCATGGAAACCACGTGCCTGGCCACTTTGCGGCTGGCTGCTCCCAGTGCAGCTGGGAGACAGCACCCATCCTCTCCCTCGTGCCTCGTAAGCACATGCAGGAAGGAGCAGGAAGGTGATCAGATTTAAGGCTTTTGTGGACAGAGTTCTAAGGGCAGGCCTGAGTTCCTGAGTCACAGGTGAAAATGGAGGGCCGCTCCGTGTCTGGTAGCTGGCTTTCAGGGTCTCGGTGCTGCCCTTTTTGTGACTAAGCCAGGGGGGCAAACTCCATCTCCACAGCTCCACCCTGTGCGAGTGCAAGTCTGTTTGATCTTTTCTCCTTTCGTACTTAATTCTTTAATCCACCTGAAATGACTGTCCTGTGGCTGGGGGTGCCTTTCTTCTTTCTTGCCTCGTTGTCCCAGCATGCAGCCAGATAGTTCTGGCAGTAAGAGCTGGCTTAGTGATGTCTGCCTCCTTTCTTGCTGGTAGACGTGAACTGGGGGCCCACAGGACCCTGACAGGTACAGGCAGAGTCCATGAAGCCTGGGCCTGACCACCCAGGACCCCTCCAGTATTAGGACTGAGGCTTCTCTCTGAAAGATATTTTGGCAAGAGCTCTTGATGTCTTTAATTCTCTGTTCCTCTGCCTGGGAGAATGAGTGACAGGAAACTGGCCCTTTTTTGTAAGAGGACAAAGAAAACGTAATTTGCTTGGCAGATTAAAAGGGAGCCTAGAGAGTAAAAACATTCAGGAGTTTTTTGGTCATCATGCTAAACTTAAAGTCAGACCGTAGGCGTTTGTTGGCCAGGTGTGTTTGGAGAGTGCCTCAGTGGAGGCCTCTTCTTCCTTGACAGGTATGGGGACACTGTGGCGAAGGTCACAAGAGCAGTGACTTCTGCAGGAACTAGAGGAGGTGCTGTTGCCTTTGTGTAGTAACTGAGCGCTCTGTGCCTGCATCTGGAAGAGTCCTGCAGCGCTGCTCGGCCGTTCTCAGTGCCTTCCACCTAGTGTTCTGAGACAGCACACTCATCCAGCCCGGGGGTGTCCGGTGAGTCACTGCCACTTGTAAGCACATACCACTGGGGATCCTAGACGGGTAGTCTTTAGCTGGGCAGCTGTCTTAGTTAGCATTTCTATTTCTGTAAAGAGACACTATGACTGTGGCAACTCTTATGAAGAAAAACATTTAATTGGGGCGGGGGGCGGCACGGAGGGGGCTCGCTTACAATTTCAGAGGTTCCGTCCATCATGGTGGGACATGGCGGTGTGCAGGCAGACATGGTGCTGGAGAAGTTACTGAGAGTCCTATATCTTGCAGGCAATAGGAAATGGCCTGTCTGTCACACTAAGTGAAGTTTGAGTAAAGGAGACCTCAAAGCCTGCCCCCATAGTGACACACTTCCTCCAACAAGGCCTTATGGACTCCAACAAAGCCACACCTACTATTAGTGCCACTCCTTTTGGGGGCCATTTTCTTTCAGACACCACAGCAGCCATGTGTGCTAATTAGAGGAGTTATATGTAAGATTAGAGGAGCTGAGGTGGGGTCTGGGACTGCCTCAGGCAGTAGAGGGTTGAGTCTGGAGGATGTGGTCCAGAGCCTCAGCTGTCCTAGATTAATTAATTCACTTGCCGTACACTAGGCAAAGCCTCCAGTGCTCCACTTGGGATTCGGAAAGAGCCAGCCTTCATTTTAGAATTCCCCCTTACAGTCTAGATGGAGCAGACAGGTAAACCAACACCCAGGTCAGGGTGCAGAGCTTCCTGAGGCAGCTGGGGTGCATTGGGCTGGGCATGGGGGCACAGGTAATTAGCAATGCCTTGGTAGGATCTTACTGGACTCTTCTAGGAATAGTAAGGGTGGCATCTCCAGGGTTCCTGAGCATGCCCAGCATGTGTCACAGTTGTCTCCTGTTCTGTCCCACCCCGATGTGTCAGCCTTGTTCTGAGCTTACCTACCTTCTCTCTTCTCCAGACACTTTGTTCTCTCTCCTTCCTGTCCTTGGCTCTGGTGCAGAGAGCCATCCCCTCAGCCTGGTGCCCTTCCTGCTGGGCTCTCCAGTCTAGCCCTGCTCTCTCCCTGTGGTTTTACAAAGGGGATCGATGCTGTCCGAGGTCCCATAGTGAGGCCTTATCTGGGTCCTTATCTTCTCTCTGGGTCTGAGAGTTCTTCCTCAGGTCCTACAGCAGGAAGGCAGGCAGATGGGTGGGGCTGTGGGGAAGTAACGGGAGGAGTCATCAGCTCAGGTGGACAGAGTGCTTCCTTAGGATGCTGCTCCCCCAGATGCTGAGATCAAATCTGGGGCCCAGAATGTCTTGGTCTATTTTAACAGAACCCCCCTCCCCGCCCCCCGTAGAACTCTTAGCATGCCTGAGGCCCAGGATTTGATTCTCAGTACTACAAAAGCAAACAAAGTAGACAGGAAAAGGTTGGCATGAATTGATGATCAATACTCTTATCATTACTGTGGTTAGTAAATATCCTGACATAGAAACAGCTTTTAAGGAAAAGTTCCATTTCCCCCTGTAAACAATATAAAATGATTCTGGGCTAGGCATCCTAGCACTCTCAAAGCAGAGGCAGGCAGATTTTTGTGAGTTTGAGTTCAAGACTAGCTTGGTCTATACAGTGAGTTCCAGGATAGCTAGGGTTACATAGTAAGACCCTGTCTAAGAAAAGCTGGGGTTGGGGGTGCTGAGCAGTGGTGGAACATGCCTTTAATCCCAGCACTCAAGAAGCAGAGGCCAGGAAAGCCCAAGGCTATACAACTCTATCTTGTAAAACCAAAAAAAGAAAACAAAAACTAAATGAAAACCACTGAGCTCTGCCTGGTGTGTTGCACACTAGCATTCCTGGCCTGTTGCACACTAGCACTCATGGCCTGTTGCACACTAGCACTCCTTTGATCCCAGCACTTGGAAGCTGAGTAGAAGGATCACAGGTTCCAGAACAGCCTACACTGGGGGATTTTGTTAACAAACAAACTAATGAAAGATTCTATTCAGTGTACATAATTCAAGCTATAAAGATAAAATTGTAAATATATCTCCAATTTTGTTACTCATATTCTTGTTAATAATTATTTTAGGCATCTTTATGGGGTCATAGACATATATAGAGATGACTATTGAGATAGGCTTCTACAGTGATCACAGTCTTGTCCATTATGACCTCCACTAGCCACGGGCAGCTATTGACCACTTGAAATGTGGCCAGCTTCCGTAGAGATGTGCTGTCCTTGTGAAGTGCACATTGGTTCTAGGAAACTGAAAACAGCTTTCCCTGCTGCCTGTCCTTTCCTACCCACCTGGTGTTTCAGCTGCTGCCATCTGCACCAGCTTCCCTGTGCCCTCTGCAGGCACAACTGCCTTCTCTTCTGGCTTTGGAGGCTGCTCTAGACCACCTGACTTTATGTTAGAAGTTTGCTTTCTTTACGTACATCTAAGGAATTCTTATGCTCCAGAACCTAGCTGAGCTGTGTTCTGGGTTAGCCGGCTCCTCCTAGGACTCTAGTCCCATCATTAGGCACAGACAGAGCAGTGCCAAGGCTTGTCGCTCCTGCAGTTTGGGTGGACTGCTGCAAAGATGAGGTGCACTGGGCCAGTGGTGGGCTGGCCACCCAGATCTCTGCTTGAATTGTAAACTTATGCAGTATAGGCAAAGCTGTTCTCTATTCTATGACCTGAATATTGACCGAAACTCAACCTAAAGTCCATTGTAACCACCAGAGCCAGCTGAGGTCTCCTAGACCCCACCAGTAATAGGATCCTTCTAGACCTTTTCAAACTGATTGTATTTTTAGTATACCTATGTCTGTCTGTCACAGAGAGACGCACACCACAGTCAGGCTACTGTATGAGTTGTTCTGGGTTCATCCAGAACAGTCTGGATGTGTGGGTTCCAAAGAGCTGTACTTGGCGGCGGCGGCTTCTTCTTCTTCTTCTTCTTCTTCTTCTTCTTCTTCTTCTTCTTCTTCTTCTTCTTCTTCTTCTTCTTCTTCTTCTTCTTCTTCTTTTTTTCAGTTTTTTGAGACACAGTTTCTCTGTGTAGTTTTGGTGCCTGTCCTGGATCTCGCTCTGTAGACCAGGCTGGCCTCAAACTCATAGAGATCCACCTGGCTCTGCCTCCCCAGTGCTGGGATTAATGGCGTGCACCACCACCACCAGGCTACCTGGCTTCTTCTTAATGCAAATTAACCAACAATGTGGAGATTATAACTACTTGACACAATGTATATACTTTTTTTTTTAACTTTCTGTGCATTGGTGTTTTACCTGCATGTATGTCTGTGTGAGGATGTTTGGTCCCCTGGAAATGGAATTACAGATGGTTGTGAGCTGCCATGTGGGAGCTGGGAATTGAACATGGGTCCTCTGGAAGAGCAGTCAGTGTTCTTAACCACTGAGCTGTCTCTGCAGCCCCAATGTATATACTTTTTTGAGCTAAACTTCTATGAAGATTCCTGAAAGGCAGGGCTATATAGTTGTGGTTTTTGGAGGGACGTCATTCAGGTCACCTTGACACAAAGCTCTAAGAATCTGACTGGGAAGATGTTCCCCAGGCTCACTGTCCATACCCAAGGCCATAGACTTTGGCAGAGAAAAGAATTTCACTGCTTTTCTCTTGGAAATAGATCACCCTGGATTCTGTGTGTATGTCATAAGATCGTCATGTTTTCCCATCACTGGAGAACTTTCCTTCTGAACTTGAATGTCCACGTTAAAATGTAGCCATCTTTCTGGAGTCGGTAAATATGTGGCAGAGAAAGGCAAGTGCTTGAGCCAACACTGCTGCCATGCTCCTTGCTAAGGAGCAGTCCCTCACATAGACCCAATCTTAGGTTGTAAGGTCCCAGAAGAGCCTGGCCAGGAGCCTGGAACCTTGGGGTGTAAGGGTCCTGAGGTCCTTGGGGTGTGCTTTCCAGCACATGGACCGTTTCTTGCTTCCATTGATCGTCTCGCTTGGCTTTGCAGATGATATGGCTGAACTTCTCCTGGGGGAGTCGAAGCTGGAGCAGCACTTGAAGGAGAAACCCCTGCGGCAGGGAGCCAGTCCCCGGGGCCCCAGACCCCAGCTGACTGAAGTGCGCAAGCATCTGACTGCTGCCCTGGACCGAGGGAACCTCAAGGTACCGTGGGCCTCTGGGACCAAGAAGGGGTGGTGGGTGGTGCTGCCATCATCTCCTGGGGCTCACCAGTGTGTGGTTTGGGAAAGGGTATGGTGAGCAGGGTGGTTTGGAGCACGTCTGGACTGCTGGGGTTAGTTTCTTCAGCAGGCATTCTGCAGGGTCAGTACATCCACCCTAGGCCGCCTGGCCTGTGGGGCTTCCAGCCTAGTAGGGCTCTCTGATCGGAGTCTGCAATGACACATCCTTCTCAAAGAGGGGATCATTTCTCCCCAGGTACTTGAAACCAAGTTTCATTATTAATTATAATTCAACATTAGTGCATAGCTTCCTACTTAAATCACACGGTGGCCGGAGCTGGTGCCAACAGGTCAGGTGTCGCCTCATTGTGGGAGGGAGCAGGAACCTCCCCCACCCTTGGCAACCCCTTCCCTACCTCCTTCCCGGTCCTTGCCAACTTGGGCACCATCCCTCCATCTTCTGTTTCTGGTCTTCGTTGCTCAGTCTGTTCCTTTTCACAGGGCTCTCCTTACACACTGCCGGTGAGCCTGGCCACCCCCTTTGCCTTTCACAAAGGCTGGCTCTCCTGGCTTGGCCTGCCCCTCCCGCAGCCCTGCAGTCCAGCCTCTGCCGCTTTCTGATAGTTCTCTCAGTGTATTAGTTTCTTTCCCTGGTGGTGTGATAAAATACCCCAACGACAGGAACTCAAGGGAGAGCGTGTTCAGTCTCTCATGGGAGAGAAGCCAAAGAACGCAGCAGGAGCTTGAAGCAACTGGTCACATCCACAGTCAGAAAGCAGAAAGCGGTGGACGCTTGTGCTCAGCCAGCTTCCTCCTTTGTATACAGCATAAGATCCCACCACAACTAATCCCTCACGGGCATGCCCAGATGCTAAATATAGCCCACCAGGTGTGCCTGAGGCTTGTCTCCCGGGTGATCCTAGATCTTGTCACACCGGCTTAGCTGAGGGCACCTTCTCCAGCCTGCTCATCTTATGCTCTGTCCTTCCTGGAATATGTCTTCCACTGAGGACAGCAGTTTCGGGGGAACTTTGGAAGCCATGATTTCTTTTTCCTTTTGTCTGATAAGTTGCCTTCACCTTTCTCTTCCTCTCCCAGAATCCTCCTGGGCTACCTCCTGGTCTTTGCACTTGTCTGCTGTGCACACCTCCTACCCTCAGTCCCAGAGAGGCCATATTCTTCTTTTTAATTATTCTTTTTATTTTTATTTTATGTGTATGGGTGCTTTGCCTACATGTTTATCTGTTCTACATACGTGTGCCTGATATCCTCAGAGGCCAGAAGAGAGTGTCAGAACACCTGGAGCCAGAATTCCAGATAGTTGTGAGCCACCAAATGGGTACTGGGAACTGAACCCAAGTCCTTTACAGGAGCAACAAATGCTCTTAACTACTGAGCAGTCTCTCCAACCCTGAGGCCATATTCTTTTGGAATTCCAGATTGGATCCTTGTGCTTCCTGTCAACTTGCTGTGTGATCTTGAGAGGCCTCTTCCTTTTCTGGCTCAGTTTTGGTAGGTTTGGAGTGGGCTTTTTGAGATGATCCCTTTAGACCCTCCCCGTTCCTGGCTGCTTCAAGCTGTGAGCCTGCATTCTGAGCAGTTTGTGCTTCCTCTGTCATCTGGCTGACTCCTCGGCCCGTTTGCAACAGGTCTTGGACAAGGTTGGCACACCTATTCTATGTGTTAGGCTCTGGAGGCCTCTTGGAGGGAACAGTCTCTGTGTATGTCTGATGTGTGAGCATGGCTCTACAGGCTAGCTTGAGGCTTTATTGGCACACAGGATGCCCCCGTGGTTAAGGACACACTGCTGCAATTGGACACTTAAAGCTGGTCTTCACTTGCTAACTTGTGGCCTGTGCTGGGCCTCAGCTCACAGTTAGAGTACATTTGTCTACCTGGCATCTTTTCTTAACCAGGGGGCTCCTGGTGACTTTGATGGTGGGTGCTGGTCATCAGGAGAAGGTGGAGGAACAGTGGGTCCCTGGGGCGATGATGACAGCCAATCAGACCCAGTGTCTTGGAGTATGACACTATGAATGTGTATTAAGAGGAGACATCTAATGCATTTCTTTTCCTAACCCCTTACCTTCTTCTGGGAAAGTTAGCTATTTGTTTCACATGCTGCTCTCCATCCCTTGCAGCCCAGTGTGGTAGTAATGTTGAATTTCACGTTGGAATTTCAGAGTTAGTTCCACTCTGGCTGTATAAGCCATGTGATCTTGGGAAGTTCCTTAGCCTCTCTGAACTTCCTGTCTCTCAGGATTGTCCTGAGGCTCAACTGTGGGAGTTCTTTAAAACTGTACCATAATGCACCAGACACGTATCCTTTACTGCTGTCTTACTGCTTCTACCGGAGTTTTCTCCAGTTGCTGGTTTTTACCCTCCCCAACCTGTAAAGAATGTTCTAGAGCTGCACAGGTTTTGCTTGGACGTATTCTCTGTTCACAGTGGCTAACGTGAAGCTTCTTTCCTTGACCATCAGTCCATTGTCTCTCCGGGGACTCAAGCCATGAAGAGAGTAGAGCCTTCTGGCAATGTAGTCAGAAGAGAGACCCGGGGCCAGAAGTCAGAGGACAGGAAGACTGCTTATGATGAGCACGCCAGCCCTGGCCCTGTGCTGGGCTCTTCTCCCCACAGCAGGGAAGCTCAGTGGCCTTGGCCTTGGCTGGGGTGTGTGCTCACTGTACAGTACTGTGGATGGACTCGACCAGCGAGGTCCTCCCAGACCTCTGTCCTGGGCCTCTGGACTGCCATTTCCTTCAACTGATTCCGATGGCCCTTCACTTTCCTTTTTTAAAACTGTGTTTCTTGTTCTTGTAACAAATCCATGTTGTGTAAAATCATTTCTCATGTAACCACTTGTAGGTGGGTAGTGCAATGGCAGTAAGTGGTACAGCCACAACCCTTTCATGTTCCCAAACAGAACCTCCGTCCCCATTAAACACAAGTTCCAGAGGCTTCGGGAAGGTGCCAAAGGGTTCCCTAGGGAACCTTTCTGATGGTGGAGTGTCCTGTGGTGGGGGGTTTCTTCATATCCTTTTTTCCCTTCACAAGTCGGCTTCAGTCTTTGTCTTCAAATACACTTCTGAATTCTTACACAGGTATGTCTCCCTTGGGCCACTCCTGACTCTTTTTACTGCGAGTGGCCCTCATTGCTCACCCTCTCATCTTCTCCAGGGCAGCCTGCTGCCTCTGTTCCCTTCTGAGAACTACTTGGAAGCCACCCTGGCTGGCACAGCTGCTCTGATCTGCTCTTGGTGGACACAAGTGTCTTGTCATCCAACCCACTAATGCTACAGGCTCTGTGTGTTTCTAGGTGTCTATAAATTTAGCCTTAGATGGCTAAGTTCAAGGACAAGTCCTGGAAGAGGACAATGGGTGTTTCCTTATCTAGGTAGCTGGGTGCTTCCTCTCTCTTTGGCTGGTAGGGTGTAGGGGAGGCAGGCAGAAGATGAGGCTGGTAGGTAATGGGGGTTTGGGGTGGGAATGTGACCCCTTAGCTGTCACAGCCCTCAGCCTCAAGAAGAGGACCCTGATCAGTAACCTCAGCTTCCCAATCATGATTGGCTTCCTGGGAAAGGTCTACCCTGCTTTTGTACCCTTTGGAAATCTTGGCCTTGTGTGGTTTGGGTTCTGTCTTGGGTATGGCTCCACCACCTTGAGCAGGACCCACCTGGATGTCATACGCCTCCCTCTTTTGAGACAGTGTTCACATTTTCTACTTTGCCCTGAAAGCCTTTCTTCCTCCTTGGTCCAGCCCAGGCCTGCAGAGAGCTGCAGGGGTTTGATTTAGTTTTGCTTTCTCATAGCTTTATGAAGGTATAATTCACATACTGGGCCATCTACCATTCAAAGTATACAGTTGAGACACTTTTGATGTATTCATTAAGTTGTGCAACCATCAACACTGTTGGTTCTCAGACCTTTTCTTTCCTTTCATTACCTCAAGAAGAAAGCCCATAATCCTTTGTAGTCACCCTCTGCTCCCTGATGCCAGCCTCAGATGTACTTATAGCGATGATTCTGTAAATTGACCCTTCTGGGCTTTTCTTTTCTTTTCTTTTTTGTTTTTTTGTTTTCGAGACAGGGTTTCTCCATGTAGTTTTGGAGCCTGTCCTGGAACTTGCTCTGTAAACCAGGCTGGCCTTGAACTCACAGAGATCTGCCTGCCTCTGTCTCCTGAGTGCTGGGATTAAAGACGTGCGCCACCACCGCCCAGCCCCTTCTGGGCTTTTCTTACATATGGGGATCACTATGTCATATGGCCTTTTGAGACTTCTTGTTCACTTGGTATGTTTTATGGAGTTGTCCATGTTGTAGCATGTATCAGTAATTCATTTTTTTTATGACAGTAGTAACTTTATGACCATCTCATGTTTTGATTGACACTTGGGTTGCTTGCACTTTGGGGCTCTTGTGACTAATAGTGCTATGAGCATTCATATGAAAGTTTTCCTGTGAGGCTCCGTGGGGTTTTCCTGTAGCAAGTGGCAAGGCCCAAGGGACACTTCCTGTAATATTGTAGGAAATTTTTTTCTGTCTTTTTCCTTCTAGTCAGAATTCCTACAAGAGTCCAATCTGATCATGGCCAAGTTGAATTATGTGGAAGGAGATTATAAAGAAGCCCTGAATATCTATGCCCGAGTGGGCCTCGATGACTTGCCACTGACGGCTGTACCTCCCTACAGGTTGCGGATGATCGCGGAGGCTTATGCTACCAAAGGTGAGGACCGCGTGCATGCTTCCTCTCGCCCCTGTTTGACCCGTATGCTCTTGGCTGGTGGTTAACTTGGCTGTTCCCAGCAAGGCCACCTGGGTCAGTTCTACTGCACATCCTGGGTGACATTAGGAAGCCCTTAACACCTTGTTTCTTCAGAGCCTCAGTTATGTAGTTTTCAGTTTGGTGAAGTTTCTAGATGCTGTACCATCTATGCAGTGAATTTTTGGTAATTAATTGGCTGCATAGCATGTACAGGAATTCACTTCATACGGTCATCTGGCCACAGCGCCAACCGTGTTCTTATTTGTTGTGTTACTTTGGGCTAATTAAGTCATCCCTGTAACAGTCCTCTGAAGCGTCTGCATTCAAGAGACAAAGAAAGTGTAGCTGCTCTCTCCTGCCATGAGCCAGCTTGCAGTCTTGTGTGAGTGGATGCAGTCCCCTGAGGAGAAGAAAGATGGAAGGCAGTGTGTATGCTGTCTTCTGGTGCTGTTGCCAAGCTGCTGATCCATCCTCTCTCTTGTCTGTGTCATACAGTTATGAGGAGGAGGAGGTCAAACCATGTCCAGAAAGCACTCACTGTGGTATCTGACACCCACTCAGTGCTCAGTAAATGCTGCTTTAATTGCATCCCCAGACAAGAAACCCATGTAAAAAGGCTGAGACAGAAGCACCTTTTCAGTAGCAGGAGAAAGTTCTCTGGGCTGGCAGGTTAGGGATGCTTCTAGACAGAGGGAGATTTAGAACTGGGCTTCCCAAGGCTATGGCATTCATAAATGGGCAGCATGAAGCCTCTCCTCTGCCTCCAGCCACCCGCCATCCCAGGTACACATTGCACCTGACTGGCTGGCACAGCAGCAGGGAGCTGGCCACCTGCATGCTGCTAAGATGTAGGGCTGCAGGTGGCCCAGCCTGTCCGACTCTCCCATCCAATACAGCACTGAACAAGGCTCCAGCCCGAGGTTTACTTCTTAAGAGATTTGTGACAGGCTTGATGTCCTCACCCAGTTCCCTGGAGCCTCTAGACTGCTGGGTTCATCTAATTATCTTGATGTTCCTGTGGGTTGGGAAAAGATACTACTGCTCTTGACAGGGTACTCAGGCAGTTTAATGGGCATGGTCCTTTGAGGCTGTCTCCTGGGTCCTGAGAGCATCTGTCTTTGTTTGCCTATGTCTAAGAAGCAGGGGCCCAGGGGCTGAGCCACAGGTGAGGGCTCTCCTCTCTCTCTGGTGCATTGCACCTCCTCCAGGTCATAGGCTGCTAAAGCTAGCTGTGTATATCATACATGGATATATGCTCCTTCAGGCCAGGGACAATACTGTAGAATGAGCAAATCTTCATTATGTAATTTCTAGTTACCTGACCAACCTGGGGACTGCTGGGCTGTAACCGGAGTTGGTTTGTTGGTTAGGGCTATTTGAGTGACTCTGGGCCTTCTTAGCATTAGAGTTCAGGTTTTTTTTCTCAGTCTTAAGATTGAAGAGTGAAGGTTGTCTGTCTGCAGGGCACTGCCTGCTCAGTCTGTGGGCCCTGCGGCTGGCCCTGAGTAATAATGTGCTTAGCAGTGGGCACTTAGATACAAGACTGACACTGGCTCTTGAGACGTGTGGCTCTGGTTAGTTTCTGACATCTGCAGGCACGTGCAGAGTCACACATGTGTTGGGTCAGTGAATGGTCACTGCCTAGAGGAAACAGCAGCAGTCTTGAAGAACCCAGACACTGAGAGCTGAGAGCCTGGAGAACTGATGAGAGGCCGTGCACAATGATAGTGTGAGAGACCATGCACAATGATAGTGTGTGAGCACCAACTCTTAGCCGCCTGCTTGGGCCTGTGCTGTTGCTGCCACATGTTGGCTGTTTGGGTGGAAGTGTTTCAGCTCTTGTACCTCAGTTTTCCCATTTGTCAAAGTCTCCAGGGGTCATAAGGATTAACTCCCAAATAAATCACACACATGGAAGCTTATTCTTAATTATGAATGCCTAGCCTTAGGTTGGCTTAGTTTCTAGCCAGCTTTCCTTATCTTAAATTATCCCATCTAACTTTTGCCTCTGGGCTTTTCCCATTCCCATTCTCTTACTTCCGTGAATCTTACTCTTACTCCATGGCTTGCTGGTTGTGTAGCTGGGTGGCTGGCCCCTGATGCCCTCCCCTTCTCTGGCTGCTAGATCTTAGATCTCCCTTCCCCAGATTTCTCCCTCTATATATCCTCTCTGCCTGTCAGCCCTGCCTATCCTTTCTTCTGCCTTGCCATTCAGTTCTTTATTAGACCATCAGGTGTTTTACACAGGCACAGTAACACAGCTTCACAGAGTTACACAAATGCAACATAAGCAAAAGTAACACACCTTAAAATAATATTCTACTGCATCTATCTTTCTTTCTATCTATCTATCTATCTATCTATCTATCTATCTATCTATCTATCTCTATCTTAAAATGTTACCCGACACATAGTATAACAGGAATGTTAGCGAGGTTGGAGAGATGGCTCAGTGGTTAAGAGCTCATGCTGTTCTTGCAGAGGACCTGGGTTTGATTCCCAGCACCCACATGGTGGCTCATAACCATTGGTAGGCATGTATGTGGTGCGTATGCGTACATATATGCAGGCAAAACATTCATACACATAGAAGACTAGAATACAATGGAAAAAATTGAAGAAGTATTAGTGGAGAGCTGGGAGGACTAGAGGTGACAATCACAGATACCTTGTCCACCCAATAGGAGACGTCCAAAGACAAGCCAGTTCTCTGGGAAGCTCGTGAGATACCAGCTGTTTCTTCACCAAGATCCTAGAGATTTTTCAAGGGGAGACCTCTGACTAGGGAGTCTGGATTTATAAGTGTACAAAGTATCCTTAAATCAGAAGTGCTTTGCTAATGGGACACTTCCTGCAGTGAGTTTATTTGTTGGCTTTAGAGTTGATTATTACTGTTTTAAAATCAGAAGCATGCAACTCTACTTTCCTGTCTTCTTTGGAAAGGGAGGAAGAACTGTCTAGTTGGGCTAAAGCTAAGTGGCAGGTGCCCCATGGGTAGGCATGCCTTCAACCCTTGTCCCTTCCTATGCTCCCTGCACATGCTGTAGGTAGAAGAATTATCTGAATACTTTCTAGGTATCTCATGATGTCATAGGGACTTACTTAACCAGGTTTCTCCAGAGACAGCAAATGTCATTGAACACATGGCTAGAAGGTCATCCTCCAGCCAGAGGATGTTAACCTTTGCTTACTGAGAATCAGAAGCCAGTGCTGGTTCTCAAGAACCTTCTGGGGGCCACAACTCCAAATGTATAGATGAGAGGGGACTGGGTAAGATTTGTAGGAGTGACATCCACAGCCCATGGAATACTGATTCTTCTTTGCTCTTTGTTTGGGCATCTTACTCAGTGTTTACAGTGCCCCATGAGGCTGGCACAGGAGGATAGATAGCTTGCCCAGGTTCTCAGCTAGGAAGAGGCTGAGCCAAGATTTGACCTCAGAGATAAGTGCAGAGCTATGCCTTTCCCTTGAGTGGTTTGGGAAACTGAAGCTGGTCAGTATTCAACTGAGCCATCTCTCCAGGACAAGAGAGAATTCTTTCTCTCTTTCTTTCCTTCCTCCCTTTCTTTTTTGACATTTTTTGAGATTATAATATAATTACATCATTTCTCCCTTCTCTTTCTTCCCTCTAAACCCTTCCATTTACCCCTCCATGCTCTCTTTCAAATTCATGCCTTCTTTTTTCATTGATTGTTGTTATATATATTGTGTATATAATGTAGATATTCCTAAATATATTCATTATGTATATATGCATAGATATTCCTAAATATAACCTGTTCAGTCTATATAATGTTACATATATATATATATATATATATATATATATATATATATATATATAAAATTTTTCAGGGCTGATCATTTGATATTAGATAACCAATTGGTGTGCTCTTCCCTGGGGAAAACTGGTTCTTCCACTCTCGACATTCCTTAGTTGCCTGTAGTTCTCTGTATGGTTGAGGCCCTGTGGTCTTTTCCCCATCTACTTTGGCATGTCTTTTGGAGTCATCCTTGTTCATGTTGAACAAGGCAGTCATGCTGAGGAGACTTTATGGATGTAGCTTCTGACTCTGCTAGGAGACACAGTCTCACGGCAAACTCCCTGATCCTCTGGCTCTTAGAATCTTTCTGCCTAAGGAGAATTTCTTGATGGGAAACTTTTCTCCTTAGCTCTGTGACTTCTGTCCTAGGTAGAGAAAACATGCTGTGCTGGGGAGCTTTGTAGAACCCCTTCATTGGCTCTTCTTCCTACTCCTGAGTTTAACATCTCTGCTTTTATTCATAGGGTCTTGAAGTCCAAGGACTGTGGGCAAGGTATCATTTCACTGGTTTTCTCGTCTATAGATGATGATAATAGTGAGTTGGGAGAGGGGCACACATTAAGCACTCAACAGAACATCTGGCAGGGGAGCAAATGTTGGTTGTCTTTGTTCCGGGTGTCCAGGGACCTCCAGTGGATGCACCTCCCGACAACCTGAGGAGCATCCAGCCAGGGGCATGCAAGAGAGAGACTGCCTTTCTTGCATGAACACACTGTTGCTTCTTGGTCGTGCTTCCTTGATATGTCGGAGGGAAACCTCTAGGGGCAGCTTATCTGATGATGAGGCCTGAAGAGCTGCTTAGGGAAGGGGGTTGCCAGTGCTCAGGGCAGCTAGAGAGGTATCCAGACAGGGTTGCTTGATATGTGCCCTGAACCTCATTAGTCTTGTCCAGGACCGACTTGGAAGGACCTCTATTAATGATTTCATTGTAGAAGGCCTTTTATGTTGGGATGTGCAGTCAGTTCAAGAAATGTTTCCTCAGGAGCAGACATTCCCACAGCCCCACACAACTCTTCCTCCTGAGTGGACTGAAGATGCTGGTGAGGAGGGCTCGCAGAGGAGGGGAAATATCCTTGGTCTGGCCTCCTCTTCTCTGGCTCTCCCTACCAACAAGGAGCCAGGGGTCCATCCTGTGGTGTTCACTGGCTTTCTCTCCAGACTGCAGCATTTGCAGACATCTCTGATTCTTGGCAGTGTGTAAGAGGAATAGCAGTGAGGAGGTGACAACTAATTATGTACAGGCTCCCCTTTGCAGAATGTCTCAGAGCTTGTCACCTGCCTTATTGCTCAGAACCGTCTCAGCCCCTACGCCCTTCCCCTGACTGCCCACTGTGTGCGTTAGGAGCCTGTCTATAAGGCGGAGTGTGAGAGAAGGAACTGGGCATCTGTCTTCCACAGTGGGCTGCACAGAAGTCAGGAGAGCTCTCAGGCCAGACTTCACAGATTGCCAGCGTCACCAAAACTTGGGAGCTGTAGCCTTTAAAACAGGACATGTCCAAAAAGGTTTGTGTCTTAGCCAGTCTCGGCTTGAAAGCACAGTGTCTTCACACACCCACACACTTCAGCTCAGTGTGATCAGCCCGCAGGCCAGACCCGGAGCGTCTGACAGCCAAGGAAGAAGCTCCTGCAATTGCTGTTTTTCAGGTGCCTTCCCCCAGGACAGAGCCAGGCTAAGTCACGTCTCGGAGATGACCTACGGGTGACTGGCATTCACCCTGGAGATGATCCGCTGATGACTGCCTCTGTCAGGCATTGCTCATTTGCCACCACTCTCCTTAGTCCTGGGCACATGGGTGCCCTCAAAAAATGCTCAAAACAGGGGCTGGGGAGATGGCTCAGAGGTTAAGAGCACCGACTATTCTTCCAGAGGTCCTGAGTTCAATTCCCAGCAACCACATGGTGGCTCACAACCATCTGTAATGAGATCTGGCACCCTCTTCTGTATACATAATAAATAAATAAATCTTTTAAAAAATGCTCAAAACAAATTAAATTGGGAATTCTTCAGGTAGTGGGCACCTGTGACTTGAATATCACCATGCTCTAGGAAGATGACACATTAATCCCACCGAGGAAGCAGGTATCTTTAATTAGGACTTTCCTGACACTCAATTTGAAAGAAAACAAACAATGAAAGTATATTCGGTCTTTTTCCTTAGGGTAAATTCTGACAACTTCCTATGTTAGGAAGAGATGAGACACCCCAACAGGGTGACTTAGGGAATGAATTTCCTCTTAAAGCTTATTTTTCCTCCTGGAATGGTGTTTCCAGACAGTTGTCGTGATTTTCCTAGGAATAGAGACAGGCCTCTTGATGCTCTCAGGTCACGGTTGAAGCTCTGTTCTTGGCTGCTGAGAGAATTTAGGTGTGGTGGGGGTTGGTGCCAGGTGCCCGGGTCTGTGCCTCACACATCCAGGTGGGTAGTAGAGTCGCACTGTTCTCTCTAGGCTGTGGGCCGAAGCTTCTGGGCCAGCTGGCTCCTTGCTTAGCTCGTCTCTTCGGTCCCGGGAGAGACTATCAGAGCTCATCTTTTCAGTTGCTCGTCTGTGTTAGTAGAGGCTCCATGGGGTGGCAAGGACAGTAGAGAATCTGAGGACAATCTTGGATTTGGTAGGAAGGCGCAGTGGCTGCTGGGCGGGCGCAGCTGGAGTGGTGAGGAAGTAACCTGCCATGCCTCTGCCTACTCCAGCTGCCTGCCTGACAGGTGAAATGCACAGGCATGCTCTTTGCCCAGAAGAAAGTGGGAGAGTCAGTGCGAACCAAAGCCAGCAACTAATGCTGCACCCACAGTACTCTCTGGACAGGGGCCACAACTCCTGCCTGGGTGTACACAGGGTAACAGTGTGTGGACACCCACCTCAGCTCAAACTGAAGACTCCTTTGAAGTTCCACCAAGATTTCTTTAGGTGGAAGAAAACCCAACCCAATTTAAACCTCAGTGGCATCTGGATTCAGAACTCAGAGACCTGGATCCTTTCTCTCGGATTCTCTGGTCACTTGTCCTCCTGCTGGTTCCCATTTGGGTTGAGAGTAAATGGAGCAACTCTAGGCTCTGTGTCTATTGGGTTTGATGCTCAGGACTCAGCCAGGTCCTCATTGAGTCTCGCTGGCCCTGACAGGATTGCACTCCGATCCTTGATGGAGTTATCTGTGATGTACACATATTGGGGCTGCAATATATATATATTGCAGCCAGAATGGGCCCAGTGTAGAACCTGTGAAGAAGGAGGTAACCTACTTCAGAACCATAGGAAAAGGACAAATGCCCATGACAGATGTCCACAGTAGTGGCTTTTCTGAGTAAGAGTCCTCAAATAGATCCAGAACCTTCTATTCCCTTTCTTCCTTGAGGCAGCCCTGACAGGCAGAACAGAGAGGAGCCAGGGAACTGCCCTGGGGCAGGGTCACTGACCTTGGGAGCAGACCTATCCGGTAGGTGGACACGGAAGAAGTGGGATTTCTGGGGAGGAGCAGTCTAGAGGAGTGGAGGAGCTAGTGCACATGTGCAGAGGACTCTAGAGGAGGAGAGCTACATCTGTCTGACCTCGGGTTTGGGCAGTTAGGTGGGAAGCAGCAAGAAACTCAGTATCAGTCTGCAGACACTTTGCAACAGTCGCAGCTCCCTTGGATTGGCCTTTCTAAAGGCATCCAGAGCAGGTATGTAGAGGGACAGACTGTGGGTACACTTGTCCTGGGAAATCTCTGTACTACAAAAGAAGCTGAGGGATCTGGGCAGTGCCGAGCTGGAATTCTAGGCAAGGCCTAGACTCCAGAATGTAGTGTGCACATGACCCTGATGTCGGACACTCGGCTGTTCTGTTCTGGTTCTGTTCTGTGACTTGTAAGAAATTTAATCTAACTATCTATCATGTTTTTCCCCTACAAAATGGGGCTAACAATATTCTCACAAGAATGTGGAGAAGACCAATGGTGTAAGTGGGAAAATGCTCTGAAACATACAAATGCAGGTCAAGGGCCTTTGTGTCGCGGCATCTCAGTATATGCCAGAGGTTGGGAGCAAGGTGGCTGCCTCCTCATCACGCCCACATCCTCACATCTATGTCAGTGAAGGCTTTGTCCTCTTGTGCATTTACTTGCTTGAGTTAAAAGTCCAACTAGAGCTGGGAGTGGTGCTTCTAGCTGCCCCTGGGTTGAGTTTTGACCCTCCCCCACAGTGTAGACAAATATATGTGTATTATATGTCCAGTTTATAGATGCATCAAAAGGACATGGACACACCGTCTCCCCAGAAGAGTAGCTATTAGCAATCTACTGTATTCTCCAGATCCTTCCTGTACTTTCCGTGCATGAGTTTGGCTTTTTCTATAAAAATGGGATTTTTTTTTTTTAAAACATACCCTTCTTCTGTATATTTCTACCTTGCTAGAGTTCTTGGACATCTTTCCCACCAATAGATACATTTCTGCAGTTTTTAGCAAGTACCCAAGTTTTCATTGTGTGGGTAAGGTGTCACTTAAGCCTCTCTTTGGACACGGCTCTTGTTTTTGGCTTTTTGCCATTATCCATAAGACAGAGGGTTCTGCAGAATGGCCAGATTTGTGTTCCGATTTGAATATGAAATGCCCTCCCAGGCTCATGTGTTGAATCTTGGGCCCTGGCTGGCAGAGCTATGTTGGGAGATAATGGAAGTAAGAGATGGGGCCTAGTTAGGAAAAGGAGGTTCCTGGGGACTGCTCTGGAAAGGTACACCTTGTCCTTGCCTCCTTCCATCTCAGCCCCACTATGCCCTCTCCACATGGTGTCACAGCTCATCACAGGCCATGTGTTGGGACCAGGTGACTCTGAGCTGAGACTTTTGCATCTGTGGGCCAGGAGAGACCCACCCTCCTTTGAGAACCTCTGCATCTGTGGGCCAGGAGAGACCCACCCTCCTTTGAGAACCTCTGCATCTGTGGGCCAGGAGAGACCCACCCTCTTTTGAGAACCTCTGCATCTGTGGGCCAGGAGAGACTCCTGTTAGCAGGAGTCATTTTGTTACTGTGTTCCTAGAGCAGAGGAATCGTAGTAGTTTTTCCCAGCAGTGTCCTTTGAAAAGCTGAGTTTTTGTTAAGTCCAAGGTTTTTATGTTTTTGGATTTGTATCTGGAAATCATTGCCTAGTTAAGATGAGGAGGATTTATTCTACAAAGAGCATTGTGGTGTTAACTCATAAACTTAGGTATCATAACTCCATTATGACTTAATTTTTATTTATTTTTATGAGGGAAGGGTCCAGATTCACTCTTTTGCATGTGGAGTTCCTGTTGTTTTAGAACCCTTGTTAAGAAGACCATTCTTTTCCCATTGAATTGTCTCCTCATCCTTATTGTTGAACATACTTGTGGTTGCTCATCCCTGGACTCCACTGGCCACTGTCTCTGTCCTTTGTACTGCACTGCCATTATCCCTGTGGCCTTGTGATAAGCTGTGGACTTGGGTGGACTCCTGTCTTGTTTTTCCTTCTCAAGGTTGTCTCAGCTCCTTTGATCCCTTACATCTCCATATAAACTTTAGGACAGATTGTAAATTACGGCAGGATAAGTCTTGACTGGGGTAATGTCGAATCTGTAGGTGAATTTGGACAATATTGTCATCATCTAATCCATGAACATGGAATGCCTTTTTTCACTTAAAAACTATTGTCTAGGTTTTCTAAGTATGCATCTCTTATATTCCCTCTAAGCATTTTACTCTTTTTTATGTTACTCTATTAGGATTGTTTCCCTGATTTCATTTTGAGATTGATCATTGCCATTGAAAGGCAGCTAGTTTTCTTGTGTTTGTTTCATATTCCACAACCCAACTGAACTCTATTAGCTCTAATAGTTTTTAAAGGATTTTTTTTAGTGTTTTCTGTATAATATTATGACATCTGCAAATACAGTAGTTTTACTTCTTCCTTTGTTTCTTTTTGTTGCCCAGTGGCACAGGCTGGACTCCCAGTGTCTTCTCATTAATGGTGTCGGTGGAAGTGACCAAGCTGACACCCTTATTATGGAGGAAACCTGTGGTCTTTCCTGATTAAGTTTAGGTTACCTATTGAGTTTCCATTTATGACTTCAAGGAGTTCTCTTCTCTTTCTAGTTTGCTGGCTTTTAAAAATTACTTGTGTGTGCTAGAGAATTCAAAGTGCTTTTTCCTCCATTTTGAAAGTCATGTAATTTGTGTGGCTCATTCTTTTAGTATGGTCATTTCCATGTGTTAGATCAGTCTTATACTCCTGGGGTGCATCCCATTTGGTCATGGTGCCTAATCATTTTCTGTGTGGCTGGGTTTGGAGTGTTACTCTTGTTGAAGATTTCTACATCTACATTTCATGCAGGACACCTGTGCTTTCCATGTGCTGAGCTTGTATGAAGACGCTGGCGTCAGAAGCTGGAGTTGCGAAGCATGCCCTCCACTTTGGCTTTTTTAAACATTCCTATGCGCCTGGGGTTTTCTTTGTAGGAATTTTTGATTGCTAATTCAGTCTCTTGTCACTCCATTGCCGTAGATTTTAAAGCCCTTACCCACACTCCACATTGTTCTGTCTGTGGCATCTGTTGTCATATCGGTGTTTGTTGTGGTGGCATTTGTTTCCTTTTGGAGACAGTCTCACTCTGTTGCCCAAGCTTGCCTTGAATTTTCAGTCCTCCTGCCTCAACCTCCTGAGTAGGTGGAACTAAAGCATTGCACCACCCAGTTACATGTCACCACATACCCAGTTATGTGGCATCTTTTCAGGGGAGCATTGAGCCACTCAGTAGCGACAACCAACCATGGCTCTTTTTAGCTGGTTTCACTTTCAGGGTTGACAGCTTGGAGAATACTCTGCATTTTGTCTTTCAGGGATCATTTGAGTATTGACTTGCCCCATGTTATAAAGCAGACCCAATACAAATCATAGTCAAAGCAGACAGCACTTCCCGTACCTGCAGTTGATTGACAGCGTCAGTCCAGTGGACAAAGTCTGCTTCTTCTCTTGCCAGGAAGCTGCCGGCTCTTGGCAAATTGTAAGCAGGGAGAATGGCTTGTATGGATGTATAAGTAAGAATATCTTTCTGGCACAGGGTGAAGAATAGATAGGACGGAATTAAAGACGGAGGGAAGAAGGCTTGTGGGAGGCTGTGAGCTGGCCCTGGGCCCTTCCTCCGTGTTCTGCATTTCAGAGGCTCTGACTTCGGCTGTTTCCCTGGGTCCGCTGGTTTGTGCCTGGCTTTGGCCACCAGGAGGCACTGCGGGAAGGCATCAGGTAGGATGAGAGAGAAGTCACGTCATGCCCAGCTCCTGACAAATGAAACATCCCTCTCTGTTCAATTCCCACGCAATGACCCCAGCCTCTGGGCTCTTTCAACTCCATTTCCTCCCTCTGGCCGGCCCAGCCTTTGTGATGGCAGCAACTTCCTGCTGACGCTGGTTCTTCATCTTTCATCTCTTATGCAGACAGTTCCAAACATTAATTTCCCTTCATTTTAAAGAACTAGCATGCATCCTCTGTCCTCCTTGGTCCTGACAGACATCAGCAATACAGCCAAAGCCTAGATTCCAAGTAGAGGGCTGCACCAAGGCCAGGGCAGGCACGTCAGAACTGGGAAGCCTTTGAAAGAGAAGCGGCAGGTGGTGGGGACAAGCTGTATGTGTGTGTTCAGGGCAAGTGAGGCAAGTGAGTGTGGGAAGGATGAAAGGGGTTGTTCAGTCCACTGGACAGGAAACAACTGAAGCAGCCCAGCCTCACAGGAAGAGCAGTCCCTGGACTGCAAGGAAGTTGCAGGGCTGGAGTTGAAGTACTGAATTCTGATCTCCTGGGGGTGCTGTCCTGGGAACCTGATTAGCCTAAAAGGGTTTCTAGGCTACTAGTTTACTGGTCAGGATTAAAGGACTCTCTGCCTGTACGGCAAGATGGCTGACATTCAACAGAGGACCACAAGGAAAGAGAGAACAAGGGTGATCTTGGTGCTCCCAAGAAACGGGGTTACCGCTAGGTGAAGTGCTCACTAGGGCTCTGATGCAGGGAAGGAGGTGTCTGAGTGTCATCCCCCCCCATGTCAGTATTTCCTATTGTGGCAGGTAATGTTCATATACAATGAAGGCAGCACATGGATAGTGACCTGGATGTCAGGCAGGACAAGTCAAACTGAAATTTAAACTGGACCATGGAAAAGTAAGATTTGGCCAAAAAAGTCATCTTGTCCCTTATGCTCACAACTTGGGTTCTTAGTGTGTTTTCTGCTAAATGTAGGCACATGTTGTTTTTCTAGATTTGTGGACAGTAGCTCCCAGATGGCCAGGCTGGCCACATATCCTGCTGTGTCCACCCACCCTCTTCTCCAGGCTGCCTGCCTGCCCACTCACCTGCCCTCACCTCTTCCAGGCCCGCTCCCTAACTGGGTTTGTCTTCTTCCAACGTGGCCTTGTTCTGTTACCCTGAGCTGGGTCCTTCCTCAGTGATACTGTTCTTGCATGGAGCCTCTGCCTGCCTTCCTCTGGTCCCCCCTCTATTTATAGTTAGTACAATCTAGTTTGGCACTCAACTTTTGTTTAATTATTTCACATCTGCCACTTGCCTCTCTCCAAGTAGATTGTATAATTAACTAATTCATGGACTCAGCAATACATGGGCACATGCTCTAGGCTGGGCATTGAGTCTGTGTCATGTCTAAGCTGCTTGCTTTGAGCCAGGCACTGGCTGCAAGGATAGAGTCTGCCCCATAGGATGCCCGCAGGAGCCTGTTCATTAAAGCTTTGCCCTGGCATGCAGAGGTGCACAGCTAGTGGTCTGCTCTACTCAGACAGACACTGGCTCTTTAATCAGAGTTTTCAGTGCGTGAGAAACCCTGTCTACTTTAGATGAACATAGTTGTGGTCTTGAGCATGCTTTGAAGCACGTAAATCCTGTCTGTATCTCCTCTCCTGCCCACACTCACCTTCAGGGTCTATGGATTGCCTTTTAACTTGTTTGGCTAAAGGGCCTCTGTAATGCAGTTGGCTCCTGCACTGTGTGCTAGTCACCCAGGACTTTGTTCTTAGGAGTCAGGTCCCTCCTTCTAGGGGCCTGAACTTGTACAGAGCTGGTCTGATAGGGGCTATCATCTGGCTGGCTCTTGTGTTTTGACAAATTAGATCCTGAGTGCAGGCCTTCATTGGCCACAACCCCTCCTAGTCTCCTCTGGCTGCTAAAGCAAGTCTAGTGCTCATTCTCTTCCCCCAGATATTCATGATGCTTTGGAAATGAAGAAGAAGAAGAAAACACACCCCCCCCCCCATATTTGGACAGCTCTGAACTCTGTTGGGGGTGGAGGCAGAGCACAGACTGTTCTGTGGAAAATGAGGGTGTTGCAGTGTGGCACGGACTGTAGCTGTCCGTAGTGTGCTGGGGAGGGTGAGGAACAGGAAGCTGAACCCAACTTTGGCTGGATGTCCCCGCCCAGTGCCCGGACCAGTGACCAGCAGAGGCAGCAACTGCTGTGCAGAGCGTCCTGCAGCCTCGGCTTATGTAGGGACTAGTGCATACCAGGTTCTGGGATGTAGTGCTAAGTTACTGGTGATGATCACAGCATGTAAGACACCCCTCTAAACGTGGTCTAAGCCCCCTCGCCCCTTTATTCCTCTTGATCTTTGCTACCCTAGAAACAGGCTGGATGGGGACACTGAAGAGGGCTGGTAGGTGCAGACCCATCACTGATTCTTCCCTGCTGTGCTGTCCTGAGATGGCAGACCCTGACTGACAGAGAGGCCGGTCCCGGTTGCTGTGAGGTGTGTTGGGCAGAAGCTCTTATAACCAGTGTAGACCGTGCAGGAGGAAAGGAAAGACAGACTTTCCTAAACAGCGCAGCCAGCCCTCAGACTTCGTTATTTAAGGATATTGGGGGCACTTTGGAGTTCTGGGCATGTTAAAAACCTAGAACCCAGAATTCCATAGCAAGCCGATACCCCAAAAGCTCTGACTTGCCATTACCGTTTTCAGGATCAGGACTTTTTACGGCGGTCAGGGGTCAGTCTGCAGTATGTTGGCAGCTGCCACCAGGGGTCGCAGGAGCCCTGTAAAGGCCCAGACAGGAACCACTGTCGTGCATGCGCAGTTGCTCCCTTCCAGGTGTGTCCCACACCCCACTCCTAGGGTCTGCTTGTCACTTGTGTCTTGGCACCTCATGGTCCCTGCCCCACCACAAGGCTGGCATAGTGTCCGCCAGGCCCAGTTGGCATTTGCAGTCTCAGAGATCGGAGTAGTTATGTTACTAAGCTGGAATTCGGAGATGCCAGGAAAAAGCTGAACTTGCCTGGCGTCTCTGTTAACCCGAACTTAGTGAGGAGGGTCCAGGGCATAACAGCCCCCTCTAGGAGGAAGCTGCATAGCCTGCCTTTGTGCAGCCGGGTCACACCCAGGCTTGTCTACTCATCTTGGATGAGGACCAGACTGCCACCAGTGCCCTGGGGACAGCTTCAGTAGAGACCAAGTTTAATACAGGGGTCTTTGAAAGGGAAAGGAAATATGTGCCAGGGTAGTAGAGTGTTAGCAGGCATTGTGCCCTGTGTCTTCCTGGGTAGTGAGGATGCCCATGTGGAAGCCCAAGGGTCTTGACGGGGTCTTTGAAGAGACAGACCCTCAAGCTTTAGGAATTGCGTGTTTGCAAATGACCATGACCTTCTAGGTAAACAGACAGTTTTCTGGTCTGTTGGGGGCTGTGTCCCAAGCAGCTACTGAAGTAGAAAGCTTGTGGTTCAGGAATCAGAATGGGCCCTGCTAATACCTCATGAGACTCTCCATGCTTATGTTTTCCTTGTTCCTGAAGGGTGGGGGACCATCGAGGCCCTGTTGTTTTCCTTTGAGAAGCTGCTTTTCTGCGTTTGAAGTTTGAGATCACTTTGGGTGATGGGGGGAGGCATTTATAGAAAAGTCCATGTGTGGTGTGTGTGGACGGCAGAAGTGGGTCACTGCAGAGCTCCTGTGTGCTGACTTTGCTATGGTGGGAAGCCCAGGCTGTGGGGAATAGTGCTGTGGGAGGGATGCTGCCTGACCTGGGTGGGGTGGAGAGCTGCTAGAAAGCTGGCCATCCCCTTGGATCTCACCGCCCATTCCCACTCTAGAGGTCATGATTCCAGTGTGCCGTATGGAACGGGCCACCCATCTCAGGTTGCTGGTCAAAGCTTCCTGTTTATATTTAGATGCTGTAAGAAGAGCGCGAGTCTGTCACTGCCACTGACCTACATTCATATTTAATGTTGTTTGTGTCCGTCGACTTCTCATTGGTTTTCCTTGGGGAGGCAGCAGGAATTCAGACGGTCCATAGAAAGGTTGAGGGCAGAGCTCTAAGTGAAAGTGCTGAGGCGTCTGTTCTGAAAACTTTAAATTTTACGTGTTTATTTGGTGCCTTTGTGCATACGTGTAAGTGTGTGCACATATGTGGAGGTAGAGGATAGCCTGCAGGAGTCAGTCCTCTTCTTCTACCATGTAGATTCCGGGGATCAAACTCAGTCAGCAGGCTCAGTCTTGGGTGCCTTTACTGGCTGGCCATCTTCCCTGCCCTGTTACATTGTTAGAGTAGCTCTTCCATTCTCTACAAGTGGCTGTTCTGAGAGGTCCAGCCCAGCTAGGGCACCACATCTAGTTGCTACTCACTAGGGTTTTGGGCAGTGAGGCAAGGACAGTTGCATGACCCCCTGGTCACTGTCACCCTTGCTGTGGATGGACGGGCAGGAGTTCCATTTTGCACTGCGGAGTCCAGAGTGTGATGAGTCTTCTATGGTAGCAAATGAGCCACACCCAGAGTGACAGTGCATCCCATTGTGATCAGGGGTCTGGGTGCTAATTGCACTTACCTCGGAGGCGCTGGGGTGTAGGCGATGGTCATTTTCTGCTTGAGGCTCTGCTGTATTTTTGGGTATCCCTGCAAAGAAAATGAAAGAGAATTGTCACTCGCTCCAGGAGGATGCCTGCTGTGAAGGTGGCGACTATTTGCTGAGTGTTTTCTGAATGCCAGGCACTGGCTTTGTCACTGCACATGTGTGTGATGAGGAGAGAGAGTTTCCAAATGTTAGACAGCATGCCCCTGACTCACAGGGCAACTGTGTGAAGAAGCCAGGGTTCAAAGCCAACTGTCTGCTCAAAGCCCCCACCCTTTACTTCAGCATTTCACCCAGCAGAGCTATAGTTAGGTAGTAGGTATGATTTTTTTTTTCAAACAAAGCTTAAAAATAGCACAACAGAAAAGAGTTGCCCAACACAATCTACTAGTTCATGTCTTGCTGTATAGCCAAGAAAACTGAAAGCATAGACTCCCGTGAGAAACAGCGCCTGAAGGCTTGTGGCAGGACTCTCTAGATATGCAAGAAGTGGGGAAAAAATCCAAAATTTGGCAATCTATGAATGGGTAAAGAAAAGGAAGCCCTTCTACACAGTGGAATATTATTTGGCAATCAAAAGGAATGAGGTTTTGAAAATGATTAATAGTAGTTGTACAATGTTGTACCAAATGCAGCTTGTAATGGTTAATCCTAGGTTTGTGCATTTCACCTCAGTTTAAAAAGTAATAATGCTGCAATACTTGCTAAATAACTGCGAACCTTGAAAATATTTTGCTAAATCTAGCCAGACACAAAAGATCAAACCCCAAAAGGCAAATCCACAGAGGCAGAAAGTGAATGAGAGGTCTCAGCGTCTGCTGGAAGGGGCATGGGAAGGAACTGCTGGTGAGGGCTGCTTTTTGGAGCGATGAAAATGTTCTGGAATTAGCTGCTGATGTTCCACTGAATGTACTGTAAGATATTTTATAATATTTGCACAGTATCTCAGTCAAGCTGTTGTTTAAACAGTGAGAAACATATAATTCTCCCACCTGGAGTCTCTCCAGCTGCTGTTATCTTAAGGTGATCATGATACAACTATCAAACATCAGCGTTGTTTATTCACTTTTTTATTTTTGAGGACTTACCATGTGCCAGGCACTGTATTCATCATTTAGCATTCTTTTGTTTGTTTGTTTGTTTTTTGGTTTTTTGACACAGGGTTTCTCTGTGTAGCCTTGACTGTCCTGGAACTCACTCTGTAGCCCAGGCTGGCCTCGAACTCACAGAGATGTGCCTGCCTCCGCCTTTCATTTAGCAATTTTATGTAAAGTCAGCTATATGCCATGAGCAAAGGAGCCTGACTTCACAACCCACATTCTTGGCCATTATAGCTGTAGGTTAATGCATAGAGACTCACGCATCAGAGACATTACAGAGTATAATGTAGTGCCAGAAAACTCAGCTGTGGATTCAGACTGGCTGGCCAAATCCCAGCACTGCCCTTCTTGTATCATCTTGGGTGAGTTACTTACCAGCTTGAGGCCTGGTCCTGTTGTCATGGAGCTCTCAGATAATTGGCAAGTAAGCACTCACACCTGTTGTTATTGCTGTATGTTAAATACATGTTGGTGTATGGTTATTAAGTGGAGACTTAAAGAGCATAAATTCAGATCACGGGCTCTAGCTCATGAGTATTTCAGGTTGAATTAGCATCTTATTTGCTTGCAGAATTATGGAGTGAGAAGAGACATTCACTGAAAGAGTGTTTGCTCTGGCAGGTAAATGTTGAATCCAGGATTGGCTTCACTTCTGAGGTTGTGTGTGTGTGTGTGTGTGCGCGCGTGTGCGTGTGCGTGTGTATCTGTGTGTCTCTGCGTGTACACATGTATTTGATTCCTAAGAAGGGTATACTGAGCCTAGAAGGAAAACGATTCTTGGTGTTCCCAAAAGGGCCGGCCGTGGCTTCTAGCCAGGAGCCACTTAAATCAGAGAAGCTGTGGGTTGGCAGAGACCTTACAGGAGACCCATGATAGCATCCCCTCCTTCCTCTTCAGCATGTGCTGTTTCCATGGCCACGTCCCCTCTCCATGCCCCACACACCTGATACCTGTGGGAACTCTGAGACTCTAGTTCAGCAGCCCTGGGTGAGCTGCCTTCACGATGGCTTTGCTTGTGTGCCTTGGGCTCTCCCTGGATTTCCTTTCAGCTTTGGAATTGAGATCCCTGAGCATTGTCTTACTGCCTTTGAAGCCTACACCACAGTGCTGGATTACCAGAGATGTGGAATTATACTGAGGTTTAGTACATCCAGTTACAAAGTCCAGTTATAGACTCCCCCGTAGTCTGGTTTCAGAGGCCTCAGGATGTGCCTTTCCTGTGGCTGACTTCCGGAGCTGTGGTTAAGATAAATGAGAAAACAATGGCTAGTGTTGTAGTTCACAGGGCCTCTCGTTACATTTACAGCTTTATTGTATAACTGTGAGAAGTTGTTATCCTTTCCATTTCCATGCGATTTTCAAGAATCAAAGTATCAGCTTGCCTGTTCAGCCCTGTAGCACAAGTTAGTATCTCAGTGGTTCATAGAACAGACAAGGCCTAGGAGGATTGGTGGTCCTGGGATTGCCTGAGGTGGGGCAGCTCTTGGTGGGAGAGAAGATCAGCACTGGACTTTGGTTCATAAGATTCAATTTGAAACTCATTTTTATTGCCTTGCTGGGATTGGGCACTGAATTCACTGCTGTTAGCTGCTCAGTAAAAGATACTGCCAGAGGGCTTTGTAGTTACAGGGAACAAGGGTCAAAGCATGGTGACTTTATCATTTGTTAGCTGTGGAGTCCTGAATCCAATCGTATCTCTAAGATCTGTGAGCACCTTCGTTGTAGGGTAGCTGGAGTTCAGAAACTGCTCATCAAACCCCAGGCATAGTGCAAGGTTCTGAGAAGGAACTAGCCAAATGAACCTTGATAGTATGGGTCAGTCTTATACCCAGAGAAGGCTGAGGGCGCTCAGATATAGCTGCACATGGAAGAACTCTGTAGTCCTGTCTAAATAGAGCACTACAGAGTCTGGGCATGTTGTGGGGGGCTCTCAGCCTGACTCTTTGCTGTCCAGAACCCTGTCCAGTAGTGGCTTCCCCCTGGTCTTCTGGCCCCTAGTACTACCTCAGCTTTCAACACTACCCCCTGACAGCCTGGGAAGGGCATGACCCCCCAGCACAGGGCTTCTTCCCCAGTACCTGGGCTGTTTGAGTGTCCACTTCTGCCTCTTCCACAACATGTGGGCCAGTCACATAATGTCTCAGACATTCCTCCTCCATATATTTAGGATACAGACAGTACCTACAGAGTGTTACTAAATAACCACTGTGTGTGGAAGAGCTTTGAGAGCAAGGGGTGTACCATCCAAATGATTTTATGGTTATTAGTTCACAGAAGGGCTTGCCAGATACCAATCCCTCTGTGGAAACTTCATCCGGTGGCAGGGAGATGGACCATAGGCTGGGTGGGTATTCTGCATTTTTGAACAGCAGTAATGTGGTCAGCCATACTTATTACTAATGCTTTAAACCTGGCCTTTGTTGTCAAATAGCATTTTGTTATGGCTTGGCTGTGGCTTAAGTGTGTCCTTCAAAAAGTTTGTGTGCTGGTTCGCAGGGTGATAATGTTAATCAATAATAGAACCTCACGATATGGGAGCTAATGGAAAATGATTAGATCATTGGGGCACCACTCTTGGAAGGTGTAGATGTAGCTCTTAAGGGACCAAGGTTTCTGTAAGAGTGGGTGGAATGCACTTGGTCCTTCTTGTCCCACCGTGACCTTTCTTCTTCCACGATGCTGTTGCCCGCCTTGTTGGGGTATAGTTAGAGGTATCTCTTATCAGAGCTGAGACGATGCTAGCACCATGTTACTGAACTTCAGACTGAACAGTCGGCTTTTCTGTCTAGTACCTGGTCTCTGATGTTTAATTGCTGCAAGAGAGCAGATAAATACACACTAAATTTCTTCCCTTTTGCATACAGCTTGATTTTGGAGAGACAGATATTACTGCGGTCTTACAGAGGCGTTGGCATCATAGAAGCTATTTAGCAAGTCTGACACCCCCTGCCTTTTGATTATGCATTTCTCTAGGGGGAAAAAAGAAAGTCACTAAAAACACTGCTGAAACCGACTGCTAAACTGACAAGACCCCATCTAAATTCTAATGGGAGCCAATTTGGGCCCTGACCTCAGGACTTCACCTCTCAGACAGTGCTGATGTGACTCTGACACTTGAAAATTCGTGTGTCAGTCCAGAGGCCCAGCTTTAGACAGAGCACTAAGTATTCTGGAATTGATTTGGTATGCTGTTAGGATTCTGCCCTTGCATGTCCAGTGCGTGTAGGATGAAAGGTATAGTATTGGGGGAAAGAGGAGCAACCATTAGTCCGACACCATGAGGGCCTTCTGCAAGGCCAGGGGAGATTCCTTACTGTGCACTCATGCAGTTCAGACCTTAAATGTTAGAAACTGGATATTTAGATCACGATCCCACCCAAAGCATTGCACCTCCTTTGCTGCAGAGGGTAGGTGGTAGAGCTGGTTTAAATGTCCGTACTAGCCATGTGTGACTGTTGCTTGTAGACTCAGAGGACTGGCTTTGGCGTTTTGGAACCTAGTAAAACACAAGAATAATCAGGTTGTATTGAACAGATTTGGTATTTCTTTGACTCAGAGGCCTTGGCATGTCTCTGAACAGCTTGGTCATTGCCATGGGCATTAGCGGTCAGAGTCCAGCTACAGGAACATGATGTCAACCAGTGGAGCCAAGTTTTCTTGACCTCTTAATATATTCTGGGGGATTGGTTTTCCTTGTATTAATTAATTAATTAATTAATTTCCGCTCTTATGTTGTCTGGTTGCTTCTTATCCAAGAAAAGAGCAGACTATGAAACAATTTCTCTTTTTTTTCCTGGTCATTTTTAATTTTGTACCAGTGAGTGTTTAAAGAACATTCCAAAGCTGTAACCAAGTACTTGCTCACTTGCTTTGGAGTAGTTCTGGGGCTATTGTGGTAAATGAGGAGTCTGTCCTTTTTTGGTTTTTCAAGACTTTTGGTCTTTCTGTGTAGCCCTGGCTGTCCTGGAACTCACTCTGTAGACCAGGCTGGCCTCGAACTCACAGAGATCCACCTGTCTCTGCCTCCCGAGTGCTGGGATTAAAGGTGTGCACCACCACCACCCGGCTCAGTGGATGTGATTTTATGCAGAGTAGATACTGCAAAAGAAAAGATTAGTGAATTTGGAAACAAAGAGGAAAAAAAAATTTAAAATTGAAGAGGGAAATTTTCTAAGTGGAAAGATTATAGAATTTAACCCTTGTTCTAATTAGAACTGTCAATTTGACACAGCCCACAGTCACCTAAGAAGGGATGATTGAGGGATAACTGGCTTACAGATTGGCCTGCGGGCACGTCTGTGGGGATTATCTTGGTTGATAATTGATATAGAAGGGCCCAGCCTACCATGGGTGGCACCATTCCCCTGGCAGGTGGTCCTGGGCTGTATAAGAAAGCTAAGTAAGAGTAGGGCAAACTGGCCGGGCGGTGGTGGCGCACGCCTTTAATCCCAGCACTCGGGAGGCAGAGACAGGTGGATCTCTGTGAGTTCGAGGCCAGCCTAGTCTACAGAGCGAGTTCCAGGAAAGGTGCAAAGCTACATAGAGAAACCCTGTCTCGAAAAACCAAAAAAAAAAAAAAAAAAAAAAGAGTAGGGCAAACAAGCAAGCAGCATTCCTGCATGGTTTCACTTCCAGTTCCTGCCTGAGCTCCTGCCCTGACTACCCTCAATGATGGACTGTGGCATGGAGGTTTAGGCCTAAAAGATGCTTTACTCTAAGTTGCTTTTGGTCAGGGTGCCTTTTACACAACAAGAGATCAAACTAGAATATAACAACTGTGTGACAATGCGAGGTGACTTGATATACGTGTAATTAAAGTCACCTAGGAAAGGAAACAGGGAACATAAAAACTGTGTTTTTATCTTTGTGTGTGTGGGATCTGTATGTTGTCATATGTGTGGCTGCAGGCATGTGCTTACTACAGGGCACATGTAGAAGTTTGAGACAACCTTGGATGTTGTTTCTTGCCTGCTACCTTGTATGAGGTCCATCTCTTGTTTTCCCACTGTGTATGCCATGAGCTGGCCCGCAGACTTGTAGGGGTTCTTCTGCATATACCGTGAGCTGGCTTACAGGCTTTGGGAGGCTTCTCTGTCTCTGCTTCCTGTCTCTCTGTAGGAGTGCTGAGACTATAGGCGAGTGCTACCACATTTCTGTTCTGGGCATCTGAACTCAGGATCATGGCAAGTATTTTACCCACTGAACCATCCCCTCAGCCAACATAAACGTTTTTGAAGAAATAATGACTAAACACTTTTTAGTTTTTACAAAACTGTAAATACTTGGTTCTAGGAACTCAGAGAAGCCAAAGTACTTCATGATACAAACTGTTCCCAGCCAGTGATGAAGCCAGAAAGAGACCCATATAATGAACAAACACGAGGGTGAGAAGCAGGACTCTTTTCAGGAAATGTGGACGCGAGAAGTCAGTGGAGCAGCATCCTTAGAGGAAGATTGGGGGGAAGCAAACCACGAGCCTTGAACTCCCTTCCTAGTGAAACAGCTCCAAAGATGAAGATCAATCTCCCAGACATAATGCAGCTAAGAAGTCAGTGGGAGGAGGCCATCCCACCAAATATATTAAAGGAACCACCTTGGGCAGAAGAAAAGACACCAGAAGAAAATGTGGATCAACACAATGAATGTTTGGCACAGAAGAGCCCAACTGTATTGCTGAAGATAGAAGAGGAAGTTTCTCTAAAATATAGTTGACCACTTCATACAAATACTAGCTCTAAGGGGACAGGTGAAAGCATGCAGTTATAAGGGTTGTTCACAGTGTGTGAAGTCATTTGAAACAGATCATAGCAAATTAAAACCAAAAGCAACAGACATCATTTTTGCTAGTAAGTTAACAGGTAGATAAATAATGCTGGCTAAATAGAGGGCAGAAAAAGAGGGGAAAGAAACAGAACAGGGCATGTGGGACCAATAGAAATATCGGTAAATGTCACTGTGGGGATTTGTTTGGTTGGTTTTTCACTGTGTACCCTAGGCTGGCCTCAAATACATGATCCTCAGTCTGCAGAGTACTGGGATCATGGGCCTGTGTCACCATGTTTGGCTAAATGTAAATATTCCAAACACTAAAACTGAGAGATCATCAGAGTGTTGACTATAGAAAGTATTTTTTTTAAATAATGACACAGGAGATTGAGAGAAAAGGGGATGAGGAATGTGCTGTGGTTACACTAACCAAACGAGAATTGGAGGAGCCAGATAAACGTGGGCAAAGGTGGTGTTGAAGCAAAGAAGTCCATTAGTAGAAGTCTATTAAGGGATATAATAACAATTCTAAAGTTAATATACCCAGTAGCAGAGTTTAAAATACATGAAGAAAAACTGAAAAATCTTCACAGAGAAATGGGCAGATGTACAGTTATGCTCAACTCATACCCCAGTTTTAATAAATGTAGAGCAAGAAGACAGAGCAGAAAGTTATAGAAAGAAGCCCAGGAACACAGTGTGTTGACTTGATCCAACTGACCTTTGTATGGCATTCCACCTTACAACAGAATATACATTCTCTTCTAGCAAGACTTAGAAGATGTATTCTAGGTCAGAAACACATTGTGACAAAGTTAGAAGAATTCAGCTATGTTCTCTAATGCCTGTCAGTGTTACTCAAGATTATCTTCAGCCACTGATTGCAATACAAATGCTCACGTTTCAGAAAATTTATTCATGCTTACTGCTTATTACACAAAAAGACACAAACTAAAATCAATAACGGTAGAAGGCATGGAGGGAAGAGTTCAGGAAAGAAAAGGCTCTAACTTGGAGTTCTCCTCTCCCTCTGGAGTCCTGTGAGCAGCCTTCAGTTCTCCTAGCTATGAGTGTGACGGAACTCACCAGGCATTGGTGTGAGCATAGACAGTTTGCTGTAACAGAGGACAATCTGGAGATACACCCGTTGGTGTCCACATGATTTTCCTAAAAAGTATGTTTCATCAGGGAAGGAAAATCTTCAGTTATGTGCAATTAGAGAGCCGGAGGTCTATTTGCAAAAAGGTCAGTTCAATCTGTACCTTGCAGTATATGTGAAAATGATGGCAGTGTGGATCACACTTCTGTGTTCCAATTCTAGAAGAACATGCAAAGCAAAGCCTTGTTAGCCCAAATTCAGCCCAATTAAAGAAAACATGGATACATTGGATTTCATCAAAAGTTTATTTCTTCTATTTAAAAAATGGCCCCTTGCATCTGGGCCTCATGGCACCAGGTGGCTTGTAGTTCATCTCTCCACCCAGGGCAAGTGTCCTCTTAAAAAATGTAAGAAAAGCCGGGCGGTGGTGGCGCACGCCTTTAATCCCAGAACTCGGGAGGCAGAGCCAGGCTGATCTCTGTGAGTTCGAGGCCAGCCTGGTCTCCAAAGCGAGTTCCAGGAAAGGCGCAAAGCTACACAGAGAAACCCTGTCTCGAAAAACCAAAAAAAAAAAAAAAAAAAAAAAAAGTAAGAAAAAAAATTAAAAATTAAAATTAAATAAAAAGGAAGAAGAGGAATTCATAGAATAGAAATATTTCCAAATCACAAATCTGAACATCTGTATCTAAAATATACAAAAAACTGTCAAGTCCATAGGAAAATTAGCAACCATGTAAGTGGGTTAAACATTTTAATAGACAGTTGACTAAAGAAGATGTGTAGATAACAAATAAGCACAGAGCAAATGGATAGTTAGTCAGTGGTCATGGAAATATGACTCTCAACACAATGAGATGCGTTTTCCTGCACTCCGGGGGATGCTGTTTAAAAGGAGACAGTAGCAATGCCAGCTCTGTGGAGACAGGGCCCTTATACACTGCTGGCCAGATGCAGAAAGCTAAATCTAGTTTAGAAAAACAGTTTGGCAATAAAAAGTTAAAAAGAAACTTGTCATGTGATCCAACAATTCCACTCCTAGGTATCAGCCAAAGAGTATTAAAAGCATTTCTGTACAAGAAAATTGTCCATGAATACTCATACCTGCATTGTTCATAGTAGCCAGAGTGGAAACAACCTACTTCTGTAATGGGCAGTTGTATAGAAAATGCAACTATTGGAGCAATGAAAAGAAATACTATGAGAAGAGAAGTACCATGAAAAGAGTACTTGGATCCATTCAACTGAGTCAACTAAGCTTTGACAAGGAACAGAGGCAACTCAATATAGAAAGGATAGTCTTTTATTATTATTATTATTATTATTATTATTATTATTATTATTTTATGTATGAGTGTTCTGCATGCCAGAAGAGGGCATCATGTCCTATTATAGATGGTTGTGAGACATCATGTGGTTGCTGGGAATTGAACTCAGGACCTCTGGAAGAACAGCTGGTGCTCTTAACCACTGAGCCATCTCTCCAGCCCCAGAAAGGATAGTCTTTAACAAACAATGCCAGGACCTCTGAATAGAGATGAAGAAAAATTAAGGATAAAAACTCAGTCATAGACCTCAAGTATTATGTCAAAATAGATCATAAGTATCAAAGTAAAATGCAAAGCTATGAAACTCCTAGACGATAACACAGGAGAAAACTAGGTAACTTTGTATTTACCAATGAGGTTTAGTTATAATATCTAAAGTGCAATTAATGAAAGAAAAACGTTGATAAAATTGGAATTTAATGATGTTAACTGTGTGAAAGATGCCAGTAGAGGAGTGGAAAGAGAAGTGTTTGGCTTGGAGGGCTGGGGTATGGCTCAGCTGGTAAGTGCATGCAGTTCAGAGCCCTAGCCCCATATAAAAGCCTGGAAAGTGCTTACAATTTCAGCACTGGAGATAGGAGGGTCGCTGGGGCTTGCTGGCCTGCCAGTCTACCTGAATTGGCAAGCTCCAGGTCCAGTGAGAAACCCTGTCTCAAAAAGTGATGTGGAGAGATAGAAAAAGACACCCAATGTTGAACTCTGCCCACCCCAATACATGCATGCTCACCTACACACAGATGAACATATTTATGAATACACTCTATTTCAGAAGTCATAGGTTTTGAAAAAATATTTACAAAATATTTATGATAAAGAGCTTTCATTTGAAACATACAGAGAATACTTAAAACTCAACACTGGAACTCCCTAAATACCCCAATTGAAAAAGAGCAAAAAAATTAACTAAGCAGCATTTCAAATAAGATATGCAGGTGGCAAATAAGCATGAGAAAGCACTTGATACAAGTCATCAGAGAAGTGTAGATTCCTACAAGAGTGAGATTCCACTGTGCACCTATCAGACTGGCTAACTCCCAAAGCCAGCAACTCCAGTGCTGGGCACAAGCAGAGCAGCAGAAGCTTGTTCAATCCTGCTCTGAGCAAAGCAATACTTTCACCTTGGAAAACAGCGAGACTCTTGATCTGAGTCAAAAGATAAGAAGCACTGTGGGGTGGTTTCTTCCAAGACTATATCTTCAACAGAGTCATGTGACCTAGAAGTTGCACATCTTGGTATTTACTAAATTGAATTGAAACTTATGTCCACACACACACACAAAAGTCCTACATGTTTATAACTTCTCCAATAGCCAAAACTAAGCAATCAAGCAAACTATTCAATAGACGGGTAGGTAAGTGGAGTATTAGTTAGCAAGACAAAGAAATGAGCTAGTAAGCCATGAAAAGACATTGAGTGGAGTCCACTTTGAATATTAGTACCTAACATGATGTATGTCAGCCAGGAGGCTAAAGACTGTTATCTTTCTGGTTTGGGACCAATCACTTTCCTTATCATCATGGGTCTCCACTTCCTCAGCTCTACAAGAGAACTATCTGCCTCTTCCAATTCCAGACACTCTCAGACTTTTCAATGAGCTGGAGTGTACACCATGTCATAGGCAGTTGAGGCAGCAGAAATTGTAAAAAGTCTGCCACACCATCCCCTACCATGTCTTCTCCCTCTGCCTTTTGGTGGCTAAAAACTGAGTCTGATTTCTCTAGGCCAGTTGAAGATTGGTGGGCACTGAGGTTTAAAAATGTCTGCCCATCCTCACATTGCCATTTTTTTCAGCCTTTCATGCTTTTGTACATCTCAATCCAGAGCTCTACCCTGGTAAAGAGCCCCATCTATGAGAAAAATGTTTGCCCCATCTATGAGAAAAATGCCTCCAGACAGTGTTCAGGGTTTTCTTTTAGTCCAGAACTAAGAAATGATCCATGTGTTCTAATTACTCCTAAGCTCTTAGGCCTGAGTATTAATTTGAATGTGGTAAGATTTCCCTAGTTTCTAAATAATGCTCCCTCAGGGCATTGAAAACTTATTCCAAGGCATGCACCATTGACCCAAAGACTTTCTACTAGCTGCCACCTCTTAAAAGATTCCACATCTCCCCAGTAGCACCACTCTGGGGCCATGCCTTTAACATAAAGGCCTTTGGGGACACTTAAGATCTAAACAAGAGCTGCCAGATTTGCTTATTTTTAAAAATTGTTGAAAAGCTTTGGGCATCATTGAGTGAGAGTCTTTGTAATAGTCAGGAACCTCCTGGGACAGGGTCAGTAGGAGGTAAGGCCTTTAGTTGACTGCTATAATCCCAAGGGAGCTGCTGGTGTACTTCCAGTCCAGTCTGAAGGCCTCGGAACCCAAAGACCTAGTGGCATAGGTTTCAGTATGAGAGCCAGCAGGCCCTGGGCCAAGGGGAGCCAGTGCTGCTGTTCAGGCAGGAAAGGGCCATGCTTTTCTCTGTCCTAGCTATTGTCCTGGTCTATTCAGGTGACTAGATGAGGCCTGCCCACTTAGGGAAGGCAACAGGCTTACTCAGTTGCTGGGTCCTGCCCGACTATCTAACAGTCTTGAATGGAGGAGTGAGCATTAAGACATAATAGATATGAAAAATAGAGACACAGAATAGCATCTGGAGGACTCTGAGTCAATACCACAGTCGCCCTGAGTTTATGTCTCAGGGCCTTTTTATACCCAAAGCAAAGTGGGCAAAAGACCTCCACCTCTCAGTGACATCATAGTTCAAAGTACAAACAAGTGTAAACACCTCCTTAATTCTCAAGACATCTGGTAACCATGCCTTTGGCAAAACATCCTGTTATTCATCCTTGAAGGGCAAAACAAGCTCGGACTCTCTGACCTTGAGTCAAGATGAAGTAAGGCCACACTATGGAGTCTCTGTGGGCCCCCACACTCAGTTTACCAACCCGTGTGTAATGTAAATCTCATCCAGGAACACCCTACAGACACACCCAGAATGTTTGTCCAAATGTCCTAGCACCCCATTGCCTGGTCATGCTGATATAAAAAATGACCACCATATTCTTCAGGACTGAAAGCTCATGGTGAAGGGCCCTCTCAAGTTCAAACTGAATATCAAGCTGAAATAGACCGCTGCGTATTGTGAGTGGTCCCTTCTGCACCTGTAAATGTTCCTTCTGGTTCTTCATTTTGAAGTTCCACTTGTCTTTAAGAGAGAGGACAGTCAGGGTGTGGTATCACATGCCTTTAATTGAGAGGCAGGCGAGAGGCAAGTGGATCTTTGTGAGTTCAAGGCCAGCTTGGTCTACTTAGGGAGTTCCAGACCAGCTAGTCCTACATAGTGAGACCCTGTCTCAATGAAAGGAGCAGGGATGGAGGGGCCACTTCTGATAGCCTCTTACAGCGCAGACCATTTTCTGGTCCTCTAGAGCGATCCCTATAATTAAGGCCCATGAAAACCACCTCATCCAGTTGCTGTGTGTTTGCTTTGCTCTTAGGACTTTGTTTAGAGAAGCTGCCTGTCTCATCCTCTACCAGTAATCTCCATGTGGACCGGGAACAGGATGTCATCACCTGCTATGAGAAAGCTGGGGACATCGCACTCCTATACCTCCAGGAGATAGAAAGGGTAAGTAAGAACCATGTGTCTGTTCCAGCTGCTATCCTACCCCCACTGCACACCCAAATCTGACTGAGGGCAGGTGTAGCCTACCTCTGGAACACCTTTGACTTGTCTGCCTCTGTGTGCAAGCTCTGCTTGCATTCCTGAATGTTAGGGAGAAAATGGTCATAGGTGTGGTACTATGAAAATAAGTGGGTCGGTGTGTATATGCAGATACGACAATATGGGCTGTCCATACCTCTGGCACACTGAAATTGGCCAATTGCTCTTGTTTCCCTGTGTCTTAAAGATCTTTGCATGATCTTTGTACCAGTAGGTGTTCAGCAGGAGTTCGGGCAGCTTTACCTTGATAGTATGGCAGAGGCCTGCCAGGGACTTCACTAGGCTGTTCGTCTGCTGAGACTGTCCGGGGAGACCCTAGCAGTCAAGTGTTTTGGTCTGTGTCAGGGGAAGGAAAATGACAATTGACAAGAATGTCATACAAGCAGAGACTGAGTGAGCAGAGGAGGCTGGAGGCTGGAGGGGGTCAGGGATGGAGCCAGGAGGGACTAGGGAAGGGATCAGGGATTCAGTCAGGGGTGGGATCAGGGATGGACCAGAGAAGGGGTCAGGGATGGGGCCAGAGAAGGGGTCAGGGATTGGGTCAGAGATGGGGCCAGGAGGGACTAGGGAAGGGATTAGGGATGGGACCAGGGATGGAGCCAGGGAAGGAGTCAGGGGTGGGGTCAAGAAGGGGTCAGGAATGGGGCCAGAGAAGGGGTCAGGAATGGGACCAGAGAAGGGGTCAGGGATGGGGTCAGGGAAGGTGTCAGGGATGGGGTCAGGGATAGGTGGGCATCTTAACCTGTTCAGAAGGATCCTTGTCTTTCTAGTCTGTTCTTTACTAAGCTCCTTCACAGCCCAGCCTCAGTTTTCCCATCTATAAAAAGCTCATAAAAATAGTCTTGCCTCATGAAGTTCTCGCAAGAACTCTATAAGGTCATGTGGATAAAGACACTTAGTCTAGATCTAGGAACATGTTAGATTCTTGGTGTCACTGATTTGTAATGACAATAACTCCTAATAGTTTCTTCTGTAGCACTTTTGTGGTCTAACCAAAGCAGGACTGTAATCTTGGGTCCAAATACGCACCTGTGGGATTGTTTGAAACTAACCAATCTTGTAAGACTTGAACATGATCAGAAGGTGTGCTTGCCACCAGTTTTCTAGGTCTTGTTTGTCCATGATGACATGGACAAACCTCTTTTCCCTGCGTGTACAGATGGGAAGTAATTTTTACATAAATCATTTTATAATGTGGTGGTGGGTATGGGGAGAGTCAGAACTGTCTCTGAGCAGGGAAAGCAGAACGAGAATTGCAGAAACTGAGGAGTAGATGGGAACTGTGGAGAATCATTTGACCTGGGCCTAACTAGCCGTGGCTGTAAGACACAGTGTTGGGGAGGTCAGGTTGATATGGCTCTCTGGCCGGTGTGCTGTTCCCTCAGAAGGTTCTGTGAGGACTGAATTTTGTTGTTGTTATCATTGTCAGGGAAATGGTCATGCAGGCTGGGTTTGAAGTCTGTGTTCCTCCCCTTGCTGGCCTGCCATGGCCAGCATGTGGCTGTGGAGAGCTCCGTTCATCCCAGCTGAGCTCTGCTTCTGACCGTGTCTTGGCTCGCTCAGAGACCTTTATTTCTCAGCTTACTGTCCAGTTGTCCACTTTGGAGCTGCCCTTCCCTGACAAGGAGAAAGGGATTCATCTGTCCTACCTGTCTGCAGCGACACAGGAAGTGGCAGATGGGGTCTACTGCCTGTTGTGGTAACTCCCTGGTTACTGCTGAGTTCTTCAGCTGGACATCAAGGAGATCCATAGTCATGGAATTCTAAAGAAACCTCCCTTCTTCCCTACTTCCTTCCCTTTTTTGGATCATAGGAGTTAGATTTTGAAAAGAAAATTAAGGCCCCAGGACACCCAGCAGATTTGGCCAATTAGAAATCAACTCTTTGCTGACCCCCATACACTGCTCACCAGTTCATCTCCAGGCCACTGTGTGGTCACATTGAGCTGTCACCCTCCCACCTGACACACACCCTTACTTGTGGAAAGCACTCCACAGTACTGGATGTGAGAACCTCGGCTTCCAGATTCACAGTCGAGCACCATCTCCTGCCTCCATTAAATCTGAGCCTTTCTACATGGCTCTTCTGGCTCTGATTTTTCAGTAGCGTTTCTTTTATGTAAACTTTGGACCTGCCCATACTTGAGCAAAGAGAGAGGCTGACTGAGCCAAACATCTGTTTTGACTGCAGTAGGTACTCAAGACATTTTATGTTGGTCAGTCTAGAAACTGGGCTTCGTGGAAGTTCAGGGATTCATAGACCTTATTTGTTTTTAAAACTTGAACTCAGTTGACTTGATTTTGAACTTTTAAAGAGTTATGCTGGAGTGAAAACAAAAATTGACTCTGAAAGGAGTAAAAGCCTTGGCAAGCCCGGGACAAATAGTGCCTGCCTTCCCTTTGAGCCGTCCTAGGAAGAAAATCTGGTGCAATTTTTTGCGTTGCCGGTCACTGGGCAGAGGCAGTGTCTAGTGGCTTCTCCTGCCACTAGAGGAGGGAGGGAGCTGCTGTTTGTCATTATTTATTGGCATTTTATTTATGAGTGTTGGCTCTTAAGTTCATTCATTAACAAAAGTAAAGTTTTGGGAGGACTCTTGAGGTTATTGTAGAGTAGTGGCTAATGTTTTTCCAAATCTGAGGTCCTGCCATTCTCTGACTCTCCCTGGAGTTGGTCTTTTTGTTCACCCATGGAGGAGCTGTGCAGAGGGTAGTGAGTGACCCTTCAGAAAGGGGGCTCATCTTGCCTTCCTCTTGAGTCTGCTAGCTTAAGCTGTGAGAGGCAGCAGAGCAGTCCAATGGAGTGAGTTGGTGCTGGAATCTTGGTCAAGACTCCATTTAGCTGTGGAACTTTGAGGCATGTCACCTAGCCTGTCTGTGTTCAGGAGCCTCATCTATAAATAGCCTCAATAACTGCCATATAGTATTTCCTAGTGCATTGTTAGCACACAGCAAATGTTCATTACAACCTTTAAAAGTTGCAATTGTTTAGATGAAAATCTGAAATATTACAAGCACATTGTCTTGTTAGAAATGTAGAGACAAGTTTATGAAGCATCCTTTCAGGGTCATGGGATTCCCCCGTCTGTACTGAATCCTGCTTTTCCTGCTCCTGGGTTCTGGATTGTTCTTCACACCCAGATGGACCTTGGCCTGTTCATTTATTTCTTGTGCTTCATCTTTCTGTTTTCATAGCCGAACTAGTGGGACTGGAGTTGTCTAATTTTAAAAGCTTTGTTATCCAGGCTTCCTAGGGACAGTGCTATACCAGATAGCATGCTGGGTGCTGGCCCCAAATGTGGAGGGGGCTTAAGGGGGATGAGTCAGTGAAAGCTGTGTGTTCAGTGTTCGTTTAGGATTGTCCTTGTCAAGTGAGGGTTATAGAGCTATGGACCAATGATGTTCTGATAGTTTGTTTTCTGAAAGAGAATAAAATATAGCAAATACTGGCTGTAACATAATTTGATCAGATTAATCAAATATGAGCAAATAGCCTTAACAGTGACATGGGGTGCCTTGATTAGTTTATGTTCAGATAGTGGCAGCATGCCAACAGTAAATGAAGTGTTCTGCTCTGGAAGTCACTTCTGGTGGTGCAGTGGTATGGATAAAGATGACCTCATCCTTGCTGTCCTGACCCGAGCCCTGCTTTTGGCACATGAAGTCATCCTGTCTCCGGGCTTTACATACACCACCTGGCCAGTTGGTGTAGCATTCTAGAGCAGGAGCAGGGCCAGGGTGGAACTCTACCTTCTGCTGACAGTTCATTTCATCACGCCCAATTTTGGAAAAGAAGCTGAAGCTAAATTGCAAGGCACCTGTAACTATTCATGACCATTTTAGTGCTAAAGTTCCAAGAAGCAACACCAGGGATTGCAGAGCCAGCCCAGAGTCCTTCTCCTCGATTGGCTGCTCAGAGACCACGGGTCCCGGCTTGAGTTCTGACGGCTGTCGTGCAAGGAAACTTGAGTGGCGTAGCTGAGTGATGGGTCCGAGCTGGGTCACATTAAGATCACTGTGTGTCTTGAATCCTAGGAGGTGCTGCTGCTGAGAGAGAGAGGGCTTGGGTTGAGGGCCCAGGCCACTCAAGTGGCTTCCAAATGGGAGACAGTCAAGAGACAATGGCCCCCTTACTCTGTTTCATCACTTGACTCCAGCTTAGAGCACAGGCCAGTACTTGAATACTTCCTTATGAAATGTTCAGAGATGGAATGGCCAGCCTCTGCTCTTGCTCCTCTGATTTTGAACCTGACATCTCACTGCCTGGATACGTACTCCACAACATTCTTAGAACTCCGGAAGAGTCCAGTAACCAGAGAGGAGCAGTCACTTGTGTTCACCTCTGTGCATTGTTGTAATGCCTTTGCCTTCAAAACAGTAGAGCATTTTCTTTCCTTGGTTTTTTGAGACAGGGTTTCTCTATATGTTCCTGGCTGTCCTGGACTCTCTCTGTAGCCCAGGTTGGCCTTGAACTCAGAGATCTGCCTGCCTCTGCCTCTCGAGTGCTGGGATTAAAGGCATGAGTCACTACCGCCCGACCAGTCAAGCATTTTCTGTCTGCCTTGTTTTCACTTTATTATTAACTTTACATTCCTTTCATAGTTGTATATTATTTCAGGTAATATTTTATTATTGGGTCTAATTCGGCAGCTTCCTCCAGGCAGCTTTTCCCTTGCTTTACACTATTTTCTAGGGGCGAATTCTAAGAAGTGGGAATATTTTTGCCATTCTTGTTACCATGTACTGGGGCCATTAGTCAGTACTCACACCTTTCAACTTCAGCAGTTCAGGAAGGAGAGTAGGTGTTGCTCTGCATCTTGACAAATTGTTACAAAATTATTGTTACAAAATTAGGTGAACATAGTGTCTTGTGTGCTTAGTTTATATTTTTCAATTATTAATTGGATTGACATTTCCTCCCATATTTGCTTAATAGTTATTATTGTTATTATTTTAAAGAATAGTATCAGACCAGTGCTATAGCTCAGTGGGAAAAGGCACATGCTGCCAAGCCAGAAGACCTGAGTTCAATCCCCAGGACTCACATGTTAGGAAAGAGTCAACTCCTACAAATTGTCCTCTAGCCTACACACTTGCTCTGCAGTATGTGCAACCCCTCTACACACAATAAGTGAATAACTGTGATAATTTTAAAGGATGGGTTGCTATGATTTCACATTGTATAGTCTACCCATTTGAATTGGATGATTCTGTGTGGCTTTTGTATTTATTTATTTGTTTATATACATGAGATAGGATATCACCTGAGCTCACCATCCTGCTGCCTTAGCTCTTCAACATTTTTTATTATATTTAGAACTGTGTGAGCATCTCCAGTATTTAATCCCAGGATGTTTTCATCAATCTAAAAGGAAGTCTTGTACCCGCCAGCAGTCACTCCCCATTCCATCTATTCTCACAGCACTGAACTCTTGCTACTGTAAATGTGAATGTTCTGAACATTTCATATGAAGTCACATAATGTGTGATCTACAGTGACTGGCTTTTCAAGGTCTGTTTGTGTTGCAGAATGCATTGGTTCTTTTTATTGCTATGTAATCTTTTATTGCACTTTGTTTTGATTACTTTATTTTTGTTTTTAATTATGTGTCTGTGTGGGGGTTTGTACATGTGAGTACAGTGCATATGGAGGCCAGGAAAGAGCATAGATCTCCTGGAGCTGAAGTTACAGGCAAGTTGTGAGCCATCAGACATAGGTTCTGGGAAGCAAACTTGTGTCTTCTGCAAGAGCTGAGTTTTATTATTATGAAAACTTTAATGTTGGAGTAATCCCCATCTAGGACTTGAAAAGTTTTACACTCTTCCATATTTAAAAAGAATAAAAACCTCACAAATCAAGATTCGGGTTCAGTTTGATATAGTAGATATGATTAAATTTTTTGTTGCAATTTCAGTGCCTCCTTGTGGTGAATGAGAATGAGAATGGCCCTCATAAGCTCATAGATTTTTAATACTTGGTCACCAGGAAGTGACACTATTTAAAAAGATTCAGAGGTGTGGCCTTTTTGGAGGAAGTGTGTCACTGGGGATGGACTTTGGGGTTTCAAAAAGCCCATTCCAAGCCCAGTGGCTCTCTCTTCCTGCTGCCTATGGATCTAGTTGTAGAACTCTCAGCTACTTCTCCAGCACCGTTTCTGCCTGCATGCCACCATGCACCTCATTCCACCCACGGCCTTGGTGACAATAGACTAAACCTCTGAAACTATAAGTAAACCCCTATTAAATGCTTTTCTTCCTAAGAATTGCTGTGGTCATGGTGTCTCTTCGCAGTAATAGAACACTGACTAAGACAGAAGTTGGTACCAGGGAGTGGAGTGCTGCTGTGACAGTCTGACCGTGCTGTTTGTTGGCAGAATGTGGACTTTGGGACATTGGACTAGAAAAGCAGTTGAATGCTTTAAGTGATGCTTAATAGGCCATACTACTAAGGAGTGTGGAAGACAGTAGTGCTGAAGACAGTAGATTTTGATGGCCTGACTCAAGAGGTTTCAGAGGAAAAGAGTTATTAAGTGGCCTAGAGACCGTTCTTGTGATATTTTGGTGAAGAATATGGCTGCTTTTTACCCTTGTCCAAAAAATATGCCTGTAACTAAATAAAAAGATTTTAGATTAGTGGCCTTGGCAGAGGAGATTTCAAAGCAGCCTACTATTGACTCTGTCTTATGGTTATTAGTGGTTAGTCTTATTAAGATCTGTAATGAAAAGCTGAGCAAGGAAAAAATTTTAAATGTACAGTTTGAGTCAAAAGGAATATCTGGAAGTGTAATGGGGCCAAGTTTCAGTGCTCAAGGAGATAAAAAGTTCAAAGAAAAACCTGATGCTAAATGGAATAAAGGGAGTGGTGACTTCAGGGCAAGATTCCATCCAGCTAAGCTTCCAAATTGTAAAAAAAGAATTAAATAAAGCTTAAGCCAGTAGTTCTCAACCTGTGGGTCACAACCCCTTTAGAGTTCAAATGACCCTTTCACAGGGGTCATCTAAGACCAACTGAAAACAGATATTTATATTATGATTCATAACAGTAGCAAAATTACAGTTATGTTGTAGCAACAAAAATTGCCGGGCGTTGGTGGTGCACGCCTTTAATCCCAGCACTCGGGAGGCAGAGCCAGGCGGATCTCTGTGAGTTCGAGGCCAGCCTGGGCTACCAAGTGAGTTCCAGGAAAAGGCGCAAAGCTACACAGAGAAACCCTATCTCGAAAAACCAAAAAAAAAAAAAAAATAATAATAATAATAATAATTTTATGGTTGGGGGTCCCCACAACATGAGGAGCTGTGTTAAAAGGAAGCAACACTAGGAAGCTTGAGAACCGCTGGCTTAAGCAGTGAAAAAACAACAACAGAAGACTGAGGCAGCTGTAATTGAAAGGGGGGCAAGTTCCAGCCCCCAAAGCAACAGAAGTTGGTGGCTTCGGCTTCATGGTGGCCACATTTGGCAGCTTGGCATCAGGGCGCCTTAATGAAGAAACTGCAGAACACACCCTTAGGGGACCTCAAGAGGACCCAGGCTCTCAGCCAGCATGAGGAGCACTTTGTGCGGGAAAACCACCTTGAAGCCAGAGAATGTGAAGTCAAGAGCAGCTTCGGGAAGAGAGGACACTTTACTACACTGCCAGCATGCTTTGTGTCTAGGCATTCAGTACGTTCCATGAGCTAGTCAGTATTTATCACAAAATACATCTGATGGTTTTTCCCAACTGTAAATATTCACAGCGTGTACAAGGTAGATTAGGCTAAGTTGTGATGTCCAGTTAGGTGTATTAACTGCTCTTCTAACTTATGAGACATTTATCAAGATTAACCTGTTGGAAGCTGAGGAGTTTCTCTAAGAAGGATTATATGCCATAACTAAGAGATATACAGTTCAGAAAGATAGTTTAAGTGGGAATTTACTCAGCCTGGGAATAGGGTGCGTTCCCCTAAGATCAGAAACAAGAAAATTAATTTTTTAGTTACTTCTGTTTGATATGTTACTAGGAATTCTTCCCAATGTGTTTAGGCCAGCAAAAGCAATGAAGGACATCTAAATTGGAAATTCCCAGTCAGATGATACAATTGTGTATGCATAAAATCCACACACACAAATCTGTTGGAACAAATAAACATTCAGCAGGGTTATAGTATATAATGATTAGTATACGAAGTCATGTGTTTCTATATTCCAACAATGATTCTAAAATTAAAATTAGAGCATGCCCATAATATCAAAAGATTAAAATTCATAGGAATGCATGTAACAAAAACACATGAGCTAAAAGAAAAAACAGAGTGTTAAATAGAAAGGGACTCCTCGGTTATTAACGAATATCTCATGCTCGTGGATTGAAGTGCTCAGTTTGTTAAAATGATAGCTTTGTGGAAAATGATCCACAAGGTCCATTCAGTAACTATCAAAATATGATCTACTTTTTTGAAGAAGAAAAACAAAAATAGCAAGCTGGTTCAGAAATTTGTGTGAAATTTCAAGTGAGCCAGAACAACCAAAACAAGTCTTGAAATTGACGAATCAAGTTGAAAGACCTGTGCATCCTGACCTCCGAACTTCCTGCAAAGCCACAGTTATCAGCTTTGCACATAGGAATGAGTGCTGCTTAGTGGTAAAGCAATCACCCAGTGTGAACAAGGCCTGGTTTCAATCTTCATCACCAAAATCAAACCAAACCAACCAACAAAAAATGGGCATTCAACTATGTCTCTATCTATCCATCTGTCTTCCTTCCTTCCTTCCTTCCTTCCTTCCCTCCCTCCCTCCCTCCCTCCCTCCCATCCATCCATCCATCTGTCTATCTACCTACCTACCTATCTATCTACCTCAATCAGACATATTTACATAGCAATGTAAAAGTGATGACATAATGAAACTGGAAATCTTAGATCTAAAAATAGTAATATAATAAACATAGATGAAGAAAAAATCAAAATAGAAGGCATGAATATACTAATCTCACCATCTGTATCACGTGCCATTAGTTACCATATAAAGTTGAAATATCAAGATAAAGAATAATTATCTCCCCTTTTCCCTTGTATATGTACAGTTTTTATAGACACATACTAATATACATATAGATTCAATAAACTTTATATTTAACTTTAGCACAGCTTTTAATGAATTTTGTGAACAAAATTATTTTTCTGGGACAAGAAGTGGTGGAGTGCTTGCCTGGCACATGTCAAAGCCGAGCTCGATTCCCAATGCTGGAAAAGAAATTTCTGACTTTATGACTACTTCGGTTACTTCTGTCAAGTTGTAAAAGCTAGCATTTATAAGATGGCCTCTTGTGTGAAATGATTTTGTCTTTGCTTAATCTGTATGTGCACAGAGCTGTCTGCATTGTTACTCAGTAGATGTTACATGGGTTATTATTTTATGGTAAATTGTAAGGCAGTTTTTCCTTTGGACTGCACTGAATATTTTTGCTTTTGAATAATACAGCATTTCAAAAGTAAAGGCCACTGTCAAAAGAACATGAAGGGTAATTTGGAAAGTTTCAGCGTTGTACTTGCAAGTTGCCCAGTTGTTCCATGAGTCTGGAAACGAGAGGAAGAACTGGAAGAGAAATTGAACTAGGGAGTTAGTCACATGCCAATGAGTTTTGAAGCTCATAGAAGTGGATGCTATTATCTCAAGATAGACATAAGAGAGAATGGGGGAGTCTAGGACATGACTCTGTGCATCTCTGTGACCCTGTGACTTGACACACTCGAGGAGGAGAAGCCTGCAGTGGATGGAGTGGAGATGCCTTCCATGCAGGAGGGGACACAACAGAGGTGGGTGGGGAGGAGCCAGGGACTTCTGACAAAGTGCTGGGATGTGGTGGAGATGCAGCCATCTGGATTGCGTTCTCCAGCGGTGGCACGTTCTCTCCTTTGTATGCAGAGGAGAGTGCGCAGGTGACAGGGCCAGCAGTTCCTTCATTTAGCTTTGGAGAGTAAATTCAGAACCTTTAGGATGTTTGGGTTTGGGTCTTTTAAGGAACTGCTGACTTCAGAAAACTGGAGCCGCGTGTTTGCAGAGCACCTGTGTGGTTTTTAAGTGTGCCGCGAGTCTGATCCTCTCTGAGACGTGCTTTGTTCGCTAATGTGTGTTTACAGTTTACTCTGAACCCGGTCTCAAGTCGCTCGCCTGATGAGTTGGCAGCCTTTTCAGTTGTGTTTTTTACAGAACTAAAGATTTAAATCTTTTCCACCTGGTTGTCCGTGGCCCAAGGTATCCGTGGCCCAAGGTATCTGTGGCCCAAGGCCGTGCTTAAGGGGAAAGGGAGTGAGGGGTATTTCTTCAGCTCTTTCTTTGAGGATAGATGAGTGCCACTCAGCCTCCCCACCTGAGCCCTGCAGCGTGGGGAATTTGTCTTCTGGTGAACTCCAGCAAATAGCAATTGTGTTACTTGTTGGCTCCCGAAGAAGAAGGAGTACACCTGCCTGCCTGACCAGAGCCATTGGTAGACAATGACTTTCTGCTCTTGGCTGAGACCTGAGTTTGATGATTTGGTTGACACCATGCTCTGAGCTCTCCTAGCCAGCCTTCTTCAGGGCTGCCCAGATGCCCCCTGTGATGGAAGTCATCCTCTGCTGTGCCTGCTTACACTCAGACACTGCACCTGCTTTACCAGAGGAAGTTGGTTGTTCAAGTCTTACAGTGTGTTTGGAGCTAGGGTTTGCAGGAAGTAGGCATTGATCTGTATTTGATTAGTTTTCCAATTCTCTCCCCTTCTAGGTAATACTAACTAATATTCAGAACAGAAGCCCTAAGCCTGGCCCTGCTCCCCACGATCAAGAACTAGGTTTTTTCCTAGAAACAGGACTTCAGAGAGCCCATGTCCTCTATTTCAAAAATGGGTAAGCTTGCTTTCTTCTTGTTGTCTTTTTAATCCACTTCCTAAGAAGGAAAATAGTCTTTTAATATGCTGTCTCTGGTTCAGTTGTGAGAACAGGTGATTTTAAATATGAGTTACAGAACTGGGGAGATGGCTCAGCAGGTACAGTGCTTGCCCCACAAGCATGAGGATCCAAATCTACACATAAATCCAGACGTGACAGCCTTGCCTAAAGATCCCAGTGCTGGGGGGTGGAGACAGGTGGAGCTCAGGGACTAGCTTCAGGCAGTCTAGCCTCAACAGTGAGCTCCAAATTCAGTGATAGTCAGTGTCTCAAGAAACAAGGTAGACTGCAACAGAGGAATAGCTCTGTACACACACACACACACACACACACACACACACACACGCACGCACGCACGCACGCACACACACACACACACACACACAGTGCTACAATTGGAATGTTTTAGAGAAAATAATGAGCATTAGTTTTCCAATTCTCTCCAATTTGTGTCCTCTCTCCCGGACTTCCTGTGAGGTTTGAAGATGGGAGGGGAGGGAAGAGGACACTTGGGTGAGTATGAATTCCAAGTAGGAAGCTCCAAGACAGGGCTAGTGGTTCTGGTGGAGCCATGTCTTAGATGTCCTTCCTCCACACGAACGACAGACACTTCCTCTCCACATCATCAAGGAAACTTCAGCACACAAAATCCCTTTCAATAGTTGAACAGTTGAGAAAAATGGATTTTCCCATCCCAAGACCTTTCTGCACATGAGTGTGACTGCCGGGACCTTTCTCCCCAGATTGCCTTTGAGAAGGTTGGAAAGGTTGCAGAACGTGGATGGAGGGGATGACTAACACATTGACGTCTGTTTTCCTTTTGTGTTGTTCTTGTGAGAAACGTGCTGATTCTGTCCGCATCTCTTCAGTTGTCCTTGTTTTGACCTTGTGCTGCAGGATAGATGTGCACGAAGACCAACAGTAGGTACCTGTTTCTGTAGTTCCCAGGCTTTGCACGGGAGGCCCCTAGAGGCCCGTCCCTTCCTCTAGGAGCAGTAGTCTAGTAGCGCTTCGAATGACAGAGGGGACCCACGTCCCAGCCTCTGACACAGTGAACATTGGAACTGCCCTCTCTTCGTTTTCAAGGCCTTTAATTTAAACCTTGAGGTGTAGCTCTCAGAAGGGGTCTGCCCGGAAGCTCACTACTGCATGCACCCGTTTTTCTATTTGTTGAAAATAAATCTGTAGATTCCAAATCGTGTTAAACTCTTCGAGAAGAAAGGCTTCCTTTGCTCCAGAGTTCACTGGTTCAGCTCAGCACGACCCGCCAAAGACCACAACAAACATCCTGAGGTCTGGATAGCTTGATGGCTTTGGCACAAAGGCGCTTTCAAATCTGATCTCATCTGCCACTGACTGAGATCTCCTGTGCAATGACGCATGTCCTTTAGTCTATTTTCTCTGCTTCTGTGAATGGAGGGAGAGGGAGGGGACAGGGAATGTTTTTCTAGTCATCTGTTGATTCTCCTTTTCACACAGTAAATGGTGGCCGTCACAAAGAAACCCCAGAGCCTAACAGCAGGACTGTCGGGCTCTGACCTCATCCCCTGGAATGCTGGCTGCCCACTGGGTACAGCTAAAATGTATTACTGAGAAGTTTGCATGGTTGCACACTGTGGATTGTATCCTGACTCATTTCCCATGCATTTTGCTTTACCAACATTCGAGGGAGTGCCCTTTGATGCAGCTGTATGGGCCTGCTCAACTTTGCAGCCTTTCTTCTTCTTTCCTTGTGCGTCTCTGTGCTCTACAGACCAGGTACTCCGAGGCTTCCTCCCATCTGCAGTGTCCAAAGGCTGGCCTTGGCCACCCTTGTGGGAGCTCCTAAGTATGTGGAGATGGGAGTCAATGTAGAAACCTCAGAATGTTTTTGAACATTCCAAGTGCCCTAGGCTGCCTGACTCATACTGGCGGGTTTCTCAGGACCTTAGGGCTACTTACTCCCGAGGGACCAGCTGTCCCTGGATGGTGAACACGTGGGGGAGCTGCTGTCCTATGTACTGCTTTTCATCACCTCTCTTTATTTCTTCTTTTTCCTGCATGGATGAGCAGAGTGGTTTGCAGCAATAGGAGAATGCAGTGTAGATGAGCTAGGCCTTGAGAAGTAGACATGGATAAGCATCTTAGAAACTCATTCACTCCACACCTAGCATCTGGGTCATTCTTACGAACCCGCTGAGCTATGGGGATGATCTTACCTTTTATAATTCCCATCGTTCCAGGGGTGACTACCAAACTAGTGTCCTCCAGCATCTTCCTGAGAACTGGAGAGCAGGCGCAGCTCCTGGCCCTGCCCATGTCTAATGCTGACCAGCCTGCCTTGACTTTGTCTTCGCTGGTCCTCACACCACTGTCCCACTCATCTCCGCTGCCACCTTGTGCACCTCTTTCTCCCCCTATCCCCCTCTGGTGGTACGTTCCTTCCCTCTCTCCCTTCCCCTGTTGCCTGCTATCCAGGCCTCTGTCACTTCCGGCCTTCCTCTCCAGGAGTCCTTGGAGATGGCTGGACATAGGATGAACTCACCCAGCTTTCATATCTATTTCTCTGATCACCCTAGGTGCAGCCACAAGCCTATTAAAAATGAAAACCTTGCTAGGTGGTGGTGGTACACACCTTTAATCTCAGTACTTGGGAGGCAGAGGCAGTGGATGAGGCCAGCCTGGTCTAGAGAATGAGTTCTAGGACAGCCAGGGCTACACAGAAAACCCTGTCTCTCAAAAAGGAAAAAAAAAGAAAAGAATAAAAGCATTTTACCAGGTATGTGTGGTGGTGGTGCATACCTGTAACCCACCCTCAAAAGACTGCAATAGAAAGATTGCAAGTTCAAGGTCAGTCTGAGCAACATAGTGTTACTCTGTCAGAAAACACAAGGGTCTGGACTGTGGTGACTCAGCAGTGGTGGGTGCAGAAAACCTGGCTTCAACTCCACCAAAAAATTATCTGCCTGCCTGCCTGCCTGCCTGTCTGTCTGTCTATTTCAGCTGACCTACCAGCCAAACGTCTGACAAGATTTAGGCAGTCAGTTGGAGTGGTGGCTCAGAGAGAAGCAGGCATCTTTTGGTCGCTGGGCTCCCTAGGCCAGGGTTGGAGCTGGACCTTCCTCTCCAGTGCTGCTCCAGGCGGGTCACTTCTCAGGACAGCACTGTTGGTGACAGTACTGTCCTCACTGGACAGCAGAGCCAAAGGCAGAGAATGGTCTCACTCGTCAGCCCTCTGAGGAGGAGAGAAACGTTACTTCCCTCCCTGAGTCACTGCACAGAGCTAGAATACCAACCAGAGCTTGGCTTGGTGAGGGCTGAGGGTGGGGCGTGGCAGTCATTCACTGCCGTTTGCTTCAGGCTATCCAACAATCTGTTGTAAACCCAGGGTAGCCAAGGACATTTCAGGTGATGCTGCGTTTGTCAGCAGTGTCCAGTGTGCCCGGTGGCTCCCCTGCTTCTGAATGGGTTTAAGCAGGGAGGGTAAGCACTGGTTGACATGAAAAGGCAAATGTCTCTTAGCACTTGGGAGACAGGCCTGTTAGGTTGTACCATTGGCTAAGGTGAATCACATTCTTCATGGGAGGCCTTGACTCAAAGAAAGCAGCGTGGATGGATGTAGCAGATTTGGAGCTCCCCTGAGGTGCTACAGTGCAAGAGCTTTTGGAGTTCTGTTTTTACAGAAAGCAAACAGACCACTAATCTCTATTAAGCATGGGCTTCAGACTGGTTTAATGTTCTCAGATAATCTTGTTGACCTTTGCAGAATGTTTAGCTCAGTTCAATGTAGCCTAGACATAGAAGGCATAAAAAGGCATCCGAGCTAGATAGAGTGGGGACAGGGAGGGAATCAGATTTGGAAGCTTGCTTTTCAATTGTTCTGTTTGATATACACCCTGAGGGGCAGCATCTGCAAGGAAAATGGACAAACAAGACAGGGCCTGAATTGAAGTCACAAAGCTTGAGTTTTAACATGTTGATGTTAGTCAAAGCCCAGAGATAGTGGAACCAATGAGAACAGCGGGTGACAAGAGAGGCCTGGCCTGCGAGCCAGCTCAGGGACCTGAAAGAAATGGGGCTAGGGCAAGGAGGAGAGCTGGCGGAGGAGCCACCAGAGGCAGGAGGCAAAGAGTGACATCAGGAGAAACAGTCGCTGGCTGAGTGTTTCTGAGCACTTAGGAAAGAAGAGCAAAGGTTGAGCACTGGCTAGGGAGCCGAAGATGCTGTGACCTTGAAGACTAGGTAGGGGCAAGAGAGGAACCTGGCCTGGGAAAGCCAGGGACAAATAAATGATGCAGGAGGAAGTGATGTCATGTTCGCCACCTGAGGAAGCAGTTTCCGTTAACATTTGCTTGCCCCAGAATTCCTGCTGGCAGGATGGGTGGTAGGAAGGTGCTGGGAGATCACATGCCAGGTGGGTTTTTTGCTTTTCTGTTGCTGTGATAAAACGCCACGGCCAGGAGAACTTATAGAAGGAAGAGTTTAATTTGGCTGATGGTTCCAGAGGAAAGTTCATGATGTAAGGGGAGGCATGGCAGCAGGTGGCTGGAGCAGGAAACTGAGAGATCCCATTTTCACCCCTAAACAGTCAGCAGAGAGGGTAACGAAGTGGCCTGAGGCTGTGAACTCTCCAAGCCCAATCTCAGTGACATGCTTCCTCCAGCAAGGCTCTACACCTCCAGAGAAGTCGCATTTAGTTTCCAGGCATCTGCCGAGAGCACACTAGATGGCCCTCTGGTACCAAGCACCAGTCCTGGGCAGGTCAGGGTCATTTGCTGCTTTGTGGAGCCTGCACATTTCCAGAGGTTCATATAGCTGACTGGGGCACAGCGGAGACCCGCCCTTCTGCTGACACGGGCCTAATTCTCCCCCCACTCAGACTGATAGCCTGTTCTCTGAGAGCATGGCCTTTTTGCATTGAAAATTGGACTTTTAAAGCACCATAGGTGTAACTATTTATGTAGTAAAAAGAACCGGTCAAATTCTGTTTTATTTAGGTGTGGGCTTGGGTCTGCCTCATCCCTTCATGCCATCAAGACTTGATGATGGGAACAAAAGAGCCCTTATCAGTTTTAATTCGGAAACTCCGACTCCGCTGTTCTCTGGGGTGAACTACGGCCACAGGTGCTTACTGTCAGCGCTTCGCAAATACTTAGACTAAGTGCAAGTGTGGCAGCGCCGGGGCCTCTAGAGAGCTTTCAGTGCTGGGGGAGTCAGCCTGGTCTGTCTGTGGCTCCAGAAGGACGGGGTAGGTCACCACAGGCTTCCCAAGTCGGGAGGTGCTGAGCTCACTGGCAGTTTAATTGCACCTCACAGAGTGAGTGAGTTTGCCCACCTATCCACTGCCTTTGCCTACCATCAAACAACTAGAATTCCCTGAAAGGTGAACTGCTATAGGATCTGTGTAGGGTGTTTTCAGTTTTAATAGGGCAGTGGTGTGTGTGTGTGTGTGTCTGTGTGTGTGCCTTGTCTGCTTGTTCATTCACTGATTTATTCATCTGTCAGATCTTTATATGTTAAGAACTAGGGTCCAGGTAGCAAATGATCCCTGTGGAATTTCCATTCCATCAGGAAAATAAATAATTACAAATGGACTAAGCCTTTTAAGAAAAGGGGGGAGGGGTAATACTGTTTTTTCTTTCTTTTCATCTTACACATTATCCTTTAAAAGAAAATCATATAATGTGGTGTCTAAAAAGCAAAGTTAACTTGATAGTTTTGGATCATTTCCTAATAACTCTTGATATAACTGGAGCTCGATTTCCCTGGAGAGTGCTCACCTTATCGGTGGCAGTGTTTGCAGACCAGTTCTTGAGCTGTGCTATGGAAGGAATGATGTGAAGAAATGATGCCAGGAGCACATGGTGTAGGTGAAGGAGTGTCCCTCACTGTCACTGAATTTCAGATGGGTTGTGTCAGTCAGTTGTTTGGCTAATGCTGACCAGCTCCTGCTCTGGGCTCTGGGATAAGGTGGTAAGCAGCTACACAGACCCCCTTGCTTTCAGAGAGGAATCCCATCATCATGTCTTAAAATAGCTACAGCACTGAGCCATTTTCAAATGAAATTTCGCTACATTTGATGGTTTGGGGGAGTTTCCTTTCCTTTTCTGAGCGAGTGAGAGAGCCTGAAATGCATCAGTGACTAGTCACTAATGATGTATGGTGAAGGCGTAGGGGACAAGGTCCTCACAGGCATCGCGTCCAACCAAGCCAGCCTGTTTTGTCTGCTTTCTTCCTCTCTTCAGCATTTATTTAATCAGCAACAAATTCGCTATGAACAGTGCCTCTCAGAGGATCTCCTTTGGTTCTGTTGAATGTTGGCCTATCAGAATGTTGCAGAGGATACTTGGTTCGTGTCCTAGTTAGCTTCAGCTATAGCTTGACCCCAGCTCTAGTCACCTGAGAGAATCTCAACTGAGAGATTACCCTGGTCATATTGGCCTCTACCCATGTCTGTGAGGGATTGTCTGGATAGATGAGGGAGAGCCTAGTTCCCTCTGGGAACCACCATCCCCAGACAGGCCGTCTGGGCTGTATAAGGAAGCTCGCTGACCATGAGCCTGGGAGCAAGCCTGCGAGTGAGCCAGGAAGTAGCGTTCTTTACAGATTCTTGGATTCCTGTTTAAGTTCCTACCCTGACTTTCCTCAGTGATGGACTGTGACCTGGAAGTGTAAGACACATAAACTATTTGCAACCAAGTTGCTTTTGGTCAGAGTATTTTATCACAGCAACGGAAAGGAAACTAGAAGAGGGCCCCAGTCTGGATGGATGCACAGGAGTCAAGAGAGCAGCATCGGGATGTATCACCCCGTGAGTGTTCTCTCCCCAGGCCTCGGCTGTCCGGGGCTGCTTTCTGTCCCTCTTCTGTCAGGCTCAGGGATAGGGATGAGGCTGACGTGGAGGAAGTATGCTATCTGCCTGGCCTGGGATTTTCAGAGCCTTCAGTAGTGTCTGTGTCTGCGGAGTGTAAATGACAATACACTCAGTTGGTACCCAAAGCTATTACCTCTATCAGGTTTCTGCAACTCCTCCTGGTCCAGATGTATTAACCAGGGGTCATCGCTATAGTAAGCAAAGCTGTCTGGTAACATGATTGACATTTTATCTTTATTAGGTTTCCAGAAGCAGATAATTGAAAGTTGGTCCAAGGTCAGCTTCTCAAGCAGCAGCAGGAGTTCCTTAGCTCTGTTTTCTTGTTTGTGTCTGCCTCCATTTACTAAGAGATACTGCTTGGGGAGGAACTTTTCACTGTCTTCTTTGGGGACAGATCTGCTCCTTCAACAGGGTCTGGCTTTTCGACTGGGATAGCTATGGCTTGTAGCTTCTTATCTCATGGTCGCATTTCTTCCTTAAGAGTAGTTCAATCAATGTATATTTATCAGCAGCAGAGGCGCAGAGTGATGTGCTGAGGGGTGATGTGAAAAGAAAAGGTGGTCTGGACCAGCTTCCTGGAACTGGGCTTCCACTCTCGCCTCTTAGATATGGACAGCAAGGTGTGCTGAGGCCAGCTAGATGGTCTCCTGAGCAGTTTCTCTTTGAAGGAGGATGGAGGGTGTTGAGTATGTGTATTAGTTACTTTTGTGTTGCTATGATAAAGCACTATGACAAAAAGCAGCTTCAGGAAGAGTTTCTTTTGGCTTTCTGTTCCGGAAGGCTAGATGTCCATAATGCTGAGGAAGTCATGCTGGCAAAAACATGAAGCTGAGAGATCACATCTCAACCACACACAGGAAGCAGAGAATGCAAGCAGGAAGTCAGATGAGGCTATGAACCCTCAAAGCCCACTCTAGTGACACAGTTCCTCAGGCATTGCTCTACCTCCTAAAGGTTCTTAACTCCCCAATGCCGCCAACTGGGGACCAAGTGTTCAAATACATAAGTCTGTTGGGGACCTTCTTCAAACTACCACAGTATCAAAGAGTTTCCTTGACTCCAGCAAAATGGAGTATATTTTCTGGAATCTTTTGCTCTCTACCCTGTCTCTGAGCTTGGAGAGTGTCTATGATAATGCTGGCATTGTTATAATGCTTCAAGCAGGCCCCAATGACATCTATTCTTTCTGGACTGTGTAGACTTCCCACAGTGGGAAAGGATTTCCCTGGCTTTAGTGCCTGAGGGCATTTGCCCCCCCTCCCCCACAGCTTCCCAGACCCTATTTTTTGAAGCCTTTAAGCATGTAGTTGAAACCTCATGGGGTAAAGTTGGATATAGAGGCACACGAGATTTAGTGTGGCCTTCGTTGGCACGTCTCAAGAGTAGACCATTGAAATGACAGCAGTGTGCTGGAGAGAGGAATTCACATTCTGTCTGTTAAAAAGGAACCCCAGGATTGCCCTTGGAGCCTGCCAGACTGTCGGGAGCTGTCTTGGTGATTTAGTGATGTGCGCAGAGTGGGTGTTGCTGCTCTGGCTCTTGCCCAGAACGAACCTCATGAGCCTGCTTCCTGCCTTCCCTAACTCAGGTGTCGAGTACATTAATACTTTAGAAGAAGAGGGACAGAGGTCCTACTCTTCTCCAGGGCTAGTTTGTTTTGTTTTGTTTTGTTTTGTTTTTTAAATTGCCATTCCCCTCTCCATTCTTGTCCTGCAGAAATATTTTTAGCCAACACCTAAAACTGTAGAAGGAAAGGCCAAGCTAAGACCAGAAAATGACTGCGACATACTGGGATAATTTGTGACTTTTCTTAGGTATTACTAGAACTTTCTATTAAAAAAGAGAAGGAATTGCCCAGTGCCTTACGGGCGCCTGCATTTTCATTGATATGACAGTGTCTGCTATAGATCTGCCCGCCAAGAAGGAAGCCTGTGTGTCTCCATGTTCTTCTAGCAAAACCCTGGATCTAATGAGAACATTTAAAGACTGATGAATTGGTGTTTTCAGTTGACATTTGGTATTTCCCCCTTCCTCTCTATTTTAGGTTTACGTTTTCAGTTGTTACGCACAGTGCTTGGTAGGAATTCTCTGAGTTGGCATGAACACCCTGTACCTTTCTTCCTCATCTTTTTCCTTCTGCCTCCCTCTGGCATCGTTTGTATCCTCGCTGTCTCTGAGCTGGCTGGTTGCTGGGCCCTGGTAGCTGGTTCCTTTGAATCTTCAAATGTCTTCACTGATTACAGTCTCCATTCCTGCTCCTAGCCCCAGGCAACTGCGGGTGTTCTGTCTCTCTAGCTTTTCTTTTAGTAGAAATTTTATATAAATGTAATCACAGTGCATGTGATCTAGTGTGTCTCACTTCTTTCAATATGATGGTTTTGAAGTTCACCTACACTGTAGCATGTATCAGAAGGGCATTCCTCTATGTGTGCGTGCATATGTGCATACATGCATCCCTGTGTGCACATGTCCATGTGTGTACTTGTGTGAGTGGGAATGTATGTGAACATGTGTATGCATTCAAGTGGAAGTCAGAGGACAATTTTGAGTATCATTCCTTAGGAGCCATTCCTCAGGGGGTCTCTCGATGGCCTGGAACTTCACCTTGTAGGCTAGGCTACCTAGTGTGCAAGCTTCTAGGGGTCTGCCTGTCTCTTTCTCCCACCTTACCATTGCTGGGTTACAGTGATGCCACTGTACCTGCCTTGGTGCACGGCTTGGAGGGACCTAAACCCACACTTGTGAAGCAAGCACTTTACTAACTGAGCCATCTTCAGCCCTCAGGTGCAGTGGTCCTTCCATCATATTGTGAGCTACATGGCACCGATCCATTCACCAACTTAGGGGCATCAGACTGTTGCCGCTTATGGGCCACTATAGAAAATGAGCATTCATGTATAAACCGTGGAGAATGTTTTCATTCCTTTGCAGAGATTCATAGAGAAGGAATTGGTTAAGTTTGTTTAGTTTTTTAGGAAATTGGTCAGCTCTTTTTCCAAAGTGGCAGTTCCATTTTACACTTCCACCAGCAATTACTGAGGGGTTCAGCTTTTTCCCATTCTCTTTAACACTAGATCCTGTCAGATTTTTAATTAGAGCCATTGTAATAAATTTGTTACTTCACTCCTTTTACTGTGTGTTTACCTGAAGAGCAACAATGTCAGCAGCTCTCACAAGCTTATTGCGACCCCTTTGTCTTCTGCAGTGAAGTATCTGATCAGAGGTGAGGTGTCGACTTGGAGCTTTTGCTCTGCTTCCCGAGGGGTTTTCTTACTGAGTGATAAGAATTCTTTATACATCTGGATGTCAGACAGACATTTGTGAGGGTTTTCTGCTTGTTTGTAACTTGTACCTTCATTTGAATGGTGTCAGGTAAAGAGGGAAAGGTTTTCATTTTGATAAAGTCCAATTTATCATTTTTATTTTATAGATCATCCCTTTAATACTATGTCTAAGAAAATGTTGTCCAAGCTAAACCATATGCCTTATTCCAGAAGTTCTATAGGTTTAGCCTTTATTTTAGTCTCTAATCTACTTGGAGGTAGTGATTGCTTCTGGTGTGGGGTGAGGATCTAATGATGGATTTGCATGTGATGTCTACTAGTCCAAGCACCGCCTGTTGACAAGTCTGCTCTCTTCCTATTGGACCGCTTTGATACGTTAGTGGGAAATAGCCCAACTGAACAAATGCTCATTATTCATTTCGGGGATTCCTCCCTTCTCATTACTATGTGTTTCTATACTTAAGCTAAGCCATGTTGTCTTAAATATTGTAGTTGTATTGTAAGCTGTGAGATTAAGTACTGTAAATCCTCTAAATTTATTCTTTCCAAAATTATTTTGGCTCTTTCTAGTTTGTTTGTTTGTTTGTTTGTTTGGGGGCGTGGTTGTTTTTTTGAGACAGGGTCTTTCTATATGTAGCCCTGGCTGTCCTGGAACTTGCTAGGTAGATCAGGCTGGCCTAGAACTCACAGAGATCTGTCTGCCCCTCTGCCTCTCAAGTGCTGGAATTAAAGGCATGTATCACATGCCTGACTTGTTTTCAGTTTTTGATGTTTCCATATACATTTTAGCTCATCATTTCTCTACCTCAACAAAGCCTGTCAGCATTTTGGTAAGGACTACTGTGAATCTCTGGGTCAATTTGGGCTTTATATGTGCACAATAAAACCTAAAGTTTACAGTAGCAGATGTTCCAATACCATGGCTCTCCTCTTAGAATGGCTTCGATTTCTCTAAAAAGTGTCTTCTAGAAAGTTGGACACTGTGGCCCTGGGGAGGTGGAGTCAAGAGGACCCCTGGGATTTACTGGCCCTGGGGAGGCGGAATCAAGAGGACCCCTGGGATTTACTGGCCCTGGGGAGGTGGAGTCAAGAGGACCCCTGGGATTTACTGGCCCTCGGGAGGCGGAGTCAAGAGGACCCCTGGAATTTTTACTGGCCCTGGGGAGGCAGAGTCAAGAAGACCCCTGGGATTTACTGGCTCTGGGAGGCAGAGTCAAGAGGACCCCTGGGATTTACTGATCCATCAATCTAGCCAGTTGAGTCACTGAGTTCAAGTCTATAAGTGAGAGACCCTATCTAAGACATAAGGTAGAAGATAGACAGCTGGCTTAGTGATTAAGAGCTTTTGCTACTTTTCCAGAGCACCTGGGTTCAATTCCCAGCATCTATACTGGCAGCTCACAATTGCCTGCAACCCCAGCTTAAAGCAATCTGATGCCATCTTCTGGCCTCCACAAGCACCAGCACACATGTAGCAACTTACACGTACACATACACATAAATTAAAAATAATAAAAATAAATCTTTGAAAAAGTGAGAGAGCCATTGAATTAGACACTCAGCATTTCCCCCTGTCTTCCACATGTACTTGCATACATGTACACACACACACACACACACACACACACACACACACACACACACACACACACACACACAATAAAAACTAATTTTCAAAGTATATTTCGTAAGTAGCTGGGGAACATATCTGCAAGGTGTTGGATGCCCAGAACCCATCTTTAAAGGCCAGGCATGGTGGCGTGAGCTTGTAATCTCAGCACTGGGGAGGTGGAGATAGGATGGTCCCTGGAGCTTCCTGTACAGCCAGCTTGGCTCGATCTGCAAGCCTAGGTCATAAGGGAAGCCTTGTCTCGAGAAGTTAAGGTGTGTCAGTCAGTCTCTGAGGAGCAGTAGCTCACATCCTTTGGCCTCCACATGTGTGCACACCAGCACATGCATGTGCACCCCATCACCACCACCATATAGTACCCAATGTACAGGTTTTACATTTTTTTATAAATTTAATATTGAACGTTTTTTATTCATCTTAAAGCTGCTGTGAATAGAATTGTTTCATTAATTTCATTTTCAAATTATCCTTTTTATTTTATAAAATACTGAGTTTTTATATGTAGATGTTGTGTCCCTGAGTTTTTTATATATAGATGTTGTATCCTTCAAACTTGATAATCTCATTACTAGTTCTTTTTAAAATGTGTTTATTTTGTGTGTTTATATGTGGGGGCACATTGTCAGAGGACAACTTGTGGGAGTCATTTCTCTCCTTCTATCACGTGGGTCCTGGAGATCAAACTTGGGTTGTCAGGCTTGCCAGCAAGTACCTTTATTATCCCCTGAGCCATCTCACCAGCTCTCATTGTAGCTCTTTGTAAAAGATGGCTTAGGATTTTACATACAGGATTATGTCATCTGTAAAGATAAACAGTTTTACTGGTCTTGCCGATCTGCACGCCTTTATATCTTGCCGAGTCTCGCTGACAAGAATCCTTGGTTCAGTGCGGAGTAGAAATGCTGACGACAGATGTCGTATCTGTTCCTAGTCTGGAGAGCAGCATTTAGTCTTTCTCGTTACATGCGATGTTAGCGACAGCCTTTTTATATATGACTCTCTCAGAGTTTTGACTTGAAGTCTGCCTTATCTAATATTAATAAAGCTATTCCACTTCTCTTACAGCTACAGTTTACAGTGCTCTGTGTTTTATGTCCTGTGACTTTCAGCCTGTCTGTGTCTTTGAATGAAATCATCTCACTGTATCTCTAATATGTAGTATATTTGATGTTGCTTTTTTTGTTTTGGTTTTTTTAAGACGGTTTCTTTATGAAGCCTTGTCTCACAGAGATCCACCTGCCCCTGCCTTCTGGGAGGGATTAAAGGCGTGAACCATCACCACCCAGCCTCAATGTTGCTTTTTTAATCTCATAAACTTACTTGCTTTTTCAGTGAAGTATTTAATCATATCCATCTGATATAATTATTGAAATGATTGGTTTTGCATTGATCTTTTGTTCTTTGTCTCTATATGTTTCTTGTGGGGGTTGTTTTTTGTTTTTGTTTTTGTCTCATTGTGTTCACCAAGATGACTTCAAACTTGTGATCGATCCTCTCGCCTCAGCCACCCAGGTGGTAGAACCAACAGTGTGCACCACATACCTGGCTCCTTGTTAGTTTTTTAGCTTTTTTTTTTTTTTTAAATTCATCCTCTGTGGATCATAATATGCATGTTTATTATCACAGTATTTCTTTTTTATATCAGTTACATGTTTATTTCCCCAATATGTGTGGTCAGAGGACAACTTACGAGAGTTGGTTCTCTTCTATCTATCATAGGGAGTTCCAGATAATAACTCGGGTTGTCAGGCCTGGCAGCAAGTACCCTTACTGCTAAGCCATCTCACCCAGCTTATTCCATATTAATAATGACTTAATTTACTCTGACATAGTGTCATTTTCTCCCTTTTACAAATTGTGTTTTCGGATGATAGATTTGTGGGTGTTTAGCCTGCACATGTGTCTGTGCACCGTGTACAGGTAGAGCCCTCAGAGGCCGGAGGAGGGCTCACATCCCCGGAACTGGAGTTATAGAAGGTTGTGAGCCACCATATGGGTGCTGGGACTCAAACCTGGGTCCTCTGGAAGAGCAGCCACAGCCTTGGCTGAGCACCTCACTTCTTCTTGACACCATTAATGTCTTTATGTTACAAACACAGCAATGGAATATACTAGTTTTCCTTTATGTCATCTTTTTAAAGTAGAAGTTTTAAAAAGAAAAATAAGGAAATGATGTAGTCTTTTGTATTTACCCACATATTGACATTTAGCTGCTGTTATTAGTTTATTCCTGGGGACTCATATTACCATCTGGTGACATTTCCTTGTAGTCTGAAGGACTTCCTTAAAATTTCATATTGGGCAGGTCTGTACTTTATAAACTGTCACTTTTTTTAATTAATTAATTTTTTTTCTGAGACTGCCTTTACTCTGTGTTGACTTCAGATAGTTTTACTGGACATAGAGGTCTTGGTCGGCAGTTTTTCTTCCAATACTCCGAGTCCACCTCCCTGGGCCTGATAAGAAGTCACTGCTAATCTTCCTGCTGTCCCCGGGATGGAGCTATTATTTGGGTGCTTGACCTTAAAGACTTAGTCATGCCTTCTTTTGAGGTGGTGTGCTGTATGTAGCAGCTCTTCCTCAGTCTCCATTCTGTGCGTCCGGTTAGCTTAGTGCTTTAGTCTTGTCATCGGAAAGCTCCTGTTAAGCCTGCAGACAGTCCTGTTCACTGACTGGGAGTTCCTGTGCTTCGTTAGTTAGTTAGTTACAGACAAGGTCTCATGTAGCCCAGGCTGGCCTTGAACTCAGTCTTCAGCTTTTGTTCTTAAGTGTTTCTTACCACCGTGTGCACCACATTAGCTGTGTTTTAGATCTGTAAAAATCATTTCCATAAATTCTTTGATCATATGAGTGCTATGTAGAAGTCTTCATATTGGCCAGTTTGGAATGAATTTGTCTTTTTGTCTGAGCATGGGTTAGACTTTTCTATTTCTTTGTATGTCTCATAGCAGGTATTGTCAGTGTAGGAATGCATATCGTACATAAATTAAGAAATGCAAGGAGAATGCTGACATCATCTGCAGAAAATGGAGGTAATTTTAAAACTTCCCAGTAATCATAATTAGTAGTGGTGTTGTCAGTCTGCATCTTTGACATGTGACATCGAATAAAGCATCTCTAATCTCATCATTCCTCATGTCCTTGAGAGCTAGAGTCTTAGCAGACAGATTCAACATAGAAATGGCCAAAGGAAAATCAGTCATAAACTTGAGTTTTTGAATTGGAAACGTCAGTATGAAGTCAAGAGGTATTTGTAAGGTCTGGGTTGGGGGAGCTGGCCTAGGTGACTGACCCATTAGCAGTGAGCATCCTTGGCTCCTATATAGTAATCTTGAAATCTCATATTCCAGTAAAGAGAAATTTCACTCTATTCCCTAGATAGATTCTGTCCCGATGAGCCTTGTATATCTTTACATGGGTCCAGACATTGAGGGAGCCACTAAAGTCTTCTAGGTCATATGACAAGGACTTGGGCCAAATACGAAATAATTAGAATTTCAGGAAGGATAAAAGTTGCAACAGGCATGTATGTTTAAATTCATACATTCTCATTCAGTGTGTAGGAAACTAAGTCAGTATCTTAGTTGGGATTTCTGTTGCTGTGATAAACACCATGACCAAAAACAACTCGGTGAGGAGTGGGTTGATTTGGTTTATACTCTCACATTATAGTCCATCATTAAACAAAGTCAGGGCAGGAATTCTAGGCTGGAACCTGGAGACAGGACCTGAAGCAGGTGCTATGGAGGAACACTGCTTACTGGCTTGTTCTTTGCTTTCTTAGATACCTTTGGTTGTCATCTTTGGGTGTTAAAGGCCTGTATATTAGGATAGGGTGAGTGGTAACAGTCTTTTTTTCTGTTGTATGCTTGCATGGTGATTACAAGAATACCTCTCCTATAATAAACCCTCAAATGATACATTTGCTTTCTGTGGCTCTCTATTTGTGTATTTTATACAATAAAAAGCTTTTAAAAAAATAACTGAGGGGTCAATTAAAAGTAGAACGGAACGGCATCCAGAGAGGGCAAGAGTTAAAGCAGGTTTCAAGGTCCCATCAGCTGATCAGGACTCTCCTTCCTTCTTGGGACTCTTTCCCAAGTTTGTGGAGGACATGAGTTCCTGCCTGCCTGAGCAGGTGGGTGGGAAGCCAATTGTCAGGATGGGCAGGGGCATCTCAGCAGCAGTAGATGATGATGACCAGCAGTTCTTGGTAGTGACATTATCTCAGGATGTTTTCACTGGCAGCCAATGGGTAGGTATACAGCTGGGTCTGCTACTGTCCCACTACTGTCCCAGCCTGTGGAGACCAAGATGGCCCCAGATATGGGTTCTCTCATGAGAAAAGTGTGGCACAAATGATAGCACTTAGTGGGCCTTTTTCTACAAAGTGCCGGAAACCAGCTGCAGAGTTGATTATAAACTCTGGGAAGAGCCGAGGGTGGTAGAGAGCATTCTTTAGGAGCTTCTCCTGCTGATAGCCACGCGGACCTGCGTCTCCACTATCTAGTTAGAGCAGCGTCAGTTTCATTAGCTGACGCTGTCTTCTGAGCAGTGCCCTGAGGCTGAGACCATTCAGCAGAACTCTCCCTTGGCCACCTAGCCCAAGCACTGTCTTCTTTCTGATCTCCTGCCTCTGGGGTGAGCTTGGCTTCGGGTTGTGGAAATTAGCAGCTCGTCTGTCAGCATGGCAGGGCCATCTTTCAACTTTCTGGGCACTGGAACTATACTGGGCCTGGGTTCAGTCCCAGATCTTGTGTTTATTGGCTTGGTGGCCATGGACATATTTCCCTATCTGCATGTGTAAAACTATGCATGAGAAGATTTTGATATAACATATAAGGGAAATCAGCTTTGGTTTTTGCAGTGTTTATTATTAAACCAAACATCATAGTGCCTGCTTTTGGCTTTCACCCAGTAAATGTTTATATGTGCAATAGAAGGCCAGATGGTAGGTGGGGGAGTTGGCAAATGGTTGGGGGATGTGAGGATGATATGTTTTGAGAAGCAGGTCAGAGCTCTGGGGTGCTTTCTCCTCCCCATCAGGCGGAGCGCGTGTTCCGTTTCTCAGGTGAGGAAAAGCTGGACAGAGCCGACAGCGCCATTCTTCCTTCTCTGTGTTTGTCTGCAGCTGGTCCTTTCTTCCTGGTCCATGTCCCCAGGTGTCTCACATCCCGTGCTCCCTTCCCACCCTCCCACTTCTCATGACCACCCTCAACTTTGCCCTTTTCTTCCTCTCTAATTTCAAATTGTTCGCCTGTCCCAGTCCAGCAGGTATCTGGGACAACTCTGCAGGCACTGTGTGCCTCAGGCCACACGGTTCTGCTTTGTTCTTTCCCCAAGGGGAGCACTGGACGTGTAGCTCAGCAGCCTCGTGTCAGAGTCCTTCCTTTCTGCTGGGTAGTAAATGGGTGCCTGTAGGCTGCGTGTGGGGAGAGCTGGGCTTAGGACCCGAGGCCACCCTTAGGTTCCCACCACTTCCATCCTGGGCCCCTTATCTCCCCTCTGCTCAAATCCTTGGAGCCATTATGTCCATGATTCTTCAAAGCTTAGAGGCCTTAAGTTCTTCTAAATGTTCGCTTAGATTTCTTTTTTTTCTCGTTTGTCTTGGCTCTCAAATATTGTACTGTGTTAATTTGGAAATGCAGTCTCTATTTTCCACTCAGTGAGCTGAATGAACACTACACACTTGTCCTTTCACCTGAACCCCGAGCACAAGTACATGTGGTCCACTCGGAAAGGCTTCTTCACTCTCTCCTTCCCCATAGCTCAAGGCACTGGGAGAACATCCAGCATGAAGAGTACCCTCCCTGGGCCTGGCTGCTCAGCACTGATGAGTGTTTAGTCCTATCCTTAGAGCATGTCCGCCTTCTAAGTTGATGAGTGTTTAGTCATATCCTTAGAGCATGTCTGCCTTCTAAGTTGGCTTGCTTCTTCACTCTCACTGTCTTTTAAAGTAAATACTAAGTTGGCTTGTTGTTCAGTGACACTCTGTGTAATTGACTGGGCCCACCTAATGGCGCAGCTATGGGGCACAGCCTGTCTTCCAAATTAGATAGGTCTGAGCAGGCCCTTGTCCTGGTAGAAGTAAATATAATGTGCTGGAACTCACCCCGTCTCTTTGCATCCTCATTACAGACTTATAAAACTTGGAATTTCATTGCCAAATTCAGTTTTTTTAGTTTGTCCTTGACCTTCATTAGTTCAGAACAATCTCCAATGTCTATGCTAAGATAGCACAGTAAAGATTCCTTCTCCAGGGAGGAGGGATTCTATGAGCAAAGGGGTCAAGATCATGATGGGGAAACCCACAGAGACAGCTGACCTGAGCTCAGTGGAAGCTCACTAACTCTGGACTGACAGCTGGGGAACCTGCATGGGAGCAAACTAGGCCCTCTGAATGTGGGTGACAGTTGTGTGGGTTGGGCAGTTTGTGGGGCCACTGGCCATGGGACCAGGATTTATCCCTAGTACATGAACTGGGTTTTTGGAGCCCATTCCCTATGGAGGGATGCCTTGCTCAGCCTTGATGCAGAGGGGAGGGGCTAGGTCCTGCTTTAACTTGATATGCCAGACTTTGTTGACTCCCTATGGGAGGCCTTACCCTCTCTGAGGAGTGGATGGGGCTTTGGGGTGGGGGGGAAAGTGGATGGTGAGTGGGAGGACAGGAGGAGGGGGAACTGTGGTTGGCATGTAAAATGACAAAAACTTTTAAATTTAAAAAAAAAATTCCTTTTCTAAACACCCTTGAGTCCCCTAATGTTCAGGGTTAGAGTTGTCTAGGAGATGTTACCACCATCTTCCCAGAGAATAAGAACAAAGACAAGAAAGTTTCTTATTTGCGTCACATGACATCATCTATCTTTTGATTAATTATGTCTGTGTGCATGCGGACATGCCATGACTTTTTACCTACTTTGCCATCTCACTGGCCCCAGCTGTTGTCTTTTTATCAGAGGGCAAACCTGTGAGTTAGTCTTCAGGGGCTGGCCACCGCATTGTTGGCTTTCAAAAACTAGCAGAGTGAGTGAGCAGGTCAGCCAGGGAATGCCATGTTTTCCCTTCAAAATTAAATGATTCTAAGCCGGGCGGTGGTGACGCACGCCTTTAATCCCAGCACTCGGGAGGCAGAGCCAGGCGGATCTCTGTGAGTTCGAGGCCAGCCTGGGTTACAGAGTGAGTTCTAGGAAAGGCGCAAAGCTACACAGAGAAACCCTGTCTTGAAACCCCACCCCCCCCCAAAAAAATTAAATGATTCTAAAGAAATAAAGAAGATTTTCCTGTGTTATAAATTGACTAGAAGGTGGATTCTCGTATTCTTCCCTCCTCCAAGGGTAGAGTTTGGAGGATGTCTTGGGGTTTTCCTGTGATTAAAAACCATGATCAAAAGAAACTTGGGGATGAAAAGATTGATTACATCTCACAGCTGTAGTCCATCATCCAGGGAAGTCAGGCAGAAGCTCAAAGCAGGAACCTGAAGGTAGGAACTGATACAGAGGCCATGGAGAAGTTCTGTCTTCATGGCTTGCTCAGACTGCTTTCTGACAGCACCTGGAACCACCAGCTCGGGTTTCACTGCTCACAGTGACCTCCTCCTCCTCCATCATTCAAGAAAATGCCCCACAGGCTTGTCCATAGGCCAGTCTGCTGGGGGCATTTTCTCGCTAAGGTTTCTTCTTCCAATATGACTTGAGCTGGCGTTAACATAAAGCTAGCCAGCACAGAGGATAGATAATAGCCTCGATGATGGCTGGCCTTTACAAAACACTTCCTCCATGTATGTAACTGACTTTTTGTTCTTACGGCAAATCAGTGAGCTGTAGAGGTTCCCTTTACAGGACATTTAAAGCCAGGACGTTTGGCTCAGAGTCCTCACCACACTGTTTCATCTCTCAGTTTAAGTTTACAGATAAATATAAAGATCTTAAACAAATGTGTTTTGAAGGACAAATTCCCACATGATAGATTCTTGTGGTTAGGTTGTTAAAAGTATTACACTAAGGAATCCAAGTATTCACTGGATTCGATTGGGCTATTGAAGATCTTTAAAGTGCTGGAGGGATTGCTCAGTGGTGAAGAGTACTTGCTATTCTTGCAGAGTCCCTGAGTTCAGTTCCTAGCACCACATCCAGAGAACAAGGGCCCTCTTCTGACCTCTGAGGGCACTAGGTGTGCACACAGTATACTTTCAGACATAAATAAATCATAAAATACAAATAAACTCTTAAGATATAATTATGTTCATAAGGGAGGTGGCTTGTTTATTGCCTCGCTGGTGAACTTCCAGTGGAGGTGGGTTCTGATGGAGGTTGGTTCCCTTTGACTCTTCCCGAAGGTTGGGAGGAAGGAGGATTTGAGATAGGACCCATCTTCCTGTGTTTCCTGTTCCTCGGAGATGCTGGGGTCTGGTGATGTAGAGAAGAGCTTGGGAAGGCCGCGGGATCCTTGTGTTCTCTCTCGGGCTCACGCAGTTGTTTGCCCTCTTTCTCTTTCACATGCCTTGTTGAATGGATTTCTTTATGTCCCCAGGCCTGGCCCACTTAACAGGAACTCCTAGAAGCCACCCTCTTGTGCCTGGTTTGATGTGTTCCTATTACCTCACACTCCTGGCCAGCTGACCAGTTAGACACTTCACTTCACATTTGTCATGAGGAAGCTTCAGTTGGTGGAGTCATCCAAAAAATGTTGTTAAGCCGACTACAGCTCTCATTAGGTTTGAAATGAGACATCCCGAAAGCCTGGCCCTCTTGTTCGCATCCTGTTTGACATGGTTGTCACACCCTCCGTCACTATATCTAGGCTGCAGCTGGCTTCTTCTGTAGAGCCCTTTGCTAACGAGGCCAAGGCTGTGGGTTTGATCCCTGGCCCCTGGCTTCATAAAAGCATGTCACTGGTTCTGAGGTAAAGAGTGTGTTCAGAGGAAGAAGTTAGGCTCTGCTCTAGGACACCCAAGTATCCTTTGGTACCAGGAAGCATGTAGTTTATTCCTGATCTGGATATCTGCTTCTGATGTCTGACATTATCAGAATGGATGATACCAAGGTTTAGAGACATGAAGGAGAAGCGAGATTCTCAAGCTGGGAACCAAAGGCTACTGACCTTCAGAAGACACGTGGTACATCGTTGTGTTTCTACCGTTAGAAATGGTGACAGTGTCCATGGGGGGTGGGGGGTGTCTTGCCATGTGAGAATCTGATTCTCAAATGTGATCACATTTTGTGATTCACAAAAATCCATTGTAGCCAGGGGACAGGGAAAGAGATTTCAGAGTGAAGGCTCCTGGTCACTCTTTTCTTTCTTGAGGGCTTCCTAGCTTGTTAACTAACTATCAGTGCCCTGCCAGCTGCTCTGTGGGGCTGTTGAGAAAAGAGCCTTTGCTCTGAAGTGTCCAGTTTGGCGAACTAACATGTGGCTAGTGCTGTCTAGGCACATGTTTGCAGCTGTGCTGGGAGCCCCCCAAGAAGCAACACCTGCCTCTTCACGAGGACACCAGGAAACTTCCAAGAGAAACCTTGGCTTTGGTCTTAAAGAATGGCTGAAAGTCCCTTGGACTCTGGAGACCAAGAGAAGTATGTGGAGGCACAAGGACAGGGTTTTCCTAAACCGTCAGAAAGTTTTCCCTTCCTGCAAACTCCGACATCTCCATTGTCCATACAGCTCTCTGAAACTGTTAGCTTTAGAATATGCTAGGTGCGTGCCCTGGCTAGGAGGAAAGTCTGCTCAGCCTCCATACTACACAGAGGGTTTAAGAGGGTATGTCGTTCCTCTATCTGCCAGTCTAAGCTTAATGCAGTAGAAGGGGGAAAGAGGCAGGTAGAAAGTGCAGCTTCCATGGACTTGGTCATTTGGCTCAGTGTGGTTAAGTAGATTCCTAGCCAGCTGCTCTTTGAGGAACTTGGGTCATAGTAGTAACCCAAACAGAGATCTGTGTCATGGAAACACTTCTGTTCTAGTGTGTGAAGCTTGCCTGAGTTCCACAAGCTGGAGATAGCATCCTGTGACCCCTAGTGCATCCTCAGGGACCTGCTGGACTCTGGTAGGAAATTGCTTACTGGTTGGTGGAGCAACCTACTGCTTGAGCCCCTCAGTGCCTGTCAGTCAGAAAGAAACGGAAAGGACCAGACTGCTTCTTTGCTCAGATCTATTGCTGACTCATCCTGTAATTGATTTTTGCTTAGAAATTTTCCACCAGAGAGACATTGAAATTGAGTTTACTCTGGAAGGGCCCTTTCCTTATCACCCAGGGGTTTCACACTGAGTGTGAAGACTCCTATTTGCATCACAACTGAGTTTTTATGACAACTGAATTTATATTAGTGCCCTGAGTCGAACTTGGAAGTCAGATAATTTAGAAATCCATGGTAGGGCGGCAGAGATAACTTAGGGGTTAAGAGCACTAGCTGCTCTTGCAGAGGACCAGGGTTCAGTTCTCAGGACCTACGTAGCAGCTCACTGTTCCAGGGTACCTGAGGCCTTTTTCTAACCTCTGTGGGCACTGCATGCATGTGGTGTACTTAAATACATGCAGGCAAAACACTCTCTCACACACAAAAATAAATAAATATAAATACACAGTAAAGAAAGAATTTTCTTTTTCTACTCTTCTCCTAAGAAATGAAGGGGTAAATAAAAGGAAACATTGAATTTGACATTGAATAGTCCATCATCATCTGAAGGGTCCTCAAGTCCTCCAGGCTCTCTCAGCCCTGGTTTTCTATTATGGCCTGATGTTGGAGCTCTGGCTCTTTCCAGAATATGTCTCTCTTGTTTGATAGCTCACGGGATCATAACAGGAGATAATATTAAAGAGCTACAACTGTTCAAGGTTGTAAAACAAAATTTATGTCTTTGTAAGCTTATGCTAAGAATGTGAATTTGGAGTTCAGCTTTAAAATAAAAATCTGCTGCAGAGAGAGCTGGGGCCTGTTGCAAGGATGGAGATTCAAGAGGGAGATCTTAGCATAAGACCCGAAGCATCAAGACTACTGCAGGGAAGCTTCTAGATATCGGCATAAGCAAGGACACTCTGAAAAAGACGCACATGGCATGGGAGATCATGTCAAGGAACTGACAAGTGGGGGCACAGAAGGTAAAAGGAAGCAGTCATCAGAGAGAAGACAAGCCTATAGAATGGGGGAAAATCCTTGACAATTAAACACTAGACAGGGACTAATATCTAGAACACATAAAGAACTGTAAAAATATTAACCCACTCCCAAATCATCCAGTCAGTAACTAGGCAGTTGAACTGAGTAGACGGGTCTCAAAACACTGATGGCCAATCAATATTTGAGAAAGAGTTTAGTATCATTAGCTATCAAATGCAAGTTAAAACCGTTAGATTCCATTTCCTCCTAGTCAGAATGACTGTCATCAAGAAAACAGAGGATGTGGGGAAAGAGGACCTTTTGTGGACTGTTGATAGAAATTGGTGTAGAGGTTCCTCAACAACCTAAAAACAGAACTGTCACCTGCCCCCGCTATACCACTCTTGGATATGTGCCCAAAGGACTCTAAGTCAACAAGGCCACGGAGGTACTTCACGTCCATGTTTATTGCTGGTATGTTCACAATAGCCAAGATATGGAACCAGTCTAGCTCTCCTTCAGCAGAAGATTATATAATGAAAATGTGATCAATACACACATGGAATTATATTCAGTTGTGAAGAATAACAAGGTGACATTTGAGGAAAATGGATGTAATTAGAGATCATTATGTTAAGCAAAATAAGCCATACTTAGATAAGCACTAAATTTTCTTTCATATTTAAGTGCATGTGTGCATGCATGTGTGCGTGTGTGTGTGTGTGTGTGTGTGTGTGTGTGTGTGTGTGTGTGTAAAGTAGAAAGGCGATCATGAAAGGGAAAAAGACGGGGAGCACTATTTGGAAAGGGGGAGGGATCCAGCCAGAGGAGGATGGACATAATTGGAAGAGGGACGAGGATGAATAAGAACAAGGTACAATAACATTTATTTATGAAAATGTCATAATGAAGCCCATTATTTATATGCTAACTTAAACTTTTAACTTAAAAAATAAAAAGAGGGAGGACCAACTGCTGGCCAGTTGGTACCTTCCCAGTTGTGTGACAACCTGTGGGGCCGACACTGACTCTTAGGAAGTAGAGCCCATAGGCCGACAGAGAGCCCTGGAGGGGGAGAGTCTAGAGAATGCAGATAAAGGCAGATAGGAAAGGGAGACTGAAGAAGTGAAAGCCAGTGAAGGGTGGAGGAGACTGTTCCCACTATGAAAAGTGGCGGGTCTGACCAAGCCTGGGCTGAGGGACGCCAGCCAGCTCTGCCTATGTGCTGGGCGCCGCCGTGGTACTGAGAGCAGAAGTAGTACTGCTTCCATCTGGCTGAGCGTGCAGCTGGCCCCAGTGACTGCAGGCCCTGTCCCCCTGGTCTTAGGCGAGTTGTTGGAGCTGCTCCAACCCGAGGGAAGCACACCCAGCGCAGAAAGCTTGAGGAAGCAAAGTGCAGGCGACGACCCGAGCTCTGACAGCTTGCCAGAGTGTGTGCTGCTTGGTAAAAGTGGCAAAAACATTACCATAATGAGCTCTGACATCATTGCACTGTCTCAGTTAAGGGCGTTGAAGTGGAATAAATGACCTTGTGTCAGGGTCTGTGGAAACCCTCAAAACCAGGGAAATCCCTTGGCTGGCCAGTTGTCAGTTTCGAGTGGAAACTTTACACAGCAGTTTGTTCTAGATATTTAGTGATATTTAATGGATCTCAGCATTTTAGGGACAAACTAATAGTTTACAGATATGAAAGCAATCATGTGGCTTTGGTTCATTTCCCTCATACTGGGTGATTTCATGGCATTTAAAATATAATTCTTGCAGGCTGATTTCCTTTTTCTTCCTTGCTGTCATGATTAAACATTTAGCTTACTTTTTTTTTTTTTCTCTTCACTGGCAAATTGGAAGTGATTGATCAAGTGATATGTGACTTTAAAATGTTTGTCATTGACCGTTGACTGAGAACTTGGTACTTGGGGTGCGTGTGGCCCTTTCTAATATTTAAAATGTGCTACCCCTTCTCTGCTGTCCTTCCAGGGTACCACATTCATTTGAACAAGCCACGGCCTCAGGCCTGCTCTATTCTGCAGCTGCTCTGGATTCTTTGTTTCTGAGCAGAATTCTTCTGAGCTGAGGAGAGCTCGATTCTGAATCCTGAACATGGCCCAGGGACAAGCTGGGAAGAGCTGGAGACAGCTTACACCCACTCCAAAGGTTTCCTAGGGAGTCATATCGCTAGCTAGTTTCCCTCAGGCGCAGCCTCCTTCTGTCCTGGAGATTTTTGTGTTCCTCCAGCAGAGGGCCTCCGTCCTGCATGGGAGGAACCACAGCCAGCCAGAAAGGGGAGTTGGGTTTCTCTAGCCATCATGTATCAGCTAGCTGAGGGCATAACCATCAAGTGCAGGACTTCTTCCCCTGGCCTAGTGGATTTGCTTTCCAGTTTGAACCAGTACCTTAGGAGCATCTCATTAGCTGTCACCACCAAACTCAGAATTTATGCTATTTGTGCGTATGAAGTAATTTGCATAGCAGTGGCACAAGACCCCCGCCTGAGCGCTTGGATTCCGTTCTTAACTCTGGAGTCACTCCTGCTTTAGAGCTGACGTTTCTTCTGCCCGTGGTGGTAGCAGCATGCTGGAAAGCTCCCGGCTTGCTCTCTTGCCAGGCTTTGAACTTGGGCAAGCCCTTTCACTTGCATGGAAGCTAGATTGTGTTGGATCATTTCTGCTAGAAAATTCCATGCTTCTATAACTTTATAAATAGTTCATTCTGCAAAGAGGACACGGGAGACGCCCCAAATGACCGGGTCCTATTTGTGGCCTCCCCACAGTTACAATCTTTAGCTTTTATGAGCTTGTTCAAGGTCTAATTTCCACAATGGCGAGGCAGTTCTTTATGAGGGTCTATCAGGGTCTCTCCAGTGACAGTGCGTCAGACATGCCCTGATGTCATCAGTCCAGAGTGCCACCCTTAATGTCCACAATGGGGGTTTAATGGGTGATTTGGAAATAAAGTTAGCTACCATAGCCATTCCCATCCCATTTTAGCTGTGACTGTTTCCTCCCTCCCACATTGCTCCAGAGCAATGGACGTTGTTGCCCATGAATAGGAATCCCATAAAAATGAGTGAAGGGGCAGGCAGAGTAGCTAGCATGTCCCAGGGCCTATTCCCTAATTGTTGTTCATGTCTCTGATAGAGTCCTAACACAGGCTTCCCTCTTTATGCCACCACAAAGTGTCTGACCTTCTGCTGTCTCCTCTGTGTGGGTGAGGGGGCCTGGGAGTATTTACTTACTGGGCCAGTCAGCCATTGTCTTCAAGTTCTGGGCTGATCCTGTGAATGAGAACTCTGGGAAGTCACATGGCATAAGATATGACTCAGTCACCCTCGTGGTGCTTGCATTTTACAGAAGCCACATTTTTATCTCATACCTTTGCATGGTTTAAAATGCCATCCAAACAAGAGTTGTCTGTCACAGCATGCGGAGGCTGCCTGGCGGTATTGCACCTGCTGACCTATTCTGTGGGTTTCTGGAAAGATGAGATGTGTTCTAATGAGCATGTTATAAATATCACTGAGTTACGTCATAGATGGTGGCAGTGCTCAATGTAAAGGAAATGGCTGGGAGGTGTTCCCAGGCAAAGAGGCCAGACCCAGCATTCTGGGAGGATAAGTAGACCCTGGACATATTGGCTAGGATGTTCTAAAAACGTATTTGTCCTCAATGAAATATGTCGCTCGACATGTCTTCGTGGAGCGCACAGGATGATGAGTGGAATGTGTTCTGATCTCACACAGGAGGCCCAGGCACCAGTCAGTACACAGTGACCCTCAGAGAGGGCCTCTGGCCCTCTGCTTCTTTTTGTCAGTTCAGAGTTGGAGGGTTCATGCGATGGACTTACTCGGCAGTGATTTCTGTTCTGAAAGATTTGGAGTGATTAAGGGAGGCCATCTCTCTTTTTTCATACCTTTTCTCTTTCTGCTACTCAGGAATTTTCAGCCAGAAGCCTTATCCACATTGCATGCAGTGCCTTGCTGATGACAGTCAGTCCTTCACTGTCCAGGGTCACCATCTCCCTTTTAAGTGAAAGTGCAGACTCCAGTACCACTCTAGTGGAGGCCATTGTGAGTTTGAAAATAGACTCTTGTGAGACATAGCTTACCTTTTTTTCTTTCCCCCGGAACTGATTTTTAGATTTTTGTCTCCTTGAGGAAATTTTACTTTGTCTGAAAGGCATAAACACAAAAATCATTAGTGTTAGATCAGGTGCTCCAAGACAGACAGGTATGTGTAGAATAATCATTTACTTGAATTCTAGCCAACAGCTTTTATATAGACAAAAATGCATTGAAATTTGTGTATAAAATGTTTAATATTAATGCATGCCAGATGGAAACCTTGTCGAATTCTGTGTGCACACAGGAACTTGACGAGAGGAGTCGGGAGATTTCGGGAGCTTCTCAGAGCAGTGGAAACGAGAACGACACAGAACCTGCGAATGGTAAGTGGGACAGGCATGAGGACCAGTCCATGTATGTTTGCATTGCACACATCCACGTGAGACTGTGGATGAGCAGTAATTCACCCACTCTGAGAGCACACTTGAGTGTTTCAGCATGTTTGATATTTAGTTTCAGAACATTGTAATCACTCTGTGAAACCCCAAACTCATTAGTAGACCATTCCCATTCTTTCATTCCCCTAGTTCTTGACAGTCACTAATTCCATTTCTGTTTCTATGGATTTGCCTGTTTTGAACATTTCACGTAAACAGTTATACAGTATAATCTTTTGTGACTGGCCCCCTTCATTTAGCATAAATATGTTTAAGTCATATGGCCTCAGTATTTTCTTTTCATTGCCAAATAATTTTCTGTTTTCTGAGTCCACACATTTTACCCACCCAGTCTCTCTTCAGTTGATGGGTAGTTGGGTTGTTATGACTAATGCTTCTGTGAGAACATTTGTGTGCAGGTTTTGAGTGGACAGATGTCTTCTTTCTTCCTCTGTACTTCAGAGTAGAACTCCTGGGCCATATGAAAACTCTGTGTTCAACAGTTGGAGGAGATGCTGTTCCCAAAGTAGCTACCCCATTTGACATCCCACCAGCAGCTTTCTCCACAGACTAGCCAACACTCGTTATCTTTTGTGAATGTGCAGCGCTGTCCTGTGGTCTGTGTTGTCTCTTGAAGTGTATACTTTGCATCCTAAAAAAGGTGGGATAAGGCCCTCCTGGATGCCCATGTGTGGAAGAGGTTGGATGTGTGCTTTTAATTCTTATTAACCATGGTAGGACATGCAGGTGAGATCCTCAAGTACTAACTGTTTGGATAATGATATGTCCATAAAACTTAAAAGAGAAGTACAAAAGATGTCTATCTTGTATAAACTCTGTATAGTTCAATCATCAAGTGAAGGCCTAGTTAGGCTCACTGTACTAATAAATGTTCTATGTCACAATTAATGTGACAGCCCTATATAAATCTGCAGTTTGTCTTCTATTACCCATGTTTGTCCTTAATTGTTGTTAGGAATGTTCATTCGGACAAGGCTAAGATAATCAGATCATGGGAAATGCAGAGAGAGCTTCACTTGGGTATCTCCAAGGTTTTAGGATGTAGAAATATGATTTATGGGGCTAGGAAGCTAAACAGAAGGCCTTTCTAGAATATGTGGTTGAACTAGATAAGTAACCACAAACACACACACACACACACACACACACACACACACACACACACACACACACACTTCCCATCAAGACCTTATCAGGCCTTTAATATTTTATATTAGTTTACTTATATTCAGACAAAGTATTTTGAATTTTTAGGGTCCTCTAAGGCATAAGAACCTGCAATTATACCTATGAAAACTATTGCAGATATCTTTTCTCTCAAATTCACTTATTCTCAAAATTCCATGAGGCTTTTCAGTTGATCAATTTAAATTGCTTTGGAAGCATACTGAGAAGGGTGGTGTTTCCAAATGGAGCATTTGTGTTGACCCTCAAAGATAGACAGACAGATAGATAGACAGATATCTTCCATTGTTTTCTTGAGGAGCAGGGAGGAGCCTCCTCAAGTCTATGTGGTAGCTGGAACTGCCCTTGGATGTTTCAGCCATCATCTGGTGTTGTTAACATGGGGGAGACATTTCCCACTTTATGTCACTCTGAATGAAGATGTGCCTTTGCTCTCAGCTATTGGGGTCATCAGGTGACTTAAACCACTTCTAATCCATTGAGTACTGAACTGAAGGAGTGCGTGAGAATCATCTGAGGAAATGTGGAGTCTTAGTTAGGGTTTCTATTGCTGTGAAGAGACATTATGACCATGGCAACTCTTATAAAGGAAAACATTTAATGAGCTGGCTTGTTTACAGTTTCAGAGGTTTAGTCCATTGTTATCATGGCGGGGAGCATGGTGGCTAGGTATATGGTAGTGTGCAGGCAGACATGGTGCTGGAGAATTCCACATCTTTATCTGAAGGCAACAGGAAATCAACTGAGACACTGTGCATATCTTGAACATAGGAGATCTCAAAGCCTAGCCCTGACAGTGACATACTTCCTCCAACAAGGCCACACCTACTCCAACAAAGCCACATTTCCTAATAGTGTCACTCCCTATGAGCTTATGGGGGCCAATTACATTCAAACTACCACATGTGGTTTTGGTTTTAGTCAAGTGATCTGCCAGTGATCTGCATCCTTAACTGTATTGAGAAATGCCAAACAAATACATGTCCTCACTTACAGCTCCAGAATTCCAATGGAGCAGGTCTGGCAGGGCCAAGGAGTCTATTTTATAACTATATGATTCTTCTTACTTTAGATAATAATTGCAAATGGATGATGTACTTATGAGATAGTAAAGTTGTTTTGTGAACTTGGTTTGATGTGAAAGCATAGCAAAAACATAAATACTTTTATATTTTAAAATATATTCATAGCATGCCACTCCTAGGTACTTTTGCCAAAGAGTTTAAACAGTTTTCAAACACAAACTTGAACGTGACTGTTCATTTCTAACAGCCAAAAACTGGAAACAAGCTGAATGTGTGGACAAAATGGGGCGTGTCTGTCGTGTTCGACAATAAAAGGGTGCATCTTGAAAATACTGTGCTACATAAGGGAAGCTGATCACAGAAAGCCCATATTGTATCTGTTTCTGTGACATCTTCTAAATAGGCAAATCCATAAAGACAGAGAGCACATAGGTTGTTCTGAGTGTTTGAGAGGGGGAAAAATGAGAAGCCACAGCTTAAAGGGTATAGGGTTTCTTTTTGGGGTGACGAAAATGTCCTGGAACTAGATAGTGGTGAGGATTGCACAACCTTGTGAATGTACTAAATGCCGTTGGATTGTATGTACCCTTTAAAACAGCCTCATAGTGGATGGGGGCTGGGGGAGGTGAAAGGGGGGGGTGTGTTTATTCATTTTTCTCTTTTAACGTTTATCTCACGGCCACAGTGAGTGGAGGATGATACTGACATCCGAAGCTTCCAGCAGAAGCCATTAGCTCCTATGACTGCAGTGAGATCAAAATGAAGCAGGAATGGAAGGCCCAGGGAAACAGCTCAGGCACTGTTTAGGTCCTGGAAATTGTGTTGTTATGAGATCTATACAGATGGTTCAGTTGGGGATGATCTGGGTTCATTTATTTTCACATTTTTATAGACATTTAAAGGCAGTGGGTTCTACACAGGGATAATCAAGAAAATTTGCCTTTACCCAGTGGTTCTCAGAAGCCACCAAGCTAATGATTTGGTTGCATTAAGTTTCCTTGGGGAGTTTTAGGAAGTTTCATATGGATGAAGCCTAGCAAAGTTCTCTTCTGGAACACATTTATTTTAAAAGCTCATTCTCAGGGAGCATCAGCACTCTTTGTATCTTCCAAAGAACACAAAACCTGATGGAAAATCCCATTTCCTGAAGTTTTATTTTGGAGCTCTGGGTGATTATAGATTGAATATCCTGGGATGCAGGGATCCTGTTTGAAAATGGGGGCGGGGGAGAATATCAATATGCCTTTATCAACAAGACCCTTTTTAGTATATACATTCCTCTTACATATCACTTGGGGTAATGTTCTAGGCAGTGGCATTGCAGAGACTCAGCAAAACATCTGCGCTGGCTAGAAGGAGAAGGTCCGGGTGTTTCTGGGTTTTCACAGGGAGGTGAGAAATACCCACCAACTTTGTAAAAAGCTCTTTCTCATCAGAAGCTACAGCCTTCACTTTGCCTTCCCTATTACACAAAGCTGGCTTCTACACTTCTGGGCCAGGAGGTCCCAAATGGACTGAAAGCAGGGCACCCCACTACCCAAGTGCTGCATCCTGTTAGTGGTAGCGTGACTCAGGACACTGGTCTTTAGTTCTTCTGGAAATGAAGACATTTTGAATATCTACAGTGTACATCTGGCCATGTTGAGTGCCCCCCCCCCCATCATTGAAGTTGAGTCCTGGCTTTTCTCTGAGTTTGAGCTGTAGCAAGCAGCTGCTATAGGGTGATGAAAACATCTGCAGTTCACCCAAGAGCTCTTAGGAAAGGCTTTTAGCTACTTGTTTAGTTGTTTGAGGTCTAAAGCCTATGTAACATGTAATGTAGACAAGGCAGTATTGGAAGTGCATGAACTTTCTTAAGCAGCTCTTCATGGTCTGGAGAATGATTCAGTGGTTAAGTGCAGGTACTGCCCTTGCAGAGGACTGGAATTGGGATCCTAGCACCCACCCATGTCAGGTGGCTTACAACCCCCAGGATTTCCGGCCCCATGGTGATGAAAGCATCTGGCCTCACCTGCACTTGTGTATACATATCCCCTCAACACACTTACTCATAATTAAAAATAAATCTTTTTAAAAAGTGTTCAAATATCTTAGCATCTTAAACTTTCTTTTGCCATAATTGGGTGTGATTTTCATATAGAAGTAAACATTTAATTCTGACTCTTTTACATTCTGAGTCTTGCAATAGCGTCTCACACATAGTGACAGCTGATGATAATGATGGAGTGGATGATAGAAAACAGATTAATAATCATGCTGTTCTTCCTTTGTGTTCCCAGACAATAGCCAGGCAGTTGGCAGAAATCTTGTTACGGGGCATGTGTGAGCAGAGCTACTGGAACCCCCTGGAGGATCCTCCCGGCCAGTCACCGCTGGATGACCCTCTCCGGAAAGGAGCAAACACCAAAACCTACACACTCCCTCGCAGGGCCCGTGTCTACTCAGGAGAGAAGTATGGGACTCGATGTTCTCAGCTGGGGACCGTGGGACAGGAAGGGCTGTGAGAACATTTAAGGGCAAGGAGACGAGCACAGGCCACATTTTGCCCGTGTGAAATCAGATGAGCACACTAACTGACCACGTCAACAGAGACACCTTCCCACTGTCCATAACTCCAGCAGACCTCTCCCCTCAGTGCTGGGCCACCTCCCTCAGCTGTCTGCTCTCTGTGCCGGTCTGTGGGATTCTCACTCCATTCATCATGAGATCCCTAGCATTAGGCATCAGTCAGCATCCACTGTCTATAGCCAGAGCTCATGGGCATTCATTTCTTCAGCAATTCCCCATCTTTTAAAAATCTTCTTCTTAGCCAAACCATCCATAAGGACAATGAATAATTTGCCAGCAGTTGAGAGATGGCCCTTTAGCACATCTTTGTTTTTTGCAGGATTTGAATTTGGGACTCGGTTTCATTAGAGGAAAATGGGCCAGAGGGCTGTTGTCTTCTTAGGCTTGAGTCTTCCCTGGTCAGGAGGATGGCGGGTCCAGGGTAAGGACGGGCCCGGGAGAAGGTCACTCATTTCTGCACTGCCCCTCAGAGCCCTTCGGTTCCCCCTGCCTGTGGCCAAAGGACAAGGCCTAGTGGCATTTCCTCATCTCTGCAAAGAGAAAAGAGACACCAGTGACGGGTGTGGGCACCTCTTCAGTGTTATCACACTGAGAAGGTGCTAAGAGACTGCAAGCAGCTGCTTTGGAAACCTGGAGAGCACGCTGTGGGCTAGGCTGCCTCGCCTCTAGCTCCTTGTGTGACACCTGGCTTTTCCTTCCCTCATAGTCCTTACTCAGTTTGCGTTGCTTTGTGGATTTGGACGAGGGAATGCGTTCCTGACTTTTCCCCGGGACTTACCTAATTTAGTTTGACCTTCATTTTCCCAGCCTTGCCGAACCAGTTTGCCTGACTTACAGGCTGGGCTTCCTCCTCAGCCCTTGTCTGGATTCATGAAACACCTGTTCTGGTCTCTGAACTCACTGTGAAGTGCCGACTCCCTCAGGAGGGGCTTTCCAGAAGCAGATCTGAGATTCAAATTTTAAGTGACTTTTAGGTCTTCAAAACAAAGTCTGGGTTTGTTTCCCACTTTAGATGCTTCTGAGGTGCACAAAGGGTCTCAGTTGCTACTCTTCTCATCCAGTGACACTGGGTGGAGCTCTGTCCCAGGGCGGCCTTACCTCAGGGACAGAAACTCTCCTGTTTCGCTGGCTGCTTGGTGCTTTCTAAACAGCCGGCCTTGTCACTCTCCTGACACCATTCTTCCCCCGCCCCCATATCAGCTTCCTACCTGTGTAAGGAGGATTCCAAGAGGCGGTCTCACACACAAGCTTAATTTCATACAGATATACACGATCTGTTCGGTTTGTACCTGTTTTACTGTCTTTAACTCACATACTGTCCAGCTCAGTGACTTCCAGTACACACATGTTTATGAATGCATCACCAAAGTCAAGTGGAGAGTTTTCACTTCTCCAAAAATAACGGCCAGCTCTTCCTTGGTGCCTTCTTTCTCCCAGTCCCTTCAATCCATATGCAAGTCAGTGCTGGGGTGTGACCTAGTAAGATGAAGTAAATTCTTTCCTCCTTAAGTTGCTTTTGATCATGGTGTTTATCACAGCAACAGAGAAGCAAACTAGAAGAGGGTGCTGGGGGTAGAACCCAGAGCCTCTCACAGAGCATTAGACAGTGCTCCACTGCTGAGTCACATCCCAAGCCCCATAGTTCTTTTTGCTGCTATTATAAATCAATTTTTTTTATTTCAGTTTAAAAAAATTTCAACCCACTTTTAACTTTTTTCTAGATTGTAATAATATTCTCTTTTTTCAATTTAAAAAATTAGTTGTTTCATAAATTCATACAATGTGTCTTGATCATATTCACACACACACCCCAATCCTCCCAGATTCATGCCTCCCCTCCCCACGCAACTTTGTGTATCCCCCACCCTTTTTTTTAAACTTGTCAAGTCTAGTTTGTGCTGCCCGTCTGCTCTCAGATGTGGGGCCCTCCACTGGAGGATGGTTGACGTACCAGGGCCCACATTCTTAAAGAAAACTGACTGTCCTTCTCCCAGCAGCGGTCAGTTACCAGTAGCTCCTTGGGCATGGGATTTCATGCCCGCCTCAGTAATACACATCATTCTTACATAGTGGTGAACCTATGTGGCTTCTTCCATCCATCAGCCATCAACATGGCCTCTTCTGTGTGTTCTTCATTCCATTTTACAACTGCTCACTGCAAGTACACGGAAAAGGATTTCATGCCCGCCTCAGTAATTACACATCATTCTTACATAGTGGTGAACCTATGTGGCTTCTTCCATCCATCAGCCATCAACATGGCCTCTTCTGTTTGTTCTTCATTCCATTTTATAACTGCTCACTGCAAGTGCACGGAAAAGGCCTCGATTTTGTATGTTGATACTGCATGTTACAAGCTTGCTGGATTTGTCAGTTCTGTTTTTCAGATCCCTTAGCTAGCCTGTCACCTATAAATATAGTTTTCCTTTGAAAGATAGGTGCTGTTGACTTTATTTTCTTCCTTAGATATAGGGCTAGACCCTCCATTACTGCATGAATAAAAGTGATGAAAACATCCTTATCCCTAATCTTCTTCTTTTTTTCTTTTTGTTTGTTTGTTTTTTTGGTTTTTCGAGACAGGGTTTGTCTGTGTAGCTTTGCGCCTTTCCTGGAACTCACTCTGTAGACCAAGCTGGCCTCGAACTCACAGAGATCTGCCTGCCTCTGCCTCCCGAGTGCTGGGATTAAAGGCGTACGTCACCACTGTCCAGCATCTTATCCCTGATCTCAAGGCAGGAAAAGTCTTTCGGATTCATTACAGTGTTTGCTGGAGGCTTCTGAAGATGTCCGATATCAGATGGAAAACAGCTCTTCCTCCTCCGGTTTGCTGTCTTTATCATGGAGTAGTAGATTCTGTCAGACACGTTTTGTGCTTTGTTCAGCAAATTGTGGAGGCTTGTCCTTTATCATGGTGCATTTCATTCCTAGAGTTTTCAGATGTCAAAGCAGCCCTGCATTCCTGGAGTAAATTCTGTTAGGTCATGGGGTATAATCTTTTAAAATTTGTTTTTGTGTTCTATATGTTTGTTGAAGATTTTTACACCTGCACCCCTAAAAGACACTGTTCTGTAGTTTTCTTATAAAACCTCTTTGTCTTTGGGGGCATCTGGATAATTTTAGTCATGTAAAAAGGGTTGGGGGTTATTTCTTTCCCTTCTAATTTAAAAAAAGAACTTGAAGAATTGGTATTAAGTGTCTTGAAATATCAGGTAAGATTTCCCGCAGAGCATCTACCCTTGGCTTTTCTTCGGGAAATCCACTTTAAGCCCTTGGTTCTCTGTTTGCTCATGCATCTGTCCTAGTGGTTTGCACCTTTCTATGTTTGGCCATCCCATCAGAGTCATCGAATGTTTCCCCACATTCGTTCTTAGTCGGCCATGTTTCTTTTTCCTGCAGAATTCATTGTTACAGCCCATCCTTTCTCTGGCTCTTACCTCCCTTTGGTGAACAGGAGCAGGCTACCTAAAAGCTTATCATCTCTTTATTCTTTTGAATCCACTTTCTGTTTTGTGTATTTAATCTGTTGTGAGTCTGTTCTGTGTTTTGTTGATTTCCACACCAATCGGTGTTTAGCATTCTAAATTTGCGTGTGCACAGCCTCCTCCTCCTTAGTTGGTATTTCAGTGGAGAGAGAAATCCATTGGGCTTCTACCTGTACAGTGCTCCCTTAATACCAAAGCAGGGCTAACGCACCGCAGGGAGGCGCCACCACCCTCTCAGCTCATTAGGAGGTAGAAGGGGGTGTCCACACAGGATGTTCAGACTTCATTTTGGCCAATAACCCTAAGTTCCCTTTCTAGTTCAGACTTATAGTTGAGCTTAGAACCTCTTAAACTTTTTCATTTGCTACCCCTTCTCACCCAAGAAATTGTTATGCAACCTTGGGCATGTAGCTAGGTAAGATGATACACAAATCATTTACTGACAACAAATCAAGAAATTTATTGTAAAACAGTTGTTTGGGATGCACATAATTTTACCCTTTATTACAGGTGAAGGCAAATTTGTGTCCTAATGAGATGGATGCACCTTTTTTTATACAAAGAATGAAATCTTAGTTGAATATTTGATTCTATGGAACATGGAGCTTCTTCAGCATTTTTCAGAGTTGATCAGTATTTTAATTTTATAATTGTCAATTCTGAAAATGCCACTTTGTATAAATACATAATATAAAATGGTAGAAATGTGTCTGGGGCCATTTCAGAAATTATTGGAAATTCTGTCCTAATCTCAAACCAAAATTCATTGAACAGTTTTTTTATTCCTCAAGTCAGCAACTCAAACAGTCATTTTAAAAACCAAACCCTCTGACATAACATATGCTAATTTTGGTACTTACATGCTGAGGAATGACAGTAGAAAAATGTTAAGTCTTTGTTTCTACAATTAAACCATCATGTTTCTGGAAGAGCATGGAACTTTGTATGTATGGAAGAAAGACTGCAGCTCATGACGTATGTTGACAGTGTACATGTTGCCTTCAGAACAAAGGCTGCAGTGCGGTTCTGTGGTGCGTGAAACCTTGGGTTCGCTTGTGTTTGATTTTGAATTAACTTTGGTCATAGCGTTCAGATACATTTTACTGTTACCAGATTTTTCATGACCCTCAAATTCAGTTTCATGATCCCATGAGGGTGTAACCCACAGCTTTAGAAGCTGTAGTTTAGGTGTCTCAGATTCTTCTAGCTCCAGCAAACCAAAAGACCATTCAGTGTTGGCCAAGATAGGCTGCTCTGAAAAGCAAGCTTTTCAAAAGTTCTGCTGTCCACTGTGTCTGATCACTTGGCATTTGAAGGAGGATAAAATGTTGAAAATCCTGACTAAAGGGGAAAGGTGGTCAGTTGCAGGCCTCTGTGCCCCCTCTGGATCTTTCTGCGAGGACGCCTGTTTCGGCTTACTTATTTTCAGGGTGAGCTTTATATTCTGCATAGTTGATGGTCTAGGAAGTGGATGGAAACAGGCAATGACTTTGGCTAGGTGAATACGTGTATAATAGCATCCTGCTCAGGAAGCAGATGTTACCAGAGCCTGAAGCCGTCTTTGTACCTCTCTCTCCCAGGGACTTACTGCCCCTGTTCAGAGAAACCCAGTCCTGATGCTTAGCCCAGTGATTGGTCCAGCTGTTTGTTTACTTTGTTCTCTCTCTCTCTCTCTCTCTCTCTTTCTCGTGTGTGTGTGTGTGTGTGTGTGTGTGCACGCACGTTTGTAAGTATGTGGGTGCCCATAGAGATCAGAGCACATCTTGAAGGAGTTAATCATTTCCTTCCAGCATGTGGATTTCAGGGATCAAGCTCAGGTCCTCTGGCTTGGTGGCAAGTGCCTTTACCTACTAAATCATTTCCCCAGCCCTCTGCCTGGTTTTATCAAGCTATGTTGCACGCCTGTAAATTCAACATTCAGGAGGCTGAGGTGGGACAATCACTTGAGCCCAAGAGTTAGGGACCAGCTTGGGCAACAACATAGTAAGAATCCACTTCAAAATCAATAAGTTATTGCACTACCCTTAACAATCATAGATTGTGTATTCATTTATGTCTAAGTTTTTCTAATGTTGTATTTGAACAGTTCACATGTATTTTTACATGTAGCAGTAGTTTTTTTCAATGCTGTTTGCTCTTCTGTTTTACAAAGTCACTGTGCCAGTCTGTTCCTTTATGGCCAGTTATTTCCCTGTTCTGCTTGGGACTAATGGTGCTATGAAGACTCTTGTACATGTCTCTCAGGATATATTCATGTTTCAGCTAGATGTGTTTTGCCTTTCATCCTTGTAAAAACGTGTTTGGTGGCCTGGATAATTACATGCATATTAGACTAGAAAATTAGCACAAACAAAGCAGGAGATTAAAGGCCACCATTGTGTCTATAAGTGGCAAGTGAGAAGGTGTTGAATGTGACCCGTGAATGCAAGCGTTGGGGTGACCTCCCTGGTAGACAGAGGAGAAGGAGGTCATCTCTGTTGAGTGGTCTTTTGGGTCTGGGCCTCCTAGTGAGCTGTGGAAAGGTTTGGGCCAGGCAAGGGACATTGCAGGGTCAGTGACTTTTGCTGGCAGAACTCTTTGATCTCCTCTTATTCCCTTTTTGAGTCTGAGTCTGTCCCCTCCCCAGAGATGCAGGAACCTGGTCCCCTCCCTAGGGGATGTAAGGTGACCAGCCACATGGGACGTATCTGACCCCTGCATGGAGGAACACTCAACAGACCTGGGCTAGCCTGTTCAAGTACTTCTTTCTTTGTTTGAAGGGGTTTGCTGAGCCGTATGCGTTGACAAAGAAGAGGGGACCTATGGGGAGGTCCATGTAGTCCTCCGGCTGGACCCCTTGACCCCCATCAAGCTGCTCACAATTACTAGTTGAAATCCCCTTCCTTCTCTGGGGCCCTCAGCTCGATCTTGGAGTTGAATCAGCTTCCTGTGGGTAGAGAGCTCAGTGCCACCCCTGCAGCCTCACAGAGTAACAGCAACTCCTCAGGGGCCACTGCCCTTATACAGCTGCTTCCTTATTGCAGAAGCCCCAGGTTGACAGGAACGCTAAAATGCAGTTGAATAGGGTCGGTTTGATTTCTTTTTCACTTGTTCTAACGTGCATATATGGCAGGGGAACCATTTTTTCTAAACACTTACCTGGAAGCTCTAGAAAAAACATGGTAACTGTCAGTGTCTTGAGGACTCCCCTTTCCTGTGTCCTACAAAACTACAAGATGCATTGATGATTTATCCAAACTAAACAAACGGGCAGCTTGCCTGCAGGTCCTCCCTGGAGCTGGTCACATGCCTAGGCTGAGCCTACAATCCTCCCACCCTCAGCCTCTCCCTGCTGGGTCTTGGGAGCTGGCCTCGTGGTCTGATGGTGCCCTTTGTCCCTTACCCTGCCCTTCATGCAACTCCCTGTGGATCTAGCCCTCCAGGCCAGGGCACTCCAGGGTCTCCTCCTGAGACACTTGGGTCTCAGAGGAGAAAATGTCACAAAAGGAAGGCCCTGATAATTTTGATTGCCTACCTTGGGCTCTATCTTGCATAAGCAAGGAAGAGAAGAAGTGGCCAGAAATGGGTCTCAGGAAGGCTTCACTGAGGAACATTCCAGTATGGTTTTTAGACCTGCATTCTGCAGTTTCTCTGCTTCTTCCACCTTTTGCCCCCAGTCCTGCCTGGAGCTTCCCAATGCCCATCCACCTGCCATGCAGGGAGGGCCCAGGAAGTGGAATTAGATGCAGTTAATTCACTGCTTGTTAACAACTCTGATAAAAATAACACAACCTAGCATTTAAGCAGACTAGATGGCTCAAATGGAATTTGGAGATTATCCATGGACTGAATTGGCTGGTCTTAAGTCATAATTAGCACGGCTTGGGCTCTCTCTTTTCAATTAGTCTGAACAAAGCAGGACTAGCTAGCCATTAGAAAAACAGTTCCAGATACTGCTTTATTTACAAGGTCCCAATTGCATGTAAGCACGGCCAGGATATCAGGGAATAATAAGTGTTCTGTTTTCTGAAAAACCCAGTTTACCACAAGCTGACTCCCCAAAGAAACTTGGGCTCCAGGCCCATCCCACTGCCCATCCGCAGGCTAGCCTCGCTGGAACCCTGCATGGCCCTGGGTTAGAGATCCCCACAGGCAGAGTTCTGCACCAGGCACTGTACTTTCTGTGTCACTTCCAAGGTTCTCTGGTGCAGGAAAAACATTACTGATGCTTCAAAGAGAACAAGGATTTATAATTATCTGGAAAACGTGGGATTTTGCCTTCCTTTTTTTTTTTTTTTTTTTTTCTTTTGGAGAGGAAATCTCAATTAAATGATTGTTATGTTGTTCCTAGGAAGGAAGGTATAAATTTAGTCCTTATTTAGTCATCTTCAAAATAGGCAGTGTTTGGTTTTTTTTAACCAAGTTTATTTTTATTTATTATAAACTCCTTTTCAATTCTTGGGGGAAAGTTGAGTTTGTCCCAGTTGGTGATAACATGTAGAATTCTACTCCAGAGGAAGAGGATGGGGGAAGGTGGCTACATATCCTAAAAAGTGCTCACAGAACCAAACAAGAGGATATAAGGGTGAGGATTGGGTTATGTTTGAGTTTTTCTTGTTTCCTAATCCTCAGCAACACTGAGCTTAAAAGCTTTTTCTTTTAATCCAAGATTTTAGAGTTCAGCCAACTACCAAGAAATATATTAACAAGTCAGCTCTTGCATGCTGCCCCAGAACGAAACGTGTGTCGAGGTTAGGCTAGCTCCCTAAGTTCTTTGGGTACTAGAACTACTGTGCAGTCCCGGCAGCTGCTCCTCGTTTTGTCAGAATGACCCAATGACAGAGTAGTGAGCAGGAGGCCGGCAAGAGGGGTGCTGTCTACTGAAACACGCTCTCCGGGTAATGGCACTCTAAGCAAGCACCCTACTATTCACCTCGTTGCTCTGGACTGATTTTCCTTTCTGCCTCTGTAATAGGTGCATACATTATTTGGGCTTTTAACTTAGGTTTTTACCATTTCCTCTCACCCATTGGCTTGCCATTAAAATGTGTAGCAGAAATGTATTAATTCCACAGATTGCCATAGAAATAAGCAAGCTAATTCAAGTGTCCAAATTATACAGTGTTTTTCATGGATTCTATATAAAAATGGAGACGTTTTTAACATTGCACTCTGCTTATAGTGGTGTATCTCTTGTTATTTCAAAATTGCCATATACCAAAGTTGGTTTTCTTTATGCAGCATTTTTTGTCCTCAAGAAAATACTGAAGAGGCGCTGCTGTTACTGCTCATTAGTGAATCTATGGTAAGTGGAATGTGATTTTCATTGTTCTTTCCCCCATCCTGAGAATCCCTTTCTTGGGGTAGCCATTCCCTCATTAGGGTGATTTTTGGTCTAGGGAAAAATTTCCAGAAGGAATGCCTAAGAGGAGGGAAAGAAGGATGCCTCTGAGTCCCTGGTCACCTTGAGTTCTCCTACAACAGCAGGAAGGGCTCCTGCCATATCACCCGTCTGTCAAATACGCTTGTCAAGGAGAGCAGCCCCAGCATGAACCCCTGTGCATCTTCTTAGAGTACTGGGTATGAAGACAGTGCTGAAATGGGTCACTTGTGGGTACATTCACCTCTGTTTTCCTGGAGGAGCTGGGTGGAACTTCCTGGTGCTCTCCCTCTGTTCTCTCCACCTGCTCCTGCTCCTGACCCTGCAGAATCTCAGGCTGTGGGGATGCCCTCCACTGCCAAGATCTGCTTTCGTCAGGCTGTTCTGGCCAGGACATTGACTTTTGGTCTAACCTGCATGTTCATTGTCTGTTGGGCTTCTCTATACAGCACTAGGGATACTAGCCCTGGCTTGAAGCCTTGTGGATGCTACACTGAAGTAGTTAGAACTACCATAGGCCAATAGTTTCCTAGAGGCCCAAAGGGCCTCCTGTCTACTTCTCTCTTTTTATAGATGAGGACTTAAGGCAAAGGGCACACCTAGTGTGTTGGTTTGCTGCACCTGTCTGTAAATTGTGTGGTTCCCTCCTCAGAGCTTTCAGCCCACCAGGCAGACCATAGAGGAAAAGAATCATAAAGCCCCCTCCTTCCATGTGGTGGTTAACTGGAGGCAAGAAATATGCTGAGGAAATCTGTGGACAGAGGGCCAGGAGACAGATGCTGTGTGCTGGGAAGAGGTGGCCAGCAGAGGCTAAGGCTTCAGCATGTGGAACTCTCTTGCCTCGGGTTAAAACTTGGGATTCTCTTGTTCTGCAAACTGGCCCAAAAGTGTTCACAAGAGCAAACTGCTTGAGTTACCATTGCTTTCTACTGGGCTGCTGGTGACGTCATTGGGCTCGCTTCCTCTCTGAGAAGCAGGTTGCCCGGGTTCATCTTTCCTTGACCATCAGCTTGTAACTCGGGATGGTGTCATTTATGTTCTCTGCTCTGCCTTGGCAGTATCAGGGAAAGCACGTGGGTAAGAATGCTGGCAGTAGTCAGTGGCCGTGTTTTCCAGTGAGCAGGACCCACCTGCTCTGACACTGCAGTATGAAGGCAGCTCATGTTGGCCTCCCAGCTGTACCGGACTCTTCACAACTTGACCGTTAATCTCTTTAGTGCAGACGTGGTTGGTTGTGCTGTCCAAGCTTTGTGGTGGGTTACTGTTGACAATCGTGAGGTCAGGTGCTCCAATTTGGAATTTGGAAAACATGGCAGCCAGCCACATGTCTACAGCACTTGTCCTAGTGTGGTATAAATGCTTTGGAGTGGTATCTTCTGCTCACCTACTCCTTCACGGAAGTGATAGAAGCATGACTAGTCAGTGCTGAGACCCTTCCAGGCAGTCGGGCTCGCCTCCATGGTATTCAGTTTCTGGAACCATCTCTTTAGGGGACAGTGAAATCCAGTGAAGCCATAGTTTCCCAACCAAAACACCATGACTCTATAAACCTCTTCTACATGAAGTTGCCCTTAGGGGGCTTTTTTTCCCCAATATCCTTTGGCACTTAGATTTTTCATTTTTAGGACAGAAAATTATGTGCTCAATTTCAGAACAAAGTAGGAACTGCCTTGTTCTTTGGATGTATGGAAAAACAATATTTTTTATTAGTTCTGACTTTAACTTAGAAGCCTAAATTTCTTCAGTGTCTCTCCACCTACAAGAAGTCATTTGAGCCGGGCAGTGGTGGCGCACGCCTTTAATCCCAGCACTCGGGAGGCAGAGCCAGGCGGATCTCTGTGAGTTCGAGGCCAGCCTGGTCTCCAAAGCGAGTTCCAGGAAAGGCGCAAAGCTACACAGAGAAACCCTGTCTCGAAAAAAAACCAAAAAAAAAAAAAAAAAAAAAAAAAAGAAGTCATTTGAAAGTGTAACACTTCTCACTGCCTAGCAGATCCTGTTCCCCTGGAGGAAGAGATCGTCAGAAGTATGTCTGCCTAACCTCAGCCAAGTCAGAGTTCTGGTCACTTGCTGGTGTATCTGCCCAAAGTTCTAGGCTATAGCTCTCAAAAGGTAGCAGTGCTTTCTGAAAAAGAGGACATATTAGGAATAACTTGAAACCTCTCCTCCATAGTATCTGTGAATTTTGTTTTGTTTTCTTCCAGGCATTGGTCTCAGTATAGAACATTTATAGCAAATAAATACAGCAGGCCCTCCTTCCTCCAGAGTGCCTTTTGTTGGGCTCCAAAGGAGCTGCGTAAAGAAAACTTAGAATGAAATCTTCAAAAGCAGGCTTGTTTTCATAAGAGATGACTCACTTTGTAGGAAGCGGCCTGTTTTATATAGTCTCATTTGGCTTTGACATTTAAAAGCCAAGAGTTTTCAAGTGAGTAAGTTCTGATGGGTGGCTGAAACTAAATGCCTTGGACACACACAAAAAGAAGGCATTTTGCCTCATTAGCAAGAGGGAAGGTGTGTGTGTGACCTTTCCGAATGTCAGACAGGAAGATTAAACATCAGCCTGGGGGACAAGTGACCCCAGAACCTCATGTACCATTCTTACCGGGAGTACTGTGCAGGCCTTTCAGTGTTCCTCAGACAGATGGGAGTGGAGACCTCTGTTCATTAGCAGAGCTGGGGGTGGGAGAAGCAGGCAGAAATCTAACTTCAGTGATTTAGAACTCCCTATTAGGGGGAAAGAAAGAAAATGAGATAACTATCAAGGATCTAGTCTGTATGGTCTATCTGGAGGAATCTATGGAGAAATTAAATTTTAGAAGCAATGAAAACATGTTGGTATGAGGAGCATTTGCTTTTTGATAGATGACCTGGGGAAGCTTGGCTGTTCTGATGGTTTTCTGTACTAAGCAATGGAGATGTGAAATTGGCCAATGTTCTCCTGAGTCCTCTGTGGCAAAGTGAAAATTGCTTGCTTCTTGTCTCGTACATCTGTTGTGTGCTTGCTTCCCTTTAGAAGACTAAATTAGTCTTTGAGGTCTGTTCCCATGGAGATGTCATCCAGGGATCTGTGTGTCACTCAGTGAGTGAGGAAAGGTTTGATCACCTCCATGGGACCATGGAACTTGATGACAGCATTCAGTGCAGAGCTGGGAATGCTCTCCTGGTCCTCAGCATAGACTAGAAGCCAGATCACAGAAAGACACAGCAGGGAGCCTCACTTGGAGGATGCTGTAGCTGCCCAGCCCTGCTGTGGGCCGAGGCCCAGGCAAGCTCTCTGCTTTGCCCAGCCTCTCAGGGCTTCCTCCAAACACCTGCTGAGAGGCTCACATCTGGCCTTCCATGTTGAGTCAAATCATAGTCTGTGTCTGCGGTACTCTGGGGATTTTGGATATATGATTTGAGGTGACAGGTCTGTTACTCACACCTGCCCTGTGGAGCAGGAGAGCCTAGGTGGCATCTATGTCACTTGGCAATAGTGGAGTGTAGGCTGGCTTACCATCTGCTTTTCTCTTCTATGTCATCTCCAGGCCAACCGAGATGCTGTGCTGAGCAGGATTCCTGAGCACAAGAGTGACCGCCTCATCAGCCTGCAAAGCGCGTCTGTGGTCTATGATTTACTGACCATTGCTCTCGGAAGAAGAGGCCAGTATGAGATGCTGTCCGAGGTACAGCTAATAAGGCTGGCTGTTTTCCAGATTGGGGTGGGGTGAGGGCCATATTTCCAATCAAGATGACTTGGAGAAGGGCCATAAAACCTGGTCCTTTGTCCCCTTCTGCCTGTGGCATGTGTCCTTGGACTAGTTATGGACCTTGGCTCTCCTATGATTGGGCTAAGCAGTTAGTTTATTGATGGAATTGATGGCAAGCTTCTTACTGTTAGTAGACTAGACCCTGCAGGCTGTGAGTGGGAGGTAGACAGCGCTTCCCAAAGCAGTGTCTCTCCCAGTATAACTGCTATCATAACCAAAGCCTCTCTCACCTCTGACACTAATTTCCTTAGGAAACAGTTCCATTTAAACTATGGCTGTGGAACTCCTGATGACATGCGTTCGGGGTACTTAACATGAGGTTGGCTGATAGAAATCACTCCATGCCAGAAAGGCACTATCTTTGTTTAGAAGGTTGTGCTTGCTCAGAAGTGGACTGGTAGATTCCAGGTCTTGGACAAGGGGCCGTGATGTTCTCACCCCCTCTACTAGGGAACACTTAGGACAGACATGTGATGTTTTGGTTTCATGTAGAGTTAGTTCATCTGAGCTGGGGTTATGAATTATTAAGCTCCTGCCCAGAATACCAAGTTTCATGTTGAAGAGGCTAAGTAAGTCAGGAGACCAACTTATCTTTCTTTTAGCAAAACAGAGAAAGAGGGACAGAAACAACCTATTTTGTTAAAATAAACGTTTCTGTGTTATTTATCTTTCTCTTTCTAAATTTATACCCATTGCAACAGCCTCTGGGCACGAGGACAGGGAGTGAAATACAGTAACAGATTGGCTGAAATCAGATCAGAGCCGACTCACCCTCCAGTCTGCGGTGCCTCGCCACATTAGGCAGGAACTGGGGGAACAGATGAGCATGTGTGGCTCAATTCTGTTTTTAGTCTTTGGTTTGGTGACGATAGAGGGCAATGGTTACTCAGCCTTCTGAAAAACCAAATCCCCCACAATGCAGTAAGATAATGAGGCGTGTCCAGGTGCCCACAAATTCATAGCCTGCCCTGCTGGGACCCAGTGCAGGCCTGGGCTTGGGATGGACTGTTCTCACTCAGCCTTCCAGTCCCCTTTGTGGGCCCCTTAGTTCCTTTGGCCTGTACGTCCCTCGGAGACTTTTGGACTTGGCACCTTCTCCATGTTTTGCCTGTTAGAAATACAAATCAATTCATATAATTATAAAATTTATTTTTCACCACGTATGTGTATCATCACCTGTTTAGTACCAAGGGCTATTTAGGGTTGGGAATGCAGCTCTGAGTGAGATGTGCCCTCTGTACACTAGCAGCGACCAGTCTAGAGGTAAACAGCGAGCCGCAAGAACTTCCTGCACATATGGCTGACCCAGAAAGACCTACGTTCTGTGATAAAGACCTTGGACACATGGCCACAGCCTTTCCTACCTTTTACAGGTAGTTGGGGCTTTTTCCACAAATGTGATAGCTGCATTGACTCAGATCTTCTAATGAACACAGTATGATGCCATACCAGAAAGATGAAGGCTCCGTGGTACATGGGCGGGGGGGGCTGCAGTCTGATGGAGCCAGGCCACCCTCTGCTAAGCAGGAGTGCTCCCTCCATCTCAGATAGCATTTTAGAATGGCCTGCTTGCCTACTTCCTCACTTAGTGGACTTTTCTTGAATTTGTTTGGCTTGCTTTTGCTGTTCTCGTTTACCCTTCTACTTTTTCAAGATTTTTAGTTAAAACACGAACAGAACGTATTTTGAATTGAGGTAAAGTTCACATATCAAGCTTAGTAGTATGAAGTATATAATTCAGTGTTGTGTGGTACATCCCTACCTCTGTGTGGCTGTATTAGTCAGCTCTGCAGCACCATAATGGGATTCCTGGCAGAGGCTACCCATGAAAAGAGGACTATTGATCCTACAGCCTTGGAGGTCTATGATAGTCTATGACGTAGTCTCTATGGTGAGAGCCACTGCTTGGCTTTGTCACCTTACACCAGCTAGCAATGGCAAGAGAACCTTTGAGAACAAACAAGAGGTTACATCTCAAGTCAGGAGCAGAAGGGATGGGAGGGAGAGGCCAAGGTTGCTTCCTTTATTGCATCCCCACCGCTTTGAGAACTCAACAAGGTACATGAGAACTGCATCATGGCCCCACAGCCTGGCAGTCACACCATCTTCCCAAAGTGCCATCCTGGACACTAAACCTTTCACTGCAATGAACCCTTATGGACACCAAAGTCATAGCAGCAACTGTCACCTTTAATTCCTAAACATTTCATCATCCTAAAAGGAAAGTCAGGTCTGGAGAGATGATTAAACATCCTTGCTGTTCTTGCAGAGAACCAGGGTTCAGTTCCCAGCACCTACATCTGGCTCACAGCTGTTTTAAAGGTTGCACACATCATAACTTGTTTCAAACTCTCACTGCGTTTTATGGATGAGTAATAACTGTTATATGAATATATCACAACTTGCTTTGGAGCTTAGTGCTTGGGTCGGTTCAACCTCTGGCTGATATGAGTGCTGTTGTGAGGGCAACTGGATTTGCCACTAATGTTCATGAATGGATTTCACTCTTGTATTTAGAAATCCTCAAAGCCCCCTCCCTTTTTTCTTTTTCCTTTCCTCCTACAACGAACCTTACTTTGCTGTTTTTCTTTCTGACATAAACAACTGCTCTGCATGCTCTTTGAAGAATCAAACAATACATATAAATTAAGTAACAGTCACTTAGAGTCTAGAAGTCCTGAGCTAGCTAACTGTCTGCTGGCATCTTAGAGACCATTATTAATTCATCTTTATGAAGAGCAACCTGTGACTGTGTGTGTGGGTATGGGTGTGTGTGTGTGTGTGTGTGTGTGTGTGTGTGTGTGTGTGTGTGTGTGTGTGTGATGCATGCACGTGAATATGCTGGTGTACCCTCATGCAGTTGCCAAAACAGGATATCAGGTGTCTTCCTCTGTTGCTCTCCAGGCTATTGCTTTGAGATAGGATCTCAATGAATGAGAAACCTCTCTTTCAGCTGGACTGGCTGGACATTAAGATCTTGGGATTCTCCTTTCCCCACTCCACAGTGTTGAAGTTACAGCCATGCCTGGCTTTTTACGTGGGTTCTGAGAATCCAAACCTAGGTTCTACTTGCAAAGCAAGTGCTCCTACCACTGAGCCATCTCCTCAGATAATGGTTAATTCATGTAAACTCATGAATGGAACCCAGCACCCGGAACACATTAAATGGCAGCTGAATGCTTAGACATTGCTGATTCTCCCACTGTGCACACAGGAGCTGCTAGACACAGGGCAGTGGCAGAGTCTACAAGGTCCAAGTGAGACTTCTTGCTGGCTATAACGTTCACATAGAGACATACAAAAGATGATGATGATGGAATTAGAGACAATAGCAGAGCAAAGCTGTGGGTCCCTAGCTAGGAATAGGCCAGTTCTAGGTGAGGGGTTTGGGTGTGCTGGTTAGAGGTGATGAACCACTCCATCTGAATGGGATCATCAAGGCCTGACGGGAGGTAAATACAGTAGTCCTCCTTACTGGCAGTTTTGCCCTGTGGTTTCAGTTTTCCGTGGTCAGCCTTGGTCTAAAAATATTAAATGGAAGAAAAAAATTTCCCCGCCCACCCCCTAAGTAGAAAAAATTTAAGCAATTCAAAGGCTCAGTTGCTTGCCATTTTGAGCAGCATGATGAAATCTTGCCCCATTCTGCTCTGGAAGGAGAAGACAAGGAGGGTCAAGGGTGACTTACTCCTCTGCCTGCTGTTGGGTTATTTGGTGGTCACCTCATTTACCAGACTGCCTGTCAGGTCTGGTAGTGTTGTGTTCTGTGCTAACTCCACACTTCATGGCAACCCTGTAGGGCACGTAGAAGGAAACAGCTCTGTAGGGTGGGGTTGACCCCTCTCCAACAGGATCTAGTGCCTGCCCCAACTGATCAATGAGCTGGCCATGTGTGCCTTGGAAACAGTGTGGCCTCTTCCTTTCGTGCTCAGAGCACCACTGCACCAGGCCTTGGGAGGGAAGAGGTTTGGTCCCTGAGCCGTCCCTCTTGTCCCCAACCAGCCTCATGTCCACAAGAGCAGGCTTTCCTTCCTTTTGGCTCTTCTCCTTGGCTGACCTGGGCCCATAGGCACCAGGATGATAAAAGACAGCGGCTCTGCTGTTAGTGGGTCCCCTCTCCTGTCACTGGCCCCGTCAGGCAGCAGATATGTTGTGAAAGCACTGTGGAGACCCAGCCTTTGAAGATCTGATAGCAGGGTAGGGCCATTGTCCTCTCTGTGACCATTCTTTCACAGTGCATTTTCAAGATGGAGGGCTGCTCTCAGAGCTCCAGAGCAGCTTGCTTTGGCATATGCCCACATCAACATTTTTCTTCTGGACCGTTTACCCTGCTAGTGGGCATAAAGAGTGGAATGGTAGAATGAAACCGAGGTTTATCATGGCCTTTCTCTGACAAGTTCAACTGCGCACCATGTTTACCATCTCTCCAGTGCTGAGTTTTCATGTGTTTTTAAGGACTAATTGTGAGCCCTGCTGAAAAGTTTGTGTAGGAAGGAACGCTTCTTTTTTCCCCCTTCAATTTAAACAGCAGCCCTAGTTGGCATGACAACCCCTCTATTAAAAGTAAAGCTAAGAGCCCTGCTTCCTCTGTTTTTCAGAATGAACCCAAGCTGCTAAGGAGGTTTGTTACTCAAGTCTGACTATTAACAATTCCACTTTGACAGAATATTATGGGGTCTTTTGGAAATGGTGTGTGTTCCCCCTACATAGCCCTGGCAGCTTTAACAAGAGAAGGGATATTTTTAATCTTTCCCTTGAACTCATATTCATTTGTTTATGGTAAATCTAGTTCTGTGGGTAGAACTGTATGGCTAATGATTGTACCAAAAGGACATTTGTACCTTCCCAATCTAAACACTTCTGATATCAGGAGACTCTGCGGAAATGCTGCCCACTTCCAACCCTGCTTAGTGGACCACCATCAGCTAGGATGCTTCAGGGCTTGACTGCACCCTGCCTTGCCCTAGGTACCCAAGTGAGGCAACAATGTATGAGGGTGCCAGTATAGAGACTGTTGAGACATACACAGGGCACAGTCAAGGTTTTCATGGGCTGAAAGACCAGTGCTTGGCAGCCAGTGTCCACTCAGCTTTTCTTGGGTTTTGAAGATAAACTCTCCTGGAAGAGCAATGAGTGCTTCTTCTCAGACTATTACCAAGGTTTTAAGGGTCTCTCAGTGAGAATTAGGAAGCTTTAGGATACATGGACCTTGCTTGGGACAGAGCCACTAGACAGATCTCGACTCTGGTCTACCTTTCTGAACCAACCTGGTAGAACCATTAATGCCATCTTTTGCATGACAGCCTGCCCCAGAGAATCTCAGCCCCTGGTACAGTTGCCAGGGTTTCCATCTCCCCACAGTGGACGCCTTCTTAGTGAAGCATGCTTTCCTCTCCTCAGTGAGAATACTGGTGCTCCTGGGAACATTGGGAGCAGAGGAAACCCTTAGTGTGCCCCAGCTTCGAGAAACACTTCGAGAAACAAAACTGCCTCATGTTTTGTTTGCATTTATTTTCTTCTTAAAAAAATTAGTATGCTGTCTTAGTCTTTGAAAGGCAAAATTCATAAATATTTAATGACATTCACACTGTGTGCAACTGCCATCATTATTGCAAACTTATCCATCACCTCAAATAGAACTGTACAGAGTTAGCAATAGTTCCCCATCCCTTCCTCGCGCACGCGCGTGCGCGCACACACACACACACACACACACACACACACACACACACACACACACACACACACATGCTTGCGCGCGCGCGCACACATGCTCGCGCACACCCTGGCAACCTGTAATCTTTCTGCCTGTGAATTTGCCTATCTCAGGTACCTAGTATAAACAAGTCGGGTAGCACGTGCCCTTTAATGTCGCTGAGCTGATGTGTTTAAGATTCAGCCTTGTTACGATAGTGCATCTGACAGCATATTATCAGAACTGCATCCCTTTTTTGTCAGGATAATGTCCACTATACATATCTGTGACATTTTGTTTACCCATTCACTTATGGATGGATGTGTTAGTTGTCTTCACCTTTTGGTGATGAATATGCTATGATGAATATGCCATGATCACTACCACATTCTAACACATGGCATAAAATAGATCATGCAGTCCATACCCTGTATGTCTGGCTTACTCACTTAGCTAGTCTTCTTAAGTCAGCCTTGTTGTAAAGGTGTATCTGACAGTGTGATAGCAGAACTCCAGCATTCCTGAGTTCCTCTTCCCAGTTCTCTAGGGGTGGAGCTGCCAAGTCATATGGAAATTCTGGGTTGAACTTTTTGAGGAACTGCCACCTTCTTTTCACAGTGGCCTTCCATTTCACACTCTACCCCAGCTCTCCTGTGCTCACCAATACCCATTACTTTGACTACAGTCACTCTGGTAGGTGGTAAGTGGTATTTCGTTGTGCATTTGACTTGCATTTCCCTAACGCACAGAATATCTTTTTGTATACTTATTTCCGGTTGTGTGCCTTCTTTGGATAGATGATTATTCACACCTTGTGGCCATCTTTAAGTTGTCAATTTTAATTGTTATAGTTGTCCTTGATTTAAAGTGTATAATAAATTCTTACCAGATAGTTCTCCTATTCTACATGTTTGCTATTCACTTTCTCAATTGTGTCCTTTAATGAACAAGGTTTGGATTCTGACTAAGCCCCGTGCATTTTCTTCTGCTGCTTAAGCTTTGGTGTCTTTCTAAGGATCTGTTGGTTCAGTGCCAAATCCAAAGCCATGGTCGTGTACCCTCTCATCTCCCCCTAATTGGTTTTTGAGTTTTACTCCTGGACTTAGGGCTATTGAGCTACTCTGGGTGAAATTTGTATATGATGTCTTAGTTTGTTTTTCTGTTCTGTGATAAAATACCCTGGCCAAAGCAGCACAAGGGAGAAAGGGTTTGTAATTACAGGTTATAAAGCCACAGCACCAGGGCCCTGAGAGAACTGGTCACATGATAGCCATAGTGGAGAGAAGAGAGCAGGGCATTAATGTATGCGAGCCAGTGCTCCGCCCCTTTCTCTAGTCCTGAACATTCCATGGTTCAAAAGTCCAGGGAATGACAGTCAGGTGGATCTTCCACCTCAGTTAATGTAATGAAGTTAATCCCTCACAGACAGCCTCAGAGGCCCTTCTCTCAGATGATTCTAGATTGTGACAAGGGGACAATCAGAACTAACCATCGCAGAGGCTATTGTTTGAGTGTGGAAATCATAAAATTCAAGGCTTTTCATTGAAGAGATTATTCTTTCCCTTATCGAATGGACTCACCACCCTTGCAGAAGCCATTCTGGCCATCCATGGTCCTTATAGTGTTCCACTGGCTGTGTGTTTTGGCCTTATGCAAATAAACAACAAGAAGGACAGGTCCTCGCTCGGGGTGTGGTTTAATCACCTCCGCTTCAGTCCTGTCAGAACGCCTCCTGTCTCTGGGTCTCCAGAGTTCGCTGCAGTCCTCAGTGCTTTCTCTTTGTCTGTGGCTCTCCTTGAGAGACAGCTGGGAGATTGGACCCAACTCTCTTTACATTTGTTCCTTCATTTAGGCTTGTGATGTACATTTGCTTTGAATACAGAACCCCACTGGCCTGGGTGCCACTGGCCTGCCACGCTCTGGGCTCCGTACTTCTCTCCACAGTCCTTGCATCCACATCGAGATGAAGCTGCAGCCACAGTCTAAAGGTTCAAACTTGGTGTCCCCAGCCAGATCAGAAGGGGAAAGGCAACTGAGGAGGAGGAGGGAGAGGAACTACATAGGTCACATAGCAGGGCTGTTGGCTTTGCGTAGGAACCACGGCTCCTGTACTCACTCTGTGAACACTTGGTCAAGCTGCCTCATAAAGTGGAGAAGGTTGACTGTCAGAGGATGCCGTCAGGGACCATTGAAAAGACCCCAATTATTGCCAGAGGCAATAATGTCCCTTAATTTAAGCATTTTCCAAAACAATAAAACTTGGTGATCCTCTGCCTGGAGCAGCCTTACTGTTTGAAAGCAAAAAGCAAAAAAAAAAATAGGCAGGGAGGGGTGGGGCAAGCGTATCCTGTATTTTATTTCCAAAATAAGGGGGAGGAAACTTGAGCAAGCTTTGACTTTGTGTGTGTTTTCCCACACATCAGGAGGGGAGGCTTTTTGTTTGTTACTTCGAGTCCTGTAAGTGTAACTTTTAGTAGCTTTTCCTTGGACCATTCCTCCTCTGAAGCAGATTGCTCAAACTCCATTTTAATTTGTACTTTTAGTTTTAATAATTTAGAAATAAGAGCATCATAAGACCTGAGTTCTGATTCCTCTCTGCCACTGTGTGACCCTACAGGTCTTGTTGGCTCTCTGGGTCTTTATCCCGACATTTGTAAAGCAAGAATAGGGCCAGGTTACCCTGAAGACCTCTACACACCCTATGATTAGGTATTCTGTATGTCTGAAACAGGCATCCCGAATGGCTAAATAACTTAGGTAAGGTTTCCCTGCTAAAAGAAGCAACATGTCATTCATCTGCCATGGTAATATTTTGAATGTGTTATTACATAATTGTAAAGAGTTACATTAATAACATTTAATAATCAACTCAATAAATACATACAATACAAGAAATAGCATCCTCCTAGGTGAAGCACCCTGAAGGATCTCCGCAGTGAGAACTGTCCACACGGAAAAGGAAGAGAGCTTGGGTGGTACTCTTCTCTTAGCAGTGGTGGCTATCAGCTTTGGGCTTCAAACCAAGTGCACAAGGTATCCGATTTTTTATTTCTAGCCCTTCCCCCATGGGCTTCGGACGCTGAGTCTCATTCTTGAATTCCCAGAATAGGCCCTGGCTTCTCGCGGCCTGCGGTATTATGCAGCTGTCACTGCGCACGCCCAGTTGGTGTAATTGGGCTTTATGTACAAGGAAGGTAATTGCTAAATCCCTTTCTTGTGCCAGAAGAGCAGCTCGTTCCCAGTTCCCGGAACCCTTCAAAGATAGCTTCATATGAAAAGCCAAAGTAAGAGAAAGGCAAAGGCCTTACTCGAGCAGGAAGTAAGTTTGCAAGTGATATGCTGACTACCACCCCCATGATGATGCCCTTTAGCCTCTAAGGGATCTACTGCCACATATCCATGGCATCTGGCAATTGTCACCTGTCCATCCTGGAAATTCATCATACTGCTGCTACGTTCATCTTCTCTTCTAACTGTGGAGATGATTCATAGGTGTCCACGGTGCTGTTTATATCTGACCCACATCCCTCCCCAGCCTCACTCCCCTTCCTCTGACATCGGAAGTAAAAGGGACCAGGGTCTCACTCTCGTAGCTACTTTCCACTCAGGCTCCTGTCACTCTCTCGTTCCCAGGGACTTTCCTGCTTCAGGTCAGAACCCACAGGATCTGCTGCCACATTGTGTCACAAAAGCAGCTGCAGCCGCTGTCTCAACTGCGGGATTGCTGCTCACCCTTCCAGACACCCTTGGGAGCACTGCCCATGCACTGCCTCTGCCCCACGAATAGCCCTGTGGCTAGAGAGGGGTGTGGTGATCGAGCCTGGGCCATCTGTTCTCAGAGCTGCTGTCTTCTGTACAGAGCCACTCACCAGCCCTCCTGCTAAGCCAGGTCTGTGTGCTCCAGCAGCTTCCTGCAGTTCTGTCCCATCCTGCCACCTCTGCACTGACACCTGCTGCCTTCTGAAAAGTCTGCTGTCATCAGTAGAATCAGTGTCATCAGTTTCCTCTAGAAACACTACTGAAATATGCATGTTCCTTATTTTATGTTGTCAGCAGACAGCCTCTCACCAGCCTCCTTACAAACATTAAGACTGGCCACCTTCACTCTGTCACATACAGAGTGTTTGGGGTTCCTTAAAAGGCTCACCAAACAATTGGGGTGAGCACCTACCCCAGCTAGGAGAAAGATTGTGGGTATCAAGTGTCTCCAGTCACAACACAAGTCTCTTCTTGTAATGGAGCTTTGGGTGACCTAAGTTCTTAGAGGTGTGTTTCCGAGAACATAAGGGAGGACTTGCTAGATACTCAAACACTGGGCCTGGCCTCGGAGTTTTGGAGCATCTGGAGCTGTTTGGACATTTTCAAAGCTGGTGTGCTTGGACTGTGTGGCAGAGATGCCAAGAGCCCACAGGAAGGCAGGGCACAGCTGTGACACAGAATGCACACACCTCTGGTCTGGGGTGAGGTTAGTTTGGCAGTGTTGGTTTGCACATTCATTCTCTCTCTCTCTCTCTCTCTCTCTCTCTCTCTCTCTCTCTCTCTCTCTCTCTGCTTTTTTTTTTTTTAATTTCATTTTGTGTGTTTTGCCTGCATGTATGTTTGTGCACCGTGTGCATATCTGGTAGCCAGGGAGACCAGAAAAGGGGGTCAGAGCCCTCCAGACTGTTGTGAGCTGCCATATGGGTGCCAGGAACCAAACCCAGGTCCTCTGGAAGGACAGCCAGTGCTCTTAACCTCTAAGCCATCGCTCCAGCTACTCTCATTGCTTTTTTGAGACAGGGTCTCACTGTGTCGTACATGCTGGCCTCCTGCCTCAGCCTCCTGAGTACTAAGGTTACAGACATGCACCACCATACCTGGCTAAAGTTCTTAGGTGTTTGTTTGGTATGTATGCGTGTCCGGTACTTAGGGTAGAGCCCAGGGCTCACACTGGAAGACTGAAGTCATGTGGAGGAAATGCACGGCTGGCCTCAGTCCCTGTCGAGCTGAGTGCTTGTTAAAGGTAGGTCGGAAATGGACCATTTGGCTGGCTGTCACGGAATCAGTGAAGTTTCTTGGAAATTCCGCAGATTGTAAAGATCTCAGTGTTTAATGGCTTCAGGGATCCAGCCTAAAGAAGCTTTGGGAGCAGGCACCTCATTGGCAGAAAGTACTGCTGGAGCTTTTTGTTTTATTGTGTGTTACATCTTGCGTTTGTGTGTCGGCCCCTCCATGAGTCTCTTAATTCCTGCTCCCTGCCCTTCGCTCCGCCCATTAGCTGTGAGAATTCCACCATTTTCTGTTCCAGAGCATTGCACAGAGAAAACCAGCATGAAGTGCTCTAGCTGTCATGGCTACAGGACAGTCTAAGGTGACCTTGATATGATCAGTCTGAGCGGTTCCTGGTTGTCCAAGCTCTCCTTTGCCTCACTTTACCTCTCTTGGCTCTGTTAGTTCATTTTATCTCCACAGCCAACTCACTCCACCTTAACAGAGAAAGCAGTGGGCTGGGCAGGCAGCCCTCTTGGGCCCCCTTTCCCTTGAGGCACCTGCCTCATCACAGGACAGCCTGGCAGCTGGCCACTTGATTCCAGGAGCCTGATGCTCCTGTGTCTTCCGGGGCCTGGTGTGTTCCCTCGGTTTTCTCTCTGTCGGCCCGGCCCTCCTTGTTGAAGGTCTGCTCTGGTCATTTGCCTCCGTGAGGAAATAAGAACATAATGAAGTGGCCTCTCTGCATCCTCCTGCCTGGGCACCACTAGCGAGCCTTCCCTTCCTTCCTCACCCGCACCTTTTTTTCCTCCTCTGGCCCCAGGCCTCGCTGGCCCTAAGGCCTGCTGTCCTCCAGTGCGCTCCACAGTATCCTCATGGAGCCAAGGGCTTTGTTAGCTCCAGCAGCAGCTTGTCCTGTTTCCAACCCATTGCCCGCTTCCTGAGACTGAGTGGTGACATGCTTCCATGCCCTCTCCCCAGGGTCTTCACCTCAGTTTCTTCTCTCACTCTTCCTCCCTTCCCCTTCAGGAGAAATGGTGCCCGCCATCCTCCTGTGGGGGCCTGCCCTTTCTGGCTCTAACTTGGACGTATTTGTGGACTTTGAAGCCCCTAGAACATTCCATTTCCTAGCCTCTGTGGTCTTCTACCTCACCTGCCCCAGTGGGTGGTTATGTCATGCTTCCTGCTGGGACCTTGCTACCCAAGAGGCAGTTTATGAACTGTGTACCACAGCAGCCTGGCCAGCACTGGTGAAGCCAAGAAGCCTGTGTGTGCCCTTGGCTTCCACAGTGGTGCCGAGCGGGGGTAGGAGAATGAAAGCCGTTCATTAATACACTGTTATGGTGGCAGGAGATCTCAGGGGACAGAAGAAAAGAAAAAATAACCTGGAAAAGCAGCTGACATCTCAAAGATGACATGACTCCAACCCTGCCTCCTAGTGATCTGTTTTTCCAAATTGGATTCATGGGCTTACCATGGCCAAACTGAGGCACAGTCTTTGCCCCTCTTCCTAAAGTACCATTCCTGTCTCCAAACTAGATTCTTTTCTCATCACCCTGGCCCAGTTCAGTGGCCATTCTTGTAGATGCCCCCCTTGAAGCCTTTGGTCACTTCTGTAGGGCTCCCATTTCTGCCCGTGGACACTTGTCAGCTTGGGCCTTGTGGTTGGGATGCTTGTGTGCCAGCCTCCATCTCTTCCTCTGGCGTCATGCTCTGCATGGTGGGGGAATGCCCGGAAGGTGGAGAGTTCTAGGCATTCAAGGTTAGTGGAGTGGGCAGACTTAACTACTGTGGGTGCAAACCCACATGGGTCTGCCATTTCAGTTCTCAGTGTGGAGATGTTGTTTTTTCTTTCCAACCAGTGCTTAGAAAGAGCCATGAAGTTTGCCTTTGAGGAGTTCCACCTCTGGTACCAGTTTGCTCTGTCTCTGATGGCTGCTGGAAAGGTGAGTCTCTTCATGAGTTCAACTCTCTTATGCCATTGAATTTCATGAGAGATACACCTACCACCTCATGGAAGGCTAAGATAAGATTTCAAACTATCCTGTGGCCTTTTCATAATGGACCACCAAATTTAATTATTTAGGGTCCAAGATGGGCATAGGACGAAGATGCCCTTTTTTAACCTGTTGTGACTCACTCCTGTGAAATGTACATGGTTAGATTAAGTCTTGAACTCCTTTGGGAATATAGACATGTCCCAGAGGTGTGTGCATATGTGTGCACATGTGTCCGAGGGTGGGGGGAGGCTGGGGTGGGGTGAATGGGGGAGTGTCTAGGTTCTCCCCGGCAAGTGTGGCATGTCAAGCAGCAGATGATACTTGCCATAAGCATGACTTGCTGCTGCTGTGTGGTGGAAGCCTGGAGTGCTGAGTGACACAAGGCGTGTCACTTGGTGCCTCAGTTTCCTTTTTAGCAGCATGGAGTGATGATAAGTACCTACTTCCTGGAGTCACCAGACAAGTGCAGAAACATGCACATGCGTGGGGTGGCAGCCCTGCCGTGTGCACACTTGATAGAGATGCAGCCATTAGTAAATCTGGCACTCAGTGAATTGTGAAGTGTCACCTGGGAGATTAATGGTGCTAACTGAGCTCAGAAGTAGGGTTTGGTACGCTTGTAATTGGAGTTTGTTTTCTGGAGCAGTGCAAACTTCTGCAATTGTATTTTCTCACTGCTGCAGTGCCTGCATAAGCAAGGAGGGAGCTAGGCACGTCCTAGGGCTGCACTGCACCTTGCTTGTGATAACAGTTCACGCCTCTGCCCCTCTGAGCCCCAGGCTCTGGTTATTACAGGCCCCTGGTCCCTGCCCGGTTGGGAAACCCCTCGGAGAAGGCTGGAATGTTTCGTTCTGTCAACATTGTGAGTTTTACAGAATTGCTCTGTCCTTGTGCAGTCTGCCCGCGCTGTGAAGGTGCTGAAGGAATGCATCCGGCTAAAGCCGGATGATGCCACCATCCCACTCCTGGCAGCCAAGCTCTGTGTGGGTTCCCTTCACTGGGTAAGTGGGCACTCCTCCCCTTCTCCACACTCTCTAGTCCAGGGTCAACTTCCTCGACGCCTCCATGCCAAGCCTCACTCACCCTATGGGAGTCAGTGATTCCCAGGGTGCTCCGGGTTTTCTTTTGAACAGAAATGTGCTTAAAGTAGCGACGATAAGCTAGCCTGGATTCACACTCAGAGATACAGCTGCTGTGTGTTGTGACATGTAGGCCTGAGAAGGTCCCAACGCTTTCTGGCCACCTTTGCTTCAGCACATGTGTAGCACGACTTCCTCCATGTATCTTCTTCACGAGCGCTTTCACAGATAGTCCTGTTCAAACGTGAAGGTGCCGGGGGTCTAGTCTCAGGGTTCTAGTACCTGACAAATGCAGCAGCAGGAAACAGAAAACTGATTAACTTGCTCAGCTGGTAGTTTAGATAAGCGTCTCCTACAGTGGAGCGTCTTTGTTTCAACTTCATCGCCAGTTAGTGGAGGTGAGAATAGTCTGCCCCAAGCCCAGGACTTCCTGCTAACTCGGGTGTTCTTCCCTTATAGTTCTCACTTGCTTCGTTTGTCCATGTGTTCTCGCCCAACAGGAGAAAAGTGAGCAGCCTTGTAAAGACAATGAGCCATTGTTGTTTGAGGTCCCTTGAACGAACGTAGCAGAAAAAAGAGCAAGCAGGCCCAGAGTCACAGCCATGGTGTGCTGTGATGAGCTCCTGGGACTTGACAGTTTGGGGCTGTGAGCCGAGGAACAATGCTGAGGGCACCCAAGTGACTGCTGCTCTCCTCCCAACTGGGGTTCTGTTTGTTACTGTGATAAACACCCAAAACAAATCATTTGTAGAGGTGGGAGTAGCACATCTTTCCTGTATGTCTTTTCGTACCGTTTAGTATTAAATTTCCACAGGCCTCGGCGATCAGGAGTATAATGAACTCGCATGTGTTACTCCAGCTTCAGCACCATCGTTTGCCACACTTTTAAAGAAACAAATCTCATTCTTTTTCTAGTGAATTGTGCAAGAGGTCTCATTGAGTGTACAGTTCACAAGTGCATGTTCTCACAGGAATCTGCCAGTTCGAGGCCCATGTGCTGTGTTCTGTAAAATAGGTCGAGTTTTGAAATTTTTAACAGCTTGTGGCAAAGAGAATCAAAGTCTGAATGCATTCTTTATGTCATGAATAAAGGGGAAAGCCCAAACACAAGGCACTTCAAGAGCTTTATTCTTTTCAAATATATTTCATTTGACCTCTGACCCCTGAGTCCGTCCACATTCTAGAACCAACCAGTGATTATGTGAAGATGGAGAAGGTAGAAGCCCAGCAAATAGGAAAGCAACTCTGGAAAAGAAGGCACGTCCGCAGAAGATAAGCAGGAGTCCTGTGGACCACTGAAAAGGCCCAATAAAGAAAAGAGAATTGCCAGGGTGGAGCTGGAGGGTTGGGGATGATTTCCAAGGCAACCCAGTGGAAACCCACTTTTAGCAGCAGGTGCTCTTGGGAACTGATGTTAGAAGTTTGACAGGTTGACTTTTTTTTTTTTTTTAATTTATTTTGCAGTTGGAAGAGGCTGAGAAGTTTGCCAAAACTGTCGTTGATGTGGGAGAGAAAACGTCAGAATTCAAGGCCAAAGGCTACCTGGCTCTGGGGCTCACGTATAGTCTGCAAGCCACTGATGGTGAGAGAAGCCCCACCCTGCAGTGTCTCCTAGTCTCCTCTGTCTTAGGAGGGCACAGAAGCTGGGCTGTCCCGGTATCCTGGCCTGGGGGCCCCCATGCTCTTCTCTTCTTTGTCTAGACTGGGGTGGGAAATGTCAGCCCTGAGCTGGGGTCAGAGGCACATGGGGCTAGTGGTGCCCAGGTTCCTATCCTGAGAGTAAGAAGAACAAGGCCTCAAGATGAGACCACCAACAGGACTCCACTCCCATCCTGGCCCCAGCCCTTCATCTGGCCCGTTCCTAAGGGGAAGGGTGGATATTAGATCTTAGGTACAGTAGTATAGAAGAGTTTAGGGCCAAAAACTCGCAGGGAGCAACCCTTTACTGGCCAGGGACTGTCCACTTCTTTGTTCACACATTTTAACTCACAAATCTGTACACATGCAGTGTAGCTAACCAGTACCCATGGCTCTTGAGGGTAGAGATTTATAGATTTTGAATATACTAAAAAAGTTTTAGTCGATGGGTTTTTTACTTTAAATTAAATATTAAAAGTTTTATACGCTTAAAACTTTTACAGAAATATAAGTTGATGTTATTTTCTGATTTTTTTAACATTTTATAAAATATAACATGAATACACACACACACACACACACACACACACACACACACACACACACACACACACAAACCCTCAGACAAATATATAGCTTAATGACTAGTATAAAGCAAATGCCCTGAAGCACCACCAGAGCAGGAGGTAGAGTCTTGCCAGCCTCCTGGGGACTCTCCCCACTGCCTCTGTCGGTCATAGTAAGACAGACTACCACTGTACTCCTACAAATTAACCCAAAGTTTTCATTCTCTACCCTAAAATGCTGCATTTCTGGCATGTCAATTCCTTTTCAATACTGGGTTTCCGGCTACTTTTCCATGTACATTTGATATATTGACCAGACTCAGCATATGTCTTCAAATATTGACTTTCAGGAGAAAGTCTGAACGCCATAGACTTACCACGTAAATTCTTGATTCAAACTCAACCCTAAACAGCCTTGAGAATCAGTGCACCCTACTGAATGCACCCTCTTACAGCATTCCAGGTTCACTTGGGTCAGTTAGAGGGTCTCTGTAGAGCAGTTAAAGTTCTCAGTAGCCCCAGGCCAGTAGCTCTGTCCAGCCCTGTGGACAGCCTCCCACTGCTGATCTCTTGGCAGGCCAGTGCTGCCCTTGTGCAGCTGTTAGATAAGGGCCTCTTGCAGTGCAGCTCCAGACAGACTGCTCTGGACTCGTCCTTACTCCACTAAAAAGTCCCCTCTTTGTTCCTAGGCAGGCTATAAGGGAGCCATTTCCCTTGTTCTACACAGGGAAGTGTTTGCTCACAGCCAAGAGGCCTCACACGTGTGAACTGATATTCCTATTCTCATGTTGGGTGTGGCAGCTCCATCCTTTATGTTGATATCAATGTATTATATCCTGGCCATTAGCTAGCCTGAATTAAACTAGCCTAACTTAATCAAGCCAGAGTCTGTGGCCCAGGGTCACAGCTGCTCCATACCAGAAGGATCTCTGAAGGCTGTTGATCACTGGTGCTTGATCCCTGACTGCACCATCCTGGCAGAGCTAGCTCTGTGTGTCTGCCTTGGGGGAACCAGGCGTTCTTTCTGGAGTTCAAATGGTCTTTGGAAAAATGCTTCCCCACTCCCCTGCTAGCGTGCTCCAGGTTTTCTTTTGAACAGAAATGTGCTTGGAAAGTAGCAATAACTAGACTGGATTCCCGTTCAAAGAGATATAGCTTGCTGTGTATGTGACAGGTGGGACTAAGGTCCCAAAGCTCACACTGTCTCCTTGACATTGTTCCACAGTAATGTCCACTGAGCATGGCAAGAGCCTTGGGGATGGGACAGGGCTTCCTGTCCTGGTGTGCCTGGTGCAGTAGGCACTCAGAACTTGGTACATGTAACGTGGCTTTTGTGGTGGGTTTAGTATTGCCACTCCCCACCCCAATCTCTCCTGCCACCTACTAACAGAACCCTTTTCTCAGCTTCCTTGCGAGGGATGCAGGAGGTCCTGCAGAGGAAGGCGCTTCTTGCATTTCAGAGGTGAGTGGGAGTTCGTCTTTTCACTTGCTGTACGTAGTGACAACCGAGTATGATGAGTATGAGAAAGGCAGGGTATTTTTAAAGATTATGTAAACAGTGTTTGGCCCCGGGGAGTCTGTTGTCTTGAGCAGCAATCGTGAAACCTCGAAACTAGAAGCGGGCTATCACTCGTTGCCCTGTTCGCCTACACGTTTAATTCTGTGGGGTAATTTTTTATTCATTCCTGATCAAGTGATTTTAGTATGAGAAAGATAGACACTTTGTCTAGGGAGCTGGTTCCTTTATTAAAGGCATTTGTCACTGTCTTGAAAAGAGGTCCTTCTTTTCTGTTTTTTTTCTGCATGTCAAGCTGTAGGAGATGAGGGGCAGGGGTGAAAGGAGTCACCAGGGACGTAGATGGAGCCAGCGTTGAGCCAGGATCTAGGTAGTTTTACTTGTAAATAATTCTACTCATTGCTGGCATAAGAAATCATCAAAATTAAGTTGGTCCCTGAAAATAGAGCCCTGTGAAGTAAAATCTAGAATTGGAATTATTCCTGCCATGTGCATGATCATGTAACATCTGAATTACATTGATTTCTTAAAACTGTGTTGGATACTTAGTTGCATCTCTGAAACCCTCACGAGACTCCCTGTGCCAGCCGCCTGGGTCAGATGCTTTCCTAGGAGCTGCATAGTGCGTGCCTGCCATGTCCATGTGCCTTTTTCCTCGAGTCCTTATCACATGGTTTTGCTCCTCAGAAGTGCCCATGCCTCATTTCTTTGTTTCTGCGCAGGCTTGTCGGTAACTCCTTCATTTTGCAGGTCCTGTTCTTGATTAAGGACAAAAAGTACCAGTTGACATCTGCATAGACCCGTCTCTGGGCTTAGCTTTTGTTATTAGTGTTTCTCAGCCCAGAGCATGAAAGCATTTCCATTTCAAATGATTCCAGGTTTTGCTTTCTCCAGTTCTAGTTTGTCAAACCCACACACGGATGCCTGAGAAAGTGGCCATCACATCTGCTTTGCTGTCCTTAAATCAGCACATCTTAGTGGGTCTCTAAAAACAGCCACAGTGGTGGTCTGCCTGGGGCTGCTGTGTAGCAGAGGGTTATGTAACAGCTGTTCTGTCAGCCTGAATTCTTGTCTGTTCCTTTTCTGCTTAGGTTTGAATTGAAAGAGATTTAATGTGTTTATTCATAAGGGACTAAGGAGCAATAAACCCTCCTAACCTAACTGACTACATTGCAGAAGGCTAACCTAAATTAGTGTTTATCTGAAATACAGAATGTTTTTAAATGCATAGAATGATTTTGATTCAAGTAGACATTGACTATTTTAGTGAATTTAGGACCTAATAAAAGCTTTAAGGAAAAGTTTTTAAGTAAATAAGAAAGATTGTATTACTTCTTAAATGTAAAGAGAGCATTTAAAACCACTTGGGTGAGAAGTGTTTCTCTACCACGCATTTTATATAGTTCTCCCTGGAGTTCTGTTTATACTATTCTTTTGCTTCTGGTTTTGCTGTTCATTTGTTTTGTTTGAAAAGAAAGTGGTACATTTGAAAGAGGGATAGGGCTGCAGATACAGCCTGTGGGAATGAAGTCTTAATCAGAACTAGAGCCAGAATTTGAAATGATTTGTTTTCTGGGGCACTCCAAAGGGGCAGTGTGTAGTGGGCCCGGGCCGGGTCTTCCCGGAACCAAGTGAGAGTGCAGCCCATCCAGATCTCAGGTCTCCAGGCGCCTCCCTTGGCCCCGCCTTGTAGGCGTGACAGTTGCCAAAGTCTCAATGGGGGTTGGAACTTCCAGATCAAAGCTGGAATGGCTACCCACTACAGCAGTGTCTGAATATATTAAAGTGGTGTGGCTTCACCCAGATATTGGGATATCAACTGTTCTTACCCATAACCTTGTCACCAACCAGTTCATTCACGCTGAACAGAACTATGGTGAGGAAATACTGTTGTGTGCAGTGTTAGAAGCTGTTGCTTCAGTGAACTTTGACATCCATGGAGAAAAGCAGTTGCAAAGATGTGACAGCATGTGTCATGAGTGTACTAGTAAACACTTCTCCCAGGGGAAATAGTGGCATTACATCATCTGTGCTTGCCACTCAGGGTGGCATGACATATCTAGCTTCACTTTCTTCTCTCTCTCTCTCTCTCTCTCTCTCTCTCTCTCTCTCTCTCTCTCCCCCCCCCTCCCCCAGCTTGGGTTTAAGTGTGGTGGTTTTATGTGTCGAGGATGATAGCTTGGGGCTGAGCTGTTCCCAGAATGTGGGACTTCAGTGCTAAAGCCACCTGGACAAGCTTAAGGTGTGCACCTAGCGAGAGTGCTCTGATTTAACTGTGCATAGTTCTTCTTCATTCACGACTTCTGTGCCCATTGTAGTCAGAACTGAAGGAGACTTTGAGAAATTAGCCAAACAGGACATCAGGGTGATGGTATAAAGACCAAGCCTCGCATCACATATTCCCCCATTCCATTTCTGCCTTTGCCTCCTTCTCTGGGTATTCTTAGGTAAGATGCTTATAATAGATTCTTCATAAATTGTAGTCATCGTTGTGAGGTCTGTGCTTTGTAAGCCAGGATCAAAATTGATCAGCATTGTCTGTACTCTTGGCTCAGCTCTAGACACTGTTGGAGCTGGAATTTAGGAATGCACTGGATGTGCTGGGGTCTAGCCAGGTGGTCTTGAGTCATCCATGTTCCAACAGCAGCCCGTATGCCTTTGTCTGGGCACTGCATCCATTACACTGTGATGATCATTTTGGGTCTCTCCTTCTGGTGGGGTATGGAGAGCTCCCTAAGGAAAGGCACTTGTATTATTTATCCCCAGACTCCCTAGAGCCTGGGGTACTTACTCTAAGTACTACATAGTATAGATGGATAAACAGATGAATGGGTGGGAGTGGATGGGATTGGTGAATGGGTAGGTGGGTTAGTAAGTGGATGAAAGGATAAGCCAATAAATGGGTGGATTGATGGATGGGTAGGTGATTAGAGAGTAGGTGGGTAGATTAGTAGATCATGGGAGGATGGATGGATGGATGGATGGATGGATGGATGGATGGATGGAAGAGTGGGTGGGTAGAAGGGGAGAGTAGGTAGGTGGAGAGTTAGCTAGATTGGTGGATAGATGGGAGAATGTGGATGGGTGGGTAGATAGTTGTAGGTGGGCAGATGGGAGGGTGGATGGATAGATGGGTAGTCTCTGTTGTGGAAGAAGAATTGAATTCATTAAGGTGTAGGTGCTTTACCAATAGAGGCACTGCGAACATCACTGTGATGGCATTTTCAGTTGTCTGAGTTTCTTTTAGCAACCTGGCCAGGTGCTGCCTACTTGAGATCCCTGTAGAGTTTTCGGGCTTGCAGCTTTGGGCACTTGGTTTTCATCGAGCAGAGTAGCAGTAAGCATAGCAAAGGGCCTTGTCCTAGGCACCGTGCTGCTGAGCTGTCCCACACAACTGAAGGAAGGTGTGTGGCGTCTAAAGGGGGGAGCCCCACTTACTTTTTCTTGTTTTATTTGCCATTTCCCAGCCACCCTCTTTCCTTTGCTAAAGAAGTTAGTTTAATTCACTAGCAAATTTTCCAAGTAAGGTGCTTCAAACTATGCGTGTTTTAAGGTGCACTTCAGTAGAAACTGGCGGTCGGACTTTCATCATTAGCCTCAGTGGAAATTCTTTAGAAGTCACCATAAGGCACCCTGGGAATGGTGAAATTACTAGCACTTCTAGTTCGTTTCTTTTACAGGCCTGTGGTTAGTGGTTCACAACCCTTTGATGGACCAGAGTGGAGCCTTTGCCCACAACAATCACCATCCTCACTCAGAATTCACCAGATCAGCTGCCAGCTTCTCACTTAGTTGACACTGGATAGGAGCAACTGTGATTTAATTTACTTTGTGGAAAAAATACAAACTGGGCTGAGAAAAATTATAGTTCTGACAAATTATTTTTGATGGCTGTAGAAACCTGGCCCTATTATTTTTGAAAGAAGGCGAGATAAAATAAATTACTCTACATAATAAAATGTTTCTTCATAATTGATTTTATACTCATTTTCACTGGATAATTGGGAAAGACAGAAACCATGGCATTTTCACCTCACTTAAGAACACCAAAGAAAAATCTTTTCTTTACAAAGGCATGGGGGACCAATGCTTGTCAATCATGCGAACTGGAGTGCAATGGAGACAGTGCTGATGAATTCTCAGCCGCCATCTCTTAAACCCACGCAGAAAAGCTCAAAGGTTGTGGCTTGTAGCCGAGCTGCTAGTAAGGGTTCCCCAGGAGTGAATTTGCTTTGCTCTTAATATTAGCAAATGGAGCCATGGGGCTCCATGGATAAAATGCTCACTGCTCGAGCATGAGGACCTGATTGGGTTCCCAGCACCCACATAAAAGCTGGTGTGGTGATGTGTGTCTTTAATTCCGGTGCTGAGGAGGCAGAGAAAGGTGGATCCCTGTGGCTCACTGGCCAGGGAGTGTAGTCATAGCTTTGAGCCCCAGATTCAGGGAGAGACCAGGCCTCAAAAAAAAAAAAAAAAAAAAAGGAAAAAGAACCAAAAGTATGAAGAGCAATAGAACAGATACTTCTGTCCTCCAGATGTGCACTCACAGGCAAGCTTACCTGCACACAGTGTGTACACACACCTCCAGATGTGCACTCACAGGCAAGCTTACCTGCACACAGTGTGTACACACACCTCCAGATGTGCACTCACAGGCAAGCTTACCTGCACACAGTGTGCACACACACCTCCAGATGTGCACTCACCGGCAAGCTTACCTGCACACAGTGTGCACATACACACCTCCAGATGTGCACTCACCGGCAAGCTTACCTAAACACAGTGTGCACACACACCTCCAGATGTGCACTCACAGGCAAGCTTACCTGCACACACATGTGTCCACATACAACACACACACAAATAATGATAACAATTTTTTTAAGTAAATTAAAAGACTAAGAAAAGGGCAAACCCCAGTTCTGCACACAATAAAGCGCTTGCCCAGACAGTGCCCAAGTTCATGGATTTGGCATGTTTTCTGGGTTGCATATATTACATGCCTTTTTCTTTTCCTGTGGAAGTCTGACAATTAACTAAAAGGCCTATGTCTCTAGAAAACCTTGACGAGTTGGCCACAGATGACTCCATAATGATTTGGCTTTCTGTTTCATCTTGAATTTGCTTTCTGCTGGTGAAAGTCCTCCTTTGATTACGGAGCTGGTTGTTTGCTATGCAGGACCCAGTTTGTAATTAGTCTGCTCCATGCTCCCTTTTATGGAAGTTAGGTTTGTTTTTCTCTTCCTACCAGATTGTTAAAAGCAGAAGTAGGTCCTGTACACTTTCACATTTTGAATTGCTTCTGATGAAATACATTAACTTCCACATAAAAGCTGGAAAAGGTTACACTTGAAGCCTGCTAGACAGCCAAACAGCCTCTGCATCCAGCAGCAGGGCCAGCGAATGGAGCCAAACCTTGTGTCTGACCACACATAGCTATAGGAGCACAATTAGTGACCTGCATGGAATTTAGTCAAATCCTCACAGAATGAATAGATGGGTGTCTTTCTGGTTCACAAAAACCCAAACCTCATTTTATAAGCAAAGCTGGTCTTTGATTTTCATATGTTTTTTTCTGAAATCCAGAAATTTGGATGAAGTAGCATTAAGGCCACACCAAACTTAAACAAAATAGCCATCATCTGGCCATGAGTTTATATTGGAAAGGGGTGAATACTTATTTAGGGCCCACAGCCTGTTAGTTGGCTTTACCATGACCCAGCATGACACTGGGTTTCTGTTCAGCTAAGGGGAAACATCTGTTGAGGAGGCCAGACCTCAGGGCCTGGGGATTCCCTGTCTCTAGGCCCCTTCACAGAGTCTGGGAACTTCTATGGCCATTTTAGGTGCTGGACAAGAACCAAAAACATATTCCAATGATCTGTCTGTATATGATGGTCAGAATGTATAACATTCATTAGTGGTATGGGAGAAGGGTTAAGGAAATGATACATAATTCAGCTGAAAATGAGGCTTTGACAAAAATCAAAATGCAGACATGAAGACAACTTCATTGTGATAGGGCAAGCAAAAGCGGCCTAATGTTCTAATAGCAGTGAATACTTTTTCAGGGCCCATAGCCTGTCACCTACAGATCACCAAGCAGCTTTCTACCTGGCTCTGCAGCTCGCCATCTCCAGACAGGTCAGTGTCTGTAATGTTCTCTAAGCTCCAGTTCCTTCCGTTGGAGGCATCGTAAGACCTTCCTTCCTTTGTCTGAGGCTGGCTTGGAGCTGGACACTGCTCTCAGAAGAAGCCAGCTCCTCTTAGAAAAGACCCTGGGGCCCAAGGCATGTGCTGTGAAGACAGAAGGCCTAGGCTGGTCCAGCCTGGGGTCAGATGGCAACATGAGTGCAGGACAGGGCATGTACCCTGACGCCAGGGGTCACCAAAGAGCCTTCGTTGGTAACAGGAATGGGGTAGTGTTTCATAGTGGAGATTTAGTCACTGGCTGGAACCTGATGGTCACAGAGTATCCATGCCTAACTGGAAAATGCCAGAAGGTATCAACAAGAGACACCAGACCCTTTAAAATGCATAAATGATATGAACACTTACACTGTTGCATGTTCTTGCTGGAAGGCCAAGCCTTGCAGGTCTTCATCTTCCCCAAGGCAGCTTGAGCTGCCTTTCACATTCTAGTACCCTCATTCCCTCCCAGCTGTTCTAGAAACTGCAGCCATATACTTGCCAGCCCACCAGGTGCAAGGCACTGGTGGTGACCCCAGCACATTCCTGAGCACAGACTGGAAGGGTGAATCGGAGGCTGGTTGTCAAGATATATCATGCCCTATAGGCTGGGCTGAGGTATACATTACCCTTTCCAGTTGCCTTAGAATAGTGCTAAGAAGTAGCTTCCATTGACAGCCTGGGAACAGATGCCTGCCCTAGAAAGATGTATCACCTGGTGGAGTATGGCTCACAGCTAGATTGGTCAGGAGCTGCCACTGCAGCAGAGGTGGGTTGAACACTGGCCATCTGTTCTCCCTTCACCTCCTCATGAAACCACCTTCCTTATGTAATATCAGTCCTTTTCACCTGAGGTTGCAGGAAGAGAGGGCCCATGCCTGCCATTGTTGTTGCCTTGGCACTTGAACACTGCTGGTATGTGTTTGACACCCAGTAAGGCTTTTAAATTAAGGAGCCAGCTCTGAATTCCTCAGTCCACCTCCCTCTAAAGATGCCATTTTGAGCCCCATCTCTGTCCCTAAATACTTGCCCATCCCTGCAAACTAGCACCGTGATGATGGCTGCCTTTGCCTCCCTACTTCAGGCTGAGCAATGGTCACGCAGGAGGTTGTTGTCCCAGAGAGTGGAGACTTTTGGGTACAACTCATCCACAAGGATTGTAGGCATGTCGTGTTGAATCACCAGAGCTTTAAGTGAGTGTGTTCTGCTAACTGGGACAGAGGGATCAGAATAGCTAGTCACCCCCTTTCCATCACTCAGCAGGATGATGTACTCGAGTTGTCTCACCTCTCTGCACTTCAGCTTTCTCCCTGCCAATGAAGCATGTAGTCAGCTCTGGCAGCCACGACTCTAGGGTTCAAAGAAGGAAGCCTCCGTAGCCAGCATTTAAGGTGCAGGGTCATGGAAAACTACAGTTGAGAGTGGAAAATCGTCCTGTGTTCAGGAAAAAAAAGGAAGTCAGGGATTCTCCTAAGGGCTGAGATTCCTGAAGATATGGGAAGAGGCAGGAGAGCTGAAGGATAGAGTTGGAGGCCACACAGGAAGGAGTCCCCTGTGCGGGTATGTTAGAATGCCTCTGTCCCCAGCTCTGTTTTGAAATCCAACTTCAGATTCTCCTTTCTATTAAACCTGTGAGCTCTAATGTGTTCAAATAACTACTGTACATGTAACCCTGGGCTCCATGCCCCTTTAATCTTTCTTATTAAAGAACATGCTGTGAGATGACTCAGTGGATAAGGTTCTGCCCCTGGCACATCTGTAGCCACAGCACTGTGGGGTAGACAAGGTGGATCCTGGGAGCTCTGGGTTCAGTGAGACTCTGCCTCAAAAAATGAAGGTGGAGAGTGATGGAGAAAACACCCCATGCCAACCCTTAGCCTCTATATATACTCATCTACAGGCAAGCACACATGTATACACCACATACACAGAACATGTTGAACAGCTGTTGCATTATGGTTAAAACTGTGTCTGGACTTGCTTGGATTTGGATACATCTGCTTTGCAAGTGGCCCTGTAATTTGTTTCTTGCATCCAATTATTTTGGGATGTAGTTTGGAAAGGTGTGGGGTTTTGTTTGTTTGCATATTTCCTTCATGTCCAGTGGAGATCCAGAATCTAGTCCTTAGAAAGCTATGTTAAAGGTTTCATAGCCTATGAAGTATTTTAATTTCAGTAATACTATGAAAAGGGAGAATGGTTCAGTTAGTCAGCTTAACCCCATTAAGAATCCTTGGTAGCTTGCTTGTGTCTCCATTTATAGTGAAGTCATCTTAGACGTAATCAAAAGTACATCGGTTCTGTGGGGACCAAAAATTAGAAAGTGTTTATTTAGAGAGATGGAAAAGGCATGTGGGCAGATAAGTAGAGAAGTGGGGTCTCTCCAGTGCCCTCGTCAGTCCTATTACTGCTGAAAAGGATGTACTCCCTTGTTTGGTTAATGTCCTGGGGCTGCCATGAAGTTGCCCCATAAAATGTGGATGCAGTACGATGTGAAACAGCTCACAGTGAACCTTATGTAACCATGGCCTCTTTCTGGGTGACTGTTTAAACATTCCTTTTGGTCTTGTTTTAAACCAGATACCAGAAGCTCTAGGGTACGTCCGTCAAGCTCTTCAACTCCAAGGTGATGATGCCAACTCCCTGCACCTCCTCGCTCTCCTGTTGTCAGCCCAGAAGCATTACCACGACGCTCTCAACATCATCGACATGGCCCTGAGTGAATATCCAGAAAATTTTATGTGAGTGATCCCACCATTGATCTTCCCTTACTCTAGAATTATTGAATGAACTTCACTCTCCTTTCTAGTCTGCCAGATGTGAGCCCATCACGAACACTCAAGGGGGACAGAGAATCTCTGTTGAACCCCCTCCCACTCTACCCCCATACTTTAACAAGCTGTTTCCTAGCTATCCTAAAGCAGCTCAGGTCACCCTCGTCCATTCTTCCCTACTGTGTTCCCTGGAATACACGTGATTGTACCAATATGGTGGATGAATATTTTAATAGTTTTCAAGAAAAATACTGTAAATACTAATACCAATAGACTTGGCTGTGACAAAAATTCTGTTAAACTCCAATGACTGGAATATGGGAAGTATTGCTTTAGAGACTGTTTGCCGTGTCCCTTGAGAGCTCCCACTAGTTCTAGGAGATTATCCTGTAACTTGGATCAGGGTACTTTTCCTCTCTGAGCCTAGGTTAATCTCTAGGAAATACATTTCCTTGAATAAGTTAATCAATAAGTATCCATGCTGTAAGAATCATCATTGGAAGCAGCCACAGGCTTGAACCTGCCTGTCCATCATCACATCTGTCCTCTGAGTCACATTTTTTATTGAGCCCACGGATGTGGGATCCATTGACTCCATGCCTTGGTGGTTAGGCTTTGTGGAGAACATTGTCTTCTGGGCTACTGGGTTACCGTTTTATCCTCAGTGGAGCCTAGTAACCAGTACACAGTGGCCAGAAATAAACTCCTGCAGGCCGGAAGGTTCTAACTGTCTACACGGCTGCAGATCCAGGAACAGGGTGGGGACAGCTTGGGGGTGAGGGAGCACGGGGAGAAGGGAGGAATGTGGAAGGTGGCCCTGCTTTCTCTCTACTTTCAGAAGTGCAGCAGCAGCGTACAAATGAGTCAGCTCTGGCTTGATCTCCTGGCCTCATCCCCTCCTGGTGTTTTTAACTAGTGCTTTTTCATCTCTCCTTGGAAAATTGGTTCACACATTTCCTTTGTAAGCATTTCTTTGTCTTTAAGGAAGGGACTCTTCTCTTTTCCCCTTCTAGAGCTGCCGTCTCCTTATAATCTAGGAAGCCTTTGACTGGGGTTCTCTTCTGTAGCCTGAGCTTTTTGCAGAGCGAACTAAAGATCTTTGCTACAGTTTTGCTTCTTGAACATCTCAGACTTGCTCTTGTGACACCTGTGTATTGTTGGATTTTATCCCAAGATGTTTCTCCCTATAGAATCTCCAAGTGTTTAAATTACTTTAAAAAGTGTTTGGTCCTTTCTCCACCTTGATAGAGTAGTAAAGTACAACGTGATACAATTGAATTTGATCTCTCCTGTCAGTATTTATAAAGCACCCTTCTCTGATTCTTACCTCCAACACACACGTGTCCATGTGTGAGCGCACACCCACTCCCCTCATTAGATATTACATTCCAGCGTGTGGCTCCTGTTTCAGCAGCTCACACTAGCACTCTAGAGGAGCTTCCTAGACTACTAGCCACACTGCACAGTGAGCAATAAACAGTGATGGCTAAGGTGGTAATGCCTCCAATGACGGCAGCTGACAGCCTTTTCAGGCAGTGGAGATATTTGAGGAATGCAAGCCTGTTGTTTTAATGTTAAGCTGGAAGCTGGAAAAAGCAGAGCATATGGCAGCAGGTCTGAGAACAGCCCATGACTTGTTTGCTTTTCAAATATTTGTATTTTTTCCATTGTGATGGGAACTTCTCCCTAAGAATACTTACTAAAAGTTGAGACCTGATGTGGGTTCTATAGTTCCCTCCTGGCCTGAGTAAAACCTGTTAGCACCAACCTAAACAAGAGTGACTCTGTCTTGCTCCAAATGCAAGGAATTATGTTTGTTCTTGATAAGTTTGTCCCCAGCAGAACTTTAGACTCTGAAGCCTAGGGTTACCTCTAGTTTCATTTATCCCTAAGCCACAGATAGTAACAACCTCAGAGTTGATATTATGTTCGAACTTATTCCCTGGGAATGAAAATCCTTCCCCTAGGGTTAGCCCTGTTTGTCCTGTTGAGCAGTTGCCAGATAACATAGCTGAAGGTTCTCATAGAAGCAGCTGGTCCTCCAGCATTACCCTGTCTGCAGTAGTCTGTTTTCCATGACTATAACAAAAACAACCTGGAGCTGGGTTAATATTTGTGAAGAAAAGAGATTCATTTATATATTTATCTAGAGGTCCAAGGGCTTGGTGCTAGATTTTGCTCATCTTTGATGAGGGTCTCCTTGGCTGTATTGTATCTATTACATGGTAGATGATACATGGAGGGAACACATGCACAAAGGAGAAGTCAGAGTGAACAGGAATCAAGAGAACAGGAATGGTCCAGCCTTGCACTTTTATAGCAGTCTATACACAAGAAAATTAGCTAGGGTCCCATAAGAATTACATCAGTTACTTAGAAGAGCAGAGTCCCCAGTGACATAATTACCTTGTACCAGGCCCCTCTTAAAGGTTCTAGCACTTTCCAATATCACCACACTGAGGATCAAGCTTTCAACACCAGAACACTTCGGGGACACACAAACCATGACCAAAGCATATGCTATATGCTTTGGTTTGGAGGTGTGTCCTCCAAAGACTATTGTGTTGAGGCTCCCCAAGGTGATGCTTTGGGGAAGTACTTTGGATCTTAAAGGGTATTATCTTGGTTACCTTTCTATTGCTATGGCAAACACCATGACCAAGGTAACTTATAAAAGAAAATGATTATTGGGTCTTACAGTTTCAGAGGATGAGTCCATGACCATTATGGCAGGGAGCATGGCATGCAGGCATGGCACTAGAGCAGTATCTAAGAGCCTACATCTTGATCTCAAGCCTGAGGCATGGAGAGAGCTAATCAGGAATGACATGTCCTTTTGAAATCTCAAAGCCTGCCCCTAGTGACACCTTCTCCAGTGAGGCCATACTTCCTAATCCTTCCCAAATGGTTCCAAGTATTTGAAATATGAGCCTATGGGGGCCATTCTCATTCAACCCACCACAGGTGGTATGTATCTGATAGAAATGTCTAGGCTACTGGTTATTGTTATTACCACCTGTGGTATGGATAAAGAAGCATAAGGTGCCGATAGGCTTTAGCAAGTCTAAGGTTCTGCTGGAGACATCATTAGGACCTTAGCTTGTCTTCTCTCTTTCTTTTTCTTTATGACCCACAAACTGAGTTTGCTCCACTCTGAGTTCCTGCCAAGATGTTGTATCTTTGTTAGAGGCCCAAAGTGATGCAGCACTTTTTGTGACCTGGAACCTCTAGAACCATGAACTGGAGTCAGCCCTCTCTATATTTGAGATGTTTGCTGCAGGCCTTTCAGTACAGTGTCAGAGTGGACCATATAGCATCCTCATTCTCCATGAAATTAGAACTCATGTTTCAGTACCTTCAAAAAGCTTGACAGGGACCAGAAAGTCTAAGAGCCACCATCTCAGCCATTTTGTTGTTCGAAGCAGAACTGTAAGTGAATAAAGATTCAAAAACTGTAGGGGTTCTGAGACCCAGAAATCCTTTGGGGGTATAGGGGCAGGGTCTTATGTAGCTCAGTCTAGTGTCAAACTTAACCTTGTAGCTGAGGATGATCTGGAACTCCTGGTCCTCCTGCCTCCACTTTCCAAATACCAGGATTACAAGTGTGTGCCATCATACCCAGTTTATCACATGTTCCAGATGAAACCCAGGGCTTCATGCATGCTAAGCAAACACTGCACATGTTTCACATGAGTCACATCCTCAGCCTGAAATTCCTTCCTAAAGGAACTCCAGAAGTAAACTCTGGAGAAGCTGGTGTTGTGGGCTTAATTCTGCATGGAAGAAAAGAAATGCAGATTCTTTTTATAGAAGTTAAGGGTTCAGCTGTAGGAGCTGGACAAACCTGGCTTTGAACTTCAAACCCTCGAGCTCTGAGTAAGTCACTTAATTACTTTGTCTCATCTTTTCATCTGCAGAATGTGGCTAATAAAATACCTGTATCAGAGGTTTACTGTGAGAATTGAGTTGGCTAATGGATTTATAAGGCACTTGTCCTGGTAACTCCTTAGTGACTGAAAGTAATTCATATTATCACACCACCCCAGTGGCTTCAAACATTTTAATTGTTATCAAATAATGAATAGAAACTAAAGAATGTTTATTCAGTATATTTAAGATGATAGCATAAAGCATGAATATTCATTACTTACTTAAGAAAAGATCATTAATGGTGCCCATGAATTGCCTATGTATGTATTCATTTGTGCTCACACATACATTTACAAATATTTCTCATGTAATATAATGGATGGTTTCCTTTCTGGCTAGTCCTGTTGTACTCACCTGACAGGTTAATTATTGTCTTGACTTCATGTTGGTCACTGTCTTATCTGGTCACTGTCTATGTTTACATTTGTAAGTAATGAAGATTTTCAGTTTTGAATGTTTTATGTATTTTAAAATACAACTCAGGTACTACTTGCTTTCAGTGCTTAAACTATGTTCCTGAGGTTTGGTCTTGTTGCATATTTACCCAATCTACTGTAAGTAGATATGGTTGCTTTCTTTGGGGGGCTGTGATGGAAAATACTGCTGTAAATATTCCCTACAAGTCTCCTAGCACCTACATCCAAGGATTCCTATGGACTCTATGAGAAATGGATAGGTCATAGGTCATAGGATGTATGTTTCTGTTGTTGTTTGCTTTGATTTTTTTTTTTTTTTTTGGTTTTTTTTGAGACAGGGTTTCTCTGTGTAGCTTTGCGCCTTTCCTGGAACTCACTTGGTAGTCCAGGCTGGCCTCGAACTCACAGAGATCCGCCTGGCTCTGCCTCCCGAGTGCTGGGATTAAAGGCGTGCGCCACCACCGCCCGGCTGCTTTGATTTTTTTTTGAGACAGGGTATCTCTGTGTAGCCCTGGCTGACCTGGAGTTCACTGTGTAGACCAGGCTGGTCTTGAATTCACAGAGATCTGCCTGCCTCTGCCCCTCAAGTGAAGAGATTAAAGGTGGGCATGCACTACCATACCTGGCAGATATGTGTATTTTTGAGTTTACCAATAATTCCAAAGCTTTGGCCAGATAGTGTTCCTTCCAGTCCTAGAGCCCCTGTGACTCCTGCACCAATATTGCCAGATTTGTTCTTTGCTGCACAGTGGCCATAGGCTAATGATTGCATTGTGAGCTGTGGCATGCCCTCCTTACCAATGAGGGGGCACTGTCTTTTCCTTGTGCACTGGTCGTTCAGTCTTCCCCTTCTGTAAAGGATGTATAGAAGTCTTTGCTTAGTTTTGACTTGGGCTGTCTTCACAGATTATGAAATTTGTGAGGTTTTTTTTTTTAATATTTATGGTTACAAGTTCTTTTTGTTGATACAAGCTGTGATTTCTTTATATTTGCTGCTTCTCTTTTATTTTTAAAATTTATTTGTTTATTTATTATTTGTGTGTGTGTGTGTGTGTGTGTGTGTATGTGTGTATGTGTGTATGTTTGTGTGTGTATGCCTAAGTTAGTTTATGCATACCATGTGTGTTTGGGAGCCCAAAGAGCCCAGAAGAAGGTACTGGATTGCCTGGAACTGGAATGATAGATAGTTGTGAGCTACCGTGTGGATACTGGGAACTGAACCCAGGTCTTCTTGTTTTTTTTAAATGGAAAATAATTTTTTGTTTTTGTTTTTTGAGACAGGGTTTCTCTGTGTAGTTTTGGTGCCTGTCCTGGATCTCACTCTATAGACCAGGCTGGCCTCAAACTCACAGAGATCTGCCTGGCTCTGCCTCCTGAGTACTGGGATTGAAGGCGTGCGCCACCACTGCCTGGCGAAAATAATTTTTAACACTATATTCTGATCATATTTCCCCTCCCCCATCTCCTCCCAGATCCTCCCCAACTCCCCACCCTTTCAAATCCACTCCTTTTTTTTTCTCTCATTAGAAAGCAAACAGGCATCTAAATAATAATAATAATAATAATAATAATAATAATAATAATACCACCACTAGAATAGGACAGAACAAACAAATGGGGGAGGAGCCAAAGAAAAAGTATAAGAAACACTCACTGTGGTAATTTGAATGTCATTGGCCCCCATAATCTTATAGGGAGTGGTACTATTAGGAGGTGTGGCTTTGTTGGAGTGGGTGTGGCCTTGCTGGAAGAAGGTGTCACTGTGGGGATGGGCTTTGAGGTTTCCTATGCTAGGATACCACCCAGTGTCTCAGTTGACTTCCTGTTGCCTGCAAGATGTAGGACTCTCAGCTACCTCTCCAGCACCATGTCTGCCTGCACGATGCCATGCTCCCCATCATGATGATAATGGACTGAACCTCTGAACTGTAAGCGAGCCCCAATGAAATGTCTTCCTTTGCAAGAGTTGCTGTGGCCATGATGTCTCTTCACAGCAATAGAAACCTTAACTAAGACACTTGGACACACAGAAATCCTATAAACACACACACACACACACACACACACACACACACACACACACACACACAAATATATATAAAAAAAAAAGATCTGTAAGCTAGAAAAACGTCCTGCAAAGCATTATGAGACAAAAACCATGAACTTCTTGGCCTCCTGCCTCATCCTTCCAAGTGATGGATTATAGACACACAGGCTATCCAGTGCTGGGGCTCAAATAGAGCCTTATGCCTGTTAGGCAAGCTCTCCATTAGCTGAGTTCCATCTCCTGCCTTGTTCTTGCTATTTTGTTATAGATGAATTAGGCTTCCCTGTACCTTGTCATTTGTGGGTCTCATGACCATTCTAAGCCTTTTCGTACAAATCAGATTGTCAAGTTCCACCCAAAAAAACCTTAATTTTGACTGGATTACATTAAATATAATAGCTCAGTTTGGGGAGAATTACCAGTTTTTGACAGTGGCTTTTTTAATTCTTGGCCATGTATAACTGTAATGAATTAGGCCTTTAAAAATATTTTATGAGGGGCTAGAGAGGTGACTCAACAGTTAGGAGAACTTCCTACTTTCTTATAGGACCCAAGTTTGAATCCCAGCACCCACACGGCAGCTCAAGCTGTCTGTAACTCCACTTCCAGAGGATTGATGCCTTCCTTAGGCCTTCATGGGCAAGCTGAGACACACATGTGGTACACAGATGTACATGGAAGCAAAACACTCATACACATACAATTTTAAAAACTAGAGGAATAATAATAACATTAATAATAATATCATCTTTATGAAAGCCAGGCATGTTGGGTCACTCTAACCCCAGCATTTGGGAGGTAGGGCAGAAGGATCAGGAGTTGAAGGCCAGCCTAGGAGATAGTGAGACTATCATGTAGATGTAACTAACTGTCTTATTAAATAAGAAACACAGAGCCAATACAGAGATGAAAGCCAAGAGGTCAGAGCAATAGCTAAAAGCTAAAAACCGTACCCTTCACTGTCACTGTACCTCTCTGAAAGAGAGCTACTTCCTGTGTCTGTCTTTTTTTATAGAATTTCTGTTCTGCCTTCTCATTGGTTGTAAACCCAACCACATGACTGCCTCATCACTGCCTGTCTGTACAGACCTCCAGGTCTTCTATGGTTGGTATTGAGATTAAAGGCTTGTGTCTCCAATGCTGACTGTATCCTTGAACACACAGAGATCTACTTAGCTCTGCCTACCAAGTTCTGGGATTAAAGGCGTGCGCCACCACCACCCAGCTTTCACTATGACTTGATAATAGCTCTGACCCCCGGGCAACTTTATTTATTAACATACAAGTCACATTTCAGTACAAATAAAATATCACCATACTATCACAAACAAAACATGTCGTTAGGAAGTTCTGCAATTTTATTCATAAATATTTTGTCCATGTTTTACTAGGGTTATTCTTAGTTCCCTGGAAAATCTTTTGGTTTTTTTATATACAGTTTATATATGTAAAATGTTTTTAATCAGATTTGTTACCTACTTGCCACTAGAGTATAGAATGGGTACTGACTTTTGAATACTTTTCTTAGTCCAGTTAAATTCTTAATAATTCAAATAATTTATATATCAATTATTTTGGAATTTCTGCACAGATAATTTTTTTGTTGTTGGGTTTTTTTTTTTTTTTTTTTTTGGTTTTTTGAGACAGGGTTTCTCTGTGTAGCTTTGCACCTTTCCTGGAACTCACTCTGTAGCCCAGGCTGGCCTCGAACTCACAGAGATCCGCCTGGCTCTGCCTCCTGAGTGCTGGGATTAAAGGCATGCACCACCACCGCCCTGCTACACAGATAATTTTTATCAGAAATAATTAAAATTATTTTTTCTCTAAACTTTCACTTTTTTTTTACCTTACCTCATTATATGTTAGTGCCTTCAGCACATTTGAATGAAATTCTTTCACTGTTTTGCCATCAGATATTTATGCTTATTATGGAGTTGTTTGCAAATATTGCTTAAGAGATAGAGGATGTTTCCTTATTCCTCATTTGCTAAGCAATGTTTTTTTTGTTTTGTTTGGTTTTGGTTTTTTGAGACAGGGTTTCTCTGTGTAATAGCCCTGACTGTCCTGGAACTCACTTTGTAGGCCAGGCTGGCCTCAAACTCACAGAGACCCACCTGCCTCTGCCTCCCAAGTGCTGGGATTAAAGGCATGTGCTACTACCACCTGGCAGAAATGTTTTTATTAATCAAAAATGATACTGAATTTCATAAAATGGTTTTTTTGCATCTTCTGAGATGATTGTATGACTTGACTCCTTTAATCTATGAATATTATATTGATATTTTTAAATGTTAAACTAGCCATGTCTTCTTATAATAATTCCATTTTGATTATGATAAGCTAATTTCTTATGGATTTCCTTGGTCAATTTTTAAAAGGATTTTCTATTTATGTTTACATTCAAAATAGACCTGTAATTTTTCTTTGTTCTTATATCCCCATCATATTTTCAAAATATCTGGGTTAGGCTGGGCTCCCAAAATGATATGGAATGCCCCCTTTTTATTTTCAAGCTGACATGCTCTGACATGAGCAATTTATGTAAGAATTTGTGTTAGAATTTTTATATTAAGATTACATTAAGGGCCAGGCGGTGGTGGTGCACGCCTTTAATCCCAGCACTCAGGAGGCAGAGGCAGGTGGATCTCTGTGAGTTCGAGGGCACAAAGCTACACAGAGAAACCCTGTCTCAAAAAAAAAAAAAAGATTACATTAAGGAGCAGCCCACCCAGACATCCTGTGAGTATTTGCAGGTCAAGATTCATGAGGTAAACAGCCTTCTTCTTAGGTCCAGCTTCCTATCAAAGGCAAATTTAAGGGGCACATTTCTTACGTCATTACTCAGCTCAGGCACAGTGATGGCCTCTGTAATCACTAAATCAAAACGCTGCTCAAGAGGAGGCTTCAACTTAAACTGAGTTCCTTTGAGAATATGTAGGCAAGTTTTATTATTTTTTATTTTATGTGTATAAGTATTTGCCAGCATGCATATAAATGAACCATGTATGTGACTGGTGCCCACAGAGGCTAGAAGAGGGTGTCAGATCCCAGAACTGTTGTCACAGATGGTTGTAAGTCTATATATGCATGCTGGGAACTTAACTGAAGAACAGTAGGTACTCTCAACCACTGAGCATCTCTCCAGATCCATTTCTCATCATGCCTGTTACAGTGTGCTGTGTGAATGTTAGAGGTCATTACTGCTGAGTAGATGACTGCCTCTGTGAATGGTTTGTGTCCAGGTCTTTTCAGGTTCCACTGGTGTAAAAAGGAACATGAAAACCTGAAAAACCTCCCCCAAGTGTGAGGGAGGGCTAGGGATCCTTGCAGAGAAGGTGTTTCCGACGATCTGCGTCCTCTGAGCCGGAGAGGTGGATGTTTTTAGTTGCAAACACACCTGAAGGTGTCCACATACCATAAAGATCCAAACTTGTGTTTGAAAAGTCACTTTATTGTGCTTTGTCTAACACCTGATGATTTCATAGAAGTGCTCTCGAGCTGGTGCCCTCACTAGTAAATAGTCCATGAGAAAGTGTGAGTATGTACTCTACTTAAGCAGGAAAAACCAAACTTCAGAGCAATGACAAAACTACTGGAGGGTTACATAACCAACCACGCTTGTCTCGGGGCCAACGGGAGGGCCAGGGAGCCGGGGAGTTACTGTTTAAAGGCTACAGAACAGTTTGCCAGATGATGAGTTCTGAAGGCCAGAGAGATATAGTTCAGTCAGTAAAGCACTTGCTGTGAAAACATAAGCACTTGAGTTCGACCTCTAGAACCCACATTGGAAGCTATATGTAGGGGCTGGAGAGATGGCTCAGTGGTTAAGAGCACTGGCTGCTGTCCTAGAGGACCAGGGTTCATTCAATTCCCAGCACCCACATGGTGGCTCACAACTGTCTATAACTCCAGTTCCAGAGTATCCAAAACTCTTTCTGGCCTCTGCAGGCATTACACACATGTGGGGTGTAGACATGCGGGCAGGCAAAACGTCCATACACATAAAATGTTTTACAAGGCTATGTGTGGTAGTATGTCTTTGTAATCCCTGCATTGAGAAGGTGGGGACAGGCAACTCCCCACTGGCCAGTTAGCCCAATCAGTGAGCTCCAGGCCAGTGCTAGACCCTATCTCAAAAACAAGGTATGTAGCACCTGAGGAACAATGACTGAGGTTGACCTCCAGCCTCTGTATGCATACACACAAATTCTGGAGACTGATGGTGCTATGGTGGCGCAGCATTGTGAATATACTTGAATGCCATTGAACCATATACTTAAAAATAGCCAAAATGGCAAATTTTATACTATATATGTTTTACTGCATTTATTAAAACAACAACTTTCTTGACTTTTATTGTTGATGTGCTTGGGTATAGGATGGTTTCCAGTAAGTATTCTTCAGAATTAGATGACTAGGGACTCTTGGTCTGGATCATTAAACCAGTATTCTTTCAGAATAGACTTGCTGAGCCAAGGTGACTTATCCCACACATTATCCTGACATATGTCACCTTTCTGTGAGGTTTGGGTATTTGGTGAAGTCTTTGGTAAACTGGGGTGCTTGTTAGGAGTAGCACCCCAATCCACTGACCAATGAATGGCTCAGAGGCCAACATGGAGTTTCCAACCAAAGACTGGCAAGACTGGAAGTGTTTGCAGCTATGTTTGTTTGGTGCGGGGAGTGTTCCTTCCTAGGTGGCCAGAAGCAGCCAGTCCCAATGTGATGGGTGGTGCTCCCTACACCTCTTTCCCATGTTCACCTAGTCAGGCACTTCTGGTTTAAATTCCTCAAGTAAGCCTGGTGATGGCGGCACACGCCTTTAATCCCAGCACTTGGGAGGCAGAGGCAGGCGGATCTCTGTGAGTTCGAGGCCAGCCTGGTCTACAGAGTGAGTTCCAGGAAGGGCCCAAAGCTACACAGAGAAATCCGGTCCCAAAAAAATAAAAAAATGAATAAATAAGTAAATAAATAAATTCCTCAAGTATCTTGTGCCCTTTCCAGAAGAGCCCCTCTCTTTAGGTACATTTTTATTTCTTTCAAGGTGGGCCAGTCTCCTTGTCAGCTCAAGGTCAAGTCTGCTCAGCAGGGAGAAGTCAGGCTGAGGTCAGAAGGTCCGCACCGAAGCCATTCCTCTCCAGTCATCACCTAGGAAGTTGATCTCCTAGTGTCAGTCAGTAGTTCCAAGAATCACCTTCAGAATTCTCACAGCATGCTTTCTGGAAACTGTGGGTCTGCAGTGCCTTGCCCAGATTGCTCTGCACACCAGAAACCTGAGCATCATGTCCTGTGAGCAGCTGGATCCCACAGCCATGCACAGCAGCCTGGTAGCCTTGGGGAGAGGCTACCATGCATGTGTCTGCCTAGCCCTTCTGTCCCCGACTTTTCTTTTCCCTTGGCACTCTCTGTGATTGCTGAGCCAAGGGCATTCCTTACCATTCCCTTTACAAAACCTGAGGGCAACTTCTCTGTCACCCTCTTGCTCTGTCCCCTTTTGGTGCCTTATTCCATTCAGTCAGAGAGCCCTTAAGAAGGAGTCCTGCCTGTGTGTGTAGACCCTGTTGTTTTGAGGGTAGCACGGCATTCAATGGCTCCCTTCGTTAAAGCAGGAATTCAAGGGGATCGAAATGATGGCAGCGTGATTCCAGGGGTGTTTTCAGTCCAAACAGGGCAGGTCATTTTCACGGCTCCAGAATACTAATTCAAACTGAGATCAATTACTGAAACAGGAGCCAATAATGAAGCAAACTATATAGTACCTTAGGTGATTTATGTCAGTTGTTTGTTCTAAAAATACTTCTAGACGGCTGAGGATGTGTTCCAATTTATTGACTCTTTGAACTGAGAGGCAAAATGTCAGTAATATGGTCTGTCATAAAGAAGAGGCAGGCTTAGGATCACAGGGGTGCAGCCACATCATCAGGCTTGCATCTGTCCCCAGCCCCATCCTTCCCAGGGCAGGATAAGAGGCAGCTGAGCCCTGAAAAACCAGCTACTTACATATTCTTTGGCACTAAGAATCTTTGTTTTACCAAATGAGTGTGGTCTTGATGTTCTGGGACAGCTGACCTGAGAGTGTGGGGAGATAGTGCAACTCTGTTGCTTGTTGGCAACTGAGACCAGAGAGAGAGAAAGGCCAATGAGCTTCCAGATGTGCTGGCACATTGCACTGTGTCTCCTAGAGCAGCGGAGGATGTCAAAATGGTCACATTTGTAGAACTTCCTTAGCAGTCAAATAGCTCACATCTGTCAGTGAGCCATTGGGTAGACCTGTCCCCAGAGAAGCTGCTACCTGAAGAGAACCTAGCCCTCAGACACGATGTTGGCAGTTGACCAGGAGGCAGAATGCATCTGGGTGTGTGACAGGACCAAGTATCCAGATTAACCCCTTGAAAGCCTGAGAATAGCCTGTGAGCGTTCGTTTATCAGCAAAGATTTTTGGATCTGAATACATTTCAAAAACATTTAATATTTTTGAATGCCAGACTCTCCCAGCTATTGAACATGATTTTCATTTACCTGTTCTGGAAAACATCTGAGTCTTCATCCCGAAATAGGACTTACTAAGCCCATTCAGGATCTCTGCATGTCCACATGCTAGTGGGACAGTTGCTCAGTGCTCTCCAGACCCAAGGGAGGACCATGAGTAGCTGCCACTCTGAATGAGGCCCCAGACTGGGAGACTGTGGCTGCCCAGTGCACCCTCACTGTAGCCATGTGGGCAACACTAGGCAGAGTTCTAGCACAACCCTCAGAAAGTGCTCAGAAGGTCTCCCTGGTAGGGCAGGTGCCATGTGTTCCTTACCACAGCTAGGGTGCCCACAATTGTGAGCTTAGTGTGAATGGGTGTGCAGAATGCCCACCTAGCTTGGGGACTAAAGGCGTGCTCCCAAGAGTCTCATTGGAGGCGAGTGTGGTACATACCAATAGTTCCTTTTTCTCAGGAACCCAAGAGTTTGGAACCAGCCTGGGCAACTTAACAAGCCCTCAATTCTAAATAAATTAATTAATTTCTCCTGGGAATGAATAAGCACGGGAAGAATTTCCGAAGTACAAGGACCATGGGAGCTCTTTCCTGGGTAGTTGTTTTTCTTTTGTTTTCAAACAGACCACGGACGGTCTGTCTGTCTGTCCTCCATCAGGGTGGAGAGCTATAAACAGCAGTGCTTTTTCAGCTTAACTTCATACCCACATTACATGGGAATCTAGCTGTGTGTGATTTCCAACTGGGGGGCGGCAGGTAGAAGAGAGAGAGATTCTGTTTTTCACAAGAATCTTTCCAGTAGATTCTGCAGCTACACGTCTTGGTCTATATTCAGACTAACAAAATATTCAGAGATCTGTTGAGGTCTTTTCTAGCTTTGCATTAAAAACTTGTATCTTCTTTTCCCATTGAGATCATAAATAAGAGATCATATATGTCAATAGTAGTTAGGTAAACCAAATGATCTGTGACATCATTTCCTGGGTAACCAATGAGTAACCAGATTGAGTGTCATTTACTGACTCTTTGCAGTGAGTGAGGACTCAAGGAATATTTGATATGTATTAACAGTCACGTGACCTGGCTGACACCTCATTCCTTCCAGCTGGTGATGAAAGGGAATGAGAAGGCTGTGTCTCAGCTTTGGCCCCATACAGCTGTAAGCCAGCATCACAGGCTGCCTGGTGGGGATTAGTCACAGTAGCTAAACTCGGGGCCACAGGCTAGTTTTTTGTTCGTGTGTTTGTTTGTTTGTTTCTCTGGCATTCGTCCGTTAAGAAAGCCCAGCCAGGTCAACTATGGCTCCAAACAGCACATAGTAAGCCTAGAGTGAGGACTCAAGGAATATTTGATTTGTATTAACAGTCACAGAGGAAGAGTTCATTCAGGCTACATTGGAACCTTCAGAAGGGTTAGCTGGCTGGATTTGAAGACATGCTTCTCCTGGACAGGGCTGGCTGCACATGGCCTGCTTCGCCTTCTCTTTCAGAACACCTGTTTCCAAATGACTCATCTGGCTTTAAATCCTCATCTCTCTCCTCATCACCACATTGCTTTGCATTTCTCATATCGCTCGGATCAGTTGGCTCGGCTGCCAGCCCGTCTTCTCTATTATTTAAAATTTCTTTTGAGCACACTTGCTGCACCCACCCTACACCCCCACCTCTGCTGATGTCATCTTTCCTTTGCCTAGTGTCACAGGCACGCTTTCCTTCAGGGCCTTGGCGGCAGCTCTGCTCTGTCTCTCCAGGTGGTCTGCCCAGCTCTGAAGGGGGGTGGGGGATAGCCAGGGTTCTGTGGATCTGGGCCCACTGTAGCAAATCTCCCAGGCTGCTCTGCGCAGCTGCTTCTGCATCCTGCCCGCAGTCAGGAGATAAGCAAAGGAAGGTTCCTGACATGAGGAGTCTTAAGAGTTCACAGAGCCGCACAAGATTCCAAGTGTTCAGGTTCCTAGGATTTTATTTCTAAATCAGCTGCCATGAATGCAGCCCTCACAGCTAGTTAGTGCAGGCTTAGATGATTATTATGCAGGTTTCCTCCTCAAGGGACTTAACAAGCTAGAGGATATCAGAGCCTCAGACGTTCCAGTTTTTTAAAATCTTTGTGAGAGAGAGACAGAGACAGAGTGTGTGTGTGTGTGTGTGTGTGTGTGTGTGTGTGTGTGTGAGAGAGAGAGAGAGAGAGAGAGAGAGAGAGAGAGAGAGAGAGAGAGAGAGTATGAGAATGTAGGCTGGGTGGCTCAGTGCATGTGTGAAGATCTTGAGGACCTGTAGTGGGAAGGACCACCTTAGATGCCAGGTGTTGCTTTCTATGTTGTGTGAGACAGGATCTCTTGTTTCCCACTGCATACTCCAGCCTAGCTGACCAATGATCGTCTCGGGATCTTCCTGTCTCCGCCTCCCATCCCACTCTAGGAGTCCTGGGATTACCTCTGGCTTTACATGGGTTCTGGGGATCCAAACTCAGGTCCTCGTGTTTACACAGGAAGTACTTTACTCCCCGAGCCATCTCCTCAGCCCTCACTGAGCATTCTTGATCTGAAAGTTTTGTGAGGCGTATTAAGTTTCCGAATTTTGAAATATGCACTTTTAGCTTTATCTTTCCCCCTAGCCCCAAGTTGGGACTTATGGGAGTGGACCCAGGAGAAGGGTGAACAAGAGTCACGTACAGTGGGTGGGGCAGATTCCCGAGGGTCAGAGCATCATCCTAGGAATGGTCCCTAGATGGCCAGCCTGCCCTGACATGTGCCACTTCAACTCGTTTCCTGTGAAGAACAATGGCATTTCACAGTACCACATGGCCTAACTCCTCATTGGGACAGTTGTAGGTCCTCCCTAAGCCAAACACAGTCTTTATTCCAAGAACTATCTTAGGATTCTTTGAAAATTTCCAAAGTAGGGTAAATATTATTAATGAATTTCAATGAAAAGTAAAAGTTTGAGTAACTAGGACATTCAAATACCTAGAATTTTATATGTATCAGACTTTGGGATGAAAGGCAAATCACTAATACAAGTGCACAAATGTGACTGTCCCTTAATGGATCTTGTATGTGACATTCTAGGAGCAGAACCCCACTCTTCAATTCCAGGCCACAGCATGGTCCTCACTGGGCTGGAAGTTCTCAGAGGGCTGGGGACTGAGCCTTATGCCACACTGTATCCCCCTGCTCTCACATTGGGGGGTTTAAATATTTGGCAGTGGACTAGACAGTGCTATACCACCTCTTCATTAGTGTCATTGTAAGGTTTGAAATCGTCCTCTGCTTCTCGTTCAGTGCCTTGGAGTCAGATAGATTTAGAGTTCAGCGTCTGTGATGTGCGTTTGGGCCGATTAGCTCTCTGCCTAATTTGCAGGGCTGTTGTGGAATCGGTGATTAAATATTTCAAGCATCTCGCAGCTGCTGCTGCTGTTATTATATTACTTGTCTTGGAAGCATACGTTTCCTGGCTTATAATTTGTTATCCCGCAGTTGTGAGCTCTTGTGGTTTTGGCAATTGTGTTGTCGTTGGGTGGGGGTTACTCCCGTTCTTTAAGGCTGAAGAGGTGCTGTTTGGCATCCACTCTGAAGGATGAGTAGGTGCTTGAGAGGCCAAAATGCATGGCTTGAAAAGATATTTCGAACAACAGAAATTGCTGTTCTGTGCAAAGCCCCAGGAGCATAAAGACTAGTGAGGTGAGGGAGGGGCTGGCCATGGCTTGAGCTGGTTTCCAGAGGATGGGCCGGGAACAAACCAAGGTGACAAGAGCCAGATCACAACAGGCATGTAGAAGATTCTAAATCTTAATTATTAGTGATGAAGTCTCTATTAGTTACTTTTCTCCTTGCTGTAGCCAAAGTGCCTGACAGGAAGCCGCTTAAGGAAAAATGCAGAAGGCAGATTTCTGTGAGCTCGAGGCCAGCCTGGTCTACAGAGCGAGTTCTAGGACAGCCAGAGCTGTTACACAGAGAAACCTTGTTTTGAAACACCCCCCCCCCAAAAAAAAAGAGGCAAAATGCAGAAAACAGAGAAAAAGCAGAAAGCATGGTGGTAGGAACAGGAAGTGCTTGTCGGTCTGTACTCAAATCAGAATGCCTGAGGGATGAACATTTTCCACTTGCTTTCCCTGTTTTATTCAGATAAGGGCCCCAGCTTATGGGACGGTGCCCCAGATTTAGGATGGGTCTTCACACCCCAGTTAAACCAATCTAGAAACAGACCTGCCGAGATTTGTCTTGTAGGTCATTCTAGTTCCTGTCAAGTTGACCGTTGAAATTAACCATCACAGAATTGAATTAGTGTTTTAATGTGTTCTGTTCTTCATTAATTTTGATTCATTTTCAATGGGTCTCTGAACAAAATATGTTTTAAATAAGATTATTGAACTTTGAACCAAGTCTAGGAAGTACATGACTTCTGACGTTGTCATGGCTGTTCGTGGTGACATGCCAGCCTGTTCTTACCTGTGGTGTCCCCTCTTCTGCTCACTGCAGCAGGTGACAGGCATGTACTGTGTCCAACACTGTGTCCTAAGCTTTCTCGTCACTTGTTTTGTTTTTCTTGCATTGGGATTTCCACGGTGAATTGAATGTATGGTATCTTGGAATTCAGCAGCGTCAGACTAATGCAGGTCATTGTGTATTCCGTGTTTCTGTGCCAACAGTACTTGCTTCCTGCCAGATGTTTTCAGCAGCCTGTTTCTGGAGAGGTGATAAGCATCGGTTCTGTTTTCACCACTCTTTCCTGCCTTGTAAAGCTGCTGAAGTTCAGGAAGAGGGTGACGAGACAGTGCCGTCTCCCTGCTCGCCTTGTGCATTCACAGCTAGCGAGTGTGTGCGCACACGCACAGGCCTGCAGGAAAGCTAGCTGCCTGTGTTCTTGGCTCCCCAGCTCTTCCCTCCGCCAGGTTCTTTCTTGCTGTCCCCACCCCCTCCCTCCCAGTGCCTTTCCCGTCACGTGTGTGAGCATTTCCACCACTGTTCTTCCTGTCTGCTTCTCTTAAATCCAGCCCACACCTCTCAGCTCCATATCCCGAGTCAAGTGTTTGAAAGCTGTTATTTCATGTTAATTAGAAGTTCTTTCCCAGCCAGGAAACCTTCACAGAACTGTTCCCTCAAGCCAAGGCTTCAAGATGCACCCTGGCATTTGTACTTGGGGACAGTGGAAGGAATCATGGCTAATTGCTACTAAACAAGGAAACATTCTCACCCACTCCCGGACTTTTCTATATGCCTGGCCAAGCCATAAGACCTTGGTTTGCTCTTACCCAAGAACCCAGCCACCTACAGTGTCTAAGAGGCCTGTAGGCTTCACAGTCCTAGGAGAACTCTCTCCTAGACACAGTTGCTTGGCAGTCACCTCACTTAGAAGATCCTATGGGCCTCCAACCAGAAGCTGCTGCTTCCCTCCTAACATGTTAGATTTGGGTAGAAAATTCTTGACTCATGTAGGCTTCAGCAGGAGTTAGCTTCTGGCTCTTTTTAAACACTCTCAAGACCCCTGAATGGCTGCCAGTGTCTGGAGGTGGCCCCAGTAGGCTTCAAGGGGATTTTCATCTCTTCAGGTATGGTGGGTCAGAGCCAAGCCCATGCTTGCTTCTGGCCTTCCTGTTGGTGCCCACTGTTTTCAGGTCAGGGACCACAGCCTGCTCATCACCTGCTCCTGTCCCATCTTTCACCAGCAGGGACTTCACTGCTCTAGGTACCATGAAGGTGGATATTATATCACAAGAGGCTGAAGACCTCTCCTGTATCTCATTAGACTACTTGAAATGCATGTCTTGATCTCCCATGGGTTACAGAGAAAGCCGTTGATGAGCAGATGTGATGAAAGGTCCAATGAGCAGAGAGCAGTCACAGTCACGGGCACTGTGGAGGGGAGGTCATGCACTCCAAAACGCAACTGGCCAGAGGGCTTCAATGTGAAGAAATAAATGCTACCTACCCAGAAAGGTGATTACAGGGACGACACTACCCGTGTGTCTAAGTGCCCCATGCAGGCCTGGCACACAGGAGGCCTTCAGCAGTCCTCAGCTGTCCCTCTCCTATCTTTATTAACAAACTGCAGCTGCTAGAGTCTGTGCCAAGTAAAGAAGATAAAATAAGAAAGTGGTCGTGGAAAGGCTTACTTGACAAGGTTAGTTTAGCTGAACTGTAGAAAAATCCGAGGGCTGGTAAGTACTGGAGTCAGGATCCAGAATCCAGCATGCCCAGCTGCAGGAGAGGCAGCAGCTGGTCAGCTCTATGGAAGTAGAGGGTGTACAGCACATGACTGGGTAGTGAGCTGAGAGCTTTGAAGGACTAGTGAAGGGGTTTTTGACTCACTTTGCAAGTGGTAAGGAATGATGTCTATTTCTCTAGCTGGGGCGAAATATAATCGTTAAATGAATCTATAACAAGGTTTCTGAGAGCTGAAGGAGTAGACAAGGGAAATCTGGTCTGTGCTAGAACCTTCTCAAGGATAGTGATGATGAGTCCAGGGATTACGAAAGCTGTGGGCTGCAGTCAGTTGTCTGATGTCTACAGGGAGGACAGTTCGGAGTAGACTGAGTCAGAGACCTAAAGAAGGGAAATTCTTCAGCTTAGCACTCAGGTCTAGATGAAACCATGGGTGACATCAAGAATAAGGAAATACTTTCATGATTGTGAAAGGACTCAAAATCCAAAAATATAGCCAGTAAATAGCTGGGCTAGGCAGGTCCCAAGAAGAGGCCTGCACCATGGTCCTCTTGACTATGTGACTTCAGAAAGTCTTTTTTTTAAAACATGGTATTCCATAGCTTAGACTGGCCTGCAACTCATTGTATAGAAGCTAACAGTCATCCCCCTGCCTCAGTTTTCTGCATGCTGGGATTACATGCATGGGTTACCATGTCCAGCTCTGTAAGCTTTCAAAGCTTCTGAGAGAGTGAGCATTCTCCTGGAGGGCTCTCTGCAGATATTTATACCACCTGAGTCATATCTCCTGTGTAATCTTATAAATAAACCAAGGTTCACTTTTAATGAATTTCTGAAGTTTCATAAATAAATTGGCTTAGTTCTAAAAGGCATGTTTTTAATAAAATCTGTGTTCTGAATAAAATTGGCCACTTCAGTGCTTTTAACCTCACCACAGTCCGTATGCTGTACTTGCATTTGCCTCCATGGGGAGACTTGCACAAGGCCACAGGTTGAACAGCAAGGTCAGGAAGCCTTGACTCTGCAGCCTCTGCTTCTCCTAGACCCTGCAGGTGCATGGCTGGCCCAGTCTAAGATGAGTGCAGTTCAGGGCCGACACAGGTCTAAACCACATGGGGTCCTGGTGCTGAGAGGGGCAATGGACACAGCCTGGTACTAACCGAGGAGCTATGTCCAGTTGAGAACCACTCACAAAGGAAAAACTAGTTTCTCCAAGGGAGTCTCACTGGGTATATAAGCCACACTTAAGGGCAGGCCCAGTGCCCAGCAGTAGACGGCCAACACAAAATGAACTCAATGGTATTTTTAGAAGGTTTTTGTCTCATGCTTTGTCTGGGCTTCTTTCTTTTTTTCTTTTTTTAAACCTGGTCTTTTGCTTATACATTGTTTCCAATTTTGTGTTTTTTAATGGAATTTCTGTGTGTGCAATATGTGTGTCACTGCATCTGTATGTGTTTTTGTGCTTTTCTTTGGCTCTTCTTCCTGTTTATTTGTTCTGTCCTATTCCGGTTTGCTTTTACTTTGTTATTAGTTTTTTAGATGCTTGTGTGTTTTCTAATGAGAGAGAAAAATGAAGGGGAGAGATTTGGGTGGTTGAATAGGATCTAGGAGGAACTGGGGGAGGAGAAACTGTGATCAGAATATACTGTATGGGGAAAAATATATTTTCAATAAAAATTAAAATGAGGGCAGTTGCCCTCGCCCTAGCTGAGCCCACTTCTCTTCTGATTTGAAAGGCAGGCCTCTGGCTTGAGCTGTGCATTTCCTCCCTTCTCTTTCACTGTAGACTACTGTTTTCCAAAGTGAAGTTGGAGTCACTCTGCCGGGGCCCAGATGAGGCGCTGCTGACCTGTAAGCACATGTTACAGATATGGAAATCCTGCTACAACCTCACCAACCCCAGGTAAGAGGCCACTGGTGCCTGTTTTGTGCCGTGTTTGCATGGGTAGCTACAAATCAGAGCCCTCACCTATGGGCATTTATCTGGCATTAATTCTGTCACTACCTTGTACCCCAGGTCTCCACAAATGCTAGATAATAATGATGAAGTCTTAGGGTTTTATTGCTCTGAAGAGACACCATGACCATGGCAACTCTTACAAAGGAAAATATTTAATTGGGGATGGCTTATAGTTCAGAGGATTAGTCCGTTATTGTCATGGTGGAAAGCATGGCAGTGTGCAGGCAGACATGGTGCTGGAGAAGGAGTTGAGGGTTCTACGTCTGAATCAGCAGGCAGCAGGAAGTCAGAATGAGCCACTAGGCCTGGCTTGAGCATCTGAGACCTCAAAGCCTACCCCAGTGACACACTTCCTCCAGCAAGGCCACACCTCCTAATAGTGCTACTGCCTGTGGGCCTGTGGGGGCCATTTCCTTTCAACCACCACATGGAGCTTCATGCTTCTCCATGGCTGATGAAGCCTCTAAGTCATGGGTTTCTTTTGTTCCCCTCTCTTCCCCACTCCCACCCCATAATGACCCATGGATGACCCATAATGATTCATTCACAAATGCTTTCTCTCTCTAGCCTGGGACAAACTTAACCATCTTCCTAGAAATTGATGTATAGAAGATGGCCAGTGACATACTGCAAATGAGTTTCCTGTAATAATATTTAAAGGATCTGTGTCAACAGCAGGCCACTTCCTATTCAGAAGGGAAGTTGCTGTGAACACACTTAAAAATAATTTTGAAGAAGTTAAAATTATGATTCATACGAATATAAATAAACACATATTAAAGATTTTATTAACTTCATTCATTTGTGAAGGAGCCGTACAAGTTAATATCCATTCAGAGAAGAATTGGAACATGTATCTAGGCAGAAATGCTGAAATGAATTTACATCTAGATGCAAACATAGTATCTTCTAAGATGATGGAATGTGTAATGTGGGGTTGTCTTTCCCCAAGGTAGAGATCAATTGTATACCCCACAGATAGATTTGTACTAATGGTTTTCTACAGGCTAACTTCTGCCCCTTAGAGCTGTGTAGTACTTAAGTTAGCAGGAAGTCAAAGATGCTCTCCAGTTGCGGAGAACTATTCCTCCTCAGATGCAGAGGAATAGCCAGGCAACCCTGGCAGGTCACCAGCAAATACCCCAGAACCCATTTGCCCCAAGTCTGGGATACATTGCCAGAGGAATTTAGCAAAGAGTTATCCGATGATTCAAGTGACTGCCCACAACTCAAACACCCGAGATTCCTCAAGTTCATGGCAAGGTGTATGTATGACTTACAGTGTGCTCTAAGGAGGCAGGGGGCAGACAGGGGGTCACTCAGTGGAACGGGAGTGTCGGAGGCAGACAAGTAGGCTGGTAGCCATGGTTTGCAGAGACCTCCAGAGAGGAAGGGTGGGCTGTGAGTTAAGCAGTGGGAAATGGGAACTTTGATTTTTTTAACAAAGTTTCTTCGGTTGAACAGGATGCGGTGGCTCACACTGTAATCCCAACTCTGGGAACCCAAGTTAGGAGGGTTGCTAAGAGTCCAAGAGCATGAGTTCTAGACTAGCCTAGACATCAGGATTAGAGAGCCTTTGCTCTATAGCCCAGCCTGCAGCAATCCTCAGCTGGTTGTTTCTGTGCTGGAACCCATCTTTTGCCTGTACCTCCTTTAGAAAGGAGAAAATAAACCATCAGTGTTCTCTTTGCCAATTTCCCTCAGTTCTCCACACCTCTCCCACCTCCCCACATTTCCTCCCACTTAGCAACCAAGAATATTGAATGTGCAGAGAAAAAAATAGCAGAATTGGAAAGCCTTTAAAAATACCTAACCAAATGCCTGGCTGTGTCCATACTCTTCTTCCCTTGAAAGACCTTTTAGGGCCAGAGCAGGGTGTTCCTGCCTGGGGGTGGAGGTGACCCCTTCCAAAGCCTTAGGCATGGGGTGGAGATGATCCCTTCCAAAGCCTTGGGCATGGGGTGGAGATGACCCCTTCCAAAGCCTTGGGCGTGGGGTGGAGATAACCCCTTCCAAAGCTTTGGGCATGGGGTGGAGATGATCCCTTCCAAAGCTTTGGGCATGGGGTGGAGATGACCCCTTCCAAAGCTTTGGGCATGGGGTGGAGATGATCCCTTCCAAAGCTTTGGGCATGGGGTGGAGATGACCCCTTCCAAAGCCTTGGGCATGGGGTAGAGATAACCCCTTCCAAAGCTTTGGGCATGGGGTAGAGATGACCCCTTCCAAAGCCTTGGGCATGGGGTGGAGATAACCCCTTCCAAAGCCTTGGGCATGGGGTAGAGATGACCCCTTCCAAAGCCTTGGGTATGGGGTGGAGATAACGCCTTCCAAAGCCTTGGGCATGGGGTGGAGATGACCCCTTCCAAAGCCTTGGGCATGGGGTAGAGATGACCCCTTCCAAAGCCTTGGGCATGGGGTAGAGATGACCCCTTCCAAAGCCTTGGGCATGGCAGGGAGGCACAGCAGCCATTTACTGGAGAGCTCCCTGTATGTTTATTTCAACTTCATCTTCTCAGGATATAAATAAATGTTTCTCAGCAGCCCTCACCATTGCACAAATTTAGGCATGCTTGGGCAGCTGGGGTGACAAGTGACCCTGGCTAGGGAGTGCAGCATGCAGAAAGAGGGCTAGCTCTACGGAGTCTGCACACTTCAAAGTCCCTAGATACAGCAGCATAGGACCAACAGCCTCCAGGCTGTCTTTAGGTAATATGGACTTTAGCACAAGGCAGCATCGTGATAAGTATGTGAAAAGCACCCTTTACTAAAAATAAGTAAGCTGAAAACTGAGCAGAAAGGTTTTTACAGGAGGCAATTGGTTTCTGTCCAGAGGAAGTGGGTCTTTGGCAGCTGCCTGGCTCTGCTGCCCTTGCCTCTGCGTGTTCAGTTATGGTGACCCCTTTGCTCCACCTGTCTGGGTTTCCCAGTCTTCCCCAGGCCCTTGCATATCCTTGCAGAGACTCAGCACAAGCCCTCAGGGCACTAAGAGGAGGTGGAGGAAGACGTGGGCCATACAGAGAGTGGCCAAATTGAGACTAGCCCCTGCCTGTGTTCTCAGCAGCTCTTTCCATCTTTATTTTTGCTTGAGGGAAATCATAATAGAAGGCGGCTGCTGAGCTGAACCTTGGACAACGTGTACCAATAGGGTTCCACCTGCTGTTGTAGGACGCAGTTCCTGCTTTGGGCAAAGTGGGTGGACGTTCTCTCCAGCATACATTTGGTGAAGTGCTGCCATTTTAGGGGGCTGGATTCTCCTTCCCTGGGTCTGAAAATTTTCCTGCATTTAGGATAGGGATATGTCTCGGGTTTTGTCTTCTCTCCCTTAGTAAAGAATAAAGCCCCCTCAATTCTCTGTAATGACTTAGCCACTCAAAACAGCATGAATCTGACCAGAACCTCAGGGAAAGGTCCCCACGGGCTCCCAGCATCTGAATCACAGCATTTCAGCCCGGTATGGGAGTAATTGTTTTCACTGAGAACTTCCCTGTGCCAGCGCCACACGGGGCCCTTTGTGCGCAGGCAGCCTTCAGTCCCTGCGTTGGCCTGCGGGGTAACTATGTTTCTACTTCAGAGGAAACAAAGTTGAAGCTAAAGGAGACTGCAGAACATGTCCAAGTTCTCCAGCTGAGATATACAGTAGAGCTGCTGTCAACCCGAGGCTGTCCGACACCAAAGCTCCCTCCAGGACAGCATGCTGTCTCCTGATGACAACCAGTTTCTCCTCCTCTTCTTCTTCCTTTTAATTGTCAATCACTTCTCTTCCCTCTGATGACTGCCACCTGAGCCATCTCTGTCATTAGTCACAGGCTGACATCTTCATGATTGGAAGAAACTTATTTCTTCCTAACTCTTATTTCAGTCACTTACCAACAAATAGCATTTAAAGCTGACACACACAGATGCGTATTTTCCTTCCTTCAGCCCTACTAATAATCATCAGCATTTTGGTAGGGCTTTTTTTATTTTTCAGAACATGCTCTCATTCTGTCTTCAGAAAAGCTGAATCACATGGGCAAATGCCATGTTGCATCCAACTCATTTTACTGTTGCAAAAAGTGAGGCTCAGAAACACTGAGAGCTTGTGCGATCATTATGACCCAGACCTAAGAAGCTAGAGAGAAGCAGGGGTCCTGTTTTAGTCAGTGTTCTGCTGCTGTGAAGATTTACCATGAACACGGTAACTCTTATAAAAAGAAAGCATTTAACTGGGGCTTGCTTGCAGTTTCAGAGGTTTAATCCATTATCTTGGAGGGAAGCATGGCAGCATGCAGGCAGACATGGTGCTAGAGAAGTAACTGAGAGTTCCGCATCTGGATCCACAGGCAACAGGAAGAGGGAGAAACTCCTTCACCTCACTTGGGCTTTTACTCCACCCCCAGTAACACACTTCCTCCACACCTCCTAATCCCTCTCAAGTAGTGCCACTCCCTAATGACCAAACATTGAATTCTTATGAGCCTATGTGATCCATTCTAATTCAAACCAGCACATTCCACTCCCTGGCTCCTATAAGCTTTTAGCCTATATCATAATGCAAAAAATGCATGAAGTCCAACTCAAACAGTCTCATAGTCTATTGCAGTCTCAACACTGTTTAAAAGTCCAAAGTTCCAAGTCTCTTCTGAGACTCAAGGAAATCTCTTAACTATAATCCCCCTGTAAAATCCAAATCAAAAAGCAGATCACATATTTCCCACATATAATGGCACAAAATATACATTTCCAGTCTAAAAGGGAAGAAAGGGAGCATGATGAGGAAATACTGGACCTAAGCAAGACCTAAACCTCTCCTGTCAGCCTCTGCTATGGGTTTCTGTCTGCAGCCCCTCTCTTAGATACAATATATATTGTGTGTCACACACTTTCTAGGAGCTGGAAAGAGGCAAGGCTGCGAATAGGCACTCCAGGGTTCTGACTCCTGGTCCACCACCTCCACCTCCACCACCACCTCGTGTTTAGCCTCTTGTGTTTAGCCTCTCTGCAGCTATGGAGTTTCTAAGAGAAATTTACAGTTCCAATTTTAACCACTGTCTACTATACTCTGAATTCTCAGTCCTAACAGGGCATAGTAATTCCCTGGAGGTGCACATGTATGTGTGTAGACATTTTCAGCTTATACACCATGGACTTGAAGAGCCTTCTGATTTCCTTTCCCGAAACTGCCTCTTAGCACATATAACCTGGAATGGTTTTCTCTGTTTCCTGCCATCTCCCTTTCCTGGGAGATGTTCCTGGCAGGCTGAGTGCCAGGCTGAGAAGTGAGGTGAGGTGATAAGTGGTTCATGAGAAGTGCCCAAGTAGACAGAGTCCCAAAGGGAGAAGGGAAAGTGACTTTTAAGTCAGTGAGAGGAACATATCTAGAAAGAAAACATTCCATTTGGAAGTAAAAGCATCTCAATTTTGAATGATGCATAGTTGCATGTATGCTGTTTTTAAGGGGGCAATTGAAGACAGAATGAGAGATATACCCAAATGTGGTTGCTCTGCCGATGGGGGGAGATGGTCTTGCATCATTATCAGTGATTATGGTTGCAGTTGGGATTTCTATTGTTTGAAGTATGAAGCCTTTAACTTCCCACATCTCCCATAGTCACCGGAAGGCCAGGGGTAAGCTGTCTGTTGGGAACTCACCAGACATAGTAACCCAGACCAATGTTTCTAGGGAGCTATGTTTCTGACCTTTGGCCTGTGCCTGAAAGTTATAACTCTCCAGAATGTTCCATCTGCACACACACCCCTACCCACTTCTGTGTAGGAAGATAATCTTCCCCTACTCCATCTGGCTAGAGAGATCACTGAGGTACAATGGCCTTCCTCAAAGTGATAACTCATTAGTGACAGATGTGGGATAAAAGCCCTGATCCCTATCCAGGCTCCAGGACCCCAGCTTTGAGATCCTTCCAAAGCATCACACATGGCAGTCAAGCTCACGCTCTGGAGCTTGCTGAGCATTATGGCTGCAGCACCTCCCAGCGTGGTCCACTGGATGCCGGGGCAGGTCCTTCCTCTGCACTGTTAATACCTCATGTGTTGCAGAATCCATTTTATATCCAGAGAAAGCCTCCTGAAAACTTCCTGGAAGAGGAGCCATTGCAGTTTTCAGATCATTAACCCTTTGTGATTGTTTCTATTAAAAACACTATGTGAACAGACCAGTATTAGAAACAGTCAGTCCACTTTACATGATTGTTTGCTCAGGCTTTTGCATTGTCTTCTGCTGAGGGAGAGTGTTTGTTTCCCAGTGCGGAAATTAATAGTGCAGCTTCCAGCAAGCCTGTATGGATGATGTAGTAAGTGCAGGCTGACAGTCTGCAGTGAGCGAGGTTTCCTCGGCTTCCTGTTTCTCTAACTCCATATCTGGACGGGGAAATTGTAGCCTGTAAACTGTGTTAAGGTTCATAACGCATCTTGTCTGTGCTGTTGGGCGGCAGCAGCAGCTGCGCACAGGAAGGAAATTGTGTTCCTTTATTGTAGATTTCAAATGTCTTAACAGGAAAAAAAAATCACTTCTAGTGCTCCAGACATTATCATGATAGGAAAATAATAATAATAATAATAATATTTCTACTACCTACTTCGTAGATTGTGTCTTAGACTCTGTATGGGCCAAGGTTCTTTAACTGCTTCATCTCTGTTCAACCTGCAGTGGCGTCCATGTGACGGTGCTAGTGGGTGGTGCCAAGCCTGTTTTGTAGGCCAAGCTGGAGAAATGGGCGCCAGAAAGATGGGCAGTGCTGGAAGCTGGTGGGCGTGGCTGTTTGGAGGCAGCCACCCGAACCGTGCTCTATTGTCCTCAAGTCCCCTCTGGCCAGCCTTCTAAGCTCAGGAAAGCCAGGGGGCCACAGCTCTGCTGTGACTGGATCACAGAAGCACTTCACATCACCTTTTCCTGTGTATTAAGTGGGAATACTAGCCATGTAAGGAATTCCCTCAAGTTCATGATGGTCACACTGGAAAGCAAGGACCAGGAAGCCTCAAATCCAGCAGCTGCCCTGGGAACTACAGGAATTTTGAGAAATCATAATTGTCTTAGAAATTTTAATATGCTTGGTCTGGATGGGGCCTTGGCACTGTAGAATTTTGGAAATGTTCTGGGTAATTGCTCTCATGCCACAGAGTTCAAAGCCCTGGTGTGGTTGGCAAAGACATCTTGGAGGGTAGTGCATTAGGAGCTGGATAAATTCATTCCAAAGTTTCATGGCCCAGAATGCCAGCCCTTCTCTCCCTATCAAGAAACTAACTGGAAGAATCCCTCCCCTCCTTTCCCTTCCCCTCCCCTCTCCTCCCCTCCCCTCTCCTTCCCTCTCCTCCCCTCCTTTGCCCTCTCCCCACCTCCTCTCCCCTCCCCTCCCCTATCCTCCCCTCCCTTCTCCTCTCCTCTCTCCTCCCCTCCTTTGCCCTCTCCCCACCTCCTCTCCCCTCCCCTCCCCTCCCCTCCCCTCTCTTTTCCCTCCCTCCTTTCCCACCTGGCTTCCTTCCTCCATCTTTCTTTCTCTCTTTCTTACCTTCTTTGTTCGTGTAAAAGATGCGCGTGTGAACAGGTGTACATATGCCACAGCTCATCTGTGGTGGTCAGAAGGCAATTTGGGGGAGTTGGTTCTCCCCTCCACCATTGGTCCTGGGGATCAAACTCAGATTGTGAGGCTTAGGCAGCAAGGCTTTGCCCGCTGAGCCGCCTCACTGGCCCGCTCTTCTCTCAGATCTTAAATGAGAAGAGAATAAAAGCGTCCGGCCTGGCTCTGTGGGCGGCACTGAAGCCAAGGGTGCAGGTCCCTTCGAGTGTCGGGGGCTATGAGGAGCGTCCACGCACATGTAGCTGTCCCTGTGCTTCAGCTTGCCGGGCCACTTTGATCTCGTCTTTGGGGTGACTGACATTTACAGTGTGTTTTGCAGTGACTCTGGACGTGGGAGCAGCCTCTTAGATAGAACCATCGCTGACAGACGACAGCTTAATACAATCACATTGCCAGACTTCAGCGATCCTGAGACAGGTGAGAATCAAAGGCCGGAGGGGGATCAAAGAGCAGAAGGTGGACCAAATGCTGTCGGCCCCAGGAGTGGGCGGGGGAGTAAGGGGGGCTGTGGAAGAATGTGGGACGAGGCCTCAGGCAAATAGCTGGACGCTGCACACTTATCTGAGGTGCACTTCTTCAATCTCCTTTTCCAGGGTTGGTTTGCAGTGAAGAGAGGAATATTAGCCTAGATCAACTCCTCATCTGTTTCCCCTCGCTCAGGGAACTGAACCTTTGAAACCACAACTAGGTGGTTTCCTGCACATCAGGTTCCCTCTGTGCTCTATCTACTGTGGGCTTCTGCACTTGTTGAAGTCCGCCATCTGACTTCCAGTCGGATGCATACATCAACACACGTGCTTCCAGCAGGAGCACCTGGCGAGTGGCAGGGGCTTCTGAGCTGCTAATTCTACTGGCCCCACGTGGTGGCCCATGGCACTTACTGCCTCTGAGCAATGTTTCTGATTGGCTGGTAAAGGCCTCTGGGGGTAGTGTGTTCCATGTTCATGTGCCCACAGCTCCTGGCTGCAGGGAAGTAAGCACACCTCCCCAGTTTTCATAGCTCCAAATCGGCAGTTCCGGCAGCAATGCTGCGTCGTCACTGACAATCCGGGGACTCCACAGACCCACAAAACATAATGAAATTCACTCAGTTTCAAGCCTTAGAAGTAGTTCTAGAACACCATTAGAATCAGCTTCTGCCACTTCTCCCCTCAATACCCAACAAGGGACACTGTTAGTCTCTATGTGGCTCACTTCATCTTTTATGGGATAACTTCATGGGGGCCCCTGGGTCTCTTTCCTGTCTGTGTGCCACATCCCAGCTCCTGACATCCTCTGGAAATCCCAGTCCTAGAGGGGTGGTAGGATTGGGTCTGGGGGCCTGGTGGTGCTTCCAGAACCATCCCATAGCTATTACTGACTCATTCCTGCCAAAGCTCCAGATTCAAAATCAGCCTGCAAAGTTCCAGCCAAAGCCCCTGTCCCTGTTTTAATGATTGTTGGACACAAGAAATGGCACAAACTATGACTTGATAGAGTTCACTTGGCTAGCAAATACTGTTTACAGGCACACTGGTGTAACCACAGGCCACTCCTGGAGTAGCCCACCCCGCATTGATCAGTATTTGGGGGTGGGCACAGACTCCAAGGCAAAGCCCTGCCTTGTGGATACAGTCATCCCGGGGGGCTTTTAAGGTCCTTGTAGAAAGGAAAGGTCAGACTGTCGGCCCTAGTCAAAATGAGGTGAGGCTGGGACAAGGAGAGAAGAAAACCAGGGACACCAACTATGGCCACTGCCCAAACTCAAGCTGATTCCCAAGAGCTGCTGTGGCCACTGAGGGCTGCCCTCCCCTCAGCCTCTTCCTCAGTGTCCCATGAGAACAGCCACACTAAGTCTAAGCTCTTCCCTCTCGGCTGGCTTGGATCTTAATTTCTCTTCAGGTTCCAAGACTTACATGCTGTTATCAGTAACAGAGCCGCAGAAAACGAATAAGGCCCTTCTTCTTGCTGCCCTCTGCTCCTGGGAGGTCTTCCCTGGGACTCTCAGGAGTGCCTTCCACACGATAAGCCTCCGGTGTCGTGTTGTCCAAGTGGACGCAGGCCCTCGCTAGGGTCATGGCCCACTATTTCTTCTCCCTTCTCTACCTTAGTGCCACTTGTGTGGCTGATCCCTTGGAAAGGTCCCTTATTCCAAGGAAGTCCAAGTATCATATCTGGAGTCTAGGCTTCTGGTTCCTGTGTCCCTACCAAACAGCAGTGGAGACCACCCCCTCCCATAAGCAGGCCAGTAACTATCTTGTTGCACTATGTAAATGAACCCTCCAAGACCCCTTTTGTCTGACCTGCTGTGGATTGTTGCTGTTTACACAGCATCATTTAACCTATAGTCCAGGGATCAGAGCGCAAAGAGGCCTTCTTAGGGGCAGTCTGTCACTGAGCACAAACACTCTGAACTGATAGTGTAAGCCAGAAGAATTAGGAAGCTTCACCTTGAAGGGGAAACGAGGCCTCTGTTTCTTTAGTCTGGTTCCCTCTGAGGTATCTGGCAGCATGATTACCTTAGTCACACACCTTTATGGATGGACTTTCTACCTCAGCTGCCCATAGATTTTATCTGTTCCTCTCATTTTTATTTCATTAAACAGAACTTGCAATTCAAATTGCAAAGCTAACTCCAGGTGTGCCATGGAGAAGCTCACCTCCATCACCATCACTCTCTTCCTGAAAACAGCATCTCTGTTTACCTTCCGAACAAGTACATGCATTATTTCCTGCCCCTCACAGGAGCAGTCACTCTGTGTGTGCACCACAGTCCGCTGTCCTTCACCTCCCGGCACATCCCTAGACAGCGTCCTCATTCTGTTTCAGAACTCTGAACGGCTCCATGACCCCGTGTTTTACATTCTGGATTCTCACCCAGCCAGCGCTATCTCAGGCGTTTTTCTTCCTTGGCTCATGTGGTGCTGGTGGAGGCTAGCTAATTTTAACATCCACTGTATCACTGCTTATTCAGTAAAGATGGGCTACAGAGAAGAGAAAAATGGAAGGTCAGCGCGACTTTAGTCTAACCGGAGTAGCTCTGAAATCAGATTCTGTCTGGGAGAACCAAGCTGACAGGTGGCAGTGTGTTTTCAGTCCACGCCATGCCCGATGCCTATTCCCCTAAATCCCAGGGCATCTGACATAAGCAAAGTCACACAATGCTGACATCAGAGAGAGGCCATGGGCTAAAGCAATAGCAGCTTTCCATTGTCTTGATCCTGCTACTCTGGGGCACAGGGCAGAAGCCCCCGCCACACACAGACTCCCTTGAGAAGCTGTAGTTGTCTTGGTCTACATTTTGTTTTTCCTCTAGAATTTAAATGTACCAGATTAGAGATACTAAGATAATGAATTCCCATCACTAAGTTATACATTTGTGCATATATGTAAATATATATATGAATGATAAGAACTTTTAGAAATATAAACCATAAATCCTGATTGTTCCTGGACGTTACACAGTGTAGACTCCGTGTTCTCGATTCCAGAAGTTGTTGAGGAACAGAAATCGAGTTTTCCACCTCTGAAATTATCCACGTGCGGATCTCTGAAAGAACATGAGGGCTATTCGCATACATAAGCTCTGGCCCAACCACATCCACCACAGCTAGCAGAGTGGAGTTGAGCTTTGTTAAGCAGACAGGTACTACGTTAGAGAGCCCATTAGAGAACATGAAATCCTTCTCTTGTCCCCTGACCTCATTGCTCCCATTAGTAGGCCCCAGCCAGTGGAGGGACAGTGTTGAAGCTCTGAGTCATTGTCTTTTCTTTGGAAAAAGTCCTGAAATAAAAGGGGGGAAAATGTTTTTCTTTCTTTTGCCTTTGAAATAGGATGTAGGGCAAGGGGGCTTATCTTTAATCATTGGTCAATTTTACCAGACATCTATCCAAAGCAAAATAGCTTTTAACCTGAACGTCTGATGCATTTTGTTGGGGAAGGTTTCTGGTTGCAGCTGTGGTGGTCTTTGCGTCACCCCAAAATCCCCTCCCACTGCTGTCAGGCCTGAGGGCTGCAGTACAAGCTTCCTTTCCAGAGGGCCAACCATTGCACACAGCAAGAGACCACCCAAAAAGCTTACATTCCATTGTCACAGACTGGGACCATGACATGTCATCTCACTAAGCCCCCTGCACACTGGGAAACTTGAGTTTTCAAGTGAAGATTATATAAGTGCTTCTTAGAAAAACCAATCTGTGGACGGTCAGGAAGGGAGGGGTTTCGAGCAGAAGGCCCTGCATGCTGTAGGTTAAAGATGGATGTTTTCAGTGGATCACTGCTGAATCTGCCCAGGGAAATCAGAGTTATTTTTACTCCGTAATGTTGTAGAACAATTAAGTAGCCAGTGGAAAACAGATTTGTTTTCTTGGAAAAGCACTTGTATCCTGTTCAAGTAGAGGGGTGACTGTATCACGTGACCTCCTTTTCTTTGCAGCTTATGTGAGTATATTAAAAGCTAGTTTATTTTTTCTTTGTGTTTCTAAAAGTTGTTGGGTTTTTTTGCTTTCATTTTTTTTTCTCTCTTTCACTTTTTAGTGTCAGACTCCTCCTCCTCCTCTTCTCTCTCAAGAACCGAGTCTCCTCTCCACCTGTTTGTGTCTTCTCCTCTTCATTCTCATCCCAAACCTGACATCTTTGTGTGGCCCCCTGCTGCTCATTCATTCAGTGACTCAGGTCCCCACCGGGAACCTTCACTCTGTAAACATGGTTTTTTTCCTTTCTTCTTAGATGCCCTTCATTTGCTTGGTGTGTTGTTTCCTGATAATCTTCCAACTGATAAGCTGGCTAGGAAACCCCATCAAATGTGTCAGGGAGAGATTTTTCTTATTTGAAAATCCAGAACTGTTGGGGACAGAAGGAAAGCCAAGGCTGCAGACAGTGACCACATTCCAACCTCCGCTGAATGAGATGGGGTCCCAAGCCAAACAAGTGAAGCTTTTCAGAGTGTCCCTTCTAGTTCCTGGGTCCTTCAGTGCTTTCCTGGAGCAGGCATAAAGGTAGGGAAGCAAAGTCAAGGGCTGAGGAGATGGCTCTGTTGACACAGTGCTTGAGACAGAAGCAAGAAGACCTCAGTTTGGTTCCCAGCACCCACCTGAAGGCAGGGCACAGCACGGAGCATCTGTGATCCCAGGGCTGGAGAGACAGGGCCAGTCCGGTTGCTGAGGCTCAGGGTCGAGCCAGCCTTCCTGTTTGATGAGTTCCAAACCAGGGCAAGACCTTGTCTTAAAAAATCAAGGTAGGCACCTGGCATGGTGGCCCAAAGGGTGTGATGCACACCTTTAATCCTTGGGAGACAGAGGCAGGCAGGTCTAGAGGCAGAGCTTGAGGCCAGCCTGGTTACAAAGCAAGTTCTGGGTGAGCCAGGGCTACTTAGTGAGACCCTGTCTCAAAAGAAAACCAAGAGAGACACCTCACCTGAAATTATCTCTGCCCCGGACAAACACGTGCACGCGTGTATCCTCACACACATGTATAGGCACACACACAAAAGAAAAGGCAAGCTATAATATTTTGCCAATAATTTCATCCTAAAAAGTCTGTATTTCAGTTTGGAAGTTAATTAATTCCAACTGCATATAACAGTGAAAGCCATAATCTAAAGATGGCATTCGCCTGCCTGTCAACATCGAATAGAAAGCTCTTAGAGCTCTGCTCCCGGAAGCTTCCCCTCTGAGGCCAGTGCCAGCAGGTCACAGAGCACATTTGAGACATGGTGTTGGAAGCCGGTTTTCACTTGTAAAGAAGGAAGATACAGGGTCTCTATCATGAAAGTGTGTAGTGACTGAACAGCATCTTTGCCTAATCTTGCTTTTATGTAATACAGAAATTTTGAAAGTTTGAAACTTTAGGGAGTTCCAGGACTCGTCAGTTTAAAAAAAAAAAATCCCATATTAAAATGAAACACCCTGGTTGGTGAAGTCCTTAAAAGAGACCTAAATACGGTGCTCACCGGGAGAGCCCGTCCTTGCTTTCCTCCGCTCGTTTGTTTGACGTTCGCTCTCCTGCCAGCAGTGCCGCAGATTTAATCTGCATCTGTGATTTATAAGGCTCATCTTTGTTCCAAATGCTGTTACATGCTGAACAAAAGCCGTAACAGGGCTGCTGCCAGGAAGAGCCACTTTGTCTAGTGGCTTTACTGGCGGGTGCTGTTCTCTAAGCCTCTGTACAGGACAGGAACAAAGGGTCATCCAAAGTCACGTTCACACCAGCAGTGACTCTTGACCTCACTCATCTGCATACGACATATTCCCAGCTCTGCTTTCAAGGCAACCGCAATTCTGTGAAAGATAAAGGTGATATTTATAAACTGTTTATGTTATCTTTTCATCTACCTCAGAGCAGCATTTTCCCTTAATACAGTGCCTGGGGGCAATTGCCAACTTTGATTTTTCAAGGGGAAAAAATGTTTTTTCTCTTACATTGGCTTTTGTTGAGTTTGTTGTCTTAAATGAGATCCTGTGGTTCTAGAATAATGTTATATGTTTTCACTGCCCACTGTTTGCCCAACAAACCCACCAGCTTGTGCACCCTGCCAGTGTTTACCATCCTGGGAGTCTTGAGTTTCTTCTGAAGTTCTGGCTCTTACAGTGACCCTTCAAATCAAACTAATTAGTAAATTGTTGGAGCATTGAGCACCCACTGGGCTTCCTGCTAAATGTGACATGTCACAAACAGTATTCTGTGGTTATTCTGAGTGAAGCCATGAGCCATTGTCCCATCCTCAGGGAGAGCCTAGCTAGTAACCAGCTGTCCCAAGGATCTTTCTTTTTTGCAGATGCAACTTGTTAGTATAAGAAATAAAACCACTGATAGTTTCTTGACCTAATTGTAAAGAATTCCAATCAACTTTCCTAGCAATGAACACCAGCCCAGCCCTGCACTTTGATGGACAGAGGGTTGGAGTTAATGTGTGGGGAGATCCAAAACCTGCTGGTTTCATTGTTTTCCCCTTCCTTTTGGAATTTCCTGCTTTGGAAACAAAACACATGGCATGAACTGGTCAGTTTCCATGTGCCTGGTGAACATGTCAGTGTGGACGGGGATGTCTGATTGGCCTTTCTTTACTTTAAAACAAGAGTCATTGTTAGTGGAAAAATAAAATCTGATTCGAGCCAGCCAGACTTAGAGTTGGAAGGTTATTAGAACCTTCTTTGCTTTCTTAGCTTTAATTTTGAGTTTTCAACTGTTTTGTTTCTTGGTTTTAATTTTGGTTTGATCTGTTGTCCCAAGGCAACTCTCCAGAAGCACACTTTCATGGCTTCCCCTCCCTCTTTTCAGTTAGTAAGTAGCCTTCCAATCTGTTAACCCTGGGAGGGTCTCCAGAGTCACACCTCCCCGACTGTCGAATGTGTACTGTGGGTTTTGAGGGGTGCGAATGTTGGGATGGTGTGATCATCTCTCACTGCTACCTGCTTGCCTGCTCTGCCACCTGGGGCACAGTCCTTGAGACTCCAGGACATAAACAGAGCCGCAGCCTGAGGCAGTGCTGCTGTGAGGACTACAGAGGAAGGCAGGCAGGAAGAGCACAGAGAGCAGATGAGAAGTGCCTCTGTGACTCCCAGCCCTCCACCTGGATCTGGAGAGATGGCTCAGCAGTTAAGGGTACTTCCTGCTCTTCCAGAGTGAGCACTCAGTAGCAAATCAGGTGGCTCACAGTGGCCTGTAGCACCAGCTCCAAAGGCTCTGATGCCCTCTTCTGGCCTCAGTAGTCATAGTAACATGTGGCCACCATCTAGTATACACACACACACACACACACACACACACACACACAAATAAAAAGCAATCCATAATAGGAAACAGGTACATTTTGGTTTTGTACATTTTAATGTAATGAAAAACAGGTATTTTCATTACATTAAAGCTAGCCATAAAAAGATTTACCACCCCACCCCTTTAACCCTAGGCTTCTCTGAGAAAGTTTAAATCTGATTTTTCAAAAACTAGACTTAAACCTCCAACAGAGACTTGTTACACTTATACAAAAGACTTTAATACTCTTCATAAGGTACATCCAGGTCCCTGAGAAGAGCCAATCCTGCAGAGGAAGATTCCTCCTCATCTGTAAAAATGTGAAGTAGTGCTATAATTACACACACCTGTGTGATTTGGTAGTGATTGATCCTGAGCTTAAGGCCCATCCACGTGCCTGGAGATGTCACCCTGGAAGCAGGGACTCTCCCGATGGAACATCTGGAAGAGACTGGCTGGGCCAGGGCTCCCTCCACACTCAGGGGCTCTAGCAGTTGCTCTTGGAGAGGAAGAGGTGGATGGAGTTTCATTCCCCTCTCCATGAAATAAAATAAACAAGGCTGACTGGGACTCTTGGCTCCAACTTTCCGATGACTGATTGTGAAGGCTGCTGCTCTGTTTGGGAGTAAATCCCCTGGAGAGGAGAATAAACAGAATAATGAGAGAGCGTAGTCTAAAATCGGATGGGAGGAGAGTGCAAGACAGAAATGGCTTTTTACTTTCCATCATGACTAGTGATAATTTCACACACTCAGACGTTGATGAATATTACAGTCTGGTAGTGTATAGCCAAATGGCATATTTTAACTGTTTCTCATTAATAAAATAGATTTTTAAAAAAAAAAATATATGTATGAGAACATTAGTGATATCCCCCACTATTTTTGAGAAGTTTATTTGATAGATACAATCTTTTTCAAATATAACCTTTCTTTGCTATTTATGTTTAGTCAGTATTAATTTAACATAATTTTCCTTAATTGGTTCTTTGGTGCCTTTCTCTAAACAAGGCTGAATGAGATTGTAAGCAATTGGCAAGTCAGTATAGAAGTGGATGTCCAGACAGGGCAACACTAGGCCTGGCAGGTGTTCCCCATGATGCCCCAGGAACGAGTATCCATGCCAGGCTCAGAACAGCCTCCCCAGGCCGAGTGAGTGTGCCGCGGGGTGGGTAAGCCTCCAAGCAAGCATCTGCCCACTGTAGTCCTCCAGAAGGTACTGTCTCCAACCAGAGCCACCAGTGTGGCACACCCTGACAGCTGGCATCCCTGCATGCTTGTGAATGGCTTCCCTTCATGCTTCTGTGTGGCTACTTGGCCCACCAGCCTTGGCACCTCTGCTTCAGCCTCGCATGCCCCCTGGAGATGACATAGCCCTGTCTCTCCCTGCCTCATGGGCTCCTGTTCCAAAGCTCTCCCCCGGAAAGAGCTTCCCCTTCTCAGGAGAAGACGTTTTGTCTTTGTCGACTGATTGAGACTATGTTAAATGGCTGGAAAGCTGAGTCATCTTGGAGCTGTGGGTGTGGTCATCCTAATCTGTTCTTCACTCAGGATAAAATGGAAGTTCTACTGAGAACAGTGGCCTAAGTTTGTTAGAGGAACCCAGTGGGAGGCAGCAGCTGTCCACTAAGCTGCTGTTGCCTGGCCTTGCTGTCACACTGATAGACATGCCACAGAGAGGGGAGATGGTGATGCCCACAGATAAGGAAGATGTATGATAACACAGTGGGAGAGCCACTACCTCAGAAAGGGCAGACAGGCCAATCTTAACCCCCGAGGACTATGGGGAGAGAACCAAAACTGTCACTGTCACGCAAATGTACAGATGATATGCTTGATTTGGAGGCTGAACTAGGAGTGGCCTCTCTCATGGCTTCTTCCTCCAAAAATTGAGAGCTGTTGCTAATTTCATCAGGACAGTGGAGGAGGCAGGTGTGGAGATGAGCAGGCCACCACTGCCAGCTGGCTGCAGAGTTGGGCAGACCCATTGCCAGGCCCTGCCTTAAGAGACAGGCTTCCAGCCAGGCAGTGGTGGCGCACGCCTTTAATCCCAGCACTCGGGAGGCAGAGGCAGGTGAATCTCTGTGAGTTCGAGGCCAGCCCGGTCTACAGAGCGAGATCCAGGAAAGGCACCAAAACTACACAGAGAAACCCTGTCTCGAAAAACAAAAAATCAAAAACCAAAAAAAAAAAAAAAGAGAGACAGGCTTCCCTGTTAAAATGAGAATTCTCTAAGCAGGCTGACTGGCAGAATGCTTAGTCATTCAGATTGCTGTTGAGAACTCAGGGTCTTCAGGGGAAAACAAAAAACAAAGGACTGCTTTCTCTCCTTTCTCTGATTGTTTTAGGAGCACAGCTTCTAGGTGATGGACAGCGAATAAAGTCTATTGACAGATAACATTGAATCGTTAGGGAACAGAGGCAAATGAGATCTGAGCTCCAACAGCAAGTGATTGCTACACACCAGATGCCTGAGTGGTTTGGTTTCTTTTCAGAAGAGATATGAGGGAGGCAGGTATGGGCTGCAGGAGCAAGGGGCAGAAAGAATGTGATGAGAGGGGTGTGGCAGCGACATGCCCCATCCCTCTCCCACATTCAGATGAAATAACCCAGGTAATCCTCCAGGGCTGGGCACAAAGAGCTGCCCAAATCCTGGCAATATGTGTCCTGTGTGTCTACTGCTGTCTCTCTTTTGGTGAAGGATGTTTCTCACATGTAACACGACAACTGTCAATTGCTCCTAGCTCTGGGATAAGCACCAGGTCACTAGGTAGATGAAGGTTTTATCTTCTCCATGCTGAGAAGACACAAGAAGAGAAAGGAATTGCAGGCTTCTTGTAACTACAGCCGCTTTTCTAGTCCCACCAGACAAAGAGGGGGCCAGAAGAGAAATGTGTGCCCTTCACTCAGGGCCTCTATTTGTGAAAGCGCAGGGTGACCACACCTAAGTAAGCCTCCTAATTTTACCTAACAATGTTGTTGCCTCTTGGGTCCCTTTGATAATGAACTCTGGTGGCTCTAAGAAGAGCTCAGATCTGTATGAAACCAACACAGGCATCTCTTTCCTTAGGTGCAAAGGAGCTTGGCCAAGGCTTCGGCTGAAAAGCAATTGAAGCCAGCCCTTGCCAGTGTCCCCCTTATGGCAGGGTTTCTGAAGCAGCTCTCCATGTGATAGGAAAGCTCAGGAGGAGTTCAGAGGCTGGGTATGTCCACCAGAGGTCTTGGTTCTCCACCATGCAGAAAGGTCTTTCCACCCTTGTTCCTGGCCTCCTCCTTCCCAAGGTGGACTAGCTGAACCTAGAAGAAGCCCTGGGTTAGGAACCAGGACAGTTCTTCAGGTGGCCCTTAGCCTTTTTTATCAGGTGTCCCAGACAGCCTTTTCATGGCAGGAGGATAACAAAATACATGGGCCAAGAAAATTCAGGTTGCCCAGTTTCAAGGCATTTTACCCTTTGGACCATTTGAGCAGTTAGCTCACAAACCTTGGGCCAGCTTTTAGGGAATAGTCTCGCCTGCCTCCGTCAGCTCCAGTTGAGCTGAACCTGCAGTGACTTTTCCCAGCCGCTGTGTCCTAAGGGAAAAGAAGCTTTATCTCCTTGCAGGGCATGGCAGCTGCAGCACACACACTGTGCTCCCTGGGTCACAGCAGTGATACGTGCTGCTCAAGTTAGTGTGATAAATAAGAGATGCGGAGCAGCCCGGGCACGTTGCCTGGCTCATCTGTTGAACCTGATAATGTGGAAACATCTCTCCAGAGTCTTGGGTTTCAAGTTGGAAATATGTCCTTTAGTCTTCCTTCGGATTCCTTTTCCAAGACTCTGGCTCCATTTTTCCCCTGGGTCACGCACAATGTGCATTTGCTTTGGTGAGAAAAGAAGAGCTCCTTAAAAACAGATGGCTGAGGCCGGGCGGTGGTGGCGCACGCCTTTAATCCCAGCACTCGGGAGGCAGAGCCAGGCGGATATCTGTGAGTTCGAGGCCAGCCTGGGCTACCAAGTGAGTTCCAGGAGAGGCACAAAGCTACACAGAGAAACCCTGTCTCGAAAAACCAAAAAAAAAAACAGATGGCTGAGCACCAGCATTTCTGACTGTGTGCCCACATAAGTCACAACCACATACATACTCCCACTCACCATTTCAGTTCTACTCAACAGGCTGCCATTTTGCTGTGCTGTTAGCTGTTCCTCCAAATTCTAACCCAGTGGAAGACTTACTTATTACATCTTTGCAAAGAACAGTAGATGCTAACTACTGTGTACTTTGGCCACTATTGTTTGTTGTCTGCTATAAAAAGCCTCTGAATTCTCTCATATCTCGATTTCATCACTGCAAGGCTTTCTGCCCGTGTGATACATGTAACAAGGAATTGACTGAGAACAGCAAGGGATTCCTGATCGCCCTCTCCATCTGCTCTCTTCAGTGGTTTAGTGGCAGTAGAGGAAGAGAGTCACTAAATGACATCAGTCTTTAATTCTGTGCCTGAGATTTCTAGAAGTATGACAGATACAGTGAAAAAGCCCTTGGAAGCAATGAAGGTTAGAGCCTTCCATCCATTAGGAAGAACGGAGCACACTCATGTGTATCTTCTCAGTGCCACATAGTCTGTGGCCATACCACTCTGAACATACACAATCTCTTCTGGATGTCATAGAGAGATATGTCTGTCCACACTATTATTTATTCTACAAACACCTACTCAGTATCTAGAATTGGCAGGGCATTGTGTAATGACTTGAAAAAACCAGAACAGAAGACATCTTGCTGTCTTTTAGAACCACACAGTCAAGTAAGGAAGGCCAGTTCCTCCACTTTGAAGCCTGTTGTCTGCACAGTGATAATGGCACTTGTGTGGAAGCTCTGAGGACTCAAGATATCTCTTACTGCAGAGACAGTAGGAGGTTCGCTGCAGCCTTCCTGCAGGAGGTAGCCCTATGGCTGCATGTAGAGGTTGGGGTTAAAACCAGACACTATTTGCATCCTGGTTTTACCACCAACTGGCTGTATGGCTTTGAGTGGTTACATGACACTTCAAGTCTCAATTCTGTCTCTTCAACAGTGCAAAATGCTATCCACGGAGCCTAAAATGTAACACGTTCTGTAAAACTGATCACCACCACTGTCATCAGCACCATCAACATCACTATCATCATCATCATCATCACTTGCCATATCTTAATTCAGAGTGAAATGTATTGTTACACTAAACATTAATTCTGTCACATTATAGATATTGCAAAGAAAAATAATTTGGGCAGGAGTTCAGTAAGAACCATGTAGTCCCTTCCTTGAGCAAAAGACAAAATAACTTATCCCAAAATCAACATTAGCTCCTCCAAAAGCCACAGATTCTTTAGCAAGGGATCCGTAGATTGTGGGACAAAGTTTGCACAGTTTTTCTATAGCCACAGTGCATTATTATCCTTAAATAATTAAATAAGTGAACATGTTGAGCATGGTTTAGTTCCTAGTGTGGAAATATCAGTAGACAAAGCCCAATAAATCTCTTCGGAGTCTTCATAATTTTCTAGCATCTAAAGGGGTCTGAGAACCTCTTCCAGAGACCTCTAAACCACTGAGAGACACTGTCTCAAAACACAAAGTAGACACTCTAGGAGTGACAGCCAAGGTTGTCCCTTGGCTCTGCACACTCACTTATACATGTTCATATGCACCAGCACACACATGAACATGTACATACACACATAAAAGGTTACAACAAACTACAAGCAAAAATACCTGTAGCAGCTGAACTATTTTGCTATTTATATTAAAAATAATAGCTCTAGACATACTTTATCTAGAGCAGGGTAGATTCCGAGCCAGGCCTCAGGGTTTCCCCTATGAAGTATCATCGTCCCATCAGTTTCCTCATTCTTGAGCAGCAGCTTTCTCTGGAGAACACCGAGGGCCCTCCTGGGGCTGCTGTCCTCTCCAGAGCCCTCCAAAGCCTGTCTGCCTAGGTTTTATCCATGGGAGGTAGAATGGTTTTCCTTCCGTAGATTTTGGATTCTGTCCACCAAACCCCATCAAAAACCTGAGCATACTTAGAAGAATCCATCTTTCTACCTCGTTGAAACAGTTAAACAATATGGATGGCCAGCTATTGAGGTCATACCTCCTTTTTGTTTTGTTTTTGTTTTTTGAGACAGTCTTACTATCTAGCCCAGGCTAGACTTAAACTCACAGTCCTGTCTCAGCTTTCTGAGTGCTGGTTTTAGAGGCATGAAACACTGTGCACAGCTTACCAAGCCTCTTAAAATAAGTAGCCTATGAATAATAATAGTAATGATAATAATAGTAATAATGTGACTAAGTAATAGAACATCCAAAAGCCCAACTGAGATATTTTTTACATTCACAATTTTATGTTACCCAATATATAATGAACTAAATTTATTTGCATAGTGAGCATTAGTCTTTACATGCTTTTTTCATGTTGTAAATTTCATGAGTTGATAGTTGTTACCGCTAACAATGTTGCAATGTTTGTCTCCATGCTGAACTTCCTGATAAATGATAAATTAAGAAAGTTGTAGGTGAATATATATATATACATATATATATGGTGAATATATATACATACACACACACACACACACATATATATATATATATATATATATATATATATATATGAGTAGTTCTAAGTTAAAATAATAAGAGAACCTTCCCCTCAATTCCGAGCCATGCCTCTAAGACTGAATGTTGGAAAGAAGTTGACTAAAGGAACAGTATGCTCCTGGTTAAGGATATGCTCTCTAGTCATCAGGCTCCCGCTCCATTTTTGGTTCATACACCACACCTATGCCTTTGCCTGGCACATGTGCCCAATAGTCTTTCAAGAACACAGGGTTTAGAAAATAGGTGTGTGTTGAAGCTCAAGCATCCAGGCTGCCCTCCGCCACTCCAGTGTCAGTCTTACAACAGGCATCTGCTGTATACAGAGCAAGCATGTACTTTCTCCAGTGCTTCGTCAAGCCGTAGAACTTGATTCTCCATCCATGGTGCTGCACTAATTAACAGGAAGTTGGACTGTCTTGAGAATGGCCAGCCATCTACTCTAGATACTACACCAGGAAACAAGCATGGCCTTCCTCTGCTGCACCCACACACTTACTTGGTTTTGGCCCTAACAGAGGGTGCTGTGTAACATCCCCTTGTAGTCCATCACTGATGCTGTTGTGTGTCGAGCTGTGCTCCCTTCCTGCCCCAGCACTCACATCATGCCAGGCTGAGCTCCTGGAGAGTGCTTAGCATAGCATGTGCCCTGTGTGTTGACTAAAGGAACAGCTGGACAGAGGGTGAAACTAAAGGCCTGGGCCATCTTGGTTGGCCCTGGTTTCTTTAAGAACAATAACTCGCATCCTGGGGAAGGCGTGTGTATGTTTGTACTCATGTCTGTGTTTGGGAGGGGGTCATTAGTTAGGTATTCGGTTTGTGGTCCCCCCTCTAACTCCTAACGTAGTCTTGAAACCTCCCACAGGCTCTGTCCATGCCACATCAGTAGCAGCCTCAAGAGTGGAGCAAGCGTTGTCAGAAGTGGCCTCATCTCTGCAGAGCAGTGCCCCCAAGCAGGGCCCACTGCATCCCTGGATGACACTGGCACAGATCTGGCTCCATGCAGGTATGGCTGTCACTTAGCCCCTGATCCCATGGGCCTCTTCATCCACCCTTCCTTTCCCACAGCCTGCTGCTGACCCGGAGGCTGCTGTCTTCTGCAGGCACATTCAACAGTTTAGCCCGGAACCCCTCAGCCTTTGGGAGAACTGAAACCTTTTGTGCTATTACCTCTGTACAGGGACCGTGAGCTCCCCTGCATTTCCTCATCTCTCCTCAGTGACTGCACTTGACCCAGAGTAGGCATTCAGTAACAAATTTGCAGGATGGGGGTTTGTACTATAGAGGGGCCAGTGTTGCACCCCCATGCTGTCCCCATAGGTGACAGAGTGAATTCCACCTGTACTCTTTCCTGGCTGGGTAGAATCCAGCTCTGCCTTTCCTCTCAGCCTCAATTACTCATCTGCATGGTAGGGCTAGAATAGCACCTGTCTCCCAGAGTCAAGGAACACAGAGCTTGTTCTCACCGTTCACTCTCCGAGTCTCCAGGCAATGGGATAGGAAGCATTAACGGCACAGATGCCTTTATCAAAGCCAAGGCAGGGCAGTGTGTCTGGTGTCCCCACTTCCCTCCAAAGGCAGGCCTGGTGACCTGCAGAGTGGGAAACAGTAGCAGCAGCCCCTGGTCTGGAAACCGACCCCAAGGAAATATGATCCGCTATGCCCTGCTTTCATGTGGCAGTCGCTGGCTGCACAAGGCTGCCCACAGCTGCAAATCCCAGAGTTAAGTAAGGTTGACAACCCATCTCACCTGGTGAGCTCCCAAGGCACTGATGGCTGTTAGTGTATATGCACAGTTCTATTTCTGCCAAAAGTCACCTGTCTATCAAGTTTTACCACTTCATCTGCATGACCCTGGTGGACCCTTCTCAGGCTCATCACCACCAGGGAGCATGCTCAGAGCACAAGTGTCACTAGCAAGGGTGTCCATTCTACTCATGCCGTCCTTCTCTGGGCCAGTTGTGTGGTGTCCTACCTCGTGTGTCCGTCGCCATTAGCAGACATGCACGTGTGAAGGCTTAGCTGATCTACCTGGCTTTGCCAGCCGCGGACCAGCCCATCTGCATCGTCTGTGTCAGCATCCTTAATGGACCCCTGACAACTGCTGTAAATTAACCAATTATCTTCTGCTAAGCACAAAAGAAGACTGACTCATGCCTGTGTATGTGATTGTCCTCCTCCACCCACTCCCTAAAGAGGTCAAGACAGGCTGCCTCTGAGAGCCAGGGCCCAGCAGGAAGGCCACTTGCCAGCTTTCTCCAGAACAGCCCAGTCCCTGCACAGGAGTCTGAGACTGTCTTGCTCAGTCACCTGTATGGACAGTGACCTCAGAGGATAGAGAGGGACAGACTGCTGTTTAATGACCAGACCAGGAAAGCCTGGCTGGACATACAGGGCTGGCACAGGTCACAGCTGTCTTCCATGGACTTGAAGGCTAGTTTTTGAAGAGCACATAGTCAGGCTTGCATGGGAAGCTCTTCTGCCCACTGAACCACCCTCCTTAAAACACTTAAAGCTGGGCCTACAAAATGCCAGAAAGTTTGGCCTAGAGGGTATTGGCGTCTCATCCCACCCTACAGCACCCCTGCCACCACTCAGTTGTCCAGGGCTGTTGCCCCTGTTTGCATGGCCCTCCGTGGCTCCTGGGAAGGAAATTGTATGGCTCTTACTAGAATAGTGAAGAATTCAATGACAAAGACTGCATTCAGAGCAACTTTTCAGTTTCGTTGTGTTGCCGTGCCTCAGAATAATGGCCTCCTTACTAGTTGATGGGTGTGGCTCTAACATTCCGCAGGTTACTGGGATGGAACTATGGAAAGCAGATGCTAATCTCGCCTTCTAGCCTCTGGGCAGATGTACATGAGTTCATGCAGTGAGTACAGTGTGTCATGTGGGTGGATGAAGCCAAGGAGAGCCCCTCAGCATTTGTGCACTGTCGACTCCTTCGGTACCTGCATATCCTTACCGGAGTGACTGGGAGTGACTGTCGAAGGAGTGTGGGGTTCACCCTGCATGGCTTGTGCTTGCCTGCTGAGAAGTACAATAAATCACCTCCCTTTTGACAGTTCATGGAGACCAAGTAACATCATCGTCAGCTCTAACAACTCCAGATCCCATACGTTCTGCAGGGTTTAGAGAACCAGTCAGGGCCTGACTCCCAGAGCTGTTTCTGGGATGTTTGTGGGCCTGCTCTTACCTGCTTGGTTTTCCTGGTGAACTGAGAGTAGTGGACCTCATGACAGGAGCCTGTGGTGGAGGCGGCCCTGGATTTGAATCTCTCAGGAAAGAAAGATCTCTCTGAGACAATATTAGGTTCCAGCGTCTGTTTCCAGGTTTCTGGGCTATATTTCTGACAGCAAGAGAACTGTGAGCATGAAATATGAGCCTCCAGAACAGGCTGGCTGGGGCATGAAATGAGCGATGCTTGATTATAGAGGGCCTTCTCTTCCTGGGTTGGGAGTGCTCCCTCCCCTCGCCACCCTGTCCTTCATCTTGGAAGCCCTGACCCCAGGGCCACAGACCTTCACTAGGACTCCTGGTAGCCAACACAGCCTGGGCTGTGCATGCGTGTTCTTTGGTTGTTCAGACCAATGACACAAATTTATTTGAGTAACTTCAGGTAACACACTGGCATGGTACACACTGAACAGGTGGGAAAGATGAAAAATGGAAAGGCTCCCCTTGTCCCTGTGCCTCGGTTACCTGCTGAGACACTGATGCTAGTTCTGGAACCTTCCAGAGGTTTAGCCGTTCTGTGCCCTCTCCCCATGCCCTCTTCCAGTGTCTAGGAGATCACTGTGTGTCAGTCTATGTAGTGCTGACTTACACTTCTCACAGATGCGTGATGCTTCCTTGGTGGGAAGCATCATGGTGTCAGCAGTACACTGTGGATTAGTGTCTTCAGCATTTCTCATGCTTTGCCAATGCAGACAGCATTTCAGTAAGTATACTTGCATGTGTTGTTCTGTCTGTAAGGTCAACTTCAAAGAGTGGATCGATAGGTCAAGCGGTGTACGCTCTTTAATTTGGATAAATGTAATCATGTGACCTCCCACAGAGCTTACCAATTTCTATTCCAGTCAGCAGCATATGACAGTATTTTCTTATCTCCTTGCCAATACCATGCATTCTCAAAACCATGGATCTTTGCCACTTGGATGCATGAAATCTGTTTTCATTGGCTGCTCATGGCTTTTGCCCACTTATCTTCTTAGGTATCAGCATCTCCTTTCCACTCATAAAGCACTTATTATGTGTTGAGGAAATTTGCTTGTGTGTGTGTGTGTGTGTGTGTGTGTGTGTACACAGACAATGGTGCACATGTAAGCATGCACATAGAAGCTAGAGGACAACCTTGGCTATCATTCTACATATAGTGGCTACCTTGTTGTGTGTTTGTTTATTTAAGGTAGGGTTCTTCACAAAGCTGGAACTCACCGAGTTAGGCTAACTGACCAGAGAATTCCAGGGATCTACCTTTTTCTGCCTCCATGCTGGGATGCTACCAGCATGCTATCATGTCTGGCTTTTCATGCGAGTTCTGAGGATTAAACTCAGGCTTATAAGACAAACACTCCCAACTGAGCCGTCTCCCCAGTCCTTCTGCTGTCTTTGTATTTGCCCCCACGCCCGAGGATCACACTTCATCATCTTCTCTTACAGCATGTGAACTTCCCATGGTACTTAGAAAGCAGCTCCCAGTTTCTGCTTTTTTCCTGAAAGTACCAAGAATCTTATGGCATCATTTGTTGTCGGTCTCCCACAGAGAAGGGCAGGAGGGGACACCCCCTGTCTTGCAGCAGGGGAACCCCACTAGGCAGCTGTGAGCATGGCACAGTCTTCCCAGGGCAGAAGCCGGGAGAGCTGGGGTACAATGGTGACACTTGATGGTGACACCACCGGAGCTGAGTGAGCCCTTCTCTTCGGAACTCAGCAGGCCTCACTGTCCGTGGAGAGTCAGCTCCAGGAATGCAGAGCCCAACCAGACCCCTTCCAAGCCAGGCAGCTTCTGGGTACCCACAGTGGGATGGCAGCTAAAAATGCCTTTGCGGTAGGTGGTTAATTTCTGCTTGTTACTTACTAATAATTATAGCTTTCACTCTGGCACCTCTCACAGCCGAAACCAGCAGCTATTCTTAGATGTGCACGATCAGAGTTTCTGATTTCTGCTGGGAATTTGAAGCTGTGATACTGTCACAATTTCCTTAGCCTGACCCCTTCCCCTCCAGCTTCTCTCAGCCACCATGAAGTTGCATCAGCAGAATCTAGAGGCAACAGTGGTTTGTCCACCATGAGGAGAGGAAGACAGTTCCTAGACACATGGTGTATGGGGGACCAGCCCTGGCCCATCAGCCTTCTCCATCTGCGGGGGTTTGAGTTTATAGTCTTTACCTTTCGTATAGCTGGCACTTATGGAGCACAATGTGCGCTTCAGATACTGTGACAAGAACTCTGTGTTGTGAACCGCTGAGTCCCCTTCATAACTGAGGCAGAGTTACCAGGTCACCCATCTCAAGTTGCAAGGCTCACATGTTGGAAGGCCTAAATTCAGCACCAACCTGTGCAGCCCTGCTCAGACATTCATTTGTTCCCTGTAGTCTGGTTGTGGGCCAGGCTCTGCAGTGCAGTGGTCAATGGAGACAGACACTCAGTCCCTGCCTTCCTAGGGTCTGCAGATGGAGAACAACGGTTACAGAAGCCAGTGACTTCCATGTGCCAAGTGCCAGGAACAAACAGTGCCGCTCCTGTGACCCCGGGAACAAAAGGTCTTGCCAAAGCAAGAAGCAGGAAGCAATAGAGAAGGCCTGCACATCTGAGCAGAGCAGAGTTTGCTTAGCACTGGTCAGGAACAATGGAGAGGTGCAGCACCACCCTGCACAGCACAGCTGAGAGAGCCCTGCCTGTAGCACGAGCTCCGAGAGACAAAACTTAAGACAGTGCAGTTCTAGGACCCCAGGGGAGGCAGTGGGTCTGTGGCCAGGGTCAGGTCGTGCACATTAGGCTGTTCCCAGTAGCCACAATTGATCTTTGAACCTCCTGCGTAGAAGCCCTGAAGAGATAGAAGGTCTGAATGGGGCTTTAAAAGCTCCCTCCAAGTAAGTGTGGAATGGGCAGAAGCCAGCAAAGGTGGGAGCCAAGGAGGGATGTTCAGAGCGTGTGTGTGTGTCTTTTATCTCATTGCTGAGTCGGAATAACTGACAAAAGCAAACTCAGGCCTGTCTGCACTGCGAAGTTGGTTCAAGACCAACCCGGTCCTTCAGTGAGATCCTAAAACAAAACATAAGGTAAGGGCTGGGGATGGAGCTCCATGATAGAGTATTTACAGGTTCGATCCCCAGCACACACATAATTCTGACTCCCACTTCTTGCTAGCAGTGGGACAGAGGCAAGTTATTTCTCATCCCACTGAGCAAACGAGGAAGTCACACTAGATCACACAATGACATGCTCAGCGTGCAGCACATACTAATCACTAGTACAATCTCAGTGTGTGTGTGTGTGTGTGTGTGTGTTTGTGTGTGTGTGTGTGTGAGAGAGGGGGGGGCTATGCCTGTGTGTGCTGTGTATATGCATGTGTGTACTGGTGTGTAGAGACCAGGGGAGAATTCTGGGGGTCTCCTCTGTAGCTGTCTGCTTTGCTTTCTTGAGATTGAACCTGAAATCCACCATTTTTTGGTTAAGCTGGCAAGCCAGCAAGCCCCGGTGGTCTTCTTGTCTCTAACCCACCCCAGAGCTGGGGCTGTGGACGGGCACATCCATACCTGGCTTTGTGCATGGGCCCCGAGGATCTAAACTGGCCCACATGCTTGTACAGCAAGCTCATCCACTGAACATCTCCCCAGCAGGAAGAACTCTTCTGAAGGAGGCTGTGTGGTACAATAAAGACATTATCCAGTGGATCTGCAGGGAAGGAGTTGCTGGGGCCCAGACAAGATCAGTGTTAGTGGGGTGTTGGGCTGCCAACCATCTGCCAGTGGTGCAGATTGGATGACGGGAAGTGTAGGCAGAGAGTGCAGCATCCTTGCGACAAGAATCCCTGTGGATCAGCACAGGGGAGCTAGGGAGGCATGTGGGATGAGAAAGACCGGGGTGTGCAAAACGGCTGGTGTAGACGTTGATTCGGATAACTTAGTAAAGACCTTCAGCAGCCTAAAGTCAGGAGTTGTGTGGAGGCACGGAATTCTTTAGACAATGAGAGAGCGGGTGAGGGGGCTCAGACCCAGCATAGGGTGCAGAGTGGATGGGTGCAAAGAACATAGCTTGTCAGTGTGGTGGCAGGAAGGGGCTCTGCCTTGCAGCCTCTGGCTCCTCACATTGATGAGTCAAGGTCTCCAAAGGAGTGACTCCACACCAGAAAGTTCCTGAGTCAGAACAGTTGGGTCGTGGCCTAGAAAGAGTGACGTGTCTCACTGGTGGGATGAGGAGCATGTCTCACTCTCCCACTGAACCCCTGGAAAGGAGTCACTCTTGACAGACTAGCACAGCCGGGCAGTGACTCGGAAAGCTGTGTGGCTAAGGCCCCGACATTTGGCTAGGCCATCAATGAGGGCAGGACCTGGGCTGTGCTCAGCTCGGGGACTGTAGAGCCCATCATTGGGGTCTATTCCAGAAATGCTCAGGATGAGGCAATACCACAATAGAATCCATTCCTCCACTCACTGTTGACCTCTCCCCAAGAGAAAGCAAAACACCAGTGAAATGAGGGATGGGAAGGATGGGGGCTTCCTGGGCCCTGGTGGCTTGGAAGGGTGACCGGAAAGCCACTTGAATTTTGTATGAAAGGGAAAGTTCCAGGGAACACAGCAGGTATGTGTTCAGCACCCCAGATTCCCTGTGTGCATCCTGCTAACACATCCCTGCCCTCTGTGGCGTCCCTCTCCAGAGAGTCTGGGGTAAAGGAAAAAGTTTGGAGGGATCATAGACTCTACAGCCTACCTCTGTCTGCCTGTTGGCTTGTTCCAAGTGCCAGGGACTAGTCAGTGCTGTGATCTCTTCAAGCACTGCCTTGAAAGCTAGATCTGCCAGTGCCTAATCCAAGTTCAGCTCCCAGGGATGTCCCTAACAGACTGCTCCTTGGAGGTTCATAAAGGATGCGCTTCTAGATGTAGCAAGCCACCAGAAAGCCCTTTGTCATGCTCAGGCCTCAGAAGAGCAAGCTCCGGAGGGCAGAACCACTCCCCTGTGTGGGGGCTGTGTGCCGCGGGTCCTTGTTCTTCTGCTCATTTCAGCCTGCTCATTTCAGCCCGTTCTCTGATGAACAGAGCCAAGGGCAGCTTCCGTCCTAGTGCTGAAGGGCTCTAAGTAGGCCCTGGGACGACTGTCCTCAGAGGTTGGGCCAGAGCCCAGGCAGACCTCACGCTGTCAGTTTGGTAGTGGCATATGTCTGCCCTTCAAGGACCAAAGCACAAGTGACCTGGGCACAGGTGGGCACAAACGGCTGTTGGCTTGTGGCCATGTCCAGCAGGGTAGGGCACAGCTGGCTCTGGGCCCTGCCAAACTCCTGGAGTGTGAAAGTCCCCAAGCAGAATACCAGCCGCCACAGGGTCTCTGAGGGCTGTGATCCGGGACAGCATCTGTTCTCTGCTCTGCCCCCACAGCTGAGGTCTACATTGGCATTGGAAAGCCTGCTGAAGCCACAGCCTGTACCCAAGAAGCTGCCAACCTCTTCCCGATGTCCCACAATGTGCTGTACATGCGGGGCCAGGTTGCTGAGCTTCGAGGAAACTTGGATGAGGCCCGGCGATGGTATGAAGAAGCCTTATCCATCAGCCCCACCCATGTGAAGAGCATGCAGCGACTGGTGAGTCTGAGGCCAAGGCCAGGATCCCCATTTCCTGGGTTGGGCTCTCCTTGGAAGCAGCAGGTAGCCTACAACCCTCACGCCCACTACTTCCCAAGGCCAAATACAGTTAGCCTATTGGAACATAACATGGCACAAAGCCAGGCAGTTGCTGTGATACCTTGGGAGGTGACAGGACCCAGCCACAACTGTCTCACTAGGTCCTACTAGGTGCAATGGAGCAGTTGGGTCAGCTATCCAAATCCCCCTGTGGCTCTAGGTTTGAGAAGGACGATCTTAAGCGTTGGTCACCATCACTGCCATCTGGGCCCTGCACTGCTTGCAGCAGCCACCTTAAGGGAGCATCCATACCAGAGATTTCAAAGGCCTCTTACTCTGAGGGATCCGGAGCCTCCAGTTTGTCTCCAGGATACTGGCCATTAGGGAGCAGCCAATTACAGGAAGGGAGGGGTGCCTGTGTTACAGAGAGGGGAGATGTTTGGCCAGCTTCCATGCCATGTATACCTGTGGCAGTTCAGAAATACATATGCCCAAGACAGAAGAGGAACACATTGCCCTGCTACCCTCACCCCCGGGGACAGGTCATCTTTGAGAGGCCCTAGAGTAGGCCACTTGCCATCTTGGTGTCCTCCCAGAAGTTTGTGGCCATCAGGGATGTGTATGGGATGCCCTCCCTAACAGAGCATCCCGTCTGTACCTCCTCCTTACGGGATTCTGACTGAACACAAAGGTCCGTGTTGTGTTCTAAGCTGGCAGAAAGCCACAGGGCCCCCTCTGGACCAGTGTGCCAAGCTCGGTTCTGAGGTCATTTGGTTCTTAGCAGAGAGCCTCTCTCGTTTAATAGGCCGCAGGAAAGGTGAGATAGGTGTCTTTCACATCTGTGGCCCTCGGGAGCTCATGGCCGTCATCAGACAGACATGTGAGATAGGATGGGGGCACTGGGCACAGAATCCTGGGACAGAGATCAGGTCCCGGTGGTGGCTCTCACTCTCTCTAACTCCAAGAAGGGCCCAGAAGCTCTCTGTACCTCCATGTCCCTTTTGCAAGAAGTCCTGTTAGACTGGCTGTGTGTCTAGGCCTAAGAGGATGTGGTTTGGAACTAACAGTAAAATGTGCTCAAAGGATCCTGTCTTGCCGTTTCTCATCAGTGCTGTGTGGTGTAGGGGACTGAGCTGTAACTGCTGGCTTTGGGTAGGACAGTGTTAATGAACTGAAAATGCACTTTATGAGGGAACTTGTGCCTGAGGGTTAGTTCTGAACCTGAACCTGGATTTGTTGTTCAGGAACCTTGGCATTTCTGTGATTTGGGCAGCTGCTTACCCTGGTGGGCTGTGTGAGAGCTAACCAAAGTGACTGAGTAACGAGCCAGCAGAGTTCCTGGTGCCTAGTAGGTGTTCATTAAATAAAAGCCAGAGGCAGTCATTTTCAGTTTCAAAAATAAATCCAGCCTTGTAATAATTACAGTCACTCACTTTTTTTTTCCAGATTCCTTTTATGAGCACTCTGTAACTCGATGCAGCTTTATAAATAATTTCACATATTATCCAAACATTAGTCTATTTGATTAAAGATATTACCTGGCTTTTAATTTTTGTCTCACTATTGAAAGAGGGATGTGTTAAGAGCTTTTCAGGTCCCCTAGCTTTTGTTAAAATGTAGCAGAAGAATTAAACACCAAGTGCCCAGGCCTTATTAAAAAGAAGTAGTATGCTTCTACCTCAGGGCCTATGAATTATTCAGAGAAGTGTTTCTTGTTCATCCCCAGGGGGAACACTTGAGACAAAAGATCAATAGGAAAGTCACCCCAGGAGAGGTTTCTGTTTTCCCCTTAGAGCTTTTCAAGCCCCCAGCTCCTGACAAGTGTTTTCCTTTCTGAGGGGCTAGCCAGGTGGCCAGCACAGGGTAAGTGAGACAGGCCTCTGAGCCTCACCAGGCCTGGAGACACTATCCACCTTGGTGGTCTTCCAGTGGGGACCCATAGTAATCACAGACCCACAAGGCCTTTCTCTGTGTATCCTGATGTCTTCGGAAACCACGCAGATTGAAGGCAGGCTGGGAGCAGCCAGCTCGCAGGTTTGGGGCAGTTCAGCTTCTCCAGCTTGGCAGCTTTGCCCAGTACCAGTGCTCAGGGACTCCCCAAGAGCTTGCAGGCTCCTTCCTGGTGATCTTGTACACGGTGCTCCCCAGTCGTGGTTTTCCCCTCGCCCTGCCGCAGTTGAGGGCAGATCTTCCTTCTGGCATGCCTGCAGAGAGTCTCGGGAATCCACAGGCTCTTCAGCCCTGAAACATCAAGACCTTGCCCCAGCTGCTTAAAGCAAAGCAGCTTTTCAGTGTCTTAGAAATCAGGAAGGTGGCTCACACTTTATTGCAAGGCCAGGGCCACGGTTCTGGACAGGTCTGGACTCGATTCCCGGTGCTCTTCTTACTCATTGCCTTTGGTACTTAGAAGCAGGTACTCCTCTCCTGTGCCTCAGTTTCTTCATCTACATAACTAGGGAGAATGTTTGCACCAGTTGCTCTTAAAGGCCAACCACACAAGAGAGTCAACCCCTTTTGTTGGTACACAGATGTCTTCTGCCTCACAGGAACCAGGCTAGTCTGTGAGCCCCTGAGCTCCTTGGGAGCAGAGAGCAGAAGTCTGGGGAGGAGGTGAGGCTCCAGGTTTATGGGCAGCAAGAGGCAGAAACAATGATGAGCACTGAGTTTCCTGGTACCCAGAAGAGAGTGAGAGCAGCCACAGGCCAATCCATACCACACTGTGCCACACCAGAGCCAAGAAAGGTTAGGAGTAACAGGTGAAGGAACATGGACCAGAAACCATCATAAAACCAACTGAGAAGATCCCAAGATAAGGGACCATGGGAGGCAGACCTTGGTCACAGAGAAAACCCAAGGACAGGAAGTTTGTCCATGGCAGCCCCCGTGTTCAGAAAGAAGAGCCGAGCAGCTGGAGGGGTGGTCTCCAGGAGTAGTTGCCTGACGCCGGTGGAGTCTGGCAGCTGATAGAGGCACAGACGGGAGCTCGGGCTTGCCCTGAGAATAGTGCCTCCCTAACTTCTAGGGATGTGAGTGGTACAGTGACACACTGTGCAGAATGCAAAATGTGTTTGCATTGTTAAAAAGCAAAGACAAGGCATATCGTATCGATGAAAGTAAAGTGGAAAGTCAGACTTGAGATAAATGTAAATTAAACCCACGGGAAATGGATAATTTCCTAACAGTTACAGCCTTCGTCTGTGTCTCACTTCACATACGGTGAGAAGGAAGGAAAAACAAAGGTGTTTTCAATTAGCCCAGGCCAGGAGGCAGGGGCTGAGTGTGGACAGGTATTAAGCAAGCAATAAGTTCAAGAGACTAGGAATTGCAAAGCTGTGGAGGAATTCTCAGAGTGATCAGACTTTTTCCCAGAAGGCCTAAAGGAATATTTTCAATGTTAGTTTGCATAAATGTATAAATTTGCACTTATTTGCTGGCTATGTTAAAAGTCCTTTAGCTCATGGTACCTGCAACGCATTGATGAAACGTGGGCCAGCTTTTCCCAAAGCAGTCATTCGGTTTTGAGTGGAGAGAAAAGAGAAGGTGCACAGTGGTGGCCAGAGGTGGCCTCAGGGAGAAGACTGTCTGCTTGGGCTGGACTTTGCAGGCCAAGGACAGGCAGAGAGACTTGGTGCATCCAAGGACACAATTCCCAGGACAGGAACAAATTCTACAAATAGGGACATCTGGCTGCCCTCCGATCACGTCAGCTGGGGCTTTTGAGGGCAATGTATAAGATGGAAAGGTAAGAAAGGACCAAGGGCTTTCTGAAGCGAAGGTGGAAGGCAGCCAGGAAGGCTGTGTGGGAGTCGTCAAGACCAGAAGGGACGTGTTGCTGAGCAACAAGCAGGGGCTGTGAGTGCCAGCAGGAGGCTCGGGCCTGCCTTGCTGAGCTTGACAGGTCGAGAAAAAGGTATAAAACAGGAGCAGATGTGGGGCTCTTCCAAGGTCTGATGGTAGACAGCATGGGGGGAGGAGCCGAGATGCCCAGAGCACAGGAGAGGATCAGGAACTAGAGGAGCAGTGCACTGAGAGCCACAGCAAGGACCAGCAGGGGTGACACTGATAGCGGAAGTGTGGAGTCTGCGTGCACCAAAGCCTTTCTCTCATCTCAGATGAGCACAACAGAGTGCTAGAGTCCTGGACAAATCAACAGCCACCAAAACAGCCTGGGGCTGCTGGTTTCTAGGTCCTTTGTCCCTACCACTCAGTGACATTCACAGACAACAGAAAGGTGAGCTTAGCTTCGTAAGAGGTCCCCAAAGGAAGTCAAGGGATGAGATGGGGAACCTGGCCACCTGTAGCTGCCTGCTTTCGGTTACTGCTCATTGGAAGAACACTCTTTGAGGTCCTACCAGAGGTGTGTGTAATAACTAGCTTTTGTCTAGAGCATGGCACATATGTTTGTCTTCTGGGGGTGGACTGCGAGACAAGGAGCCCTCTTAGTTGGGCTAGGACGTCTTCAGGCTAGAGGGCTCACACACAGGCTGTCCTTGAGGGCTTCCCTGGCTCTCACATTCTCTGAAGCATAGGTTCTGGACTGGCAATAAGTACATAAACTCCAGAGGGATTTTGTTAGTGGCGGAAAGTGGCAGGAATCGGTTAAGATGCTGGGACTACCCCATGCTGTCCTATGTGGATGGCAGGCTCCACAACACAAGGTTTGCTGGGATGTGTCGTCTGCCTTATACCCACATTTCCAGTTCTTTGAACAGTTCTTAAGGTGTTGCATCAAAACAAAGCTGTCCACAAACACTGTTCTGAGATAATGGCACCTCTCCTGAAGTTTCAAACAGGCCTGATGTCAGAACTCTCTAAAACTGGCTTCAAATATCACTAGGTATTTATTCAATAATCAACCCTTTTATCCTGTCATACATGGGCATCCTGAAAATTGGTGTTTTCCTGCCTCCATCTCTGAAGGTGTCTGTCTGTCTGTCCCCTGAGCTAGAGGAAGTTGCGTGTCTCACAGTCTATTAATCAGAAGTCTGTCCCCCAGACTGTCGGGCCTGGCAGCCTGTGCTCCCGCCTTGGTCTGATGGGCCCATCACCTGATGAGAGCTCTGTGATACTGACACAGCCCTGGATTACCGTCTGACCTCCCGTATCTCCTGGGGCTGTGTCTGCTCCTTGCGTGGGTCGCGCTAAGACCCAGCACACGTCTGTGCTGGAATAGACCGAGGCCCGCCTCCTCTCAGAGCCAGTGTCTTCATCCAGTGCCAGCTTTCTTCCCACTCAAGGAAAAACGACTGACAGCGGGCGGAACTGCCCGTAGTCTGCTAGGAAGGCTCTGTCACCTATGAACTGTCTTTTGTCTTCTTTCAGAATTAGAAAATCGCTTTGAAAATTAGAGAGAGCAACTTTTTCTCTGAAGGCCTGTGGGCTATTTAGATGCCTCCCTGCCCATGTGTCTGTGTCCCTCATAAGTCTGCAGGCCGCTTTGCTTAATCTCTCCACTCAGTATAGCTGGGTTTAAGTTCATGGTCCAGAGAGGGGAGAGTGCTACATTCTAGCCGAAGGGCCATCTTTGCTGTGTGTTGCCTCTTCGTCCTTTTTAATGGTCCACATGGCACTTTAGCTACTTGGACAATGTAAGGCCTTTTCGACAAATAGTGCTTAGCCCTAAATTTCACTTTTTTTTTTTTTTTTTTTTTTTTTTTGGTTTTTCGAGACAGGGTTTCTCTGTGTAGCTTTGCGCCTTTCCTGGAACTCACTTGGTAGTCCAGGCTGGCCTCGAACTCACAGAGATCCGCCTGGCTCTGCCTCCCGAGTGCTGGGATTAAAGGCGTGCGCCACCACCGCCCGGCAAATTTCACTTTTAATAAACAGTATAATTTGAAGGTTATATGTCAGATCCAGTATCACACTATTCAGTGAAGTGGAGAATTTCTTGTTTCCTGGAGGGAAAGCAACTCTCAGTGATCTGCTCTGGTCACACTGTAAGTTAGAGCAAACAGGACAGAAGGGGAGTCTCACCATGTAGGAATCCAGATCCTCAGTGACAGTTGGCACTGGAGTAGCTCCCAGCCCCCAGCTCTGCTGCCTTTGTCTTGTCTTGTTTTGTTTTGTTATCTGAGGGTTTTGGGTTGGCTTGGTTTGACTTGGTTTGGGCTGGATTTTTTTGGACTGGATGTTTTTAGTATTGAACCTAGGACCTTGAGTATGCTATGCAAATGCTGAGCAATTGAACTATATACACTTGTAAATTTCCATTTTCTCATGGTAGATGGAGTAGCTGTAGTGCCCACATGTGTTACTGTGTAGGTTCAGTACAGGATGAGTGGTGAGTACCACTGTCATCCCTACGTATAGGTTACAGCTCTGGTCATCTCTCTGAGTTCATGGCTGTGAGTAGGACACATCCTCTTGGGGAGAGCAGCCCATGTCCACGGCATCAGGGCCCTTGGGTTGCTCTTTGAATGGGCTCCCCTGGTGGGGGTTTCGAATCTGGTTTGGGAGCAGGTGGCAGCTCTAGAAACAGCCAGGCCAGAGGTATCCAGAGGCATGATCAGTCCAGGGTAGAGCAGCAAGAATCAGAAATGATGGGGAGAACCAGGCAAATGGCACTTTCATGACATCAGCTGTGCCTTCAAGATTCTTACATTCCTTTTTAATTACTTAGTTTTAGTTTATAACAGTTTCTGGATGCTGGGTATCTGTGTCCTTCTTGAAACAAATTAGTATCCCTGAGAATAGAGACCCTGCTCTTCATCACTTGGCTCCTGTCTGGCTATAGCCCTGCTGCCCCTACCCCAAACCTCCAAGCATCCCTCCAGGGCAGGGCCTTCCTCCATAGGAATTTTTTGTTTGTTTGGGAGAGAGGCCCTCCAACCCAGCAACACTTGTCCCTATACTGGCCAGGGAGAAGTGGCATCAGGCAACCTGGCTCTCCCTATGGACCATCATAATCACAGACCCAGAAGCAGCCTGGGCCAGGACAGGCTCTGAATGCAGACTGTGCGGTGCCTTGTGTCATCGGGTTCACCTGAAGGGAAATACCAGTGCTGTGCTTACTTCTGACCCTTGCTCTGAAGTCTTAGGTGGCCAGTTACTGACAGCCAAGTTCAGTCTGGACACCAATTATGGCCTAATTTTTTTCAAATCTGACATATCCTACCCTTGCCATTTGCTTTTAGAGATCGTGTCTCACTGTTCTAGCTTGGGCCAGACGTGGAGTTTCTTGCCTTCGTTGGTCTGTGTCTTCATGTACTGATACCAACTCTGCTCCACATTCCCAGGCCCTGGATCTTGGTCCTGATGTTCTCTCATTCTGCAGCCCTCCCCAGCCTACTACCTGCCTTTGAACACAGATTGAGGGTTTGGCTGCCATGAGAAAGTGGCCTTTGGGGCTTCCTGGACCACTGGTCCCAAATCATCTTGTGCCTGATTGCTTTCCCAGTATTGGGGCTGACTCCAAGCTCCCCATTGAGTGCTGTGGACTTCTCTGGACCATGTCAGCTCCGCTTGTTTTCTAGACTTGCAAAAGAGACTTAAAACTTCTAGGCCCAAAGCTTTTGGGAAGACATCTCTCATGGGAAGGTCTCTTCAAATAGCAGATGGAAGTCTAAAATGGACAAGTGGCAGGTGTGCGCCTTCAGACCTCACCCTCACCAGTGAGGTGAGTGGACTGCAGACTTAGAATCCCATTCCAGCGTCTTCATCTTAGCTGTGGCCAGGTCGGAACAAGGTGGATGGGCAGTGACAGCCACGCCAGAAGTCCTGACTGCATCACTTCTGAGGGTTTTATTGAACTGTGAGTCTCATATGCTCAAGTGGTTACAAGAAAACATCCTTAATTTTTAGAGAGTGTTTAGGGGTGAGATGTCACAAGGCTTGTCATTTATAATAAATTCTCACCCTTCCCCCAAATAGATGAGCTAAGCCAGTATAGGGGACAGTTAGGGACAGCTGTGAGATGGCTCAGTAGGCGCTTGCCACCAAACCCCAGGACCTGAGTTCAATCCTCAGGACCCATATGCTTAATAAGGAAAAGGTTTAGCGTCTATTGACTTTGACTTTTGGTGTGTTACATTAGCCTTTCTGCTTTCTGAAGGTTTGAAACTGTACAAGATAAAATTTAAACAGCCAAGCCAACATGCTTATATTTGCACTATGGAGAGATCACACTCTGGAAGCTGTGGAGGGCAGGTGACTTGGACACTAAGAATCCCTAAGGACAGTTCAAGATGAGAAGTGTTGAACAGGGAAGCCCAGTACAGCCCGGTGAGGGGACTAGAGTGCTATGCTGGCATCGGGAACCTGCTCCAGGAAGAACTGCCTGTAATCGTGGCAGGTCATACACAGCTGGACTGCAGCAGTGACCTTGGGGGTTGGCAGCAGGCGATAGGTGGTGTCTCATCTGAAGCGAAGGCATAAATCCTAGAGAGGAAGCAAGAGAGAGGCCTAGAGCACAGTCTGTCAATCCATGGGATGCCAACCTTAGGGGCAGGTGAGAAATAATACTCAGGAAATTTAGGCTCTGATCAGTCATGCAGAAGCTAGGGCTAGTCCCTGTAGAAGGGATTTGTACCTAACTCCACCAGACCCCAAGTGCTTGTGTCCACAGTCTTCTCTGCTATCCATGCAGGGATTCGACCAGCCCTGTTCCCTGTCCTGGGCAGGAGGAGGAGCTTGGACAGCAAAGTCTCTCTCGGCTAAGCATCAGGAGCAAACATGACTTGAATCATTGCATAGTTTCCATGCAAAGCGGCTGGGGCCCCTGAGCAAGTTGCCTTACTTCTCGGGGCCTCAGTTTCTTCTTCTGTCCATGGGGATGATGGTGCTTACCCTGGCAGAAGTGAGGTATGATCACACTCCTGAGTCTAAAAGACCACAGCTGTGTCCAACGATGGGTGGTACACCTGGGTTCTTAGGAGAAGTGTAAAGTGTCCCCTTTTGATGTCTGTCGGGTGCCTGTTCCCCAGGGCACAAGTAAGTGACCCCAAGCTAGTAACAACAGTGATTTGCTGAGGGAAATCTTGGGGAATGGTACACACATGCACACACATGTATGCACACACACACTGGCCCGAGATTCTGTCTGGCTAAGAGTTGACTCTTGGTTAGCTCCATAATTGAAATTCTGGCCAGTGTCCTTCTAAATGCAGCAGCAGCTGCTGGCCTAGCACAGGGAAGCCACTGACACTGAGTGTGGTGTTTCTTCATAGATCAACTCGGCCCCTCCCTACAGGAGCCTGGGGTCTGCAGGCTCTCTCACCCGCTGCACTGGGATGCCAGTGTGGTGATGTATTGAGTACCCTAATAAACTTTGCCTGAAGATCAGAGAACAGAACAAGCCACTAGATTAAACATAGATGCCAGGCAGTGGTGGCACACACCTTTAATCTTAGCACTCGGGAGGCAGAGATCAGTGTAACTCTCTGTGAGTTCAAAGCCACCCTGGACTACATGAAATTGACTCAGTCTAGGAGAGAAACAGAGCCAGGCAGTGGTGGCACACGCCTTTAATCCCAGTACTGGGAAGCACACACTCCTTTAATCCCAGGAAGTGATGGTGGGCGGAGAAAGGTATAGAAGGCGTGAGGAGACAGGAACTAAAGGCTTTTTGGCAGAAGCGTCCCTTTCGGCAAGAGACTTTTTCAGGCTGAGGAGTCGGTGAGGTAAGAGGTGGTGGCTGTGGCTTGCTCTGCTTCTCTGATCTTTCAGCTTTCACCCCATTATCTGGTTCCAGATTTCTTTTATTAAAAGACCGTTTAGCAGTTCATGTTACAGACAGGTGCATGGGGCTGGAACCAAGCTCAAGTGAAAGGTCCCCGCAGAGACCTCCCCGAACAAACTAGAAGCAAAATCTGCTTCTTCCTAAGGACAACATGCATGTTTCCAAGCCTTTCAAAGCAAGGCAGGTCAATCGAGTTATAATTGGCTCTCTAATTAGAACTCCCACGAGCTGTTAAATTCTCTACCTGCCCATTGTGTCTTCTACAAAGGTAGCAAATACACTTCTGCCTTTGAAGAGCCTGCTGCAGTCACCAGCTTCCTGCTGGCAGCAGCCCCTCTCCAGGCACCACTGCCTCACTCAGATGCCTGCAGACCCACCAGCAAGCATGCCAGGGACGGACGCAGCTGTTGCCTGAGAAGTAGCTACAGGCAAGTCAGGCTCCAAAGAAGGTCATGTTGCTGGCAACCAACTGGAAGCTGCATAGAAAAGTTAGTCATGTTTCCGAGGTGATACATTCCTGGGGAGATACCATAGAGCCTGGGGCCCCCTACAGGAGCTGCTCCCTGTGTCTCTCTCGGTGCTGAAGACAATTGATTTGTGTGTGTTGTTCCCGTCAACCCTCAGAGGGCAGCATGGTTTGGACACTAATATTGGTGTCTGGTGGCTCGAGTGTCACCTGGAGGCACTCCAGCAGTTTCAGCTGCATTTGGAAGGGTACTGGTCCCACTTACCAATGCTGAGGCCTCTTGCAGCTCCTGCCAATGAGGAGGCTCCCACAGTGCATTCTGGGCCCATCGAGCATAGCCTTCTCCTCTAACTCCAAGCTGCTGCAGTGAGCTCACGTGGGTAGCGTGAAGTCAGTCTTGTTGGGAGAACTTAAACTGTGGAAAATGGCAAGTGGCACGAGTCTGGGCTTCTTTCATTTGGAGAGTCATCTTAGCTGGTACATCACTTGCACTCATGGGCCAGATGGGGACTTATTATGAAGGAGGGAGGCAGAGAGACGTGAGAACAGTGACCATGGGTAGAGAAGAGCACTCAAGGCTCCACCTCGGGATTCATCTGCAGAAGATGCCCTGGCGCAGAGCAGACAGCATGCCTGCCCTCTAAGTAGAAGTGGGGCTGAAAGAAGCCGGGGAGGAACTGCAGAACTACCTGGGCCAGGGCCACAAAGAGTAGTGGCTAGGAGTACGCAGTTTAGAGCAGAAAAAAACAGCCTCTAGAATCTAGATCTGACATACTGGAGACCTGTGTAGTACAGAAGCAGTCATGCCAACCTCTAGTCTGCCCTCGGGGATGTAGACATGGTTCTGACCCAGCACGAGTGCCTCACCCCATTGCCTGCCCTTCTCCCAGACATGGTAGTTGTGAAAGTCACATGGGGAATGAGAGATTCCCCCAGACCCCAGAGGAGACAGACATGAGGTCTCCCTGTGGACTTGCCCCTTCCATGTTCTTAGGAAAGAGGGGCTTGCTTTTAGCAAAGTGTCCAGTCAGAGAACAAGAGTTGCCTGGCACAGGATTATAGAGCAGCCGATCCTGGATCAGCCAGCGCCTGTAACAGGTCACCTCTGGGTATGACCATCCAGGTTAGAGCACAGAAGAGCCATTACCTTTCCTGGGTCTCTAGGATATACATGTCACAGTGAGCAGGACAGCCACAGGAGTGATGGCGGATGCTTTAATTTATTCTAATTTTCCAGCCTCCCTCCAAGTCATTGGTCATGCCCCCAGGGACCCATTTTGAGCTTCTGAGAAATCAGGCATGCTCAGTGTTGGCCACAGCTCATTCCATAGCAGGGATCACATACAAATGAGCATGGTCCCTCACAGCCAGCAGGTGAGCAGCACCTCCCACGCCAGCTCCCAGCACTGACTGGGAACTCTTGAGGAGAAGCCTCTGATCTTGATGCTGATTTATTCTGCACTCAAGTGGGAATGATAAGAGCTCGGTGTGTGGGGAGAGAGTGCCTGCTGGGTCTCTGTTCTTCTCGCCTTTCCTCGCTGAACTGCGGCTTTCTCTGCGATGGTGGACCAGCAGCTCAAGCGTGTGATGAGGAGTGGCTGAGTGGAGCCTAGCACTGGCCAGTGAGGCCCATCCCTTTCCCATCCAGATAGAAGATTATGAGTTGTCTTGTTATTTTAGGGACAATTTTTCCAAGGCTAATCATTTTCAGACCCCCCTTCATCGGAAAATGTCTTATCATTTCTGTTTGTTCCTGTTTAAAAATGGAAAAATTGCTCTTGCCAGACCCTGGCAGGGATGGGGAAGGTACTGGCCAAAGTGACCACATCCACCCTGGCAGGTAGTAAATCATCCCCGTGTTTGGATCCCAGTGAGTCAAACGATCCCCATGGAACCAGCACCTGGAGACCATCCGCTTTGGTTCCCTGTCTATTGAAAAGGCTGTGGGGAGTGCTGAGGCTTTGTGTCATCTGGGCAGCCCTGTGGAAGTTCAGATGGGGCCCAGAGAAGTCCCCACGCAACCTTCAGGGATAGGTGTGGGAGCTGACGTTCCTGGCTGAAGGGACCATCATCATCCCCACCTCCCACACAGCATCTGCACGGGGCCCAGAGTACAGTTGGCACAGAAGCTGGACAAGAGGGGTGATGGGCAGGTCCAGGACATGATACCCATTCCATAGTCATCTATGGAGTATTTAAAATATACCAAAAAATGTCCTAGGGGCTGGAATGGCTTGTAATTAACAGCATGCATTATCTAAACACTGCGAGTCCCAGGGGTGGAAGGAAAGGTGAGTAAAAATGTCCTCTGCCTCCAAGAGCCTGGGGTTCCCTAGTCCAACAGCTGGTGGCTTCTGCGCTGTACTGTTAACTTCTTTCCAAGTTTTCTATAAATCCTGGAACCTTCTGGCACTCAGTGAGCCCAAGCTCATCCACCTGCTCCTAAGAAGACAGAAAGCCCAGGAGCCCTTGGGGCTGCACTTAGCCTCACCTGTAGCCACTCTGTGTGCAGAAGGGGATCAGGACTGGCCCCCTCCCCTGGCAGTATGTGGTGAACACAGCCCTAAGCTCTCCTGTGGCACTCAGTTTTGCAGCTGAAGGTTAGCACTCACTCAGCCCCTTGGTCTTGCCCAGCCTCTTCCTTGAGAAGCCTTCCTGGTCATATCAGCTACTACTTCTCAAGTCCTAGGACAGCATACATGTTGAGTATGTAATGGTGCTCCCAAAATATGTGGTGCTCCCAAAATACGCTTTAAATAAGAGACCTTACCAGTCCTATACTCTGCCCGCTGTTTTTGAGACTGAAAAAGTGAGACTCTTAGAGAAACTCAGTCTAGGTTGGCATTCGGTAGAAGGTCCCACAGTAGGTTGGAGAGAGGATGTCCCACCAGCCGTTGGGCTGCTCCCGGCCCTGCCTTCTGCCCAGGCATCTCACTAAGGTTGCTGGATCCAGGCTTTTGCTTGCGCTGGTGGTGGAAGATGGTCAGACTGAGTGCAGAGAGCACCCCCAAAGGCATGGCTTCCCTCTCCACCTCTCCGAGAACAGGTTGGCCCTGTGAGGCTAGGCACTCCGGTTTGGATATATTATACTCCCACAGGCTCATTTGTGTGAATACTTGGTTTTCAGCTGATGTCACTGTTGCAGGGAGGGGACCTTAAGGAGGAAGTAGGGCCTCACTTGTGGGTATAGTCACTGGGAATCAGGCTTAAGGGCAATAGCTCAGCCCCTCAGCTTGCTAGTCTGTCAAGGTGTAAGCAAGCGGCCTCACGCTTCTGCCTCCGCAGCCAAGAGCCCCTGTCCACCCTCAAACCTTGAGCCAAAATAAATCCCTCTTCCCTGAAGCTTCCTGTCTGGTTTACAGTCAGGTGGTGAGGAAGAGGACTGCACCAAGAATCTGCCAGGCTACTGGAAAGAGATTCCAGGCTTGGGCCACCATAGTAGGGGCCAGCGTCTCTCAGACTCCCACTCTTAGGCCCTGTGACTCTAGGAAACCCTCAGTACAGCTTCTCTGTTGGCTGGTTACATGTAAATTGTTGTGACCATGACAAGCCCATAATTGGAAGCCCTGCCCACCCCCAACCAAGGCCCTGAGAATATGCCCCCTGTGCTAGAGGAGGTGAGCCTCTTATGTGGGCCTGCTCAAGCCACCTGTGGAAACAGTGGTCCCAGACAGCAGTGTCTCAGCCGGCACACTGCCTGGGGTGGCATACCACCTTCCCAAACAGGCAGGGACAGAAGCCTCCTGTGGAGGCAGGTAGGCCCCCCTGGGAGGTAATTAGCACCACACTTTCCATTGCGTGGATAACTTGGGCCATGGGGAAGCGCTTGACTTCAGGGCTGTCCTGCCTTGTTTTCTGCCTGGCTTGTTGTTGGCGAAGGTAGATAAAAATAAATAAATAAGTCAACCAGGGAGATGTATAAATAAGTCAACCCGAGTCTCCTGCCCATTGCCAGTGGAAAAGTACCAGTAAGGGCAGCCAGGTAGCACCCACAGAATCAGACGCACTGACTAGGGAATGGCAGTCGCCACAGCATCAGGACCAAGGCACTTCTCTCCTAAGAGCAATTCAGGTCCAGCCTATGAGCTCATCGCATTGCAGCAAAGCAGTTGGGGGAGGGAGCCAGAGGCTCAGTTTGGACCATTACCAGGAACGGCCTCCAATTTCAGCGTGAGGCAGAGGCCCATCCCCACACCTTGCTAAGGACCCAAGGCTTCCTTGTCACTTCGCCCCCATCAGTGGCCCTGCTCTCTGCTCACTGCTGTCCTTTGATGCTGCTTAGGATTGACTGGCCTGACGCCTCCTCAATTGGGTCAGCACACCAGGCAGAGCTTCGGAGGCGCTAATGCGGTGCTTCTGTGCTGACTGGTGGTTGAATTTGTGAGCAGCATGCCTCAGACTGCTGCCAGCAGGAACTCCCCTGGTGCTGGGATTCCCCACAGCCCCCTGCCTGGACTCCAGGGTCCCCGCCTGCAGCAACACCAAGCACCAGGTGCTGACACCAGGGCCACTGAATATTCCCTGTCTCAGGGCCAGGGGGCAGCATTCAGACTGCCTGGGTATGATTTTCCAAGGCAGCATGACCCCAGAGAGGAGCTGAGACATACAGTGTCTTTCCGCTAGAAAAACCACATCTCCCTCTCGACCAGCAAAATCATTGCACATTGACCCCAGGGGTAAGTCAAGGTGTCTGGGGCCAGGGCAGTTTGTCCAAGCCAAGTGCCTGCTTCTGACACCGTTGTGACAGTGACACCCAGCTCCTCGGCCTCATTGCCTTCTGATTGGGCTTGGACTACTTATTAAATGACCTCATCCTCTCAAGAGCCAGGCACCTGCCTTGGGGTGATGTGTCCAGTGGGAGGGATTAGATACACATGGGGTCTTCTGTCTCAGAGGCGTCTTGGGGTCACAGCACCCACACACACAGTTAAGTGGTCATGGGTCCTAAGCTTCAACCTTCTCATCCTTTTAGCAGGTGGGTAAGAGAGCTGTATCTTGTCATCTGGGACAGTGGAGTGCTGTCCTGTAGCTTCCTTCCCTCAGGCAGACATTGGTTCTGCACACTTAAGGGACAGCCCTTCAGGACACTAGACCAGGACAAGACCCACGGCAAGTCCACCCTCCAGGCCCACGCCTGTGCTCTTGGAGGGACAGGAAGCATGGCTCCTGTGACAGTCTGTGCCCCTGAGTCTCTAGCCAGCCACACGGTGCAGGCACCCACAGTGCCCCATGCACGATTATGGATGGAAGGAAAGAGCCAGACATCGTAGTTGTGGTTGTAGCAGAGTGGGCAGAGCTCCATCCTGGGGACACAGATACCAGAATGTTCCGCAGCTCTCTTGTGTGATCCCAGCGTAGGGAGGGCAGTTGGCTTTCCACCTTCATGGGTTCTGTATCCACAGCCTCATCCAACCGTGGGTTAAAGCTGTTTGGGGGTGGGGGAACACATCTGTTCAAGATACATACCGACTTTTTCTTGTCGTTGTAAGTGTTTCAGCATGGCAGCTGGCAACAGCATTTCCATGGCAGTGGATTCAGTACATGATGTAGAAGTGATCTTTCTTCAGAACCCTAAAGATGTGCCAGGGGTAGGAGTGAGGGATTATTGGATCTCTCTGTTCCTCTTCCCCAAAAAATGAGACCACATTGAATAAATCTCCTTTTTCTGCTTTTCTCTTAAAAAAAAAAAAGCACATAGGTAATAAGCAAACAAACAGTACATTATCTGTACAGGGATTTCAGCCGACTGATTATTGGGGACTAATCTCCCCATCCCACCCCACCCATAAATAAGGATGATGGGCCTGGGGGTGCTCCCGTACCTTACTCTCCACACCGCCTAACTGTGGGAAGGGGCAGGCTTTGGGGCACCTCAGGCCTTGGAAGTGACTAGCCAGGTGGCTGTGGTCCCTTCCTAGACTGTCCCAGTGATCCCCAGTTCTCTAAAAGCCACCACAGCCTGTAGATAGGTTGACACTAGTGCTGAGCACCCCCTTTGAAAGAAATGAGGCCAGAGGAAATTGAAGGCCTGGGCTGAGCAGGCCCGTGGGCTTACAGCCAGACTGCGGGCACCCCCACTGCCTGAGAGCCCATCACTCCAGCGTTCCTGATTGCAGAATACACTGTAGGATATTCCAGACCATTCTGAAAGAAAGCTGCTTTAAAAGATTCCACTAGTCACACGCCTTTAAAAAACATTTCAAAAGGAAAAGCCATCTTCATGCTTTCCTAAGGCTTAATGGTGACTTTCTCTGAACCCACGGTGAGGCCTCCTCCTTTGAGGATGCAGAATGCAGTCATATGGAGAGAGGGTTGAATTTACCATGTTGGAAAGCCCAGAAGGTAGGGACAGAGGAAGGGAGGAAGCTAGTCCAGAAGTTCCCTCCAGGTCCTTAAAGACTGCCAGATAGAAACAGAAGGGGACTTCTCCACATGACTTCAGGGGACTCGGAGCATCAGAGCTTAGGGATTAGATAGAAAGGCTCAGTAGAGGTCAGTGAAGGCCAGGGCCGCAGGGGGAATAGGAAGGAATAGAGGACAGCAGGGGAGTGGAGAGCAACTGGTCAGAGCAAGACTAGACCCTATAGGAGGCCGGCCGCTGGCCGCTGAGAAGAGCAGAAAGCCAGAGCCTGTCATCTGAGGACTGCGCTTTCTGCAGCTGCTTGGCCCCAGGCTGATGAAAGTAAGAGGTTTGTCTGCTTCTGAGTGGATGCCAGAAGGCCTAGTCTCCAGAAGGCCCATTTCTTCACGTAAAGATTTGACCTGGAAAAGGAGCCCCGTGGGAGAGCAACCTCCTGCCCTCAAATATCACTGGTGAACAGAGGCCTGCTGTCTGTGGGGGGCAGTGGGGGTCCTTCAGGAGAGGCACCAGGCCCTTTCCTCCTGGTGTTTGCAGGAGGTGTTTGTGAGTGAGGAAGAACTTCAAGGGTTTGTGCTAAGTGCCAACACCTCTGCACCCCCAGCCCCTGCCTCGAATACCATATCCCAGGGCTGACTAGGAGCTGTCTACAAGGTGGAGTATTTGTTATAGTTAGCTTGGAGGAAAGCGAGAGAAGAAGGAGGCAGCTGGCATTCAAGCAGGGCTGGGGTGGGGGAGGGTGAAGGGCAGAGGCCACAGGGATTAGAGGTTACCTTTAATGTCACCCTAGTCCTGTCCATCACCGGTGGAGAAAGGCCACCCAGCACCAAGCTTGGCCTCACCCAGTACTTGCAGAACCCTTTCCTCCACCCCTGCTGCCCTTTGGCAGTTCCTCCTGCAGTGCGACAGGGCTCGCCGCCGCTGCTGCTGGCAGCTGGCATTTCCCTCCTGTCCTTTGTCCCTGCAGTCTCCCCTCCACTGCCCTTCAGCCTAAGTCCCCAGAGCAGAACTTGAGCTGCCCTTTGCTGTTCTGGAGGCTGAGCAGCCTCATGAATGCTCTGTCCTCCCTGAAGCGCCTGGAGGCCACCCAGAGATGGTGGCAGAAGCCATGTGTTGCTGGGGGAGGGCTGCATGCTACCACACTGGGCTACCTGCTGCCTCTGCATCTTAAGTGGGCACAAGTGTGTCAGGAAGGCTTGGGGTAAACCGGATCAAAACTGTTTCAATTGACTCAAGCTGGAAAACCAGCCCTGCTCCCTTCTGAAAGACGATAGGGTCACCTGACATCTGGGAGCCTTGTCCAGGGAGCCTAGTGGCAGTGTGTGAGCCCCACTCCTGCAGTGTGCTCTGGTGGGCATGGGCAGAGGAATGCAGGCAGGTGGCTGCACTGAGGAGCCCTGGCATAGAGCCAGCCTCGGAGGCTGGCATACATAATTGTCCTGGACACATGCACTTGCCTGTCCTCTGCTCAGAGCAAACAAAGGAAACAAGATGGCCTAGTGGAAACCAGGCCTCCTCACCAGTGGCTGCCGGGATCAGATAGACAAACCCAGAACAGCCCCCACTACCACCTACAGGTGCCGTTCAGTTCCTTCTGCGGGAGTCAGTGGGAAGCAGGATGGGCTGCTCCCGCCCCCTGAGCTGCATCACAGAGTGCTCATGCTCAGAACAGACAGCTCTTCCAGTGCTGCAGAGGAGGAGGGCAGCTGTGAGGCCCAGGGCAGCCCTAGGCTATGTTCCAGTACCACTGCACAGCCATCCTGTCAAAGCCGTTGTCCCCTGCAGGCTCCTGAGAGTGGCACTAGTTCACTGTCAGGCTCTGATTTGAAAGAAACATCGTTTTAAAATACCCCCAGCTTATTCTCTTCTTTCTGATTAGTGCTGTGTGCTGATCCTCCTCATCCAAACTGCCGTGAATGCAGACTTGGCCTAGTTCCCTGTCCCATAAAGCCTCTGTGGTTGAGCCCCAGCTCTCTCTGGAGCAAAGTCTCACACTGCTTCAGTTGACCACCACAGCTGTACCAACTCGTGGGTACAAAACAAAACAAAAAAGCCTTCACTTTCCCAGGGCAGCTAGAAGAGCCAGGGCAGGGCACTGGTCTGGGTCGGTACTCAGTCATATTCTTGAATCCAGGATGTTTCAGGGCTTGCTTATTTACCCTTTCTGTCTTGATTCCTTGCCACCTACCTGGAGGTGCAGAGACGCAGGGGCTCATCCGGTCCCTGCCCTGTCGTCACCCACCGGAAAGCCCAGTGAGGAAGTAGGAGGGGATTTTCTGCGATCATGTAACATCTCTCACAGGACAGTTGAGCAAGCTCTTGAAATGGCCATCAACTCCTTGCATACTAAAAACTCATCCACGCTGCTGGCCCCTGGTGTTTGTCTGCCTGTGGTTTTAGAGGAGCCACCAAACATCACTGCCTTGAGCCACTTACCCTAACCCTGCCTCCTGCAGGGTAGCATTGATGGCATTTCTGACCTAGAAGTGGGAACAAAGCTATTAAAAGTCCAGTGAGTGACAGATGGCTACCTGGAGACAGTGTGCGGAGTGAGGTGGAGCAGAAGTCATCCGTACCCTGCCTGGAGAGCGCCCAGTACTCATCCCCCAGACACTGCCTGGAAGAAGTACAGCCCGCTGGAGACAGGACACCTGGCCCCAGCTACAGCTGAGCACATGCATTCTTAGCAATGGCTTCTTCAAGAAGGATGCTTTCATGGATATCACCTGCCTATGTCTGTACCCTGGGACAAGCAACAGACTGTGGCATGCCTGGAGTTCAGCAAATGGCTGCCCTTGCTCTTGGGCAGAGTACCATGGACATGTCCAAGATCCCCAAAGGAACTTTGGCCTTGAAGGCTCTGACTCGGTGCACCGCAGCCTTCCCAAGGCTCCTGTATCCTCCCTAGGCATGTGGCAAGGTGTGGAGTCTAGGGCAGTAATTACCACAACAAAAAGGCAGATGCTAATTGCCCTCAAACTAGCCAAGTCCATGTTATCACATTTGAAATAACAGGTTTAATTTAATCCTTTATTTCTAATTTGGTGCATCACCAAGATCGTATTTGTATAAAACACCTGATTAGAATAATTACAAGCTTGGGAAGCTGTCTGCATTTGTGTCTAATGAAAGGGGCTAGTAAGGGAGCTCCTGTCCCCTCACACTCTACGAGAATGAGCTAGAGCTATTAATCCACGGAGTCTGTATAACAGGCAAAGGGATTTATTAGAAGATAAAACTCACTACAGCCTGAAAAACCGAGCTATAGCCCACACTGATCTTCTTCCTAGTCCAAGATCTGCCTGGTCATCCCCAGCATTCAAACCATGAGGGAGCGAAGGGTGCACTGCAGATGTGCATGCCAGGTCTTAAGGTTCCCCCTCCAGCAGCCACGCCCCAGGGGCATGTACTTCAAGATCATAGGCAGGTACAGCAGTTACCTGCTGCCTCTCTAGGGGCGGTGCTTCAAGGTCATAATCAGAACAGCTACCCACTGCAATGAGAGGACCCAATGGTAAGGGCACACACATGTGTCACAGTTCCAGTCCCAACTCACAAGGTTGGGGCAGATGCCCCCTGCTGATGGCACAGATCTGTAGCAATATCCACTTGGTGATGGTCAGGATGACGGGGGTGGAGCCAGCACCTAGCACTGGACGGGGCTGGTGTCATTTGACATTTTCACTGCTCTTTAAGACAGGCCTGCACCACATCCACTTGTGTCCCAGCACATCTGGACCATCAACCCTGTAGACTGTGTTCGCTTTGATACGGAGGCAGTTGTGAGTTCCAGGATCATGTCGTCAGCATTCCTTTCTTTCTCTTGCTTCGTAGAGGGCTGAGAGTCCATGCTCCTGACCTACCTGTGAGGAGCCGTGGATCCTGGGCTTGTCAGGGAATAGGGAAGCCCAGGACTTTGTTGGGACTTGAGTTCCAGCAGGAAGCGCTAGGCTGACTGAGGTAGAGGAAGCGGGAGGGGCTCAGCAATGTGGCCACTGGCAGCCAGCCTGGCTGAACCACGGAAGGGCTACAGCCAGCGGCAGTGGGAACAGTTAAATACAAAGCTCTGGAGCGAGGCTTCTGGTCTTTGGAGAGGAGAACAGGCAGGGCCTGTGGGATAGTGGTGTTGTGGTTAGAATTGCTCTTCAAGGCCAAGGCAGGGAAAGAAGGCCTCTCAAGGCATGGAAGGGCCTGGGTCACACAGCCAACTCCCAGCTACTCCTGGCCAACCTTTTGCTTATCAAGAACATGCTGTGGTGGTTCCTACAGTGTGACTGATTTCCCAGATGACCTTGGCTCACTGGGGGAGTAAGGAGAGGCCTATCTTTCATTCCTGTGACAAGCCCACACTGGCAGCCCCCATAAGCCTCCAGTTTTAGGAATTCATTCCACAGAACACATTGCTTGGGAAGCTCCAAGGTCACCTGAGAGGGGCAGCCTGTCTCTACCTTAGGAGTCAGGTCCAGGTCTATGAAGGGCCAAAACCTAACCACTAGGGAACCGCAGAGACACCACCACCCCACCATCTACCTGGCACCGAGGGTGTCAATCATTTGCGTCTATCAGGACTCTTCTTGTAGGACTTTAGCAGGGAATGACCTCTGCTCTATACCCTCACAGCAGGCTGCACCATGTTCAGTAGATGCCACAGCAAAACAAAACTCCTAGCCTAGGGACTGGGACCCACTTTAGCAGAGTGAAACCAGTAGCCATTGAGAGAACAGTACCCTCCAAGTCCCCACACTGGGCCACTTTTTGGCTAACAGGACATACCAGCAAGCCCAAGCAATGGAAGGCAAGGAGTCCTCCTGGGCCGTGAATAAATGAGCAGGATGTTCTCAAGCTGCAGGCCACAGCTGTGTTTGGACTAGGAACAATTTCCCAATCATAGCATGCAGAGGAACGATGCAGTCATGAACTAATGATTAGAGAAACAAAGGAAAGACAGTGTGGCTACTTGATGTCACCTGCACACACTGGAGTGTTCTCTCAGAGGACCCACAGAGCCCCTGCCACAGCCACAGCCTCAACCTTGGGTCACCTCTTCAAGCCACAGGAACAGGGAGGACCCAGAGGGCAGACCAGGCATCTTGTTCCCACCTGCAGAGAAGTGAGCAGGGATGCCTTTGTGCCTTCCAAGGTGGCCTTTCCCTTGTCACCTGCCAGAGGCATGCAGTGTGTCTCCTCACCTGAAAGCCATCCAGTACCTTTTTCTCCAGTGTGTTCAGAATTATGACATACTGGGATGCATCTTGAGAGAAGAAATGGGCCCCTCTTGTGACCCCTTCACACTGCTGCTTGTGGCCACCTTCCAGACCCTGTCTGTACCTGTCTCCTGTTGGCTGCTTGGAACGTTCAAAGGAGAGCTAGACAGGTAGCACTTTCTAGAAGGATCAGGCAGGAAGCTCTTAGTATTGATGTTCTGCTTTCCTGCCCTTGGGGTTGGCAAGTGATTATGTTAGGTTGTCATGTTTCTAGAGGAGGTCTGGGTGAGAGAGCTCCATCCTAGACAGGGGGTGGGAGTACTCGCTGTCCCACCACCTGCCGTTGCCCCCCACCATCCAGCTTCACACAAAGAAGTTTGAACAGACCCAGGAGCTAGGAACAGGGATTCTGCAGTGGTCCATTTTCACGCCAGAGGCACAGTACTCTAGAGAAGCCATTTTTGCTCACTTGAAAAGTTGGAGCCACCTGATAGGGTGACAGTTGTCCACAGCTGGAGTTCACTGCCTTTTAGGTAGTGAGAGTGCCCCTCAGCTTAGTACATACTGGGCTTGACCATGCCTTCTGAGACAGCTCTGATGTCCCCTAGGGGATCCAGTCCACATAGGACACTGCTGGTCTTGTGGCAGACATTGGTCAGGCATTTGCTGTCTGCACTGTGTGGTTGTGCTCATCCTTTCAGGAAGGCAAGCCCCAGGGCCGAGTGTCTTTCCCTGTTCCTACCCAGTTCCCTTACTCTCTAAGAGGGGTGGAGAGGAAACCCATGTACACCGGGACCAGCTCTCTGGGATGGCCAAGCTACCTCTGCCGTCACCCTCAGTCCTCATTGCTCCTCCTCCATTTCCTCTTCCTCGTCCTCACCCTCCTCCTTCTCACCCACCAAGACTTCCTGAACCCTGTCCCCCCAGCTAGGGTTCTTCCTCCTGTGACCCCCAGTGGAAGACCTCCACAGGTTCCGTGTTGTCATCCCACTGACCACCAGCTCTTCCCAGCAGGTGACTCGGAAGACAGTGCAACTGTTTAGGTCCCTGCAGGGCACATGTCCTGAGGAGGGGTGAGCTGAAGTTGCCCCATGGGCCTGTGCAAGCACTTACTTCATGGGTGCGCTGAGAGTGAGCACCAGTTGCCCGTTCTCATGGTGCCATCACCTGCATGTGTCTCAGGCCACAGTTAGCACTGTGCCTGCCACTTTTGTCCCTGAGACTTGACCCAATGCTCTTGCCTGGTGGTAAAGTACAATTGTGAGAGTGAGCTAGGCCCACCTTGGGGTAAACAGAAGCTATGTCTAGAAAGAATAAGGCTTATTGGGAGAGTTGGGGTTAGATTTGAGTGATGACTGGTCATGCTGTATTCTTGGGCAGGAAAATTATCCACCATAAAGATGTCAGCTTTTCCATGAACACCTAGAGATTCATTGTAAATACAGTTTGACTCCCACAGGGACTGAACAAAGGATTGTCACATTTGTCTGTAACAGTTCAAGGCAAGATGGTCAGGAAATATTTAAAAGCAAAAGGTAAAGAGGAAAGCCTGTAATCCTACGTATTAAGATATGACTCACGGTTGTGGAAATTCCAACAGCGTGATGCTGATACAGAGGCTAGCTATGTAGCTCATTGGATCATAGTAGATGGCCCCTGTTTCCTGCTCCTGTCTGCTGTATGACAGAGGCAGTGCCCTACTGAGTGAACGGTAGGCAGAATTAGCCATTTTGTATCTTGCACAGCAGCAGAAATCCAGGTCTGTGTGCCAAGGCAAAGTAAACTACTTAAAACTGGATAGGTCACAGCACACACTGAAGAGTGTTAGCCCTGTGGAGGGTTAACTTTCTAAGCTAGGGAGTGACACACCCCCTCCAGATTTATAGCTATGAATGAATTTAAACACCGAGAACTTAGGGGGCTGGGGCATGACTTCACAGTCCTGAGTGCTCATTGCCTTTGCAGAGGACCCAGGTTGGGTTTCCAGCATCCATATAGTGGCTCATAAACAACTGTAAGTTTAGTTCCAGGGATTCTGCGCCTTCTATGGCCTCTGTGGGCTCCTGAACATACATGGTGCACAGAAACTCACACAGGAACACACACATATACACAAAAAGAATAAATGTGGGAGGGGAGCCTTGGTTCAAAGAAGATGATGGTAGCATAGTCTTCTAAAGGGTCCTGAAGAAGGCAGGGGATCCAGCTAATCTCAGTTATTGAAGAAATGCAGCTCTCAACATGGAGGACCATACTGCACTCATCTTAGCACAAATGAAGAGCCGAGATGGAAGGGATGAGGGGTGGTACCTACTGCCCTCCGGACCAGACCAGTGAAGCTGACCCCACAGAAAATGTACAGCAAGCGTGAGAACTCTAATCAGAGTCATGGCCTCTACTTACCACTTTGGAGACATTTACCCTAAAGAGAGACTTTCCAAAAGACAGAAGGCCACTGTGAGGGATGCTGGCGACATTGGACTCCCCGCCCCCTTCATCCTTCACCCAGATCATCCCTCTGTATCTTTTCATAAATAGACCATGAGGATTTCTCAATAAATTCATCTTACTAGAGGTTTTTGGAGGTGTAACAGACTGACAATCTAGTCAAGAGTAGCTGCACATGCCTTTAGAAGGCAGAGGCAGGGGATTGTCACAAATTAGAGGTCAGCATAGTCTACAAAGTAATACTCCTAAAAATACAGAGGAACCCTTTCTGGAAAGATGGCCATGGCTTTGTGACATTCAAGAGTAGAGGTTGGCCATGACCTCAGTGTCTCTCCACATGAAGGAAAGGCTAGTTACATAAGAGTAATGCCATTAGATAAAGAGGCGCTTCCTGACCTGCGCAACTGGGAAACGTGGCTATGGTCAGATGTTTGGGGATCAACACAAACACCCTGACTAAAGCTGAAAGGTGACTCTGCACAGCTGAGCAGGGCTGAGCACTGGACATTAGCATGAGGCACTTGATTAAGGCAAGGACTGGGCAATTTTTTTAAATGTCAAAACTAGTGCTGCCGCAGATGGCAGACATCTCCCATATAGGCTGGTGTCAGCTAGGACACAGCACATCAGCCACACTCGGTCACTGTAGACCTTTCCAATTGGTTGGTTCTGGATAAATTTTCAAGTGACCCATGTAACATTGCTTTTTGTTTAGCTTTTGATTTGGGGGTGGTGTAGTTGTTATTTTGGTTTGATTTTTGTTTTGGAGTGGGGAGGGTTGCTTTGTTTTGACACAGGGTCTCACTGTAGCCCAGATGGCTTCACACTTGCTACCATGCACCTGGCTGAAATTGCCGTGTTTGCAGTTCAAAGGTGAATAGATTTCAGCAGTTTCTTGTGGTCAAGCAATGTCTTAAATCCTTGCCCCTAAGCCCAGGAGTTGGTTAGAACTTGGCTGTGTGCCTGGAGTAGGAGATACATTCCTACATCCAGAGCCCTTACTCAGGAGCCCAGGTAGGTAGGTACCTGGCGCTCCTTGAGTGTCTGACTCTGTCTCCACAGGCTCTGGTCCTTCACCAGCTGGGCCGCTACAGTCTAGCTGAGAAGATCCTCCGGGACGCAGTGCAGGTGAACTCAACAGCCCATGAGGTCTGGAACGGGCTGGGTGAGGTCCTCCAAGCTCAGGGCAACGACGCTGCAGCCACCGAGTGCTTCCTGACGGCCTTGGAGCTGGAGGCCAGCAGCCCTGCTGTTCCCTTCACCGTCATCCCCCGAGTGCTCTGAGAAGGCCACCCACCTCACCTGCCACACAGGCCCAGGATGCTCCAGCCAGGCTGCCAGGGGTCATCCCTCACCCAGTGGACGGATCGGCAGTACCGAGGCCCTGGATGGATGTTTGGCCACAGTGGAATAACCACGCCAACCCTGAATCATCGCTCTCCCCTCTTGCATTCATTCAGTCTTGTTTTTGCCAGATCCATGATCATTTTCTGAATCTACTGATGTCATTCAAAATGGATTATGTGCCATATTCAGTTAGTTGTCACCTGGGTTTGAAGTAAAATGATTACGGACTTAATCAGCGAATGTAGAAGAATCTATTCCAGGTTCAACTTCAGTGGCAGGACAGATTATTTTTATCAGTGCTGTAATGAAAGCAACTGCCCTGTCCTCTGTCCCCTCTGCCATCTCTCCTGCCCCTCCCTTGGCCCAAAACCAAATGTGAATTTTCTGTTTCCCACCCACTCGTCCATGCCAGGACACCAGCCAACAACTCCTCGGTTTTATTGTCAACAGTTGTACCATGTGGTGAATTACTGTTCCTCTGCCGTTCTCCTAGAGCAAAGCTTGAGTCTAAGAATATTTATATTTTACCAATATATGGCTGTTACAAGAGAAGGAAATATGAGTTATTTAAGTTTAACTTTTTTATGTGAATTCAGAGTTTATTTATCGATGGAAATATGTACAAAGAAGCTTCAAATGGAATATTTACCGACATTCCTTATACATGACAGACACTTGGCTAAACAGGAAGATGATGTTAATAAAAAAATGATTTTTAAATGGACCCCTGGCTTTTGTCTTTCACAGAGCTGGCAGACCAGAGACCAGAGATGGCTCATCTGTGGGTGTAAAGCTCTCCCGTTCTGGGGCCTGCTCTGAACAGTCTGCCTGGGCTCAGGCAGACAGCAGTGGAGAATAGCCTCAGGCCTGGGCTGGCTCCTCAGGTCTGAGCTGGGTGAGCTCTTTCCACCTCCCCCTGGCTTCCAGCTCCTCATTGACATCCATCTGTGGGTCCAGGTCCCAGGGGCCCTGGGCTGGCTCCCCTGTTCTCTGACCTGCCACGCCTTTCTCAACTAAGGACGTTCGTTTGCATACTCACTCACTCACTCACTCATTCGTGGATGAGGAAACATGGAAAGGTCAAGACACTCACTTGGGGAACCGCTTGGCTAAAAAGGGCATTGAGATGCAAGCCTGAGACTCTACCTTTGCCAGATGTCAAGGTCTGCCCTGTGGAGAGAGGCTTTGGGGACCGGGCCATGTGTGAGATGCCCTAATTCCAGTAATGCTGACTGTGACCTAGACAAGTCTTGAGGAAAACCAGACAAATGTAGACATAGTAGAGGGTGAGGACAAAGCATGGGCATAGTGAGGGGCCGTGCTGCACCTCAGAGAAAGTACTCAGGGTACTGTTCTTATAAAGCAGCATAAGCTGGAACAAGCCAGTGGATCCCCCAGAAAGAAACCAGAACAGCTGAAGCAAAGGCCAGAGCCCAGAGAACATCCTGCCCTCAGAGCCCCCAGCACAGCCACATTAGGCTGGAGTGGGGACACACTGGCTGAAGGGACCTCCTAAGTGGAACTAGCCATGTGCCCTGCCGCCTCTTTGATGTTCTTCTCATGATGAAGAGTAGTTCCACCATCCGCTGCGTTCTAGATCTCAGCCGGCTTCATTCCTGCCCCTCCCCCAGCCACCTCTCAAGGCCAGGGTGGCGGTTGTTCCGTGGCGCTGCTGACCGTCTTGTGAAGCTGTGTCAGGAGACCATGGCTTCCCGTATAGCTATTCCTACCTCTCCCTCCACCTCCCCTGCTTCCCCGTCTTCTGGCTCCTCTGCCTGCTCCAGCAGTGTCCACACACTTGGCTCCGGTCTTGTCTGGGGACACCAGCAGTTGACAGGATGCACGAGGCCTCAGAGACCCCTGCATCCTGACACACATGCACACAAGAGGGGAGCCAGCCCCTCCACACTGCCTCTGCTCTTGCCAATTTTTCTGCCCCACTGGTCACTCATTTCCTGCGATTCCCACCCACACGTCACTATCACCGGATGGAACCAGGAAAAGGACATCCTGCAGACGTCTCATGCAGACATTGGAGCTTCCAAAAAGCCAGGCTGTGGCCCCCTCTGCAGGGTCTTGCCCTAGGAGACTCCCACCAGCTCTGCGCCTCCCTGGTGATCCCGAATCTGTCCTTCTCAGGGCTTACTGCCAAATGGGGGCAGTTGTCCCTCCCCGACCTGCTTCTGGGTTAAGCCTTGAATCAGCAGGCAGCTATCAGGGTTGTGGGGTACCAGGCAAGGAATACCGAGGATTTCAGCACTATACTGGCTGCCATCCAGATCTTTCAAGCTAGGCCTGCAAGCAGAACTCCTCCAGACACAGGCCTCACTGGGGTTGGAGACAAGAAGGTGGTGGCACTTTCTGAGGTCTGCCCCCTACCCCCGACAAGGAGCCTCAGCTAGCCAGCTGGCTGTCTACCGTCTCCACCATGGTTCCCTATTCCCAATCTGCCATTTGACCCCTAACTTTCCCTGAGAACAATAGGGTTCCCTAGTGGCCACTGGGCAGTGGGTCACACAGATCTGGCTGCTTTTGTCACCTCTCATGGAGAAGGGACCTTCATCTCCAGTCTCTAAGACAGAGGCAGTGACTTCCTCTCAGGACTGCTGGGCATATTCATAGAGACTAGTCCCCACACATCGTGCTTTCCAGACCAAGCCCTGTGAAGGGCTTCCTCCTTTGTACAGGGCTGAAGGTGAGTGTCACTCGGGATAGGCCGAAGGTTCCTCCTGTCTCTGCTGCACAGATGGATTCACAGATGTGGAAGGTAAGATGGAATTGCTGCTCATGGAGACAGAGGCTACCATGAGGGACAAAGTGAAAAAGTAGGATGTGTTTGGCACAGAACCTGGCCCATTCTGTCCACCAGTCTCAAACCTCCTTGCTTTCTTGGCCCCCGAGAGCCTGCTTGGGCTCTGGGTTCTGCTGAGGTCTGGGGAGTGACCTGAGACCCGAATCACAGCTGCCTGAGGCAGAACCCTGAGAGCCAAGGGCTGGGCTATGGCGTTGTCTGGGCTGGGTTTTCACCTGGGTCTGGCCCTCAGCTCTGAGGAGCCTTATGTGAATCACTGAGCCTCTCAGAGTCTCAGTTTCCCCATCTGCCACACGGGGAGAACAGATTCCTGCCAGGATTCAGAGTGGATGCCAGACACAAGCACGTGACTAGCCTCGAGGAACGATCTACAGCGGTGCCTGCTGTACGGTTACCTGCCTGCCCCCGAGCTGAGCCTGGCCCACACACCCATACCCACGCAGCTCCACAGGCCAAGAACAAAAGAGAGTCCAAGGCTCCTCCTTCACAAGCTAACCTTGCCAGGAGGCACACTAGAGAATGAAAAATGGAAAATCACCCCATTAGCAAGAAGTGCCAGGGCGGCCATGTGGTCTTCCCGGGACAGGGTACAGCTCCCTGGTATTCAAGACACTGCCAAGTGCTCATGTGGAAGACCTAGACAAGGCTGATAGAACGGGATTGTAATGGCAACAAAATCCTCCAAGGCACCTGGACCCCACCACACAGGAGTCTCTGCCCCTGGGGTGCCCCTGAAGTGACAGAGGCCAGTGGCTGCACAGAGGCCCCTGAACGATTGTGCTGTCTGTCTTGGTGACCGTTTGTGGTACTGCTGCAAAATGCCACCGACTGTGAAATGTCTACGGAACACAAATGGCCTGGCTCCAGCTGTACAAGTTGTAAAATCCAAGATAGGGTTGAGGTAGAATCTGGAGAGGACCTCCCAGCTGTGCTGTCCCCTGCTGGAGGAGCAAGAAGGGAAGATGGGAGAGAAGGTTCCGTCATCCTGTGAGAACCCAGTCCCGGAACACCAGCATTAACCCACGCATGAGGCTGCCCACCTCTTAACACTGCTCTCATGCAATTAGATTTCTTTCTTTTTATTTATTTACTTATTGGTTTTTCAAGACAGGGCTTCTCTGTGTAGTTTTGGTGCCTGTCCTGGAACTCTCTCTGTAGACCAGGCTGGCCTCGAACTCACGGGGATCTCCCTGCCTCTGCCTCCCGAGTGGTGGAATTAAAGGCGTGCACCACTACTACCAGGCATATGATTAGATTTCTAACACATACATTTGGTAGGTATGTTCAAGTCACAGCACTCCCAATTTGCACATCCTTAACACCACTAATTTCATGCACTTATTCACACAAAGCAATTCACACTAACGTCACACACTTATTCACACAAAGCACACGCTCAAACCCTTTGGGCCAGATGTAGTAACTAGGCAGTTTAATAAATGCCTCTCACCCACAGGCCTCTGAGTAGAAACTTCCAGATGCCAAGTAACCAGCTCTGGAGTGTGTATTTCTGATCAGGGTTCCTTATATGGCACCTGACCTCTCCGGGTGCACATCAGGATGGATTCACATGTATGCTGTACCGTCCTTCCAAAGGACCGCTACAGGAATTAGATGCACTACAAGAGGTAACTCAGTGTCCTCTGCAGGTTACAGATGGGAAACCCGAGGCTCGGAGCCATGAAGTGACTCCTGGAACAGTCTGCATTGCATCCAGAATGCACCTGACCCTGTGACCCATCCACAATCTCCCTGTGGAGATGGGGCAGAAACTACCAGCAATAACCATGTGATAAAATGCCCAGCACCACTGGTCATGAAGAGACTAAATCCAAGCCACAGTGCAATGGCACATCACTCCCACCAGGATGTCTGTTGGAAAATATAGGACGGGCTTGGAGGGCAAGCTCAGTTGCTAAAGGTACACGTTGCCAAGACTGGATAGTCTGAGATCCCTGAGTTTGATTCCTGGGACCTTCCAGGTAGAAGGAGAGAACTCCCACAAGTTGTCTTTGACCTCCACACGTATGCCGTGGACATGGACACATACAAATACGTGCACATAAATAAGAAATCATTTTTAAATTTAAAAAGGATAGCAGCAAGTAGTGGTGAAAAGATGTGCTGAAATTGGGGCCCTCAGCCACTGCTGATGGGGATGTGAAATAGTGCAGCCATTTTGGAAAACAGTTAAGTGGCTTGTTAAAAACTCAAATCCAGGGATCCTAGAATTCCTTTACATTCACCCCACAGGAAAGGAAATACATGTCCATCCAAGGACTGGTACACAGACCTCTAACACTGTGTGTATAACATCCCCAAATAGAAACACTGCAAACGTCTGCCGGCAGATAACCAGTAGTGCTGTGCATTTGGAATGAGATGACGTGTTAGTAAAGGGGTGAGTAGATGCAAAGAAATGGCTGAATCTCAAAATGATGATGCCAGTTAGACCAGTTAGAGAAGCCAGACAGCTAGAGCATGCTATGGGACTCCATCGAGTCAAGACTTTGGGAACTGTGAGCTAACCCACCATCACTGAGACCATATCCAGGGTGGCCTGGGACAGTGAGGCCGTTGAGACAGAAGGGAAAGGAGACCGGGGGTGATGGCTGTGTTGACTGCCTTTATCATGGTGATAACTTTATAGCAGTAGATGTATGTCAACCCATGTTTCACTGGGCACTGCAAATGCATACAGCTTATTTGATGGCAGTCACACCTTTAAAAGTTATATATTTTAAAATTTATTTTTAATTTTGCATATGCACATGTATCTCTGTGTAGGTATGTGCACATGAGTGCAGGTGCCCCCGGAGGCCAGAAGAGGGTGCTAGATCCTCTGGAGCTGGAGTTACTGGTGGTTGTGAGCCACCTGATGTGGCCCCTGAAAATCAAACTACAGTTCTCTCCAAAAACAGTGAGTGCTCTTAACCATTGAGTTCTCTCTCCAGCCCCAAAAGTTATATTTTAAAAACAATAAGGACTGACACAGGGACGGGGTAAAGACATAAAGACGGTTCTCCAACTCCCCACTTGAAAGATGGGCTGATCCCTCATACCTTGTACCCCCAAGAGCCCAGGCCCAGGTGTGGGGACTTTTGTGAGCCCGCCTCTGGCCAGAAGCCCTGAGCCCAGAAACCCCAGGCTGGTCAGCCATAGGCAGGTTACTTGCTGGCCTCCTGTGGGGTCAGATCTGTGCGAGACTCCTCCAAAGGACACAACCCATTTTGGGGAGGGTGTGGGAATCTCCTATTTTCCCTCTCAAAAAAGAAAATACATGATGCTGCATGCACTTGGGATTTCCAACACAATTGACTAAAAATAGCCTGGCCCCTACAGCATGATTCCTTTTTAGGAAGGGTTTCAGCAGCTCCGCCTGTCCTGGCAGCCAGCTCAGGAAGTAGACGTTCAGCCGGATGGTGCTTGGGTCAGGGACCAAGGACGAGGCCATGGGGACCCTTTGCTGGCTCTGGCCACCCAGGTCTCCCAGATTACTGAAAGTCAGACTTCCAGGAGCATAAGGGAGCACTGGCAGCAGCCTCCTCATCCCAGTCTCTCACTGGGCTGGGTCCATGGTCCCATGCATTGCTTCCCAACAGCTAGGGTGCCCTGCACCATTTCTCACTGCCTCAATTTCCCCATCTGGAAGGAAGTCTCCACTCCCTTGTCCTCTTGTCCCCAGAGCTGGCACCATGCCAGTCGGGTGGAGGAGACCGTCAGGCCATGAAATATGTAAAGAGTAGTATCCGTGCGAGGATCATGGAAGTTACTGATGGTGGTAGTCTGAATCCCCTGGGACAAAAAGGACATTTCTAATGAAGGATTGGGGGACACTTCCCTATAGCCAAGCTTTGGTCCTTTCCAGGCAAGCACTGGTCAGCACCATGCTATCCAGCCCAAGGCACAAGACCTAGACAGTGAGATAAATAGATAACAGCATGCAGGCCTGCTCCTTTGCCCATGCCTCTGCAGACACACCCAGGCCCTGTGGAGCACACAGGTGTGGGTAGCAAAGGCCAGGCCTTACCATGTGACCTAGGGAAAATGGTAGGTTCTGATCTAGCAGAGGTCCCGCCAGCCCAGAGCAAAGACCTTTGTCTGTTGCTTCAGTGACCCGCTCGGCCACCAGGTCACCCTGGCAGAGGCCTGGACAGTGATGCCTGTGGGTGAGTTAAGGTACCTTTCCTGCAGTATGCCTGGTGCTCTTCCAGTTCTGAAGGCCCAGTTTGACTCTCCAAGAGTCCATGGGCCAGAAGAGAAAACTGCAACAGCTTTAATTTCAGAATGACTCAGAACCTCTGAATTCTCAAAAATCTGGCCCCAGCTACCTGCTCTGTCCCTTGCTCTCCGGGCCCCAACTCAAGCAGCTAGCTAGAGCCTTTTACCCCTCATGGAGAGCAGGAAAGAGAAACTGGCCTTCTGGCTCTGGAGTTTTTGGAAGAGACGTGGACACATCTGCAAGAATGATCTTAGACCTGTCATTACAAAAAAAAAAAGAAAGAAAGAAAGAAAATCTCCCCATTATCACAGTCATCTTCTACTCAGAGTCAGAGACACTAAGGCAAGTGGCATGGCCTGCCTGAGGACCCATGATGGAGATGTCCAAGTGGAGAGGTCCCCAATCTGTTTAATCCAACAACCTGAGCCTTTCTTACTTCAAAAATTCCCGTTGCAGGGGCTGGAGCTCTTGCGTCATGAGTTCAATCCCCAGAACCCATGTAAAAAAAAAAAAAAAAAAACTAGGTGTGGTGGCATGTGTCTGCAACCCCAGCCCTGGGGAGGCCAAACCAGCAGGACTCCTGGGCTCACCGGCCCAGCAGACTAGCCGCAGGCCCAGTCTAAGACTCTGCCTTAAAAACCAAGGTGGGTGGCTTCTGAAAATCAGGGTCCAAGGTTGACCTCTAGCCTCTGCCTGTATGACACACACATGAATGTACACACAGACAGACAGACGTACGCACAAAAATAGTCTCCAGTGGCATCTTTGACACTTGCTCAGACAAGGTGTCTCAGAAACCATTAGGGAGGGGAGCGTCCTAGGTGGAGCCTCACACACCTGCCTTCCTGTGGACAGTTGAGGAAGGAATACCCCAGCCAGCAATCCCCTTGACCAGGCCCCAGGCTCTGGGACCAAAGGTTTCCTTGGGATGAGACTATGCACTTCTTAAGATAGGGTGATGGCTGCAACATACATATGATCCTGAAAGAGAGAGAGAGAGAGAGAGAGAGAGAGAGAGAGAGAGAGAGATCACTAATATGGGCCCTAATCCACAAAGAGATGAGAACACAGATACTCCCAGAGAGAACCACAGGAGACCTGGGAGGGGAGGAAATCTGCCTGGCCCAAACTTGCCTGGGATTCGAACCTCAGAGATGCAAAGGCACAAGGCTCCCAGCCCTGACAAATCGGTAGACAGCCTACCACAGCTGGGATGACCCCAGCTTTGGGAAGGTCCAGAGACTTTGCCAGGGTGACATGGCTGAGGAGGTGCTACAGGGGACCTTGAATCAAGACACCTGTCTCGCCTGGTGGTGGTGGCACACACCTTTAATCCCAGCACTCGGGAGGCAGAAGCAAGCAGATCTCTCTGAGTTCAAGGTCAGCCTGGTCTACAGAGTAAGTTCCAGGACAGCCAAGGCTTCACAGAGAAACCTGGTCCTCAAAAAACAAAACAGAAGACACCTGTCTCCCACACTGCTTCAGTGAGGTCTCTGGAAAAGAGAGCACAGCTTTGGTGATGTTCCTGACTTATGCCAACCTAGGCCTAGGCTGTAGGCTGGTGCATGCTCTGTGCGCGCGCGCACACACACACACACACACACACACACACACACACACACACACACACACGCTCCAGTTCCACATACTCCCCTACTGGAGCAGAAAGGGAGGGGGCTGAGCTGACTTCCAGCACTCCAGTCCTGCCTCCTCCTCAGTTGCCAGGCCTCCTGCCATGGGCTGCTGTTGCCTTAGCAACCAACACAGGCTCAAAGCCTGAAGCAAAGGCCTAGCTCTTCCATCACCCACACTCCGGTGCCCATGCTGAGTGGGCTCTCTGGTGATAGCTGGTTTCACTGAGGGTGGTATGGAGCCAGCTGTGACTTAAATAAGGACGGGAGGCAGGGTCTTGCCCTGCCCTGCCCCACCTCTCCTCCCCAAGAGTTCCAGTCCAGAGGCAAAAGACCACAGGGACAAGCAGGTGGCAGGCTTCAGTGTGAGGCTCAAGAGGCCAGAGAAGGCCCGCAGCTGGGGGAGAAAGGAGGCCGCAGTCCATGGTAGAGACAGAGCAACCTAGCCCTTTGGTCTCCACCTTGCCCAACCAGAGCGTGGTGTCTAGAGCAGCGGTTCTCAACCTTCCTAATGCTGCGACCCTTTAACACAGTTCCTCATGTTGTGGTGACCCCCAACCATAAAATTACTTCTGTCGGCACTTATAACTGTAATTTTGCTGCTGTTATGAATCATAATGTAAATCTCTGTGTTTCCTGGTGGTTTTAGGTGACCCCTGTGAAAGGGTCGTTTGACCCCCAGGGGGGTTGTGACCCAAAGAGCTGGTCTAGAGGAAGCTGCCCCAGCCACCACTACATGACCTCCAGACTGTGGCCTCTCCTCCGGCAACCTGTAGTCCATTTTTCCGACCAGCTTTAAGCCATGCTGCCTTTCAGATACCTCTGTGGGTCCCTGCGTCATGAACATCCCTCCCCACATGTGCTCTGTGAACACCAGTTCTCCCCTGAGCTCTCAGCCAGCAGGGCCCTGCGTTAATGTGATGCTGAGCCAGGCTGCCACTCCACTGAATGCCGTGCCCCACTGAACACCTGCCCTTGTGCCAAGCACAACACAGAAGAACTCAGCAGCCAGTACTCTTGTGCCCTTTCCCACCAGAGGTGTGGGGGGAGAGCAGAGGACTCTGTCGGCCTCTCTGGTCTTCGTTGTAAGACATGACACCAGAGTCCAGCACCCAGTGCTTCCGTACTGGCTTCACTGGATCTGTGTGTGACCTTGGATCTGCAAATGCCGCCTCTGGGCCCACCCTACTCAACTGTGAGTGAGGGAAATCAAGGCGCTTCACTGTGAAATCAAATCAGATCATGATGAAACCCCGCTCTCCTCCCCCCCCACCCCCACTTCCATCCCCCCCACCCCCGCCGCCACCACCACGCCCTCAGAAAGCGTTATGTTTAGAGCCTGTTTTCTCAGCTAGGCAGTGAAGTGAGGCTTCCTGATGATACTGTCACTGTTGTCTCCTATGGGACAGGCACAGGGAACCACAGAGGACTCAGAAAGAGTCAGAGGTACCAGTTTCTCTGTGTCCTCAGCCCGTCTCTGCTTAGTCTCCTGTCTTACAGAGTGTTGGCTTCAACATACATATGGCCCTGACAGTGGTCCCTCCCCAACATCGGTTAGCTATGGGACACACCGGGCACCGGGGGCTCCATGCCAGTCCTCTGTGGTACCCATCCCAGGAAGGCTATGGTCCCCCAAGGGGCTGGGTGTTTCTCCAGACCTCGGCAGGCATAAATCAAGCTCTGCGCTCTGCTGGTCAGCCTTGGAGCCATCCCCAAACTACCCCTCTCAACACTTTAGCTCCTGACTGCACCTGCCCGGGCCCCCACTCCCACCCTCCCTGCGCTCGCTCCACCCCCGGGAGAGCTAGAGCCTGGAGGGTTGGTGTTTGGCTTTCTCTAGCCAGAGGGATATTTTCCCCTCTTCCTTGGCTGCTCTTTATTTTAATGACTTCTTGGCTCAGGGCCCAGGCTGGATCAAAGCCTCCCTGTAGGGAGGACACTGGGACAAATCAGTGGGGTTTTCTGGGAACAGATGAGAAGATCATGAAGGTGAGTGAAGCCTGGAGCTAGAGGGCTGCTGACAGGGGAGTTGTGGCTGCCTCACACTACAGGAGGGGAAGTGGACTTGAGGATGAGGTTAAAAAAAAAAAGAAGGAAGGGAGGGAGGGAGGGAGGGAGGGAGGGAGGGAGGAAGGAAGGAAGGAAGGAAGGAAGGAAGGAAGGAAGGAAGGAAGGAAGGAAGGAAGAGTCCTGCAGGGTAAGTGAGGATAGCATGTTGGCCAGTGCTGGCCGACCAATGAGCCAAAGTTCCAGTCCAGTGAGCCCTGTCCTTGGGGAAGCCAGGAGGCTCTGTTGTGACGGGAAGAGAGTAAAGCAATGGGATTCTGGGAGCCTGGGACTTGCTTCACCCTTCCTTCCTGCTCATGCAGGTCCCAGCCCAACTCCCTGCATGAGCCCAGCAGGAGAAGCCTAGAGGGTGCCGCATGGCTTGATGGGTATTGATGGCCTCACAGGAGAAGGAGGCCGTTGGGAGAGCAGCTGCACCACAGCTACGCACCTGGGAAGGAAAGAGTCTGCATCCCAGAAAACACCCACCAAAGGTGGGCGCTGCAGCTGGGCAGGGCAGGCCAGGCTGGCTGCTGGAAGGAGGGGGCTCCTGCTGCTGCTGGTGTTTTGGAGAAGGCAGCAGGAGGCAGCCTTGGGGAGCACTGGGTTCTGAGGAATCAGAGGTGCACACGGTGGCCTGTGGAGCCACAAGTCTGGGAGCCTGGGATGCACAAGGTATCTCCACTCTACCAGGGCCTAGGACAGGCACCCTCAAAACATAGTCTTGGGGGTTAGTCTACACACTAGATGGAATAACTGTGTACACACACCCCTGCACATGTACACACACTTCAGGTGCACCCTTGCTCATATACATGTGTTCACACACACATACTTGTACACACACCAGTGCCCCATACACAGATCCTGCCCATATACCTGTGTATGTACCTCTGCATAAATGCACACTCCTTGCACACAGGTTACTGCATGTAGTCTACATTTCTGTACATGTGCCTTACATATACACTCTCACCTTTGCACACACATACCTCTGTGTACACACAGGCCTTTGCATGTATACACATCCTGCACACTCATATGTAAAACCCTGCAGACACAGACACAGCCCTGCATGTGCACCTTTGCATACACACACACACATACACACCCCTTCCCATGGGCCCCTACACACATACCTCTGCATACATATGCACAGACCTGCCTATGTACCATATGCACACACCCTTGTACAAACACGCATTCAACTATGCACACCCATGCACACACACAGCCCTCCAACATACAGAGTCTGGGTGAGGTCACATGGTTTTTGGCACCTTCATGGGATTCTCTGAGTCTCTGTTTCCCCATATGGAGCCAGTGTCTCACCCCCACCTCTGAGGTCTGAGGCCCAGAGTGCTAACTAGCAACTTTGCCATCGTTCTCAGCATACAGTTAAGGAAGCCGCCTTTCATCAAGGCAAAGGGAGTGGCCCACTTGCCTGAGCCAAGTGACACTTCCTGGACTTCAGTGACATTCTGACCCCAGAGGTCCTTGTATGTGTAAATCACAGATCCAGCATTCATCCACATGCGTAAGCAACTTACACACACACACACACACACACACACACACACACACACACATACACGATGGTGGCAGCAGCCACTGTTTCCTGGGGGCCCACTGTGTGCTAGGCACTGCTCCAGGTACTCACAGTGAGCACACCAATCCCAGTGCTCCTCTAGTGTGCAAGTAACAGACTCCAACTAAACCACAAATAGAACACAATTATCCATTTAACAAACCCTGGGCGTAGGTGGTTGCAGGATAATTTGAAAGGTTGGCAAGGTCACTGAGGACCGAATTTTTTTTTTTTCTAGTCTCTCTGTCCATCATCTTCAGGGCCAAGCTGGAGCCATATGGTTGTAGGCTAACTGCTGCCACACCAGACAGTATGTCTGAATTCCATCATAAACAGAGAGTATGGCAACCTAAGAAAACTCTCTTGGCAGGAGAGTTGTCTCCTTCGTGGAGAAGCAGAACCTCCCCACCCCCCACCCCCCATCCCCACCCCGCCTTAGACTTTCCCTTATATTTCATTGCCTGAAATGGTGCCAAATGGCTTCCCTTAGCTGCAAAGGAGTCTGGCAAGCAAAGAAGGCCACAGAGTGGTCATGATAGGGGAAAAAAGGCAACAACGAAGAACTGTCTCCCACTGCACTGAATAAAACCCAATTTGCAGGCTAGGGAGTGGAAAGGAAAGGGTATCAAAATGTCTACCGCTTGTGCTCCTGAGCGCCATCCTCCATCCTTCCTCCAGGGGGCAGTCTGAAGGCAGGGGACACAGAAGGCAGAGAAAGGTAAACTCTGAGGAGGTGCAGGGGACCCTGAATTCCAGTGCAGCTGGGCCTCTAAAGTGGAAATAGCTCTCTGGAAGCAAGGGCTACTCTCCTGGTCTGTACCCATCCCAGGAACATGAATGTTGGTCACACTGTCACTGTCCCCCCGGCCTAGACACCTAGTGCTACAGCCTTTGGTGGCACTGTGACACACCTAGTGACTGCATTCCCTGTGGTCCTCTTCCGTGACCTTCATAAGACATTCTTCTGTGCGTGCTGTGGATGAACGCAGCTGCCACGGCACAGCCTGTGTCCCCTTGTAGAGATGGCAGAGGGGCGTGGGCCCCATTCCTGGGATCTCACAGGGTCTGTAGGAACCCCTCCCAGGCCAGATGAGCAGGAATTCATTTGAGAAGTTCCTTTATGAAGAACGGCCTAGTGATGATTCCTTCTAGAATGAAAATTCAAATGCTTTATCTTTCAGTTACCTAAGCCAGAGTAGAGGCAGCTTGGCTGGCCCTGAGCTTGCTGGTTTGGGTCCAGCATCTCCTCTCTGGGAACAAGCGACAATCTCTCTTTCTGGAGAGGTGTCCCTTCTGTGGTGTGGTTGGAAAGCCCACTGGGGTCTGCCAGTACTCAAGCTGTGAGTCTGCACGTGGCCCTTCTGAGATATACAAGTTTGGGGTCCTTGACTCTGCAGATGCCTGGAGCTTCTTGAGTGCCTGCGTGGACAGCCCCAGCCAGGTAGCTGCAGTCAGTGAAAGCTGGCCTTCCAGACAGCTCTGCACCACACAGGTCATCTGCCTGCATCAAATGGCTTCTGCTTCAAGCTTGGCCCTGCAAACCGAGGGTGGTCCTTCCCTGAGCATGAGAGGCAGGTCCTTTTCAGTCCCCATCCTGGGAGTGCCCTTCTGAGAGAGGGGTTCCATAGAAGTGCATTTGGGTGTAAATGTGCATCCTGGGGTGAGGATGGGACTCAGTTAGAAGAGTACTTGACTAGCATGTACACAACCCTGGGTTCGATACCCAGCACTGAGTAAATTGGGTCCAGTAGTGAACACTGGTATTCCTGGCACTCAGAAAGCAGAGACAGGAAGGTCAGACATTCAGGGTCTTCTTCAGCTACATAGTGAGTTCAAGACTAGCTTGAGCTACATGACACTTCTGTCTTAAAATAGTGTCAAAGATAATTTGCCGCCAAACGAGTGGTGGCGCATGCCTTTGATCCCTGCACTTGGGAGGGAGAGGCAGGCGGATCTCTGTGAATTTGAGGCCAGCCTGGTCTACAGAGTGAGTTTCAGGGCAGCCAAGGCCACACATAGAAAAATCCTGTCATGAAAAAAAACCATATAAATAATAATAATAATATGCCAATCTCTCCAGCAGCTCTGACCTGTGAGAGTGTAGTGCCTGGGGGTGAAGGACATGGGAATGGTGATCTAATGAGAATAAACTTCTTTCCAGTGTATGGAAGGGGTGAGGACAGCTATTAAAGCAAACAAAGGTTTCCCTGAAAAAGTTGGGGCTCCTCACCCATCAGAGCCAAGAGCTGGCAGAGGTAGGCACACTCAGCTCATCCCCCTGGTCCAGGGCCAGCTTTGGGCACTGACAGGGGCTGTGACCACTCTTCCCCCTTCTGCAGCAGGGTGGAGAGGGGTGTGAAGGGTGTGGAGACTGCCCAGGAGAGGGGGCTGATGGTCACAATGATTACTGTAGAGCCAAAGTTCAGACCTAGGGTAATTGTGACTCCCCACCCCAGGAGTCATTTGGCAATAAACGTCTGGTGGCATTTGGAGTTGCTCTGAGGGCGTCTAGCTACCCCTTGGCCTGTCTCGTTGAGAAGACAGGCAAGGGGTTCACCCTGCAGCCCCTTCTCAGATACTCCCCAGGACTGTATCCAATTAGGAGCAACTAAATGCAGCAGGAACCTTGGGAAGAGACCCATCTCGAACCCTGTCGCTTCTGATAAAGTCTGCCCTGTACCTGGCCTGTTGGTCCCCAAGGTGGCAGCCAACTTTTCTACCTGTCCCCTCCCTGTTGTGCACTGTGTTTCGAGTCCAGGACCTTTTCTGTGTCCTCTACTGATGGATGGCATCCTCAGCCTCCTCACCCCACAGCGCTGACTGGATTCCCACTGAGAGTCTCCAGATTACATCCCACCTGCAACCTTGTTCTAGACCCGGAAACAGAGGCCCCAGGTTTCCAGTCAATTCAAATGTGCGTGCGTGCGTGCGTGCGTGCGTGCGTGCGTGCGTGCGTGCGTGCGTGCGTGTGTGTGTGTGTGTGTGTGTGTGTGTGTGTGTGGACGTGCATGCATGTGGAACCCACAGGACAGCTTCAGATGTTCCTCAGGAGTACCATCTGCCTCGTTTTTTGAAACAGGGTCTCATTGTTCTCGGTTCACTGACCACCTCGGGTGTTTGTCCTGCGGATTGAATTCAGGTTTTTATGTTTGCACAGCAAATACTTTACCAACAGAGTTATCGCTCCAGCCTCGTGTTGATCCTTGTAAACAAAAGGAAATAACTTCCGGGAGCTTTTAAAAACAAACAACAAAAAACAATCTACACTTAAAAAAATATATTTATGGCCGGATGTGGTGGCGCACACCTTTAATCCCAGCACTTAGGAAGCAGAGGTAGGCAGACCTCTATGGTTCAAGGCCAGCCTGGTCTACATAGTGAGTTCTGGGGCAGCCAGGGCTACATGGTGAGACTATTTTAAAACAAACAACAGCAAACAAACAAAAACTTTTTAAACAGTTCATAAAGTTTAACAAAGAAATGGAAAGCAGCCTTAAAGTGCTCCATGCAGAGAAGCCTTTTCCACATTCAGGGTCCCCTCCTGGTGCAGCCTGCATGCAGATACCCATCTCACCACCCTGCAGAGATGCACCCCCTCCAAGTGGCTGCTTTTTTACCCATTACCGTGATGTCAGCACAAGCACCCCCTGCTTCCTCTGACGCTGGAAAGCATCCCACTGCATAGACAACCAGAATGGAATTGTTCACTCCTCACGGACATTGACATCACCGCTTGTCATTTGTTTTAAGGACCACACATCCTTCCATGCTGCTCTTTGTCAGCCTGTACTGTTTCCACACCCTGGACTCGGGCTCACTGAAAACCGAAGTGCACAGCTCTTTGATGATATAGCAAGACTGCATTAATCCGACTTGCACTTTGAACAACAATAACCATAAACGGAATAGCTATCTGTATGAAGCCCTTCAGCCCACCCCCACCCCCGACACATCTTCAAGCACTCGGGCATAATCAATTAACAACACCATGACTGGTCCTCTCCCCAGCCTGGGAGGCAGGTGTTGTCACAGCCCCTTTTACAGGCCAACAATAACAAGGTCCCTAATTTATGTTGGAGGTAAGAAGCGCTGGGGGACCCAGCATTCTGTAGATTTACCAGACCCTAGAAGAAGACCCTCAGATGCTTTGCAAATACAACGAAGAAGAAAATCTCACCCGTGTCACTTTCACTGTTATTTACTTATTTCTGCTGTTTCGGGCATGGAATTCGGGACTTCATACACGCTAAGCAAGGTTCCATCGCTGAGCTCCGCCCCAGCCCTTTCCATTCACTTTTGCTGTTGGTCAAGTTAACTCCATTTCCTAGGGTGTGTGGGCCATTCACATTCGTTTTTCTGTTTCATTTTGCTTTTTTTTTTTTTTTTTTTAAGATTTATTTTGTGTAGGAGTGTGAGTGTGGGTGTGGGCATGGAGGTGAAGGTACACACAAAGGTCAGAGGTCAACCTCAGATACCGTCCTCTTATTTTTAGAGACCAGATCTGTCACTGGTTAGGGAGCCTACTGATGAGGTAAGGCTGGCTGACCACAGAGCCACAAGGGTCCTCTTGTTTCTGCCTCCCAGAGCTGGGGTGTCAAGAGTGCACTACCACATCTAGCTTTGCGTAGATACTGGGGATCAAACTCAGGTCCTGCTTGCATGTACACACACACCAGCCAAGCCATCTTCCCGGTTCCTCCTGGGATTTGGCTGTTTTCAACTTTGCATTCATCATTCCAGCAATCCAGAACAGCTAAGTTCAGATGGTGGGCACCTCCCCCTGGTGTATGGGTGCTGCTGGGAATGGGGTACTGGAAACACCCACACACACACACATGCTCAAATGGGCGGAGGGCATTCCTGGTGCTCCAGGGGGGACTCCTATGGAGTTCTTGACTCTTGTCTGTTCATTCTCTCAGCCCAGGTCAGGGCTTACAGAGTTTACCAAGCAAAATCCTTACACAGCTCTTCTCACTTGAGGTCCACATGCCAGGAGATCCACACAGGCTGTGTCTATCCTGATTACATATTGGGGGAGGGGGGCGGGAACTAGACATGCATGGTGAATGTAAGCAATACTGCCTCCTTGGTCTAGATCGCACGCTCCATCTCCAATTGACAAGCCCCTCTCAGGCTCCTCTCTGAGCCTCAGTTTGCTGATCTGAAGAATGGGCCATTTCGTGCCTGTGCAGGATGGTGCCCGAAGACCTGACTGCTCAAACCAAGCACAGAGCAGGCCCTGCACACTGGTCCTGTTCCCACCTGCCAGGCTGCTGCAGGCTATGTCCCCTGCCTCTCAGAGAACTCCCAGCTGGGCTGGGCTGGGGAGGGAGCGCAGGGAACAGAGGCACAAGGGCCCCTTTGTGCCTGTTGCTAGGGCCCGGCTGTATTTGCTCAGCCTGGGTAAACAGGAGGTGCCTGGAGGCCACTCTGTTATGACAACTTAAAGAGCCTTCTCTCTGCTTCCTGAGCTGCTGAGCCCAGGTCGAGCTAGGTGATTCCCCCACGTGAGCGGCTTCCCCAGGGCCCAGAGGCTTTCCCCAGGGCCCGGCAGGGACAGAACAGAACTACATCTGAAAGGTCACTCTGTTTAACCTGAGGTTTAGGTTATGAAACTGAGGCTATAGGGGGTCCCTGGTGCCTAAAAGACGAAGTAAGATAAGTCTGGCGGCCAGGTCCACCTCTGCCCAGAGTAACTTGGAGGTGGAGGCTGGAGGGTTGTCATCTGCCTGTCCCTCATATGCTAAGTCAAATAGTCTCCAGAGTTAGAGACTGAGGGGTGTGCCCAACCTACTTCCTCCCAGCAGGTCCTGGTGCCGGGCCTCGGAGCTGGAGAACCAGCCCAGCGATGCCACTTTCCAAGTTCTTAGTATCTTACTCAACACAGGCCATCGAGATGGAGCTATGTCAGTAAGAAGAAGCCTGGTGACATCGCTTCAGGCCTGCAGTGGACAAACTGACACTCTGAAGTCCCGGGAGCCATAGTTTAGTGGTAGCCACAAGCCAGCTGAAGGACGTGGGGGACACAGGACGGGAACTGATGAGGGGAACCTCTGTGTTAGCAGCAGACATCTCGGCAGTGTGGGACAGAGGCTATAACCTTCTTTGGAAAGCATGTCAAAGGTTACCTTTGAGGTACTTGGCACACCAGAGGCCACTCATAGTCAGCCCAGCCCAGGGTGGCAAGCAGCCAGCATTCCCGTGCGAACTTCAACCAGCGCCCACTCTCGGGCTCCCTTCCTCCACGGGGAGGGCAGGCTATGCCCCAGGCTCTGCCTGTCCGGCTTTGATGACCCAGAGCACTGGGTGGGGGCTCCTCTGGCTCAGAAACGGATTGTTGAGCATGCACAAGATCTAGGCAGGTCCCTCTCCTGGCCAGAGTCCCACCCTCCCCTTCGGCCTTCTGCTGAGAAGACTGGACTCTACAAACAAATGTTCTGTGTACCTTGGCCCAGCCGCATCCCTGCGGGGAATCCTTTGGGGACCTTGCCACAATGTGAATTTCCTCAAAGGTGGGGGTGGACAATCCTGGGGAGGCCTCCTGACCTCAGGGTCACCATGTCTTGGAAAACAGCCCACAGGGCCAAACCCTGGGTTTCTGGGATCTTGGCCCACTGTTCTCTAAGGCACCCAGCTGTGGCTCTCTTTCTGGCAGGGACGTCAGGGGCACATAGGCCCTCTCTTACCTGGGGAAAGCATAGCATAAGGGTGTCACTCCAGTAGAGTCAAGCCAGGTGTCTGTGGGCTCCTGTCTGGTCCTGTTCTAATCCCATCCAAACCTCAGCATGCTGCTCCAGCCATATGGTAGGCAGAAGGCGGGAGAAGGGCCATGTGGATACCAGTCCCCCTCGGCCATGTGTCCCCATTACCACGCCTCCCAGGAGGCCATTGTTGTCCATTTACCATTGAAACTGAAGCTCATGTGGTTCCCAATGGCATGGTGGGGGGCAGGTTGGGCTAACATGTCTGGGAATGAATGTATTCTATACTTCATTCACAGCAGCTGCTGCCTCTGAGAAGACAGCAGATTATCCCACCTTGCTGTCTGCTAACCTTGTGACATTGGGTGTGTAAGCACTCGGAGCCTCCAGGTGGGTAAATAGAACACGCCGTGAGTTGCTGAAAGTGTACCTGTGCTTTCTACACACTGGGAATCGAACCTGGTGGGCCATACTCACTGTGTGAGCTCATCAGATGAAACAAAGTCTGTGTGTGATGGTGATAACAAGAATGACAGACAGTGGGCACACGCCTGAATTCCAGCACTTGGGAAGCAGAAGCAAGAGAATTAGGAATTCACAGCCAGCCTGTCACAGAGCAAGTCCAAGGCTAGCTCAGTCCAAAAAGAAAAAGAAAAAAAGAGAATGACCAAGACTCCAGACTGAAGCTATGTTGGAGAGAGCAAGGGAGAGACCTATTGTAGCTGAAAGTCTTCTCTGGTCCTGCCTGGCTCCTGTGGGCGGCGGTCACACAGAAGCTTATATTATTTTTTTCTTTTTTTTGTTTTGTTTTGTTTTGTTTTGTTTTTGAGACAGAGTTTCTCTATGTAGCTTTGGTGCCTGTCCTAGATCTCACTCTGTAGACCAGGCTGGCCTCGAACTCACAGAGATTCACCTGCCTCTGCCTCCCGAGTGCTGGGATTAAAGGCATGTGCCACCACCCCCCGCTTATATTATTTTTAAACTATGGCCATGGCAGACTTTTCTCTAGCTAGCTCTTATATCTTAAATTAGCCCATAACTATTAATCTGTGTATCGCCACATGCATTCCATTACATGTTGCTCCTTGGGTGGCTCGCTGGCATCTCTCCCCACCTTCTTCCTGTCTCTCTCTTTGAATTTCCCTTCTGCCTCTAAGCTGCCTTGCCATAGGCTAAACAGCTTTATTTATCAACCAATCAGAGCAACACATATTCGCGGCGTACAGAAAGACATTCCCCCATCAGCCTATAGTCTAAGAACTTTCAGCTGAGGTGCCTCAGGGGAGTCTGGATGCCGGGAGGGAACCAGTCACCTGAGTCATACCATCTCGTCACCTGAGTCATACCACCTAAGTGGTCTGGGGCCAGACTAGCCCTTGAGTCTCAGTTTAGGAATCCCCCAAAGGCCTGTGGCATTCCAAGACTCTCCGCCTGGTGGCTCACTCCGAGGTATTTGTTAGAACCCTTTTTCCCTGGTCCCTCAGTGCTAGCTGGAGATGGGAGGTCACAAATTAGTGTGGCTGGATGTCTACTGGGGTCAAGCTGCTGCCTAGGGCCATATCTCAGTCCATGGTCCAGCTGCAGCTGGTGTCTGTGTTGAAGTCTGTGGCCCAGGTGGCCACTAGGGCCCACACTGAGGTCTGGGGTCTGGGCCGCAACCTGTGGCCTTGTTGGAGTCTGGGGGCCATGCTGTAGCCAGGGCTGTAGAATTTGGGTGACCTGTGCTGCCACCTGGGGCCATGGTATCATCCAGGCCAGAACTGCAGCTGAAGGCCATGTCTGGGTCCATGGCCCTATATCGGCCAGGGTCTGGGTGGACATATGTGGCTCCTGTTGCCACCAAGGGCCGTGTGGATGCCTGGGATCAAGTCAGGCACCTGAGTCCATGTTGGTGTCCAAGAGCCATGATGCAGCCAGGGCCATGCAGATCTGAGTGGCCTGCCCTGCTACCCAAAGCCTTGGTGTCATCCTGGCCAGAGCTGCAAGCTGAGGGTCCATGTCTGGGTCCATGGCCCTACTACAGCCAGAGTCTGTGTTGATGTCCAAGGCTCCTGTTACCACTGAAGGCCATGCAGATGCCCGAGGTCTGGGACCATGTTGGTGTCCAAGGGCCACACTGCCAATGGGGTTGTGCCAATCTGAGTGGCATGCACTGCCACCTGAGGCAATGGTGACATCCAGACCCGGCTGCTGCTGAGGACCATGTCTAGGTCCATGGTTCTGCTGTGGCTGGGATCTGTGCTGAAGTCCAAGTCCATATTGCTACCAAAGGTCACAGAGAAGTTCAGGGTTGGGGCTGCAACCTGAGGCCTTGGTGGTGTCTGGGGACATGCCACCACCAGAACTATCCCAATCTGAGTAGCCAATGCTTCCACTAAGAGCCAGGATGTCATCTTGACACAAGCTGTTGCCGACGGTCATGTCTGGGTCCATGGTCCAGCTGGGGTCTGTGTTGATGTCTGTGGCCCACGTCACCTCAGGGGGCCATAGGAAGCATGCATGATGAAATCAGAGCCAGCCCCACCCTTCACTGACCCAGAGAAAGCTGGCCCTGTCTCTCGCTGGTCACTGCAGCAAGAGAGCTGGCCCTGACCCTCACTGGAGAACTGACTCCTGCTCTCAGGAGAGATGGCCCTATCCCTCACCACAGATGAGGGTGAACTGATGGCATGGGCATAGAGGAGCTGGCTCCACCCCATGGCCTGAGGTGGGCAGTCCCAGTGGCCCAGAATGACCAGCTCAGCTACCATCTTGGCCCACAGCTGGGCCTTGGGTTGGTCCACTCTAACATCTACCCCATCTAGGACCTGCTGGAGTTCGTGAAGGGACTGGTCCTGTGGAACAATACCAGCAGGATCTCCATGCCTTGGGGGGCTGCTGCAAGATATCCCAGAGGAGTTCATCTGGGAATCCAATGATGATGGTGTGCCAGAAACCAGAACCTTGAACCAGACCAGTGACTCACTGCAATGAACATTTGTTAGTAAAGCTGACCAGACAAAAGGGTGTACTGTGTGACACACCGAGGTTCCCAATGCCACCAGGATGAATGAAGAGCTGTTGGAGAGATGGGAAAGAAGGAGAAAAAAAAGAGAGTTTTTGGTTTGGTTTTGTTTTATTCTTGTATTTTTTGTTTGTTTGCTTGGTTTGGTTTGGTTTGATTTGATTTGATTTTTTAATTTTCGTTTTTGGAGGCACTGAAGGGGTGAGGGGAGGGCAGGAGGGGACCAGGATATGGGTGGAACTAGGGTGCATGATGGGAAATTCCCCAAGAATCAACAAAGAAATTATGTTAAAAAAAAATTAGTGTGGCTGTTATAGGTTGATGTCTCTGTGGATGTTCCGGTGACAGGCTAGGACAAAGCCACTAACAGGGAACGTGGTGGGAACCGATCCCTCCAGGTGATGGGAAGACAGGCCTGCATACACATCCCCACCTGAGTGTTCTGAGTGGGGTAGAGGTAGGGCCCGTGTGCCCAGAAAAGGGGGAGAGCAACGCCAAGATCAACTCAAAAGGGAGATAGCTCAGCCCAGAGCCAGGAGGGAGCACCTGACATCCCAGACAAGAACTACTGTCCCCACAGTAGAAATGACAAAAGAAGCTTTGAGAAGAGACGAGACCTACTCAAGACCACAGAGCTCGGAGGGGCCAGAGCAAGGTTTGGAGGTTCACATTGCCTCCTTGGCCCTGACTCGAAAGCCAGACTTCCATCCCCTTCCTTCTGTGGACCTATCTTTGTCCTTTGCTGACGGAAGGGAGCAGGGAGAGCCAGCCGAGGCAGAGGGCGAGCTCATGTGTGCAAGGTCAGGGGACATTGTAGCCAGCGCCTCTAGAGCCAGGTGTTCCAGTTCCTTCTGGTGACTGGAATGGCCGGGCTCGTTCTGGCTGGGAAGTCAGGGGCACTGTGGCCACTGAAGGTGAAGCGGGGGGGGGGGGGGGGGGGGGGGGGGGGTGGGGGGGGGGGGGGGGGTGGGTGGGAAGGGCAGCCAGAGCACCCGGGATGGGGACATTGGCAGGCTTGTGCCTTGACTGGAAGCGTGGCTTCCGCAGGTCACATAACATTAAGGGCAGCTGCTGTTTGTCCTGTGCTTGCTGTGAGCCAGTGTGCAAGGAGTATTCTTCGTGTTGCCTCCTCAATCCTTGCATTAGCCTAGAAAGGGACCTCTACCTCAGAGAGGCTCAGAGAGGGTCATTGACTTGGCCAGGTTCACAAAGCTGAAAGGAAAACCTGGATTTGGCTTACTTCGAAGCCCATCCACTGAGCTCTAGCCCTGAGCTGTCCCTCCAACAGCTTAGTCAGCCCTCCCAGAGAAGGCGAGTGTGGAGGAACCTGCTGCAGCCAGCGGCCAGCGCGTTTGGAGGGGAGAAGTGGGCTGGGTGGCCCTGGATGGCAATACTGAATGACCCAGGCCCTCGGGATACCCTCGTGCCAGGGCCGGAATGCTGAACTGCATCCCTAGTGGGGCTTGCTTGCAGGACTCTGGTTGGCTCTGGATGGCCTGGTGTTGCCCGTCTTCTTGGGGAGAAGGTCTGTAGGAGGGAGTAGGGGGGAGACTCTGCCCCTCTGACTCACTTCTCCCTCTGTAAGTCTGTAGCCATCCTGATAGTGCGCGGGGGTTTTTGGTTTTTTTTTTTCATGTGAATAGTTTCTGGGACAGCGGTGTAGAGAACCATGGCTAAGAAGCCGGCCCCTCACTGCAGAGAGCTGCCTGTTCTGGCTGCTCCAGGGAGGGGAGCTGCCTGAGAAGAGCAGGTGCTCTCCAGCCCTCTGAGGCCTGAGGAGGAGCCGCGCTGGCTTCCGGTAGAGAGAGTGAGTCTCAGCAGACTCTGGAGGAGAGAGAGAAGTTCCCCCCCCCTCCCCGCTCCACACTGCCCCCACTGAGGAGAGCATGGGAAGTGGGCAGAGCCTGAGCAATGCACAGGCTTGCTTAGGCTTGGCTGGGGGGAGGGGCTGCAGGGGGGGGGTGCTCCTAACATGAGGCAGGGGATGCGAGGGTTACAAACACATGTTCATTGTTCTCTAGACTGAGGGTCACCCAACATTTTTATTTTATTTTACCGTATATCCCACAGCTCTGTGGTCAAATGGGTCTCCTCGGGGCCTCTCATCCCTTGACAGTGCTGAGGCGAGCATCATTTTGCAGACAACCTTACCTGTCTGTTGATTAGGCCCCATGTCAGATGGGGCTCAGCAGGCTTGCTGGCTGGAACAGTGTGCAGAGAACCTGAAGTCAGCCCCCACCCTGCCCTGGACTCCTCCCCCTAGCATATACCTTGACCTCTGACATGGTCACAGACCTGCCGAGATTCGAGGGGAGCAGGGCCCCCGAACCTCTCAAAGAGAAGAGGCTAGCAGCCTAGGGCTGTTCAGCAGGGCTGTGTTTCTGCTACACTGGCAGTTACTACAAGCAAGGCTGCATGACCCACCCAAGATACTCACTGACCCTTCACAAAGTGTCCTGACCCCAGGCCTAAATATATGTGCCTTAACTCTGACCACAACCACTCAGGTTACTAGACTAAGCAGAGACCGCACGGATGAAAGGAGACCTGGAGGCCTGGGAAGAAGCTGGACTCCTGATGAAGAAGTCGAAAAGTCCCACAGTCCAGCAAGCCCACCCTTCGGCACAATTCAGATACTAACGTACACAAACACACGTTTAGGTCAGAGCTGGAGCTGTAGTTTTCTGTAACGTCTCCTGGGGTGTATCTGTGAGTGGACACATACTTCTGTGTTTGCATGAACTGAGAGCATCTGTGGGAACAGGGCAGGGTGGTGGCCTGGAGTGCGATTAGAAACCGCAGATCCTTAACTCCGGCGAACAACAGCATTCAAAACCACAGCTGGCCGGAGGCCCACAAGGGCTGAGCATCTGTGGCTGGAGGCATGGACTGGCCGACCGTGTGTGTGTGTGTGTGTGTGTGTGTGTGTGTGTGTGTGTGTGTGTGTGCGCCCAGAGAGGAGAAAGCCACACCCGCCAGCCCCCACAGGCTGCCTCTTAGGAAACTTTGACTCTCTCTGACTTTAAAGCAGAGTTGGTATTTTTTTCCCTTTTTCTTTTTCTGTTTTTTTTTTTTTTTCTAGTCACCATAGTGACTGAAAAAATTCAGGGTGAAGAGAGAAAAGGGAAACACGACAGTTTCAAAAGCACATGCCTTGTCCTTGGCTTCATACAAACCTAGAAAAGGATGCTGAAAGATGGAATTCTCTTTTCTCCCTAACGATGCCTTCCAGAACCTGTGCCACTTGGTGCCTAAGCTCTCTTGCCCTGGGTTTTGGACCCATGTCTATGTTGAAGACACTCCAGGCTGCTTCCCTTTAGGCTACTGGAACACTTGGTTAGGCGGGAAGGTCAATACCATGGTAAGTGGTAGCACCAGATGTCTCCCAAGGGACCCTGAAGAAAGGGCATGGGGAGAGGGACAGGCAGCCCAAGCATGGCTCTCTTGAATTACTACAAGGATGTGGGGCAGTGGGTACCACACGTGAGCCAGCATCTGCCAGAAGCTTCAGTAAAGAGACGTATGGGTATTGGTGAAATTATTAAGGCCACTCCACGTAGTTAAAAGGAAGATTTATTTAGTGGGTAACTTACAAAAAAGGGATAGGTAGGTCGTGGGGTCTGGGGAAGGTGTATCGCAGTCCAGCGGTGTTCTCTGATACTCGGTCAACCTCCATCATCAAGGGTCCAGAAACAGAGAGAGCGCTGCCCATCCAGATCTCGGGTCTCCAGGTGCCTCCCTTGGCCCCGCCTTGTAGGCGTGACAGTTGCCGAAGTCTCAATGGGGGTTGGAACTTCCAGATCTAAGCTGGAATGGCTACCCACTACATATGGGTGAAGAGCTGAGACAGAAAAGCAGCGAGGACCATCGTGGGAAGAAAAATCTTTGGACCCTGACCTTTACTGTGAGATTTAGGCAGGAGACAGGAACCACAGACCCCTCCACTCCTATGCCCTGCTCTGGGTTCCATGAGGGGCACCCTGGTCTTCCAGCTTACCTCCCTTTGGAGGTCCTCTGGGTACTCAGACCTTGTGTGTCTCGAGCCTGGCAGTGCCTTGGTGATGGCTCTGAGCCAGACTCTCTTCCTGCCTCCCATGCCCAGGGTCACATTCAGGGTGAACACACAGCTGCCCTGCTAGCTTTCCCCAGCCACACCCTAGGGTGAGGTCACTTGCCTTCCTCTTTTGCTCTGTGACACTCTCCTGAAGGCCAGGGAACAGGGCAAGCACTGCTCAGATCGAGCCTCCAGGGATCGGTGAGCAAGGCGATCGCAGGAACTGGCTGTGACTTGGGCAGGCTGCTCTGAGTCCTCTGATCTCCTTTTTCCTCCCAATCTTCTTGAAGTGATCTTCAGGTTTCTATTTTTTTTCTTTTTTTAACAAAAAGGACCTTCTGCTTCAGTCTTAGGAGGTCACCACTCTGCTTCCTCTTTTATCTTTTTTTTTTTTTTTTTTTTTTTTGGTTTTTTTTTTTTTTGAGACAGGGTTCCTCTGTGTAACAGTCCTGGCTGTTCAGGAACTCACTTTGTAAACCAGGCTGGCCTCAAACTCACAGAGATCCGCCTCTCTCTGCCTCCTGAGTACTGGGATTAAAGGCATGCGCCACCATTGTCCGGCTCCTCTTTTATCTTAATAACCACAGACAGTTGATTCATTTGCTACCTAAGGCAAAATGTGCAAGATACATGAACAAAGCCAGGCCACTGAAATGCCTTCAGAGGCTGCCTGGAGCCCTAGATGTCTTATGAGAAAACTGACCAGCTCCAGGAACATGAAAACTCTACCACATCCACCCATGAGCCCAGGCATCTTGCCTTTCATCCACGCATCCTTCTGTTCTTCTTCCTGTCTTCTGTACCATTCTCCCTGCCATCTACCCACCCACTCATCCATCCATCCCATTTAGTTTTTATAGTGTTGGTGATTGATCTTGGGCTTCTTGTATGCTGGGCAAGCAGTCTGCCAACTTAACTACCCCCAACCTCATTCTCTTCCATTTTTCCGTTCAACACCATCCAATTATTCTTCTATCCATCCATCCTATCTCCCAACCTTCATGCTTTCCATTTTCTATCCTTCCAACTATTTAGACTTCACTCTTTCCGTACATCCATGCATCCATCCATTCATCCTTCCACTCAGTATCTGTCCTTCTATCCTTCTCTTTAACTAGCCTCCTTCTGTTCTCATTTTTTCCCTTTTGGTACTTTGAGACAGGATCTCACTATGTAGTCCAAGCTAGCCTTGAACTCACAGAGATCTGCCTGTCTGGGATTAAAGGCGTGCACCACCATGATGGGTCCCTTCCTTCTTCCATCCTCATTCCTTCAATCCATCCATCCATCCACACACACTTCTTGTCTCATTACGTCCACCTCCCCAGCCTTCCATTTATGCAGTCTTATCTTTCCACTGGTTCTCTTGTCCATCCGCTCTACCCGTCAATACGTTCACCGGCTGTATTTTTATAAACACCTACTTGAGCTAGACACTGCTTAGGTTTAAATAGTCGCATCTATATTCGTGTCTAAATTTGCTATCTGAATAAACCATGAGCCTATTCTAGAAATACCTCAGAGGGAAGAGGGGACTCCAAAACCTTAAGGTGCAGCTTGAGAACTACAGTAGATGTGTTTGTGAGAAGTAGAGGGGAGGGGGGGTCTGTCAGCCTTTGAGTGGTCAGAATGGGCTTCTCTGAGTGTCCTGGAGGAGTCTGAGGAGTAGAGGTTTATCATGCAGGTAACACAGGCACTCCAGGCTGAAGGCATAGAAAGGTAAAGGCACACAGCATGGAAGGAACTGAGAGGTTCTAGAATGCTCAAGGAGGGCATTGAATAGGAAGAGGTCAGCTGTGTGGAGAGGGAAGAGGGAAGAGGGAAGCTGAAATTCAGCCAGGGCCAAGCAAGCCATGCTGAGAAACCCAGGCAGGACCCTGAGAATGAAAGCGGTCCTGGAATAAAGACCCACTGGACTGCAGTGTGTGTGTGTATATGTTGGGATGGGGGAGGGGCTTCGGAATTGGAATGTGTCACTGGAGGCAGAAGATTTTGGGAGGTCACTCTGGTAAGTAGCTAGGGAGAGAGAGTGTGGTCTGGCCTAAACATCAGGGATCAGCTGGAGAGGGTGAAAGGAACTGAGTGTCATTTAAGGGGCAGAATAGCAGGTGTGGACAAGTGGTGAGCATGGCTGAGGGGTCCCCCCCCCCCGTGACTGGGCTGAGCCCCCCCACCCCCCGTGGCTGGTCAAGCAAAGATGCCAGAGCTCCGGAGTGTGAGGAGACTCGGGGTGGGAGGGCAGGTGGAATCCGGGTCAAGTTACGGGAGTCTGGGTTCTTGAGACCTCTGGAGAGAAAGGACTGAACTGTCCTCCAATACCTATTGGATCGTCTGCCCACCACTGCTCTTGGACCAAGACTGGACACTCATTCACTCATTTGCTTCCTCTGATTTGTTTTCCTTTTCATTTCTTTTTAAACAAGATCTTTCGATGGATCCCAAGTTGGCTTCAAGCTCACTATGTTGCCCAAGTTGGCCTTGAACTCATTGCCATCCTCCTGTCTGTTTCTTTGGTGTTGGGGTTATGTTGTGGGCCTCCATACCTGGCTTTCATTTACTTTCAAATTGCTCCATGAGTCATGCTGGGGAGACAACTCAGTTGGCAAAGTATTTGCCTTGCAAGCACGAGGACCTGGGTTTTATACCCAGAACCCAAGTAAAAACACCAAGTGTGGTGGCTAGCCCTCTAACCTAGTCTGGGGAGACAGAGGCAGGAAGAGCTCTCAGGCTTATTGACTAGACAGTCTGACCTAATAGGTGAATGACGGACCAATGAGAGACCTAGTCTAAATGGGGGTGAACAGTGTTCCTGAGGATAACACCAATGTTATCCTCTGGCATCCACAAGCATATGCACATGAATATGTACAGGTATGCGTGCACACATGCACACACACACACACACACACACAGAGAGATGCAGAAAAAGAAAAAAAAATGTCCCTGACCGGTATGTATCTAGCTCCACATAGGCCACGGGATATAACTAACAGGTCGCCAAGGACCTTGGCTTCCTCAGACCTTCATTCCGGTGAAGGCAATCCCCCTGGACAACTCGAGCATCTGCGTTGTCCCAGAGTCAAGAAGCAATCTGCCCAAGGACGCATGGTGAGGTGGCAGCCAGGTAGCAGAAACTGGGCACGGAAATGCAGCTAGACTGGGATTTCAGGGAGCCCGAGGAACCCATGCCAGCTATAGGGTGACTAAGCAAACGGCTTTTCTGCTGAAGCTCAGGCGGGAGGGGCCTGAGGGGGCTCCAAAAGGATAGCTAGGGGTCTGTGGCCAGAGTGTTCTCCACCCTTCTGGAGGCTGCTGGGTGTCCTCTGTTCCTGCAGAACTGCTCCCCCGACATCCCCTGCTGAGTCCTGCGTGACCTCTGTTTCTAGCATAGCCTTGAGCTCCAATCCTTTTGTCGCCAGAGCTCTTGGTAGCTGCCTCACTCCCGGTCCTCTGGGTGTGAGCTCTGAGACCTGACACACTTTCTGAGTCTTCTGAGTCTTTCTGAGTCGCCTCTGTTATCTTCTTTGTAAAACGGCATTGTCTAGGTGTGTGCACGTGGGGTGGGGGTGAGGGACCGGACTCAGTGGGGAAGAGCCCTCACTTTGCAAGCCTGATGACCTGATCTGGGATCCCCGGACACACACACAAAGCCAAATGTGATAGCAAACATCTGTAATCCCAACACTCCTACGGTAAGACAGGTGGTGGAGACAGCAGAATCCAGTAAGCTTGGGGTACCCAGCATCTGCAGCAGAAACAAGAAATCCTGCCTCAGAACAAGGTAGAAGGGGGAACCAACCCTGAAAGTTGTCTTCTAGTCCACCCATATGCTGTGGCATGATGCAGCTTCGATCACACATACATTACACACACACACACACACACACACACACACACACACACACACACACACACAGAGTGAATGAACACTTCCATCTGGCTCACAGGTTGGAACAAGCTTTGTGAGCTGTGTTGGACCTGTCAGGTTTGCTGGTCTGACACAAGCTGAAGCCACAGCAGCCACGTCCTAACTCTGACAACGATGCTCGTATTTCTTGAGAACTCACTGAGTCCAAACTTGACAGACATTATGCCACTTAATCTCACAGCAGTTGTGTCTCGTCCTCCAGAGAGGAGGACGCTAAAGCACAGAGGAGTTCAGGAACTGGCAAACCTGGTGTCATGGAGGCTTGCAGTTAGACCCCAGGAACACACATGTCTACCCCCCTCTCCATCTTGCTTGTCTTAAGGTCTGAGGCCACAGCATAGCAGCCGGAGAGCCCTGGGACAAAGGTCTTCTCAGGGTAGGAGGAACTGCTTTCAATCGGAGTTGTTGAGACACACCAGAAGTGGCCTTAGCAAACAGTGTCAACAGCTCCTGGGCCCAAACCAGTGACAGGATGAGCGTGGGGAACAGTGTTCCAGCTTTGCTAGAAGCCTGCACTCAAACATCTTAGGACCCACCTTGGAGTGGAGTTGCTCCAGGTTGTAAAATCCAGAAATGCTTCCAGTGTGTCTGCAGGGATGTCCAAAGAACATACCTGAAGCTGAGTTACTGTTCTGTCCTCACACTTGTGCCTCCTCCGTGTGTATGTGTGTGTGTGTGTGTGTGTGTGTGTGTGTGTGTGTGTGTGTATGTGCGCGCACGCGCACATGTGTATGTGTTCATGTGGACGTCAGGAGTTAACATCAGGTGTTGTTCCTTAGACATTATCTTTTTCTTTTTCAGATAGGGTCTCTCATTGGTCTGGAGCTCACCAAGGAGACAGGCTGAACGGACAGTGAGGCCTGGGGACCCTTCTGTCTCCCATGATTCTACATGCAGAAGCTAGACATCTATTACTCCACCTTACTCCCTAAGACAGGGTCTCTCACTGCCGGGGATCCAAACTCGGGTCTTCCTGCTTGTAAAGCAAACACTTCATCAACTGAACAATCTCCGCATCCCCCCCGTGAACTCTCCTTGCAGCTGTCCTCAGCTCTGTTAACCACAACTCCATTCTTCCTCTTGCTCAGGCCAACACTTGAGTCGCCCTTGGCTCCCTCCTGGCCTTCCGCCCCATGTCAGATCATCTGCAGACTGTGCTGTCCCTGACCCCAGGATCCACTGAGCTTAGCTTGTCTCTCATTGCCCTGCATCTCTCAACTGGGTAAGTCCCCACTTGCCCCACAGTTTAGCCTCAGCACAGGAGCTGCTCTGGTTTAGATAAGTGTATCCCAAAGTCTTATGTATTAAAGGATTGATCTGTTAGAAGATGGTTGGTCTTTTAAGGCTTCACGGGAGACTTTCTACCTTTGAGGCAGATGTTGGTGGTACCCCAACCTTCTCCTCTTCCTCTTCTACTCTAGACCAGGAGATGGATAGGCTTCCTCAGTCACATACCTTCTCCGTGATATACCATGTTGCTGCAGGACCAAAGCAGCAGGGTCAGTTAGTCAGGGACTGAAACATCTGAAACTAAACCAAAACGAGGCTTTCCTCTTCCTAAGTCCATTCAGCTTGAGTATGTGTCACAGTGACAGAAAGCTGTCCAATGCAGGGGCTTCCCACATACAATCCACAGCATCCTTGCTTTCTTCTCGGAACCCTGCTGTGGTACCCTTGAACCCAGAACAGAGTCTGCACTGTCAATGGTCCCCAGACATGGCTCCTCCTACTCCTTCTGACTGCCCTATTCTTTGGTCCATCCTTGGCAGCCTCAATGGCCTCCTTGTCATTCTCCTTTGGGACAACCACAATCCCCTCCTCACAACCTTTCCCACACATCTGTGTGGCCCACCCTGACCTCTGTCTCTTTTTATGTGTATGAGTGTGTTGCCTGCATGTATGTCTGTGTGCCACATGCATGTCTGGTGCCTAAGAAGGCCAGGAGAGGGCACTGGAGTTCTGGGGACTGGAGTTACAGATGCTTGTGTTGTGAGCCACCATGTGGGTGCTGGGGGTCAAACCTGGGTGTTCTGTGCCACAAGCGCACTCCTAAACCAGCTTTCCAGCCCTTGATCTCTATATTTAAAATGGCAGCTTCCCCACCTGACCTTCTGCCCCTGAGCTCACCCCTGCGGCTCCAACCCCCATGACCTTGCTCGGCCACTCCCTCTCATTACACAGCACTTACTGACTTGAACATACCATCGGATTTGGAACTATCTGGTTCCTTTTTATCTAACTGTAGTATAAGCTCTCCAGACCTGTTGGCTTTATATTTTCTGCTCATTGGTGAATCCTAAACAGTTGTAATGGACTTTGAGATGCTCATAGTTACTAGCAGGTTCGGGGGGTGGGGGGTGTCCCCAGTACCCAGTTGGGGATGGGTCCAGGTAGACTCAGCTCAACTCTGCCTCCGCTACCTCTCACTGCCTCACCCCTCTCTCTCACTCAGATTGAACTGTCCTCTGGAGGGTGACTGGCTCTTAGCCATAGCCATAGTGTGCTCTGAGATTTTACAAGACTCGGGATCCTTTGTTTCTCAGGGAGAAGAGGCCATCTCTTTTTCTCACAGCAGTATTCACCTGACACAATATATAATATGCCGCTTTATTGTGTTATAAATGCTTATAAACACATGTGCTTGATATGCTTATAAATGCATCATTCACAATGTATTCAATTTTTAAAGGGCTTTATGGTCTTTTTAAAAGATTTATTTATTTATTTATTTATTTATTTATTTATTTATTTATTTATTTATTGTGTATACAGTGTTCTGTCTGCATGCATGTAAGTACGCTGCTATTGAACTCAGGACCCTGGGAAGAGCAGCCAGTGCTCCCAAACCTCTGAGCCATCTCTCCAGCCCAGGCTTTTTGATCTTAAGTAGCAGAGAAGCACCACTGTTTGTGTGTGACTAGCAAGGTTCTCGGTTGTGGCACACCAGGCTCCAGGCGGTATCCAGGCTCTAGACGACAGTCGGTATCCTCAGCCTCAGTCAGACTTTCCTTGTCTGGCTCTCAGCCTGGCAGTTTCCCCACCTGCACAAACCTGCTCCCAGCCTAACCTGAGCTGAACCCGAGTTCATAAAGACCAGAGAATTGGCTGAACACGCGCAGTGTCGCTCTCCGTGGTTCTGAAATTCTCCTCCTGTCCCTGCTTAGCATGTGGTGGTTTCTTTGGGAAGCAAATGTCGGAGAACGAGGACATGTGTGGCTCCAGAGAATCCTCACCCTCTTCTTCCTGCACACACTTCCTGGAACCCTAACAGGCTTCTTTTGCTGACTAACGTAGTAATTAATGGTAATTAGTAACCTTGTTGTCGTCATCGTCGGAGCCTTGACTGAGCTGGGAGCTTCTCGGGGAGTCTTCCTCGATGCTTCAAAACCGAGGATGGTCTCCTCCGTGGTGTTCAGGTAGTGCCCCATGCATCCTGAGTTCTAATGTGTGATGTCACCTATACAGTCCCAACAGTGAGTTGGAAGCTTCTAGTCTGTCTACTTATTGCTGCATGCCCAGAACACAGCTGAAGGCAATACATTCAGGTTGAGTCAATGAACTCATGAATGAGTCTGGTGGATTGTCTGGGGGAAGGACTGTTCCTACTCCCTGACTAGACCAAGACCACTGTACTATGTTAGAACTTGGAAGAGAAACAGGAGTTAGGCGTGGTCCTTCCTCTAAGGAGTAGAAGACTCAGTGGTCGAACTCACAGTGGCTGGTGGCCTGAGTCCTATTTTTGAGAGGGTAATACTGAGGCTCAGGAAAGTGATGTGACTCTTCTGTAACTGCATAGCTCAGGAGTGAACTTGAACCCACCCTTTAGCTCTTGGCCTTATGCTGCCTCCTGCCTACACCATTACTCCCCTTCTCTAGGGAAGTCTGTGTCTTTGTGTAAGGGAGGCATTGGGATAAATCTAGAGGCAGTCGACAAAACACTAAGACTCCAGGGCATATTGCAACCCAGGGGCTTCAACTCTGTTCTTTGGGAAATGGCTTTAGGAACTGTGAATCAAGTACCAGAGAAATCCCTGTGCTCTTAATGAGGGGCTTGTGGTATCTGAATTTTGTCATCAGAACCAGCATAGAAATCTCCTTCTCTATGCTATCTGCAGTTCTGCCAGGACCGCAGCCTCCACACTCCCCAAATGTCTCGACAGTTGACTCCTATGGGGGCACTGTGGCGTGAGTGGCCCAGCCTGGCCTCAGCGTGTTCATAGCCAGAGCTCTAGAGATAGTGCAAGGTTCTTCCTCTCATTGGCGTGTGGGTCTGAGGAAAATTCCACTGCCCCAAAGCCTGGGGATCATCTTCTGCAGCAGACAGATAAGGGCAAGGGCTGGGCTAGAGGCAGTGTCAATTGTGGAATTATCCCAACACCTAGCACACAGCCCTCTCGGGATGAGAAGCATTTCATATGTTTGGGTCCTACAAGGCTTTTATGGCCAAAAGTGGGCCACTGTGTGTGAAGTTACTGAACCAAGACTGCTCAGGGGACACAGCTTGGGCTGATCTAAAGGCTGTTGTGCATAGACTGAAATACTGATCAGCGTCTTACATCTCTAGAGTCTGGGAAGTCCAAGTTGAAGATGCTAGCAGATACAGTGCCTGCTGAGAACCCACATTCTCATTGTGTCCTCACATTGCAGAAGGGTCAAACAGCTCTTCAGAGTCTCATTACTAATAGTACCAAGGACTCTACAAATAACATAACCTCCTCTCACATCCATGCCCCCTGATATCATACAGTAGTGATTAGATTTCAACACATGAGTGTTTGGGGTACACAAATAAATCAGTCCACAGCTCCTCACCACTGCTGTGTCTGTGAGGGGTAGGGGAAGCAGAGGTTGTGGTGGTTTTCCAGGGTCCCATTTTTTCCTGCATTTCCCTGACTCTCTGCAGCAAACCTGCTCTCCATCTGTGATGTCCTCAGATCTACCATATCCACCAAACTCAAGTCTGGCCTGGGAGAGAGAAAGAGAGCCCTGGGGTCAGAAGCGTGGGCAGACCTGAACAAGTCCCTGTTCTTGCCTGGCTAAGTGTTCCACCTGTAAAATGGGGCAGGCTACATGTTGTCTGAGGGCTCCCATCCTAGATTCCGTGGGAGCAGATCTGGGCCCCCATCAGAACTGTGCTGGCCTGGAATCCTGGCAGCAGCCGGAGCTGGCCGCCCACGCACAGGCAGGCAGGCAGGAGGCAGGGTGCTGCAGCCTCGTTGCCAAGAGCACAGAGAACTTTCCACTGGGTCCAGATTTTTTCATCACCATGGCAACTGCTGGGGGGTGGAAGCAGAATTCTTCAGAGTGCCGGAGAGAATATATGGGAGAAGGAAGAACAAGAAATTGAGTGCCGAGCCAGCTTTCAAGTCAAAACCACACACACACACACACACACACACACACACACACACACACACACACACTCTTCCTTCCCATCTCCCCAAGCTTTCTCCCTCTTTTGATGTTTCTCTCTTTGCTTTTCTCCTCTTCACTGTCCCAGCCCCTTCCTGAGCTCTGGCTCTCAGAAGCTGGGCAGATACCATTGTTATTCTTAGCGCATGCTGTGCTAACGCACTATTGCCAGGGCTTTACACATATGATTCATTCTGCCCTCCCAGCCCTGGGCAGCGTGATATCCCCACTTCATGGATGAAGAAGACATGCAGGCCTGTGGGGGTTCAGTGACTTGCTCAACCGGGTATGGTCACATTCCAGTGGTGACATCATCAGCCCCTGCAGTGTTGAGAAACTGAGAAGCTGCTAATGACATGGGGAGTGACATAGGGGGCAGACAGGGAACACAGGAGGCATGTGACAGGGTCTTTCCAGTTCCTTCCCCTCCATCTGTAGCCCACATTGACCTTCCTGCTTTAGTGTGAGGCGGAGAGCTGGCCACATCTCCCTGACTCCACTTTTAGGTCAATTCCCAGCCTTGCTTGCTCATTATTCAGGCTCAGGGAAAGATCTTGCCCTAGGGATGCATTGGAGACTCTGCCATTCCAGACACCTGTGGGCCATTCCCAGCATCCTCCCCACCCCGTTAGGAATGCCCTGTGGGGAAATAGCCTGACTCAGGACACCTGGCTCACATCGCGCAACCATCTTGGAAAAATCTTCAGAATTCCAGGGGGTGTTCACTCAAGTCCTCAAGACACTAGTGAGGAGGCGTCAGGAGGCCACAGAGTAGGTTAATGTGGATGCAGCGAAGAGAACAACACAGCCCTGCCTGTCACTAGGTGTGACCTAATGGCGAGGACTCATTCAGACGTATGTGTAATGACCAGAACCAAAGGAAGCCTGGGGAAGAGTGACTTCACCTCTGGGGGCACAGAGCACCAGCGTTAAAATTAGCTGGCTCCTCTCCAACTGTATCCACCTCCTCCTCCCTTCTCACTTCATTTCCTGAGCTCAGTTCCCTCTGCACGCTGCCCTTGGTGTGATTTTTCATCTCCAAGTCCCTCTAAGAATCATCACACATTTTCCCCAAATTTCCAAGAGATATCCAGTGTGTACCTTGTAATTACTGGCACTATAATGTACAGAGCTCCCTCTCCATATCAACCCACTAGCTGCTTGCTGGGCTTCTGATTGGCTGCTGTAAGTCCAACTATAACTCCTTGTCCAATCAGCGGCGGCCAGAGAGGTGGAGCCTCAGGTTGCTCAACATGGCTCCTAAGACGGCATGCGTATTTTCTCATAATTCAGCCCTTAGCAGTCAGGGGCTGTTTTGTCTAAGCAGCCACCTCAGGGACCTAGCTGGACCTTCTGCCCTGGTCATGAGCCGGTGACTTCTCTGTTCCAGTCAGGCCTCTTGAGTGAGGGTTTCTGCCACTTACAGCCAAAGTCTCAAAGTTGGCACACAAACATTTCATAGGTTCGTCGGGAGACTGAATGAGCACAAAGCTGTTCCAAACTCAGCCGTGACCTTGCAGAACCAAGGTGGAGGGCCCCAGAACATTCCCAGAGCCCTTCCCACCTCTGTTCACAGCCTTCTTCCACTGGCCAGAGATTTGTGATTTCACCCACATCATCGGGAGCTGCTCCCTACCTCCAAACTTTCTGTGATGGAACAGATGAGAGACAGCAATGAGTAACTATCACAACCCCCAATGGGAAGGACCTGCAGCCCCTGTCATTTTGAACCCACCAAAGGGGCCGCTGGGGTTTCCAGTCATATATGTGTCCCTGGTTCAGGGTGTCTCGTGATCAAAGGGACTGCTGCTGTGTCCCCAATAGATCATTCATGCCTGTGCATGTGGGTGGGACAGATCAGCTTCGCTGGCACAGGGAAGGGTGGGAAGATGGGATTGAATGGCAAGACAGGGAGACAGGTGGTCCTTGGAGGAAGATAAGCTCTCTCTCTGATCAGAGCAAACTGGGTACTGGAACATCCAGTCAATTCCCTTGTCCTCCAGCCTCCAGTGGTACCAAATCCATTTTTATGGGGTCTTCCTTGACACCAGTAAGAACAAACTTCCATGTGCATTTTCCCACAAATGGCTTTCCCTCAGGGACCACTGAGTGGGCAACCTAACCACATGAAGCCCCCACCCAGGCCCTCAATGGACCCATCATTTACGTCTGCTCTTCCTCTGAAGTAGGTGGCCGCCAAAGGGCCGAATTTGACCCACCACCCCATTTTTGTCAATAAAGGTTTCCTGGAACACGGACACACCCTTTCGTTTATCTTCCTCTGTAGCTGGTTTGTGCTACAAAGGCCAAGTAGAGTGGTAGACAAAGCTCAAACTATTTACCAATGGCCCTTTACAAAAGTAAAGCATCACATGGCAGGAGGGGCCCAGGGGTGACAGCTTAAGAGGGATATATCCCTCTCCTCCTGGAACCCTGTGTACCACCGAAAACAAGTCCAGATGCAGCCTGAGGTGCTGTGAGGTTGCAGTAGCTGTGATCCAATTCTGGATCCCAGAGAATAATAAAATACAACGAGACCATCTGCACATGGCCTGTTGCTAAATCTATTGCCAAGACAAGCTCTCCAGCCCTTGCATTTATCTTGGCTCAGTTTACCTTTGTTGTCTGTATGAATCTCTTGCCTGACACTATTTTGAGCTAAGTCTCTCCTTCAGCTTCCTTTGCGTGTTTCTATGTCTTTCAAAGAGCTGTGTGTCACATCACTTCATGCCAGGTTGTAAGTGACCAACATGTGGGTTGCTCATTAGTCATATTAATCACCCCACAGTGACTGATCAACATGTACTGTGTCCCCCAAGATTCCATTTTACCAGGAAGCTGCAGAGTCCAAGGCACCAAGAAGGAGGCTGGAAGCACCGAGCATCTGATGCCTGTTCAACCGTCACCGAGCGGGAGGGCACTTCTTCTCCCGTTCCGTGTCAGGAGGGAGCAGGAAGTAGCAGCTGGCAAGTTTGCGATTGGAGTCTGCCCACACAAAGCCACAAATCCCTCTCAGTGAATTCCAATGAGCCGGTACCACAGGGAAGGAAGCGATTCCATCCTCTGATGAGAGTCACTAGCGCTAGTTGAGGGACTGAACCCACAGCCTCCGTGGAGGAGCATGGTTATGATGGTTGCTGTCATGGCTGGATAAGGCTGGGACCCCCAGTTCCTCTCTTAAACATTTGGTACCCACAAGGGCCTTCCTGCTGAGACTTCTCTTGAGGTCTATGATGGGGAAATGCTGAAGGTTTTGTTTTGGGCATTCACCCTTCAACCTCTGCTCCATCTCCATCTGTCTCTGTCTGTCTAGCATCTCCCCAGAATTTGCTCTTTGTGGAGTAGAGTGGCAGGGGGTGTGTGCCTTTGCAGCCATTCAAATCCTAGCTTTATCCCTCAAGAACACGCCTTGCATAATCTCTCTATGACTCAGTCTCCTTGTCTATAAGATCCTAACAATTAATAGAAATGTGGACCAAGTGACAGAAAGGTACGTGAAGGAGACAAGGACAGTGTTCCATAGACACTAGAGTTCTCCATGCCTCCCTCATTCTTTACTGGGCACCAGGCATCTGTTGACCCTGCCAACTATCACTTACATTCAATAGCCTTCTAACAACCAATACCCAGGCTGGTCTGTTCAGCTACTGAAGGGAGAACCTCTCTGGCTAGCACAGTACTCTTTGCTGGAGTACTCATTGGTGGGATAGCTAGACCTTTATAGCCTGAATAAGGCACGGAGCTCCATGAGATTCAGTTTTTGCATGAAAATATGCTCAAAGACATACAGTCCAGCACCAAAACTGATTCTAAGAAGACAGTTTGGACTTCATTTTTGTCTCTTAACTAACGATCAAATGCATAGCCCATTGCAGACATCCTGAGGCTCCTTTGGCTTCTCCCTGATGCTGTGACTCTCACGAGCCTACTGCTCTTCACCTCCAGCCTCCCCCCTACAATTCTTTTGGTCTCTCCCTTCTCACTCTTCACTCTGTGCACTGCAGGGGTGAGGCAGGAAGCATGAGCACCCACAGATTCACGTGCTGTGTCCTCTTTGCATGCAGATGCATTTGGGGGACCATCTCTGTAAACTCCAAGAGATAGATGGGGACTGTGAGTTTGGGAGTTTACTTTTTACTTTATGTAATCAGCCAACACTTGCAAAATAGCACAAGGAGCTCCCTTACAGCCTTGGCCCAGATTCACCAATTGCATTTGTTCACGTTCTCTCTCTCTCTCTCTCCATATATATATTATATATAATGCATACAATTTTTTTTCTCTGAAATCATTTGCAAGTAAGTCGAAGATATCTTCCCCTTTAATCCATAAATAATTCTGTGAAATTTTTCTACAAAAAAGAACATTCTCTTATATAACCACAGTGCAGTTATCAAAATCAGGAAATTAAACATTTCAGCAATTACTGTTATCTCTTCCACAGCCCCTATTAAAATGTCATCAATTGTCCCAGTGATGTACTTTGAAACTTTCGCTGTCCAAGGTCCAATCCACAGTCTTGAACGCATCCAATTGTCATATTTCTTTAGAAAACATTTCATGGTTTTTCCCCCTGAATCCTTACTCCCACTTAACAATATTTAGAACAACACTGCTGAATCAATAGTAATTCAGTAGATACTTTGACTCGCATTGGAACAAAGGGTTTAAAGGTAATAGTCCCAGTCTCACACCTTAAGGAACACACCATTGTGTATTCCAACAGTCCTTCTCTCTGGATGGGGAGGTGCAGTGACCACTGGATAAAGGAGTAGACAGACAGCTGGATGGTGAATAGCTTGGTAGGTAAAAAGCAGATGGATAGATTGCTAGGTGGGGCTGGTTATATGGATAGATAAATGGGGGAATTCATGGGTGGGTCATAAGGTATGGATGGTTAGACAGAGGGGATTGGTCTGTGAGTGGTACTAATATTCATAATAGTAAGATGAAGTACTCAGATGGGTATCAGCAATCCTCCGTTCAGGTTCCAACTCTTCCTCCTACCAGCAGGGACTATTAGAGAGCCCCTTCCCTGCTGGGGAGCTTGGCTGTTAGGCAGCTTTCTTTGTCCTATGGGATTGTGGGACTAGCTGGCCTGTTTTGATTGCTCTGGTTTGAACCAGCTCTGGCTGTGGAGCTAGTGCATGACAAAGCTGATTTGGGTCTGGGCAATCCGGTTTTTAAACGGGTGATGTGTAAATATTTTGTCCCTACTGGAACCTTGTGAAAAGGAAGGTTCCATGGCCAGCTAGGGCCTCCTTGTCCTCCAGGGTGAAGCCTCCCTTCCCTCCCCCTCCCCTCCTTCACAAGGAGGCAAGGCTTCCTGGCACCTAGGATTCCAGCTCTAGGAAGCACCAAAGTTTATTCCACATTTTCTGCCTCACCCAGAACCAAAGGGATGACATTTTCTACAGGCCTTTCCCTGTTCAGCACAGCCTCCTTCCCCCTGGTCTGTCCTCATCCCCACGTCCTCTGTCACACCCTCACCTCCACACACTGCAAGACTTCCTGCCTCCTCCATGCACCACAGGAAAAGTGCTGCTGCTCTGAGACCTGGCTCCCTTCCAGACTTGTGTGGGTAAAGTTCCAGTGCTTGCCCACATGGACAGAAATCCAGGAACCAGGCCCAGCCCCCACAGGGACCAGGGATATAAAACTGTGAAGGTCCTTTGAGATGAGCGTTACTTACCTTTTGGATCCCACAATAGGGAGCCCACCGGATGCTGAAGAGGACAGCAAACAAGACCAGAAAGAAAGAAATGAAGGAAACAATGGTTTTTAAGGTTTTGATGCATGATGTTGTAAACGTGATACTCAGGCAAATGTCAGAATTCAGTTGGACTGCAGGATTTCCAATAGTGTGGTGTAAGTTTGGGTTTGTTTAAAGATTTAAAAAAAATTATATGTATATTTGTGTGTGAGGCAGGGAGAGGAAGGTATGTAGTCATCAGCGCTGGAGGAAGCCAGAAGAGGGTGTTGGGTCCCTCCGGGCTGGAGTTACAGATGGCTATGAGCCACCAGACACAGGGCTGGAAACTGAACTAGGGACCTCTGCAAAAGTGGTCTGTCTCTCTTGACCACGGAGTCAGCTCTTCAGCCCCGAAGAGGGACATTGCTCTGATGAAGAATCAGAATGAGGTCAACTTCTTGGCTATGTTAAGGTGCTGTACTCAGTCCTGTGGCACCAATGCCACACCATGTTTTGGTTTTGGATGACGTAGGGAGGGGACACTGGATCTATTTGGAACATAGGGCATCCGCAGATCCAAAGGTACCTGCCTATGACCAGTCTGAAGCCTCACTAGCTGGGGCTGAGTGAAAACTTACCTGAGTACTAAGCCCATGATTTGGGCAATTTGGGGGACATGCTGATACAGACTGTAGGGTTGGCTCCTTCATCTCGGTTCCCTGTAGTTCAGCTTGCCTGTAAAGCCCGCCCTCAGACCAGAAGGCGTTAAAGCTATACACCTGTGCTATATAGTTTTATGTCAGCTTGACACAAGCTCAAGCATCTGAGAGGAGGGAACCTCACTTAAGAAAATGCCTCCGTAAGATCAGCTATCGGCCAGCCTGTAGGACATTTTCTTAATTAGTGATTGATGGGGAAGGGCCTAACCCATTATAGGTGGGGCATCCCTGGACTGATGGTCCTGGCTTCTATAAAAAAGCAGGCTGAGCCAGCCAGTAAGCAGCACCCTTCCATGGCCTCTGCATCAGCTCCTGCCTCCAAATCCCTGCCCTGTTCAAGTTCCTGTCCTGATTTCCTTTGATGATGAGCTGTGTTGTGGAAGTGTAAGCTGAATAGACCCTTTCCTCCCCAAGTTGCTTAGGTCATGGTGTTTCATCATAGCAACAATAACCCAAACTAAGAAACTCCCTTTCCCAGGTTGCAGTGCTTTGGCCTGAGGTGAGACCCCATGCCCAAGACCACAGAGCCTGTCCCAAAAGGAGCCAGGTCTTGAGCCCCACACAGAGGGGCCTATGAAATGTGCCTGTGTCACTTGTTCCAGTACGACGGGATCCTTAGCCGAGAGGTGTCCCTGGAGGTAACCCAGCGCTATAGCTAGGTTAACAGTTTGCTCTGAGATTTAAGACTGGGAGAAATGGTTAATGAGCTATTGCCACATCCTTTTGCAGACATTTTGCAAACACCAGTCTTTGTCTAGTATGTTGATAACACAGCAACAGACTACATACACGCCTCATTCAACCCACTCACCCTTTGCTGAACACCACCTGTGCGGCAGACACCTCACCGACGGTGGCTCAGAAGGTCCATAAACAGAAAAATTCACAGCCCAGGCTGCAGTCAGGAGAGGGCTTGCTCTAAGTGTCCCCGGAGCAGAGGAGGCAGAATGACTCATTAAATTTGCCTATAGAGGCTGAAGGAGATCTCACCAGAGAGCTAAGATTTCAGCAGGGTCACGAGGGATGAGAAGAAGGGAAAGTCAGAGGAAGTGGCCATGCTTCCCAGAACAGTATTAATTTGGGTGACTTTAGTTGCAACCCTGAAATAGACCATGGGTCAAATATGATGGATATCTCTAATTTAGTCATGTAAATTCCAAAACCATGTTCCTGAAAGACACAAATTTTTCACTTGAACAAATGACTGCATGTTCTTGGATGGAAAAATTCAGCTTAATAAAAATGTTATTACTACCTCACATTTTTAAAAAAGATTTATTTTTATTGTATGTGTATCAGTGTTTTATCTGCATGTATGTTTGTGCACTACATCCATGCCGTGTGCCCAGAGAGGCCAGGAAAAGGCACTGGGTCCCCTGGAACTGGAGTTACAGATGGTTGTGAGCTGCCATGCATGTGCTGGGTCCTCTCAAGAACAGTCAGTGCTCTTAACCAGAGAGCCGTCTCTCCAGCCCCATGTTTTCATTTATGAATTTAATAAGAAATAACCCCAGTATCATTGTTTTCTCCTGTAGCATCAGAGATTATAAATTTCATATAGAAGGAAACTAGGAAAAGTAGCCAGAAAATGAACTGGAAAAGAAGACTGTGGCCACGGCTTTATACAATAGTAAATGTATTTTATGTCTCTATGATGATATCAATACAACTGGGAAGTGAGTGGAACCTTTAAGGGGTGGGGCTTGTGAAAGGCCTTTAGGTCAATGTTTATCAATAAAGAATAAGTTGGATAGAACATACACAGCCAGACAATGGAATACTATGCAGCTCAGTTGGATTTTTTTAAAATGAGGATTACCTGTAAGTAAGGCTATGTAAAAATTTTCAAAGTGCAATGAAGGGAAAAGCCTTAAACCTATGCCCAAGCAGTCTTCTCTGGTGGATTCCCCACAATAATCTGATGCTTCTGCCCTCTGCTGGCACCTGCACTTAGGTACACACACACACACACCACCACTACCACCACCACCACCACTACCACCACCACCACCACCACCACCACCACCACCACCACCACCACCACCACCACCACCACATAATTTAAAAATAAAATAAATACTTTTCTGCTCTCTCACAGATGTTGTCTCACCTATAAACTCCTCTGAATCTTTCTATCCACCATCTATCTTATCTCTATCCATTTATCAACTATCCATTCACCCACAGATATGCAAGAATAGTTTGAAAATAATTGTGTTGACTAGTTTTTTGTCAACTTGACACAGCAAGAGTCATCGGGGAAGAGGGAGTCTTGAGAAAATGCCTCTGTAGGATTGTCCTACAGGCGAGTCTGCAGGATATTTTCTTCATTGATGGTTGGTGTGGAAGGACCCAGCTCACTGTGGGAGGTGCCACCCCTGGGCTGGGGGTCCTGGGAGCTACATAAAGCAAGCTGAGCAAGCCATGGGAAGAAAGTCAGTAAGCAGCACCCCTCCATGGCCTCACCAGGTTCCTGCTCTGACTTTGCTCAGCAGTGGACTGTGATGTGGAAGAGTAAGCTGAAATAAACCGGTTTCTTCCAAACCTCATATTGGTCATGGTGTTTTATTATAGCAATAGAAGCCCGAAGACAGTAATCTTACTGATATTGTCGCTAACAGAACCCAATTTAATGCGGTTAAAGATTGCTTTGTATGTTTCTTCTTTTCTTGAGGATCTACAGTCAAAGTAATGTGCTTCTGGGTCATTTAAAGCCATTCCCCTCCTGTGGTTAGACTCTAACAGCCAGGCTTGTCTCTCAGTTTAGAAGGCAATTCTGAAGAAATGTTTCGAGTTTTCAATTTTTCATCTACTTGATCTCAAGTAAAATCATCAAATTAGGGACATCCAGAAGGGTCCACAGCCCCTTTGTCTTTTGTATTAATGTTAGGATTTCTTCAATCATTTGTTTTTGGAAATATAAGGAAATGCATACGTATGCACATACTTTTCTGTTGCTGTGATAGATAATCGGTAAAATTCCTGCCATACAAGCATGAGGACCTGAGTTCAGATCCCCAGCACCACATAAAAATCCGGCTATGAGCCGGGCGGTGGTGGCGCACGCCTTTAATCCCAGCACTCGGGAGGCAGAGCCAGGCAGATCTCTGTGAGTTCGAGGCCAGCCTGGGCTACCAAGTGAGTCCCAGGAAAGGCGCAAAGCTACACAGAGAAACCCTGTCTCGAAAAACCAAAAAAAAAAAAAAAAAAAAAAAAAAAAAAAAATCCGGCTATGGTGGCATTTGTCTGTAACCCAGAGCTTCATGGGGTGTGGACAGTGCATGGAGACAAGCAGATCACCAGAATTTGCTGGCCACCAAGTCTAGCCAATAGATGAACTCTGGGCTGAGGGAGAGAACCTGCCTCAAAGCACAAGTTGGAGACAGATAGAGGAAAACACTGCATGGACACACATGCATGCATACACACATATGATCTATGAGCTATATATGATCTATGAAAGATCGTATAAACTCAAGGAGGAGGAAAGGCACATGACAGAGCTGGGAGTCTTCTTCCAAGGACAGTCCATGTCTTCAACCAGTCTGAGACAATACAGATGACAAATATATTAGGATTCCTTCCTCCTAAATCTAAAAATCTATATAAAGAACAGATTCATCTCTCTCTTTGCACTAAGTGTATACCAAGACTTGAAGTATTTTTTGTTTGTTTGTTGTTGTTGGGTTTTTCTGGGAGGTGAGGGGGTTTGAAACAGGGTTCCTCTATGTAACAGTGCTGGCTGTCCTGAATCTCACTTTATAGACTAGGCTGGCCTCGAACTCACAGAGACCAGCCTGCCTCTGCCTCCCCAGTGCTGGGATTAAAGGTGTGCGCCACCACCACCTGGCGAGGTATTGATTCCTGATAGCAGTACTTTAAAAACAACAACAACAAAAAACCCATAACTGAACTGACACACCAACAGATATTCATCGGAGGGATGCATGCTCAAAAATTGTTATGGTGGGGTGCATGATCAAAGTGTGGAGAGAATTTTACAATGTGTAAGGCAGATGTGTAACAGCCAGAAAAATACAAGTGGAAGCGAAGACAGGAGAGGCAGCTTAGCTGAGGGTCAGCCACCTGGGAGGGATGCCAGCTTCTTCCTTTCCAGGTTAAGCAGGTTGACCTAACTCTAGGCTTCATCTTTGAACACACTGTGCATAAGACCACATCTACTTTAGAGAGCCATGGTGAATAACAGCCCCAACAGGACTTGGTTCAGAGTAAGCAGTCCCTAAGAATTGGTTATATACATTTCAAATTCCCACAGGCTCTCATCAGATGAAAAAATAGCTGTGAATAACCACGCCAGTGTATAACCTAGCCTAGGAAGTGTGAGTCATAATGTGACCTATTTGGAACAAGAGTCAATGCAACAGCTGAAGGGCTGGTGCCTGACTAGGTATGGCTCTCAGCCTCTCTCCTCCCAGGTAGGCACATGACACTCTCTACCCCAGCTCCACCCTGGCTGGTGGATGCTGCTGCTGCCGCTAGCCTGATGGAGGAAGCCATGATGCCGACAGATATGGTGGTCCATCAAGAGAAGTCCCGGGACAGGGCACGTCTGGCCTTTCCTTGGTGTGTCTGCTTCTCTTTAACTTGAATCACTCTGCTCCTGCCCTAGTCTCCCCCCTCCCATCAACTAAAGTAATCAGGATCTTTACAGAGACCGACATATGGGGTACCCACCCTGTGAGTCCCCGGAAGCAAGAACGCAGGACATGGTATCCTGTAGTACGCCTCTCGGCCTCCCAACGTGAGAATCTATTATTTATGCAGTGATGTGGGCTGAAAGTCAATTTATTTTACAGAAGCCCAGAAGGCTGAGTGCCCTGCTCCATCCATCAAAACAATAACTAAGCAATTAGTAAATAATAGAATGGAATTGATTTTCTGAAAGACAAGTAGTTAAAAAGTCCACAGGCTGTGACAATGAGGGTCAGAGCCTAGAGAAGGCACAGGGCACTGACAAGGACTCAAGTCCTTAGAGACTGGGGTAGAGGAGAAAGGACATCGTGAGCACACGAGCAGGGGCTGCGGCTGCTCTGTCTGCCTCCTGCCTGCTGCCCTGTGGCTGTGCGCTGGCTTCTTGCTCAGGCTCGGGTCACATGTTAAGAGCTGCTCTCCAGAGAAGATATTGAAGGAGGTGGGGTCCCTCCCTAGGGACAACAAAATTCCTTTCAGTCCAACTCCAGGGCCTCGGCAGCAGTACCTTTATATTCTCAGTGTCCAAGCCCAAGTCTGATCAGGGCAGAAGCTCATTCAATATTCAGTGAGAAAATGAATATTCATTACCTCAGAAACCAGAGGAAAACATTTTGAAGGAGTTAATCGTGCCAAGTCTGGAGCCCCATCTCCTGGGCCCACGTTCTGCTTCTGCTGGTTCCTGGATGTGTGGCCTTAGCTGAGCTCTTTGATTCTTCTGTGCCTCTCTTTACTCATCTATAAATGGGGGGGAGGGACTGAGTGAGTTACTTGATGAAACCCAGCAACGGCCAGCAGTCATGACCTGTGGAGTCAGGGGACCCTGGTGTTAGCACAGCTTTTGTATAAGCATCTTCGCTCCTGCCCCACCGTGTGCCGGGTGTCACAACATCCTGTTCATGGGTCCACGACATCTCCCAGACCTGACCAACCTCCCCAGCCTCACAACCTTCCCTCAGCTCCTTTCTGGACTCCGACTCCTCCTCCTCCTCCCTCTCCTCCTCCTCCTCCTCCTCCTCCTCCTCCTTCTTCTCCTCCCAGCTCCTAGGCATTGAATGCCAGGCCTGGGGTGGGAGGGGCCAAGTTCTTTCCACTAAGACCGGACACTGAAGGGCCCTGCCAGTGGGTGAGAGACTGAGCATTGCAGGCGAGCTCCACTAACTCAGAACCAGCACTTCAGCAAGGGCCAAGAGCACCAAGCTCACTCCGCTTGGTCCTCAGCCCCGCCTGTGACGGAATGGCCCAACAGAGAGTACGTCAGATCACTGGAGTGGCACTTGGCCATCATATTGATTATCAGGCTGCCAGAGTTCAAGACCATGGTTTCCCTTCACAGACAAACTGCCAATAGGTCTACAGCCAGCAGGGTGGCAGGCAAGCCACAGAACCATGATCTCTCTCCCTGGAGTGCCAGTGTGAGAGCCCAGCTCTGCTCTGGGTCTCATGGGGAAAATAGCAGAGGAGACAATGAGCTGGTCCTGCTCTGGAGAGAGAGACTCAAGGAAAGAGCCCTGACGAGGTAGTGTGGGACAGGCTAGGTCTGGATCAAGACCAGGGACATAGAAGAGTGACCGGTCTGGGGAGAAAGAGGGAAATTTCTGGGCCTCACTTGAGGAGCTAGGGAAGAATATTCTAGAAAGAAGGCTCAGTGGAGAGGGTAGGGACTTGTGAGATGCTCAGAGGGACAGAAGCCTAAATGTTCAGAGCACACAGGCTGGGGAGAGATGAAGCTGGGAATGAGCTATGAAAAGAGGAGACACCTGAGACGTGAAAAGGCAGACATGGATGGAGACGGGGAGCTAGAGGAGAAGCCACCAAACAATATGTGGAGTTGACACAGCAGGGCTCCAGAGTCCAGAGTGGGAGTCTCGTCGGTACTTTATCACTCGGCCTTTCTTTGTGCTTCATGTCCCTTATCCTAAAATGGTGGCAGTCTGTGTCTAATTTGTATGCGGTAACAGGATACCACAGACTGCGTCATTCACAGTCAGCAGAGAGGCTTTCAGTCCTGGAGGTTGTGACGTCTAAAAGCCAGGGACCACATCTGGCTAGGGACTTCTGCAGTGTCATCTCACAGCAGATGATGTCACAGATGATGTCTGAGAGAGAAAGAGAGAGAGAGAGAGAGAGATCATGACTAACACTTTTCAAAGGTCCCACCCCTTAATTCCATGACAATTGCATTTCAACATGTGTTTTGGAGGAGAGAGACATTCAGACAGACCACAGCAGCAAGGACTCAGATCAGTGAGTCTCATTACAAGGGTTCACTGCATCCATACATCCAGACCTCTGAGAAGATGCCTACGAGTGATCTGTAGTGCTGGTTTGTAACAGAGATGGCCAGTGAACATCACTCCAGACCTCTTTCTTAGTGTCAGGGCTGGAAAGACAGACTGCCTGAGGACCTAGTTTGCAACCATCCAAGCCTTGAGATGGGTCCGTGGGACCGAGTTCCATCCAGTAGAATGTGGGCAGCTGGGGTCTACAACATGTCCCATCCTGCCTTGGGACACTCCACACGGTTGAGTACTCACTCCTTCAGGCAAGCCTTCTGCATGTAGTTGTCCAAGGCCAGTTCCTTGCATGTCTTTTATCTGGCATCCTGGAAGAGCTGGTGTCAGAGAGATTCATTGTCCACCTTGTCAAAGTCTGAGGTTGAAGCTCCATCTCTGATTCTGACCATGCGACCTCCACCTTGAGCAAGACAATCAAACTTGCTGAGCCTGATGTAGAAAATGAATAAACTTCCTCACAGGGCTGCTGAGAACATTCGAGAATGCGGCAGAGTGCTTTTAAAACTTACATAAGGATGGGTGGTTTTCCCTTAAGATACAGGGCATTCAAAACATGCTCATGTGGTGTGTCTCATTTAAACAGTGAATCCCAGAGATCATTTAAAATGTGGATGGCCCCGCACTGCCCTAAATATGACTGGCTGATTGCCTCCGGGCTTGACGCGTTTGCTTTCCCTGAGTGGCACCATATTGCTGTGTAATTGGCATCTGTGGATTCAACCAACCGTGGGCTGAAAATATTCAGAGAAAAAAAATCACAACTGTACTGAATATGTACAGATGTTTTTCTCATTACTCCCAAAACAAAGCAGGACAGTAGGTATTCGTATAGCCCTCGTTGCTTGAGTAAATAACAAAGCCCGCCTCCTCAGCATAGGTTTTCAACCCCATAAGGAGTTGTGTAGCTAACGGGGGGGGGGGGGGGGCGGGGAACACACAAAAAAAGGTTTCAGAGGTACACAATGACCAAAATTTAGTTCAAAATTAAATGCATAATGAATCCAAAGTGTTTCTGGCCGAGCTCACCCAGACCCCTCTTCACCCTTGGCTCTGAAGGAAGCATACATGCGATGGGCCCTGTGCCTACCATCACATCTGGCCACATCTGCCAACACAGCCTGGCACCTCAGCTCAGATCCCAGACTGCCACATGCTGTGAACTGCGGTGTTTCTACTGCACATAAAATGTCTTCTGCTCCTGGAGAAGCACGACAGCTTAATAAAAGACGATGACGACTTGTAATATTTTCCTACTGCCATTCCTCAGCCTGTAAACATCAGATTAGTACATCTTTGGATTGAATGGTGTTAAAACTCCTGATTTTGAGAATTGCTGTTAGAGTTGCTGACTTGAGTGTCATTTTTTAAAAAATCAATAAATTAATTTTGCTTTGGGATTAGAACAGAATTATGAACAGTTTCTGAAATGGCTTCTATCATTTGTAGGACATATTTATGTGAAGCGGCATTCTCAGCATCAGTGATTCTAAAATCAAAGCATCAGTCAGCTCTGCAAAGCACTGATGACACACTTTGTCCCCCAATAGCAAACATTCATCCAAGAGTTAACTCTTTACGTGAAAATAAAGAAGCATGGGGGTGGAGAGGGGCTCGATGGGTAAAAGCTGCTCCTGCAGAGGATCTGGGTTCAGTTCCCAGCACCCATGTTAGGTGGCTCACAACCACCTGTAACTCTAGTTCCAGGGGGCCTGATGACCTCTTCTGGCCTCCATGGTCACCTGTATGCATGTGGTGCACATACACACAGATACATATAGATAGATAGATGGATGGATGAATAGATAGATGATTGAAAAGTAAATAAATAAATGTATGTGGGAAAAATAAACAAACACATCCATCTCATTAGCATGTGAAATTGCTTTTATCTTTAGCTGATGATAAAATTATATGCATACCCAAAATTTTTAAATACATTTATTTATGATTTACTAACAGTAAACATTTGATCTGTATACTTTTCTTTATTGCCCTGTGTGTGTATGTGTGTGTTTACATTCGTGCATGGCACAGTGTACATGCTAAGGTCAGAACACAAGTCCACACAGCCTGTTCTCTTCTTCCAACTTTACAGGGTTCCAAGAACATCTGGCTTCGAAGCCAGTGCTTTTTAGCAGCTGAGCATCTAACCTGGCCCATGTATGCCTATTTTAATGCCTATCTGCCCAGGGTACATACAAATTTCCCCAGTAAAAAGGGTTGTGAATGGAAAAGCTTTAAGAAGCCTTGACCAAGAAAGGATTATAAGAATACCAGAGACATGTATATATGTTATATGCAAATACTACAGCATTTTATATAGGGAACTTAGGTGTCAATAAATTTGAGGCCCTGGAAGGGGGTGTGCTGGTTGAATTTGGTCAGTTTGATACAATCCGAGACTTATCTGGTGTCTTAGGACTTCTATTGCTGTAATGAAGCACCATGACCAAAAAGCAAGTGGGGGAGGCCAGGGTTTATTCAGCTTACACTTCTACATTGCTGTTCATCACCAAAGGAAGTCAGGACAGGAACTCAAACAAGGCAGGATCCTAGAGACAGGAGCTGATGCAGAGGCCATGGAGAGGTGCAGCTTACTGGCTTGCTTCCCATGACTTGCTCAGCCTGCTTTCTTATAGAACCCAGGACCACTAGCCCAGGGATGGCACCACTCACCATGGGCTAGGTACTCCGCTGTTGATCACTAGTTGAGAAAATGCCTTACATCTGGATCTCACGGAGGCATTTCCTCAGCTGAGGCTCCTTCCTCTCTAATGGCTCCAGCTTGTGTCAAGTTGACACACAAAACCAGCCAATGCATCTGGGAAGAGAAAAATCTCAGTTGAGGAGTTGCTCCTATCAGATTAGCCTGTGGGCGTATCTAGGGGGCATTTACATTTTTTTAAATTAATGATTGATGTGGAATGGACCAGACCACTGCAGGCAGTACCACTCCTGGGTAGATGGTCCTAAGCTGTATAAGAAAACAGGCTGAGTAAGCCATGGGCACAAACCTATACAAAGCATTCCTCCATGGCCTCTGCTTTGTTTAATTCCACCAGGTTCCTGCCTTGACTTCTCTTGGTAATGGAGTGTGACCTGAGCATTATAAGATGAACTAAACTTTTCTTCCCCAAGTTGCTTTTGGCCATCTAGCACAGCAATAGAAACCCTGAGAGGGGAGGTTCCCCATAGGTAATCAAGACATGATTGTATAACACACATTTATTTAAACTTTGGGTCTATGTGACACACAAAGATTCGATCATGGTTGGTTGACACAATCAAGCCTCAGGGAGCTGCCAGGAAGATCTTTTTGGAAGACCCTTGTCCTCCATCAAAACTCAGCTCCCGGATGAGCTCCGTGAGTCCATCCCTCTTTCATTCCCATGATACAGATTTCCTTGCACCCTCAGAGCGCTTAGTCTGCTACAGTCTACCTTTCCCATCAGTTCTCTTGCGAAGTTTAAGGCAGTCGCAGGTGAGACCTAGCTTGGCTTCACCTCCAGCCTGGATGGAGCACGGTGTTTGGCACCTCTCAGGCTCTCAGGAGAGGCTTCTAAATGAGTGACTCATAGCACCAGTAATTTTGGACAGTGATGGAGATTATCTCACCTCCTACTGAAGAATCCATTTCTCCTTGTTTTTGAGTCATATTTAAAGAGTCTGAACTATTCCCTCCGTTTCAATTGCATTAGCTAATTACTTCAGTGCTTAAGTTCTTTCTTGGACGTTTTCCACCAAAGATACAGTTGCTTTCCATAAATAATTTAGGTGCACGGTGCAGATCCCATTTAGAAGACGTGAGAGGTAACAAATGCTAGGGAGCAGGCTGGCGAACAGCTGAAAAAGAAGGTACCCACCAGGGGGGCCTCTGAGCAAGACAGGTCTCACGATCCTGCTCCTGAACCCAAAGGATGCTTCCAAAGGTGATGGCAACGATTCCATGCCCATGCTCTCCTGCGCTGTGTCCTTGACACTCCTCCTATTGAGAGATGACACCTGTTTGAGCCTGCTCACCTTTGACCTGGGTGCCTTGTGATTCCTTAGGCTAGCAGGAATGACTCAGTATGATACAATCGTAACTTAGACTTCACGACATTGAAATGCCAAGGCATCTGGTTTCCACTACCCATCTGTGCTTTTTATTGTCTCAAGTTCAAGGGCAAGGCTGGAGGATCTGCCTCTCACTGGCCTCTATAATCTGATTCTTTTGACTTCGCTGACGTTCTTCTCTCTTCTCTCTCCCCTCTCTTCCCCTTCTCCCTTTCCCTCTCTCTGCTACCAAGTCAAGCAGGTTCACAGTTCACATTCTTCATGGAACCCCTATGTTTGCTCACCCTCTAAACCAGTGCTTCTCAACCTGTGGGTCGAAACCCCTTTGGGGGGTCATATATCAGATGTCTTGCATATCAGATATTTATATTACAACTCACAACAGTAGCAAAATTACAGTTATGAAGTAGCAACAAAATCATTTTATGGTTGAGGTCACCATAACATGAGGAACTGTATTAAAGGGTCACAACATTGGGAAGGTTGAGAACCACTGCCCTAAACCTTATGTGAGTGGTCCCAGGATCATGAAAAAGCCTTCTCCTTGTCTTTCTAGCTATTTCCATGTTCTCTCACTGCTCATCATATTTGATAAGGTTGGGCAGGGCTGGTTTCCCATCGGTGTCACTGAAATGGATAAATGGAGGGTTAGAACATTAAGTTATACTGTACTTAGTAACCCCATCCCTTTCTCAACTGCAGTATCACCTCTGGGGTTAGATTCAGCTACATTTATCAGCAAAGCAAAGAAAGGGGCAGAGAGCTTCAACAAGACAGACATTTACTTCTCTTGCATACAAACAAACAAGGAGGTGGGGCTAGAAAGCCCAGAGACCTTCCATCATCAGAAACGTAAGCTCCTACTATGTTCAGTGAACATGTAGAGTTCAGTCAACTCTCACCGCCAAAGTAGATGATGTCATCGTGTCAGCACTCCAAACCAGTGGCAGAAAAAGATAAGGAGAAAGGGCTTATCTTCCTTGGAGAATTAGTTCCTCTCAGCCAGTTCTTCCAAATAATACTCGAGATCCCAGTTTGTGGCCAAGACTTTGTCATGTGGCCCTATCTAGCAGCAAGGGAGTCTGAAAAACTGTCTCAAGTTCATTATTAAGGGAGAGGGGGATGATCAATATAGAGGGCTCATCTAACACTTTCTGACTCTCTTATGCCCCACAGCTTAGTGACACTGTCCCTAAGGAGATCTTACATCTCAGGTCCTTCAGAACTACAGTTTGAATTCACTATAAAGCACATCGGGTTTTGTGTAATGATATTAATAATAATATTTACATTTATTGAGCCCTGCAATGTATCAGAGGCCATTGAGTAGTTTACACACTTTATCTTATTTATCTGTTATTATCCAGGATTTGCAAGTAAAGAAACTGAAGCCCAAATACAGGTTAAATGCGTGCCTGAGGCCACAAAGCTGTTAAGAGATAGAGCCAGATTTTACTCATGAACTTGAGATAGAATCCACACACAACACAGAGCTCAGCAAAGGGAAGACAGTAACAACAAAAAAGACCTTGGTGATTGGTCAAATAACTGACTGAGCTAAAACTGGGATGAACTGAGGGACTTAGTAGAGAGAGCCAGCCTTCTCTCCCTGTGGGAGCCAGAGCTGCCGAATCAGGCAGGGTGCATGGCTCTCAAAGCTGAGAGTTTTGCAGAGGGTGCTGAGCTAATGCCTGGCTGAGGCGGAGTCCAAGGCTTCCGGCTTCTGGGATCTCAGGCCTCTGTCCCCACTGCTGAGTCTTTAGTCAATGTTCTTCGAGGTTTGAGCAAACTTTTCCCTTCCCTGCTGAGCTGTTGCTTGTTTGGATTCTTTGGCTCTTTTCTGTTCTGTATGGAGCAGCTAGAATGCTAGTGAAGCCGTCTGCACGTTTCGGACAGGTCCAGGCCTGTTGCTGGGCATCTGATGCCCATGACCATCAGACTGCTACTCCCATCATGTCGGCTGGTGGTGCCGTTAGCAGTGCGACCATCCCTGCTTCTATTATGACACTCCCTACAGAGTTCAGTGCCGATGTTGAGAAGCTCTCAGCACAGGAGTTTCTAGAAAGACAGCTTGGGCCCTATGTCTCTAAAAGTTGTGTGTGTGTGTGTGTGTGTGTGTGTGTGTGTGTGTTACTAACTCTGCCTTTTTCCATGAATTTTTTATTGATTGATTGATTGATATTGCGCTCTCTCTCTCTCTCTCTGTGTGTGTGTGTGTGTGTGTGTGTGTGTGTGTGTGTGTGTGTGTGTGTATAAATGCCATGGTACATGTGTGGAGGTCATAGGACAACTTGCATAAGTTGGTTCTCTTCTTCCACTGTGTAGGTTCCGGGGATTGAACTCAGGGCATTATGCCTGGTGGCAAGTGCCATTACCTTCTGAGCTATATTGCCCAACCTGCTTCATTTTTTGAGATGAATGTCTCACTGTGTAGCTCAGGCTAGCCTGGAATCTTTTATTCTCCTGCCTCTGCCCCTGACCTAAGAGAATTTTAATAATGTGATTTTAATTTTAGTAGACACATATTTCAAGGTATGGTTACATGTGGATACATTAGTATAGTATGCAATAGTCAAATCAGGATATTTGACCTATATATCACCTCAGGGATGGCATTTCTATGGGAATACATTACCATGAAAACTTTGAAATATATACCAAAGGATTAATTTGTAGCCTATGAAATGGAGGTTTTGAAAGCATCTCCCCTGTGTCCATCCACACCCATCTCCAGTAAGAACCAGACAGCACTGACCTTGGCTTAGTTAACCCTTTCTGCTCTCCCTCTCTCCACTATGGATTACATGAAAGCTCCGCCCAGACATCTGATTATAGGGATCCCTCAACAAGCAGACTACTTTTAAACCATATCCCAATACCATCTTTGCACAGCTCAAACATGAAAGTAACTCCTGACATCATTAGATGTGCGGTCTATTGCAAACATTGCCAGCTGTCTTGGGAATGTTTTCCTTTTCATTGTGATGGTTGTTCTGTCTGTGTTTGTCCCAGTTTCGGTAGATATTTCTTTAATGCTTCTACTAGTCCCTTGCTTTCCCTATGGCCTTTTTTTTTTTCCCATAAAGACCTTGAACTTGGAGAGATGAGATGGCTCAGAGGTTAAGAGCACTGGCTGCTCTTCCAGAGGTCTCGAGTTCAAGTCTCATCAACCACATGGTGGCTCACAGCCATCTGTAATGAGATCTGGTGCTCTCTTCTAGCATGCAGGCGGAACACTGCATACATAATAAACAAATAAAATCTTTAAAAAAAAAAAAAAAAGACCTTGAACTTCTGATTCTCCTGTCTCCACCTTCTCAGTGCTGAGATTTCATGTATATGCCACACTCCATCTAGACTTTTCTTCTGCGGTGCTGAGGATTGAACCCAGAGTTTCTTGCATGCAAGGCAAGTGCTCTACCAACTGACCTACATCCTCAGCCAGCTTTCTCTCCCAACCCCACCTTTTTATTCTTTTCCTTTCCACAGATAAAATCTGACCCCAGTCCTATGGTGGGATTTAAACACATTAACCTGTTTATATATTGTCTTCTTTGTCATGCCAGCAAGTCTTACAGCTGGGGACACTTCTGGAGGCTTGCTGTGATTTGGGTTGGATGTTTTTGGCACAGTGACCTTCCACCTAAAGTGACAGGGTTTCTAATGCCCTGTGATGTTAGCTGTCATTGATAACCACTGCCTAGAGTCGTTGTATCCTAAATGGCTAACGGACAGGTAGCATATCCAGCTACAGAACCACTCCCTTACAGTTCCTTTTTCTCCATCCCTAGCTGTCCTGCTGAGGAGGCTTGACCTGGACTGTAATGCTGCATCCCCGCCCCCTCCTATATCCCTGAGGGAAAGCTCCCCATTAAGAGATGGCTAGGGAATTAGAGCCTTGAGTCTGGGCCTAGCCCTGCAGATGCCAGCCTCCGAGGTTGCTGGGTTGCTAGGATACGCAGCTCCCAGAGCCTTCTCAAGCTGCATCCTTCTGGAGCAGCTCATGGAGAAGGACAGGCAAGGTGGTGGGGGTGGGAAGAGACAGCTTCCTGTATACAGGCCTGTCAAGGGGCCCAGACCCCTCCTAGAACTGCATGGAGTTGGGGAAATGTCTCCCAGGAGCATCTACCCAGGAATCAATTCTGCTCTTGTAGTAAAGGCCACTCTGTGCATTGTTTTAGCCCCCCTCCCACCACCACCGAATCCTATCCTCTATGGCTACCTGCATTTCTTCTGCTACATGCCTTTCTCCTTCAGAAACAATATGTGAGTGAATGCAGGTCTCCTCCCATGTCTGTCCTGTGAGCTTCCAGTCCCTGTGAAGGCTTACCAAAAGACTGGGAAGCAGCCTTCAGGGCCTCCTGCTTATGCTCCCAGATGCCCGTGCTGGCCCTCTTACTGGCACTCTCCAGGCCTCAGTGCAGTTGACTGCTGCTGTGTCTGGTTCTCTGCTGGTTTGCCTGTTCCTCTGAGCACTCAGGGCTCTTCTTGCCCGCTTCTGCAGACAGGGGTCTCACTCGCTGCCCCGAGAAGGCTCATTCTGCATAGTTTGCAAGTTCTTGCTATGGGACCCTTGGTGAGCCTGCCAGTGCCACACTGAATGAGCCACCAGACAGCCCCTTGGAGCCAAATCTTTCTCCACTACCTTCCAAGCATCCACCAGAAGTAATAGGCAAGTAGATGAAACGGGAGTGATCTAAGTCAACAAGTTTGGCTCTCTAGAGGGCTCCCTAAGGCCTGAGATGCCCATTCTATTGAACCCCCAAACACCTGCTTCCTCACCCTGGTCCCACAGAGCTAGCACCCCCAGGGACCAAACTGTGGGGCTCAGGTCTTCATGCCGGCATGCTCCGATAGGGAGTACAGGTAGGGCTTCACAGATTTCCCTAGGGACTGAGTTTCCATCCTTTCCTAGTGCTGAGGCCTGAAGAAGAAAGGGGACAAGAAGGGATATGTTTCACACAATAATGGGGAAATCTGCAGCGCTCAGACTTAAGAGATGGGAGACCAGCAATGCACCAGCATCAAATGCCACCATGGACCCGACCAACTTCTTCTGATTGATACACCATCATTCCTGGGATGGCAGGGGAGCCGAAATTCTCCAGGCGCTCTGGAGACTGTTCCTCAAAATGTTCTGTGCTGACAAGGCAGCTGAGGAGGCTCCCAGTAGAACCGCCCACCAGGCTGGGGATTCAAACCAAGTACAATGGCGGGGGTCGGTGGCCTAGTTCCTTCCCCAGGGGGTTAAGAGCTATGTAGCCTGCCTGCGGGTTCAGTCCTGTCTTTCCGTGAGCTCTGAGGCCTGGAGCCAGCTCAGCTTCTCCTCACCCATTTTCAAAGCCGATGGTGTGTATCTCTAAGCAATCGGGGCTGCGTGGGGAGCTAGTATCTAGACAGGATGAACTCCGGGATGAGGCTCATCGCAGGGTCTGATCTTCAGAAAACGCTCAGTTAACATTAACCATTATTCCAATGCCCACTTCCCAAAAGAAGCACAAGACAGACAAAACCGGTTGCAGGACTCCCGGCCCTGGGCAGGACAGTCCCTGTGAGTGCGAGCTGTGGGCATCACCTAAACTGGAAATGCCTGGATTAGGCAGTTTCTTCAGATGGTGACATTGAGGAGGGAGACAGAGCTGAGGAAACCGCAGCCTGCGCTCTCCCAGCCTCTCTCCTAATTAATGGCGGAACCAGACCTCCTGCAGGCCCAGAGCTCTGCCCAGTGGGGCGTTCCCTTGTTCCCCGCAAAGTCAGGCATAGAGTTTAGGTATCCTGAGCTGCAAACAGGCCAGGACTGGGGCTGCGATGTCCGCCAATGAGAGCCCACAGTGATGATGTAATGTTTAACTTCTACCGTCATTGGATGCCTGTTGTGCTACTCTAGACACTTTTCTGTCGCCGCAGAAGGCTTTGCTGCAGAGTCGGAGGTTTGGGGGAGGAGGGGGTGCTGATTCAGGAGCTAGCGTCCCCTCCTTCAAGAGAGCGGGACTTTCTGCCTTTCCCAAGTTCACAGCTCCCAGGGGAGCTGGAGAGGAGGCTCTTCATCACCTCCTGGGGCAGAGCGGCTCCTCGCTTGCAGGGAGAAACAAACCCTAGGAGATCCCAGAGGAGACAGGCGGTCGCCCAGCCCCGCTCCCCTAGGAGGGAAGCAGAAATAAAGCTTGCCATTCCAATACCGGCGACCCACGGCAGACCTCTGGGATAAGTACAGGTTCCCAAATGTGGGGCCCACAGCGCCGAGCACCGCAGGACTTGGCTTTGCCTTGGGGACCACTGTACTTAAAAAATAAATAAGTAAATAAGTAAGTAAATAAATAAATAAATAAATAAATAAATAAATAAATAAATAAATAAAGTCACCCAAAAGGCCAGGGTGGGGACAGGAGTAGGTTTTCTTTCTCCCAAGGGGAGACCTAGGAGATCCGAAATCGGAGAGTTCTGAAATGGACGGAAGTTACAGGCTGGGAGGGCCCTGTCCCCCGCCCCCCACTTCTACCCTATCTGGAAGTCCCACTGCTTATGCAGGTTACCGATGGGGAAATTGAGGACCTGATTTCCTGACTGCCTGGTGCCAAGGCCTGGGTTCTTCAACTCAGACGGGTGGGAGACGGAGAGTGACATAGACTGACCTAGGCTTGGGAAGCCGCAGGAGCAGACTTGAGCTGGGGAGACTTGGAAGGGGAGATGGCTGGGTGGAGAAAGAAGGGCCTGCCTTGCAAAGCCACCTCTACCTGACGCCCTGGAGTTCCAAGTGCTGGTGGGAGGCGCCCACCTGGGTGCTCGGGTGGCGCATTTCCTAAAACAACCTGCCCCCCCCCCCCACACACACACACATAAAGCAACCAACATAAAGGCCTAAGACCACCCCTCACCCTCCCAGTCCTCCTTCATGCAGAGTCTCCTTCCTAGTCTCATAGAACCCTGGGCCTCCAACTTGGGTCTGACTGGGTGGGCTCCCTGCTCAACCCCTATTTGTGTTCCTGCACAGGAGGGCATCCCACTGAACCCACTGGTCTAAACTTAGGGAATCTTCATACTGTTTGGAAGACTTTGCCCTTTGGCCACACGCCAGCCATGGAATCTGGACATGGTCTTATACCTCTTTAGATCCTTCCAGGTCCTGGGATCCAGCCTCATAAGCAGGTGCCCAGGACTTGTAGCATGCAATGGGCACCCCACAGAGGAGGCCTCCTTCCTTTCTCAGACACAAACTGTCAAGAGGTAGGCACGTCAATCAAAAGTACAGACTGGCAGCCATGACTGGATCTTGATGATTTTTTTACTAACTCACTGTACTCAACTTGTCTAGTAAAATCCTTGAAGACAGAGAGGGAAGATCTTGCTTGAATTCCAGCTTAGAGCTACGGTGTCAGAATGAGGACTGGTTCTGCCCTCAGATGCCCCATGTCCCTCACCACCAAAGAGGGATAGCAGAAGTGGGGAGCTTGACATCAGGAGGTTAGGAGATTGGAGGAGAAGCAGTTCTGGTGTATGATGGGATACCTGGCCTGTGGTTTGTCTGAGCCCACGAGCCCACTGTGTACGCAAAGGTAAATATTTTCCATCTAGTCTCCTGTTCCCCATTCCCGCAGGAAGGAGTCAGACCAGGCCGTTCAGGGCATATTTCAGCATCCAATGAGAGGAATACTGGAATCCACTAGGGCTGCAGAATCAGCTTTTGATAGCAAGTAAGAAAAAGAAAGAAAGAAAGAAAGAGAGAGAGAGAGAGAGAGAGAGAGAGAGAGAGAGAGAAAGGAAGGAAGGAAGGAAGAAAGAAAGGAAGGAAGGAAGGAAGGAAGGAAGGAAGAAAGAGAGAGAGAGAGAGAGAGAGAGAGAGAGAGAAAGAAAGAAAGAAAGAAAGAAAGAAAGAAAGAAAGAAAGACAATAAAACAGCCTTCCCCAGGTGAACCTGTTTGCTAATGAACTCGGCAGACATCCAACCTGCAGCCTGGCACCTGTCAGCCATAGAATGAGACCTTCATTTAATCCGTCACCTGACAGCCAGTCCAGACAGTCAGACGGCAGAGGGTTTGGATCCTCCGGGTTGAGGACACATTGGGGTTGCCCTCCTTTGAACCAGAGATTTGGATGCTCCTTCCCTGACCCCAAGCAGTCCCATAGTTCTCATCCTCAGAGTGTTTGTTTGTCTTTCCTCCCCTCTGCCTGCTTCCAGCCTTTATCAGTGGTCTGTTGGCACAACAGACCAGAGTGCTGTGGCTTAAGGATGCTTTTCCTTTTGTGGGAGAGTTTTCATTCTGACTGGTCTCACTCATGCATCTGCGGCCAACTGGCAGATCAGGTGTGGGCTAGACTCTCTCACTTGTCTGGAGCCTTTGTTGCAACATCTGGGCTGACTAGGCTCTGTTACATATGGTCTCTCATCCTTCAAGAGGCTAGCCCAGGCTTGCACACTCTGAAGAGACAGCCAGCTGCATTGAGAGAACCTCTTACCATTTGGGGCTACGCACCACCACTTCCACTGAAGTCGGCTGGCATGGCCAGGACCAAGGCCATCCCAAGGCGTGAGGCTGGAAGGAGCTGCAGAGCTCCATTACAAAGGGAATGGATTCAGGGAGATGCCTGGTGGAGCCATCAAAGTAGTCAGAATATGCCAAACACCCTCTTAGACTGTTGGTGTGTTTCTTGATTTGTGTATGCGCGTGCGCGTGCATGAGTGCGCATTGGCTAAAGTCAACTGATCTAAGCTGAATTGGCAGGTTGTTCTGTAGGTCTTGAATGAACTCACACCAAGTCTTCAGCTGGCAGGCTTGGAGATGTCCTATTGAGCCTGTCTCTCATCCTCCACCGATCACTAAGCTAGCCTGAGTATTGTCCCTATCATATCAATATTAGAGGTGCCTACTCTGCCACTCAAGTACTTGTCAAGGCTGCTTGTATCATCCTAGTGGCCAAAACAGGTCCCATGGCTAGATTAGTCAGGGATGAGGAAACACCTCTCACTCACAGATGGAATTGCAAAGTTCTATGGCAAAGATCGTGGACACAGAGAGAGGTGAGGAGTTGGGTCCATTCATGTCATCAATTTACACACTCCATGCTCACAATCCCATTTATCCAGGCTCTTTCCACTTGCTAAGCATCCCCATCACAGGCTCGACTACATCTCTAAAGTAAGCAGTGGCACCAAGCTCTGAAGGCACTCTTTCGTGCTCCACATCAGGACCAAATGCAGCTCTTCTTGATCCAGATTTCTATGGACAAGTCACCCATTCCCCGCACCTCCAGCATACATGCCCTACCAAGGACAGGACAGCCACAAAAATCACTGGCACTAGGGGGTGGGGGGAAGACACACCCTTTCAATAGCCAGCCTGTGGCCATTTTGAAATCCTGCTATGAAGATGGTTCTAGTTACTGTACCTGGGTGTGGAGACGTTCTCCAGTCAGTCACAATATCTACTCCACAGCCATTCTCCATGGTGCCTGCCTCTTGAGATATCTTCTCTTTTCTGTCACCCTCTCTGACACTTCTTATGTGCTGTAAAACACACCCTTCAGGCCACCTCTTCAAGCTGCTACCTAGCCAAAGTCATTTTATATTTTGAACCTCATGAAATCATTCAAGTCCTTGTGACATCACAGCTTCCTAAACATTCCTTATGCGGTTGAGTCCATTGCATGCCATATTTCAAAAGACATAACAAGAGCGGTTCCAACTTTTCAACCCTCTTTCAATAGTGTTTGCAAACTGGGGAGCTGCCTTTCTGAGTTTATGTTTGTTCAGAGCACCTTATCAATGCTCTTTCAGCTTCAAGTTGTCTGATAGTTTCTATATACTGCCTTGAAACCCCTTTGCACAAGAATAGGGGTGTTTATGGGATATTTTTTGTTTTTTTCGAGTCAGGGTTTCTCTGTGTAGTTTTGGTGCCTCTCCTGGAACTCACTCTGTAGCCCAGGCTGGCCTGGAACTCACAGAGATCCACCTGCCTCTGCCCCTGCCCCCCGAGTGCTGAGATTAAAGGCGTGCACCACCACTGCCCTGTTGTGGGATATTTTGATTGCACTCTGACACTCCCAAGACTGTCAATAAAGTTTACTTTGAATCAGGCTAGCTAGCTACTCCTGACCAAAGTTAGCCATAGAGGTTTCGGAGGGCAGGGGACATATAGAGAGACATAGGAAGTAGTAGGGTGGGGCTTAGAAAGCCTCTCCGCCCTTTTGGATTGAAGAAGGAGAGAGAGAAAGAGGAAGTCACTGGTTGCTTCTCTGCTGCTTCCCTGATCACTCAGGCTCTTACCCTGATATCTGACTCCTGAGTTGTTTTTCTGTTGTTGTTGACTTTTGGAGACAGAGTTTTTCTGTATACCTTTTGTAACCTGTCCTAGATGGAACTCACTCACTCTGTAGGCCAGGCTGGCCTCAAACTCACAGAGATCTGCCTGCCCCTGCCTCCCAAGTGCTGGGACCACCGCCCGGCCAACTCTTTATTGATAAAGATATTTCTCTAACTCTTTATTGATATTGATCTTTATTCATAAAGAATAATTAGATAAATGCTTCACAGGGGTTCATTAGATGTATGTTGTAGCTCCCCAGTTACTCTGGCCAACAGTTCTACCAAATGACTCACCACTGTGTACATGTGTTGCCATTGTTGTCCTGGTCTCCTGGAGACACTCTCTTGCAATTTATTTTTTCTGCCTCTCCTATAACTCATTCTACCATCCAGTTCCAAAAACTATTGCGGCACATTTTAGGTTTTGTTATGGCAGCACATCGCTTCTGGGTACCAGCTTACTTATTGATCAGCTATTGCCACATGTTAAATAACCACCTCAGTGTTTTGAAATAGCAATCATTTGTTATTTGGATCATCCAACTCCTAGCTGATCTTGCCTGGTTTTGCTGGTTTGGCCTGGGCTAACTTGTGATCTAGGTTAGCTCAGCTAGAGATGGCTCTGTTCCCTGTGTCCTCACCTCTTCCTGGACCCAGTGAGCCACCTCGGGTGTGCCTATCTGAATGCGCTGGCAGGGGCGCAGGATAACAAACCCAGCAAGCTCTTCCCAAGTCCGCCGAAGCCATCGCCATTCATCCCATTGCCCAGACTGTGCGACTGAGACCAAAATGCAGGGCTGATGGTAGATAATGCTGAGTGCAGCAGTGCATGCCTGCAATCCCAGTACTCTTGAGGCAGGGGCATCTCAAGTTCAAGGCCAGCCTGAAGTACATAGTGAGACCCTGTCTCAAAAGCACAAAACAAGCAAGCAAACAAACAAACAAAAAACAGCAAAGAGATGGGAAAGGGCCTCTCCTCCGTGATATCCAAGGATCTGAAGTTACAGGGCACAAGTCATGGGCCCAGAAAAGGGTAACGAAGGGACCATCCATGTGGCCTGCGGCTGCTGACAAAGCAAACGTCTGCACCTGCTCTTCTCTCTTCCTGGATAGCCTCGTACAGCAGGAGGGTGTCCTCATTACTTAGAAGAGCAACCTGACGCTCAGAGGTGTACTTCCTCAAGATGGCAAGGGTTAACGAGTGTCCGAGCCCACATTTGAATGTGTTCGGGCCCATGTCCCGCACTTACTAAAGCACTCCACAGCAACCTTCCACATCTGCAGCTTCCGTACTCACAGATCCCACCCCTGGCTTGAAAATACTTGGCAGGGAAAGTGGTGCCTGCATCAGATCTACAGACTTTTCCTTGTCATTCTTGACTAAGCTGTATAAAACAAATACCTTTACCTTGGATCAGGTACATCACTGCACACGTCACATGCCAATGCCACGTCACTTTATATATGGAACTTGAGCATCTCCAGATTTTATGGGGGTCCTAGACCTAATCACTCATGGATTGGGCTATACATGAAATGGAAGACGAATCATTCCTGTGATGGTCATTTCCATAGGTTCTTGAGTTGTAGCATTAAATGCACACCCTTGATTGGGAGCAAACCGTGTGACTCTCAGAAGGGCAGAAGTGAAGGGAGAAATGGGCTCTGGGGAGGGTGGGGACACCACTGAGAAGCTGACTCAGGCAACTTTGTCACTCAGCCTCGGAGTCAAGCTCCTAGCGAGTCTAATTGGCTCCGCATGCAGCATAGTACCCACCCACTGGGTAGGGCTTGGTAATTAAGCAGGCCAACCCAGACCTGAGGGGAAGGACTCTTAAAAGATATGTTGAGTGACAGCACCACAGAAAGAAGAAAGGAGGAGGGGGGTAACTCGGGGAGAGTGCTCATTTCCTTTCAGGAGGCTGGACACGTTGCTGTTGGTGAATGAGGGTCCGACTACCTAGGTGTCCTGTCTTGATTTTACCACTTACTTGTCCTGGCAAGTAAGATTCTGTGCCTTTCTGTGCCTCAGTGTCCTCACTGGTAAAGTATTCTCGTGCCATTACACAATCACCTTGCTGGAAGGTTGTGCAGGGGAGATAACTCGCTCTCATCACAGACATTACAATGTAGACGCCATGGCCATTCTGTTTGCATCACAGCATCAAGGGAGCTGAGACAGCAGAGTGATGTCCTCCCTAGAGACACAGCACAGATGTCCGTGTGGAACCCCGCTGGCTGAGACAGCTGAGCCCCATGCTGGGCTGTGTCCTTTTGGCCTGGAGAGGCACAGAGGCTGCCAGGCTGGCCATGCTCCTGTGCTCTGTTTAAATGGAGGAACTGGGAACTTAGAGAATGCAGGGCTGGCTGAGTCACCCTCTCAAGAAGGTCCTTTAAAGAATGGGACAAGTACATACTTATGTCTCCAAGTCCTGGGTCTGTTGGCATGCCACTTGGGGTCTTCTGGGTGCCTGCCTTTGGCCTCTGGGTCATGGTTACTTCAGCTGGTATAGGATGAAAAGACAGCATGGGATGCCCATCAAACACCACACTCTGCTCCAGCAGCTGCGGCCCAAGCATCCTGGATGTGTGCACTTGACATGCTGTCCAAGCTCAGTTTCACCTTCTGTCCAGGAAGAGGCTGGCCCAGGGACTCCAACTGCCACAGCACTCCCTAGCCCTGCCGCAGAGCTCAACCCCAGAGTGGGGGCCAAGTCTGCTTCTCTCTGCCCCAAGGCCTTGTTTCTGACAATGTCCAGGTGACCCGAGGGTGCCTGCCACCTTGCCTTTCTGCCTGATCAGGCACCAGGGTTCAATGAAACCAAAGCCTCAGATAGCCAGTTCTTTTTAGGTGAACCCCATAACTCACAATGACAGGAAAGGGGGCCTGAGACCAGACTTTGAGTCCCTGCCCTGGCGTTTCTGGCCATGAATATCAGGGCAGCATCGTGATGGGGGTGGGGTGGGGTGAGTGGTCAGAGGATGAGGTGGGCCCGCTTCACAGGATACTCTCACAGTACAGCGCTCTCCATCTGACAGATGCAGCAAGAACAAGGCCACTCCTCCTAGCCTCTGGCTCACTCTGGCTGTGCTCCTCAAGCCACCAGCAGGTTATGCCCCAAGGCTGCTGTTCACTCATAATCTCATCATCTCCAGGAAGGAAATCAGGTTAGCCTGGCAGGCTCATCTTTTATAAAGCGGCTTTTTTTTTTTTTTCCTTTTAGGTTGGTTCTGTTGCCTTGGGTGACACCAGACTGCAGTGAAGGAATATCCTGCTGGAAACAGACTCTAGATCTTACCCGTTCCTAACCCCTTCCTTCTTAACCTACCGAGCAAGGGGGGTGGGGCGGGGGAGTCTGACAGCCAGGGTGCAAATCCTAGCTCTATCCCTGAGTGACTCCAAGCCTGTCATTTAGCCTCACCGTGCCTCGGTTTCCCCATCTGTGTAAAGGACACAGTAATGCTCCATTTTGAGATAAAGTAACAGTGGCAATAAAACTGTCGGGACGTGGTCTCAAATGAGTTAGCACATGGGGTGCTTATGGAAGCACCCTGCACATCCGGAGGGCTCCCCAGCTTCCAGGCCTGAACTGGCTTCTTTGCTGGAGTCTAGTATTCCTGGGAAAAGCACTGTGCTATCCTGGAAGGGGACAAGGAAGTCTATAATGAGCACTTCAGAAGATGTTTCCCCAGGCCGGGCTTGGGCGTGGGGGCTACATCAGCTCTTCTCTTGACAACTGTGTCTGACCCCGAACTGTGTTTCTAAAATGCCCAGTTTGTTAGTTTCTGGTTTTGTTTTGCTTTGGGTTTTGTCTAACCTGCCCTGCTCACACGCTTCCACCTCTGCCAGCCCAACTTCTTCAGGCTTCAGATAATCACGCCCCCACCCCTCACTGTCTCCTCTCTAGCCAGGCAACACCTCTCCTCCTAAGCCTCACCCTCCAGGAATGAGACAGGATGTGACTACCTTCACAGCGCTCCCTTAGATGGCATGAGGGAATCATTTCAGGCGGCCGTTGAAAATTACTGGACAGCGTTTCCAAGACCTTAAGCATCCGAAGCAGAGAGGCTGAGCAGACAAAGAGTAACGTGAGTGAGCAGTTCTCCAGGAAGGAGCAGGGTGTCTACTCTGGGACTTCCAGCTGTCACAAAATGCCACAATTTTATGCAATTTTTTAAAAAATTACCATATTTTAATTATATATAGCAATGGGGTTTCATGATGACATTTTCATATCTATATGTATATATATACATGCATTTTGATCGTAATATATAATGTATCTTGATCATATACACCCTTCCCACTCCTGTCGATCCCCTTCCTCTCCCGAACGACTCCCCCTCTATTTTCATATCTTTTGCTGTATTTTACCCAGTGAGTTTAATTGGAGTTGCTTAGCTGAGCCTCAGAAAGAGACATTTGCAGGAGCATTGGCAACATACCAGTGGCTACGCCACTGAAGAAAACATCTCCCTTCCCCAGCAACCATTAACTGTCAATAGCTCTTCAGAGAGGGGTGGGGGCCTTAGGAGCTCACCTCCATCCATAACAGATTGATCGACTCAATCATGTGAAGGGCTCATGCAGCCAATCACAGTTGTGTGATGTTTGTGTCAGCTTGTGAGCAAGAACCTATGAAGAGAAAACTCAACTTTTTCTTCAGGAAGAAATTCACAAAAACGTTGTTTGCAGCATTTTAGTCTAAAAACGTTGTTCTGAAAGGTGAGGCTGCCTGCTTACATTTCAGGCTGTCTTTAACATTGTGGCCTCACTTGTGTATGGACATACGTGCACAATGAGGTTTCTGTCTATGGCAGAACACACGTTCAATGGTGGTCCCATGAGATTATAAGGAAGCTCAAGAATTTCTAGGCCTAGCAGCCTCAGTGAAGTAATGTTTCAGCACAAGACACTACTTGTGTCCTTAGAGATTCTGGTAGTGAGAAACCTGCCACCACACCAGCCATATAAAAGTATAGAACATCCAATTATAGACAGGAAAAATTATACGATAGTGATAACAAACAACCGTGTTACTGTTTTATGTATTTACTCTACTTTCTAAAATGTACTACTACTGATTTTTTTAAAGGAAAACAGGCTGGGAGGTGGTGGCACATACCTTTAACCCCAGCACTTGGGAGGCAGAGACAGGCAAATTTCTGTGAGTTTGAGGCCAGCCTGGTCTATAGAGTGAGTTATGGGACAGCCAAAGCTACACAGAGAAACCCTGTCTCAAAAGGCCAAAGAAAAAAAAAGAAAAGAAAGAAAAAGAAAAAAGGGAAACAAAACAACAAATCAAGTTTGGGCCTGGTAAGACGCTTCAGTGGGTAAAGCTTCTTGCCTCTAGACCTGATGACCTGAGTTCCGCCACATGGTGAGAGAGCCGACTCCTGAAGTTGTCCTCTGACCTCCATACGTGCACCATGTCATGTGATGCCCCCTAAAACCAGTAAATGAGTTAATAAATAATGACGGCTTTAAAAAGAAACAAGTGTGCAATAAAGCAGAATGCCACACTGTGCCGACAGCAGCCTCGCCCCTTTCGTGTTTACTGTGTCTCTGGATTGCATCATCCTCTCTTGGGCTTGGTTTAATTTCACGTTGTTTTGTTCATCATGGCCTAGGAGCAATAGGTTATTACACACATACACACATACACACAGCCTGAGAAGCAGGGAGGGAGAGATGCTATTGTGATCACCATATACACACACATATATCCTAGATATATGACAGCTTATGACATATAGATTTGTAAGTATACCTTGTCATTTATACAATGACGAAAATTATAGAACATAAAATTTCTCAGAGTGTGTCTTGTCACAAAGGCCCATGTGGCCATTAAGTAAAGAAATAGAAAATCGCTAGCTTATTGTTATCATCTGGTTCTACAAGGTTCCTCAAAGGTCTGTGTGTAAATCCTTAGTTGCCAAACTTTGTCCCTATCGGGAGTTGGAACTTTTAGGAGATGCGGCCTGGTCAAAGGATGTTAGGTCACTTGGGATATACCCTGGAAGCAGTTCCTGGGACCTCAGCCCCTTCCTGTCTCTTTTGCTGCTTTCTTGGGGTTCTGCCTTAGTGCAGTCCCCAAAGCAACCAGCTATGAATGGAGACCTCTGGAACTATGAACCAGGATAAGGCCTTTCTCTTCTTCTTTTTTTTTTTTTTAATTTATTTATTTATTATGTATACAGAAAAGGGCACCAGATCTCTTTACAGATGGTTGTGAGCCACCATGTGGTTGCTGGGAATTGAACTCAGGACCTCTGGAAGTGCAGTCAGTACTCTTAACCTCTGAGCCATCTCTCCAGCCCAAGGCCTTTCTCTTCTTAAGTTGAATGTCTTGGGTATTTTGTCACAGGAAGGGATGGTTAAATAAAAGGACACATGTTGTTTGGGGCTAGACATCATCTCCTTACAGCTTTTCTCCTGGAATAGCACCCTCCTTTGTTTTGAGGGACTCACTCCTCCACCATGGGTATAGTCATGAGGGAGAGGGATGGCAGGTGCAGGGCTCCTGGGTGAAGCTCTTGGCCTGGAGCCTGTGAGCTTGGCTCAGCCACATGGAGCATCTCTTGTGTTCTCAGTCTACAAGGGTGACCGCGGAGGTCATTACTGGGCAGTACTACTCTGCAGTAACTAGTTACATGCCTTCTGATGAGTCACTCAAGCTCTCTGGGGCTCCATTTTTTTTTTTCTTCTGGGAAGACAGCCAAGTGTTAAAACCACGGCTTTGAGTAAACGATGCTGGATACAAGCAACACATACTTTAGGGATCCACAGACAGATCCTTCAGAAAGAGGCAAAGTCTTTATGCCTGAGGGTTAATATACACTGGCATAATTTGTTTTTCAAAAGGAAATGAGACCCAGAACAGCAAGTACACACCAGGAGTCCTCAGCTACTCAAGAGGTGGGCCAGAAGTATCACTTGAGCCCAAGAATTTGACGCCAGGCCATGTAACAACACAGTGAGACTCCCCCATCCTGAAAAATTAAATAAAAACCAGGGATAAAATCTCATAAAATCCTGGAGTAGTCAATAGGGAGTATGGGTGGGGAGGGCTGAGGAGCTGATACCCATCTATCATTCCACATTGACCTAGGTTGTGGGTCACATGGGCGTCTATGATCGCCACACTTGTAATTATCAATAACTCTGTGTGTGAGTGTGCACGTGCATGTGTGTAGAGGCCAGAGATCATTCTTCAGTTGTTTCTCATTTGGTTTTTGTTTTCTTATAAAGCAGAGTTGGGGTTTGATAAATATATATTGAAAAAAAATTTAGTTAATTTATGTGTGTGTGTGTGTGTGTGTGTGTGTGTGTGTGTGTGTGTGTGTGTGAGACTGAGAGCTTGTATGTGTACCACATATATGCATGAGCCCATGAACATCAGAAGAAGGTGTCGAATCCTCTAGAGCTGGAGTTATAGGCAGCTGCCAACCACCATATGGGTGCTGAGAACCGAACCCGGGGCCTCTCTGAGAGAGCGGTAAGTGCTCTTAACCGCTGAGCCATCTCTTTAGACCCTAATATAGACTGCTGCACAAGAGTTAAGGGAAAGAGAAGCACTCAAAAAGAAAGTAAGACGCACCCCAGAACACAGTGTGGGCTTCTCTGAGAAGAGTCTCAGAAAGGAAGTCACACCCATGTGTGGATATAGGCCACTCAAGGGAGAGTCACCCCACCTTGGTGTTTGGAGACAAGGTCTCTTGCTAACCTTGGGCTTGCCAAGTATCCTAGTCTGGCCAGCCAGTGAGCTCTGGAAACCCTGCCGTCTCCACCTCCCCAGTGCTGGCATTACAAGCACACCCCACCACACTAGGAGTTTTTACAGGTGTCGTGGGGATCAAATTCAAGTCACATGCTCGCATGCCAAACACTTTACCGACCTGTCCCCTCCGCCTGTTACTCATAACCCTTTATATTGTTAATGTCTTTTCCATGGGTCTGCTCTAAGAAAAATGAATGAAAATAAACAGCAGGTTTAAAGAGTCTTGTAAACTGTAAACTGCTGCCCGTTTTTAAAATAAACAAATAAATAATGATAATGAAAGGCTTCGGCTCAGTCCTAAGAGACTGATACGTGGTCCCTTTGGTGGGGCTCATTATAATGCAAGGGTCTCAAGGCCATGATCGGGCCTCTGGGTGAGCTGGAGATCTGTAGACACTGTACAGTATACAGCAGCGTCTAAAGATGATGGGGCCTTAAAGCAAAGAGAGGCTTCCTTTTAAATCTAAGAGGAGCCTCTTCAGAGAGCAGCCTTGATCTCTAGGCCAGCTTCAAGCAGCCTCCCTGAGCAGTCCCCAATCCCCAGCACAACAGAAACATCTGACTTGTATAACCCTTGAAGAAATGAACGGATTTCCACGCCCCGTGACAAGGAGCATGCATGGAGGAGCCAGGTTCCAAAAATTGAGGGTGATATTTCTTAACTCTGTGCCCCAGAGAGAGCTACAGGGAGACGTGGCCTTGGTTTAGGCTATGGGAACAGGCATATGTTCTAACAGCCGCCTATTAGGGCTCATGAACAACCTCTCCCCGCCCGTCTTTTTCCTTTAGGTTCATAATCCAGATTGTACAAGATAGAAAAAACCAATCTTGTCCAGCCCCCCTTGTCCCATCTTATGAAGGAGCGAACTGCGACCCAAGAAGGCAGTGTCTGTTCTTCCTCCTCTCCTCTACCCGCCCCCTCCAAAGGTTAGCGCCCTAGAGTATGGGTTCTCCTGGGATCTGAGGCTCTCTTGCCTTCAGCTTCTGGAGTGTGTGGGGAATCAAGAGCCCACAGACCATTTCATCTGCTTCTCGACTCCATCTCTGGCTGGAAAACAAAAAAAAAAAAATACTGGAAGTTTCCTCCTGCCTACAGCTCCCTTCAGATGTGCTCAGCCTCAAAGTAGTACAGGCTTTCTGACGTTCTTAAAGAACGCGTGCACACCTTCCCCAGTTCACACCCCGGCTTCTGAGCATCCTCCGGCCAGCCTCTCTCCAAAAGCGTAAGAACTGGGTGGGGAGGAACACAGGCCTCCTGCAGGAGGGGCAAAGATTCTGGCTCAGACAGTGCCACTCAGCAAGCGGCTCTCTGCTCCTCACCTCGGCAAACGCGGCCTTATTTCCCTCCGCATAAACTGCCTCCGCTTGGAGCCAACAGGAACTTTGCAAGCAGTCCTGTTCCCGAGGCTGGTAATTTGCCAGACATTAGCAGTGACTAAGCTACACCAGCCTCTCTTTGTTCCAGGAGAGGGGACCAGCTTGTCTTGTGGTAAATCAGAGGCCCGGAGGCAGCCAGGGTGAGAGGCTGATCTCTGAGGTGTGCCTGTATCCTCCTCCTGCCTCACTCAGGCTGATGAGAACACTGGCTCGCCATGATGCTGGGGCTTCTCTGTCCTTCTTCCACTCCCCCTTCCCTTGTGTTCCAAACAAGAAAGAATCACAGTGGGAAGACCGAAGTCTGTGTTGCCTGCCTTTTTAGAAGCATCAAGCTTTTCTAAAGACCACGGAGACCCTCCGCCTCTAAGAACCGAAGGGAAAGGCCACTGGAGTTTGTGGACCTGTAATTTGCCCCAGCCCAGGCATGAGGCCACAACATGGCAGATCCAACCTTGTGAAGGACCAGGCCTGGGCCCTGGTTTCAGTTTAAAGACTGATTAACTTTGTTTCCCTTTTCCAGGCTCATTATTTGTCCTGGCAGGCAGATAGGCAGATCCACTCTATGCTGTGATCAGAAGAAACAGGACCAGAGGCAAAATGTCAGGCATGCAAGAGGCAAATGTAGGAGCCCTGTCCAAAAGTTACTACGATTTTCAAGATGGTAACAGGGCATTATGCTAAGTATAGGTCCTTCTGAGCTAGTGGTCCAAGTTTGGATACCTGTGAAATCTGTTCTGGGAGAAGGTATTCATTCATTCATTCATTCATTCATTCATTCAGCAAACAATGAGGGACTTCTTTGTGACAGGTTCAAGTCACACAGCCACCAAATACATGCCAAGTGTGTCACAGGCCTATTAAACAGTGGGTGCTTGAATAAGTGGTGCCGACTGTGTGTGTGTGTGTGTGTGTGTGTGTGTGTGTGTTCATGTACAGGCATACATGCTGGTGCACTTGCACATGGGAGCTAGAGAAGGCACGGCCCTCCTCTGCTCCACCGTTCCATCCTTCTAAACCAGGATGCCGCAGAGTCGTGTAGACTGTACACCACACAGTGAGAATGATGTTCCCTGAGTCCCCGCCAAGCTGCCAAGAGCTGAGAGGCTGGAAAGCCAGCTCAGCACATCTCATGCTCAGTTCTTGAGAACTTGTGCCCTTAAACCTCTGGTGGGTTCCCGGAATGGATAGAGATGGGCTTGTGACTAGTACTCCTGCCTCAACCTCCAAATCCACCAAGTCCAGCTTAAGTCAACCCTGAAAACTGACCTGAAGGCAAGTCTTCACGTGGAGAGGTGCCTGGTCCCTGAGCTGTAGCTGTTGGGATTTCCCCAGTCAACTCTGGGGATCTCACTGATGTCCTGTATGCGACACCATGCAGTGCTGTCGGGGGAAGTTCCTCTCCAGTTCCTTTGACCTGCCCAAGGTCAGACCCCAACCTTGATTGGAGACTTCACTGGAAATTCTGGGGTGACAAAAAGTGTCCAGTCACAGATTGCTAGCCTCAGCTGTCTCCAGTGTACGGAGACATGGGAGGAATTCATTCTCAGCTCTCCCCTCCCCTGCCTCAGGAACCCCCACCATGCAGGAGAGGAGCCTCCAGTGAGTGGAAAGAGCCATCAGCTTCTTTCCAAAGAAAAGGGGGTCACTCTGTGGGGGGGCAGTCCAAATTCTGAGCCTCCTGTCCCTCCCAGTCTCTTGTCACCAACATCCATTGATTCTCCTGAAGTTTCCATCTTTCTGTTTGTTCTTTGAGACAGGGTTTCTCGGTGTAGCTCTGGCTGTCCTGGAACTCGCTCTGTAGACCAGGCTGTTCTGGAACTCACAGAGATCTGCCTGCCTCTGCCTCCCAAGTGCTGGGATTAAAGGGGTGAGACACTGCCCAGCTAAAGTTTCCATCTTAAGCAATCTCAGAGAAGAAACATCTGGGTTTGGGGTCCTAAGATTCCAGTCCTAGGCTAGGGAAATGGCTTGGTGGAGAGTTATTGCCTGAATTTGACCCTCATGTTAGAAATCTGAGTGTGGTGGCATGCACTTACAATCCCAGTGCTGGGTGGGTGGAGACCAGCAGATCCCTGGGGCTCTCCGGCTATCCCTGCTAGCCCAGCTAGCCTATGTGTCCAGCTCCAGGCTGATGAGAAACTCAGTTTCAAAGAACAAGATGGAAGGACTGGGAAGATGGCTCAGTGGTTAAGAGCATATACTGTTCTCGCAAAGGACCTGAGTTTGATTCCCAGCACCCACGGCTCACAACCACATAAAACTCCCTCTCCAGGGAATCCAATGCCTCTGGCCTCCCAGGGGCATCTGCATTCAGTGTGCCACACCCACACACAGACATACACATAACTAAAGATAAAAATCTTAAAAATAAATAAACAAGGTAGATAATGTCTAAGGAACAATATGTGAGGTTGTCCTCTGACCTCACATTCAAGGTGCACACTACACACACATGTGCAACCCTACAAGCATGAGCAGGCACACTCAAGCACACATGCACACATTGCTTCTTGCCTGAGCAGTTACACACCTGTGTGGCCTCTGGTTTGTCACTTGACTTGACCTCTGACCCTCAGTTCCCATCTGTAACATGGAGACAGTGTCTATAACATGGAGACAGTGACTGGCGGGGGTGGGGGGTGGGGGGGGGGAGTTGGGGGAAGTGGGGAAGTGGGGTGGCGCGTGTAGGGTGGGGGAAGAATGTGTATATCTCTGTGTTGGTCGTGGAGACACCCTACTGTAGCCTGTGGGGGACATTCTGTATAATTGGCTGCTGTCCACAGCAGGGATGGAGGCATGAAGGCCTCTGGTTGGCTGTTTCCCACAGAGAAGCCAGCCATTGATGGCTGCCACCTCCTCCTCCTCCGAGGGAGAGAGGAGAGGGGATAAATGAGATGAAGGCTTGCCCTGTAACTTGCACAAGTCCACCCCTCCCCACACGAGTTTTGACTGATTGTTTGAGGTGATGAAATTAGGAAGGTGCAGAACAGCTGTGAATGCAGAACAGCCAGGCTCTGTTCCTGCTGATTAAAGCGGGGAGGGGCGAGGAGGAGGAGGAAGAGACAGGGTCACAGACAGACCGAGTCTATAGTGAAAGACCTGGTGGCCCCAAAGAGCCTGGAGTAGTTATAAAAACGGAGACGACACTGAGACAGAAGGGCCGCAGAGGCTGTGTCTAGAATATGAATAGGAAAAGAACACAAAACTCAGAACTCCCGCTCATAGGTCCCACCACCTTCCTCTCCAGAGCCACAAAATCACCTTGAGGAGGGTGACAGGGAATTTGCATGGTGGGAAGGTGCAAATTAATATTAATTCCGTGTAAAAGAGGATCCGGGCTACCCCATAGGTAGGAGCTGTCCCAGCTGCTGCCTTTCCTAATGCTTTTGTTTTTTTCTTTTTGTACATTTGTTTATTTATTCGGTGTGGAAGGGGGTCTTGCCATGTCAGGGTACACTTGTGGGAGTCAGGGGACAGCTTGCTGGAGTTGAGGCTTTCCTACCACCCTGTAGGCCCCAAGGAGGTTCCGGAACGCAGGTTGTCAGGTGTGGCTGAAAGTGTGTTTACCTAATGTGTCGGCTCGCCAGCTCTCCCTGACCTTTGCAGAGCAGGGTTAAGTCCCAGGGAATAGCACGTGGGCAACCTCAGCCAGGCCAGGAAGTCCAACCCTCCTGGACTCGTAAAAGAATGATGGAAAGCAACAAGTCCAGTAAAGTGAGGCTTACTTCTCCAGTCTGCCCCGCCCCCACCCCCACCCCCAGCCTGCTTTAGGCTTTTGTGAGTTCTCCTTCCTTCCAGCAGCCAGTGGAGTGGGAGATGCATAGAGCTAGCTACCACCCATCCAAGGAGGACTCCGATCCCTCCTGTTCGTGCTGCCTGGTGGCTTCCCAGAGATAGACCCAACACCACATGCCTTTGGTGGCTTCCCAGAGATAGACCCAACACCACATGCCTTTGGTGGCTTCCCAGGGGTAGACCCAACACCACATGACTTTGGTAGCTTCCCAGGGGTAGACCCAACACCACATGCCTTTGGTGGTTTTACCAGAGATAGACCCAATACCGCATACCTTTGGTGGCTTCCCAGAGATAGACCCAACACCACACACCTTTGGTGGCTTTCCAGGGGTAGACCCAACACCACACACCTTTGGTGGCTTCCCAGGGGTAGACCCAACACCACTTACCTTGCTGGAGCAAGAGGTAGGCTCAGAACTATAGAAACCCAGTTTTAAGCTTGTACAACTCAAGAGACTTTTCCCAAGGCCCTGTGGGGTTCCCGACATGTTCACCTCCACACAGTGAGTGTCAGTATGAGGTCAGAACCTCAGTGTCCCCTGACTTGTCAACAGTCTCAACTCAAAGGCTCTGCCTGCAGATGGGAGCAAGGCAGGTTCTCCTCCCAAACCCGCCAGCCCGCCTTCCCCTGCTCCCCACAGAACCAGCACTGACTCTGACAGTAGTCATCAGCCCACTCACCAAACAGGCATGAACCCAGCCTGTACCACTCATGTCCTTCACCAGGCCACGTGCTTCTTGAGGGCAGGGACTGGGTCTCCACAGCCAAATGATCTGGAACAGGTTAGTCACACCCCCAAATCCCTGTTTTCCTCAGTTTCTTCATGGGAATGTTGGGAGAATAAATGGAAGATATGAAGAGTTAAGCATGATTTCTGGAACCGAAAAGGTGCTTAATAAATGTTATTATTGCAATGCTACTGATTTCTGTTATTGTTCATATCTTTAACATCAAACACTGTGCCAGACCCAAAAGAAACAGGAAATCTAAAGAAATAAAATTGGAGGAATAGTGCCATCATCAGTCACCCTGCCTACAGAACTCCAGCTAAGTATTTGCATCAGTCAGTTAATGTCTCAATGTGCTGTGTAACAAGCTGTCCCCAAAAAACAAAGAATTCACAAAGCCAACATCCATTCTTACTCAAAGGACTACAGGTCAGCAGAAGTGAGCCTCTTTCCCAAAGGTGTCCACTATGGGGTCTGGGATAAAGGACCTTCAGAGAAAGTGGCTGATCTGGAGATTGCATTAGGATGAAGGCAAACAGTATCTCATCACTTTTATGCTGTTGCTATTGGTCAAAACAGGTCACGTGGTCAAGAAGACAGGAAATCCCTGTACCTATAACGCTACAGCAAGAGCATGAGTATGAATGAACTGCAGGGCCAATCTACCTCATCTACCAAAACTCAGTCAATGGTGGCTGGGCATAGGTCATTCCACCTTGGCCTTCCTCCAGTCTATACCCTCAAGTCCCCAAAAAGAAGTGTTTCCAGTAAGATCTTGAAGAAGGCGTGGATCTTTCGCATAAAATGAAATATAAGTTTGAAGCATTTTGCAAGTGTAAAAAAAAAAGCATAGACAGACAAATATTTCCTCCGACTTTGCTCGCTGCAGCCAGGGATATTTGCAAATCTGTCCTAACAGAGCGTTTAGTTTCAAGAAGCAGAAAATTGAGCTGACAACATGTTTACGAGCAAATTCTAGGATCTGGAGGTAAAAAGAAAGAAACCAAGCCCACAGACTGTTTTCCCGGCGTCGATGGAGTCTCTGCTTCATCCTAACAACGCCCATTTCTATCAGCAAACCCCTTCTCCCATTTTACTACTCAGTGTGGATGGGGCAATCACAACAGAGACATGGAAGCTCTTGAGGCTCCAGATGCTGTGACTTGTCTCTGTGGGGCATCATCCCTCTTTCAGCTTGGGCCTCTGGGGACCCTGCATGGTGCAGGAAGGAAGGGCAGAGGAAACAGAGCTGTGGGCCGGGGGCGTGGAGGGAAGTCTGTATTCGCTCCCTTTTCTCAGCGAAGACTGTTTACCTCCCAGCCTGTGTTTTTCACGGAAATGGAGACCAGCAGAGGAAAAACGCCCTTGTGAAACATTTCCATGAATTTATGTTGTTCATCTGGAGCGTCACAGGACTTCAAAGAGGCCTCTGGGGTTTTACACGGCCAGGGACACAGGCTGGCCTGCTGGGGGCTGTTTAAGGTCCCCAGCTACCTGGTACTCTCCATGAGGTACCCCCAGCCTGCTGGGTACCTCATGGAGTACTGGGTACCTCATGGAGAACGGCATCCAAGTGAGGTAACTGGTGCCACCCTGGGCTTGCAGGGCCCAAGGCAGGTGCACATGCCCATGCCACACACATTCAGACCCATCTCTCATCTGAGAAAGAAATACAGGAACACACGGGGGCGGGGGTACAGGGTCATGAGACCCTGGACAAGTCACTGAAAATCTCCAAGGTTCAAGTTCCTGTTCGTACAGTGATAATACCTTGGGCCTTTCCGGATTATTATGGAAACTCAGTGAGGAAATGAGGCTCGTTTTATTTTCTTCATAAATGGTGCAGGACCAGGACCTGGGCATGGGCATCCTTTGGCGTGACTTCCTGGCTGAAATGTTCCATGGAATAAGAATAGTGCCAGGCCAGGTATGGTGATATCCATTTTTAATACTAGCATTTAGGAGGCAGAGCTGAGTAGATCTCTGTGAGTTTAAGGCCAGCTGGCTTACTTGGTGAGTTCCAGGCCATTCAGAGCTACATAGGGAGACCCTATCTCAAAAGAACAGAAAGCTGCTGAATGAAGCCGGAGGCTGATCAGTGAGGTTCATGAACCACTGAGGTGAGGGACAGGAAGAGACCTGGATAGTCAGGGCAAATACATGGGAGAAGATGCCTGAGGAAGAGAGAGGAACTCGGAAGGTAAGTAGGTGCTGAACTAGATAATAGCACAGATATATGCATGCAGTACAGACAATCTCCAGTGCCTGCAGACGTCTGGTTCCAAGACCCCCTCAGCTATCCAAATCTCCAATGTTCAACTCTCCTATGAAAAATGGTTAGTCCTTGTATATAACATGCACGTACTTTGGACCATCTCTAGATGCCTTAATACAATATAAATGTTATATAAATGGTTGTTAGACAGGATTGCTTGGGGAGTAACAACAAGAAAAAAATACGTGCTTGGTTCATGTACAGCTTGTCCTTGTGCCGTCCAGTCCCCCGTCCATCCATCCGTCCATCTGTCCACCCCCTCCAGTTCACAGTTGGGTCATGCTGTTCATGTAGAAACCTCAGACCACAGCATCAGAGGCCAATCCTTGCAGAACTCCAACAAACATCTTACTACTAGTCCCTTGCTCTGATTAGGTCTCCTACCTAAACAATAAAATGGGTCCAGTCCCATCACCTGCAGCAGCCTCAGAGCTGGAGACACAGGACAGGGTGAGCTGAGCTCAAGAGATGAGCATGGGTTCCCAGCCTTCCCTCACCCCCACCCCCACATCTTCTTTCTTTTTAATTTAGCAAAAAGCTTTCACCTCTTTTTTTTTTTTTTATCTGCAGAAGCATAGAGGATTTAGGTATTTTGCATTCCAAATGTTAATTCATGCTTTAGTTTAAACCCATAAAATGAATTCATACTGCTTGGTGTTCTACAGAAACCCCCAAATCCTGAATCCTATCTGCAGCCAGGCCTAGGCTTCATCAAAATAATGCAGCACAATAGGATTTGTATGAGAGTATGGAGTGGATGGGGGTGGGGGAGAAGCAGGACGGTTTTTGAGATATTAAACTCTTAGTCTTTTCAATCTTGGATGGTTTCCATGGAAACTGGTAAGTTTTCTTCTTTGTTCTCTCCAATTTTCTGGAGACACCAGGGCAGCCCTCATAGCTTATTGGGTAGGAAGGTAGGTTTGGATCAGAGTTCCAAGGTCCAGGCTTGGAAAAGGAACCTCATCTGAAGCTGCCTCCTGGGACCCCATCCCCAAGGGGACAAAGGCTAGGGACTGAACGCACCCCTCACTGGTCTCAGCCCCCTTCCTTCTCACATCTGTCTGTGGACCCTTCTGTGGAGCTGCAAGATGTGTGCTTGCTGGAAGTTGAGGTAAACTGGCAAGGTGCTGCAGGAGGCATCTAGGCAGGAGTAGGCGGAAGCAGGCTGCTCCCGCCCACAGTCCACCGGATTTCTGGGATGCCCGTCTTGGATGCTCAGAGGCCCCACTGCTTGGACTTTCAGAGGGTCTTGTTGGACAGCTCCTCCTGGGAACTCCCTGCCTTCTGGGATCTCTCTAGGTTTATCTACTAAGACTCTTTCACCACAATAGAATCATGCTGTGTTCAATTATTTTGTGTCTGGCTTTCTTCACTTAGCATGATGTTTTCAAGGCTGTGTGCATTGCTGAGTAACATTGTTCCCCTTCAGGGCTAATGATAATCTGTTGTAGGGATGAACTTGTTTTGTTCATCCTTTCAGCATCTGGTAGACATTTGGGTTGCTTCCACTTTGTGGTATCCCTTACTCTGTGGTCAGTGAAGCATGAGCCTTAGTAGGACTCCGTGGGTATGATGCGACACATGCCAAGGGAGAAAATGCACCATCTGGTACACTAAGGCCCCCAGACCCATTTCCTTGTTTGGGGGGAGAGGTGGCAATTCCAGAGCCCAGACACTGAAGTTCTCACTCTGACGCTTGAGTCCTTTGTCCCTACTGGGAGCCTCTCAACACATCCATCATGTAGGGATCACAGGATTCTCTCAGTGATCTCGGGTGTGTTTCTCTTACCTGTAATGCTCAGCATCGAGACACCTTTTCTGGATGAAGGGAGTCATGCCCCAGAAGCACAGATTGTGAAAACCCACTGTACTAAAATGTTCTTAACAGGTAAATCCACATCAGAGGGCAAGATCATGGTGTCCACGGAAGGAGCAGACAGTGAGTGACTACTCATGAGCACCGGGTTTTCTTCTGAGTGATGAAAATGTTTGGAACTTGATAGAGGTGGTGGCTGTCTAGCATGTGATACTAAACGCCACTGAGTCACACATTCCATCTCTCTCTCTCTCTCTCTCTCTCTCTCTCTCTCTCTCTCTCTCTCTCTCTCTCCTTTCTTCCTATCTTTCTTTCTTTCCCTAAGACAGGGTTTCACTGTGTAGCCCTGGCTGTCATATAACTCCTCAAACTCACAAAGATCCACCTGCCTCTGCCTCCGAGTGCTGGAATTAAAGGTGTGTGCCAGCATTACCCAGCAAGTCACACATTCTTTAAAATTTTATTTTTATTTTCTGTGTATGAGTGTCTGCATGTACATATACATACCAAATGTGTGCCTATTGCCCGTAGAGGCCATAAGAGGGCATCAGATTCCCTGGAACTGGAGTTACAAATGATAGTGAGCGGCCAAGTGGGTGCTGGAAACTGAACCCAGGTCCTCTGCAAGAGCAGTAAGTGCTCTCAACCACTGAGTCATCTCTCCAGCCTCTTAAGTGCACTTTCCACTAAGCTCGGAGCCCTGTATAAATGCAGGCAAAACAATGGAAGAATATTTTTGGTTCTGGTAGTTTCATCTATCACTTCAAAACAGAATACCCTGTATGTTTAGTAGCTTAGATCAACCATGATTTATTTATCTCGTTACTTTGTGGGTGAAGAATTCATGCCTGGTTTAACTGGACTTCTGAGTTGTCTAGAACCCAGCTACTTAAACTGTGGATTGTGTAACAGAATGTGGGGGGGAAATGGCAACAAAAAAGGGTTTCTAAACACACAAGCACCAAAAATTAATTCAAAGTCAAAAGTCTGATGAGGGATATTGAGGTGGCTCAGGGGGTAAAAATAAATATTTTGTTATAGGTATAACAAATCTGAGGTGTTTCTGGCAGAGCTCACCCTGGTTGCATCACATGACTCCATTGCAGCCTTGGCTCTGAATACTCCGCATGTGCAGTTTGCACTGTGCATGCCATTATGCCATGCAACACCAAACCAACACTTCCCAAAACGCCTCAGGTTATATGTCTGATTATTGCATGTTATGGATTGCAGTTTTTTTTTTAACCATACATACAAAATTTTCTGCTCTGTTTATAGAAATATGACTTAGTTATGAAAAATAAAGACATGTACTATTTTCCTACTTGTCACATGGAATCTAAATGTTCTTTTAATAAAAAATCCAAAGTAAATGCTGAAAGATCAGAGAGACAAAGGAACAAGCCATTGCCATGTCTCACCTTGCCACTCCATGAATCCTCTGACTGAATGTCTCTGAGTCCTCAGCCGAAAGCTTTCCAGCCAAAAATCTTTAGTTCCTGTCCCCTCAGGCCTCATATACCTTTTCTCTGCCCAGCCATACCACTTCCTTCTTAGTGCTGGGATTAAAGGCGTGTGTGCTTCCCAAGCAAAGGTATGAGATCTCAAGTGCTGGGATTAAAGGTGTGTGATTCCCAAGTACTGGGATTAAAGGTGTGTGCTACTACTGCCTGGCTCTGTTTCTCTCCTAGACTGAGTCAATCTCATGTAGTTCAGGGTGGCTTTGAACTTACAGAAGTCCAGACGGGTCTCTGCCTCCCGAGTACTAGGATTAAATGTGTGCCACCACTACCCGGCCTCTATGTTTAGTCTAGTGGCTTGTTCTGTTCTCTGCTCTTCAGGCAAATTTTATTAGGATACACAATATATCACCATACCTACTGTCATTCCTCAGCACATTTCACTCTTGGATATCTTTGGTTTGGATTGTGTGAGGATGTTTGAATTCTAAATTTTTAAAAATTGCTGTTTGAGGCATTAACTTGAGTTTCATGACAAAGACTGTTAAACAACTCTTGGCTTGGGATTAGGACAGGGTTTCCAACAACTTCTGGAATGATCCTACACACCCTTCTTTTATTTTGTACTATGTATTTTTGTGAAGTAGGGTTTCTCAGCATTGACAATTCTAAAATCAAATATTGCCCAATCTTGAGAAACAGGAAGATGCTTCCAAAGATAGAAGTAGAAAAATGTAACTTCTTAAGGCTGGGCCTGGATCCATTGCTTCTTATAACAAATCTTATAACATTGCTGAGATAAAGATCTCATCTTTCAGTGGGAGACCAAAAGTTCTACTGTCATCCAACACAAGCAGATCTATGCTTAACTCCTAATTTGATTCTTTGAACAGTGTCTTAGTCAGTATTCCATTGCTATGAAGAGACACCATGACCATGGCAACTCTTACAAAAGAAAGCATTTAATTGGGCTTGTTTACAGTTTCAGAGATTTAGTCCATTATCATCATGGTGGGGAGCATGGTGGCATGCAGGCAGATATTGTGCTGGAGAAGGAGCTGAGAGTTCTACATCTGGATCCATGGGCAGCAGGAAAAGGAAAGACACTGGACCTGACTTGGGGTTTTAAATCTCAAAGACTACCCCAGTGACACACTTCCTCCAACAAGGCCACACCTACTCCAACAAGACTACATCTCCTAATCTCTCCCAAGTAGTGCCACTCCCTGATGACTAAGCATTCAAATATATGAGCCTATGTAGACCACTTATTCAAACCACCACAAACAGCTTGTTTTAACATTTCTATTTCTTCTTGGGTCAATTTTCTGGGGTTTATATACTGTCTATAGTTACTAGTATCTACATTCTTATACTGTATTAAGGGGATTGTTTATTACATTTATTATTTGTGTACACTCGTGTGTGTGTGTGTGTGTGTGTGTGTGTGTGTGTGTGTGTGTGTGTGTGTGTGAGTGAAGTCAGAGAACAACTTGCAAGAGTCAGTTCTCTCCTTCTACCATGTGGGTCCTGGGGATCAAACTCAGGTCATGAGGCTTGTAGGCAAGTGCCTTTACCTGCTGCATAGACATTGGGATGGTTCAGTATATGTTTTTAAATTCCTGTTTAACTTGTGATTATGTCCTTCTTTTGATTTTTAACATTTTTACTAGCATAGACTAAAGTTTGTCTAATAACCTTTATTAAATGAAATGTTAAAAATCAACTAGTATTGTAAGGTGATAATGATTAAACAATACAGGAATGGTGCAAAAAATTACAATGCTTAAGAGGAAACACCAGCAGCAACGTAAGCAACTTCAGGGTAGCACCAGCTCCCTGTAATATTTCTTCTACCTCTTGGACTGTTTTTAGTGCTGGAATTGAACCTGGGGCCTTGTACATACAAAGCTCCACCAGTAAGCTACATTCCCTAGCCCTAGTTCCTTGACTTAAAAATAACTAACTAACTGTGAGATAGGCATGGTGGTGCAGGCTTTTAATTCCAGCAGTTCTCTTGAATTTGAGGCCAGCCTGGTCTACATAGTGAGTTCTAGGACAGCCAGAACTACAAAATGAGACCCTGTTTAAAAAAAGAAAATTGTTGGTGAAGTACATAGTTTACTGTTTGGAGTGTCTAGCTCAGGGGTGTATACTCTCATTGCTGGCATCACCATCATCTTGCAAAGCTGAAGCTGTATAGTCATTCAACAGTAACCTCCCATTACCCTGCCCTTGGTGTGTGCAGAAACTGCACTGTCTCCTTTCTGTGTCTATGAATTTGACTACTCATGAACTTCATACTAGTAGAATTATACAGTATTTGCCTTTCTGTGATTGGCATATTTCACTTACCATAATGTTTTCAAGACTCATCAATGTCAGATCATGTGCCAGAATGTCTTTTCTTTTAAAGGTTAAATAATAGTCTAGTGTGTATACACACACATACACACCCACACCCACATCCAACACACATACACCACTTGTTTTTTCTTACACCCATTAATGGACACTTGGGTCCATAAAAATAAGGGTTTTGAATACTTTGAATTAAATTCCTATGAACATGGGTATGCAAGTATCTACAGGAGTCACTACTTTCAATTCTTTGGGGCATTTACTCAGGAGAGAAATTGTTAGATAACAGCCATATTCTTTGCCAAAATATCACAGAAATGAACTCTATCCCAGTTGTTAATATTGTTCTGAAATCTCTGGAGCTGGGCCTCCATAGTCCACATTGCTCTTAGCACTACCATTTTCCAAGCTCTTACTATGGTAACCTCTTAGGCTCCAGTTATAGCTTTCAACTACTTTCTTAGTTCAAAGTCCCAAAGTCTTCCTCATTTCTCCCAAAAACAGCACGGTCAGGCCTGTCACAGCAATATGCCCCTCCCTAGTACCAACTTCTTAGTTTGCTTTTCTCTTGTTATGACAAAACACCATGACCAAGGCAACTTACAAAGGAAAGCACTTAATTGGTGCTGTCAGTTCCACAGGGTAGTGGAGTCCATGAACATCATGGCAGGGAGCATGGCAGCAGGCAGGCAGGCAGGTATGGCTATGGAGCAATAGCCAGGAACTTACCTCTGATCCACAGCACGAGGCAGAGAACTAACTGGGAATGGCATGGGCTATTGTACCCTTTAAATCAGTCTCCAACGATGCCCCTCCTCCAACAAGGCCACACTTCCTAATCCTTCCCAAATAGTTCCATCAGACATATGAGCCTACTGGGGCCATTCTCACTCAAACTACCACACTATTTCTCTTCTCTTTAATCAACTGGATCTTCCACTAGAAAAGAAACAGACGAGGAAGTACATGATGAATTCTCACATGGTTGCAGATGGTAGGCTGACTGCAAAGATCCAGAAGTGTTTGGAAAGCTGAGTTAAAGTATTTACCTTGTTTGAACAGCTGCTCCCAGACCAAGTTCCCTCCCTTCAAAGCAGAAGAGCTCACTATGACTTAGCCAACTCTTGGCTCACTGCCTATGTCTGGGTTTTCCACAGGGTGTTTGACCTTGATTGGAATCAGAAGGTCTTGACTATTGAAGAGTATCAAGTAGTTTTTTAAAGCTGAAGATTCAAGACTTTGGCAGAGAAGACAGGCAGTGAGATACGAGCAGATGGCTTCATTTCCCATGGTGCCAGAGAAGTTTGGGATTGATCCAACCACACTAGAGAATCACTTCAGGCCTGGAGCTATAAGCATCTCTCAAGAATTAGTCAATGTCTGATAGAACCACAGGAGTCCCCAAAGAGAAGGAGCAGGAAAGGGCTGGTCTCTGCCCAGGGGTGGAACTTCTGGGTGAATGCTCAGAGAGAATGGAGAGGCCTAACCACCAACCTCTTCCATGCTTAGGTGCCTCTGTCATCCTCAGATATTACCAAGCCTTCATGTGCCCCAAATGCTGCAGATACTACATATGGACGCACCAAGAAAATGCACCAGAAATTCCCAGGTGGTGGAGGCTCTGCAACCCTCTCCATAAGCTTGGCAGAGAAGGTACCAGAATATAAACTCTGGAAGCTTTCACTATTATATCTGAAGGAACCAGCACGAGTTAGATCAAACAAGCTGTCAAATGCCTCATTTCTTCTGTGGTGACGCGTTCACATTGTGTGGTTGGGAGTATTTTTATGTGCCTTCCAATGGCTAGTTATTGCACTTGAAAATTCTACCTCCTGATTTACTCTCACAGTCACCTTGTGAGGAGAATGGTTTCCCACTTCTCAGATGGATCTCACAGTCACCTTGTGAGGAGAATGGGTTCCCACTTCTCAGATGGACATACTAGAACACAGAAGTGGCACTTGCCAGAAGTCATATTCCTGGGGAAGGCAGGCCAGGATTAGATGTCCAGCGTGACCCCCATAGAGTCACAGCAGGACCAATGAGTGGGAATGAAGGGCATGCCAATTCTGACCTAGTAGCAAGTGAAAACAAATTAGAAGCCAATGGGCCTTTCTTAGGATGCCAAACTATCACAAACCAACACAGCCAGCTCCTAAAAACTAGAGAACTTAAGCAGGTGGAGAAATCTGCACTCTACAAAGTGAAAAAGAGGCTAGAATTCACACAGTGAATACAGAACCTCCTTTCTGTATCCAGTACAGACACAGTCATGGAGACAGAAAGTAGGTTAGGACTTGCTGGGTGCTGAAGCTATGGAGTGTCTGCCACAAGTAAAGCCTTTTTCAGCTGGGTGATGAAAATGTTCAGACATGAGGGGACAGGAGTTTATCTCCATAGGAGAACACTGGAAAAGGAAAATACATTAAAAAGAGGTAGTGATAAGATAGTGTTTCGACTACATCAATAACCATGTAAGCTATATGAATCCCATCTCAATACATAAATAGAAAATTATAATATATATGCAATTGTATATACTAAAGACTGTTATACTTACTTCTTTTTAAAACTGCATGAAGATTCTGTGATGGGCATGGTGTTAACTGTCAACTTGGCATGATCTAGGAGCACATGGGAAATGGGTCTCTGGGTATTCCTGTTGGGGATTGTCTTCTATTGGTTTAAATATTAAGGCAACTCCACGTAGTTAAAAGAGAGGTTTATTTTGTGGGGTAACTTACAAGTGAAGGACAGGTAACAGGGTCTGGGAAAGGTGTAGCACAGTCCAGCTGTGTTCTCTGGAGAACTCTGCTCAGTCTACCTCCAACGTCCAGGATCCAGGAACCAAGAGAGCTGGCCCATCCGGATCTCGGGTCTTCAGGGGGTCCTCTCTCAGCTCCGCCTTCTAGGTGTGACAGTTACCGAAGCCTCAATGGGGGTGGCACTTCCAGGTCAAAGCTGGAATGACTATCCACTACAGTCTTCTGTTAATTAAGGAAAAAGGACACATCCACTATGGGTGACATCATCCCCTGGGCTGGGATGTTGGACTGCGTAGATGGAGAAAGGGAGCTGAGCACCAGCATGCATTCATAGCTCTCTGTTTCTGATTGTGGATGCCATGTGACCAAGCTGCTTCAAGTTCTTACACCCTTGACTCCCCCACCATGATGCTCCCTTGAACTGTGAGCCAGAATAAGCCCTTTCTCCCTTAAATTGCTCTTGTTGAAGTATTTTATCACAGCAGCAAAGAAGGAAACTAAGACAGCCCCCAATAAGTAAACAGTATCTCTGAATCAATAATGGCCAGAAAAGATTCTGGAAGGAAATACAAATTGACAGCTACAGTTTATATGGTGGTGGGTAATTTGATAGCACATAGTTTGGAGATAAGGTCTATTGTAGCCCAGGCTGGCCTCAAACTTAAAATGAAGCCAATTGTTTCTACCTCCCAGGAGCTGTGATTATCGGAGTGTGCTATCACATCCAGCTGGTGTTACAAATTTTATACAATAAATAGAATTTCTTTTAGCCTCAGAATACTTTTAGAAAGAAAGGATAATGTATTGATGAGTTCCTTGTCATTGGAAACATTCCAAAAAGTTTGAGAACCATCAGATAGAGACATTTGTGTTAGCAGGAAATTGGACTTAACATAAGGTGGTACTTTTAACTATGATACTATCGTCTCTCTCTCTCTCTCTCTCTCTCTCTCTCTCTCTCTCTCTCTCTCTCTCTCTCTCTCTGAGTGTGTGTGTGTGTGTGTGTGTGTGTAGGAAGTCAGATGTCTTCTTCAATCACTCTCTAAGCAGGGTCTTTCACAGACCCTGGAGGTGACTTGAGGTCACTGATTCAACTAAGCTGGTTGGCCAACAAGCTCTAAGAACTCACCTGCCTATCCCTGCCTCCCCAGGCCGGGTCACTGCGTCGCTGCACCTGACTTTAAACATGGGCACCAGGATCCAAACTCAGGTCCTCAAGCTTGCAAAGCAAGGGATCTTTTGAATAAGCCATCTCTCCAGAAGTCCCTTTTATAAAGTCCTTGGTTTAGTTTAAGATCTATTTTTTGTTTGTTTGTTTGGTTTTGGTTTTTCGAGACAGTGTTTGTACTGGAACTCTTTGTAGACCAGGCTGGCCTCAAACTCACAGAGATCCTCCTGCCTCTGCCTCCTGGGTGCTGGGATTAAAGGTGTGCACCACCACACCTGGCTAAGATCTATTTTATTTTTAATTATATATATATATGTGTGTGTGTGTGTGTGTGTGTGTGTGTGTGTGTGTGTGTGTGTGTGTGAAGGTATGTGCACCTAAATGTGGGTACTCACACAAGCCAGAGGCAGCAGATCTCCTGCAGCTGTAGTGACATGGGTGCTGGGAACCAAACTCAGGTCCTCTTCAAGAACAGAGTGTGTGCTTAACTGTTGAGCTAGCTCTCCTGCAGCCCCACTAGTTTGTTTTTGAGACAGGGTCCCACTGTCATCCAGGCTGGCCTCAAGCTAGCTATTTATCTGGCCTGCAACTCCTGAACTTCCTCCTCTACCTTCTGTGTGCTGGGCTTACAGTCATGTGCCACCTTGCCATAATATGGGATACTTTTTCAGGGCCTCCTCATGTATGTTAAGCACATGCCCCACGGTGCCACATATTTTCCCGTTTGCTTTTAATAATCCACTATCTTAAATCTTGATGCTGATATTAATCTGTCTGGGGGAAGAAAGCCTACATCTATTACAAAATGAGTAACTACAAAGAAATACTGCAGTGTAATTAGTATATTAAAACTTATAAAGGGAAAGAAAATTCGCTTAGAAGCCATCTCTACTTGTTTCTACAAAGCCAAGACAGGAAGACTATGCTCTAGAAAATGCTCAAAGACCTCATGGGGGTGGGGACTGAGCTGTAAAGGTGTTTGCTGAGCAAGCTTGCCAATTTGTCTCCATCCCTGGGACCCACATAAAGACAGAAAGAGAAAACCAACTCTACAAGTTGCCCTCTAACCTCTACTTGTGTGCACTGTCACATGTGAATCTACACACACACTCACATCATGTGTATGCGTGTTATAAAAATTTTAAGGATTATCAAAGGAGACCAGGTTTTCTCTTAAATCCTTGTAAAACCGGAAGTAAAATGTTAAGATGCAACATTTGAAATACTATCTGAATGTGTCAATTCAGTCACCCCAAAGGTTGCTGACACATAGAATGAGTAATTCTTCTAAGGGAAACCAGCTTTTTTTTTTTTTTCATTCCCAACCCAAGTTCAGAGACTGTCAACAAGATGGGAATCTGGCCAAGCCAGCCTCAGGACTCTGTCAGTTTTGGGGTGTGGCTTGCTTTGCAGTGTGAGCTGGTTCCTCGCACTCCCCCAGAGTGGAGAGCAGTCAAAGCAAAGCAGTGTGCTCTGACAAGCTGTTTTCTTCCCTTCTCAGGCATCCTGAGTCACCGGGTGCCCAGGACAGTTCGGTGCAGCCTGGAAATGTGTATATGCTCAGTGTCTTGCTCTTTTCCACTAGAGCTGCTGACCAAACGACCCTGTCAGTTGGACCCAACCTCTTCTAGGCCCACTGGTGGCTTCTCGTTTCTGTGCTGAGAGAACGAAGCCACTTAATTATCCATTTTTCTACCCCAACATGGCTTCATGGTCCTGACAGTAAGCTCAGCCTCCGTTCTACCCACCAAGATGGAACCGCTGAGAATGTTTAAGTCCCATTTGTCACCTCAAAAGACACAGCAACTCTTATGGGACTTCTCATTCTTTAGGCTGCAGTTTTGATTGATTTAGACACGAAATGCCAATGCCAAACCAGATTGGTGAGAATTCCAGAAAGCCAGACCCCAGGTGCTGGTCCAATCATCTTATTTTTAGGCTGAGATGGTAAGGGACCTGCCCAAGGCTACACAGGGACAAAGCCAAATCCGAGCCAGGCCCTAATATCCCAGAGTGGAACTGGTCTTCAGGTGGTGTCTACAGCCCCGTAGGCCCAGCCTGTGTGCACACAAGGGGTTTTTTATGTAACCCCCTGGAGCTAGGGCCAAAGCAGGGGCTTATCCTGTGATTCTTCCCTTCTTAGGCCTCCCCACGTCTACAAAGAATGGGGACGTGGCTAGGGGAAGGGGTCTAGATAAGATCCCTCTGAAGATGGAGTTTAGGAACTGGGATAGCACAATGCAGCTGTGGATGGCTTTGAATTTCTGATCCTCCTGCCTCTACCTCCCCAGTGCTCAAAGTGCCGGCATCACAGGTGTCTGTTACACACCCCACTTAAGATACGTGGTGCTGAGCAGTAAGCCCGGGACTTGATGGATGCTCCATAAGCACTCTACCAACTGAGCTACATCTCCATCTCCCACCTCAAAAATGTCATTTTAAAAGGTCTTTTGTTTTGAGACAGGGTCTCACTATGTAGCCTTGGTTAGTTTAGTACTCCATTAGACCAGGCTGGCCTTCAACTCAAGAGATGCACCCACCAATGCTTCACCTCGCCCACCCAGCCTAAAAACACATTTCTTAAATTCAAAGGGAGATTAATCTACCAAAAGTTTGGGTAACCCCAGAAATACTTAATGCTGGAGTAGGACGGCCTTGGGCCATCTGCTCTCTCTCTCTAGCCCACGTGCTCACCTGCTGCAGAGTCCAGGGGGATTCTACTCAAAGGCAGGAAGTTCTGTCTTGTATAGAGCAAAGGACTGGAAGCTATGAGTTAAAACCTACACAGTTCGCAGTTAAAGAGATGAAAGGCTGCAGAAATGTTTATTGAATACAATGCCAGGTTTATAAATAAAACTTATTTACAATTTCCATAGAGTTGGTCCCCCATCAGAGAGAGGTGGTTAAATCTCCAAAACAGTTTATCTCAAGATTTACAGAACGTTCAAGTACATCTCTTTTTCAAACAGCCACAGTGAAGGGTGACTTCAGTAACAGAAGGACCACCATCATCCTTGCTATAGGTGTTTAGTGAACATTGTAGTAGGTCTAGGGGAAGAACACACATCCCTACCTTCTTACTCAAAGGGATAGATAGCAGAGAACTTGTCTCCTACAGGACAACTTCAAGGGATATTTAAAAAAAAGTAGGTGACTGCCAGCTGAAGGGGGTCAGTTAAGACACAACAGTATAAATCTGGTCGCTACCAAAGAAAAGTAATATTTAGGACACACAATAAATAATTCTAAGGGTTAAGATAATGGAACTAATAGTCAACTTGCCCGAATTTAGTCTTTGTTCAAGAAGAAGTTCCCAGGATGCTGAGGGGCGAATGATAGATGCTATCCCTCCTGTGTGCTAGTAACGCTAGGCCTACTGGACAGCAGCCATTCACTACAATATGGTTACAAGTTGGACATGCACTTATAAAGAGAATATAAAACTATGTACAACAGCTCGTCTTCAATGTGTTTAAGTTGCTCAAAGACACCAATTAAAGTGTGCAAAAATTTGTCAAAAAATCAGAAAAAGCCTTCCCTGACAACAGTGCATTAAAGCCCACCTGAACTACCAAGTCGTTTGCCTTGCTCAACAGCTCCCCCGAACAGACGGAGAACACAGCTAGGAAGAGGTGTGCCAGAGATTCGGCGGTTTCTTAGGGCAAGTCTCAGGCTAAAGCAGGATGCCAGATAACTAGTCACTTTATACATATATATATATATATATATATAAATATATGTATATATTTATAGAGTACTTAAGTGAGGGAGTTTACAGGAAAGTGCTATCCGACTTCAGGGGGACTGCCTTGACTCTCTTGACCCCACTCTCTCCCCTCACAAACTGCTAACACCAAGCCCTGGGCTGATTGTGCCCCAGGGTGTCAGAAGAAAAGGCTGAGGAGGTAGGGGTGCTCTGCCTCCCACAGCTCCAAACTTCAGTTTCACGTTCCCTGGGGGTTAGGGTTTCTCGTTCCCACGCAGGACTCCTGACCACACAAGAATCCTGTTTCGAAGGGAGCCTTTTGGGACAGGCTATGGGGCTGCTAAAGTAGAGTCTACCCAGCTTCTACAAAGACTTGGTAAAGGTAAGAGATAGGAGGTAAGTTTTAAAAGTCAGTCACCTCCGACCCCCTTTGAAACTACCAAGAGGTTAGACCACAAGCCTGGGACTGGGTCCACAACTGGGCGATTTAATCCTCTTACAAGACACAGCCACTGCCATTCACTTCTTCACACCTGGAACCCTTGGTGCTCTCTTACTGGAAGGGAACCCCCAAGGTATTCTCAGGAATACCTAATGATTCAGAAATTGAAATCATCTTACAGCTCATCAACCTGTCTGCCAACCACCCAGTCTAAGGGCAAGCAGAAGCACACAAGCAATGTCTTCCTCTCCACAGCTCTGACCCACCCCTCTGGCAGAAAAAAGCAAATTCTAAGGAGCTACAAAACGCCAGAAAGGCAGGGAGGAGGAGAGTTGGAGAAGCCAAGGGTCTACACGTTAGGCCGAGATGCACCCATTTGGCTGCCAAGGGCTTCTCCGAGCCTTGCTGGAAGCCTGCCACTGTTCCGTCACCCCCACACTCCAAGCCAAGGCTCCCTGCTAATCAGATACAACCAGTTAACTCCCTGAAAAATGTTTGAGGCCCTTGTTTCAAAAATGAGCTCTGTACTAAATATGCCACACTTGGGGAGAGGGGGGCTTTCTAAATAGACCAGTACCTTATAATTAAGACATGAAATTCACTCTGGGCTATAGTTTTTTGTTTTGTTTTGTTTTGTTTTGTTGGGGGGTTTTCTTTTAAGCCAGAGGCTTAAGCATTAGTTCTACTTACGGAGAGGAAACAAAAGTCAATTTAAAAAAAAGTATAAAGGCTAAAGGGTATCCTAAATTAAAAACCGAATCAAAGGTGACTGGTAGTGTCTCTGACTGGATACTGCTTCCACATACACAGGAAGATTGAAATAGACACACTAATCATGCCTCCTGCACACATGACCTCCTGTGGTCAGCAGCAGCACATAAGAACTCCTAAACACATGCTTGGGAGCGAGGCTGTTCCCTCACTAAGCTCTCCTCCGCCTCAACAGATCCTTAAGTGTGATATGCGTGTGAGCACCTGTGCACGTGCACACACTCACACACAGAGAAACATAATGAGACTTACATGGCCACAGATGATAAAGCAATCACTGTCTGCCAGCTTTCACAAGTTGATGCTAGGAAACTTGGGAGGGGAATCGAGTTTATACTGGACGGTGGGCATGTTTCTATGTACGCTGGCCTCCCCTCCAATTGCCTTATCCTTGTCCCCCTTCAGATCTCAGCTTTACAAAGCATTTAACACCACTTTTAAGTTAATGGTCTTTTTATTGGAAAAAAAAAAATAAAAGACTAGCATTTACAACTTGGAATGGACGTAACTTATCATTTCCTGAACAGCGATGTTGATGGTTGTGCTCAAGTCCACAGCCACAGCCTACTCTGCTGGCTCCGAGTCATGGTTCACAAGGTTTTAAAACAGAGAGTCCAAAGATGCTCCCCTGGTAAACATTTCTTATTAAAAATTTGAGTGACTTGGTGACAGCCTTGATGTTTACTTCACTCTAGTACAATGCACACAGCACTAAACCATTATCCTCGGGCATGCCACCAGGGTGTCACTGTCACCATGGGGTTGGAGCACTTGAAGGACAAGAGGGCCGTCCTATTTCTGGGGCTGTGTCTCAGAGTTTAGCCTTCACCCATTTTCTGTACATCATCCTGAGGTAAACCAATTTTAAATGTCTGTTTGCAGTAAACTGGCTACTGACAATTTATCCGAACAAATTGTAGAACCCATCTGAGGGTTTGAATTTGTTTTGTCCATTTTTTCCGTTTTAATACAAAGGCCTGACTGTGCTCAATTGTCAAGCTGCATGCATGAGAAACTGGCCAGCCCAAACAGTGTATTAATCATTAGCAAATGGAACGTGAAGGAGTCCACTAAGTGCTCCCTCATAAGGTAGTACGAGTATTTATACTGGAAAACTGATGTGGGGGCTTGATCTTTAGGGGACAGGACCACCAACCAATACATGCAGATTTTGTGTGTGGACAGAAGGTACGTTTGACATTCAGTTTTGCTAGATAGAAACAGAATGAATAAATGAACTTTTTTCTTTTTTCTTTTTTTTTTTGTAAGAGGTAAGTAAAAGATTTCAATTTGATTCTTCTAGAGGGAAAAGTAGTTGAAAGTGGGTCTTCATTTTGCAGTCATCATCTGTACGAATTCTGAAAAGACAAATATCATAAAGTTTATCTTTATTCCACAACAATCGCTAACTTGATGTGTACAGACCTGACGGCCACTGAAAACCAGGCTCAAGGGATTTAGCCTTTACCTTCATAGTTGACTTGTCCGTCTCCATCGATGTCTGCTTCTCTGATCATCTCGTCTACTTCTTCGTCTGTTAGTTTTTCTCCTAAGTTTGTCATGACGTGGCGCAGTTCCGCTGCGCTGATGTAACCATTTCCATCCTGTCGAGAGGCAGCACTCGTTACAAGGTGACGGGACCGCGTTCTGGGAGAGCAAGCTGCTCTCTACCTCAGCTTCCGACCCTCCCTCCTCGAGTTACTGCCAGCTCTGCTCCCGTCAACACTCCCCCCGCCCCCCCGTCCCCCCCCCGTCGCCAGTGCCCACCAGTCAAACCCAGAATGCACAGTTTTTCAAAAGCAGACAGGTACTGAACATGGCGACGGGACGTCGATTCAGCATCTCCCTCTGCCAGGCCTCACCTCAGCCAAGTCAACAAATGAGAGGCTCAGACACTCAGGCTAATTCTAACCAGCCAAGTTACAACTTCCGGCAGCAACAGCACAGAGGGCCATGTTATGCACCTCTCCAAGCTAGGTGTGCAAGCTTACCTTGTCAAAGACTCGGAATGCCTCGCGGATTTCTTCTTCGCTATCTGTATCTTTCATTTTTCTAGCCATCATGGTCAAGAACTCTGGGAAGTCAATGGTGCCATTCCCTTTAATCAAAAAAAGAAAATGCTCACCTAAGACAAGCATCACACTGACACTCCTGTGCAGTGATAACCTCCCAACGCTGTATGGGATGCTCAGGCAAACGCGTTCAGTGGGATTCAAGTGATAACTAACATGATAAGCTATTCTTTTTCTTATGTCAACCTTCTGTAGCCAAAATGTTCAAATACCTCACAGAACAATGTCACATGGCTCAAGCCCAGCACAGCACTTACAGGTGCAAAGCTGCACCTGCATTCAGGATCCGGAAAGTAGACTAGACAGTTCAAAGGAAGAGGAAGCAGGCAATTGACTGTCCAGGGAGAACACTCAGGCCTAACATGTCCTAGTGCTGTTCAAAATGCTTTAGGGTGGGGAGAAAAAAAACCCAAAAAACACCACCACCACGAGAGCAAGAAAACAGCCTATACCACCCCGGCCAGTCTCCCAAGTCTCCTCCAGATGCACTTCCAGCCCTGCTATACAGACATTAGCCATGCCCCTACTCAACTTGGCTTTCTGTTTTTGTTTTGGTCCTGAGGACTGACCCCAGGGCCTCTCATATGCCAAGCACACACTGACTCCCAAACCCCTCAATTCAGCATCTTTATCACTTTCCATGAAGGGAAAAGCTCAGAAGCCATTTTCAGTTTAGGATCATGAATGCTCAGGAAACTGTCAGAGGAATCCACTCCACAGCCAACATTCCAAACGACTCCTCTAAAGCGAAGGGATAAATATTCCCAAAGGCAAATTCCAGATTAACACTAGCTCAAATTAAATGGAAATAAAATTACAAAAACAAAAAACAGTAGTTATTTACAATTCATTTTCACTAGAACATTTAAAACAAATAACTTCCAAGGCTTATGTGGATGGATGGCTTAGTGCTCTGAGTTCAATCCCCACATGGCATAACAATGTAAGTGAACACGACATCAAAAATCTCCAAAGTCTCTGAAGATATTTATGTAAGACAAAAGTAAATGACTAAGTGCTATCTATAAGCATGTGAAGATAGCCTTAGGTATCAAAACAAAGCTTGATACAAACTTCTCCCACTGTACCTCATACAATCTGACAGTCAAATATACTCTCTCTACCGAGCCTGGCTTCCCAGGATTTACATAAAACAGAAAGGCCCAACCCATGTTCCCATATGGTTGATCAACCAGACAGAATTATGGACTATTTTTCCTAAACAGTACTAAGGAGGAGAATGGTCTTTGGTGGTATTCCATGGGCACAGAAAACCCAAGTCTATCACAACACTTTAGGCGCCATATTTTCCTAAATGGCTCCTCTCACAGCATTTGTCTACAAAGTATAGCTCAGAGCCAGGCTCTGCATTCTTAGCTCCTTGAAAATTGTAATCTCTAGTCTTAGGGATACACATTCCTAGGTGTATGTGACTTTTCAACTAGGGGAGAGAACCTCCAAATCAGTTCGCTGACAGAGGGAGCCATGAGCTTTGCTGTTTACCGTTGTCCTCTGGAGGAGGACAGCCACCTATTATGGGGAGCTGCTGGGTCTTCCGGCCCTGAGCCTTACACAGCTTCCCTTCTCTTAGATTCCACAAATGGAGTCTTCAGCCACCACTCAGTTCTAAGCTAACGGTGAAGGACGGGTACTCCCTCCACCATCCTCAGGTTCCGCCTCCTCTTAGAAACAATAGCTTCTTTAAAAGGCAGGTTCTCAATCAGCAGGGAGGTGGTGGCGCACTTAATCCCAGCACTCGGGAGACAAGAGCCAGGTGGATCTCTGTGAATTCGAGGACAGCCTGGTCTACAGAGTGAGATTCAGGACAGGCACCAAAAACAACACAGAGGAACCTTGTCTTGGAAAAAACAAAACAAAAAAAGGACAGGACTTGGTGCAGCCTCAGGGGTCAGCTGATAAAAGATTGGAGCTGTAGGTCCTAGGAAGCAGAAGAAAAAAAAAAGATCTGATCCAGGAAATGCTCTAGACCACAGCAGAGTGAACTGAACAGCAAGCCCACAGTCTTCCATTCTGATGTCAGGAGGCTCGGAGGCAACCAGAGAAAGGAACTCTGCCTATCTGCTTTGCTCTAGGGACCTGAAAGACATTCTGTAACAAGCCTGAACTTGAATTACACAACACTGGCGTTCATTCAGTTCTAAAGCCCTTACCGTCAGCATCCACTTCGTTGATCATATCCTGCAACTCAGCTTCTGTTGGGTTCTGACCCAGTGACCTCATGACAGTCCCAAGTTCCTTTGTTGTGATGGTGCCATCGCCATCTTTATCGAAGAGGGAGAAAGCTTCCTTGAATTCTGAAAAGAGAAGTTGACTCTTTAGAATCAATGTTTTTACCCAACAATGTTGTGATACACACTTCCCTGGGGCTTGCCAAAACAAGCTGTCCAAGTTATCAGAAACCACCTGGCCTTTATCTACCGAAATAATGACCACAATAGACCTGTCGGTCTGGCCAACACACAGTGGCCCAGAAAGCAAACACCGTCCTGGTAACCACTTCAATAAAGCCACAATACCCTATTTTTAAAGAAGCTAGCTTGAACATACTTAAATTGGTCGTCAGGTGCAATGTGAGACTGCCGGTTTACCAGTTACAGTAAAGTCCCTTCAAAGAAAGTCCTTTCGCGTCACACTTTTATAGCCACAATGAACCCGTTTCATAGCAACATGGTCACTAGAAAGGTTCATTCCCAGGCAGCCAGCACGTTCTTCGTCACATTCAGGATGGTTTTCAGAATCCCAGGTTTATTTTATGTGTGTGAGTGTTTGCCTGCATCTATATTTGTACATCACGGTTCGTGCCTGGTGTCTGCAGAGGTCAGAGGACAACACTGGATCCCTCGGAACTGGAGTGATAGACCACTGTAAATTAACGCATGGGTCCTGGGAGCCTAGCTTGAATCCTCTGCAAGAGCAGTAAGTGTTCTTCCCCCACTGAGCCATCTCTCCAGAAAACATTAAGATGGAAACATTAAAAAGGTAAAGTTGCTGGGCATGGTGGCACTCTGGAGGCAACTGCAAAAGATCCCCGAGTTCAAAGCCAGCTTACTCCACCTAGCAAGTTGCAGGTCAGCAAGATTTACATGAGGAGACCTCAAAGCAAAACCAAGTAAATAAAACCTGACCCCCCCAAAGAGTAAAAACTAAATTAATAGGACTCATTTCCCAATTATTACAGTACTAAATTTACCCGTTTCCATGTATTTTAATGTAGCAAGCAAAACCTTTCCAAGTAGATTACTAAGAGATGCATGGCCTACAAACACTGGAGTAGCAGGTTCGATGGATCCGGTTCCATGCACCGCTGTGCACACCAGAGTGTGACAGGCAGGCAGGGTCCACTCCACCTCATCTCTAAAACACCTGACCTCACTGTTTCTGCTTTAGCATTCTCAGAAAACCACGCAGACCGCAGAGGGAAGGGGCAGCAGAGGAGACACAAAACCCAGTCAGAACCCAGTTCCAGGTTCCTGGGTGGGGCCTCCCCAGGCTTCAACTTACCAGCAATCTGTTCTTCAGTCAGCTGATCAGCCTACACGGAGAAAGAAAAGGTCATATTCAATCTAGGCAAGTGTGGTTGATAATAACCTAGCTTTCCTAATTATACTTTAAAATTGTGGGGTTTTTTTTCCAAATCAGTATTTAAAAAAAACAAAAACGAATGTTTCAAAATCATAAACACTGCCGTTGAGTAGACGTTGTTACAATAAAGAGAAACTGTTCAGGCTCGCTGAACAATAAAAGGCGACAAAGAGGTGACAGCATCTGCTGGCTTCATTGGCCGGCCGCTTGCAGTACGCACTGCAATCCAGCCAGTCGTAATGTGGAAAATGGCGCCTCTAGTGGTCAAAGTGCCCACAGCACCAGCTGCAGCTGCAGCAGCAGCCCGCAGAGAAGGAAGAGCGCCACCTACTGCGCCACAAACACTGCAGTCCTTGGTTCCATCCAAGAGACCCAACCCAATGCCACCGACAACGCAGCCAGCACCAGGATCCTGTCTAGGGGCAGGCTTTTAGTGCACCTTGAGCATAGCTTTGGGCCCTCCAAAATCTCCACACTGGCGTTACATAATGGTATTGGGTTGGATTATCAGGCTTTTATACCCATTTTATGAGAAACAATTAAGTGAAAAAAAATATACAGTAATGGGTTACCCAACCCAGTTTCATTTCTATGAAATGAATGCTTTCCAATCATTTAAATTAGGTAGTTATTTGCTAAAAGCCCTACCATTTACAACGGCTAATGCCTTCGGTCAAATTATCCTTCGATTGGGAAGCTAGGAAAAAACTGAATCTTAGGACTATTACGAAACTGCAGAAATGAAGTACATAGAAAACACACTTTTGAGGCGATATGATAGCCCTTTCCTCCTGTACAGGAGCAACTATTATCATTTCCCAGTATTAACACTGCCCATCTTAAGAACGACAGAAAAGCTGCTTATTGTCAACATTTCCATGTACTAAATGACCACAAAAGTAGTTTTCACTTGCACTATTTATTTAGTCTCTGTACCCCTGAACCTGTGCCTCCAGCCATGGGAACTCAAGATCTCAAGGAGAATATGTATTTTTATTTTAATGAAGCCAGTTACAAAATTAACTCCAAGAGAAACCCGATGGCACTGGAGACCATTCTTTTCCATGGAAACTCGCCTTGTATATTGATTTGGGAGAGGAAGAACTTTCTACTTTTTATATTTTAGATGGGTCTTCCCTTCTTATCCATTACTGGAAGCTACTTTTAAGGCAAACGAAGACACGATGATTTATGTAATGCCCAGCCATGTCAGTCTTGTACGACAGGAAGCACTGCCACACCTCGTAGGAGAAACTGTCAGCTCACCAGGGAGAAGAGTTCCACCTCCTCGAAAAATTCTCTGACTAGAGGCCTATCAAGTGCATCTACCTTCCGGACAACGATTCCCCCCACCCCCAAGTCATTCTGGCCTTGGGTCAAAGGCGTTCCAGAACCCTGCCGGGAACGACCTAGCAGCCCCGCCAGGGCAGAAAGTGCTGCTGGTGATGTCAGCTCTGCCTGGCGAGGGAGAAGGGGGCCATGGCACACGCACCCGGCCAACCGCACAGTCGCATCTGGCAATCCAGAGGCTGTATGTAGAGAAAGCGGAAACGTGGAGATGGGCATTTCCCTGCCGCCCAGGGAGTGGCGTGAACAAGGGGCACACCGGGCGAGGGGCCGAACTGGGGTGCAGACCCAAAGGGGCCCCAGGACGAGGGGGTGCTGCCTAGCCCCGGCACCTCCCACCGCTCCTGCTCCCCCAGGCACTGAGCCTGCCGCCGCCTCCTCCCTAGCAGAAACTTTGCGTCTCTAATGGAAACCGTGGCGCGCGCCAACTCTCTCCTCCCCCGCCCCGCCGCCCCAATTAGCGCGAGCCGAGAGCCTCCCGCGGGAAGGGGCCTCCCGGTGGACCCGGGCGATCGAGCCCGCCTAGCGCCGCACTAGGATGGGGGCCGAGGTTGCACGGCCCAGCCACGCGCGCGGCCACCCCGCGGGGCCCCGCCCGGGCGCAGGGCGGCCGCTTCCGCCCTCTCCGCCCCCCAGCCTTCGCCTTCCTGCCCCCAACCCCACCCTTCCCCGGCTCCTTCCTTCCCAGCTCACGCCCGCGCCGCGCCCCCCGGGAGGAAGGAGGAGACCGCAGACGGGGGAGGGTGCCCAACTGGGTCGGCCGGGGGGCTGAAGGTGGCTGAGGGCACCCCGGAGTCCGCGGTCCAAGCCCTGTGCGCCACCAGCTCGCCCCAGCCCATTCATTCTCCGCGGCTGGGGACTGGCTACCGGGACGTTGCGGCCTGCCCCGCCCGGGTTCCCCCGCCCCGCCGGCCCCGGCCGAGGCGCTGCGCTGCAGGCAGCCCGGGTGCGGCGCGCTGGATGCAGTGGGTGCGGGGCTGGGGGAGGGGGTGGATGCGGAAGGCCCCGGTGCAGCTGTGGCAGCGGCTCCAGCCCGCGCACAGCCCACTGTAGAGTCCAGCCCCAGAGGCGTCCAAAACTCAAGAGGAGGATACCCGCAGCCAAAGCGGAGATGCAAACCCGAAACGCATCCTTTTTAACCGCAGCCGCTGCGTTAACACCCGGTCAAGAGGGGTAGGGATGGGGGGGGTAACCTCAGCGTGGAAAAGGGGGAGACCCACCACTCAACTACAGATCTGTGAAGAGAGCTTGGGCAGCTGCTACGCCTGCGACTGCCGATCCCGACCTACCATGGTGCGAGCGAAGGAAGGAAGAGCGGAGCAGGCGAGGGTGGCTGCACCAGCGCAGGGGGCTGTGACCGCCGAGGTGCCTCCGCTGCTGCGACTGCTGCTAACGCGCTACCTGCGCTGTGCGCTGAGCCTCAGCCGCCGCCCGACTGCGAGTAACGGCACCACGAACACGAGACTCCCAGCACCACTGCCGTAGCGCGAGCCTGTGCGCCGCGATATATATACGGTGCACCGTATCCCTCCGCCGCGGCAGTACCGCCTCGCGCAGGGCGGCGCTGCGGCAGCCGGGCCTCACCGCAAGGCCCCGCCCCCCCCCCCCCCCCCCCCCCCGGCGCGCCCGGCGCGGCGGGCCCATTACGCGGGCAGGGGTCACTGGGGAGTCCGGGACTCGAGCGTGGGTGCTGGCCTGTTGCAGCAAGGGTCCCGTGGAGATGGAATGCTCCCGTAGCGAGACCTGGGGCCGCCTCGGGCCAGTCACCTAGCCCCACTCCACCTGTGCGTCCCCCTCCCACCATTCCTGGTGGTGGCGGGGTTGCAGAGCCACCATCCTGGGTCCCCACCCGCCGCTTGTTGCCAGAGCTGCGGGAGGTCTGGGGGGCTGAGGACAGCCACGGCGAGGAGGGGTGGGGATCAACCTCACACTTGGAGCTGCAGAGGAGAGCGGGCTTCGTGAGGATAAGGTGGATGGCCTTGAGGAAGAAATTGGTCGCGTGTTTCACTTTTCTCATTTTTGGAGAACCGTCCCAGGCACAGTTGCTAGGTCTCTATCATGTTTACATGCTCAACCAGTCTAGTTTTCGTGTTTTTACATTTCCACTAAATTTTTAAAGATGCTTGGGGATTTGTCCCCTGCTGGTTTTGTTCTTTTTTTCCTGAGGCAAATTCTATCCGGCCGGCTTCTAAAATTAATGAAATTAATGTAGTGAGCAGCTTATATAGATCTTAAAACCCATGCTTTGAGTTTTTCCTAATTGTCCTGGTCCTGAAAATTCGTAAATTCATATGCACCAAGGAGGGAAAAGATACCCAGAATCCCTCTGATTACAGCTGGAACACGCACAGCCAATTGAATCTGGTAGGGAGCTAGACTATCTTAATTACAATCTTAATTATAATCCTTAAATAATGTTTTAATCTTTAAATTTACTATTCTCCATTCTCTGTAACCTGGGGGCGGGGGGACAAAAACTATTTCAGGTCTTAATTTGGAGCTTGGGACTTAAAAAAAAAAATCTTAACAAAAATGCTGCAGTTTCTTTTCTTGCCAAGACAGAACACAGAATTTGATCTTTTGTTTGCAAGGCCAGAACAAGTTGCAGGTTGTTTATTCTTTCAGAAATTGTGGCAAAAATGTGTGATTAGCATGCCCTGCTGGGAAAGACTTGTGGTTATATTTCTTCCTTGGCTTTGGCAGAGTCTGCAGATAGGCGTTTTAAAATAATAGAAAATGTCCCTGCACATTGCAAATGCCAGAGGACTTCTTAGGATTGCCTCAGACAGGATGTCAGCAACTGTGGGACTGTGCTTAATAGTGTTCTGGAATGCTACAGAAAGGGTGAACCTGCTGTTTAAGGAGAAGCTGTATGTAGCAGCAAGCCTGGGAATGGTTCTGGCTTCCCTCTACAAATGGTTTAAGAACCATTCACAGACACACATACTATCCCTGTGTTCACAGAGAAGAACAGAGACCAATACAAAGTGAGTTCAAAGCAGATTCAACAGTCTAATGAGTTACAGGTCTACATGGCCAAGCTCATTATTATAACTGTTTCATTTCCTAAGGGAATTTGTTTTGTTTTTTTCTATCGGGCTTTTCATAAGGTAGTTAGCTAAATGCATTTTAACATTTAAATAATGGCCTAAAAATGAAATATGTTTAATTATTGAGGATCCTTTTGTTTCTGGTAGTCTTCCATCCCTTAGTTTAGTTACATAGTTAACAATCTATGGTTTTGCAAAACCAGTCAAATATTTTCCTGTGTCATTGAACTACTTCACTAAATAAAACGCTTTGAAACATTTTCAGGACTTTACTTGCTAAGCACCATTCATCCTAAAGTTACTTTAATCATCATAGAACAATTTTCTGTTTGTTCATATTTTACAAATGAGTGCTCTTTTGGAATTCTTTAACATATCAAAGCACATATTAGCTTTCAAGTGTAGTGGGTTTGTAATGAGGTCATGCTTTACACAGTTTTACGGCTAGTTTCACACACTGAAATATAAGAAGGTCAAGTGACTTGCCCAGGATCTTCCTGTGAGTCGGTGATTGGGCATAAACTAGAGCGTGAGTCTTTGCTCAGGGCTCTAATATTAGATTGTATATCAGTGAAATCAGTATCTGAAAATTTAAAGATACAATGTTAAATATTTGCCTATTGCAGAGGTCAGGTTCTCTGGCTGACAACTTCGGTCCACCGAGTGTTTGTGTCCCAGGGAATTAACTTCCTAGTTTATGAAGAGGTCAGCAATTTTAAAAAGCCACATTATGGTAATACCATAATGTACCAAGAAACCAACAGCCTATGGAACATTCTGTGATTTTAAGAAAATAGTTCTATGTGAAATTATCTAAATCAAATACTGTCAAATAGAAGTAGAAAGAATGCAGCCCCGGGCCAGGAATCTCAAGACTGCCCCGTGCCAAGCCTCAGCTTCTCTCCATGACCCCTTCAATCCAGCTCTCATGCTGCCAAAACCAGTACCACGTGGGAGACTCAAGTATTGCCAAGTTTGGCTGCCAGCTTGAGACGCAGCCTTGGCCCCTCTGGACCACAGCTTCTGTGGTGCTGACACTAAGGAAATACTTCCCAAAAGGTTTTTGCTTCTGCGATGCTGGTGTCTTCTTAATCATAACTGAGTTTTCTGTTCCAGATGAATAGCACCCATTGTCCAAGTAAAACAAAGATTTCACTTGCACAGATGCATTTTTTTATTTTAGATTTATTTATTTTACCTTATATGACTATATGTGTACCAGGTGCTTGCCTGTTGGATCCCCTGGAACTGGGGTTACAGGTGGATGTGAGCCAACATGTCGGTGCTGGGAATTGAACCCAGGTCCTCTGCAGGAGCAACAAGTGCTCCTACCTGCTGAGCCATCCCTCCAGTGCTTCCACAGACTCCTAATTTAGATATACCACACAAACAGCCCCAGTAACATCTCTAAGCGACTCCCAGACTTCCCTCTGGAACTTATAGGCCAGGCCTTGATTATCTGCATTTTTCCCGTAGTCTTATCTTCCAATTTCTTACCAAAAAAACATCCCATTAAACTCTGAGTACGCAACAGCTTTTCCAGGTCAAAATTCCAAATGCTTCCACACCTTCCTCAAAGCCAACATGGTCAGGTTCATCACAACAAAGTCCCTCCCTTAGGTATCAATTTCTATTCTGTTTTCTGTTGCTGTAATAAACACCATGACCAAAATCAATTTGGAAAGGAAAGGGTCTATTTCAGCTTCTAGGTTATATAGTTCATAGTGAAGGATGCCAAGGCAGGAGCTCGAGGCAGAAATCAATGGAGGAATGCTGGCTACTGGGTTGCTTCCTCATGCCGGTTACCTCAGTGCTCAGCCAACATTCCTACATGGCCTAGGCCCACCTGCCTAGGGATGGCACCAGCCACAGAAGGTGGAAACCCTCCTACATCAATTAGCAATTAAGAAAATGCCTCCCAGATCAGTCTGATTTGGCCAGTTCTTCAGTTGCAGTTCCCTTTCCAGGTGAATCTCAGTGTGTATCAAGAAGACAGCTGAAGTGAACTATGGCACCACCCTTTTGCCCATGGTCATGGATATGCCACACAACAAGATGGAGTCTGGGATAGAGAACTAGAATGCAGAGAAATGGCCCCTGACTTGGACCTCATTATCTCCATGCTTTAACCAACTGGACTCAGAAGTCACAAGCAGCCAGTGGTTATAGAGACCTGGAAACTGAGAGAATGAATGGAGGGAGGAAATGCCTGATGGGATAAGATCATAGTTTTGTGCTTCAGTTGTTTCTACTGAACTCAGGCTCCTTGAAAAAGAGGCATCGAACGTGTTGTGTAATGTAGTGGTTTTGTTTTGTTTTGTTTTGTTTTGAGAGTCTTGCCATGCAGCTCAGGCTGGCCTAGAATTCTCTGTGTAACCCAGGGTGCTCTTGAACTTACTATCCTGCCACTGCCTCTGGAGTGCTGGGATTAGGGATATGCTACCAAGACCAGTCCTTTAAATCATATTGTTTTGGAAATAATTAAGCCACCATTTTCCTTATAATCTAAAGGCCAAATGCAAAATTACCTTTAATCAGTATTCAAATAGTAGTCGGCAACTTACCGTGTCTACCAAATGTGCTGGGGGTGGGGTCTCCATAGCCCAGATTTATGACAACAGGCTTTCAGCGATTGTTTAGTTAGAGGAGGGTTGTGCGACCACAGTCAGCTAGCATGGCAGATTTTTTGGGTGACTCAGTTTGCCTAAAGAGCAGAGTTAGCGACTGGCACAAGTTGGGATGTCACCAAGGCCTTGATGGGCTTAAAACTGAACTGTAATGCTAAATTAGATAAATCGATGCTGATTGCAGAATATATCAAAGAGATGCCCTCACCAATTCCAGAAGAGTTAAGATCCAATTAGTAGGAGCTAGGGAGATGGCACAGTGGGCGAGAGGACTTGTTGCACAAATGTGAGGACCTGAGTTTGAATCCCCAGCAGTCATGTTAAAAGCCAGGCAGAGCTGCATGTGCCTGTAATCCCAGCACTGGAAGGCAGAGACAGAAAGACGCTGGATCTCACTAGCAAGTCAGCCAGCCAGGCAGGCAGACTTAACAGCAAGCTCGGCAAGAGAGCCTATTTGTGGCAACGAGGCAGAGAGTTGCAGAAGACATCTGCCATCCTCTGTGTGCTCCTGTGCTCCACACAGGTGTGTGCACCCTCACGTGCATTCACAACATACACACACACACACACACACACACACACACACACACACACACACACACACCCAGCAAATAATAAACATAAAAGGATCGAGTTAAGTAACAGTGTGATTGGGTTTTCATTCACAGTGAATAACCTTTGTCCTTTCTTCTGGAGCTGAACTGTCCATTACAGTAGCCACCAACCATGTGTAGCTATGTAAATCAAGTAATTCCAATGAAAAAATACAGTTCTTCAGTTTCGCTAGTATGTATTGCATACTCCCGTGCAGAGGTTGGTTATTGTATTGGACAGTGCAGGATACATCCAACGCTGAAGAAACTTCTGTTGGGTGACCTCATTCTAGAAATTTTTAAAAAGGCAAGATGCATCATATGTGCCCCCCAACATCTTAAATATCACATCCGTGATTCTTTGTTTAGCCCAACAAACCATCTCCTTCCTAATCCACAGAACACGCAAGTGCCAGGTGGGTTTCAACATGTCGCACCCCTGCTCGGCACCTTTAGTGGCTTCTTTCCATTCAAACCTCCTCAGCTGTCATAGCGCCGGAAGTCACCGTCTGATACTCTGAGCTCGGTACAGTCTCGGCTCAGTGAGAGCCAACAGATTATTGAATCAGTGTGTAATGCAGTCACTTCCGGGACTGGAGAGGACGGAAGTGGAAATCAAAGGGAACAAGGCAAACGACATCTCGTTTCATTGACAGCCTACCACCGGGATCACTCCTCCCTAATTTGGTGGCACCCCATAGGCCCCAAGAATACACTGGACTGTCCCTGGTTTGACTCTGACCCGTGCCCTCCACTGCCCTAATGATACCCCAGAGGCTGATCCATCTTTGCAGCTCTCTCTGCAGGAGGTTACGTAACTAGCTCCAATCCTTGCTTCCTATAATGGAGGAAATAGGGCCAAAGGCAAGTTGGACTTTGGAAAAGCTATTTTTCTGCCCAAATCCAAGAGGCTGCTGGGATTTTATTTATCTTAAGTAGAGACTCTGAGCTATTGACAAACAGGCTCCAGGCATCACAAGAGCATGGCTTTCCAATTGTACAATGGAGTGCGGCTGAACCCCTTCCTGGGCACATCCTCTTCTACAGGCCGAATGATGTGCAGAAATTCTGCCGTTTCAATGACGGGCTACTCAGGGCTTTGTTTCATTTAGTTCTGACAAAGAAAACAGTTTTTCCCCAAGCAAAGGACATGATTGTAAAGTAGCACTCACTGTCTAGTCTACAAGGCTGCTTGCTTCCTTTGTGTCTCGGACCCAGCCATTTAATCTGTGGAGCTGGTATAATGACAAATTGACACCTTTGGGCTTGGTGTGAGGGTTACATGAGAGGGAAAACGTGTCGAATTAGTTTGCAAACACTAAGCTCCAGAGACAAATATAAGGTGTGCTTGTTTGTGACATTTGAAAGACCAGTCTGCTAAATACAGCAGAGTGGGTCAGAAGTCGATTCAGAATCAAAAGCAAGAAGCTGGAGGGAGTCTAAGTGATCAGCAGTAGGAGAATTAAGGAGGTCTCCCTTCATTTAGCATCCTCAACAGGCAGGTTCCAGGGGTCAGAAGCCCTTGGCTGCCTAGCTCCCCACCATGCCACCACGTTTGTTTGTTTGTTTGTTTGAGACAGGGTTTCTCTGTGTAGTTTTGGAGCCCGTCCTGGATCTCACTCTGTAGACCAGGCTAGCCTCGAACTCACAGAGATCTGCCTGCCTCTGCCTCCCGAGTGCTGGAATTAAAAGCGTGTGCCACCACCGCCCGGCCACTGCCACCACTCTTAAGGCATGCTGCTGGGTCATCAATGCCTTCCAAATCCCAAGAGCTCTGTGACTCAAGAGAACTGATTTATGGTCTCATGTCCCCAGGGTCTGGCTCTAGCTGGCCACACACACAGTTTCAGGGTAGCACCTGTTTCACACCAAGTTGGAAACCTAGGAAAAGTTCAGACCTATAACATGAAAACCTATTGTAAACGGTCTAGCAAGTGCTTCTAATAGAGGCGTTTCCAATGTTCAAACTCTAAAGAAAGGTGGGAGAACAAAAGGATTCAGCACTGTATCTCTACTTTGTGGTTTGCACACACATTGCAAGCAATGTTCTGGAAGGCGAGGCCACAGGCTCCTGCCGAGCCATTCCTGCCTTCTAAACCTTTGCTGAGTTAGGGAGTCCGGGTGCTGCTAGGCCACGAAATGAGCACTTTGATCTGGGAAAGAGCACAATATGCTAAACCAGTCCAGTCATACCTGTTTGAACCTCTGGGAAAAAAATTTAAGACACCAGCTAGAAATTGCATAATGAAAAGGAAAAATATAACTATGAACTTTTGACCCTCCTGTGTATACCTCCTGTGCTGGGATTACAGGTGAGCACTGCCATGTCTTGTTTTTTCATCCAGGGCTGGGGTTTGCAAGCACCCTATCAACTGAGCTACACCCCGCAGCCCCTTTTCTTTCTCTTCTTTTCCTTTTCATCCTCCTCCTCTCCCACTCCATGCTCCCAGTCTCTTTATGTAGCCCAGGCTGATGCCAAGCTTATCCTCCTGCCTCAGTTTTTCTTTTCTTTCTTTCCTTCCTTCTTTCTTTCTTTTGGTTTTTTTGAGACAGGGTTTCTCCGTGTAGTTTTGGTGCCTGTCCTGGATCTCGATCTATAGACCAGGCTAGCTTCGAACTCACAGAGATCTGCCTGGCTCTGCCTCCCGAGTGCTGGGATTAAAGGTGTGCGCCACCACTGCCCGGCCTGCCTCAGTATTTCAAGTACTGGTGCATATCACCATGCACCATTTATTATTGTTATTTATTAGCACTTTACCATATTCTAAAAGTCACATCAGGATTTTATACAAACTGGTCATTGGTAGCTACATTCTTTTGTCACCCAGCTCAAAAAATAAGCTTCTCCGTATACTTCTGGGATTGAGGAAAGGAAATAGAGCCACCCTGAAGAAGACAGAAGTGAAGAAAATATAAGGCCTAACAAAGACAGTGTCAGCAACTTAGATGAAGGACAAAGATTTTTAAGCCAGCAGTATAGATAAGGCCTAGCTGGGAGAATGCATGGCCACTCGTTAAGTGAAATAACAAAGTCCAAAGCAAAGTCTTCTTAGAATTTTCCACAATCACTGGGAGGCCCTGAGAATGATAACACCCCGGCTTTCCTTATTACAACTGCTCTTTGATTACAATGTTTTCAGAGGTCGAAAGTCAAAGGGAAGAGCAATGTCACGTGATCCTAAAGCCTGTTCCGTGCCCTACTTCTCACTTCTCAGGAGTTAGTTTTCTTCTCGGGAAAATGGGAAAGTCAGGCCAGGTAGTCTTTCTCTGATCCCTTCTGGATTCGAAATTTCATAATTCTAAATATTTTGCTTGTGGAGTTTGTGAGGAACTCGTGCAGAGTTTCCTACGAGTTAGGAGACTCGTGGAGACAAAGATGTTCACTGAGTGAGGCCATGCTGGATTTGACTCAATAGTTTTGTCCTTTTCCAAATGTTAGCCATTCAGAGTATAGAGTGCCACTGTGTCAAATGACATTTGTGTAAAATACTCAGTCCAGAGTCGGCCATGTCTACTTCATAAGTGATCCTGCTATCTATTCCTCCAAATTACCAAAAAGAAGGAAAGGAGAAGAGGACCACCCAAAGCTGTGGGAGGACAATTCCCTCTTCCCAAAAGACCAGAGAAGTGACAATAGTGGAGTAAAGCTAACGATCTGAGTGACTCCGACTTTTTAAAAAGAAGTTTCTTCTAAATCTTAGTATTCTGAAAAAAAATGTAATACATACAAAAGAGAGCTTAACAACCAACCCTGATATTTCAGATTTATGGTGACTCCATGATGTTCCTTAATTAAAAATCAAGTGAGCTGGGCAGTGGTGGCACACGCCTTTAATCCCAGCACTGCAGAAGCAGAGGCAGAGGCAGGCGGATCTCTGAGTTTGAGGCCAGCCTAGTCTACAGAGGGAGTTCCAGGACAGCCAGGGCTACACAGAGAAACCTTGTCTCAAAACAACATCAAAAACCAAAAGTGGCCGGGCGGTGGTGGCGCACGCCTTTAATCCCAGCACTCGGGAGGCAGAGCCAGGCGGATCTCTGTGAGTTCGAGGCCAGCCTGGTCTCCAAAGCGAGTTCCAGGAAAGGCGCAAAGCTACACAGAGAAACCCTGTCTCGAAAAAAAACAACAAAAAAAAAAAAACAAAAAAAAAACCAAAAACAAAAAAAAACAAAACCAAAAGTGGAGATAACGCATGAAGACGAACTGTACCTTCCACATCACAGATGTTCCATGAGAGTTGATTTTTTTTTTAATTCATCAGATCTATTCCAGATTCTTCTACCACTGATCTGGAATGGATTAACACCATTCCTTCACTCCTTCAGTGGACCTTCACTGGGTTAGAACGCAAAAGCAAACTTACTAAGTATAGCGAATATAAGCACATATTGAAGAGGCTCCATCTTGAAGGAGCTCACAATTCAGTGAGCTAATTCCCCGATCCTGGGGACAAAGCCCAACAACTTTCCTATGTCCTAGAATTGAAGTAATATGCTATAAAGAATATTTCATATTTCGATAAGCCAGTGACAGGCTTTATAGAAAATCTAACTTCTTTGTAAATGCAGACCCTCCCTTCAGAAATACTTTGAAGACTGAATTTGAAAAGAAAGTTAAAAGCGACTTTGAAAAGTTGAAAGTACTGTAAACAGGAACAGTTCTAAATATGACACAATTAGGTTATGGTTCAATTTCTTCATAGCAGAATCAAATATTAGAGCTGGGAGGCAATCTGGAAATCATCTAATCTGCTCTTCTCATTCCGCAATCCAGAGAGCAGAGGTTCCAGGAATGGAGGAACTTACCCAAGAATTCCTAATTCGTGTAGCACTCTCAGATCTCTTTTCTCACATCTTGATCTGGCTTGATACAAGTTTGTCACAGTAGATACTTCCTATTCCAGGTACACCGCAGAAGAAATGTCATGTGTCGTTTCTATGGGCAGATATTTCTGTGGTGAAATGGCCACGTGGTAGTGCCAAGTTATTTGCCCACTTGGTAAACATTTTAGGAGAGGGTACTAAAGGTCTTCAAAGAGAAAAATCACAGCTTTTCTCCTTTCTGAACAAGACTTTGAATTTAAGAAACAGCAATCAACAATTGGCAACTACAGCTTTGGAGCACAGAGTAAGTTTCACATGAAGGCAACGCAGACAGCTGAAGGAATGTTAGAGGGGCTTATTATAGCATACTCTTTTTTTTTTTTTTTTCGAGACAGGGTTTCTCTGTGTAGTTTTGGTGCCTGTCCTGGATCTCGCTCTGTAGACCAGGTGGCCTCGAACTCACAGAGATCCGCCTGGTTCTGCCTCCTGAGTGCTGGGATTAAAGGAATGCGCCACCACTGCCCGGCTGCATACTCTTTAAGAATGATAGTGCAGCAAACATCAGATCATCCAAACCCTCTTGTGTCAAAAGCAGAGATGTTTGGAGGTTAAATGGCAGTTTTAAGAAATCCACAAATTTCGCTTTCTTAGCTGGATTCTTGCAGCCGTGGTTATAGCCAAGGAGCATTTCTTCCCTGCAGCTTCTCTTGATTCCAAGGCTGTGAAGTTACAGTTGCCCAGTGCAACCTCACAGCTGTTAGTCCAGCTCTAGAAAGTGAGCCGTACCTGGAGTTGAAACCCAGCTAGGTCTTGATCTGAGCTCTGCTTCTCAAATTGCTGTGAGTTAAGGCGTGCCTAGGCAGACTATGGTGAAAGAACTGGCCATCGTCTTGTTTTTATCAAACCCTCACCTCTAGACCCTCGGGGAAGCCCTGCCTTGGGAGGGACGCTGGTCCTTCTAGAAACAGAAGTGCCCATGGGTGGTGCTTCTCTGAGGGTGGGGGTGGTGAACCCTGAGCACAAGAGGTCCTCCCCAGCCAGGTTTTTAGGATGTGAGAAGCGTTTCTCCTTCTTTGATGGCAACTGTTTTCACTAACGCGCCTGGCGACCGCAAAAAAAAAAAAAAGCACCACCTGCGAGCAAGGGAGCCAGCGAGGATCGCTTTAGATCTTCCCTTTAAGGGACACTGGACACGGCACAGGAACTAAGTATTATTTTTTTTTAGGTCAATTATGCGTTTCAGAGGGTTCCAAAGCCCACCTAGAGGGGAGGAAGAGCAAGCACGCCAAGCCTCCAGTCCTGATGTGCGGCGGGCGGGGCGAGGCCGGGCGCGGGCGAGGGCACTATATCTCTCCGCGGAGGAGCACAGAGCTCCGGCTCTAGACGCTGCCAAACGCCGCCTGGAGCCGGTTGCTTAGTTGGCGCTGCTGAGGTTTCTTTCCTCGTTGAGGCTGACAAGGGCTCTCTGATAGGCCAGAGGGACCCTGCAGTGGTTGGCCGGAAAGAGTCAAGCTGCCTGATTGGCCGCTCCGCACCTGCAATGCGTCAAGCCACGGCGGGCGTGGAGGGCTCCGCGTGAATGGTCCTGGTTGGCGGGGCAACCCGCGGATTTCCGGAGGGAGCGGCTCCGCCTAGGGCCGCCATCTTTACTAGGGGCAGCGCGGACAGGCCAGCTCCCAGAGCGGCTTTTCCGCGTTTTGACCAGTCGAAAACGGCTCTGCGAAAGAAGTTCTGCTGGGGTTTTCTCCTTTATTTTTCTTGGCCGTGGGTGGTTTCTGCACAGGTCCCAGGGATGTGAATGGAGAGGGAAAGCTAAGGGTTCCGGGCTGGCGCTCAGGGCAGAGTTGGCTACCCGGGAAGGAGGGCGCCTAAGGAGGGTTTTTGATATCGCCCTAATAAAGCCGCTTGGTTTGGGTCCTGAGCTGGGCATCCAGGGACACGATTCGGTTCCGTTTCTGCAAGCCAAAAATGAGACTCGCTGTCTAGGCTTCTTGTTCGAGCCGGAGGGTCCTTCTGGAAAGCTCGCCCGAATACGTCATGATTTTTGCCCACGCTGTGCGCGATCCTGCGGGCTCCTAATGCGTTTTGTTTTATTATAACTGTATCCCAAACGGCCGTGCTGTAGAGTGTCCTGCAGGGGCAAAACAGTTTGCCCAACACGCATGCTACGAGAATGAGATTTTGACCTTATCAGTTTATTTGCCTTTTTTAGGCAAATGTTTACGTGTGTGTGCATCCGGTTTTCATCCCTCGATGATGCCCACTCCGCTAAAAAGGAATCTAATTATCCAAAGAAGCCGCAGTTCACTTAGCTTCCTTTCTGTGGTGAAAGAATGAAAAAAAAAAAAAAATGAAATTCCCTAGTCGAATTATAAATCTGGGAAACGGAAAAAGGTCACGTTGTTTTAGTTCAGTGGGTGGCGATATCTCGGTTTTATTTGAGCTGCGTAGGTAGGTGCACATTCGGTGGATCCTGGCTATCCAAAGGTGAATTCTGGAACTCCTTGGTGTGGGTGTTGCCATGGTTACAGAGAGAGGGGCGGGGGGGGGGGGCGGGAGTCAATGAATTGTGAGACCAATAAAGCTGACAAGGCCTGGCCTCTGTGTTGCCTGAATCCTTGGTAATTGGCTGCCCTGGTTTGTGTATCGAGGTTTTCTCCATTGCTGTGCTCCTCCAAGATTCCTGGATTGATCAACATCTGCATACATAGGTGTGTCCGTCCGTTTGTCTTTGACTAACACCAGTGCACTCCCCAAGTGTAGATTTTCTGATTAGATGATGCAGCTAGAAGCAGTTTGTTTTTCTTGCCTTTTCTTTCTTTCTTTTTTACCACTCGCCATACATTCTGATTTTCAAGTTATTGCTATTCTTAATCTAATTTTGAACAACTGTTGACTTGCATCCCTTCTAAAAATATGTAAACCATCATCACCTTAACTGAGTGCCTATCGAGATAATGCCAGAGCGCTGAGTTCATGGACATTGCAAAAGAAACGTGGAGCTTTGCATAATCTCGATATAGCAACAACCACTCCTGTCTCTAACATACAGTCAGTGTTTGGCAGCTCATGCTTGGAGCTTTGCTGCGTGAAGTAGAGCAGAGAAGTCTTCAGAGCCTGGATTCCTTCAGTGATTTTGTAAAAAAAAAAAAAAAAAAAAAAAAAAATGATCTCACACAGTTCTGAGGATTGCACGATCCGGGAATGTGGCAGGACTGTAGCACCCTGAGCTTGGGGTTCCTGTACTCTCTGACCTTTAGAGAGGAAGACTGTCGTCCACCTAATGAAAAGAACAGATGAACAAATCTAAAGTAAACCTCAAATAATATTCTTTTTTTAAATTTCTTTTTATTTTTGTGTGGATGAGTGTTTTATTTGTATGTATATCTATGCACCATGTGTGTGCCTGGTGCCCATGGAGGCCGGAAGGAGACACTAGATCTCCTGGATCTGAAGTTGCAGACAGTTGTGAGCTGCTATATGATGGCCAGGAGTCGAACTGGGTGCTGTGGAAGTAGATTAGTTAAGAGTAAGTGCTCTTAACCCATGAGCCATCTCTCCAGCCCTAACATTATTTGTCTTTTTTCTTTTTCTTTTTTTTGTTTTCTTGCTTTTTTTTTGTTTTGGTGGTGGTTGTTGTTTTTGAGACAGGGTTTACTCTGTGTAGCATTGACTGTCCTGGAACTCACTTTGTAGACCAGACTGGCCTCGAACTCACAAAGGTGCCCCTGCCCCTGCCTCCTAAGTGCTGAGATTAAAGGCGTGCGCCACCACGCTCGGCTATTTTCCTTAATGTAAGTACATTTAATATAGCTTTGTACAGAGTTTGATTTGATGGGCTTAGAAAGCAGTGAGCTTTATTACAGTGTCTTTCAAACTCTCCTAATTTCAGCATTTGTTGTGTCTGAGAAAGCCCTCTGTCCGAGGCAAACCAGACAGATGATCCCCTTTGAACTGTTTCCAGTGCCTCAGATGGGAGGATGAACAGAATAGAAAACAAAGGCAGAGTACTTGGTGGTGTTTGGGTTCCTTATAGCTGGAGTTAGGTGGGCACAAGAAATGAGCACACTTCCAAAGTCCACCCGATAACCTTGCCTATCTTTACTGCTTTTTCTTCTTAGTCCCGGAACATAGTTTTGGGCTTTAAGTTTTTTTGTTTGTTTGTTTTTTGTTTGTCTTTTACTTTGAGACAGGGTTCCTCTGCTGTCCTGGAACTCTGTAGACCCGGCTGACCTCACTCAGAGACCCACCTGCCTCTGCCTCCTGGGTGCCAGGATTAAAAGTGGCCACCACCACGGCCAGACTAAGATCTGAACATGTTTTTCCTGTTAAATTACTATTTTTGTTAAAGACGTTACTAAATTTTTAGTCTATTTAAGACCAGATCTTGTGTAGCCAAGACTGACCTGAAATTTAAAGTTTTTCTGCGTGGCTAGAATTACAGGTATGGGCTACATGCCCAACTTCTATTAGTCACTTCCGAATACGGTTTTCCTTTTTTTTTTTTTTTTTTTTTTTTTTTTGGTTTTTCGAGACAGGGTTTCTTTGTGTAGCTTTGCGTCTTTCCTGGAACTCGCTTTGGAGACCAGGCTGGCCTCGAACTCACAGAGATCCGCCTGGCTCTGCCTCCCGAGTGCTGGGATTAAAGGTGTGCGCCACCACCGCCCGGCCGAATACTGTTTTCTTATGCTGCCCTGATAAAGCCTAATGCTAGCGGACTTTGCTGCCGAGTCGTAATTCACGCAGGCTGCATTTAGAGTTCAGCTGAAGGCGAAGTGCGTCTTTCTGTCCTAGTTCATGGACCCCCGAATTCTCTCCACGGAGTCCAGGTTGGAGACTAGTCTCCCTCTGTTTCTCCACTACGGTTCTCTCTCCGCTTTGTCCTGTTCTGTGTGTTCTCAGCTCTGCATCCTCTGTAGTTCCACAACCCCTCACTGTTGTCCCTACCACAGGTCTTATTGGTTTGTTGTAGTTTGCTCCGTCTACGGCAGATTGCCACCAGTGGGTGATTTTTAGAAAGGGCAGACGTTGTTTCTCACAGTTCTGTGGCAAGATGAAGGCACCATCAGACTCTCTGAAGGCTCAGCCTCTGCTTCTAAGTTGGTGCCTTCTTGTTTCCTCCTCACGCAGTGGGAGGTGGAGGGGCAGAAGGACACAGATGTGCCTCACGTGGCAGAAGAGATGACAGGTCCAGGCAGCTCCGATGCCTCTTTTATAAGGATGTTGAACCCATTCACCAGGGCATCCCTGAGTAATCACTTCCCTCATCTCTTTTTGTTATACGTTCCAGCATGACTTTTGCCTGGATACACAGTCACATTCTGGAACTTTCCCATCCCTGATTCTATCCTGTGTCCTCAGCCCAGCTCAGTCAGTCAATCACATCTAATTGAATCATTGACCTGCTCAAACACCACTTGAGTTTCTCACTAATCCCGGGGTTCTTTTGGAATCCCTTCAGGGTCCTCCATAATCTGGCCCTCTTTCAGCCCTAAAACCCACCCTTTGTACCTCTCACATTTCAGCTGAGTAAATTGTCTTTTAAAAAACCTTTATGCTTCGACTCTTCAATCCTTTATTCATGTTGCTCCCTCGGTCTGAACTTTCCATTTCCATCATTTTTTGCTCAAAGTTCTAAAATCCTTAAATTCAAATAGGAGGTCAGCTCACATAAATACTTCCTCCCCTAGGTTCCCCTGGCACTTAAATGACACTATACCATATTCTCCTTCTATTATGGGCCTCTGATTATTCATTCAGTAAATATTTGGGATATCATGAATGCGGCTCTGGACTGGAGATCAAGATGATGAAAAGCATAACAACCCTGGCCCTTGGTTTTTAAGGGACTCTTCTTAGCTGAAAGAAAAGTAAATGTAAGCAACTCATTTTTGCAAGGTAGGAGATGATAAGCCACTATGTCAGGTGTCTAGAAGGAAAAATCCGTTCTTTTGGACCTGGGCTGGTTTGGAGGACCAATAGCCTATATGGATGTCCCCAGGGAAGGTGTTCCACAGGGAGGGAACACTGGGAACATAGGCCAAGAAGCTGAAAAGAACAGGGTCATGGAAGGGGAAGAAGTTTAGTTTGTAATAAAGACCCATCAGGAGAGAGGAGGCTGCTGCTGGAGTTGTTAGGGTGGATAATGCATTCAAGTGGGAGAAGACAGTCCTGCACGCCTAGAATCCATTGAAGAGTCTGAGAATCAATTGACAAAACCAAAGGTATTCCAGGTAAGGAGATGAATGAAGTGATAGAGAGAGGAAAAACTGCAGATGTGGAAAATGTCCTGTGGCTCCTGTGGCTCCTGCAGCTTCCTTCCTCCCTTCCTCCCTCCCTCCCTTCCTTCCTTCCTCCCTCCCTCCCTCCCTCCCTTCCTCTTTCTTCCTTCCTTCCTTCCTTCCTTCCTTCCTTCCTTCCTCCCTCCCTCCCTTCCCTTTCTCTTTCTTTCTACAAGGTCTTTGTTTTCTTTTTCCTTTTTCTTTTCTTTCTTGTTTTCTTTTCTTTTTTTTTTTTTTTTTTTTTTTTTTTTTTTTTTTTTTTTTTTTTTTTTTTTTTTTTTTTTTTTGAGACAGGATTTCTCTGTGAAGCTTTGAAGCCTGTCCTGGAACTCACTCTGTAGCCCAGGCTGGCCTTGAACTCACAGAGCTCCATCTGCCTCTGCCTCCCGAGTGCATCCTAGGATTAAAGGCGTGTTCCACCATGCCTAGCTTCTGTACAGTTTCTTTGCTTCCACTCTCACTGCTCACTAAACTTAGCCTGCTCCTTTGGACAAGTAAGGAAGTTGAGGTTTAGCGAGGACAAGTAACTTGCCTCGGTTCTCCCATGGTAACCGACCTGGAATTAGAGCGCATTCTAATGTCTGTAAGTAGTCAGCCTGTGAGTTAACTGTAACTCAAAGATGTTCATGAGAGGAGGCGCTTGACTGGCAAACTTAGTCTTAAAAGTCTTAAATTCTAGTCTCTCATTTCTTCCTAAATTCGTGAACTATTTGTGAATTCTGTTAAGAAATAAAGCCCTTGAGATTTTTTCATAAGATGGTTTTTCATGAAACTTAGTTTGCTTACGATCTTAAGAAATATTTTTATTGAAGAGAAGGAGCAGTGAGTTCTTTTCAGAGCGGTTTACCGGTGGGTTTCTGAGGACTTGTGCGGCTGGTCCTAACTCACATCAGCGTGTGCTGAATTTTCTTGCAGAAAGGCTGGTGAAGAGGAACATGACTCTCCAGGTCCACCTGCATAAATGTAGTCGTGAATTTGTGTGAAATGTGCACATTAAAGGGAACATAGAAGGAACAAAAGCAGTCATTTGAGAACTGTTTTTTATGTATAAAACAATTTTTGATGGAGGGCCAGAGAGATAGCTCAATGGGTGTATAAAACACTTGTACAAGCCTCAAATAGCCTGAGTTCCACTCCCAGAACCCACAGCGGGGCAAAAAAAAATGACTCCCACAAGTTGTTCTCTGACCTCCACACATGTAACACCCCCACCCCGACACTCACATGCTAAAAAAAAAAATAGCCGGGCGGTGGTGGCGCACGCCTTTAATCCCAGCACTCGGGAGGCAGAGGCAGGTGGATCTCTGTGAGTTCGAGGCCAGCCTGGTCTCCAAAGCGAGTACCAGGAAAGGCGCAAAGCTACACAGAGAAACCCTGTCTCAAAAAACCAATAAATAAATAAATAAATAAATAAATAAATAAATAAATAAATAAATAAATAAATAAATAAATAAATAAAGTATACAGTCAGTTGTGTTGGCATTTGCTTGCAATCCAGTACTCTGAGGCTGAGACAGGAGGCTTGCCATGAGTTTGAGGCCAGCCTGGGCTACACAGCAACACCCTGTCTCCAAAACAAGAGCAGGCTGGAGGGACGACTCAGCAGTTAAGTGCATTTGATGTGCAATCATGAGGACCAGGGTTAACATCCCAGTTCCCAGCCGGGCAGTGGTGACACACGCCTTTAATCCCAGCACTCAGGGAGGCAGAGAGGCAGGCGGATCTCTGTGAGGCCAGCCTAGTCTACAGACTGAGATCCAGGACAGCCAGGGCTATCTAGAGAAACCCTGTCTCAAAAAAAAACAAAACAAACAAAAAAAATCCCAGTTCCCAAGAGACAAGCAAACGTGGGTAATTCCAGCTCTGACCCTCTTTCTGGCCTCCATGTGTACATAAACCTATACACCCACCCACCCACGTCCACACACTAATGCAGACACATATACAATTATATCTTAACAACAGCAAACAACAGAAAGACTTATAGAAAGCTACATAATGTTTTAACTACCTTTTCCCCTCTGAAGTACTGAAAATGGAACCAAGATCCTTTCTAGATGTTAGATGATTTGGGGTTTTCAGAAGTTAAAGAATATACAAAGAATTCTCATGTACTTCTCACCTGTATTTCCTATGTGAATTTACTCCATTGGAACGTGTGCACGTGTGTGATCTTGCTCTCCCTCTCTTCTCTCTCCCTCCACCCCTCCCTTGCTCTAATATGATGCTCCCTTCCCTAAACATTTCCATGTGTAATACCTTAATTCCACTACAGTTATTAAAATCAGGACAAGGTAAACTACCACTGTCTGGTAGTGTCAAATCTATAATCACTGGGACTAAAGAAATGGCTCAATGAATAAGAGCACTGGCTACTCTTCCAGAGGACTGGGGTTCAATTCCCAGCACCCACATGACAGTTTACAACTATCTGCAACTCCAGTTCTAGGGGTACCAACAGACACCCTCTTCTGGCCTCTGTGGGTGCCAGGTACATACATGGTACATTGACATGTACACAAACAAAACACCCACTCACTTAAAAGTAATCATTTAAAAATCTGTATAATCCTCACTCAAAATTTGCATTATTTTTATGTTTTCAACAGGGAAGGAAAAATCTCAGCTTATGCACCTAATTCAGATGTCTTCAGTTTCATTTAATCTAGATTCATCCTTCAGTCTTTATTTCTCATGATTAATTTAATTTCTGACCAGTCCATGCTGAGAATTCTTAAGGTACTGAGTATATTTGCAGTAAGTGAATTAATCACCATCAAGATGCATAGGAAGAGGCTTAGGTCCCACTCTCTCACGTTGTATTCATTAAAAAGTCAGGTCCAGTGAGTGTGGTGGCACACGCCTTTAACCCCAGCTCTCTGGAGCAGAGGCAGGCAGCTCTCTATGAGTTTGATCAGCCTGGTCTACAGAGTGAGTTCCAGGACAGTCAGGGTTATGTGGAGAGACCCTGTCTAAAACAAACAAACAACAACAAAAACCATGTCTAACAGAATGGTAGAACAAGGGGTGAAACAACATAGAATTCTAGATTCATCCTCCCTGTTCCCATCACATATTAACTCAGCCTCTTCTTCACAGACGACAGAAGAGATCGAGGTTTGATTAAAAGTCCTTCAGCTCTCCAACCTCCAAGATCTCTGTACGTTTTCTCCTCTGCATAATCCTTAATACAAAAAAAAAAGTCCTATGAGCTTCTAAAACTAGCACCTTGGGTTTATTTTACTAATTCTGTCCACTGTGCTTGATTTTCCCACAATTCTGGCTAGCAGCGCTTTCTGTTACATATTCATCAGATGTAATAGTTGATCCTCGACTCACATTATTTTTTTTTCACAATGTACTGAGTGTCATATGTAGAAGCTAAATGTATCTTAGGACCATCTGTGTAGTATTTTGATAGCAGCATGTTTTTTACCCCCAGGATACAGTTGTAACATGACCTTGTTGTGAAGGTCATGGAAGACAGTGGGAACCTTTTAACCGGGATGTCTCTGAGCTTGCACCAAGTGACTGAGCCGACTTCCTACTGCAGACCTGTGGGAGTGGCTTGATCCAGTCCTCATAAATTCCGCAGGTTTTTGACGCTCGTGTATTTCATGTTTAAAATTCATACACATGTATCATGTATCTTTCTTCTAATTAGAAAGATCCCCCTTCTCCCCCCAAATAAGGTACTTATTCTTCCTGTGGCTTCTAGTGTCTGCTTTATAATCCTACAGCCTGGTCTGAGAAGTACGTGAGCTAATTTATCTAGAGAGTTGTGGGATTCCTCGCCTGAAGCCCAGACGGAGGAGCTGAACTGACTCAGGTGTGACTCTCTTAAAACACAAAGGTGGGTTCGAGCGGTGAGGTAGAACAGGACAGTAGCTGGGCTGTGATGCCACCATGGCGAGTTGGACACATACTGTGGATGTTGGGACTGATGCCGACTGGGAGGAGGGAGCCACGATTCCGCTACTTTTCTCTACTGTTCCTTTTTTGCCTGTGACTTTTGGGCAAGGTTCTGAAATTTGGGCCCCGGTTTCCTTGCACGAAGAAAGAACCAAATAAGTAATCTCAAGTTTCTCTAGCTGTGACTGTTGCTTGTTTTTGTTTTTGTGTGAGTGTGACTCATGATTGGTTGCATTGGCTAAGTAATAGGGATGTGTTTCATGATTTACAAATACAGCCTGACCGATGCCTCCAGAAATTACCACTGTCCACAGACTTCGGAGACTCTCCAGGATCCGTGCGAAGACAACAAGTCTGTTATTTTCAAACATCACTGTGACGTCTAGGCTGGCCATCTATAAATCCTGAATGATGTTACTGGCACAGGTTAGAGTATCTGCTAGTGTTAGGAGGTAATTTTTACACAAGTCAAGAGCACACCTGCTCACCAAAGATGACACTTCTTTCCAAAGAAGTCTATACAGTATATTGAATTTTATTTTCTTCAATAACCCTTTTTGTGGCAGTATGCTGAGATGAACCCAGGGTTTCAAGTATACTCAGGAAGTGTTCTTTACCAATGAGCCGTCTCTCTAGCCCCAAGTCCTTATAATTCTTAATTTAAAAATCCTTGTAAACAAAGTAAAAAGACCCCCCACCCAGCAGACACATACCCTCAACTTTGTTCATTGATCCTAATAATTATCTATTATTGAAATGTCTATAATTACAGACATTTCATTTTCTAAATAGCTATAGGTAGGTAGTCCCCCTCGGCTTCTGAAATGTTTCAACCCCCACCAGGAAGTGCTTTGAAGGAGTTGTGTGGCAGTGCTGGCACATACAGTTCATCAAAGCTGTCACCAGTCGCTCAGCTATGTAACAGTCCACTTTGTTCTTTTTATATAGCTGAAAAACGATGGAACATAGGCAGCCTGCAGTCCTCCTCTGGAATCTTCTATCATCCCCTACTGAGAGAACCGAATGTTCCTCTTTTGCCACCTGGATGACGCAAAACACAGGAATTGTGTTCCTCACGAACATGGATGGAATTGGGCCATAGGAAACGTTTGGTGTTTTTTCAGCTCTTTCAAAACTTGAGAGCAGCCAGCAAAGCGTCTTGCCCCCAAGCCTGACAACCTGGGTTTAATCCCTGAGACCAACAGAGAGAACTGACTCACAAGTTGCCCTCTGGCCACAGGCGTGCCATTGGGTACATACTCACCCCCAACCCCAACCCACATACCAAATAAGTAAATGTAATTTTTAAAACTGTCGTAAGGGGCTGGAGAGATGGCTCCGCAGTTAAGAGCACTGACTGCTCTTCCAGAGGACCTGAGTTCGATTCCCAGCACCCACATGGTAGCTCACAACTGTCTGTAACTCCAAGATCTGACACCCTCACATAGACAGACATGCAGGCAAAATACCAATGCACATAAAATAAAAAAATAAATAAATTTGAAAAGAAAAAAAAACTGTAATAAAAAGAAAGAGTCAAGGATAAACCATTGTGATTCCCCACATGAATTTTGGAATTTGTCTCAGTTATACTTTGGTACCAAACCAGACTTAAATATAATTATTTTGTCTCTTTCCCACTCAGATAATCTGAGACACCAGAGTATGTGGAAGATTCTTTTAATCCCCCACCTCCCAGTGCCCGGGATCATATCTAGGACCTCAGACATGCTAGGCAAGCACTCTACCACAGAGCTAAAAGTCCAGTCTTCCACCCCCCTTGCAAAGGATTGGTGTTGATGGGCACTCTGACATTTCATCCCATGACAAATAGGGTCGTTCTCTTTAAGGTTGCTGACTCTGGGATGTTTACTAGACCACGTTCAGTCGCCACTGGCTTTCATTTGCTTTCAGTACCTTTCATTATTCATGGAGGTTTCAATCCCGTCTGAGTTGGAATGGAATTACAGCAGAGTGGAAGGAAGCGTTTGGACTGGCTGGTAACGTGAACACTTACTCTAACTCATTTTCTTATGTCTGCACCAGACCTCAGCAGGGGCTATCGATCATAGAGAACTGAACTATGGGAGTTCTGTCGACACATTTGAGCTTCTCTGGGCTCCCCTCACCCCATAGCTCCCTTTTTAATTAATTTTTTTTGCTACCTGGAGATCCTGGCTGAGATAACTTCATTCCTGCTCTCCCCTGGAAGGCTCATGCTTTTCCTTATCAACTCATGATTTAATGAGCAGATTCCCTTCCTCTAGAAAACCCTCTCCTCTGGGATTGACCTGGTCATATCATTTGTTTTCAGGGAGCTGTGTAAAGTCTTAACATTTCATCCCATCAGAAGAGAGTGACCTCCGTATTTTCCCATTTCTTTTGGCTACACATGTGAGAGTTTTATGAATATTTTAAATGCTTTAAACTTCTAGTCAAAGTAAAAAGTATTCTTTTGTGTGCCGGTTCTGCTAGTTTACTTAGCACATACTTGACAAGTTTTTGGAGTTTATTTCCAGTGGCTTAGATCATGTTTCAAAATTGCTGTCACACACATTTGGTTTTGTTCTTTAATTTTTTTTCTCCCATTTATTCTGTGGCTACGTTTAATAATCCATAGACCATGGGTCTCTGGGACCCAGTGGATCCTGACTTCTTCAAATGTCCTTCCATCGGGCATTCATTAGCTGATTAAGTGGTGATACTCATTCAATGTCTTCTACTCTTAAACTATTCAGTCATTAAACTGAACGTCCAAACCGAGTGCCAGGATATGGGAATGGTACTTGTTCCCAAAGGGAAGTTGCTGTAGGAGAGACTTCACAAACAGCTCTGTGAGGTTAACTTGCTCCGAGAAGGGTAGGCTTTGAGATAGCTGGAGCTGAGCTTCGGGAAGGACTTCAGTGGTGCAGTTTCCATGTCAAAATATGAAGCTGTAGCTGTCTGTTTGATTGTAATGACTATTTCATTAGAAAGTTTTCTCCACTTTCTCTTTTACCGCATGAGGGCTCTAGTACCATAAATTCAATTCTCTATTCCCATGCTGGGATTGTAAGTGCCCACCATAGTGCCTACTCTTGTCGTTTGTTTTGCTGGTTTGTTTTTGTTTTTAGTGGGTACTGGGACTTGAACTCAGGTCCTTGTGTTTGTATGGTAAGCACTTCACCAATTGAGCCTTGTTTTCTTAAAAAAAATTGTTTTTAGATATACTTATTTGCTGCCTGTGTGTCTGTGCACTACATGCCTGCCTGATGGCTGAGGAGGCCAGAAAAGCATGTCAGGTCCCCTGAAACTGGAATTACAGACTTTGATGGGCTACCATGTGGGTGCAGGGAATTGAACCTGGGTCCTCTGTGAGAGCAGCAAGTGTTCATAACCACTGACTGAGCCATCTCTCCAGGCTTGTCATTTGCCTTCTTTTTTTTTTTTTTTTTTTGGTTTTTCGAGACAGGGTTTCCCTGTGTAGCTTTGCGCCTTTCCTGGAACTCACTTGGTAGCCCAGGCTGGCCTCGAACTCACAGAGATCCACCTGGCTCTGCCTCCCAAGTGCTGGGATTAAAGGCGTGCGCCACCACTGCCCGGCATCATTTGTCTTCTTGATGGTAGCCGTTCTTACTGGAGTAGGGTGGACGCTTCCTCAAGTTTGAATTTGCATTTCCCTGTTAAGAACATTGAACATTTCTAAAAACATGTATTGGTCATTTGCATTTCTTCTTTTGAGAACTCTCTATTTTATTCATTAGCAATTTATTGAGTGGGTGGTTTGGGTTTGGTGTCTCATTTTTGGAGTTCTTTATAGATTCTAGGTATTAACTCCCCCCCAGGTTAATAGTGGTAAATATTTTCTTCCGTTCTGTAGGCTGTCCCTTCGTTATACTTGTTTCCTTGCCTGTACAAGAGCTTTTAAGTTCCATGTGACCCCATTTGTCAACTCTTGTAGTTACTTCCTGTACTCTTGAAATCCCAAATGGAGAAACTTGCTCCAAAATAATCTACAGTAGTAGATTTATTTATTTATTTGTTTGTTTGTTTATTTTTACTACAGTAATAGTGTAGCTGGAGAATTTCTCTCCAGCTCCTGCCAAGTCCTGCCAGTCCCAGAGCCCATTTATAAAATAAACACACAGACTCTTACATTATTCAAACTGCTTGGCCATTGGCTCAGGCTTATCATTGTCTAGCTCTTACTCTTATATTTAGTTAAGAGTTTCTATTAATCTATACTTTGCCACATGGCTCGTGGCTTATTGGTACCTTACATCTTCCTTGTCCTGGCGGCAGCTGTAGGCAGTCTCTCCCTCTGCCTTCCTGTTCCCTCAATTCTCTTCTCTGTTAGTCCTGCCTATACTTCCTATCTGACTACTGGCCAATCAGTGTTTATTATACAGAGCGATATCCACAACATAATAGTAATCTGGTTAGAACCTCTGATTGAACTTCGCCGCAGAAATGATGAATCTTCAATGTCAATTTGCCTGGATTTGGAATCACTTAGGAGACACACCTCCTGCTGTGTCCGAGACAGTGTCTCCAAAGAACTTTAACCGAGGTTGGAAGACCAACCCTGCATATGAGTGGTTTATTCCACGGACTGAGGTCCCAAGCTAAATCAAAAGAGTAAATACAGAGAGAATGGAACACCAGCATTCATGTCTGCTCTTTGACTGTATATGCAATGTGACCAGCTGCATCGTGTTCTGGTACCACAGCTGGGGCCACCCAGGCTGCCAGACTTTCCCATCATGGACCCTCAAAGTACAAGCCAAAACCCTCCTTTCTTGTAGTTGTCTTTCATTGGTATTTTGTAACAGTAACTAGAAAGGTTGCTAATGCAGGGTTAGATATATTGTTGCTGTGATCAAATACTTGCTCTAAATAACTTAAAGGAGAAAGCATTTGTCTTGGCTCACAGCCTCAGGGCTTTCAGTCCTTGGCTTTGTTGATCCCGGACCTGTGGTGGTGGTGGTGGTGGTTGGGGGACACGAAGCATGATGACAGCAGGAATGTGTAGACTTTTCATGGTGATCAGGAGAAAAGGGTCTGGGATAACATACAGCCCCAAGGACATACTCCTAGTGACCTACTTCCTCAAACTAAACTCTATCTAAAGTTTCCAGAACTCCCCAAAATAACATCGCCATCTGGGGACGAAACACCCAACCGTGATCCATGGAGGACACTTCCATATTCAAACCATAACAAATTATGTGCAAGCCCATGAAATACCTGCAAACATGATTTTCTCAGGTCCTGTTCTCAAACAAAGGAACGCTGAAGAAAAAGGACCTTGCAGGCCCAGAGTGTCCCCATCCAGGAATCCACACTTAGCCTGTGTGTGGCTCTTCACCACAGAGAAAGCAATTGACCTGCACGGATAGTTTATTAAACATGCTGTGCCGACTGCCTGAAAATTACCTGTTTCAAAGCCCTTTAGAAATCAGTGGTCCTGTGAGCTTAGCTTTTGGACCCGCCACCCACCTGCCGCAGAAAGTAATTACAGCTGTCAGCTGCAAATAATTGCTCCAGCATCTAAACGAAAGGGAGTCTTCCTTGGGAGGCATTACGGTTGTGAATGAACTGCTCAGCTCGTGGTCTCTGCCTTGGTTGCTGGCAAATTGGGCCCTCGGTCTCAACCAGTGTGGAAGCGAGAGAAGGGCGAGGGGGTTTTAATTGGTGGAAGCGAGCCAGAGCTTAGCCTCTGCAGGGCAGAGTCAGCCTCTCTGCTGAGCGAGTTGAGTCCCTCCTCTGCTGGGCTCTCTGGGTAGCTTTCCCAGCCAAGGTCTTGTCACTGGTTCTGTCATAGGACACTGAAGTTCTGACCTTTTCTTCCCATTCTTCCCTGGTGTTCATTAAACTTTACAAAGGAGTCTAATGGGCAGGCATCCCCAGCATGCATCTGGGTAGGAGTTTACAGCCTTCAAGGTTACCATTTACAAAGGAAATGGGTGGAAAGGATTTGGCAAGGACAGAAAAATCCATTTATAATAGAGGGAAAAAAATCAGAATATTATGTACTATAATTTCTTTCCAGTAATAGTGAACCCCCCCAGGTGTTCAGGGGTCCTGAAGGACCCTGCTTGTATCTCCATAAAAGCTAGCTTGGCTTTGCTAAGCATCTCAACCTTTGGCCCAGATCTTGGGTCTTCTGTGTCTGTTTCATCTTTATCGAAATGAGAGGGGCAGGGTGGTTGTTGAGGATTCCCCTTGTTTTAAAATCCTACTCTGGGTTTGAGGCAAGCTGAGCAATGTGGTCTGGATGCTGTGGACAAGAAGCCTAGAGGTGAGTTTCTAGTGTTGTTTGTTTGTTTGTTTGTTTTTGAGTGCTGGTAATTGAACCTACAGCTTCACACATGCTAAGCAAGTTCTCTACCACTGAGCTATGTTCCCAGTTCTTCTTTTTTTTTAATTCATTTATTTTACTTTCTGTGCATTGGTGTTTTGCCTTCATGTATGTCTGTGAGGGTGTTGGATTTCCTAGAACTGGAGTTATGTGGCGCTGGGAAATTGAACCCGGGTCCTCTGGAAGAGCAGTCAGCCCTCTCAACCCCTGAGCCATCTCTTCAGCCCTGTTCTCAGCTCTTTGGTGGTTCCCATCAGAAATAGAATTGAAAGGTGTTTTTAAATTTTTCTTTTTAATTTTTCTCAAAGTCTGTGTGTACAGGTGGTGTATGTGCACATACATGCACACCTATGTACATGTGTAAGGGTCAGTAGAGGATGCTGGGTCTTCTCTATCACTCTCCACTGGTTTGCTTTTGTTTCTTTGAGGCAATGTCTCTCACTGAGCCTGTAGCTAGCCTACTGCTCAGCAAGCCCGAGCCAGCTTCCTGTCTCCGCTTCCTAGGGGCTACAGTTACACAAGGCCACACTGGCTTTACTGGAGGTCTGGAGGTTTAAACTTAGGTCCTCATGCTTGACCTGCAAACATTCTACTCGGAACCATCTCTCCAGCCCCACCTGCAAGGTTTTTTAAAGGCTTTTTGTTCACAGGGCCAAGGGTATGGTTAAGTCCTGGGGGAAGTTGAGATGTAACTGGGCCAGTATTTGGGAGGGAGCTGTTTATCTGGATGCTGGGACACCATTCATCATACCGAGGCCTAAACTGACTATTGTGGATGCATTACTCCCTACAAACCAGTACTGTTGTTTTAGGATTTGTTCTTGGGGCCTGGAGGGATGACTCAGGAGGCTGCTTCTTCAGAGGATCCAGGTTCAATTCCCAGCACCCACATGGCCCCTCACACCTATCTGTAACTCCAGTTCCAGGGGATCTGGCATCCTCACACAGACATACATGCAGGCAAAACACCAATGCACATAAAATAAAGATAAACACATTTTAAAAACCCTGTTTTCTCCCCTCTCCTTTTTCTGACAGGGTCTTGCTCTGTGGCTAGGCTGGCTGTGAACTCTCAGTTCTTCTGCCTGACCCCTCTCCATAGCTGTCACCACAGGCCTTTGACAGATTCATGCTGGCTTCTAGTTACGTTTTATTTTCAACTCGATGCTCTGTTTTCACAGTATTTTAAAACTTTATTACTGTTGTGTGTGTGTGTGTGAGAGAGAGAGAGGTGAAAGTGAGTCCACACAACACACACACACACACACACACACACACACACACACACACACACGGCACGGCACGGCACGGCACGGCACGGCACGGCACGGCACGGCATGAGTGAAGGTCAGAAAACAACCTGTGGAACTGTTTCTCTCCTTCTGTCTTTATGTGGGTTACGGGGATTGAACTCGGTTCACCAGGCTTTTAGGGCAAGCACTTTGCCTTTACTGGGTGAGCCATCTGGGGTGGTTTGAAAAAAAAAAATGGCCCCCAAAGGGAGTGGCACCATTAGAAGGTAAGGCTTTGTTGGAGGAAGTGTGTCACTGTGGGGGTGGGCTTTGAGGCCTCATACATGCCCTTTGTCTCAGATCACTTCCTGTTGCCTGTGAGATAAGTTGTAGGACACTTGGCTACTTTTCCAGCACCATGTCTGCCTGCAGGCCACCATGTTGCACCATGATGATAATGGACTAACCCTCTGAAATGTAAGCCACCCCAATTAAATGTTTTTCCTTTATAAAAGTTGCCAGGGTCATGGTGTCTCTTCACAGCAATAGAAACCCTAACTAAGACACTCTCCACCCTTTAATGTGCTGTTCTCATTGTTTTATTTTTTTTTTATTTTTATTTAATGTGTGTGTGTGTTTGGTTGGTTGGGTGGGTGGTTGGTTAGTTGGCTTTTTGAGACAGGGTTTTCTGTGTAGCCCTGGCTGTCCTGGAACTTGCTCTGTAGAACAGGTTGGCCTTGAACTTAGAGATCTGCCTGCCTCTGCCTTCCAAGTGGTGGGACTGAATGTGTTTGCCACTACCACCTGGCCTCTACTCTCATTCTGTAAGTGTCAAATGCTACCCTTTGGTGAAGCGAGTGGGATATGGAAGGACAGAAATTGAGGTTGGCATGTTTCTGCTTTCATTTACTTTGGAGAGCCTTCTTCCTCGGGTACCTTGGAGAGCTCTTTCTTTTTCAAGGTGTTGAGTAGTATGCAGACAACTCTCACTTGGACATTTTTTGCTTATTTATTTATTGTTTTTTTTTCTAGACAGGATTTCTGTGTATCCCTGACTGAACAGGCTGGCCTCAAACTCAGAGATCCACCTACCTTTGTCCCCCAAGTGCTGGGATTAAAGGTGTGTGCCACCACTGCCCGGCCGGACATTTTCCTTTTTAACCCTCCTCCCCCATTCAATTATTTGGTCTTCTCAAATTAAAATCTCTACCATCTCTAGGCTGGTCTTGACCTTGGTGGTTGTGGAGAAAAGGCCAAAGAGTTGCCCCAAGTATGAAAGCGTTGAGTGGAGAAATGGGAGTTAAGAGTGATTTGGCTGCATAAAGGTGAAGAGATGGCGTGGACTGCCAGAGCGGAAGCCGCAAGCCTTTCTCCTGCTGGATGGAAACAGCAAGATGACGTCACTGTACAGACTGGACTGGTGGAGGAGACGGGATGAGGGACAAGTCAGGATGCTCACTGGCCATTCCAAGAACATAATGACAATATTGACCAAAATGACAGAGTCAGTCTTTGTGGAGACGACAACAGTGGATTCATTGAGAAGAGAACTGGAGTTATGGATCTTCTCCATAGGAAAACATACACATTGCATGTTCCAAGGATTTGGTTTGGGGGCTTAGGGGTTCTGGTGGGAAAAGAAATGGATGAATTAGTAATCCTGTGCCCCAAAGAAGGAATAATGTGCTGTGAAGCTGGTGGCAATCAGTAGGGTGACTTAGAAGAGGTGGCAGTGTGAGGAGAGTAGCTGGGTTTTGTTCCCTCCGCTAGAACATGAGGGGGTTGTGCTTTGGACAGCAGAGTTGGAGGGGAAGGTGTGAGTCCTTAGATTAGATCATGAGAGTGTTCATTTTGAGAATGAATGAACCCCAGGAATCCACAACAATAGCAGTGAAAACCAATGAGGGAACGTCACTGTCAATGACAGGGACCATGTCTATGCAGATACCATTCCTAGGACTTAGGATCACTATGGTTAAAAACCATTCATAAAAATGCTTCATTGATATATTACAAAGCTTAAACATTATGTTTGTATAAGAGTCAAGATCAAGGGCTGAGGAGATGGCTCACTGGGGAAAGCGCTCACCTTGTCGCATGAGGATCTAAGATCAGATTCCCCACCTAAAAAGGCTGGGTATGGGGGACTGGTGAGATGGCTCAGTGGTTAAGAGCACTGGCAGCTCTTCCAGAGGTCCTGAGTTCAATTTCCAGCAACCACATGGTGGATCACAACCATCTGTAATGAGATCTGGTGTCCTCTCCTGGCATGAAGGTGTAGATGAAGACAGAGCACTCAAGTCAAAAATAAATAAATTTAAAAATAAATAAATAAAAGACTGGCTATGGCAGCAGGCACCTGTGATTCCAGCACTTTCGGGGCAGAGACAGGAGGATTCTGGGGCTTTGTCTGGCCAGTCATTGTATCTCAAATGGCAAACTCCAGGTTGACTGAGAGCCCCAGTTTCAAAAACTAAGGTGTCAAAAGATTGAGGAAAATACCTGAAGTTGACCTCTAGCCTCCACGTGTGTCTGCACAGGTGTACACACACACACACACACACACACACACACACACACACACACACACACACACACACAGAGAGAGTGGGGGAGAAGGGTAGACAATATTTAAATGTGTAACTCTGTCACAGTGATCCCACTTAGAATAAACTGAACATGAACAAGATATGCTGAGTCTCTAAGCCTTTACAGTCCTTTCCACGGCATCTCCAGTGAATGCAGAGCACATCTCAAGAACCTCTTTGCTGGCTAAATTCTCTCTCTCAGTCACTTCAAGGTAGTAGCTGGGGTACTAGCCTCTTGGACACTATAATCTGCACTCAAGTGACAGTCCTTTGGAGACTGTTCCTAGTGGAGATAAGAAAGAATGATATGGTTATTTGCCCAAGCATCTGGGGACTGTTGTCCACTTGCACAAGAGACCCTTGCTGGCACATTTGTGTTTGAGGGAATCACCAGTTCTTTATTTCTTTATCTCTTTCTTTCTTTCTTTCTTTCTTTCTTTCTTTCTTTCTTTCTTTCTTTCTTTCTTTCTTTTTGGTTTTTCATGACAGGGTTTCTCTGTAGCTTGGCAATCACCAGTTCTTTCTTTCTTTCTTTCTTTCTTTCTTTCTTTCTTTCTTTCTTTCTTTCTTCCTTCCTTCCTTCCTTCCTTCCTTCCTTCCTTCCTTTCTTTCTTTCTTTCTTTCTTTTTGGTTTTTCATGATAGGGTTTCTCTGTAGCTTTGGAGCCTGTCCTGGAACTCGTTCTGTAGTCCAGGTGTCTCTGCTTCCCAAGTGTTCTGGTTAAAGATGTGAGCCACCACTGCCCTGTGGGAATCACCAGTTCTCAGGGGAGCCAAAGAGATACATTGTTTCAGCCACTAAGACTGGTTGGATCCCTGAATCTTTCTCCTGTCACCCTCCCAGGCAGGCTGTTACTGTTTTCCTGTGTCCAGTGGTCTTTGGATAGGCCAGGTAGAGATAACAGCCTGTGTGCGTTCACCACGTCATATCCACCCTAGATCTAAGCCCCGGTCCTGACTGAGTTAGAGGTCAAACCCCTTTATTCACTCTGATTACATCAGTCCTCCCATCCAGGCTCCTCAGGTAACTGGAAGCAGATACCTTTGGTTACCCAGGTAGTTCTGTACAAAGTGGTTCACATACTGAAAAACTGTGTTAATTCCTTTTGTGAGCTATGATGAACTTAAGGAGAGAAAGATTTGTTTCGTCAGAGGGTTTCAGTTGGCCGTGGTGGGGAAAGGGCTTAGTGGGACAGATGCGTTCTCACGGTGACGGACCAGGAAGTGGAGTAGAGCAGACAGAGATCTGAGTGCAGTACAGTAGCAGACTACTTCCTCCACCGGGCTGCCCCTCCTAAAAGTTCTACATGTTTCCAAAAGATTGTCACCAATTGGGGAACATGTTCAAAACATGAGCCTGTGGGGAACTTTAGACTCAGACCATTACAGGTGATTTTGGAGGCCTCAGGTTATCTGTTTTCTCCCAGCTGCTCCACAGCTTTGGGGGACCTATTGGGATAATTATAGCACACTGTCCTTAAAAAGGCTCCCTGACCAGGAACAATTAGAATCTTGTCCTCTCTGTATTGAACCGCTTCCTCTTCTCGCGGTACATTTCCAGTGTGAGCAGATGTAGATCTTAGGTGGAATGGCTGGAGCTGCCTGGAAGAGGCCTGTGGGAGTCTCAGCGGCTTAGATATTTACTGCCACAGCCAGGCCAGCCAGCCAGGCTGGTACAGCAGCTGGATTCCCGCTGAGCCCATTAGTCCCTGCGGTTCCTTCCAGTGCTTCTGTGACTGTGGGAGCAGCACCAGGGACTGCTAACCTTTCCAAGCTCAGCCTCACCTCCCTGTGAGTTTCCAGCTGGGACCATGTTCTACACCGGGCGCCCTCCTGCCATGACACTGGGTTTCCAGGAGGTGGACACCCTCCCTGTGGGAATGTCATCTCTGTGTTATGTGAACTCAAACCACAGAGCACAGGGCAGTGCTAAGAGCCCTGTCAGGACTTCAATAAATAGTCAAAGATAATCCATAGATTATGCTAGGCCACACAGTCTTGGTGTAGAACCTTACAGTCGTTCTCACAATTCTAAAAGTTTGCAAGGTAACATGATAAAAGACAGAGCTTCCAAAATCCCAGGTGCCTCTGGCCAGGGCTTTGGACCCCAGGGTCTTGCTTCTTAGCTCCATGGATGATGATGGTGCCAGGTCTTCAGTTACTCAAGGGTAGGAGGCTAAGTTTTTCCTGGATGCATTCCAACATTGCACATACCCCGGTGAGGCTGGCTGGCATATTAGAGATACTGATTCAGTACTTTGTCATTGTTACATGATCCAATTCAAAAGAAAAAAAAAATCTACCCAGCACAGTTCATCTGACTGCCTGGGTTTTCACAGCACGATGTATGGAGTTTTACAGCAATTGAAAACATAATGGGGGCCAGGCAGAGATGGCACACGCCTTTAATCCCAACACTCGGGAAGCAGAGCCAGGCGGATCTCTGTGAGTTCGAGGCCAGCCTGGTCTACAGAGTGAGATCCAGGACAGGCACCAAAACTACACAGAGAAACCCTGTCTCAAAAACAAAACAAAAAAACAAAACAAAACAAAAAATCAAAAAACAAAAAAAAAAAAAAGAAAAAAGAAAGAAAGAAAGAAAACATAATGGGTAACACCCAAGACAGTAAATAAATGACGGAACTCATAGCAAGTATCAATTTATAGAACATGATAGCATGGTATAAAATGACAGCCAGCAGCTTAAGAATGAGAAGGTGGAAATTAATTTTATTTTAATTTTTAATATGCCTTTGACTGCTTAAAAATGTATTAAAGATTAACATAATGTAATGTATATGCTGGCATTTATTAAGTCGTTGATTTGGGAGCAAAGTAAGTGATGTATGTTTAAAGTATTAAAGAGTCAGCAGTGATAATTAACTGGAAGGTCACCAAGGAAACCGTGATCTGCGTCTCCTGCAGGAGCCTCCGTAGATTATGCAGACATATGCTGCTGGAACAGCAGAAGCTGAGATCGGCTGCTTGGTATTCTTGGGAGACACTGAAAACCTGCTCGGATGAATCAGTTAGCTAAACATCTGAGGCTTGTGAATAAGCAAGGAACGAGCTTCCATCTTCCATGCCGCCTTTTAATCCACCAAGGAAAGATCTGGCTCTTCCGGCACAAGCCAATCAAGCTGCATGGGGAAGGCTCTATGACGTCAGCATCACTAATGAGGCCGAATATTGCTTTTCTGTTGGAATGACAGTCACTACTATATGACTTTTCACTGCTGAGGTCCTTGAATTTGAAAGCCCTGACTTGAATTCTGTTTCTTATTTTATTCTTATTTCATTATTTTTTAAGAACTTATAAGCCAAGGGCTAGAAAGATGGCTCTGAGGTTAAGAGTGGAGGACCTGAATTCAGTTCCCAGGACCCATATCAGGTGACTGATGACCACCTGTACCGCTGCTCCAGGGGATCTGATACCTCTGGCTTCTGCTGACACCTGTACTCACATGCACACTCCCCCACACAGACGTAGACACATAGGTGTATGTATAATTGGCTACAAATTTGGGATCCTCATAACTGCCTAGGCTTCAATAATTTGCTAGCAAGACTTGCAGGACTCAAGAGTGGGCTCTGTAGTTGGCTGTCTGTGTCCTAGGTACTATAAGGAGTTTAGAGGGGATTCAAAGAATAAGGGTGTGTGTAGATTATGTGGAAATGGCATATACATAATTTTATAAAAGGGACTTCAGAGCACCCAGTGATTTTTGCATCCATGGAGAGTCTGGAACCAATCTCATGCATATTCATGATTGTTCTTACTATTACAGTTTTATAATAAATGCTAGATATCAGCATCCGCCAAAATGAGAAGATGCATGGGTTGAGTTCTGACAGGGTCCCAAACGTGGAGCTTGTGTGCCCTCTTCCTGTGGAATCGAGATGTGCCACTCCTGGCACAGCACTCTGCTTCCTGCCCAGGAAGCTATTCAGCCTCATTCTGGAGTTTTCTCATTTTGTTTTTTTCATTACCTAGGCACAATTGGACTCGGTTTCCAGCCACCTCTCCAGTACAAGGCCATAGCTGTTCTTCCTGGCCTGGCCGCCTCCCCAACGAGGATGCTGTTCGCTTAAACTTGGCTATATTCAAGCCTACCTATTCTCCCATCATGTTACTTGGGAAATTTCAAGGGTTTCATGTTTTCCTCCCAGGAAGAACCAGGAACAAAGATCAAATAAACTCTGATTTTTTTACTTTTTTTTTTTTTTTTTTTTTTTTGTATTTTGAGACAGGATTTCTTTATGTAGCCCTGGCAGTCCTGTAGACCAGGCTGGCCCTCATCTCACAGAGATCCACCTGCCTCTGCTGGGATTAAAGGTGTGCGCCACCACTGCCCGGCTTTTTTTTTTTTTTTTTAATATTCTTTTTTCAGTCTTTTCTCATCTCTCATACCCACTACCTGTTTTTTATTTTATTTTTTATTTTATGTGTACGAATGTTTTGCCTGCATATATGTAAGTGTACTACCTGTGTGCCCAGGGAAATCAGAAGATGTTGGATCACCTGGAACTGGAGTTACAGACAGTTGTGAGCTGCCATGTGGGTTCTGGGAATTGAACCCGGGTCCTCTGGAAGAGCAGCCAGTGCTCTTAACCACTGAGCCGTCTCTCCAGGCCCTACAATTTCTGTTACACAACACCACGAGTGTTCAGGCCCTCCTCCCGGCTGTTTGTCCAGGCTCTGTTTGTCTCAGTCCCTCTCATGCACCCCAGCCACAGTCTGCATTGAGGATCCTTGAGCATACTTAAAATTTCGCACCCACTAGTTCCTCTATATGGGTTTGTCTCCTCATTTACCGATTTAATGCCTTACACTGTAAAGACTCAGGTAAATAGCTCTGCCTCCCCAGAGGTACTGTCCTCTGGAGGGGCAGTCAGTCTTACCTCCCAGTGCTACTTGTGATCTGCTGTTCAGTCATAGATGTTATTAAATATTACAGAATGCCCCTGTTCTGGACTGAGCTCCTTCATAGTCTCCAAAGGACTAGACCAAAAAAAAAAAAAAATCAAACTGGAGTCACCTGTGCTAAAATTCTGTCCCACCAGACCTAAACTTTTCTCACCTCCTAAAGCACTGGTAGGAAAAAAACCCAAAAAACCAAAAAAAAAAAAAAAAACCACACCAAAAAAAAGGCGGGGCGGTGGTGGCACACGTCTTTAATCCCAGCACTCGGGAGGCAGAGTTAGGCAGATCTCTGTGAGTTCGAGGCCAGCCTGGTCTACAGAGAGAGCTCTAGGACAGGCACCAAAACTACACAGAGAAAAACCTGACTCGGACCCCCCCCCCAAAAAAAAACCAACAACAAATAAAAACAAAACCAACCAACAAAACAAAACTAAAGCATTGGTAGGGAGAAGACTCAGATTCCCAGTCTCAGTCCATGTGATAATAAAGTTTCCTCTGCTTTGATCTTTATCAGAAAACGAATCTGAACTAACCTGAGGTTGGACATATACCAGGTTCTGTCTTCCGATCCCACCTTCAAAGAAAGTAACTTGGAAATTGTCAGTATGCTCCTTGGTCTTCATTTCTGCTTTCTTCCACCCTTTTCTGTTTGCAAGACAAGTCTCCTCTCTTGGCCGACTGGAATGCTTGCTCTGTGTTATAAAGCGAAGTGTTGCCTGGTTCCACAACTGCTTTTTTTTTTTTTTTTTTTTTTTTGGTTTTTCGAGACAGGGTTTCTCTGTGTAGCTTTGCGCCTTTCCTGGAGCTCACTTGGTAGTCCAGGCTGGCCTCGAACTCACAGAGATCCGCCTGGCTCTGCCTCCCGAGTGCTGGGATTAAAGGCGTGCGCCACCACCGCCCGGCTTGTTTGTTTGAGACAGGGTTTCTCCATGTGGTTTTGGTTCCTGTCCTGGAACTCACTCTGTAGACCAGGCTGGCCTCGAACTCACAGAGATCGGCCAGGCTCTGCCTCCCGAGTGCTGGGATTAAAGGCGTGCACCACTGCCGCCCGCCTAAGGATTTTTTTTTTTTTTAATAGAAACAAAAAGGTGTCACAATTTTGTTTTCAAATACGGGTTATCTTTGCAACTTCACTCTACATGGCAGGACTCCCTGCTGAAACGTTTCTGCGCGCTACTGGGATATAATCAGGACCTCTGTTGAGTAAATGTACAGAGAGCCTCGACTTTATTACTTGAAGCTGTGTTTGCCTTTGAGGAAGAGTCATCTTTCCTTCCTTGGTGGCCCGTTGTGTCATCTTGTGCCCCAGGGAAGCGGTCATTCATCGTTTCATCATTACAAATGTTCCCCTTGAACATGGGTGGACAAACGACTCCTCAAGATCTCGTGCCTATTGGGAGCACTTCACGTTTTAGAAAACTCAGAACTCAGCTCTCCTGCAGCTGTGTTCTTCTGAATCACGCTGTAAAGTGCCAAGGAAGACTAATTCCTTTGCTTCATTCCCAAATAAGTAGGTATAAGGGGTAAGTCAATTTAATTTAGATTTTTTTCCCTCAGGTGGGAAATGCATCCTTTTGCTCTTTTTTAAATGAGGGAGATAATGACAAAAGCAATGCAGATGGGAAAAAAGGGGGGGGGCAGGGAAGGGGGGCAGTAATCAACCAGTTTCCACTGCTACGCCTGACAGATAAGCACCAATAATTCAGAACTGCCAGAGAAAGAAAAGCCAGCAAGATGGAGATTTCAAATAGAGCCCGGGACCAAGTTACTTCTTTTCTTTTTCTTTCTTTCTTTCTTTTTTTTTTTTGTGAAGCAATGAATTTTTATTGGGGTTACTAACAGGAGTATGAGTGAGGGGTTACTTACAGGAGTAGGGATGACCCCCAAACCACTGCACCATGTTAAGTCTTATCCCCAGCTTGGGTGATGACTGGGGAAAGTGTAGCCCTGGGGCTCTGCACAGCCTGCAGCAGTACAGCAGTTTCAATACCTGAGAACCCTCTCCACACCAAAGCTGGTCAAATTCCCCTCCCCAGCAGTTCTTACGCCCTTTACACAGCTGGTGAGGATCTTTCTGTCTTCCCAGACCTTTTGTTTTCCCCCAGAACCTCATAAGCCTCCTGCCTCCCATCCTGTCAGGAATTCTGAGGAAAGTGCCATACAACAGTAGTCACGGGCTGTTCCTCAAGATGTGAAAAGAAATGTACCAATAATCGAGTGCCTTGTAGAAGCAAAGTTCACAACACTAAAAGGGAATAAGAGATGGTTTGTTCTGGAGCCATTCTGAGTAGCTGTGACCCAGGAACACAGATTTAGGTTATCCTAAAATCCAGATTTCAATGTGGAAACAGTTTCACAGAGTCTCAGTTTCACTCTGTTGCAAGTCACTTCTTAACATGTCACTTTCCTAGGACTGGAGAGACAGCTCAGCGGTTGAGAACACTTGCTGCTCTTCCAGAGGACTAGGGTTGGATTCTTTCTGTGTATTTCTGTGGGGTTTCTCAAAACCTTTTGTGTTTTAGACAGATTGTAGACTGTGTGAATTGTACGTTACGCACAAACAGCCTGGTTTAACCAAATGATGATCCTTGGGGTTGTGTCTGGTCACTAAAACCTTTTCTGGGCTAGAAAGATGGCACTTGCTGTTTTTGTAGAGGACCTGGGTTTAGTTCCTAGCATCTAGATCAGGTCCTCCCAACCAGATTTGATGTCCTCTTCTGGCCTCCATGGGCAACTGCACACATGTGGTACACATACAAAGGAGCAGGCACAGATACACATCTGTGCTAACTAAAATAAATCTAAATAAAACCAAAAAAACAACTTTTCAACCTAAGACCCCCACTGCAACGCCCCTATATCCCCACCTGCACCCTCATCCCCACCCTCATCCCCACCCTCACCCTCATCCCAACCCTCATCCCCACCCTCACCCTCATCCCCACTCTCACCCCACCATCATCTCCACCCCCCACTCTCATCCCCACCCCTACTCTCATCCCCACCCCCACCCTCATTCCCACCCCCCCACCGTTACCCCCCCCATCGCCATCCCCCCATCACCACCCCCCTATGCCCACCCCCCATCCTCATGCCCACCCCCACACACTGGGAAGTGGATCCAGACCTTTATCTATCCCTTTGCTGTTAGCTCTGGTTTCTACATTTTCATTTACTTCATAGAGACTAACAGAAAATTCCTGAAGATTGAGTGGGTTGATAAACCTGTTTCTCCAGTTTCCCTGAGTTAGTGTGGATTCTTTCTCCAGAGAGATGAAAAGGAGTTTGACTTTGACCTGTTCTGGGTAGACCAGTTTAGAAGTCTTTCATCCTCAAACTACCTGGGAACAGGTTCTGGGATCATGACTCCGAGTGTGGAAATTGACTCATTCATTCATTTCCTATTAGCTAAGATCCTTGGGTTCCAGGGACAACAAGTGAACTTGAATTTGACTACCAAAATGGGAAAAATATGGGGAAAAAAGAATTTGGCCGTTTCCTAGAGCAGAAGCCCAGAAGTGAGGGTGGGTTCCAGGGACAAGAAGCAGCAGCTCTTTAAAACCTCTGGGACTCCAGCTCACACCGGCCTTTCTTTCTTCTCTGGTTGGCTGACGCATCTCAGCTTCTGAGCTATTACAGTCTGGATGGGTGCACAATGAGCGACTAGCTTTTTGTTTGTTCAGTTTGGGTTCTGAAATCCTTGGTTCTGAAATCCTTGGGGAAGGTTGGGCATGGTAGCGCATACCAAGCTGAGGCAGGAGGGTGTTAAGCTGAAGGCCAGCCTTGGTTATGGAGTGAGACCCTGTCTCTGAAAGCAAAAAAATTAAAAGTAAATAACGCGGGCTGGAGAGATGGCTCAGAGGTTCAGAGCACTGGCTGTTCTTCCAGAGGTCCTGAGTGCAATTCCCAGCACCCACATGGTGGCTCACAACCATCCGTAATGAGATCTGGCTCCCTCTTCTGGCCTGCAGAAATACAGACCATTGTATACATAATAAATAAATAAATCTTAAAAAAAAAGTGTCTTGATCTATGACTTTCTTTGTTCTGCTACCATAAAAAGTTCATGAAACTGCTTCTGCATTGGAACCATGGAATTTGTAGTAACCTGAATCTGTGCTCCTGGGTGTCTTAGTGTTTAAAAAAAAAAAAAAAGTAAATAACACAAATAAAGACAATGACAGGGAAAGACCTTTGCTTGACCTGGCTTGATCAGAGTCAGGCTGGCCGGGCGGTGGTGGCGCACGCCTTTAATCCCAGCACTCGGGAGGCAGAGCCAGGCAGATCTCTGTGAGTTCGAGGCCAGCCTGGGCTACCAAGTGAGTTCCAGGAAAGGTGCAAAGCTACACAGAGAAACCCTGTCTCGAAAAACCAAAAAAACAAAACAAAAAACAGAGTCAGGCTGAACACCTATCAACTGAAGACTTGGCTGTGTTGGGCTGCGTACTTATGAGGACATCACAGGTGACAGGCTGGGATAACAAGGCCATAGTGTACTGACACGGGCTTCTTGATATAACATTTCCTTCCCAAAGAAAACAGGATCAAGCAGGCACTGTTTTGCCAACAAACTTGTTGTAAGGGTAAAAGCTACATGCACCACACAAATTGGCAGTGGACTGATTTGCCAAGGCTGTGTCTGCTAGACCTCTGCAAAATTTACTATTCTGTTAAACTAAAAGTGAAGTTTTGAGCTGGGCATGGTAGCTCACACCTTTAAATCCAACACTCAGGAGGCAGAGGCAGGCAGATCTCTGAGTTCAAGGCCAGCCTGGTCTACAGAGGGAGTTCCAGGACAGCCAGGGCTACAGAGAAATCCTGTCTCAAAATTTTTTTTTGTCGAACACTGAGTACCTCCATATTTTTGTTTCTGTCTCTTCCTGATGTTCTGTTCCCATCCCGTCCTCTTATTACTGAAAAGGGTGGGCGGGGAGGGAGAAGCTTTATAATTTTTCTTTTTTCTTTTTCTTTCTTTCTTTCTTTCTTTTTTTTTTTTTTTTTTTGGTTTTTCGAGACAGGGTTTCTCTGTGTAGCTTTGCACCTTTCCTGGATCTCGCTCTGTAGACCAGGCTGGCCTCTAACTAATTGATCCACTGATTAATTAGTTAACCAATTGCGAGTGTATGTCTGGGCTTGTGTGTGTCACAGTGTGTGTGGAGGTCAGAGGTCAACATGTGGGAGTTGTTTCTCTTCTTTCACCACATAGATTCCAGGGCTTGAACTCAGGTTATTAGTCTTGGTGGCAAGCACGCTTTCCCACTGAGCCATCTCACTGGCCCCAAAGGCTCTTTGACGACTTTTCATCTCACGCTTGCCATTCTCATTCCTCATGGCCACAGGGGCTGTCTTCACTAAATTCCAGCCTGTCTGTCTGTCTGTCACCCAACCCCTCTGCAATGAACTGAAGCTTCCTTTTCACCCACGTGTTTCCCTCTTCCCGTTCATCTCTCTCCTTCCAGCTTCAGAGACGTTCAGAGGCGACCAGACAGACAGGAGCTGTAGAGACGAGGCCGGAGAACGAGACAGATGCCAGAACAGAAGCGTGCCAGGTTAGCGTGAGATTTCTTTCCCGGCCTCAAACCACAGAGGTGCTTAAGAAGTGGCTGAGCAGGACACCGGCTGCCGTTAGCCACGCTACCCACAAAGCCAAGTGGTGATTTGAGACCATTTCTGGTTTATGTTGAGAAATCCCTGTCACATGCACTGGAAATACCCAGAGTTTACTGATGGAAACCAGAGTAATAACAAGTGGTTCGTTCTCACACCCTTTGTGGTGATTTTTATATGCAGAAAAGAATATTCAGGGGCTGGAGAGATGGCTCAATGGTTAAGAGCATTGACTGCTCTTCCAGAGGACCCAGGTTCAATTCCCAGGAACCACATGGCAGCTCACACCTGTCTGTAACTCTAGGTCCATCCTCACACATACATGCAGGCAAAACACCAATGCGCATAACATAAAAATAAAGTTTAAAAAAAAGAATATTTAAAACTTCCCCTTTAAAAATTTTTTTTGAGGCCGGGCGGTGGTGGTGCACACCTTTAATCCCAGCACTGGGGAGGCAGAGGCAGGTGGATCTTTGTGAGTTCGAGGCCAGCCTGGTCCACAGAGCGAGATCCAGAAAAGGCGCAAAACTACACAGAAAGAAACCCTGTCTCGAAAAAACAAAAAAAACAACAAAAAAAATTTTTGAGACAAGATTTCTCTGTAGCCCTGGCTGTCCTGGAACTCCCTGTACACCTGGTTGACCTTGAACTCAGAGATCTGCCTGCCTCTGCCTTCCAAGTGTTGAGTTTAAAGGTGTGTGCCACTATGCCCAGCTCAAAACTTCACTTTTAGTTTAACAGAATAGTAAATTTTGCAGAGGTCTAGCAGACACAGCCTTGGCAAATCAGTCCACTACCAATTTGTGTGGTGCATGTAGCTTTCACCCTTACAAATGTTAGAAAAAAAGAAATAATAATATTTCATAGCATTTGAAAAAAACTTTTTTTTTTTTGAGCTAGGCAGTGGTGGTGCACACCTTTAATCCCAGTACTCGGGAGGCAGAGGCAGGCGGATCTCTGTGAGTTCCAGGCCAGCCTGGGCTACAAAGTGAGTTCCAGAAAAGGCACAAAGCTACACAGAGAAACCCTGTCTCGAAGAAAAACAAAACAAAAACTTTTTTTGAGACAGGAGCTCTTTATGTAGCCCTGGCTATCCTGGAACTCTCTTATGTAGATGAGTATGGTGATATTTTATTTGTGCTGAAATGTGATTTTATTTGTATGTTAATAAATAAAGTTGCCTGGGGATCAGAGCTAAGAGCAAGCCATTTAGCAGAAGTCCAGCGGTGGTGGCATATGCCCTTAATCCGATCACATGGCAGGCAGAATCTCTGTGTGTTCAAGGACACAGCCAAGCGATGACCTGAATCTTTAATTTCAGTACAAACCATAGAGACCTGGAGGTCTGTATAGACAGGCAGTGACCAGGAAGTCATGTGGTTGGGTTTAGAACCAATGAGAAGGCAGAACAGAAAGGCAATAAAAAGACAGGACACAGGAAGAAGGTCTCTTTCTGAGGGGAAGGACAGCAGTGAGTGGTAAGATAAGGTGGTCTTAGCTCTTGGCTACTGCTCAATCTCTGGGCTTTTAACTCTTTATTGGCTCCCTGTTTCTTATTTAATAAGACCGTTTAGAATTACATCTACAAATGAGGTTTGCCTCGAACTCACAGAGATCTGCCTGTCTCTGCCTCCAGAGTACTGGGGTTAAAGGCATGAGCCACCATGCCCAGTACATTTGAAAATGTACACAATTGACTTTCAGGGTAGTTGTAACAGAGAATGGAAATCCTGCTTGGTCTCCAGTATTTCTGTGTGATCCTTTTCCAAAAAAGTGTGCTGACCTTTGGTTTAACTGATCAACATTCAAGTGGGGCTGGAGAGAAGGCTCAGTGGTTAAGGGCACTTTCTGTTCTTTGTTTTGTGTTTTTGTTTTTTTTTGATACAGAGTTTCTCTAGGCATTCCTAGCTGTCCTAGAACTCACTCTATAGACCAGGCTGGCTTCAAACTCAGAGATCCTTCTGCCTCTGCCTCCTGAGTGCTGGGATTAAAGGCGTGCGCCACTACTGCCTGGTGCACTTGCTGTTCTTACAGAGGACCTGGATTAAGATCCTAGCACCCATACAGAGGCTGACAACCGTGAGTAAGCACACAGTGCACACACATATGCAGGAAAAACACTCATACACATAAAACAATGATCACTGTCCAATCTATCAAAACAAAGTTAAAAATACTTCCTCTGCTTCTTTCTCAGTGAGAAGGATAAAACTTGTGAGTGCTCACTTGCTAGGCAAACACACTAGTGCTGGGAATGTCTTTCTGTATGCTGTGAATGTGTTGCTTTGACTGACTGATAAACAAAACGCCGATTGGCCAGTAGCCAGGCAGGAAGTATAGTATAGGCAGGAAAAGAGAGAGGAGAATGCTGGGAAGAGGAAGGCTGAATCTGGAGTCACCAGCAGACACAGAGGAAGCATGATGTAAAGATCCTGGTAAGCCACGAGCCATGTGACAAAATACAGATTTATAGAAATGGGTTAATTTAAGATGTAAGATCTAGCTAGCAAGAAGCCTGCCACGGCCATACAGTTTATAAGGAATATAAGTCTCTGTGTGTTTACATGGGTCTGAGCTGCTGCAGGAGCCGGGTGGATACAGGAAAACTTCAACTACACACTACTATTGAGCTACACATCCTGCCCTTAGTCATTTGTTTTGTTTGTTTTGAGACAGAGTCTCAGACTAAAGTCCAACCCAGGCTGGACTTGAACTCATAGCCATTCTCCTGTCTCTGCCTCCTGAGTATTGGAATTACAGGCATCAGCCATCAGACCGGGTTCATTTTTTTTTTAATGCTTTTAACAAAGCATATGGTTACACCCTTACAAAAGTATTGCCAAAATCAAGAAACAGAACACTTCTATGACTCCCAAATGTTTCCCCATGCTTGTGTAGAACACCCTACTGAGCTCTATTCTGCCATTATATATCAATATAAGTATTTTCTAAGATTTTGCATAAATAAAACCATACAATAAGCACTCTTGGTGTCTGACTTACTTTACAGCATTCTGATTTGGAGGTTCACCATGTATAGTGATATTTTGTTTGTGCTGAAAATGATTTTATTTGTATGTTAATAAATAAAGTTGCCTGGAGGTCAGAGGTCATAGCTGTAGCACAAATCATAAAAGGTCTTATTAATAAAAACAAACCTGGATCCAGGTACTGGGGTCAACACTGGAAGATCAGAGAAGCAGAACAAGCCACAGCCACCTTACCTCGCCAGTTCCTCAGCTGATCCTGTTTCCTTAAACTGGAAGCCTCTGTGTCCTCATCTGAATGGTTCTCAGCTGAACTGCTGCTCAAAAGCCTAAAAGCTTAACCAGCTCTAGTTTCTGGTCTTCACGCCTTATATACCTTTCTGCTTTCTGCTATCACTCCCTGGGATTAAAGGCTCCCTTTCTGGGATTAAAGGTGTGAGTCACCATGCCTGGCTGTTTCCAGTGTGGCTTTGAACTCACAGAGATCTCTGCCTCCCAAGTGATAGGATTAAAGGTGTGTGTGCTACCATTTTATGGCCTCTATGTCTATCTAGTGGCTGTTCTGTCCTCTGACCCCAGATAAGTTTATTAGGATGCACAATATATCAGGGGACACAATATATCACCACATTTCCCCGTTTTTGTCTAAAATAAGAAGGATTCAGACAAAAACTCCATTATATATATTAACAATGTCTAGTCCAGTAACGTTTGATAAACTTAGACAAAAAATTTCATTACTTATCCTATTTAAAACAAGTAGTTCCTTTTTAAAAGTAGAGTCTATAATTGACCTTTTTATCTTACCATATCCATATTCTCTTTTTTCTTTTCATAATAGATTCAATAATCTACCTTGTCATTTTTATATCTTCCCCTTTTTCTTTCTAGAGTAGATTCAATGATCTACCTCACATAGCCATTAAGCAGAAGTCTGGCAGTGGTAGCACACGCCCTTAATCCGATCACATGGCAGGCAGAATCTCTGTGTGTTCAAGGACACAGCCAAGCATGGTGACACACGCCTTTAATCTCAGTACGAACCATAGAGACCTGGAGGTCTGTATAGACAGGCAGTGACGAGGAAGTCATGTGGTTGGGTTTAGAACCAATGAGAAGGCAGAACAGAAAGGCAATAAAAAGACAGAACACAGGAACCAGGTCTCTCAGGGGAAGGACGGCAGCCATTGGTAAGCTAAAGGCTATTAGCTAGTACTCTGATCTCTTGGGCTTTTAACTTGGTGTTTGGCTCTGTATTTCTTATTTAATAAGACTGTTTAGAATTTCGTCTACAACCATGCTGTTTTATCAGTAGTTTATTCCTTCCTACAGTTAATTTTTTTATATTTTATGTGTGTGAGTATTTTGCCTGTATGTACACCATGTTGGTGCCTAGTGCCTGAGGGGAAGAGAAGGGAGCAATAGACCCCCTGAAACTGGAGTTACAGTGGTTGTGAGCTACCTCCTGGGTGCTAGGAACCAACCCTCCGTCCTCTGCAAGGGCAACAAGTGCATTTACCCATTGAACCTCTTACCCTCTCCAGGCCCCTTGTTACAGTTACTTTTACAAAATGTTTCAGTTGAAGAAAAGGCAAGCGGAGGAAGAATTTGAGCCTGTTCTACAGAGTGAGATCTATCTAAAAACAAAACCAAAACCCAAGACCAAACCAGAAGCTAGCTGGTGGGATGTCTCAGTGGCCATCAGCTCCTGCCATGCAAGCCTAATGACCTGAGTTTGATCCCTTGAACCTACAAAAAGGCAGAAGGAGAGAACTGACTCCACAAAGTTGTCCTCTGACTGCCACACACGAACTATGGCATGTGTGCCCTCTCATCTGGCACGTATGCATGAACACACACACACACACACACACACACACACACACACACACACACACACACATTTTAAAAACAAGTAAAAAAAAAATCTCCCAGGCAACAAACCTCTAGAAATCTGTATCAGTAACTTGATCACACACTTTAAGTCCTTCTTGTGAAGGCTTGCTTATGAAGTCTCTTAAATGTTTGTAAACATACAAATACACACTCTGCCAAGATTCCTTATTACCAACACATTATCATTGGTTTTTTAAAAAAGTTCTGAAGCCTTTCACATTTAATTCTTATTTTTCTGAGCAAAAAGAGATGAAGTGTTGGGAAAAGACTGTTCCCATCCTAGTCACCTGAAGTGAAGACAGATATTGTCCTAAACAATGAGATACTGCCAGAGATTTGGCGTGACTTGAGAGTCACAGTTGCAGACATGTAACTGTATGATGGGATTCTACTGCCCCCTCTTGCAAGTACTTTTAGGGACCTGAAAACTTGAAGGACGTTTATCTTGGACACACACAGTCTAAACATTAGGAAGGGCGCTGCTTTGAAAGGTATCCATTCTTCCCTTGGTTAGATGATGAGATTCAAATCTCTGGGTTTTGAATTTTTTACTGTATTGCTGTTGTGGGGCATGCTCATGCAACCCTGCACACTTGGAGCTCAGAAGACAACTTTGTGGAGTCTGGATGGAACTCAGGTGGCTATGTTTGCTTGGCAAGTGACTTTATCATCTGTGCCATCTTGTTGACCCCTTCCCCTCCAACTTGTTTTTTTTTAAAGTGAAATGTCAAAAATACTTTATAAATATGTAATTATATATATATATATATATATATATATATATATATAGGCAAGTACATGTATTTACTATAAAAATACCTTTATTGAGACCTTGAACTCTTCTGTATTCCTGGTGCATTTATTTATATTATTTTCTTTTTTGTTTTTTGAGACAGGGTTTCTCTGTGTAGTTTTGGCACCTGTCCTGGATCTCGCTCTGTAGACCAGGCTGGCCTCGAACTCACAGAGATCTGCATGGCTCTGCCTCCCAAGTGCTGGGATTAAAGGTGTGAGGCCCCACTGCCCGGCTATTTTCTTTTTTTTTTTTTTGAGACACGAGTTTCTCTGCATAACAGCCCAGACTATCTTGGAACTCGCTTATGTAGACCATGCTGGCCTCCTACTCAGAATCTGGCTGCCTCCCAATATTAAAGGTATGCAGCACCACTGCCCAGCCCCAGCATTTTTAGGAGTATTTGAAATGGCAATTTAGCCGGGCGGTGGTGGCGCACGCCTTTAATCCCAAAACTCGGGAGGCAGAGCCAGGCGGATCTCTGTGAGTTCAATCTCTGTGGCGCCTTTAAAGGCGCCAAAGCTACAGAGAAACACCGCTTGAAAAACCAAAAAAAAAATAAAAATAAAAATAAAAAAAAATAAAATGGCAATTTAAATTTGGATCGCTCACGTTTTGCCATGGAGCTTATTACATCTTACATAAAAGCTAACTTTTCTTTTTTCTCTCTCTCCCCTCCTCTACCTCCTCACCTCCTCCCTCTCTTGGAGACAGATTCTCGATGTAGTTCTGGCTATGTAGACCAGGATGGCCTACTGAGAGCTGAGATTAAAGGCGTGTGCCACTACGCCCAGTTTAAAGCTAGTTTTTCTTAAGTGCTTTTCACGGGTGAAACAATGCAATTTGTACATCTATGTACACACACACACAGAGGCAGACAAATATAATCTCGGTATCTTGCAGATGAGAAAACTAAAGCTTACAGAACTTGATTACTTTGACCCAGTTTACAAGCGGCAGTGCAAGTTTAGGGATTGAGCTGGAATTCCAGTTTCCACTTTTTTTTTTCCCCTGAACTTCCTCTTCCGGTTCCTGCTTTTCCAGTTTTCACTGGAGGCTAGGGCACTAACTACCAGGAAACGGCCCTTCCCCGCCCTCACCCTTTTCCCTCCTCCCTTCTCCACCCGCAGGTCTCCGCCCAGCCTTGGCCAGGGGTTAAGTCCCAGCGGAGTGCGGAAAAACCACATTTCCCAGAGTGCATCGCGAGACGGAGTCCTCCAACCAGAGCTCTCCAGACGGCGCCATTTCTGTGGAGGGAGTGGTGGTGCGGCCTGTGAACATGGCGCTGTTCCCGGCCTTTGCGGACATAAGTGAGGCCTCTGGTGGTGGGACATCTAGGAAAGGTAAGCACCCAAAAAGAGTCGAAAGCGACAACCGATGATATTAATGACAGTTTTTCGGGCCCGGGTCTTGGCCTTTTTCTCGGATTTGTTTATCCATTTGTATCCCAGAGTTCTCCGCGGCGCTGCAAAGCCTTCTGGGTCTTGTCTGAAGCTTGGGGTAAAGGCTCTTTCAGGCACTAAGGTGGTCAAGTTAGGGAAGGGTTAACAAAGGCAGGGTGAAGTGTTGGGTCTGGGGCTAACATTACCATATTTTTGGACCTCAATCTCCTAGAAGCTGCAATAAGACAACTCCATTGCACAGAGAAACCCTTTTGAAACACTTTTAATTGTGGTCAGTGTAATTCTTTTGTTTACTAAACTGTAACCCTCAACAAAGTCTAAGACTGTCTGCTCGTTGCAGCCCATCTAGTTGTCAGCACAGGTTCAAAATATAGAAGTGTTCAATAAATGTGTCCGGAATGTGTGGACGGATAGTGCAACGTGTTGCATGAATGAAACCAAAAACAAACAGTGTAAGTTAGAATGTTAGAAATGTCATAGATGAGCCACAACTAACAGCATCATAAATGGGACGTTCCAAGGTTTTGTAAGAGTTAACTTTGCAGTGATCTTCAAGAGGGTAGGATTTGGACAGATAAGAGCATTCAGGGACCTTCCAAGGCCTATGGAACAGAAGCATGAGACTTATTTAGATAAATGTAAACACAACTATTATTCATAATGAAATTAACTGGAGGATAAGTGCATAAAATATATTTAATACTGAGAGTGTAAGATTCAGTTTGAAGGGCTGGTGGCGCACGCCTTTAATCGCAGCGTTTGGGAGGCAGAGGCAGGTGGATCTTTTGAGTTAAAGGCCTGCTTGGTCTACATAGAGAGTTCCAGGACAGCTGGGGCTACATAGGGAGATTCTGTTTTATAAAAAAACTAAAACAAAAACAACAATAAAATTAACTATATTTTTATATCATATAGCTACCAGTCACTGTTCAGCTTTCTTGAGGTGTCTCCACCTTTTATAATTGGTTTGCTTGTTAGTATCAAAAAGAAATCAGAATTCTCATTGTATTTTACTTTTGTAGACAGGGCCTCACTATGTAGCCCTGGCTGGCCTAGAACTCACAGAGATCTGCCACCTTAGTATTGGGATGAAAGGCAAGTGCCACCATGCCCAGGCACATTACATTTTCCGAATGTACCCCTTAGTTCTCTTTCATTTCTCCTGCTCTCATATTTTTTCAGATGATTTATTTGTTGAGAAAACTGGTTATTTGTCCTGAAGATGTTTCCCACCAAATCTTCATGTGACATGCTTCTTTATCCCATTATTTCCTCTAAATTGATGATTAGATCTAAAGAACTGATGAAATTTAGGTATAATTTTTGTTGTTGTTGAAGATAGCATGTTTGGAGTGCTGCACAAATAGTAAAGTCACTTGAGGAAGATCCAGTCTTTGATTTCAGTGATATTAAGATTAGACAGTGAATTCATTTGTTTCCAACTCTTTCTTTTTTTTTTTTTTTTTGGTTTTTCGAGACAGGGTTTCTCTGTGTAGCTTTGCGCCTTTCCTGGTACTCGCTTTGGAGACCAGGCTGGCCTCGAACTCACAGAGATCCGCCTGGCTCTGCCTCCCGAGTGCTGGGATTAAAGGCGTGCGCCACCACCGCCCGGCCTGTTTCCAACTCTTATCTCTTGGGAAGTTGCCCATTAATCGAACTTTAATTTTTTAAAATTTATCTGCATGTATATCTCTGCATCATGTTTATGCCCAGTGCTCTTGGAGGCCAGAGGAGGGCATCAGATCCTCTGGGACTGAAGTTACAGATGGTTATGAGTCTCCATGGGGGTGCTGGAAATGAAACCTGGGTCCTCTGAAGAGCAGCCAGTGCTCTTGACCACTGAGACATCTCTGCAGCCCCTCCATCACACTTTTATCTAATGATTTTGTGGTGATGGTGTTGATTTTCCTGTGACAGGGTCTCATTGTGGTACCCAGACTAGCCACCAACTTATAATCTTTCTGAATGAACTATAGAGACTGAAAGAGCATAGGTTCTTCTGACTCTAGAATTTGTATTATGAACTGTCTGATTTTTAAAATTATTTACTTTATTTTTGTGTTACAGTGTTGGGGGTCTTGTGATTTAGACCTTATCTTTGCATTTCCTGGGCTGCTTCATAGGATGGGTCAACTCCCAGGAAAGCATCTGCCATCACCACCTTGAGTACCCTTCATTCTCAGCTCTGTTTGCTGGTGCTTTTTGTATAAGTGAGTTTGCGTTCCCAGCTTCTTTGCCAGAAAATGGGGGTTCTGATCAAAATGAAAGGCTTGGCTTATTCTTAAAAGAACAAACATTTTCATTAATATCATTGCTTATTTGTTTGTATCATCTGCCCTAAAAATGTTGTTTGAGAGGGCACCCCTGGAGGGGTGGCCACTCACCTCTGAGTTCACTTAAACAGATGAGAAGCCAATGCTGCTTTGTTAGGACAAGTTACAGAAATGGATGTTGAACTTGGAAATGTTATCCAGTTACAACTGATGACCTGTTTTTAAAGTTTAAGCTTATTCATGACGGTTTGCTCCTCTGCCTGTGGTGGAGCTGAACAAAGGCATTTTCAGTAGAGATGGAGAATAGAGTGCCATAGTAAACTCAGCACAGAGGCATTTTAGTGTTGAGTCCTTGTGATGGGCCGTTACCTTGCTTCTGTCCGAGTTCCCTGAAGGTGTAGGTGCTGTGGGTCCCAGCAGTAGGTAGGCAGGAGGCATGAGTGGCTTTTGTGCAGGATATTTCCCTCTCTCTTTCAAGGTACCTTGCTAGGCTCTTAGCAAGGTCTAGCCTGAGATATCTGTGCTGACCCCAGGGACAAAACGTTTTCCCTCTTCAGCTCCAGATGCTAGCTTTCCTTGCTGCTCTTCTCTGTAGTACATTATACCCTGCTTAGCGATGAGAGAGAGAGAGAGAGAGAGAGAGAGAGAGAGAGAGAGAGAGAGAGAGAGAGAGAATATGTATATGTATATAATACACCCTGCTTAGTGATCCAAGTACATATATATTACACTCTGCTTAATGATCTAAGTGTATATATAATATATTACACCCTATTTAGTCATGTAAGTATATACTTGATTTCTGCCAAGCACCGTAACTTATGAGGTTGTAAGTAACCATTGAAAAGAACTTAGCGGCCAGGCGGTGGTGGCGCACGCCTTTAATCCCAGCACTCGGGAGGCAGAGGCAGGTGGATCTCTGTGAGTTCGAGGCCAGCCTGGACTACCAAGTGAGTTCCAGGAAAGGCGCAAAGCTACACAGAGAAACCCTGTCTTGAAAAACCAAAAAAAAAAAAAAAAAAAAAAAAAAAAAAGAAAAGAACTTAGCATCTGTTTAATAAAATGTCTTTTAATGTTAGATATTTCTGTCTAGGATTCTGTGCAACTAAAATCGAATCTCACAACTCAGGTGTGTTATCTGACTGGCAAGGGTATGATCAGGTATAACCATCCTATGAGCAGGTGCTGTCTTGTCCATTACTGTTTGCCCAGTACCTGGAATTGTGCCTGGGTATGTAGCAGGTCCTCAGTAATGCAATGAATAAATACACAGTTACTGTGAAGAACAGAGGATTATATGCTGACTGCGCTTTATACCTTGAGCGGACTTTTGGAGGAGGTTAGATCTTTTGGATATGAAGATGAAGACAGACTTCACGTCCTCCGTGCATTTTATTTATTCAACAGGTATTTGTTGAGTCGCAGCACTGTGATGGGAGTTAGGAGTGTAGGAGTGGTCATGGCTCCCACCTTCAGGCTGTTACAGTTTGTGAGAGATGGGCAGGGGGAGGAGCTGGAGCTGGAAACGAGGATGGAAGACTTGCAACCACTTGTGTGTTGTTTGCCTGGAAGACTGTATGTATGGACATGTGTGTGTGTGTGTACACATGTAATATTACACGTGTATGGACATATATACTATTATGTGTTCATGGGTGTTTTGCCTGCATGTATATCTGTATCACGTGCATGTCTGCTGCCCTCAGAGACTAGAGGAGGCTGTCAGATCCCTTGAAACTGGAGTTACAGATGGTTGTGAGCTGCCATGTGGGTGCTAGGAGTCAAACTGGGATTCTCTGGAAGAGCAGCTGGTGCTCTTAACCATTGAGCCATTTCTCCAGCCCTGTTTTTTTTTTTTTTTAAATGGCCAGTTTTTAAAAAAATGGGCCTCAGAATCACAGAGATCCGTCTGCCTCTGTCTTCTGAGCTGTGACTGAAGGCATGGGCCACCATACCCTCCTTAATAGAATTTGAGTTGGCTCCAAATATTGTAGGAAGATGGACAAGAGATAATGAGGTCACAATTTGTAAATTGCCCTGACAGCCTTATGTACGTGGCTGGAGAGTTTAGTTGAAATACAGCGTAGTCCCATGGTATGGTGGAGAGCCTTAGAGGAAGAAGGGTACATCCGGCCTTAAACGTGTGCCCTTGGCCACGTGACTCACCTTCTGTGGGCCACAAGCTATTGATCTATAAGGGAGAGGGAGCTGTCCAAGGTGCCCAGCCCTCTGAACACTCAGGGCATCCCTGCTGTTTTTGTTCTGTGTGTTAAACTTCTCTGAGAGGTTTTGTTTGACAATTTGCTTGGTTTTAATAAAAGTTCAAAATCTATCTGTGGACAGCGTGATGGAAGCATCTCTTAAATGCTTCCATTATTGTCACTCCTGACATTTCATGTGTCTTCATTTAATATGCTACCAAAGCCACAGCAAGAACGGCTTGTCTGATCAAAATACCGTTTTCCTTCTGAGATGAAGGTCACACTGAGGGTCTCTGCTGATTTGAATTCGTAACCCAGGAGTTTCAGTTCTTTAGAAAGGACTTCTTTCTGTAGCATGAATCTTAAAGAGTCTTATTAATAAAAAGAAACCCAGGGCCAGGTTTTTGGGGTGAATGCTGAAAGATCAGAGAGACAGAACAAGCCACGGCCACCTCACCTTATCAGTTCCTCAGCTGATCTTGTTTCCTCAGGCTGGAAGCCTCTCAGTCCTCATCCAAATGGATCTCAGCTGAACTGCTTCTCGAAAGCCTGAAAGCCTAACCAGCTCTAGTTCCTGGTCCTCATGCCTTATATATCTTTCTGCTTTCTGCCATCACTTCCTGGGATTAAAGGCTCACTTCCTGGGATTAAAGGCTCACTTCCTGGGATTAAAGGCATGAGTCACCATGCCTGGCTGTTCCCAGTGTGGCTTTAAACTCACAGAGATCTGGATGGATCTCTGCCTCCCAAGTGATAGGATTAAAGGCGTGTGTGCCACCATTTTCTGGCCTCTGTATCTAGTGGATGTTCTGTCTTCTGACCCCAGATAAGTTTATTAGGGTGCACAATATTTTTGGGAACACAGTATCACCACATCTTTCTCAGTGGCTGCATGTGGCAGACCCTCAGCCTCATCCCGAGGAAACCTGACCCGCGGGCACTCTCTGAAGGCCTTTGGAGAGTCCCGTCTTTGTCTTGTGTTTCTTCCCCTGCCATCACAGTTTAGAGTGTTGGTGATGTGAAGAGCCACTGGGATGCGCTGAGAACATCTCTCCCTGCATACTGTTTGTCCCGTCTTTCCCCGCTTGTCCTTTGTTTGTGATGGAATCTGATTGCTGTGGAAATATTCTGATCTCAGTGAGCAACAAGGACTATTTTCCCTTAGCTCCTGCCAGGAATGAGGCCCAAGGGAAAAGAACCAGCCTTAGCAGGAGCATGGAGACAGGAGAGAGAGAGCGCATGAGCAGTTGGTCGGTGTTGACTAAATAGGACCTTACACATGACTCACTCTCTTCAAGCCTGGTTCTACGTCTGTAAAGTACTGGGATGGTACTCCCCCAGAACTGGCTTAGGAGATGTGGAAGATGGAAAGGCCGTCCCCTTGTCCTGGTGTTGGCCTACTGTGCACACTTCGTTAGTTTCTCCTCCTCCCTTTTCTCCTGTGCTTTTTAATATTCCTTTTCTCCTTTGGAATCTTCCCATCCTCATTCCTCTCCTTCCTACACATTATTTGTCAATCGCTTGCTATATGCCAAGCATTGCCCTGGCTGCCGGAAATATGGCAGTAGGTTAGGCAGAGCACCCGTATTCAGGGAGCTGGCATGCTGTCTGTCTCTTTTCATTAACATGCAGTTACCATGAGGGACTAGATTCCAGAATATATAAAGAACTTGTGGAACTCAATAATAAGAGGACCCTATTTAAAAATGGGTAAAGTATTTGAATAGCTATTTCTTCATGGTCCAATGAATGGCCAATATGTAAGTAAAAAGATGTTGATGTTATTGTCATAAGGGAAATAGAAACATAGCCACAATGAAATAATATTCCACCTGCTAGGATGATAATTGGAAAGACAACCACAAGTGTTGATTAGATGCTTAGAAATGGAATCCTCCTGTGCTGTTAATGGGAATTGGATGATGCAGCTATTTGGTAAAATACACAGTCTGGCAGTTCCTCGGAATGCCAACATGGTTTATGATCTGACCCAGCAATTGTCTAAATATCCACCGAGGAGAAGTGAAAGCATTCATGGAGAACTTGTACGTGTAAGTTCTTAGAAGAATTGTTGTAATAGGCACAGAGGAGAAGTAACCCAAGTGTCTGCTGGCTGATGCGTAGACACAACGAGTGAGGTATATCACCAAATGCCGTGTATTTGGCAGTGAAATAGAATGATATAATGATACGTGGCTGTAGCTTGAATGAACCTTGCAAACCAGAAAGTGGAAAAAGCCAGTTACAGAACACCACATAGTGTATGAACTTATTTATATGAAATAAATTTGTATGTACCAAACAGGCAGATCCGTTGAGACAGAAAGTAGATAAGTGATTCCATAAGGCAGAGGAGGGAGGCCAGGGGCATGGGTGAGGAGCAGTGGGGGAGCAGGACACAACGCAGACCTCTGAGGACTCTTCCATGTGCCATCCCATGCTTTTTCCCCTTCCTTTCACAGTTAAGACTTAGAAAGTTAGAAAGGACTCTGTAGAGCTGTAAATTAAGAAATGTAGAAACAGTCATTGTTAAGACGTTAGAGGGACAGAGAGAAGGCTAGGCTGGTGAAGGCGTTTGTCGCCAAGGATGACCAGAGTTCAATCTCCTGATAATGCAATACAAATTATTTAAAAGAGAGTGGGAGCTAGAGAGATGGCTCAGTGGTTAAGAGCACTGGTTGCTCTTCCAGAGGACCCAGGTTCAATTCCCAGTACCCACATGGCAACTCACAGTTGTCTGTAACTCTAGCTCTAGAGTATTGGACACCTTCACACAGACATGCACGCAGGCAAGACACCAATGCACATAAAATAAAAATAAATAAAGCAGTAAAAAAAAGAAGTTAGGAATTATAGATAAGCCAAAGATTTTAAACATTTAATCACACTACTCAGAAGTAATAATGATTAATGTTTATAAATTTTAGTATTAAAGCTCAACATTTTATGTTTTTTTTTGTTTGGTGGTTTTTTTGAGACAGGGTTTCTCTGTGTAGCTCTGGCTGTCCTGAAACTCACTGTAGAACAGGCTGGCCTCAAACTCTTAGAGATGCCTCGTTCTCCTGAGTGCTGGGATTAAAGGCGTATGCTATCACACCTGGCCCTTATATTTTTGTTTCCAAAGAATACTGTTGTAAGAAAAAGTTTGCTCTTGACTACACTAGTGTAGAACATGGAGTGTTTCCTGAGTGGTACACTTTCTTGCTGTATCTTTTTGGATACAGGATCTTGCCATGTTGCAGAGCTGGACTACACACTGTGTATGTAGCTCAGGCTGGACGTGATCTCACGGTCCTTGTCTCTGCCTCTCATGTGCTGGGGTTACAGGCATGTGCTGCCATGGATGACTGACTTTCTAACTTTCAGGAGTTTCCAAATGGAATTTGAGGGCTGGTGAGATGGGGCAGCAGGTGAAGGCCCTTGCTGCCAAGCCCAACAACCTCAGTGTGAGTCCTGGGACCCACAAGGTAGAAAGAGAGAGAGCACTGATTTCCTAAGACCAGTTGCATTGACATGATCAGACACATTAGACAGTGGATAGAATGCATGAAATCTTGTTAACCTTCAGGCCACATTGGGTATGTGACTTTTGTTCAAGCCACAGCCCAATATTACAAGAGGGTTTTAATCTTAAATATTTTAGAATGTGTTAAAGCAACGTGCCCTGTGAAAAATTTTATGGATTCCACTCAGTTTCTGTGGACTGCCCGAGATACTGGCTGATAATGGCTGTAAATGCGGATGCCAGCTGATAGGATGGGTGGTTTCCTGGTCTAGAAGGCCTATGGCACGAATGTCATCCATCTTTTCTCTCTCTCTCTCTCTCTCTCTCTTGCATGTGCAGAATTAGACTGGCTGAGCAACCCAAGCTTTTGTGTTGGAAATCTAACGTCTCTGAGCCAACAAACTGAAGAGGTCACAGCCCTTGCTTCTGAAGGGTCACCACTGACAAGGTACTTGATTGACAGGTGGATTTAGCCTTGTGTACTGTTCATAGCCTCAGTGATGCTCCCTCGAAAACCCCAAGATGAAGAAGTGAATGGAGTTCGTCCTTTTGCTCAGTGACCAGGTCATCTTTGACCATCTTCCCTCCCCTAACTCCTGTGGATTCTGCTCCCCCCTTGGATAGCAGGGGCAAAAGTACATGACACAGTTAGTGCCTGTAATTAGGCCATGAGGGAAATTGCATCATTGTAACTCTCCAGTAACTTCATTGACCTCATTAGTGACCTTAGAATATTGTTAATTTGGATATTTCTTTAGTTTCATTTTCAACACTTAGATAAAAATAGCTGATATAAGATAACAGAGGCTAAAATCTCCTAAGCTCATTGGGGAGCTGGATGACATACATCTTCCCTGACTGTGAAGGAAGGTTTTGTAGACCATTTGACAGAGAAATGTACATTCACAAATATAGACTAGATGGCCTCATTAACATGGTGAAAACCTCGTACTCCACATGCATGGGAAGCCTCTGGAAATGATAGATGATGACCAGGGGGGAGTTCGTAATTGGTACAGTTCTGAGGAAGAAGAACTGTTGTCACCTTTACAAAGAAGGACCGTGACCACAGTTAAACCTTTTTTCCTCTAGAATGTCCACTGGGATAACAACAGTCCTCTAGTAGTGTCGCCAACAGTTTGCTAGAGGGACTGGTAGGTTACTTTTTCCATTACAGCTGTGTACACAGGTTTACAGTGTTAGGATAGTGTCCTTGCCTGTCTTGTTCAATCCTGACGTCTCTAAGGTGAGTTCATCCGGGAAGGTATCGTGTAGTGTAGTGTACGGGCTAGGAGTGAGCGTTCATGCTTCTTTGCACATTATTCATCTGTGTGTGATTTCCCCTACTTGTCTTTTGAAAAGAATCCCAAGGTTGACTTTTCCAACAGGAGTCCTCTGAAGTCAGAACTCTCAGATGAGAGTGACCCTAGCGAGACACTCACCCAGATAAGCCGAAAAAAGAAGAAAGAGAAAAAGAAAAAAAGGAAACATCAGCACCGCAAGAAAGCTAAGAGGAGACATGAGCCATCGAGCAGTGGTGGGTCTGAGTCGGACACAGATTCTGGAAAGGACAGGTCTTCCAGAAGCCTCAAGGATGGTCAGAAGGAATCTGAGAAACCCAGGTGGGCGCTGCTTTCAGATACAGGGGCGTTTTAATTGTGAAGGTTCTTTCTTGATTGTTGCCATAGTTAGACATTTAAATGACTCTTTAATCAGTTGATCAAAAGAGAGGCCTGCTGTGGAGCAGAGACCAGCCTTGAACTCCTGATCTCTCAAGTGATAGGATTATTGGCATGTGCCACCATACCTGTCTTGATTCTGGGACGTGGCATATGTGCCATGAATTGGAGTGCAGGTCCGTGCACTGTGGAGTGGCAGGTTCCACTTTTAGAGAGGAGCAGAAGTGTTGTCGATCCTGGATCACGCATGTGCTGCTTTCTCTTTGGTTAAAGTATCCACAGCATTTGAATACCGACTTGCCCTTTTCCTTTCTTCACATTTCTGTGGAAGCTCTGTGTTGATGATCATGGTATTCCCTTCCATAGGGCTGTTACTTATCTCTATACCCCACTCTGCTATCTACCTTAGAGTCTTACCTGGAACAGTGTAGGTGCTCACCATAGCTTTTCCTCTGCTTAGGTGAATGTCCTGCTCTGTGGCAATGGCTATTAGGTGGTGCAGGCGGTATGTGGTGCAGGTCCCTGGCTTAGGTACTTGTCTGTTGTTGTGATAAAATACCCTGAGCAAAACAACTTAAGGAGGAACAGTTTATTCTGGCTCGTTGTTGAGAGTGTAGCCCATGGTGGCGGGGTGTGTGTGTGTGTGTGTGTGTGTGTGTGTGTGTGTGTGTGTGTGTGTGTTAGGGCAGCAGGAGCTGAGGCAGTAGCTCAGGTTGCATCAGAAGGGAGAGGGAGATGCCTGCTGCTGTTCAGCTCCCTGCTCCCTTTCCTTCGGTCCAGGGCTCAGGCCATGAGTTTCCAGGTGAGTCTTCCCACCTCAGTGAACCTGGTCAAGAAAATGCCTCACAGATATTCCTAGAGGCCACCCAGATCATCTAGATGATTCCATACAGTTGTGTCAGGAGGCTTGTCTCTTAGGTGGTTCTAGAGCTTGTCCATTTGACAGTCAGAGTTAACCATCACACTTCCTGAATTACTACTCATTTAGCTTTTTTTCTTGTGTGTTTAGAAGATAGAAGTCACAATTTTTTTTCTCAAATTGGTTTTTTTCTCAAATGGCACACGCTAAGAACACATTAATTACTGCGTTTCCATACAGTAAACACTAAGATATTAGTGAGTTGTGAATGGCTTTCCATGATGTCAGGAAAGTGGGTTCATGGAGGGTAGCACACCATGTGGGACTCTACTTCAGGGGAGCAAGGGACAAATTCCCCAGAGGTGACAGCCACTAATTGTTCCTTCCTTTGTGGATGCATTTGCTCATTCTGACAGGCTTACCTCCTTTCATTGCCCCTTAGGGCAATAATTCAGAACTGCCAGAGAAAGAAAAGCCAGCAAGATGGAGATTTCAAATAGAGCCCGGGACCAAGTTACTTCTTTTCTTTTTCTTTCTTTCTTTCTTTCTTTCTTTCTTTCTTTCTTTCTTTCTTTCTTTCTTTCTTTCTTTTTCTTTCTTTCTTTCTTTCTTTCTTCTTTCTTTCTCTCTCTCTTTCTCTCTTTCTTTCTTTCTTTCTTTCTTTCTTTCTCTTTCTTTTTTTGGTTTTTTGAGACAAGGTTTCTCTGTGTAGCTTTGCGCCTTTCCTGGAACTCGCTTTGTAGACCAGGCTAGCCTCAAACTCACAGAGATCCGCCTGGCTCTGCCTCCTGAGTGCTGGGATTAAAGGCGTGTGCTACCACCGCCCGGCGGCATTTCTTTTTTTTTTTTTTTTTTTTTTTTTTTTTGGTTTTTTTCGAGACAGGGTTTTTCTGTGTAGCTTTGCGCCTTTCCTGGAACTCACTTGGTAGTCCAGCCTGGCCTCGAACTCACAGAGATCCGCCTGGCTCTGCCTCCCGGGTGCTGGGATTAAAGGCGTGCGCCACCACCGCCCGGCCTCTTTTTTTAAAGTACTCCCTTGTAATAAAATGTTGGAAGACTTTTAAAGTAAGTTAGGTGAGGTAAGGGCAGTGCACTTTAATGTAAAGCCTTGTCACCTTTGGCCCTGTGGCTGTGCCCTTTGCATGGTGCTCTGGAGTGTCTTAGGGCAGGAATAGTTTCCCTAAACAGCCTTGTTTAGGAAATGCCTCTGCAGTTGCAGTGGTGGAGGTTTGAATGAGAATGGCCTCCATGGGCTCCTAGTTACACACTTGGTCCCCAGCTGGTGACAATGTTTGAGAAGGATTAGAAGGTGTGGCTGTGTTGGAGGACCTGTGTCACTGGGGGTGGACTTTGAGTTTCAAAAGCCCACACCTGTAGCATGAATCTTAAAAGTTCTTATTAATAAAAACAAACATGGAGCCAAGTATTGGGATGAACACTGGAAGGTCAGAGAGTCAGAACAAGCCACAGCTAACCTCACCTGGCCAACTTCTCAGCTGATCTTGTTTCCTCAGACTGGAAGCCTCTGTGTCCTCATATCTGAATGGCTCTCAGCTGAACTGTACTGCTCAAAACCTAAAAGCTTAACCAGCCAAATGCTGCTAGTTTCTGGCCCTCACGCCTTATATATCTTTCTGCTTTCAGCCAACACTCCCTGGGATTAAAGGCTCGCTTTCTGGGATTAAAGGCGTGAGTCACCATGCTTGGCTGTATCCTTGAACAGATGGATTTCTGCCTCTGGAATGCTCGGATTAAAGGCGTGTGCTACCACTAGTATCTAGTGGCTTTTCTGTTCCCTGACCCCAGATAAGTTATTAGGGTACACAGTATTTTGGGGAACACAATACGACCACACACACCATGCTCACAGTTAGCGCTCATGCTCGCGCTCTCTCTCTGCCTCATGATTGTTGTCTCACAATGTGAAGTCTCAGCTACTGCCCCCATTCCATGCTCCCTGCCATGATGGTCATGGACTCTAGCCTACTGAAACTGTAATCCCCAATAAACTCTTTCTCCTATAAGTTGCCCTGGTCATGGTATCTCTTCACAACAATAGAAAAGTAACTAAGACAATAGTTACAGACATTTAAATATTTGCATATGTTTGCTTGTTTATTTCCCAGAGCTTCCTGCATAGGACCACTAAGCTGGATCTCTTTCTTTTTTTGTATTTTTTGTTTTAGGACAGCATCTTATTAAGTTGCCCAGGCAGGTCTGGAGCTTATGATCCTCTTGCCTCAACCTTCTGAGTAGCTAGGACTGTATAGGCCTGTGCTGCCAGGTCTGGCTGAAATGAAATATTTCAAAGGAATGCCTGTATCCTTCAGGGTGCTTACTGAGATGGCTTCTCTTCTTGGTGAAGTGTCATTTCATGATTGCTGGTCTTGTTTCATTTTCCAACCCTTCCCCATAGGGAAAGCCCTCTTTTCTTCATGGCCTGTGTGGTTATCTGTATCTGGGTGCCTTTGGTGTCATGAGGGTTTGACAGGGTTAACTTGCGTATTTCTGAGGATGCCAAATGTTTTAAAGTTTTAAAGTTCCTTTCCCATTGTCTGATAGTCAAGGAAGTAATGCTGTTGCTGCTGCTGCTGCTGCTGCTGCTGGACACCACTCCATTTGGCTGGAAGACATTCAGACTCTGACAGAAGTCTTCAGGACAGATAAGAAACCAGATCCTGCCAACTGGGAGTATAAATCTCTCTACCGAGGGGATATAGCAAGGTAACCATTGTTGTAGCCCTGGTTTGGTTGCGCTCTCTCTCTCTCTCTCTTTTCTATTAGAAGTAACGTCTTTCTCCTTTGGCTCGCTCAGCACTGTCTGTCTGTCTTTCTCTCATGGATTCTGTTGCATTTTGCCTGTTGTTGAGTTGTAAAGGCACGGTCTCTTCTATATTCTAAAATGAACGCTTTAGCTGGAAGGTCAGTTTGGGGTAATCTTATCCCTGGCCCATAGCATAGTGCCTGGCCGAGTGGGTGGGTGTTCAGTAAAATGTTTGTTCAGGAATGAATCTAAAAATACCTTATAGTAATTAACTTCGGTAGGGTATCCAGGAACTGTTTGACAGTCTGATCTGTGTGCCATTTGAAAAGGTGGCAAGAGCATTTTTATTTATTCAGCCCCACACATATGCCACTTAACAAATGACATTTGATGGTAATGCCTTTGTCACATTATTTCTAGCAGACACCAGCAGAGAGTCATAAAGTAGGGGTGGCATTTGCTGCAGGGATGAATTGGAACTCTTTCTTGTAATCTGTCAAACGTATTGAAAAATGTGCAGGGTGGTGCATCCCTTTAATCCCAGCTGTTTGTGAGGCTGAGGTATGATTGTCACTCTGAGAGACACCTAGGCAACTTGGGGAGACTTCTGCCTCAGACAGCAACAATGAAGCAAAATTTGAGTGTTTACTGACTCCCTGTAGACAGGTAGGACTTTGTAGGACTTGGGACATAAAGGACAGAGGCGGGACACCAGCTCCCAGTTCCCAGGTCTTGAAGATTTAAGCTCTGAGACCTTGGAGATCAGTTTTTGTTTGTTTGGTATCTGTTTTGAGCTCCCTCGATAGCCCAGGCTGTCTTCACACTCACTGTGTAGTCCAGGCTGTCTTCACACTCACTGTGTAGTCCAGGCTGTCTTCACACTCACTGTGTAGTCCAGGCTGTCTTCACACTCACTGTGTAGCCCAGGCTGTCTTCACACTCACTGTGTAGTCCGGGCTGTCTTCACACTCACTGTGTAGCCCGGGCTGTCTTCACACTCACTGTGTAGCCCGGGCTGTCTTCACACTCACTGTGTAGTCCAGACTGTCTTCACACTCACTGTGTAGTCCAGGCTGTCTTCACACTCACTGTGTAGTCCAGGCTGTCTTCACATTCACTGTGTAGCCCAGGCTATCTTCACACTCACTGTGTAGTCCAGGCTGTCTTCACACTCACTGTGTAGCCCGGGCTGTCTTCACACTCACTGTGTAGTCCAGACTGTCTTCACACTCACTGTGTAGTCCAGGCTGTCTTCACACTCACTGTGTAGTCCAGGCTGTGTCACTCACTGTGTAGCCCAGGCTGGGTGAGTTTCAGCTTCCATGTGTCACTGCCCCTCCTGTGTACTCACGTGACACTCACCTTGAGGAGTATAAACATATAAACAGTCCCGCCACAGTGTCCTTCATCCCAGTATGTGAGGCTGTGTTTGTTTACCTCTTCCTACACCCTCCCTACCTATTTGATTTGATTTGAGCTGAATTCATTTGAATCAAATGTACTTATAATGTCATTCATTGAAGTTCCTAAGTGTGTGTGCGGGTTCTTGCTTCTGCGGTCAAGGGGAGCCAGTAGGTGGTTTGATAAGGATCTTATAGGAAACGTATCTTCATTGCGGGAATGTTGCCTTAATCACATCATAAGTTCTACTCAAGATTCTTGAACAAGTAAGAACTAAGATGTTGAACAATATGAAAGTAGTTAAATTATGCCTCATCCATACAGTAGATTAGTTTGAAGGCAGTAAAAACTATATTCCTGTGGCTGGTGGATGGCTCAGTTGGTAAAGGTCCTTCTGTCAAGTCTAACAACCTGAGTTAGAGCCCTGGGACCCCCATGGTGGAAGTGAGAACTGCTTCCCACAGGTTGTCCACTGACCTCCATGTGTGCACTGTGGCTGCACCCTCCCCGCCCAAATGTAATTAGGGACTGGAGAGATGACCCAGTGGTTAAGAGCACTGACTGTTCTGCTCTTCCAGAGAGGTCCTTTGTTCAATTCCCAGCAACCACATGGTGGCTCACAACCATTTATAATGGAATCTGATGTCCTCTTCTGGGGTACGGATGTACATGCAGACAGAGCACTCATACATAAAACACTTACATAAATAAATGTAATTAAAAATTATTCTTTAAGGGCTGGAGAGATGGCTCGGTGGTTAAGAGTGCTTGCTGTTCTTCCAGAGGACCCAGGTTCAATTCCCAGCACCCACGAAAGAAAAAAAAAAGAAAGGAAAAATTATATTCTTTAAGAGTAATTGTATTGGGAAGTGTGTAAAAACAGTGGGGAGGGTTCAGAGCTATATGATGTGTTAAAAGAATGTGTACATGTGCCTGTATCCAGAAGTAGGTATCTGAAAATAGTGGGACTTTGTGTTCCCTCACATCTTCATTGCTGTAGCAGATGCCCTTGTTACTTATTTTTAGTTTTATTTTATGTGGATGGGTGTTTTGCCTCCATGTATGTCTGTGCACCGTGTGTGTGCAGTGCCCATGGAGGCCAGAAGAAGTTGTCAGATCCTCTGGGACTGGAGTTACAGATGACGGTGAGCTACCATATGGGAGCTGGGAATCAAATTCATGTTCTCTGGAAGAGCAGTGCTCTTAACCGCTGAGCCATCTCTCCAGCAAACACCCCCCACTCCCCCCATTAATTTGTCCTTTGGAACTGAAGAGTCTGTTCCCATCATGGCCGCCTATGGCTGTGAGCTTCTAGCTCTACCAGTAAAGTTGCTCTGCATGTAATTCCATGGTAATTCCTCCTTTCTGCAACCCTTCTATACATTATCACACTGGGTTTTTCAATCTACTCACGTCGCTACTCGAGATGCTGTCACAGTGTTCAGACCTTGCAGGATTTAGGAGAACTTGTGTGTTTGAGAAAACATTTCCCTGAATTGGGATTCCCAGCATTGGAGCAGCGATAGAGGTACAAGGCAAACAGAGAAGGCATCTGGACAGTGGAGGAAGCAAGGAGGCGGGAGAGCCCGGCTTGCCTGGCTGTCTTGGAGCTGACAAGGTGTGGCATCTCTCCCCTATCCTTTCCACACGACATTTTATTTTGCAGGATTTCACTTACATAGCAAAGGTTGGAAGATTTTATACTCATGTACTCCTCCAACATTCTGCCTCTGATACCCCTCATGCTTGCTTCCTTACTGTCTGTCCATCAGCCCTTCTGAAGTTTTGATACATTTCAAACGAGCCACAGCCAGTCCACTGTCTCCTAAGTGTGCATACTAGTAACTAGGATTCAGTAGTTTTTAGGGGTTTTCTTTGGTTTCACATTTACGTGCAGTTCATCTCTAGTCTTGCACGTTGATGAACACCTGCACCCCTGTAACCATGACCCCTGTGGCACCCACACATTTCTCCATGCTCCTCTCCAGGTACCTCACACCCCATGGGTCCAGCAGCATTTGCTTCTGTTATGATTCCCATCCTGTTAGTCTTGTCTGCCTAGAATGTTGTAAGTAGAATTTCACAGCATGCACTCTCCTGTGCCTGGCTTTTTTCACTCAGTGTGGTGTTTCTGAAATTCAGTGTGTGGCATTTGTCAGAAGTTTGTCTCATGTATTATTTATTCCATTATATGGCGTTACTGCTGCTTGTTAAGAGTTCGTCTGTTGATGGCCACTTGGACTCTTTCCAGTCTTTAGCTGCTGCGAATATTTGAGTACAAGTCTTGGTGTAGACATATGGTTTGTTTTCTCTTGGGCACATCCCTCGGACTAGAGTGCCAGGTCACATGGTGTGTGTGTGTGTGTTTAGAGTTTGAAGGTACTGCCACACCTTTCCCCAGCATGAGCACTCATCACTTTTCCATTCCCACCAGCAACAGATCGGAGTACTGCTTACCGCATCTGTGCTGTACATCTTGACAGCTTCAGCTCCCTGGGGTGTGGGGTGTGCCCCAGCCTGGTTTTATTTGGGCATTTCCTGGAGGGCTACTGGTACCGAGTATTTTATGCACTTTTTGGTTCTTTCTCCTTGTGTGAGATGCCGGTTCAGTCTCTTGCCCTGGTTTTAGTTGGGTCATTTGATGACAGTTGTACACAGTTTTGTCAGTCTCTGCCTGCATGTTCTGTAAAACACTTTAGAGCCCAGAAACCTCTTGTCCTTTAGAGTAGAAAAGAACCAAATACAATGTCCTTTGACTCACTTCAAAAGAAAGAATCTTAGACCTCATGCTGCCCTCTAAAGCAGCACAGCACTGGGAAGGGGGACCGATTGACCTGGCAGATAAGTGCTCTGGGTTCCTGGTGTCATTTAAGAGTGGTGTGAAAGGGGATGACAGTCTCAGCCTTACCTGTCACATAAGGCTGTGATAAGCAAGTGATATAATGTGTGTGACAGACCCTCACACAGCTTCAGAGAAATGCATAGTCATAAGATCTAGAAGGCACAGTCTTAAATCCATAGAGGTGTTATCAGCGGGTTGAAGACCAGGGAGAAGTCAAGTCAGGCAGAGTAAGGCTGATGGCTGATCTCTTGGGGCTCTTAGTCTATTCAAGGTGAATGCGTAAGAAGAATTAGGTCTCAGGACGTTCAGTTGTACACAGGGAACAGGACACACATTTTGTCTCAGCTGCTTGTTCTCTTTCTAATCAGGTACAAGAGGAAAGGAGACTCCTGCCTGGGCATTAATCCTAAGAAACAGTGCATATCTTGGGAAGGGACTTCTGCAGCTAAGAAGCATTCACACAAGCCCTTGGAGCGCTATTTTACCAAGAAGAGTGTGGGATTAATGCGCACTGAGGGGATTGCTGTGTGTAGTAACACTGAGCCCCCTTCCTCTGAGCCAGGCACATTTATCCCCGTGAAGGACTCCGCTGATGTGGCTACCCCTGTTGCAACATGGCTGAATCCTCTGGGGATTTATGATCAGTCAACTACACAGTGGTTACAAGGACAGGGTCCACCAGAGCAAGAATCAAAGCAGCCAGACTCACAGCAGGACAGGGAGAGTGCTGTTCTCAAGGCCAAAGTGGAGGAGTTTAACAGAAAGGTGCGGGAGAATCCTCGGGATACTCGGCTGTGGATGGCATTTGTAGCTTTCCAGGTAAGTGTCACTGGCCTGGTTCTCTTACTTTGAAATGGAATTCTGATTTTACTCTGTAGCATCCATCCATCCATCCATCCATCCATCCATCCATCCATCCATCCATTCATCTATCCATCTAACCATCCGGTGGTACTGGGGATTGAACTCAGGATCTTACATATGCAAGCATTCTACCACTGATCTCCCAAGCTCTTCTTTGTTTCATTTTGAGCTAAGGTCTAAGTTGCCCAGGCTGGCCTTGAACTTGCCATCCTCCTGCCTCTGCCTCCAAAGTAGTTGGGATTATAGGCGTGCACCACTACCTACACTTGGTCCTGTCCTTAGCACTTTGAACTGCTCTGAAAAAGCCTGGGCCTGGTTTCTTGTTGGTTGTAGCCTTTGACCTGAGCTTGCTCAAAGTCCAGTGAGGAAGCCCAACCCTCTGAGAAGTACATGCATAGTGTACATACATACCTACATACATACATACATACATAGAGTAGGAATGCTGTGTGGTTATCTGGGAATGGAGTAAAACTTGAATAGAATCTTTCTTTTTTTTAGTAGGGGTTGGGGTGTGGGGCTGTGGTTGGAGGGGTTGGGGATGAGTGTAGGGTGAGTGGCTGTAGGGTTGATGCTGGGATGGAACCCAGGTCCTCACATGCTAGATAAGCACCGTATCCCTGATTGGGATCTCAGCTCAGGAGTGCAATTTTGAGAGAAGTGGCTGAGGACAAGGCATTCCTGAAGTGCAGAGTCCACACAGCGAGGGCTGCTCAGGGTCACCTCCCTAGAGGCGGGTGCTCCTGCCCTAGCGCACACAGCTGCGTCTTGGTCATTGGTTTCGTTTTTGAGTAGTTGGTCGATTGTGGCTGTTTGATTGGTAAGATTGGTTCTGCCCTGTTCGTGCACTATGCTAGTTACTGATGTATAAATCTGTGTTAAGAGCCACACAGACGGCTCAGTGGTTAAGAGTACTAGCTGCATAATCATGAGGACCAGAATTCGGATCTAAGTACCCATATAACAAGCAAGACATCTGTGTATACCTGTGACTCATTTCTAAGGGGTGTTTGTGTGTTGTGTGTATATGCGTCTGTCTGTCTGTAGAGAAAAGCAGTTTGCTGGAGAGATTCTGCCTTAGGAATAAGGCAGAGTATGATAGAGGACAGCTGACACCCTCTTCTGTTCAGCTGTTATACACAGGCATGTGTGCCTACGTACATAACATAGGAACACACATGCACAAATAAATAGTAATAAGTGACTCTTTTTTTTTTTTTTTTTTTTTTTTTTTTTGGTTTATTGAGACAGGGTTTCTCTATGTAGTTTTGGTGCCTGTCCTGGATCTCACTCTGTAGACCAGGGTGGCCTTGAACTCAATAAGTGACTCTTAAAACCCAGAATGACAAGGACAGATAGTTCTGTCTGGAGATATAAAGGCAGAATACACCAGGTGTCACAGGCACCCAAGGAACTGTGTGTTTACTAAAAGGAGTTGTCGTAAGAGGTTTATCAATAAAATCTCACTAGTAGCTCGATTTGAAAGCCGGGAGCCCACTGGGAGTCATGCGAGCTGAGCACTGTTGAACTGAGGAGCACATGCGTGTACTTTGCATTAGTAAGCTGTTGTTCTTGTTGTTGAGGATGAGGTCATGAGGGGCCCTGGCCTGTATGCCCTTGAGGAAGGAGAGCAGGAGAAGCACCGGAAGTCCCTGAAGCTCCTCCTGGAGAAGAAGCTGGCCGTGCTGGAGCGGGCCATTGAGAGCAACCCGAGCAGCGTGGACCTGAAGCTTGCCAAGCTGCAGCTGTGCGCGGAGTTCTGGGAGCCCAGTGCGCTGGCCAAGGAGTGGCAGAAGCTCCTCTTCCTGCACCCCAACAACACGGGCCTATGGCAGCGCTACCTCTCCTTTTGCCAGAGTCAGTTTGGCACCTTTTCTGTGTCCAAACTCCACAGTCTGTACGGCAAGTGCTTGAGTACCTTGTCTGCTGTTAAGGACGGTAGCATCTTATCCCACCCTGTGCTGCCAGGCACGGAGGAGGCCATGTTTGGTAAGGAGATAAACAGAAGTGCTTGTGTGGGAGGGCTTTGCTTTTGTTTGGCTTTATGCTTATTTTAGAAAGGTCTGAATTGTCAGAGCAGATTTTTTATTTCAAGCATTACCACTCTGCCTAATTATAAGAGTGGGTAGGTAGGTGCTAGAGCCCATCCAGCTCACTGGGTAGGAGGGTAGGTAAGGTGCTAGAGCCTGTCCAGGTTACAGGGTATATGGTTAGGTAGGGGCTAGAGCCTGTCCAGCTCACAGGGTACATGGTTAGGTAGGGGCTAGAGCCTGTCCAGCTCACAGGGTGGGTGGGTAGGGATGTCTGTCGGCTTCCAGGGTAGGTGGGTGGGTAGCATGTTAGAACTAGCAGAGTTAGAAAAAGATGACTGGACACCTTTTCTATTTATTCACCAAGTAAACTTGTTCCAGTCTTAATTGCTTTGGCTGCCAGTGGTCTTACCTGTTGAGACCCCCAGTTATAGGGTGCCTGGCAGTAAGTACATGAGTACTTACTACATACAAGTAAGTGACTGGAATTAAATGTTAGTGTTTTTGGTGTGTCCCTCAATGATTTTGGCAGTTGTGAGGTACACCAGGCAACATCTTATGTAGTAGGTGGAGCTTCACTCTTCAGCTTGGGTTCTGGATTTATCCTTTATTGTGACAGTGTGCAGATTCTGATCTGGAACAGTGTGCACATTTCTGAACCTGTTTGAGCTTGTTCCTTATCAGGAGCAGTAGGCTAACACACTTGCTTTACGAGACCATTGTGACCATGAAGTGAGATAACGTATGATGTACCTGCATGTGACAAGCATTTATTTCATTGAACCTTCGTTATTAAGAATTAATTAGGGGGCTGGAAAGATGGCTCAGTGGTTTAGAGCATTTGCTGGTCTTCCAGAGGACCGGAGTTCAATTCCCAGCACCCACATGGCAGCTCCTAACTGCCTGTAACTCCACTTCCAGGTGATCTGACACCCTCACACAGACATATTTGCAGTGTGCATGAAATAAAAATAAATAAATGATATTTTAAAAAAGAGTTAATTATCATTAACATCTAGAGACACAGATGTATTGATTGCTGTAAAAATAATAAGCATTTCCCACACTGACAGAGAGTCTTGTATTTGGGGCTAGAAGGCATAGTTCCATGCATCCATGATACCCTAGGTTTAATCCCTAACACCAAGACTAAATAAACGACAGGGACTTTCCATTTGAAAACTATCTGATTTGATATTATTCATGATATGCTTTCATAGCTTAAAGCTACTTAGTAAGTGGAATTAACCCACCATTTAGATGAGCTGATTAGGCTGTTCACTCTTGGCTGAACATATGGTGAATAATGCCACCTAGTGATGGACTGAGTTCAGCTCTTTGCCATTGCTCTTATAACAGTGAGCTTTGAGTACTGGAGGGCTAACATTCAGGCCTGCCTTTTAGCTTATTTTAGAATATATATATATATTATATATATATACATATATGTATATATATATATTTATATACATATATGTGTATATATATATAATGGTTTTGTTGTTAATATTTGTGTTTTGTGTAGTTTTGTACAAAAAATAGAAAAGCTACACTTTGATTTAGTATGTTATTAGTCCTTTTCTTTGTTTATTTAAAAAAAATTTAAGCTAGGCATAGTGGTGCACACCTTTAGTCCCAGCACTAGAGAGGCAGAGGCAGGAGGATCTCTTGAGTTTGGGGCCAGCATGTCTATGGAGTGAGTCCGAGGACAGCAAGGGTTACACAGAGAAACCCTGTCTCAAAAACCAGAAACAAAAAATAGACTTTTCAGGTTTATTTTTATTTATGTGTGTGTGTGTGTCTGCACATGTGAACAGGTACCCGAGGAAACCAGCATAGGGTGCTAGATCCTCTGGAAGTGGTAGTCAGCTAACATGGGTGCCAGGAACTGAACTCAGGTCCTCTGGAAGAGCAGCAAGTGCTCTTAACAGTTGCGCTGTCCGTCCAGCCTGTTAGTCCTTTGAAATCAGGACACTGACGACACCGTGGAGGTGTTGAGTTGCGTTTTGAGAAATGACGTTTTCTCCTCCGTCTTATCAACAAGACCTCTCCCTTTTGCTCCTGTGCGCAGCCCTCTTCCTTCAGCAGTGCCACTTTCTACGGCAGGCCGGCCACGCAGAGAAGGTCATCTCTTTGTTCCAGGCCATGGTTGACTTCACCTTCTTCCAGCCTGACAGTGTGAAAGAGCTGCCCACCAAAGTACAGGTAGGGCACACTCTGTCTCTCCCAGAAATCCTCCAGTGACCAAGGAGAGTCCCTCCACGACAGCAGTGGGATGTGCTGGCCAGATAAATGGGGACCCCTGCCCCCAGATACAAAGTCCACGGAGAGGCTCGCTTCCTCCCTACCACCCCTGTTTGAGTGCAGCCTTGTCGCCACAATTTCGCCACCTTGAGCCGCATGTCACTTTCTCTGTCTCTTCTGGGTTGTGTTGCTACCTATTCATTGCCTAAAGTCTCTACTTGAACTATGAACAAAGTTCCACATGGGCGTTTGGTCAGCAGTCCTCATCACGAAGGGGTTCATCTTTAGTTAGGTGACCAGACATTTCCAGTGTTCACTCCATGTGGGAACGTAACCCAACGTAAGAGCTGTGCGGCTGTGAAAAACAACCACTTCTCTCTGTCCACTCTCTGCTTTGGGAAAGGGGCTGTGGGCAGGTGGTGAGAACATCTGGACTCAAGGTGAGCCCTGGGAAGAGTGTTTGAGAAGGTCTCATGTGAACTGCCAGTGCAGACCATTTTTTTTTTTTATCATGATGCTACCTTTAGACAAAGTTGGGTTAAAGAGTTACACCTGCGGCAGTGATGGCGCACGCTTTTAATCCCAGCACTCGGGAGGCAGAGGCAGGCGGATCTCTGTGAGTTTGAGGCCAGCCTGGGCTACAGAGTGAGTTCCAGGAGAGGTGCAAAGCTACACAGAGAAACCCTGTCTTGAAAACAAACAAACAAACAAACAAACAAAAGAATTACGCCTGTTAATACTAGTACAACTAATTTTTAATTAGCCTTTATATAAAGCAATTGAAAAGTGTGCTGTGAGGCTTTAATTCTGTGCTGTGCTTCAGCAGTGCTCTGGGTGCTATGGTCAGGCTCTGAATCCTCCTGTCTTCCCCTCTGCTGAGGCTCTTGATCTGGGATGAGAACAGTTTCTGCTCATGATGGCAGGGTTTCAGGGACCCCTGCTCTGCTGTGTTCAAGCCCCCAGCCATGCCTGGAGGTGTTGAGTCCCAGCAGCACAGTTCCCTAAGCATCTGCATGCAGCTCAAGTAGAGCTGCCTAGTCAGTAGGGTTGTACATTTCCCCTCTAGCCGGGAGAAGCCATCACCATAAATGTACTAGTATAAGACAGAACAGGGAGAGCCTGTGACACTGGTCTGTTCCAGTAGAATAAACAAGCTTATTATAAACATATATCATACTCTTAAAAAATCAGCCTTTGCTTGTATACATGGTTTATTTATTTCTTGCTGTACTGGGAATTGAACCCAGGCCTTTACAGTTGGTAGGCATTGAGTTTTTGTTTCTTTTGATTTTAATGACTGTTTCAAAAGCCAGTCTGTAGTCTTTCCAGCCCATTTCCTGTGGGTGATTGACACTCATTTGCTATCTAAGGCTGGTGTCAGCACACTCTGCCCTGTGACCCTCATAGGGGTTGTTCCCCTCAAGGCATGTCCGGCACCTGTCAGCCTATGATGTGCTCCCCAGAAAATTGCTTGTCCTCCAAAGGTTCCTTGAGAAAGTTTTCAGTAGAGTAGATTTTTGGCTGCCTAAAGTACTGTTGCTAGTCGATAACAAGATCAGGAACAGGATGAGTTCCTGTTCAGTGTCCATTCATTCTGTTCCTGGGGATGCCTGCCTGCCTGTAAGGTGCTTTACACACTTCAGATCTCATGTCTAGTGACAGCAGGGCCCAGCCTTCAAACGCAGATGGCTTCGTGCCACAGGTACCTCCCTCCACACATCTGTGCCCAAGGCATATATTGAGTTCTGCTGTGGGCTGAGCTAGATGATAGGATTAAGGGTGAGAGGAGCCTGCCCGCAGTGGTTAGACTGCACCGGCGGGGTCACAACTGGGAAACGCTTTCCTACTCACTGCAGACCCTTGTCATCAGACCTTGACCAGCCTTTCATAACCTGATCTTAGAAGTCACCGAGTCCAGCCCACACTTTAGAGCCATATACCAAGGGTAGAGTAATGGGGCTCTGAGGCTGCCTGCTGAAGTAATTCCTTTTTCTGCTTTGCTGTGCATATGGACTAAACATTGGATGTATGATGTTTTAGAGGTCCTGTGATCCCCAGATAGCCACCTGTGCTTATTTGGCCTGATGACTCTGGAGTCTCGCTTGTGGTTGGCCTAACTTCTGTTATTTAAACTTGAACAGGTGGAGTTCTTTGAACCCTTCTGGGACAGTGGAGAGCCCCGTGTTGGGGAGAAGGGAGCCCGAGGCTGGCGGGCATGGATGCATCAGCAGGAGCGTGGCGGCTGGGTGCTTGTCAACCCAGGTGAGTGCTTCCAGGAAGTTAGGGGCATGCCTTCTCTTCTGGGATTAGGTTTTCCCCTTCATGATCATTTCTCTGTAGAAGCTGCTTAACTGAGGCGGCTTAAGAGCACTGTACAAGCATCGGAATGTCAGAAGGACTTAACCAGACCCCATGGACTGCTGGAGCACCCAGCTCCCATTCCCAGCATGCAGTACTCTGAGCATCTGAGGGCCGGAGGCTTCCAGAAGAAGGGCTTTTCCAGGCTGCTCTTGAAGTAGCTAGAGTGTTGCTAGCCTCCTACTTCCTACTCTTCTGGGTATAGATTTAAGCCATTTTGCAGTGTTCAGACTAACAAATTCTTGCCTCTTTTAGGGACCTGAAAAACAGTATTAACTACCGTGTGCATAGTTGTCCTTCTGTCTGACGCCAAAGTGCTTCCTAGGTTTAGACTTCTAAAGAGCCGGCCAGGAGGAATCCAAGGGGACCACTGGTTCCCAGTCTCCTAGCCACAGTTTCAGTAACAGGAATGGGGCGGGGCTCAGTGGAGAAGAAGGTGCTTAATCAGAAGCCAGGTAGAGCTGGGCAAGACGGCATGCATTGGGGACCTCGTTTCCTACTTAAATTATTAGGACTTCCTTTGATTTTTAGTTCTGAAGTACTTGTAGGTGTGCATGAAACTGAAAAATGGAGAGTGTTTGTGCCCCCTGTGTCCAGAGGGCACTCAGATTTTACCAGTTTGCATTTCTGTGTGTGTGTACGTGTGTGTAGATATGTGTATGTGTGTATACGTGTGTCTGTGCACACATATTCATGTATATGTGTGTATACATGTGTGGTGTATGTGTGTGTGTGTATGTATGTGTATATATCTGTGTGTGTCTGTGTGTGTGTACGTGTGTGTAGATGTGTATGTGTGTATACGTGTGTCTGTGCACACATGTCCATGTGTATGTGTGTATACATGTGTATGTGGGTGTGTGTATGTATATATGTGTGTGTATATATCTGTGTGTGTCTGTGTGTGTACGTGTGTGTAGATATGTGTATGTGTGTATATGTGTCTGTGCACATATGTTCATGTATATGTATGTATATGTGTGTGGTGTATGTGTGTGTATATGTGTATATGTGTGTGTATATATCTGTGTGTGTGTGTGTACGTGTGTGTAGATAAGTGTATGTGTGTATATGTGTATCTGTGCACACATGTTCATGTATATGTGTGTATGCATGTGTGGTGTATGTGTGTCTGTGTGTGTGCTTATGTGTGTGTGTCCCAGGCAGTTTCGTCACTTGATTAGCTTTGTGCAGTCTTCCTCACAGTCATGACACAGAACTATTTCGAGACTTCAGGGCTTTGTTTATTGTGCCACTGTTATTTAGCACATTGTCCTTACCCATAGCTACTGAACGCATGGATCTGTTCTGATATATATTATAAATGGAATCATTATTAGTGTGTGTGTGCATGCGTGTGCATGTTACATGTATGTGTGTGTGTAGGTGTGTATGGGTGGTGCTGGCTTAGGCATGCACATGTGTGGAGGTCCTCTGTTGCTTCTCACCTTATTTTAAGAGACAGTTTGCCACTGGATCTACAGCATCCCACTTTGTCTGGACTTGCCGTCCAGCAAGCCCCAGGCTCACCTGCTTCCTTCTCTTTTCCCCGACCCCATTGATGGGTTACGGGTGCATACTGCCATCCCGAGTGCTGGTGATCACAGGCAGTGAGCCCTTCGCCCACCAAGCCGTCTCCCCAGCTGCCATACAACTTGAAAAAAAGAGTTGCAAAGTAAAATAGAAGATTTACCATGGTAACGGCTCTTCAAAATGCACTTCAGGGCGTTAAGTGTATTTACATGGTGCAGAGCTGTTCCCGGCTGTTCACTGTTTTCCAGCTGAACTAGTCTTGGTTATCATCATCCCTTCCCTGAATCCTCTCCTCCCCTGGCAGCTACAGTTCTACAGCGAGTATCAGTTGCTGACTTCAGGAACCTTCTGAAAGAGGAGTCACATGCGTGTCCCTGTGTAGCTGGCTTCTACTTCTAGTGTGTTTGGGAGTCATCTGGGTTATAGCATGTGCCAGAATTTCCTTTCATTTTAAGTTTGTATTATAAATCCCTGTGTGTGTGTGTGTGTGTGTGTGTGTGTGTGTGCCACATTTTGCTTATCCATTCTTCCTCGGATGGATGCTTGGGCGCATCTTTGGTGGTTCTTAGTGGTGCTGCTGACTGACGCGTGTGCCCTGACTGACTCCACTTCCAGTCCTTTAAGGTATACATTCAGAAGTGGAATTGCCCCGTCATGTGACAGCGTTTTAATTCTTTGAGCTGCCGTCTTGTCTTTTACAGCTGCTAGCACCATTTGAGGTTCTTACCACCAGGTCCAGGTTCTCCATCTCCGCAGCGTCACTTGTGTTCTCAGAGGGGACTTTGTTTAGCTCAAGTCCCTGGGGCTTGTTCATGTTATGCTGAGCACGAGTCTGTGATGTAGATAAGCCACAGTTTGTGTTCTTCCCCTAAGAAATCGAGGCCATTGTTTTTGGCTGTGATGAATAGGGCTGCCTTGAACACAGATGCTGAGGTCTTATTTGCTTGCATTTGTGTGTGGGTGTGTGGACCTCAGTTTTCACCTTTCTGCAGTTGTGGTGGGAGCCTGTTTGTTAGTTTATAAGATGGAGCCAAACTTTTTCTGGATGTGGTCATTCCATTTTCCTAAGCCCTAGAAATATTGGGCTTTGCAGGCAACTGAGGCTTCTTTAATACTGCATGTTCAGACTTAGGAAACAAAGTGAAATACATTGTTGGACATCCTAAACTTAGTTTTTAAATCAAACTATAGTGATAAATCATAATGAAAAATATAAGGCCATTGGCTAAGCATCAGATGTGTTAACCAGTGCAGTCATTAAATTCCATTTGTTCAAAATAATTACCTCTAGCTAGCTATTCTTAAAGTGCATTGAAATGAAATGGCATTAAGAATTCAGTGAGTCACATGTAGGTGGTGGCAGCATTGGCACAGACAGTGGTTTGGTCATCTCAGGACGTTCTGTTGGGCAGTGATGTTCTAGAATCCATTCTCAGTTGTTTTTTTTTTCTGTGAAAGCATTGAAAACACCACTGTTCCATCCTTTATCTGCTTGTTTTTTCTGGGACTCTCCCTGAGTCCTTGAGCCAGGGAGGCAGCGTGGTTGTTCTGTCTGTGTGCCGCATGCCCAGGGTAGCTGGCACAGAAGACCGGTGGTGATGGTGGGTGTATTTCCTGCTTCAGGGAACTAGATGTTTCCTTCTTATCTAGATGAGGAGGAGGAGGAGCCAGAAGAGGATGACCAGGAGATAAAAGATAAGACTCTGCCCAAGTGGCAGATCTGGCTTGCTGTTGAACGTTCTCGAGACCAGAGGCATTGGCGGCCCTGGCGCCCAGATAAGACCAAGAAGCAAACGGAGGAAGACTGTGAGGACCCCGAGAGACAGGCATGTACCCTTCACTACAGCAGAAGTGTTCCCCCCTTCCTCCCTCCCTCCCTCCCTCCTCCCCTCCCTCTCCCTCTGTCTGTTTGTGCATGGTAGCCAGAAGAGGACATCCTCTCCTATTATTCCCTACCTATTCCTTTGAGGCAGGGTCTCTCCCTGAACCCAGGGTTCTCAAATTTCTAGGCTAGGCTGGAAGTCATCAAATCCCAGTGACATTATGTCTCCGCCCTTCTGGGATCTGGGGTTTTAGGAGTGTGCAAGCCTGCTGTCTTGTTAAGTAGACGTTCAAGACCTGAACTCTGATCTCATGGTTTTGAACCACTGAGCCATCTCTCCAGCCCCCAGGACATGTGCTTTCCCTCGGTGGATGGGGAAGAGCTAGTGCTATACTTCACTTACGTCAGGAACTGATCTGGTGCTTGCTGCTCTGGGTAGGGGCTGGCATCTCTGGAGATTTGAAATAAAGGAAGATGTGCTATTTTGTTTGTTTGTTTATTTATTGTTATATTTTCTGTTGAGAGTCTGTAGCCCAAGCTGGTCTTGAATTTTGATCCTCCTGCCTTTAGACTCCTGAGTGCTAGGATTACAGGGATGTGCCACCACTCCTGGCTAAGAAGTGCTTTTTTGAAGCCTGGAATCGATGCAGTTTTTACAAGATACCAGTTCATTGTTTGGCTTGTAATGCGATGTGTATGAGGCTCTTGGGACCCTCCCTGCAAGTGAGGGGCCTTGAGGGGGCGAGTGGCTCTTGCTCACTGCTGGTCCCCTGTGTCTACAGGCTGTCCTCTGGCTAGTGCTCAGGTAGTGAGAGCTAGTGGATGCTGGAGAGCTACCGGAGCATGCAGGCCTCAGTGCTGGCAGCATTTGAGGTGGTGGTGAAAGGATGGAGTTAGGACCCAGAGAGTAAGGGTGGACCAGAAGAAGCAGCCTCTGGTGAAACCTCGGCAGGCCTGTAGCGGGGAGCAGAGAGCCTGGGAGCCCTCAGGCCCCTTTGCCAGTTGAGCTACCTACCGAATGTTTAAAGGGAGGGTCCTTGTTTTGGTGCTTGAGGATTTCCTAGAGTTCATAGTCTAGCTGATTTCTAGAGCAGACTGGGCAATTTCCTGTCATTTTGCATTTTCTCTGTCAAAGCCCTAGGGAGAAAAGCTTTTGGATGAGTCGATGGTTCAGTCCATTGAATCCTGGGCAGTCCAGTGTTATTGTGCTTGTACCTGACTTCCTCTACCAAGTGGCAAAGAAGCCAGTCAGTGTGAAAGCGCCTGAGATAGGATCGTGTCCTCGGCTGTGGGTTTTGAAGTGATGTACGAAGTCACCGTGAACACTTACAGCTAGCATCAGGCTCTTAATTGCTCTTTACACAGTCCATTGCTTCTGCTCTCTCCTTACCGTGTACCTGTTTATTTGTCTTTGAGCAGTTTTCATTTTTTGAAGCAAATTTCTAGAAAGAAACTACAAATAGTAAGTCTCCCACCCTAAAGTCAGAGGTCTCTGTAATTGTTATCTGCCAGTGTAGCTAGAGTTGTTTGCTTCCAAAGTCTAGATTTTCTGTGAGTCCAGCAGGTTGCTTTGGTAACTGTTGGCTTCAGCCTATTGGTCTTTCCCTTTTTCCCATGGTATGCACGAGTTCTCAATGGCCCCTCCAGACTGCAGCTCTGTTCCTCAGCCCCTCATGCTGCCTGGGGTCCAGGCTGCAGTTCTGTTCTCCAGCTGCTCACGGTGCCTGGGGAGCCTCTTGATTCTTTGTGTTTTGTAGAAGACCTAGCTGCTGTCTCTTAAAACTTGCTTTACTTTGGCTGACGCTGGATTAGTACATCTGTGTAAAGAGCCGTGCCACTGTGACAGCTCCTGTGTCTCACTGGCTGCGTCTCCTCTCCTGCAGGTGCTGTTCGATGATATTGGACAATCTCTGATCAGACTTTCCAGCCCGGGTCTTCAGTTCCAGCTCATTGAGGCCTTTTTGCAGTTCTTGGGCGTGCCTTCCGGCTTCCTGCCTCCAGCCTCCTGCCTCTACCTGGCCATGGACGAGAGCAGCGTCTTTGACAGTGAACTTTATGATGAGAAGCCCTTGACTTACTTCAACCCTTCGTTTTCGGGCGTTAGCTGTGTTGGCTACATGGAGCAGTTGGGCTCTCCTCGCTGGACCAAAGGCCACAGCCGAGAGGGCGAGGAGTTTGTCCGCAACGTCTTCCACCTTGTGCTGCCTCTGTTCTCAGGCAAGCGCAAGTCTCAGCTCTGCCTCTCCTGGTTGCGGTATGAGGTTGCCAAGGTAACTAGTTGTCTCCTCCCTCATTTCATGTCATGTCTCAGGGGATCGCAGGGGCTCCAGAAGCCTCCCAGAACCACTGTCACAGAACTTCCTCCTTGAGTGGCCCTTGCAGGCGCCTCAGATGTGGAGGAGCAGCAGGAGACAGGCCAGTGCTTAGTGGCCAGAGCTGTGTGTTGTCTGCGATTATCCAGGCACTTAGTGCTAAGAGCCAGCGTCAGCCTAAGCAGGGTTAGAGGATCTGGGGCGTCTTAGGACAGGAAAATAAGCTGCTTATCCTAATAGCTGTCAGCGCAGCGAGGTCCCAGACTCTGCTCTGCCCTCTGCTGGCCAGTGTTAATACTAACTCTTACGGATGATGTGCTCTCAATTCATTTCTAAAACATACATGTCCTTTGATAATTTCATACACAAATACAGTGTATTTGGATCATAGCTACAGAGTTCCCCCGCCCAACTCTTTGAGGAACTCCCGCCCCACTTCATGCCTTCCGTTTTTTAATATGTAAGTCCTCAAACTATCTGTGGCTTACACACAGCAGGTTGTATGGGAGTTGTGTCTTTGGAAAGTGTCCTTGACTGGATGATTGAGTCATTAGAAACATGGAAGAGAGATGTGGGCTCAAGGTGTAGTTCTTCATTTTCCACTCAGTGAGCTCTTGCCTTTTGGACAAAAGAGAAATGTGGCCCATCTCTGGAGATGAGCATTTGGAGAGGGTTGGGCCTGTTTGTTGAGAATTCAAGTGAAAACCTTGTCTGTTCATGCTGGCACCCCGATTTCATTGCTGGCTCAGGGGGCTGGTGTCAGCCAGATCTGACAGAGGAAGTGTGGACTGCTGCCTCGCCAGTGCCTCCTCAGCCTGACAGGACAAGGGAGTGCTTGGGGGACCCAGCGTTGTTCTTTTCTTTTTGCTGTAGGTCATTTGGTGTCTACACACTAAAAAGAAGCGATTAAAGTCTCAGGGAAAGAACTGCAAAAAACTAGCTAAGAATCTCCTTAAAGAGCCAGAAAACCGCAACAACTTTTGCCTCTGGAAGCAGTATGCACACCTGGAGTGGTTGCTTGGCAACATAGAGGATGCCAGAAAGGTGTTTGATACAGCACTCAGCATGGCAGGCAGCAGTGAGCTGAAGGACCGTGAACTCTGTGAACTCAGTCTGCTTTATGCCGAGCTGGAGATGGAACTGTCGCCTGACTCGAGAGGAGCCACCACAGGCCGGGCTGTCCATGTGTTAACGCGACTGACCGAGAGCAGTCCCTATGGGCCCTACACTGGGCAGGTCATGGCCACTCAGGTTCTGAAAGCTCGAAAGGCTTATGAACACGCTCTGCAGGACTGTCTGGGACAGACTTGTGCCTCTGACCCAGCTACCGCAGAGTCCTTGGACTGCCTGGGTAGCTTGGTCAAATGCTTTATGCTTTTCCAGTATTTGACTGTAGGGATCGATGCTGCTGTGCAGATATATGGACAGGTGTTTGCCAAGCTGAAGGGCTCTGTTCTCCCAGAAGGTCCTGGGCCAGAGGGCAGCGCCAGCTCTCAGAGTTTGAGCAGTGTTCTCGAAGCTGTTACCCTGATGCATACAAGTCTGCTGCGATTCCACATGAACATTAGTGTGTACCCTCTGGCTCCACTCCGAGAGATGCTCTCAGAGGCTCTCAAGCTATATCCAGGCAATCAGGTTCTCTGGAGGGCATATGTACAGATTCAGAATAAGTCCCACAGTGCTAACAAGACCAGGAGGTTCTTCAACATCGTCACCAGGTCTGCCAAACACTTGGAGCCTTGGCTGTTTGCAGTTGAAGCCGAGAAGATGAGGAAGAGGCTGGTGGACTCTGTCCAGAGGTAATTACTGGCGGTCTCATGCCTGGGTCTCACAGACCTTTATGGGGTGGTTATTGTGTTCTCAGCCCCTTGCCAGGTCTCAGTCCCTGCCACAGCTGCTGCACTGCTCTAGATGCTTCTGCCAACAGACTGAAAAGTGAGTAAGACCCTTAGGAATAGCTCCATCCTCGTTAGAACCGTTGGTGACTGTCTTCCTGCACCAGGCGTGGACCTGACCTTTGTTTCTGGTGTACCTGAGATGGAATGAGAGCATTGTGCTGTCAAGCACGGACTCTAGAGGTCAGCTCTGATTCCAGTGCCCGCTCTGCCACTTGTCACCTGGGTGACTTTGGGCAAGCACTTCATGTCTTGGACAGTTTCCTCTTCTGTCAAGTGGGAATCATGGAAGAGCTGACCTCCTGGGCTTTCCTCTCAGATCCGGGGCAGCAAGTGCTTGGCCTGAAGGTGGTACACAGTAGCTGTGAGCTTCTGGCAGCATTCATCGAGAATGGCGTCATGCTCCACAAGCCTTCTTTTGACATAGTAAATGGTCATCCCGGAACCGGGAGCTTAGGAGTCATTGTTCCTTCCAGAATATTTGCTGCTGCTTCACGTCGGTCATAGACATAGGATTGCTTTTAATGATACCTCATTTTGCTTGGATTTTGTTTTTTCCATTGATAGTTTATTCACTCCACCTGAGTCTAAATCGAAAGACCTTTTCTCTCCCCAGGCAGGACTTTGCATTCTGATCACAGGGTGGGCTTGTGTAGGCTTCCTGGACAGGCTCAGCATAGTGCAGAAACACAGTCCTGGCCAGTGCCTTTGCTCCAGCCTCACCTGCACAGGCTGTCCGCATGCTCACCCCTGGGGGACAGCGCTTCCCGAAAAACTGATGGAGGTGCTGCTGACCTTGGTCATTGCTAGAGTATGTCTTCCTCCGTGATGTTGGGGACAGAACTCATCTCGGAATGACCTGAGTTCTTTCCTTGCAGAGTAGGTGGTAGAGAGGTCCACGCCACCATCCCGGAGACCGGCCTGACGCATCGAATCAGGGCCCTGTTTGAAAATGCAATTCGGAGTGACAAGGGCAGCCAGTGCCCCCTACTGTGGAGGATGTATTTGAATTTTTTGGTAAGAAAATATTTTTTGATTCTCTGTTTTTGTTTTGTTGAAGCCCCGTGTCTAAATTTATAAGCAGAAAAACCTGTAGTTGTTGGTAGCCACCGCCTGGGAAGGAGAGCCTTATTTTCAGCCCTTGAATTGCCATTGTTCTAGTGCTTTCTGTAGGGCTGGATTTGTGGATAGGTATTGTTTAAATCTGGTTTTATCATGGAATATCTTGTTTACTCCGTCTATGGTGATTGAGAGTTTTGCTGGGTATATTAGTCTGGGTTGGCATCTGTGGTCTCTTAGTGTCTGCACAACATCTGTCCAGGCCCTTCTGGCCTTCAGAGTTTCCATTGAGAAGTCGGGTGTTGTTCTGATGGGTCTGCCTTTCTATGTGACATCTGTCCAGGCCCTTCTGGCCTTCAGAGTTTCCATTGAGAAGTTGGGTGTTCTTCTGATGGGTCTGCCTTTCTATGTGACTTGGTCTTTTTCCTTTGTGCTCTAGCACAAGCACTTGACCACTGACTGTGTCCCCAGTACTTCCAGTCGGTCTCTAGAGCCAGTAGCCCAAGTCTATGGCCGAAGAGGGTTCTATGCCGAAATGGTGTTTGTGGTGCATCCTGATTGGACTGCCCAGCAGCCTGGCGCCGCCAGCAGGAAAACCTGGCTTTAGTCAGCCCCCTGCCCGACCTCCCCGTCCCCCTCAGTCTTCCCGAGCAGAGGAAAGAGCTTTAGAGTGACGGATCCTTGTGTATTCGCCAGCTCCACGTCCCAAGTGTCCAGATGCACACAGGGAAGGTCAGATGACAGAACTCTGCTGAGACCGCAGTGAGCCAGGTTTGCCTGGGTTGTGTGCACAAAACTGCTGTTGACCTGAAAAGTCTGGACCCGGAAGGAATTTGTATCTTTGATGAGGTGGTGTTAAAACCAAGGACTAGTTAGAACGTGACTTTGTCTGGCAGTTCCTGAGGCAGCTGGGTGGGCTCCTAGCACTTGGTTAATTAGTTACAGTTAAGAGAAAAAATGAATGAAAGCTCAGTTACATGGCGCAGTCAGCAAGTGTCTGGGGAGGATGGGAGAGACCGCCGTGAAAGGCCGTTGGGACTGGCTTGCCTGCTTGTGTGCTGCGGCCTCTGCACGGTGTGCAGACTTGCTAGCGTGCTTACTTTTCCTTGCAGAAATACAGAGGGTGTTAAAGCTTGCTGTGGGTTGGCTATAGGAAGAAAGAGACAAACAGCAGCCGAGTTTTCCTACTCAGTCCTACTTAGGTTGCACTTTGGCAGATGGCAGACTGAGTTTGAGGGGACGTTCCAGCTGTTACTCTGTGCACATCAGCACTTTGAGCCAAGCTGGTGGCGGTGTTGAGGAAATGACAGTTTCCTCCAAGACTCTGATTGTGTTGCTTCTCAGTAGCGAAGGACATCTAAGGAGATAAGCCAGTTACCCATGTGACCCGCTGTGCACAGTGCAGGAAGTCTCGCTGTGTGAAAGAGGAGCTGTGGCAGTTCCGGGTTGTCCCCGTTAGATCTTTACCTCCCATGTTGTGTGCTGTTCATCTCTGTCTGCTCACAGATCTTAGGCCATTTAGAAAGGCTTTCATTTTCAGGGCTGGTGGGAGAGGAAGCCTCAGTGTCACCTCAGGAAGTCACACAGGAAGTGCTAGAGAGAGGTGAAGCTACATTTGGGGAGGGTGAGGTCAGTTTTTATAAATTGCCTTTTAATTTTCTGAGTTGTTGTGTCCCCATCAGAAGGCGGCACACATCAGTTGGGAACAGAGATGCCCAAGCAGGTGATTATTAAACCCTAGTTAGCGTCTAGAAATGAGAGTGACAGTGCTTGTTCCTATTGCCCTGGCTGGCCTTTGGAGAGAGGAATGTGTGCCTGCCTCAGGGCTGACTTACGGCACTTGTTCACTGTATGCATCACATGGTGCCTGTGAGTCTTGGTTCCTGGGGTAGAAGGTGAAGCCTCTGTCTAGGATCTCCTTCCCTCCTGCTCCAGGAAGGATCAGATACTCAGAGACAGGGATAGTGTGACCAAGCCAGGGCCATTTATTTTTCCTACCTACAGTATTTCTAAAGAGAAATTGCCCACTGACAAGCCGACTGAGCAAGGAAATGGGAGACGCACACCTCAAACTGCCTCCTTAGAATGGGGACTGGGGGTATTCATGCGGTAAAGAAATGGGAACATGCTGCATGGGACGGGCCATGCATTGTCTGCACGTGTGCAGTCAGACCTCACAGTTCTCCCTGGGATACTGTTCTCAAAATGGGGAAGTGTGGCCTGAGGGCTGGAGTGTTTTCAACCTCCTGATGTCCAAGGTCACACTAACAAGACATGTGAAGAGCCACGGCCTTATCAAAAATGGCCTTCAAGTCCCTGAACGGTAACCCAGGCAACCATTATCATCATGATAATGCATCATCATGCTGCATCAGAGCTGCTATCTGGCTGTACTAGCAGGAGGCTGATCCCCCAGTCAGCTGTGGGACTTAGAGAACTGGGGATTTAAAGCCAACTGAAAGCAGGTAGCTGGGAGGGAGAGTACAAAACAACTGGTGTGATGAGACAGGCCAGCTGCATCTGGTGGCAGATCCTTATCGTTATTAAAGCTGGGTTCCTGACCTCCCGGAGCCTTGGAGACCACGTTTCTTATTTGTTTGATGGCTGCGTTTCTGAGAAGGGCTCTTCCATCCTCCAAAGATGCTTTTGAGCAGCTAAACATCCACGTTTACAATTGTTAGCCCTTCTTTAGTGAATGCCTAGCACGTGGTTGTGCTCACTAGTCGAGGGCCTGCCTTTGTAGCGGCTCCTCTCTGTTAGCTGTACTGCTTTGCTTTTGCACATTAGTGCTCTGCGAGGTCCCTGGTCTGCCTGATAGGACATGGTTTCCTAGTCACAATACCACGGGGGAACAGGGAACTCTGGGAGGAGGGAGTGGCCCTAGCATGTTTCAGCCCTGACAGAAATGCGCAAGGCCTCGGTGGACATGAAGAAGGTAGGGTCGGAGGAGGCAGGTAGCTTCCAGGAGAAACTGCTCCAAGAGGGGCAGGTGTGCTCAAGGCCGTGCCTGACTATGACATCGTGGAGGGGACGCAGTCACCTCTAGGCTCTCATCTGGCTTTGGGTCCTGCCCCACCTGATACAGGAAGGCCGCTTCCTGTGGTGACTTTGGAAGGAAATGCCAGAGAGCCGTTCTTACATGAGGCTAGCCTCCTTGTGCCTGGGCTTACTGGGGTCCAGGGTTAGCTGTACATGGCTGAGAGAGTGCAGTAACGTAGTTTTCTTCTTCTTCCTTCTAGTCAGTACTTAAGAGAGGACATTGAAGTGTGCTGACTTGAGAGGAAGGAGAGCACATTAGCTCTTTGGGGATCAATTCAGAGGCTCATCCTCAGAGCAGGAGTCTGCTGAGCCACACATATGACCATGGGAGTCACAGTCTTCCTGTGACCATGGGAATCAAACTTGAAAAACAGAAAGGGTGGCCGAGACTGAAGAAATGGCTTAGTGGCTAAGGGCACTTGCTGCTCTTCCAGAGGACCTGGGTTCCATTTCTAGAACATCCAGCAGGTGGCTCACATCTGACCCGAACATCTTAGCCATTCACACACACACACACACACACACACACACACACACACACACACACACACACACTCCAGAAACATTTGTGTAGTGTTTGGATCATGGGTGGCCTGTAATGATATTAATACAGTAGTGGGGCAGTGGTATGGCTCTTGCCTGGCCTGCAAGGGGCCCGCCAGTTCCAGGACATCTCACAGAGCAGCCTAGGTGGGAGCTGTAGAGAAGCCACCATCAGGCTACCTCTAAGGCAGAATGACCTCTAGGCTCTGACAGAAACTTTTAATAGGCTATGGGTAAATTAGCCTTTGAATCTTTACTATGTAGTCATTGTTTTAGACAGTCTCTTTACTTAGTCCAGGCTGGTTTAGGATTTGTGAGCCTCCTGCCGGCCTCCCCATGTGGATGTGCTGTCGTGCTTGTCTTACAAGGCCTTTCAGAGAAATGATGTAACCAGTACCCAGGGATCCTCGTTATTTGGTCTCTGAGGGTAATTTTCACAAAAATGGCAGATCATTTCCCATGCGTACAAAGTCATCAGCCTCACCTCATGGACATGTCTCATCCCAAGCCCTGTCACTAACACCTAGACAGTAGTGGTAAAGGAGGAGACCCAAGGCTTCAGAAATTAAGTGTCGAACGACCCAACACAGCAGGGGCCCAAGAGCATTCTCTGGAACTGGGAATCATCCCACAGGTTGTCAAGATGGTGTCACCCCGACACAGGCCAGCTTCTGGTATCTGAGGGCAGGCGCAGACTGTGTGCATTGTAGCCTTAGCCTCCCTGCCTCCATCACTCACCAACGATCTCTTCCTACCTCAGGTTTCCTTAGGGAACAAGGAAAGAAGCAAAGGCGTGTTCTACAAGGCACTCCAGAGCTGTCCTTGGGCAAAGGTAAGCTTTAAACACTGACGTCGTCTTCAGCTTCCCAAGGACCTTCCAGCCCGCCTCTGCTCAGCAGTGTCAGGGTGCGGCTTTGCCAAAGCCTTGTCCTAGCGACACTGTCCTGAGATGGTGCTCCATGCGGTTAGCGCTTTCCCAGCGTTCTCCTACAATGCCCAGATGCCCATGTCCTACCCAGATGAAGAGGCGTTGGTAAACCAAACCGAGGGTGAACTGTGGCGCTGACTCTGCTGGCCACGTCCAAGTGAGCGCTTCACTCTGTACTTCCTGTTTACGGCCATTTGCCGGTTCCCCTGGACATGCAGCGCTGCCTGAGCGAGGCAAGTCTCCACAGGCCGCAGAGTGACGGGACTCCCTGGGACCCTCCATGATCTTGCTCTGTGCTCACAGCCAGTGTTGTCTTTCTCTACTGCTAGGTGCTGTACATGGATGCCATGGAGTACTTCCCAGACGAGCTGCAGGAGATCGTGGACTTGATGACTGAGAAGGAGCTTCGTGTACGCCTGCCCCTGGAGGAGCTGGACCTACTGCTGGAGGACTAGCATACACCCCGGGGCAGTGCTGGTCTGCTGAACAGCGAGGACGAGGGCCCAGAAGAGCCATGGCTGTGCAAGGGCTTTCTTAACTGTCTGGCTGGGGTTTGGACTGACTGTTTTACATATTGTATATGTGGCCAACTATCTGTACAGATGGAGTCGTGCCAGTGATAAACCTTTTGTGCTTGTGTGCAGCTTCGTATTCCTTCTCTAAGCCCCCTGCTTAGTCAGCGCTTGCCTGGCACACTGCATGTGTCCATGATCCTGTCACAGGTCTGGCTACTTGCCATGGAGACCTCCCCTTTCCCTGGGCTGGTGAGCAGAGATTGTTCTTTATCTTCCACCCAGCAGATGGTTATTTAAACGTCTCCTGTCTTGCTCTGGTGACCAGCAGCATCCACAGGGACCTTTGGGTCTGCGTGGCACTGCTCAGAATCTACCCTCCATCGGAATCCAGGTGCCCATGTGCTCAGTACTGTGCAAACCCTCAGGCAGGGCACCAGCACCCTCTGCAGGAAGCTTGCTGGTGACCTTGGAGCAGGCTGAACCATGACCACAGCTGCTCCCAGTTGACCCGAGCTCGCCTTTTTGATCAAGAAGGCCATGAGAACGCAGTCATTTTTACTGTGGGGGAGCTCCGCAGCACAGCCTTTCCTGTTAGCCTGGCTGAGAAGCTGGCTTGTCTTGCAGGGATACCTGCAGGGAGTAGAGCCTCTTCCTGGCTTTTTCAAACAGGGTCTTCTGGAGTCCAGGCTGGCCTTGAACTCTTGCTTCTGCCTTTGCCTCTATTAATACTGTTTATTTTCTGTGTATGTTGGGATTTAGATACATGACCTTATGCTGTCCTATGATTGCTTCTCACTCTTCCATGTACTTATTTCTTACCCTTGGTCTTCAGCACTCCAGCCAGGTGGCATCCTCAGTGCTGAGTTTTGATGCTGTGTAGTTTCTCATAGATATCCATCTCCACACAAATAAATTGCACCCACTCTGCACAGGGCTACCCACGTATAGCCTTTGCTAGACAGAACTCTTCCCCAACCCCGTGATAGCCACACCCTAAACCTGGAACCTGTGAATAACCTATGGCGTGTTGGTGCAGGCCTTTAATCCTGGCACTCAGGAGGCAAAGAGAGGCAAGGGGGATCTCTTGAGTTCGAGACCAGCCTGGTCTGGCTACACACACCTTGTCTAAAACAAAATAATTCAAAAAAAGCGAGAAGGCTGTCCTGGGTTATCTGAGTATGCCCAGTATGGTCATGAGACTCTTGGAAAGTAGAAAGGAACAGACACAGGAAGATGGATGGGAGTGGCCTCTACAAGCTGCAAAAGGTCCTCAATTGACAGCATGTGCTGACCTGGGCCCTACAGCTACAAGGAGCTGAATTCTGCCAACCTGGACCTCGAGGAAACTGGATTCCCTCTTGAGCTTCCAGAAAGGAGCGCAGTGGATACCAAGATTCTAGCTTTTTGAGTGGTCTCTTGACCTGTGAACTGAGATAAATGTGTATTGTTTAAACTAAGTCTTGGTGGCAACAAAAAAAGGAACACACCTTCTTCTTACAGGCCACCTGCTGCCTGTGGCTCTGAGGAATCATCTATTTAGAAAGGAAATATAGCTGGGCGGTGATGGCGCACACCTTTAATCCCAGCACTTGGGAGGCAGAGCCAGGCGGGTCTACAGAGCGAGATCCAGGACAGGCACCAAAGCTACATGGAGAAACCCTGTCTCAAAAAACAAAACAAGTGCTGCAGTTTCTGAACCCAGAACAAAGGCAGGCACAATTGGGATAAGATCCTTCACTGACTAATTTTCGGGATCCTCAGCCTTTTGAGAACATGTATTGCCCACTATGGAGCCCTGCAGTCCACACAGCAAACTGGTCTCCTGAAAAACAGCCACATTAACTTAGCCTTTACTCTGCACAGACCACTGGCCCCGTGGCTGTCTGAGGCACTGGCTTTGGACACATGAAGGGTGCCCTTGTGGTGCCAATAAGCTTCCCTAGTGCGGGATCCTCCTGTCTGCGGCAGGGAGCTGTGGGCGTGCAGCCTCAGAGCAGCTGTCAAAGTGCTGCTTATGCTGACTATTGTCAACCTGACAGAAGCTAGAGTCATTTGGGAAGACAGAACTTCAACTGAGAAAATGCCTCCCCTCCATCAGATTGGACTACAGGCAAGTCTGTTGGCATTTTCTTAGTAAGCGATTATGTGGGAGGGCCCAGCCCACTATTGAGTGGTGCCATCCCTAAGCAAGTGGTCCTGGGGTGTATAAGAAAGCAGACTGAACAAACTAGGAAGTAGCATTCCTCCAGTTCCTTTTTTCTGCTTCAGTTCCTTTCTCCAGGTTCCTGTCCTGACTTCCCATCGTGAGGGACTGTAAGCCGTGAGATGAAGTGAACTCTTGCCCCACCCCTCGTTGGTTTTGGTCACGGTGTCCATCACAGCAATAGAAAGCAAACCAGACAACCCTTTATTGGGAGCAGAGAGCAGCACAACACAGTGACCCACAGATGGAGATGCCTGATGGGCACCCTGGACAGCATCCTTCAAGATAGGCTCTACCAGCGAAACTCACTGGAAAAATGGATTCCTTGGGGCAGCTTCCCATCTTCCCAGGAGGGGAATTCATTAACTTCCCTGAAGGCAACCGTGGGTCACTAGAGATAGAGCCCCTCAGGGGTGCCTTCTTGCTTTTTATAAAGAACATTCTCTTTAGATTTTTTGAAGTCTTCATTTGTAACTTTCATTCTGCGTTCCCGCAGGGCCATCAAACCAGCTTCTGTACAGATTGCCTGAAAGAAAGAACAATATGAGCTGGGCTTAATAGGGCATGCCCTTAATCCCAGGCAGAGGCAGAGGCAGAGAGCCAGAGAGCCAGAGAGCCAGGGCTACACAGAGAAACTCTGTCTCAAAAAACCAAACCAAACCAAACCAAAAAAAAAAAAAAAGAACAGTATGTTCAGCCTGAAACACTTATTTTTATCTTAAAGAATTCAGAGAGATATTTTGAAATAAAGTATAAGACAGACTAAACACAAGTTGCTCATTTGGGAACAGGTTATTTTTTAAATGTCTCATGCATCATAATTTCTGAAAGAATCCAAGATGTATAAACTAGGAAGACTTTAAGGGAGAGGACTGGCCCAGGACCTGGAGTTCTGAGCTGTGGCTCAGGTTCTGACAAGCTGTGTGGTTTGGCCAGTCAGTAAATTCTTGTAGCTTTACTTTCATTAAAGATATTTCTAGGAGATGGAGAAAGTGATAGGCCCAAAGGCAGAGACTTGAGTGTATGCCCATTTTATTTACCTGGACTCAGAGCATATACATATTCCTGTTAGCTATGTTGGCGTATAGTAATTATTCTAATACATTGCCTCAGTAGTTCTTGCCCAAGTGAAACAAGAGCCCTTGTACACATGCGTTAAAATGTGATCCAGGGCACCGAGGAGACGGCTTAGGAGTTAAGAGTGCATGCTGCTCCTGCAGAGGACTGAGTTTGGTTCCTGGTACCCACTCTGGGCTCACAACCGTCTGGAACTCCAGCTCCAAGGACTCTGATGCCCTCTTCTTGCCTCTGCAGGTGCCTATATTCCTGTGCACATCCCCCCCCCCCCACACACATAATTAAAAATTAAATGTTAAAAAACAACTCCAAACAAAGCAAAAATACCACAATCCTGGCACTGAATGTTGTGTGGAAATGGTCAAATTATTTACTTTAAATGGTTCAGCCAAAAAGTAGGTGTGCATGAGGATAGGAAAAGGTTAGCCAATGTAGGTGATGGGCATGTGGGTATACATATACTTTTCTGAATGCTGGAAAAATTTTAAGAAAAGTTCATGTAGTGCAATTAAAAAGTAATTTCCAATGAAAAAGGAAAAACTAAGCTATTTAACTCAGTTCTGTGGGACTGATGCTAATGACCTTACTGCAGGCACTGGCCCGGAAAAGTACTCTGTGTGCCGCTTCTAGCTAACTAAGACACCCATGCTGAGGAAGATCCCGCTCCTTGAAGGAAAGGAGCCTGCACCACATTCATTGCTCACAGGCCTTGATATAAAGACTGGGCAGCCGAGGAGAAACGTACTAGCTCATTTGCAACAAAACCAACAGGTAAACTTGAGTAGCTCATCAATACAAGGTGGGAATAAGAGTGTATGCCCATTTTATTTACCTGGACTCAGAGCATATACATATTCCTGTTAGCTATGTTGGCGTATAGTAATTATTCTAATACATTGCCTCAGTAGTTCTTGCCCAAGTGAAACAAGAGCAGTGTCGGGGACCCTCTGCAGCTCTGGGGTTGACCTCTCCCAGCAGACACTTTCCTGGCAGAGGACTAAATAAAGGTCATTCAGGCCTTGTACAGTGGGTGGTAAACAATGTTAGTGACTGATCCTTGTGGGTTCACGGGGATGTGGTCATTTACTTCATAGATTAATGCATTAAATGACTTTGAATAAAAAGCAAATCTTCCATTTGGATATAATATTAAAGCCACCAAGTGACTCTGACAGTAAAACCGAGGCATCCACACACTTGGCCTAAGTGCCACCCCTAGAGTTTGCAGTCTTTCCTAAAAGGCCAAATTCCCAGAGGAAGCCAGCCCACCCAGTTACTCACCTTGATGTCAGCCCCAGAGAGGTCATCCTTTGCCATGATCAAGTCATCCAAGGTTACATCATCAGCCAGTGTCATCCTGCTTGTGTGAATCTGGAAGATCCGCTTCTTGGTCTTTTCATCAGGCAGAGGGAACTCAATCTTTCTGTCAATGCGGCCTGCAGGTACAAAGCTTTCAGCCACTTCCATCCAGACCCAGATGCTCCAATTCAGAGCCTTAGCCCACCCCACAGGTGTCAGACGATGATGTAGGGTGACACACGAACCCTAAAAAGTGAACACTCACTTCTGTGCTTTGTCAACATCTATATCTGAATTGACCCCCCTTAAGCCCCTGACTTGATACCTTCAGGAATAAACAAGGGAGATCCTGAATGGTATTAATGTCTACCTTAGAAACATTACAAAAGCTAGCAGCAAATTATGGCTTCCAGTGCTACCTGAATGTAAACAATAAATCATGGCCCATGACTCCTTAGGGATGAAAGCAAACGCTTGAGGCCAGAAATTCTGAGTATGGGGAGGAAAAGATCCCAGTGCAAAACTAGAATGAGGGATCTCAAGGAGACAGACTTGAACTTGTGTGTGTACATGTGGTGAGGATAACTTCAGGCACCTACCACCTTGTTTCCTGAGATCAGTGTCTCTCACTGACCTGGAGTTTGCCAAAGGCAGTTTGCTAGGCAGGCTGGCCCGCCAGCAAGTCCCACTATACCTCCTCAGTGCGGGGGTCACAGCTGCACACCATCACACCCACCTTTTGTACATGGGTTCTGCAGACAAAATTCAGGCCCTCCTGCTGATAGGCAGGCACCTTTCTAACTAGGCCATCTCTCCAGTCAAGTAGACATGTTTTTGGTAAATTATGCCGCACAATGGTATTTGCCATTCTGTGTACCATTGTATAACATCCCCCAAAGCACATTTCAATCACAAACTCATTAATTTTCTACAAGGAAACAAGAGCAAATTTGACCTGGTCTGATAAGTGCTGGATCCAAAGTTTCTATTCGGTTTGTAGCCATGATAACTTTTACATCTCCCCTTGAATCAAATCCATCCAACTGGTTCAACAGTTCCAACATTGTTCGTTGAATTTCTCTCTCACCTCCAGAGTTTGAATCGTATCTTCAGAAAAAGAAGAAACAAAGACCCAGCCATTCTGTTAAAAGCAAACACACAGCATGAAACTCAACGTTCTTTTCCGCCCCTGTCACTCTGTGCACCTGTGCTCTGGTCGGGACTTGCCTCTGAAAGTTCACATCTAACAATGGCCACTGTGATGGATGAGTGATCAATGCCTTCTAAAAGGGCTGGAGGAGCTGGCACGGGCCCTTTTTCTCGGCTGACTGCTGGATCGTTGGAGGACTGAGAACATGCATGATCCTGGGAGCAGAAGCAGCCCTGAGCACACGCTGATGCTAGGGCCCCGATCTTAGACATCACGGCCCCAGCACAGAGGGAAAATAAGCTTTTGCCTTTTGAATCCACCCAGCCATCGTGTTGTGTGCAGCAGCACAGATGAAGACACTTTCCAACCATCACAGATCACACATCTGCACAGCAACTCAGTGCCGCAGCTCCATCATTTTTTGTCTCCCTGTTTGGTGCCTGATGGCCCAACCTACTAACTGGAGGGCAGAGACTACCATCACTACAGCGAGCCCCCAGAGTCCGGATGGTACTGGCTTCATGCAAGGGCTATGACATGAATGGTCTCCAGACACTGCCTGGGTGGGTGCTTAAGGCCCATGGAGGTCAGAGAGTAAAATATCCAGAGGGCCGTGCACAGCAAGGACGTGCTACACAGGGAGGGCCTAACGTTGTTTTATCTCATACAACAGTTCAGGGCAAGTCTACCTTTTGGTCCCAATGGCATCAATTTCGTCAATAAACACAATGGATGGTGCATGTTCTTCAGCAACTCGGAACAGCTCCCGAACGAGTTTGGGCCCGTCACCCAGGTACTTCTGAATAAGCTCTGAGCCAACCACTCTCAAGAAAGTGGCTGAAGTTTGGTTCGCTACTGCTTTGGCCAATAATGTTTTACCTATTTGGGGTAAAAAGAATAAGACAAAGGAGAAAACCATGTAGCTGCTGTTAAGACCCCTCACCCTAATGGATGGACACACACCAGCAGCTGTCTGGTGCTCTGCTCTTCCAGTCTAACTACGTACTCTGACAGCTTTGAACTCTCTTAAAGTCATCATGATAACGTCAGCAAATACCTTTTACTTGGTTATTTTTTTTTTCTCATTAAAGAAATTGTGTGTTGTGTGTGTGTGGGGGGGGGGGCGCATGTGCATGGAGCACACGTGGAGGAGAGGATACCTTCACAGAGGCCTGTCCCTTCCACCTTCACACGGGTTCCGAAGATCTAACTCAGATTGCCAAGCTTGAGCAGCAGGCACCTTTATCACTGAGCCATTTTCTCAGCCCTACTTGGTTATTTTCACACCTTGAGCATAAAGGAGCCTCTAAAGCAGAGGTTCTCAACCTGTGGGTCGTGATGGGCCACACACTGGATATCCTGCATTATCAGATGTTTATGTTACGATTTATAACAGTAGCAAAATTACAGATATAAAGTAGGAAAGGAATAATTGTATGGTTGGGGTCACCACAACATGCGGAACTGCATTAAAGGGATGCAGCATTAGGAAGGTTGAGAGCCACTGCCCTAAACGATCATGATAATTACCTACAGAAGGAACTGTTCTGCACTAGCAACACAACAATCTGGTTTTTTTGGAAAGGAGTTTTTTCCTGGGTCCATTCTAAGTTGAATATAAATTTAATGCAACCAGACATGCCGGTACATGTCTAGAATCTGGCATTTGGGAGGTAGAGGCAGGAGGATTAGAAGTTGAAGGTCATCTTGAGCTATATAGTGAATTCAAAGCCAGCTTGGCCTTTATGAGGCCCTATGTCAAAACCAATGAATGAATAAACAAACACACACAAACAAAACAAAACTTAACCCATCCAACCCAAGACTAGAAGACCAAATAACTCCTATGGAACTATCAGTGATAAAATACTGTCTGGGAACCCTAGGCCTGACCCTAGGACACAAAGCAGTCTCCAGCACAGGCCACAGGGTCCCACTACTAGCAAGGTGGTACTGGGTGGGCTTGTGAGTGGCCCAAATACTGGAAGCAGGACCAGTCGATGGAGCCCACAGATGAGAGCTGGGGAAGGAAGCCCAGGCGTCGTATCAGTCTGTGGTATGCCCTTCCCAATGAAGGCAGTTCCTCTCACGGATCTCAAATGGTGTTTCCAATGTTGCTCTAGACCCTGGTATTTTCTTTCAGGTCACACACATTCACAAAACAAGTTCTCAACCTTGGCTGACTGTATACACTGAATTTACTTGGGAGCTCTAAGCAATGTGGATTCTGGTCCCAGTTCCAAAGACCAGTCACCAGAGCACTCAATTCAAGACTTAGAGCTGGTAAGACCGTGGCCCCCATGAAAGGGAGTGAGGAGGGCTGGGTGTTGGCTCAGGATGCAGAGGCAGAACTGTAATTGCCTAACGGGCCTTGGGCAGCTGGAAAATGACCAAGGGTCAAGCTTTGTGACAACATGTGGTAATGATGCTGTCCTTGGCCACGGGAAGAATGTCAGGTGAGAAGCCTTAGGAGGCAAGACTGTTCCTGGGAGACCAACCAGGGCGGTGAAGGCAGAGTAGCACCTCTTAAGAGGATGAGATTTTAGTGTCCAGAAGCAGCCAAGGAGGCTGCCGGCTTACAGGGAATCCCTGAACAAGCCCCGCCCCCTCGGACAGGCCTGCCCACCCAGCACCGCAGTGTCTACATTGCATTCACTACAAGCTGGTAGGCCAGCGCCCAGTGCTGTAGCTCCAGCCCTGCACCAGCTCAATGCTCTGTGGCCCTGGGCTCAGCACCGGCCTCTTGGTAGCTTTACTTTCTGATGAGATGAAGCAGAGTGGCGGCTTCTTCTAGCTTCAGGCTTCTGGGGGAAGGGACTTCTCAGTGCCTTGGTAGCTCTCACCACAGGTCAGTTAGCACTCACTGTCAGTCCTCTCAACAATGACCACTCTTGTTCTCATCTGAAGACTAAGCACTGCCACATACTGGTCTCTACAGCTCAGGACAACTAACTGTAATGAATTAAATGTGTATGCACTTTTATCATCACCCAACAAACGTTTACTTAGTACTACTGCACCAGTAGATAGACCTGATCCTCAGAAGAACTTGGAACGCCATCTCCACTATGGGTCTGAGGCTTGGCCATGCTCCAGATCAATGTGTGCATGCCTTTGAGGCTGGGACCAGCACAGCCAACCAAGGATGAGAATGTTTGTGTTGTGTGTGTACAGGGTGGTACAGTTGCTGGACTGAACCCGGGGCCTTTTGCATGCCACTCTCCCTCCCACCCAGTCCCAGAGTTAAGCTAAGGACCTGTGTGTGGCGTCTTATATTTTGCAGTGCTGCTGGAGATAGTGATTTGTCTACAGTGTCCAACATGGCATACCTGTTCCTGGTGGGCCATAGAGAATGACCCCCTTAGGGGGCTTTATCCCCATCTCTTCGTAATACTCAGGATGGGTAAGAGGAAGCTCCACAGATTCCTACAGAGAAGAAGTATTTGGTAAAAATGAAAGTCTAACTGAAGTGATTAGCATTATTTGACATGAAAATATCTTGCTTTCCATAAAATAAGTAGAAACCTCATTCTTTTAAAAGGAGATACACCTGACTTCCACCCGGGTAGGGCATGCTGAAGAGGCCATACATCTCCCTGGAGTTTTTATTACCTCCCTTTCTAGGCTATGCTGTTTCCCTTTTCTTTTCCAGAAGTCAGCCTTGAGCATCATTTAAGCCATTCTGGAGCAAAGTAAGACTGAAGAAAGTTAAAACTCCCTCTTTTTTGATTAAACTACAGCCAGAACATGGAAAGATGTCCTGACAGCTGTTCCCACCTAGGGTATTACATTATGTACTAGGTCCAGCTGTGTGGGATGTCAACCGTGGAGATCTGTGGTAGCCCTCACTGATTTCCCTATGGGGAGAGCAGGCAGAGAGCTGGCTCCCAGTCACCCCGAATAACCGCTTCTCCCCAGGCCCTAGGGTCACTCAGACACAGGATTATGTCCTCGGCCCAGCACTTGTGTGAGCCTGTGTAAGTACAGACACTTCCACACAACAGCACAAGTCGGCACAGCTAGGAACATCACGTTCTCACACAAAACTCACTCAACGTGAAATATGCAAAGTGTTAAAATGCTGCAGGACTATCACACAGTTTACTGTGACTTCTGATTCCTAACAGTACAGAACACATGAAGAGCCACAGCTGGAATTAATCAATAAAAAACAAAAACAAAAACAAACATGCAAATAACTTCAAAGCATCCTAAATTGGACAGCTATAAGAAACCAAAAGTCTGGAAACCCAGAGCTGGTCCCTTCCATACCTTAATTTCCTGGATTTGGTTGTCCAGTCCCCCAATATCTGCATAGGTCTCCTGGGGGGCCTTTTCCACCTTCATCACTGTGACCAGGGGATCTGTGTCATCCATTAGCACCCCTATCACGGCATGCACCTACAAAGGATCGAGTCTTAACATGTGACCATGAGGTCCCTTCACCCTGCTTGTGACAAGCAGTACCAGTTACAGTGTCTTTCTCCCCAGTCCTGTGAATGCTCTGGTGAGCCACTTCTGGGACAAACAACCAGGTCTAAGGAAGGACATACTCCTGTGGGTCTCCTCAAAGATCAGCAACTCACCTTGTGGTTGAGCAGGACTGAACAGCCTGGCTCCAGCAGATCCTTGTCCACAAATGATAGGATGCTGACGTAGTGTTCTGAGCCCACAGATGTGGACACAATGGCGTGATTATCATCAATGATCTCTTCCAAGGTTCCCACAGACATGGGAGTCCCCCTGAGATCATCCACTTTCGATCTCTCCTCCTAAATATAAACAAGAAGGAAAAGCATTGGCCCTCAAGTTAGATGATTCACTTGTCTGCTAGAGCTACAAAGCCGCAAACGCTTTCCTTTTTCACTTATTTGTTTTCTGTGTGTGGCATCTAGTGTGCAGAGACCAGAGAACTTGCTGAGTGTACACTCCTGGGTACCCAGAGAGCTTCTGGGTGGTTCTCTAGTCTCTGCCTCCTGTGTTGGGGAATATGATTTTAAGGTGTGTTACTTTTGTTTATGTTGCATTTGTTTAACTCTGTGAAGCTGTGTTACTGTGCCTGTCTAAAACACCTGATGGTCTAATAAAGAGCTGAATGGCCAATAGCAAGGCAGGAGAAAGGACAGGCAGGGCTGGCAGGCAGAGAAGATATATAGAGGGAGAAATCTGGGAGAGGAAAGATCTAGGGGCCATGCACAGAATAAGAGTAAGATACAGAAGTAAGAAATGGGAAAAGCCCATAGACAAAAGATAGATGGAGCTAATTTAAAGTTAAGGAAATGCCAAGCTAAGGCCAGGCATTCATAAGTAATAATAAGCCACCGTGTGTGTTTATTTGGGAGCTGGGTGGTGGGCCCCCTAAAGAGCAAAAAACCCCCAACAATATTCTGGCGTCAACCTGGGGCTCATATTTCCATAGCACCCAAGAAAGCTGGGGGGAAAAAAGATACAGCTCCTTTCAGAGGTGTTGCTGTTCAATTGGCAGCTCTAAATAAAAACGGCAAGCTAAGTACAAACCTCCTGTGGCAACACAGGAACTGGTTTCCACAGCTAGGACGGTTCAATGCAGTTTTCAGTCAGGAACCTTAAAGGGGCCGTGGGCTTTAGGTTTGACTTTCACAACCCAAGAAGCAGGCTGAGCCAGCTGAGAGCCGCACATGGAGTACCTTATCAGTCAAAGGTTTGCTAGTATGGTCAAAAAAGACTAGAGATACACAGTAAAAGAGGTCCAAACGGAAAAACCTCTAAACAGGTTACAGTGTGTTTAACAGTGTGTGTAGGCTTAAGAAAAGGAAAAGGGTATAGACATAAAAAAAAAAAAGAGTTTATAAAATAAAGTCTTTAAAGACAGAGTAAAAGAAAAAAGTCACACAAGATGGGAAATACACAGGCAGTCTGGATCCTGTATGTTATTGTGTTAATTTTGAATTTTTTGATTGTTGAAAAGCAAAGGGCAGCTGCAAAGAGACCTGGAATTGAAAGGACTGTTGAAATAAATCAGCCTACACACTTTAGGAATGCCTTAACTTTTAAAAAGTCAAAAAATATATTTGTCAGCCGGCGGTGGTGGCGCACGCCTTTAATCCCAGCACTCGGGAGGCAGAGGCAGGCGGATCTTTGTAAGTTCGAGGCCAGCCTGGTCTACGGAGCGAGATCCAGGAAAGGCGCAAAGCTACACAGAGAAACCCTGTCTCGAAAAACAAAACAAATATATATATTTGTCAAATGGAAATAAAAAATGCTTTGGAGTTTTGTTCCCACAGGAGATGAGAGGCTGTGGATTCCTTTAGGCTTAATAGGGATCAAGTTTGATCAGGTGAGACCTCCTGAATCTTGACAGGTGATATTAATCAGCAAAGATTGCTGTTGGTCTTCCTAGGACTTGGTCATTATCTCAAAATTTTCTTTCTAGGACCCTAAAGATACTTCATCCACAGACAGCAGGGAGCAGTATGGAGAAAACTATGCCCACATTCCCAAGAGTTAGGGAGTGTGGGTGGTTTTTGGTTATTTGATGGGTTATGAATGTTTGTTATCATTTAGGGGAATATAGAATATTGATACAAATTTAAAGTTATTTTTGTTACATTGTATATGTTTCTACTCTTGTTTAAAGGATTTTTGTATAGTGATAAAAACTTAAGGTTATTTTTGTCACAACATATTGTATATGTTTCTATTCTTGTTTAAGGTATTGAACCTATGCAGTTTATTTAAAAATGTAAGGTAAAATTCTAGTTTTTGAAAGCTGTTATTATAAACTATATAGGATAATCAGGAAACATAGGTTGGTGGTTAGTTATTTATAATCAAATTTGTAGATATGTTAGGTATGCTTTTCAGATCATATAGAGATATATTTTAGACAGATGGTCTTCAAACCTTTCAAAGATCTACAGAAAATGGCATTTAAAATGTTTTGTTAACTTAAAGTTTTTCAGTACAATGAGACACATCTGCTCCTGGCAGCACTAATTTACTTCAGAGATGATGATGGGCATTGAAGAAACTCCTTATGGAGTTTGCTTTCATTGTGGCAAGGTTAGCCACTGGGCAAAGAAACTGTTCTTGCCTTTGGCTGTTGACAATGTGCTGTGCAGACTGGACAGTCAGGACACAGAAGAAAGTGACTGTTGAACTTGGCCAATTCAAGGCAGGACAGTCCTTCAAATTTCCTGCTTCACTGAGAAGTCTGACAGATACTATGGGCCTGAAGGCTGAAGATGAATGCCCTAATGTTGCAGAGGAACTTTGGGTGACTGTCCAGGTAGCCAAATATCTCTGTTGTTAGATAATATTACATCCTTCTGGGTCCTGATGGAGTTGAAGACTAGATAGTTATAGTTGCAGTTTTCCTCAGTTATGATAGAAAGTAAGTTGGGTGTAAAACTTTGGATTCACTAAGATAGGATAGATAATGCATTATTTTCTCTGACTATGCTAACTACAAATGGACAGAATATTGTGAATATAATCCTTGATAATTGTTATTGCATATAGTCTTACTGTGTTTAAGTTAAAATCCTTTCATTTTTATTTAGACAAAAAGGGGGAAATGTAGAATACTATTTTAATGTGTTACTTTTGTTTATGTTGCATTAGTTTAACTCTGTGAAGCTGTGTTACTGTGCCTGTGTAGAACACCTGATGGTCTAATAAAGAGCTGAACGGCCAATAGTGAGGCAGGAGAGAGAAATAGGTGGGGTTGGCAAGCAGACAGGATAAATAGGAGGAGGAGAAGAAGGAGCGAGAGAAGGAGGAGGACTCCAGAGACCAGCCACCCAGCCACCCAGCCACCCAGCCACCCAGCTACACAGCAAGCTACAAAGTAAGAGTAAGATTTACAGAAGTAAGAGAACAGAAAAACCCAGAGGCAAAAGGTAGACAGGATAATTTAAGTTAAGAAAAGCTGGCAAGAAACTAAGCCATGCTAAGGCCGGGCATTCATAAGTAATAATAAGCCTCTGTGTGTGATTTATTTGGGAGGCGGGTGGTGGCCCCCCCCAAAAAAAAGAGCAGAAATAAATAACAATACTCCTGTCTTGTTATAGGGTGCCAGGATTACAGATGTGCACTTCACCTGGATTTCTACCTTTTCATAGGGTAACTTGGTTGCCAGGGTGCACGGCCAGTGCTCTTACCTGCTGGGTCATCTTCCGGGCCCAAAGCAGCTAACTAATGCTTTTAAAAGCTAGCCACTGAGAGGCCTGCAGAGGTTCAACCACCTGAATCCCACCTGATGACAGTGTTAGGTTCTAAATCACATTCAATTAGTAAAGAAGACAGTTCCAGAAACTTCTCCACTCACCTCTTGTTTTTCTTCCAATGGTTTCATCTGCTCCTGATTTCTAATGAATTCTTCCTCCATGAGAAGATAGTCTTTTATTCTCTCTAACTTCAGTAATTTTAGGCGGCACTGAGTGTGAGGCGTTACTGTAATTAAAAAAATAAGGCTTAATATATTTGGAACTTAAAAAATTTACAATAAAGTCTTACTTTATGCTCATCAGAAAGCCACTAAAAAGGGCTGGCAACATGGCTCAGTGGTTAAAGTGCTTGCTGCCAAGGCTGAAGACCTGAGTTCTATCCCTCAGAACCACATGGCAGAAGTACAGAACTGAGTCCTGTAAGCTGTTTTGACCCCCACACGCCCACAACTGCATCCGAGTGTACATGCATGCACATATGTGTACACAGACACTGTGATAAAGGAGCTGAAGAAATGGCCTAGCAGTGGACTTGAGCTCAGTTCTTAGTGCCCACATGGCAGCTCCAAACTATGTGCTTGGCACACACGCAGTACACCTATATACAGGCAGGCAAAACACTCATACACATAAAATACATCTTGAAAATCAATAAAAAATAAAAAGTTCAGGCACAACCCAAATTTTAATACCATAATACTTCATTTTGCAGAATGAAAATGTTTCTGAGACTGATTTGCACACTGTAGTTTCCATTGCAGGGCACACTTAACCCCTGTCCCCGGGAAGCTAAGGCAAGAAGATCATGAACCTAAGGACAGCCCGGACAGCACAACAGGGCCATCAAGATAAAGCTCTGTGGGTAAAGGCACTTGCTGTGCAAGCCCAATGACCTAAGTTCCATCCCCAGAAAAGTGACAGGAGAGAACCAACTCCCCAAAGCTGTCCTCTGACCTTTACAAGCACACTGTAGTGTGTGTGTGTGCCCCCTGTAAAGTAATAGAAAATTTACAAAGCAATAAATGACTTACATTTTTAATACCTCAGAGGGGTTGGCTATTTAAAGACAATGAATGGGATTTCTTTCTTTCTTTCTTTTTTCTTTTTTTTTTAGAAAGGGTCCCTCCATGTAGCCCTGGCTGGTCTGGAACTCAGTGACCTATTTGCTTGTCTCTGCCTCCTGAGTGCTGGGATTAAAGGTGTGCACCACAGTGCACTGTGAATGGGATCTCTTAGCATTAGACACTCTCATCTAACGTTGCATTTTCAGATAATACACAACTTCTACACTAACCCAGCAGAAGACTCCACAGGAGCTAAGGAGAACTGGGTTATAACCACAGCTCGGTGCTTCAGTCTCCCTACTTCCTGCCTCCCCTTTACACGCTATGCTCCATGCAGAGCAGTCTCCGGGAGCTAGGAAGACAGCAGAGGACAGGGTCATTACCCAGTGGCAGTTTGCTGGCAGCATCTGGTCCCTTGGTTTTCTTCTTCTTTTTCCCCACTCTGGTTGGGACAGGAGGTTCATATTTCTTTTTCTTGTCCTTGAGTTTTTAGACAAGTAGGAAAAAGAACACAAGGAAATTATAAAATGCATTTAATTTTGTATCACTACCATCTATTTCTAGGGGGGTACAAATGTTCTCATTTTTTAAGTTATTTATGTATATATAATTGTCCTTTTTATCAATACTGTAATTACATTATTTCCCCTTCTCTTCATCCTTCCAAGCCCTGTCATCACCCCCCCCCCCCCATGCCCCACTTACACTGATGGCCTCATTTTGATTATTGTTACATATATAAATACAGTCTGCTGGGTCTGTAAAATAACTGTCTTTTATAAAGCAGGTTACGTATCCCTGCACTCTAAGATTTAACTATACCGAGTGAACGTGATCTCTTTATAGAAATGGCAGTGACTCAGATTTTTTTAGTAAGTAGAAAGAGGTCAGAATTGAGTTACTTGCCAAAAGTCTGAGTAAGGTGAGGCACTTGTCCCACCTCAGTATGTTACACACTTAGGCACTCTACTTTAAAACTTTTCCAGTATTCATGCTTTAACAATCATTAACTCAGGCCAATACACTTTTCAGAAACAGGACACAGGTGATCCACCTGTAATCCAGGTTACCAAAATACCTACTATATCACTTGGCTTTTTTTTTTTTTTTGCTTTTGGAGACAGGGTTTCTCTGTGTAGTTCTGATGCCTGTCTGCCCTGGATCTCATTCTGTAGACTAGGCTGGCCTCGAACTCACAGAGATCCGCCTGACTCTGCCTCCCGAGCGCTGGGATTACAGGTGTGTGCCACCGCCGCCTGGCTTCACTTGACTTTTTAAAATTTGTGGCTCCACGAAGAACTCACTGAGACCCACTGGCAGTTTCCACAGCGACATGAGATCATGTAAATCTCTTGCTTCTTATTTACCTTGTCATCCTTCTTGCCACCCCCAGGACCATGGCCACCACTCTGACTTTGACCCTGTCAAAAAAAAAAGACAAAGATAAATTCAGAATACAATCACTTCAAAAGAACACCCCATTGGTGCTGTGATTCTAAAACACAGCACAAGCCCCATTGTAACCCTTAGAAACCTGAGAGCCTTGCAGCCCAGGTAAGCCCTCAGTGTGGAGAGATTCTGCAAATAACCATCTCTCAGAACCAAGACCCACTCTATGATGTAGCTGTCACTAAGGAGCCCGACAGAGACCACTCCTCTGAACCAGGAGGTTCAGAACTTGACATGCTTTAATATAAGCTATACCTCAGACTCCATGAAAGATGTTGCACATATTACACAACCATTTCTCTCTCCAGAAGAGTTCTGACAGCACCTTACCATGCTCCTGGCCTGCCAGTGTGGGGCTCCTGGACAAGTTTCTCAATATGAAAGGCTGTCACCTGAAGGTGTTACTTGATGTATTAAAAGCTCACTGGGATTTCCGATTTTAAAACTGCTGAACACAGGGCAATGACTCAAATTGAGGTATTTTAAATATCTCTGTGAAAATACATAGTTTAGCGCATGTGTGGGTGCATGTGCGCATGCCAGGGCACACATGTGGAAGCCAGAGGACAACTTACAAGAATTGATTCTTTCTATCTTGTGGGTCCTGGAGATAAAACTCCAGTGGTCAAGTCTGATGTCAAATGCCATCTCATCAGCCCAATGGTGGTGTTTTAAAGACGAGTAACAGTGAAGTAACTGATGAGAGAAGCCACTCAGTTCCCTTCAGTCATGCCCAGGAAGGTACCTCTAACTAATACACTGGCCGTTTCCTTATCAAGACAAAACCACCACAGGGTTACTGAGTAGAACTGATGTCAAACATGTTCCACCATGTGCAAGGTTCTTAAAACTTTGTGTTTTACTCTGAAAGTACGTAAGGACCAAAAAGAGAGTCTAGGAGGCAGTCATGTTGAAATCGGATGTGCAAGTTAGAGCCTTTAACATTTCCTTGCTTCCTAGGGAAACATGCTCATGTCTGGGGCAACCAAAGCTTAGGAGGTGTTTATTATGGGCCCAATTCTGTGCTATTTTTCCCTCACTACCATTAAAATTCAACACAATCCCAAAACAGATTTCATTAATCCCGCCACAGGCGGAAGAATTGTTGACAAGTCTGAGAACGTGGCCTGTGGAATCTGAATTCTGGTCCCACCACTAGACTATGCGGCTGTGGGTGAATCAGGATCCTCCACTGAGCTTGGTATCCTTAAGTGGATGATACCAGCTCCTTCCCACCTACTGCTGAAAATGAATACAGCAAATACACCCTTAGCACTTCTATGAACTAGGTTCTAATGATAGATTACTGGGTCAGGATTTTAACTGTCACTGTGGCTTCACGGGTGTTGGTCCAAATCCAACATGGTTGTATCCATCACACTCTATCTTCTGCCCCTCCCCCTCTTCTCTTCTAGCCCCTGCCTTATTTGACCCTCAGCCTCCCAGGAGAGAGCTATGACCCTCTAAAACAATCAGCTAATCACCCAGTCCTCCTCAAACCCATCGGCTGTTCTTTATGGTCCTTAGCTCAGCATGCCTAGCCTTCCCAGGTTCATCTACCATTCTCAAACCACTCCAGTTTGGCTACAGGTGGAAGTCATTTTCCTCATCTCTGGGATATCCTACATGTTTCTCAGTCTCAAAGAAGAAGAGCTAAACCTCTAATAAAGCTCTTAAAATATGCTGAGCAGTGTGCTAAGCATTCCTGGAATATTATCTCATTCGATTTTAAAAAGAGATTTCTTTTCTTAAAAGTGTGTGTGTGTGTGTGTGTGTGTGTGTGTGTGTGTGTGTGTGTGTGTGTGTGTGTTAGATTTCCTGGAGCTGGAGTTACTGGCGGTTGTGAACTTCCGGACATGGGTGCTGGGAACAGAACTTGGGTCCTCTGGAAGTGCAGCAAGTGCTCTTAGCCACTGAGCTATTCAATCCTTTACCCCCTCCGTTTACATATAAAGAGACCAAGGTCCAAAAAGGTTTATGCATATCGCTACAAAGCTTGTAAGATACAAAGGCAGAAATCACACTAAGGTCTTCTCTATAGCAAACCCTGGGTGTTTAACCGCTCTAGAAAAGATAGGGTCTGTATTCCACCAATGGCCACTTGCTGCCTTTCAGTTTCCTCACTAAAACGGGAATATTAATAATTATCTTCGGGGCTGTTCCAAGAAATAAGAACTATAAGGAAATGTCCGGTGCACGTTCAGAATACTTTTCATAATTCTTCACAGGACCTTTGTGTGGTCTGGCCTTGCATCTCAGGCTGTTTCAGGTCCTTTGAATTTTCTAACCCTTCTGCCCGGCCCCTGCTTCCCTCAGATATTAGCACGGATCACTACTCCCTTACTCCCCCAATTTCGGTCTCTACTTTCACATCCTCGGGGGGCCTTTGCTGACACCCTAACACAAACAGCCGCCTCTCGCAACACAGCCACGTAACGATGGTTGACCCGGCCCTGCCCGATCCTGCTCCCTGACATGTTTACTGTCTCCCTTCTCTGGAACGGAAGCGCCCATGGAGGCAGCGACGTGGTCCACCGAGCTCCCCCGTTACCCGCAGTACCCAGACCGGACTCCGGCCCAGCGGGAGAGCGCTGAGTCGTCGGCGGCTTGAGTCCCACGCTGGTTCCGTGGCTCAGCCGCTGTCACCCGGCGTCGGCCGGGCTGCCCGGCTCGCCCGGCTCACAGCAGGTCTGTCCCCGGGGTTCCGCGGGCCGCCGTCCGTCCCGCCCGCGTCCGCCGAGGAGCACGCCCCGCTCCGACCCACGCTCAACCCGAGCGCCGCGGCCCCGTCCCTCCGTCCGCCGCGGGGCCCAGGCCCGGGCCCCGTCGCCTCCTCCTCCCGCCTTCGGTGCCCGCGACCACCGGCCGAAACCCTTAGTCACTCACCATCTTTTCCCGGTCGTCCTAGCCGCCACCGCCGGAAGTGCATCCACCAAAACGACCCCGTCAGAGGCGGAAGTGACTAAGAAAAGCTACGGACGCCTGGAAGGACCAACTCCCTCCAGGGCGAAGTTAAACGCGAAGGGCTCGTTCCTAGCTGTTTGGTACAGACAGGGATTGGTTAAACCCTTGTGGACAGAACTTAAAAATAGTTTACCCGAGGGAATTCTAAATAGCTACTGTTGGGCTATTGTCCGTAACTTAAGACAAGGGTCTTCGTTATCAAAGAATTAGGGCAATTTTGAAAATTAAAAAAAATTAAATTATGCAAAAATTATAACTGGAAAGAAGTATTTGTGCCAAGAGCTGGAATGGTACTTGGGACTGAGAAGTTGATGTGTGTGTACACAGCTTTTAAGTTCTTTAGTTTCTGGAATTTGCCAACTTTCCTGAGAATGCTAAAGTTACCTAAACTTGTGAGTCCCCCCACCCCATGACAAATGACTGATGATGATGGCAAATACTGTGTTAAAATTACCCTTGAGGGGCTGGAGAGATGATGGCTCAGCAGTGACAAGCAGGGGACCCAGGTGGCAGCTACCAACCATCTGTAACTCCAGTACCGTGGGATCTGTCGCCCTCTTCTGGCCTCAGCATGCACTGCATGCACATGGTGCTCATAATCAATGCAGGCAAACACTCAAATACATTAAATAAATCTTTTTATTTTTATTTTTATTTATTTATTTTTTTCCGAGACAGGGTTTTCTCTCTGTAGTTTTGGTGCCTGTCCTGGATCTCACTCTGTAGACTAGGTTGGCCTCGAACTCACAGAGATATGTCTGGCTCTGCCTCCCAAGTGCTGGGATTAAAGGCCTGCGCCACCACTGCCCGGCACATTAATTGAATCTTTAGAAACATTAAAAAAATTACTCCTTAAAGTAGTGGGAACGTTTTTTATTATTAATGTGTCCATGGTAACGTCACAAAAATGTCAGCTACCCTTTCTACTTCCAGAAATTTCCATTAACAGGTACTCAAGACTTTGCATTGTGCCGAATAGACTGTTTTTTGTTTGTTTGTTTTTTTGCAGCCCCAAATTAACTTAGGCATTTTAGGGACACAAAGGATGTTTCACTTATTAACACACAGCACATACATTCTTTCCTGCCAAGTATTGATAAAATACACACTAAGTCAAACTTTTGACTCTGAAATAAAGGGTTTACAGAGTCACTACCCCCCACCCTTGTGCCTCCCCCAAAAGAACCCCACCAAGTCCAATTTGTGTTCCCGTGTACTCACTGGAGCACCCACAATGGGATGGCTCCCAGCTTCTGGCAACTCCAGTTCCAGGGGATCCCACACCCTCTAGGGCATCTAGGGCACCTGCAAGAATGTGGTGGGTAAACCCACACATGTACACATAAATAAAATAATTAAAAATGTAAAAAGAGAGTATGGACATTGAAAATGGACAGAGTCTAAAGGAGACTGAGGAGGGACACCCACTCCTTTTGGGACCCTGGCCAGGTGTTAAGCATTACTATTAATTAGTGTTATTAGCGTTAATAACAATGAATGGAAAGTTCTTTAAGTTCTTTTTTTAATTAAAGATTTATTCATTTATTATGTATGCAGTGTTCTGTCTGCATGTATTCCTTCTTGCCAGAAGATGGCACCAGATCTCATTATAGATGGTTGTGAGCCACCATGTGGTTGCGAGGAACTGAACTCAGGACCTCTGGAACAGCAGTGCTCTTAACCTCTGAGCTATCTCTCTAGCCCAAATTATTTATTTATTTTCATTTTATTTGTATCAGTGTTTTGCCCACATGTATATCTTGTGTGAGAGTGTCAAATTCTGGAGTTACAGGCAGTTGTGAGCTGCCATGTGGATGCTGGGAATCGAACCTAGGTCCTCTGGAAAAGCAATCAGCTCTCTTAACCACTGAGCCATCTCTCCAGCCCCTCTTTAAGATCTTAATGTAAGTAGTCCTTATGTTCTTTTTTCTAAGCAAGGGGGAGAGGAAATCTGACTCCATAATTAGCCACTATTGGACTCTGTCTTGGTGCCCTGGCTACTTTGAACAAGAGGACTGTTAGTCAAGCAGCCAGCATCATTGAGTATTTTGAATACTCCACAGCCACCCTGAGAAAACCATACACAATCACAGCTGATTGCCTTGGTTGTCTCAAACACGTTGTACCAGACTTTTTGCTATTACCTCAATGAACTTCGGGTGACCCTGCAATCATTTCCACCTCGGCCAGATGGGGCTCATTTTCCCAGATGGTCCGGCAGAGGGCCCGCTGTAAGATGGGCGTTAAAGAGGCAAGGTGATTGGCGCAAACACAAACTGCGTCAGCACACGGGGTGTGGTCTGACTATCCTAACCTCCTTCTCTGCCTATGTATACTGGGCGCTCGTTGAATTGACTGGTAGGCACTGCCCTGCGCTGCCTCCTGGGATGCTGTAACATTAGGCTCCATCAAAGTCTTCCTTTGAGTGTTCTTTTCTTGCCTGCTTTCGTGGTAAAGGCAGGAAGTGAAATGTACCCTGGAGGGGCTGGAGACAGGAACCGGTGACCAGCGAAAGCAGCGGCAGGAACAGCAGAGCTGTGGTGATGGTAAAGGCAGCGAACCCACAGCGGCAGGAACAGCTTAGATCAGCACTGACGGCTGAGCAATTGGTAAGGCGGCAACTGACGGGCCTGACAGCATTCCGAGCCGGAAGAGTGATGTATGAACAGAGAGACCTGTCAAGGAGCGGAGAGCTGAGGCTGTGAAAGGCTTGCAGGGACAGTGAAGAGATGCTGCAGGTACTGGCCGCTGGGAGAATTCCAGAGAGTGTTCAGGGCCAAGGGTCTCAGATACCCCAGGCCAAGAGCTTTAAGAGTGGCTGGTATTAAGTACTAAGGAACCCTGGCTTCTGAGGTCTACGATAGAGCTATACTAACAGGGATGCTGTCAGCTGCTGAGGAGCCCCGGTGTGTAGGCTCACCTGGAAGTTGCCTTGCCAGCTGCAGTCACAGGCTATGGGGTTCCTGAAGGACCGGGACACAAGAGCTGCCATGCTTGTAGAGTTCGGGGTCTCACTATCCAAGACCTGTAGCAGGACCAGAACACTAGAGGGCGCCACCTGCCGCCGCCGCCACCTGCTGCCGCCGCCACCTGCCGCCGCCGCCACTGCCACCACCTGCTGCCGCCGCTGCCTGCTGCCGCCACCACCTGTCTGCTGGGCTGCCCCCTGCTGCTGCTGTCCACTATGCAGGAGCAAGGGAGGCAAAAGCTGCCAAAAGACAGCAAACACTTAAAGGGCTGCTTCTTACCTATGTGTGATCTCTATCAAGGGAGAACAAAAGGACCTAAGCCAGGTGGTTGGTGACGTGGAGATCGATCACGCCACTAAAATTATACACACACACACACACACACACACACACACACACACACACACACACACACACACACACACACACATTTGGCTGCATTTAGAAGACAATGGCCTCCTTAGCACACAGGAAAAGAACGTGTTCATTCCCTGTGGGAGGCCAGCTCCCACCTTTTAAAAGGGTTCCTATGAGGAGGAGAGATGGATAAGAAACTTTTAGATAGAAAGATAGCAAAGAGGAGAAAGAAGCACAGGATATCTTCAGGAGGACCTGGATCAAAACCCAACGGTCCCTTCTGTCTCTTTAAAAGGGCTTTGGATAACAATGCCAAGGGGCAGGGCAAAAGACCTCCCCCTTGCTAGATCAAAGCACACGCAGAGCCAAGTGTCCCTTCCAAACACCTGGGAACCAGGCCTGTGGTCAAATCATTCCCCGTATGCAGCCCTGCTCGGTAAAGCAAGCTCAGATTCTCGGACCCTGAGTAAGTTCTCACTAGGAAACCTCTGTGGGTCTCTACAGTCCCCCCTGCATCCCCTCACTTTGATGATTAACGTTGAAGTTGTGAGTTAAAAATGAACTTGGCCAGGGGTGATGGATGGCATGCACCTGTAACCCAAGCACTTGCATGGCAGGGGCCAGGGGATGGTGAGTCGGAGGCCAGCCTGAACCCCACTGAAAAATGAAGAAACGAACTTTTTTAAAATAGGCAGACAGATCTCTGTGAGTTGGAGGCCAGTCTAGTCTACATAACAAGTTCCAGGCTAGCCAGGGCTACATAGGCCCTGTCTCAGAGGGAAAAAAGGCTGCAAGCAGAAGGTTTAAGGAACTCTATTAAATGTGGTGTACTACAAGACTGGCCAATGCCGAGGGCAAGACCGGCACTATCTGGGATGCTGGGGAATGGAACCTCAATATAACCGAAAGGACAGGAGGGGTCCTAACAGGCCAGCACACTCAAAGGACAGGCAGGTCACCAATGCTTAAGACTTGACTTCATACACAGGCAGAGGTGCCTCTCCACACAGTTTTCTGTGGGTCTCCTCTGCCTCTCCACACAGTTTTCTGTGGGTCTCCTCTGCCTCTCCACACAGTTTTCTGTGGGTCTCCTCTGCCTCTCCACACAGTTTTCTGTGGGTCTCCTCTGCCTCTCCACACAGTTGTCTGTGGGTCTCCTCTGCCTCAGTCACACAGTTTTCTGTGGGTCTCCTCTGCCTCTCCATACAGTTTTCTGTGGGTCTCCTCTGCCTCTCCATACAGTTTTCTGTGGGTCTCCTCTGCCTCTCCACACAGTTTTCTGTGGGTCTCCTCTGCCTCTCCACACAGTTGTCTGTGGGTCTCCTCTGCCTCAGTCACACAGTTTTCTGTGGGTCTCCTCTGCCTCTCCATACAGTTTTCTGTGGGTCTCCTCTGCCTCTCCACACAGTTGTCTGTGGGTCTCCTCTGCCTCTCCACACAGTTGTCTGTGGGTCTCCTCTGCCTCTCCACACAGTTTTCTGTGGGTCTCCTCTGCCTCTCCACACAGTCGTCTGTGTAATTCTCCCTTTCCACTCAACTTCCAACCTCCCCAAGCATCAAGGGCTTTGTTAGCCAGGTGGTGGTGGCACACACCTTAAATTCCAGCACTTGGGGGTGGGGGTGGGGGAGAGGGTTGGGGAGGGCCGGGGAGGAGGGAAGGTAGCGGCAGCTGGATCTATGTGAGTTTGTAGGCCAGCCTGGTCTGTGGAGTGAGTTCCAGCACAGCCAGGGCCACACAGAGAGACCCTGTCTTGAAAAACAAACAAAACAAAAGCAAGATTTTGCTGACATGCTTGATTTTGATTTTACTTGTCTATTATGTAGTAAACTTAACATTTGTGGGGTTTTTTTTTTTGTTGTTGTTCTATCTACTTTTTTTTTTTTCTGATTTCTTGGATTTGAGAGAGGTGGTGTGGGCATTGATCCAGGCAAGGAGAAGCAGAAAGCTTTAGAAGTTAGGGGTGGAGATGGGGAGAAGAGGAGAGGGTGCGGGTGAGGGGAAGGGGAGAGGGTGAAGGTGGGGAGGTGAGAGGGTGGGGGTGGGGAGAAGGGGGAGGTGGGGATTATGGATAGTTGCATGAGGTTGTTTCAATGAGAATGTCTTGGCTAATGTCACCGCACTGGGACCCAAACCAGAAGAAGCTGCCACTCCCTATGCCTGGGCATCTCAGTGGTCATCTTGTGGCTTTCTCTCTGCCCCATGTCAGTGTGCCACCTCTTCTGTGAATGTCCTAGCTCAGATCTCTTGGCCTCATCATGATATCCATGCGGCAGCTAGTTTGTGGGCATTCACAATGCTCCAGGCTTTCCTGAGGGGGTGGGGTGGGAATACTGTAATGAGCAGGCAGAAAAAAAATATTTCCCCTAATGGATTTTATAATAAGCAAGTAAATAAACAATATATATATATATATATATATATATATATATATGTGTGTGTGTGTGTGTGTGTGTGTGTGTGTGTGTGTGTGTGTGTGCATATATAGCATGCCATAGGATAGTAAAAGCGATAGAGAAAATTCAACAGGATGAAGCATGTGCAGCCATGTGGAGTGGTTCTGACTTTAAACAGCAGGTGTTGGTAGAAACCACTGGAATGTCTTATCACAGGCTACTTTTTCTTCATTTGGATCTCAAACCCAGAGAGAGCCTCATCCATGAAAGGAAAGTGCTGTGCTTCACCTCAAGGCATGACTTGTGCAGTTTGGAAAGCTAGTCAAAAGGATATAGAAATGACTAACGGTGGAGGAAATAGATGTTCTTGCATGCCTTTACACGTCACATAATGTATGCATGTACCTTAAAACCATACACTGTTACATTAATGCCTATACGTTTTATGTTTTTTAATTAAGAAATTTAAAAGTTTGTGTGTGTGTGTGTTGTGGAATATTACTTTAACTAGTTAAAGATGTCCTACTTTTGTTTATGCTGCATTTGTTTAACTATGTAAAGATGTCCTACATTTGTTTATGGTGCATTTGTTTAACTATGTAAAAATGTCTTACATTTGTTTATGGTGCATTTGTTTAACTATGTAAAGTTTCCTACATTTGTTTATGCTTCATTTGTTTAACTATGTAAAGATGTCCTACATTTGTTTATGCTGCGTTTGTTTAACTATGTAAAGATGTGTTGCTTTGCCTAAGGCACCAGATTGGTCTAATAAAAAGCTGAACGGCCAATAGCTAGGCAGTAGAGGGATAGGCAGGGCTGGTGGACAGAGAGAATAAGGAGGAGGAGGAATCTAGGCTCTAGAGAGAAAAAAACAGGGAGAAAGAGGGAGATGCCTGGGGCCAGGCAGCCAGGCAGCCGCCAGCCAACTAGGTACAGAAGAAACAAGAAAAGTAGGACATACAGAATGAAAGAAAGGTAAAAAGCCCTGAGGCAAAACATAGATGAAGAGAAACAGGTTAAGTTATAAGAGCTAGTGGGACAAGCATAAGATAAGGCCGGGCATTCATAACTAATATTAAGTCTTCATGTCTTTATTTGGGAGCTGTTTGGTGGCCCAAAAGAAAGCCTGGTGTGTGTGTGTGTGTGTGTGTGTGTGTGTGTGTGTGTGTGTGTGTGTGTCTGTATCTGTGTCTGTGTGTGTCTGCATGTGTGTGCATGCCACACCATGCATGTGGAGGTCAGAGGACAGCTTCTGGAACTTGGTTCTTGCCTTCCACCTTGCTGAGGCAGGGTCTCTCTTGTTTCTGCTGCTGCATAGCGTACTCCAGGCTAGCTAGCCTACATGCTTATGGTGGACTCTCTGCCTCCTATCTCACTGTAAGAGGGCTGGGATTGCAGACACGAGACACAGTATCTGAAAGGGGTCTGGGGCAATTTTAGTATTCATGTTACACGTTTGGGACTAAAGTATTTTGATATTTTTATTACATGCACTCCTTTAAATGCATTTTGGGCAAAATTACCTGAGATGATGATCTGGTATCCCAAGTAAACCCAAGCTTCAGAGCTCTGACTATACTGCTGTCTTACGTGTTCTGTGGGGGAAGAATACTTTCTCCTGGTGTCTGACAGGTGCCTGCAGTTCAGATACTTATCAGCAGAGGGCGCGCTGCAACCAAATACCATCTCAGGTAAACTATGCTTTCTAATGCCGTGTGTGCATGCTTATAATCCCAGCTCTTGGGAGGGAGACAGGTGGATCTATGAGTTTGAGGTTAGCCAGGTCTACTAGTTCCAGGACAGCCAGGACCTCCACAAAGGAAACCCTGTCTCAAAAAAACAAAACAAAACACAAAACAAAACAACAACAAAAAAATGGTTTTCTGGAGTCTTTTCTGCTCTTGGGCTGCCAGGGGTCCTAGGAGCTCTCTCTACCAGCCTTGGTGCTGGCCCATTCTTTCTCCCTGTGGCCACAAGCCCTTTAGCCCAGAGGCCTTATGTGGTGGTTTGAATAGGTATGGCTTCCATAGACTCATGTGTTTGAGTGCTTGGCCATAGGGAGTGACACTATTAGGAGGTGTGGCCTTGTTGGAAGAGGTGTGGCCTTGTTGGGGGAAGTGTGCCACTGTGGGGAAGGGCTTTGAGGTCTTATATGCTCAAGTTATGCCCAGTGTGGCACACAGTTTACTTTCTGTTGCCTGCAGATCCAGATGTAAAAATCTCAGCTCCTCCTCCAGCACCACGTCTGCCTGTATGTTGCCATGTTTCTTGCCATGATGATAATGGACTAAACCTCTGAGACTGTAAAGTCAGCCCCAATTAAATGTTTCCTTTATAAGAGTTGTTGTGGTCATGGTGTCTCTTCACAGCAATAGAAACCCCAACTAAGACAGCTGGTATTTGCCCTCTCTCATGCTAAGACCCTGTGCTTGGGCTCTGCTTCTAGAGTTGGCCCCTTTCTCACCCTCCAGTCCTGGCCCAGGCTCTTCCTGGCTGGGACCACTAGTGCTGGACAGGTCAAATTGCCCGGATTCTGTCATCACTGTTACACCTCATCCTTGTTGTCTCCAGAACCCCCAACTTGGGCATCTGGTATGGCCACTCTGTTTGCTTACGGAAGGGATGGGGTGTCTTGCTCCATGTAGATAGTTCAGTGTTCTCCATGGCCTCTAATGGGTAGGAGACATCTCAGGAGAGACAGTAGACTCTCATTCTCTCCACTCTGCTTGTCAACAAACCTTATTTTTACACTAGCAGCTACGCAGGTCTGCTAAAGAAAATTTAAATGTAGAGAACGGAAGAAAGGAGAGAACACAAGCCAGCCATTGTTCCACCACACTGAGATCACCTGAGCCAGTTTGGTGTGTTCCTTTAAGCATTTTCCTTCCAGTGGTGTAATAAACAGTTATCGCGACCACACTAAATAGTAGCCTAACACTCCCTCCATTTTTTATTCTTGAGACAGACTTCATCATACAGCCCAGGGTAGCCTTACACTCATAATCTAACTGCTTCAGTGTAGAATTACAGGCATGCTCTCTCTCTCTCTCTCTCTCTCTCTCTCTCTCTCTCTCTCTCTCTCTCTCTCTCGATGTTTGTAGGCCAGAGGTCAACAGGTTTTGTGTGGTTTCTCAGTCACTCTCCACCTTACTTTTTTTGAGACAGGGTTCCCTGACCTTGTAGCTAACTGGTCCAGCTGGACTGGCTGCTTAGGAAGCCGCAGGGACCCTCCAGTCTCCATCTCCCCAGCACTGGGATCACAGGCGTCACAGCCATGCCTGGATTTTTCTATATGGATGCCAGAGTTCAAACTCAGGTCCTCATGCTGTGCAGCGAGCACTTTACCCACTGGGCCATCTCCCCAGGCTAATTTTCTGCTTCCAGCTGAACTATCATTTATCATAAATAGTTCCTCCATGTTATTAGCGATATCTTGGAAACAATTTCTTGACAATCCTGTCTCACTATGTGAAAAGTGAAAGGAATATGAAAGTTGTCAAAACCAAAACTGAATCTGTGTCATCTTTAACGAAACAAAGGTAACTAGAGGAGGCATCTTAGACATGGTGGCCTGACAGATTGTCACCATGGCAAAGGACTCTTGCCAGAGCCACAAACCTGCATGGAGGCAGCTCAATTTCATTCAGGGAATACTTGTACAAGTACATCTCAGGCAGATGCCCCATTATAATCCCGTGACCAAGGACCATGTCTTGAAAATGCCAGCTGTAAGGTATTTCTCTCCTTCCCACCTCTACGGCACCCCCCTGTGGCAGCCTCTTTGAATCCACTGGTGGCTTATTCTGGTATAGGCATTTCACTGCAATGCTTGGCTACTCCCGAAGATGCATTAGTATTCTTTAGAGACTCGCTCTCGGATTCTTGAAAAGATTGGCATTAAGGGTGTGTTGGAAGCCTCCTCCGTGTCAAGCACTGTTGTAGGCACGGGAGGTGACCTCAAACAATGTCACTGCCTCACAGAGCTGACTTTTCGTCAGTAAAGAAGCATTCTACAAAGTGCTGTTCTGCCTGTTGGGGTGGAGCTAAGATAGTAGACCTGTGTTTACTTAGTATTTGGAACATTGGGACACACACACACACACACACACACACACACACACACACACACACACCCCAAAACACCTAAAAGGAAAGAGAAGGGTACACATAGAAATAGAAAGTTCTGGATTCCTTGCCCTATGTGTGGTTCCATGAGTGAGACTCAAGGAGAATCCCACTTAGATACTGGGGTTCCCTTGAGAAAGGGGGCTGGTGCCTTGTCCCCTGATATAGGTTCATGTTACAGACCAGTATGTGCCAGATGACCGTGCATGAGAGGTGCTGATGGGAACTAAGTTAGGGACTCACAGGGACAGAGAGGCTGTTCCCTGGCTCGCACTGTCCTCACCATATGTGACAGCTCTTGGTAACAGTGGGAGGAGATGGCAGCTGCTGGTTTCCTGCACACCTGTCGCTTGTCATGCACAAGTGGAAGCCACCCAAAGCAGCTGCTGGAGATTCCTATGGGTCCCAACCAAGCGACTTGGTTGCAACCCTGGCAACCCTGGCAGGGAGAGGGTTGAGCAGCTGACCCTCGGGGGAGGAACTGGTGGGGGTCATGAGAGGTCACTCACACATCATAATGTCAGAGGGCAGGCCATGTGGAGGTCCCCAGTGGACTCTACAGACAGAGCCTGATGTAATTTTTGGAGGAGCAGGCACTTTGGCCAACTGAAGTCAGCCAAGATAATGGAGGAACATTTTCCCCCCAAGACTTGGTTCCTAAGGAAATGTCACCTCCATAGAGTGTGTCAGGAGGAGGGCTGGTCTTGCTCTCAAGACAGTCATGGGTGACCCTCCCAGAACAGCATGTAGCTGGCTCAAAGGACCTCTGCCTCTCCCGTAACTGTTCCTCCATCATCTGTGGGTCCATTCAAACACTGGGGTCTCAGAAAGCCACAGGGAAGGGGCAAATGAGAGGAACGCTTCATCCCTCCTCTCAGTGGAGCCTTGAGCCAGGGCTTGGGTCTGGCTTGGGGAGGTATTTTGGAGCAGACTGGACTTCTTAAAGAGTCTCCCAAACATGTGGCCATTCTTAATACTGGAGATGGTCAGAAATGCTGGGAGGAAAGGAATGTGGCTCACTGTGGGGTGAGAGAAAGCTGAGGCTGGAGTGCAAAGCCATGTCAGGTTAGCACTCTCCCCAAACTACACCGATCCATCCATCCATCCCTGTGTCCATGCATCCATCCATCCATCCATCCATCCATCCATCCATCCATCCCTTAGTGTCCATCCATTCATCCACCCCTCAGTGTCCATCAATCCCTCAGTGTTCATTGAGCATCTACTGGGGCCAGCCTCTGGGCACAGTGCTGAATGACCAGAGCTCCTGGGAACACATCCTTGTTCCTAAGTGTTGCACGCTTCTGACCATGCCCATGACTGTGCTTTTGTATAGGTGGCTCCTCAGCCTGGGACCTCTGGCTCTTCTTGCAGGTTTAGGTCAGGCTCACTTCTGGGAACCATTTTTATTCTCTTATGACAGTACTGGCATGCTTTAGTCACTGGCTCAGGTGTCATGTCCTCTCCCAGCATAGGATTCCCTCAATAAAAACATGTGTTGAAAGCCAGGGGTGGTGTTGCATCCATTTTGTCCCAGCATTGTGGGAGGCAGAGGCAGACAGATTTCTATGAGTTCCAGGATATCCTGGTCATAGAGTGTTACAGGACAGCCAGAGCTACATAGTGAGACCCTGTCTCAAAAAATGGATTGAATTATTATGGGTGACTCTGACGTGGCCTGTGAGTCTGTTGGAAGCACCTGCCTCCACCTACTTGTCATTCTCAGAGCTTCATCCTGGAGACCCTGAGTAGGCTATTCTTGCCTTTCAGATGCCATGAGAAGAAATGGGAGAGAGCATATTAAAGGGATACCAGGGTCTGGGTGGCTGGGCACAAAGGTGCCTTGAGGTAGAGGTGCCTTCTAGCCATAGCCCTTCTGAGAACCCTGGCTGTTGGGTCATCATCACTTGAGAAAACCACTGATGAGCATCCTCTACTGCATGAATGTTTGTGGATTAACACCTCAGGGGGAATGATGATGATGATGATGATGATGTGGTGATGATGATAATGATGGTGATAAGGATGATGGTGGTGATGCTAATGATGGTGGTGGTGATGATGATGACTGTGGTGATGATGATAAGGATGGTGGTGGTGATGATGATGGTGATGATGATGACTGTGGTGATGATGATAATGATGGTGATAATGATGGTTGTGGTGATGAGGATAATAATGGTGATAAGGATGATGGTGATAATGATGGTGGTGGTGATGATGGTGATGGTGGGGATGATGATATAATATTGGGTGGATAGTGATGATGATATAATCTTTATATATGCATCACATACTACATATATCTAAATAAATGTATTACATATCTATTTATTTTTATTTTATGTGTGCGTTTGTCTGTGTGAGGGTATTGGATTCCCTGGAACTGGAGTTACAGACAGTTATGAGCTGTCATGTGAGTGCTGGGAATTGAACCCGGGTCCTCTGGAAGAGCAGAGGACTTAACCGCTGAGCTATTTCTTCAGCCCATATATTACATATCTAAATATGTAATAATTATCTCCCTAGTTGTTTTCTCCATAATTCTTGCTTTTCTGTCAAATTTGGGCAATCCTTTTTTCTTGTACCTGTTTGGAGATTCCCAGCTCCCTGCTTTTATTTGTATATCTAATTCTTCCTTTACCTATTATTCAACTTTCAAGACCCACCTCTGCTGTGGGATGGTCTGTATGTCAAGTGTGTTGCTGATTGGTCAATAAATAAATTACTGATTGGCCAGTGGCCAGGCAGGAAGTATAGGCAGGACAAGGAGGAGAATAAAGCTGGGAAGTGGAAGGTTGAGTCAGAGACACTGCCAGCCGCCACGATGGCAAACAGAATGTGAAGATGCCGGTAAGCCACGAGCCATGTGGCAAGGTATAGATGTATAGAAATGGATTAGTTTAAGATATAAGAACAGTTAGCAAGAAGCCTGCCACAGCCATACAGTTTGTAAGCAATATAAGTCTCTGTGTTTACTTGGTTGGGTCTGAGCGACTGTGGGACTGGCAGGTGAGAGAGATTTGTCCTGACTGTGGGCCAGGCAGGAAAACTCTAGCTACACACCTCAATGCTTCTTGTCACCTGATCATCCTGGAAGGCTGTGCCCCTCCACCTCATCCTCTCTTTTGATAATTTCATGCATGTGTACAATGTATCTTGGTCATACCTATCCCACACTTCTCTCCTTCCGGGAAACTTACCTCGACATGTTGCCCTTTCACCGACGTGCTCTCTTCTTTTATGAATTAACCCATTGAGTTCGATGGGTGCTTTCTTCACGTGCATGAGTGTGGGGCTGTTCACTAGAGCACGGGCACTCTACCGTGTGTGTACATGGGTGCTGCGGTGTACTTATGGAGGTCAGAGGACAATCCTCTGGAGTTGGTTCTCTCCTTCCACTGTGGGCTCTGGGTATTGTCGAACTCAAGTCCTCAGGCAGGAAGACATCTTGCTGTCCTTGAAGTTATAAATTAATTACTGAATTATCTTACAAAATTAGCTTAGTGGGTTTTCATGAGGCTCTCCATATACATCCTTAGTTTTGGTTAGCCCTCTCCTGACCCTTTTCTCTCCATTTTCTTGCTCCCATCCCCACTGAAACCTTTATTGTCCTTCTCTACTTTTATATCACTATACATTCTACTATCCTTACTCACCCCCTTTAAGGTCCCATACCTTCCCCTCCCCTCATGGGTCATGTCTAGCTTCTTGACCTATACGGACCTTTCTCCTCTTACCGTAAGACTTTTCCATTCATGACTTATGGAGACCGTGTGTGTGTGTGTGTGTGTGTGTGTGTGTGGGGGGGGGTGTCTCATTTTCTTTCTGAGGCTGTGATCCTGTCTGTTTCCTGGAACCTGTGACTGGTTTGTGGCTCATCTGTGAAGGAAATGCAAGGGGCTTCCCTGACCATGGGACAAGGCCCCAAAGGGTCTTGAGTACATTCTGGGACAGGAGCTAAGCAGCCACCATCTGAGATGACCTCTGCCCTATCCCAGCCTGGGCTTGGCTCTGCCTGAGCTTGTCACACCATGCCACCAGAGCCACCCACCAGCACATGCCTGTGTCCCCACAGGCTGCCTCCAACCCTCAGAAGACATCAGCCGTGTGCTCAGGGAAGTCCTTGCGGAGGTAAGATTAGGTGTGATGTGTAAACAGGAGCGTTCCCCAAATGTTAAAACGTGCCTCTCTGGTTGTCTTGGCAAAGCTTTCTTGACAGATTAACCTCCCTGGGGAACCTCAGCAAGCAGCAAGTCCCTGTGGCATTTTAACAGCTGAAACACCAGCTGCCTGACAGATTCCAGCAAGCAGGGACGGGGCCATCTATGGAATGCTGCTGGCAGTCTGCACAGCGAAGGCCTGTACTCCTCAGGTGTGTCCGTGGGCCCTCCCCGAGGCAGAACAGTGGTGCTGAGGCCTGACTCCACCAAAGTCGAGCAAAAGCTGAGCCTAGTCTGCCCCAGCCCTTCCCCAGCCATACTCCTTCATCAGCTGATTACTGCTGCTGCCTTTGAGGCTCGAGACTTGGTACGATAGATGTTCAGTGCTTCTATATGCAGCGGTCCTATGGCAAGAACAAACAGAAGGGCTGTAGCTCAGTGGTAGAGCCCTTGCCTGACATGCGTGAGGCTCTAGGTTCGATCCCCAGCACTGCCAGAAAAAGAAACAAGTAAACAGACACAAACTTACAAGGATTCCTTTCTTTGTATCCAGGTCTTAGGATGGCTCTTTTGTCACTTGGAGCCATGACAGGGCATGAGACTCATAGCAGGGAAGACGGTCCTTCAAGTCTCCAAGGGTACTTAGGGGAGTGACTGCAGGGCTCTGAGGCTGGCTAGGTGCCTCTGGGTTTCATCTGGTTGTGGTGACACATTTATTGAGCATTTATTGTGTGCACAGTACTCTGGTTCAAGAAAACTCAGCCCTGACATTTGGAGGAGGATGCTCAGTGCTGCCTGGGGGGGGGGGGGCTCAAATATAAAGTGGGGGCCACAGTGGTAATATTGACAACAATAGCTTCTGTTTGATGAGTGGGTCCAAGGTGCCAGGCTCTGTGGTGAGCTTTCCTGCTCCAGTCCGCATAACAGTGTTGCAGAGAGCCAACCTGTTACAGTTACAAAAGACAAAAACAAGGCTCACAGAGGGCACTGCGTGGGACGGTGTCTTCTCACGGTGAACAGGGAAACGGCTCAGTCAGTGCATTGCTGGATATGCAGGGGCAGGGAGGAGGACCCGAATTCCATGCCCCTGAACCCACACAAACAAGCGCCAAGCTTGGCAGCACACACCTGTAATTCCTTTGCTAGGGAGGACCCTGAGGCTTGCCGGCTCCAAGCCAGTGAGAGAGCCTGTCCCAAAAAATAAGAGGGGTAGTGATAGAGGAAGAGACCCAACCGTGACCTCTGACCTTCACATCATGTGCATGCACATGTGTGCAGACCCTCGCATGCACCCGTACACCTGTAAATACACATGCCTCCTTCACCTCCCAAATGAATACATGTCAGAACGTGACCTTACTTAGAAATAGGGGCATTATAGACTTTATAATGGTTCATTCAGCTGGGTAGGTTCATTTGGAGTTATCCTGGGGGTAGAATGGCCCCTTATCCCAACACAATGGGCATCTTCAAAGAGGACTCCTGGTTTCCCAAACTGGGGGGGGGGACTATGTTTCTATTGTAAGCCATCCCATAGGGTAAGAGCAGCTTTTAGGAAGCAAAACCAGAGAGGGTAAGTAAACTGCCCAGGTCACACAGCAAGGAAATAGGTCCCATGGGATTCCCAAGCGGGTTCTGAGCGTAATGCTCTAACTCCTCATTGAGAGGTGAGTCAACATGGAATGAGTGGGTCGTGTTAGTCAGTGCGGGAGCAGAGCAGGAGCGGAAGAGGTGCTGGCTCGATTATCACTGCTGAGGTAATTAATTATATGTCCCCGCTGCTCTCTCCCCCTGCTCTGTACACTTCCCTGGGCTGATGTGGAGATCAGTGAGATAATGAATGCCTTGTTCTCTTTCAAGACCCAGACAACTGCAAATTAGATTATCATTAACGGTATCACCAGAAGCAATGAAATAAAGAAAAATACAGCTAATATTTTTTTCACACCCACTGCAGTGTGTTTATCAAAAGCAATAACAGTTCATTCTGATGGGGTTGGGGGAGGAGAGGAAATCAACCCCTGTGATGGATGTCCCTGGAACTGTGATTCATCTGTGTCACCCAGTGCTGCCTGGTTTAAGAAACAGGATAGAGAATGACCCTGCTTATCACTCTTCTTATGGCCATACGATTTGATGGCCCCACCTTCCTCCGGCTGGATCCGGTCTGCACCAGCAGGTCCCCAGCCCTTCAGCATGCCAGTGCCCATGGTCGTTGCCTGTGAGGCTTGGAGCTGTTTGTTACGTAGCAAAGGCAAACTATCACAAATGTCTAAGGACTCTTCTCCGTATCCAGGTCTGTGAATGATGCTAATGCCACCTGGAGCCATGACTCCAGTGAGACTCGGGACAGCTGCTCCCTTGAGTATCCAAAGGGACTCAAAGGAATGGTCACGTGAGTGGCATCTAATGACTGTGAGTCCCTTGGGACTCTCTGGGTCTGGTTTTCATCTGTAAAATGGGAATAGGAATATGCTCCTTTGAAGGTTGCTTTGAGCCTCGTATGGTGGCATACCTTGTAATGCCAACATTCAGGAGGCCACGGGAAGATAACCAGGTCTGGGCCAGCCAGACCTGTGCAGTGGGACTCAGTCTCAAAAAGCAAACAAGCATGGTTGCTTTGAATAGTAAATGAAGGCAATGTGCGGCTTGGTATCTGGCATACAGGACGCCATAGTAATTGTTGGCTCCTTAGTGAGTTGGAGGCCCTTTATTGGTTGAACACTAGCACATGGGCATGGGCACATCTTCTCGTTCTTAGCACGAAGGCTGAGAGTGAAGGAAGGCTGTTTGTAGATGCACCCAGATGTTTGTTCAAGACTTAACTGTGTCTAGGCGTCTTTCCCACTGCCTGCTATATGAGACAGAAAAAAGTTAAAGAAGAGTTAAGTGTTAGGGAGTTCCTGCATCAGATTCCCTGCTACGCCATCAGAGAAAGAGTGTGACCACAGGGAAGTTAATTAAGCTCTCTGGGCCTCTCTCCTCTCCTGTCAAATGCAGGTAACTGTACCTTCCTCCTGGGACTGGGGTGAGGGTAAATGTTGCAGTGTATGGACGTATGTAGGACAATGCCCCCATCACTGATGGGGCAGGCCAAGCCATCATCTCTTTTATTTTAGTGACTCAAACAACCTCACACACCTGCACTTACCTGCTGGTCCCATCTGTGGAAGGAAGAAGGAGTGTGAGTTCTGTCTTGTGAATACCCACCCTCCTCAGCAGAGGTGATGTTAGAGTGTTTCTAGGGCTGGAACAGCTCATCACTCCTCTCTTCTGTCCTCTTCTTGTATCTCTCTTACTCCCTTGCTTCCTCTCCAAGCTGCCAGCCTTCTGTTCCTATGACAAAACACCCCAGTGAGTCCGATTAGAAAAAGGGAAGGTTTATTGCGGTTGATGGTTTTGGAGGTACATGCGATTGGTTGGCCTGTCATTTGGGGGTCTGTGGTGGGGTGAAACAGTGCATTCTGGGGGAAGCATGTAGTAGAGGAAGCTGCTCCCATCATAGTGGCCAACAAACACGGAGGGGCTGGGGTCCCAGTATTTCCTTTAAGAACACGCCCCCGGTGACCTAACTTCCTCCCACTAGGAACCTTTAAAGGTTCCCTTGCTTCCTACTAATAAGACAGACCAGTTACCAAACCTGAAGAGGTTTTGGGGGACACCCATGCAAACCATAGTGCTGACACTGTGACTCCTGGCTCAAAAGCTCATACTGAAGTGCAGGCGCCCAGAGGAAACAGAAATACAACGATGACTCATGACTACCGCTTTCCTGTGCCGTTACCACGCTCCGGACACTGGGCTAGGCAATGTCTCTGCTTCGACAGTCTGCATTTTACCTTACACACCAGGAAACCTACGCTCCTCCATGCAGTCGTAAGGGAAGAGGAGGGAAGATGGTCATTCTTGGTTGTGATGGCAGTGGGTAGGGCGAGGCCACCTCATGGAAGATGTACCATTAAATCTCATTTGGGCTGAGAGGGTTAGGAGGAAAGGGGGGTGGGGACAGAGATGGAGAGACTGAGGCAGAGGGACTAAGACAGGAAAAGGATGCGTGTGGACCCCGGGAGCGCTCTGCCAGCCAGGAAAAGTGGATGTGAGGATGAAGCTGAGGAGTAAGAACCCCTGTGGGATTCTGCAGCCAAGACCAGTTGAGCTCTTTACACTGTTCAGCTGCCGAGACATTCCTTTCGGCTGTAGTAGTGATCATTATACATTATAAAGGCTTTTTGTTAATAATAATGATAATGATATAGTCAGATGACTGGAATTTACGATGCCTGTCACCACAGGGACCAAAGAGCAGAGACAGGGATTGAAATTTCATGTTGTGTATCTTATTGGAATAAGATGTCTCGGAGACCTTGGAATCCGAGAAGACACTGGACTAACATTCTGAAAACTGGCCTTGCATCTCACCTCCAACCAGAAGATTATATATGGAGAGCATGCAGGGGCAGCGGGGGAGAGGGGTGGGTGGGAGAGAGGGCAAAGGTCATCAATTATTTTGGAGCTCAGGGCTCAGACGTGTGTGTGTGTGTGTGTGTGTGTGTGTGTGTGTGTGTGTGTGTGTGTGTATGCATATTTGCATGTGTGTGGGCACATGTGCATGAGTGTGTGTGTGCGTGTAGAGGTTACATTGTGAGTCTTCCTCCACCACTCTCCTTAGTCCCTGAGGCAGGGTCTCTTAGTTGATTTCAGAGCTTGTTGATATGGTTAGTCTGGCTAGCCAGCTTACTCGGGGTTGGGAGTGGGTCCTCTCTCACTGCCTTCAGAGCTCTGGAATTACAGGCAGGCTATGGTGCCCGCCTGGCATTTACGTGGGTTCTAGGGAACATGGACTCCTGTTCTCACGTTTGCACAGCAAGTGCCTTAACACTGAGCCATCTCCCCAGCTCGAGGTCAGACAGTTCTTGGATTGTTAAGTCTAGTAAGTGTCCGTTGATATCAGCTTTCTACTCCTCCAAGGGGTTCTTGACTGGGAGGGCTTAACGCAGAACAAGCCATTAACAGTGTGTATGTTCCAAGCTATTAAAAGACATTCATGTAGATTTCTTTCCACAATATGGAGTATGAATGTGTCTTTATAATCCAGAATAGGACTCGCCCCCATCCATCCTGTCTCTTCCCCTAACAATAGTAGCAACCGCCTCCATGGAGCCGAGGACTGTTGAGCCTGTCTTCTTGTCCCTTCCTGTGTTGTTCTCACAAAGCTTTGAAAGGTCGCTGTCCCCGCGCCCATCTTACAGCTCCGAGGATCTCGAAGCACACAGGACACAGCAGTGAGCTTCACAACTAGGACTGAACGCAGGTCTCCTGACCCTCGGAGAAGGGTGGCAGATGGTGGTCAGAATGTGGCAAGGTCATCTCCACACACCCTCTGCTTTCCTACCAGCCCTCCCTGGAGGCTGAGGCTGGGCTCCCCTCAGTGCCATCTGGCTGGGGCGCCAGGTTCCTCAGGGGTGGTGGCTGGGGGCTGGCAAGGATTCGGCTGGCCTTGAATGTGGGTTTAGGACCAATGTGCACATCACCTGTGCCTACTTTTCTCAGCTCCCTGCCAGGGCTCCTGCCTGTTTCCTTTCCTCCAGTCTGAGAGCTTTCTGTAGGTGGACTTGAGTTATGGACAAGGCCACGCGCTAGGTCCTCTAAACTAAGCAATGAACATATCCATTCTCCCATCAAAACTGTTCATTCTTCTGAGTAGACATCCCATGTATAATTCCCTCCCTTCCCTCAAAGCACATATCCACGCACCAACACATTCCATATATGTTTAGAAGCTTACACTGTGTTGGGTACTCTGCTGAATGCTCACTCTTCCTGGGGCTCCCGTTCCAGTGGGGGAGCTGCAATGGAGAGATAAACCCACTACATATAACATCAAGGTCAGTGGAGGGCAGAGCTGGTTCTGCTCTTCCCCAGCTCGGTGCTCTCAATTCCTCTTCCCAGTGTTGGCGACAGCAGTAATAGCTGCCATTTACGACGGCTTGCTCTACGCGGGGCATTTTACCTGCATTAGTTTAGTGTGTCATAACAGCGTATCAGCAGACAGGGCTGTCATCATCCCCAAATCACAGCTGCCGAAAGGCTGTGTCACTAGCCCAGGGTCACACGGCTGGGAAGTCAGGGGCTGAAAGAAATGCCAACCCAGGACCCCTGTACCCCAACTACTTCCAATCCAGCCCCTCCTCAGCCTGGGTGGCAGCTTTGTACATATTCACCCTTTCAATGAAGCCTCTAGGGGGGGCTACTACTTATAAAAATCCTTTCAGGGGGGCTAGAGAAATGGCTCAGAGGTTAAGAGCACTGGCTGCTCTTCCAGAGGTCCTGAGTTCAATTCCCAGCCAGCACATGATGGTTCACAACCATCTGTAATGAGATCTGGTGCCCTCTTCTGTCCTGCAGGCATACATGCAGGCAGAACACCGTATATATAATAAATAAATAAATCTTAAAAAAAATTCCTTTCAGGTGCCAGGCCACACCTAGGTGCTGATGAGTATGTGTTAGTGTTTCTTTCCTTTTTTTGGGTTTGTTGTTATTCTGCATGCACCATGGCCTATGTGATGGTCAGAGGACAATCGTGGGTGTTACACCTCGCCTTTCACCTCGATTTGAGATAGGGTCTCTTGTTTGTTGCTGGCTAGCTGGCCCAGGAGCTTCTGGGAATTTGTCTCTGCCTCCCGTCTTGCCAAAGGAGAGTCACATGTCACCTTTTGCAGCCACCTGGAAGCAGAGTTGTCAGTTACTGGAGGAAGGTTCCCATCAGGTTCCTTGTGGAATGTACCTTTCTGGGAAGGGTATGGCGCTCTTGGATCTTTTTAAAGATGTGGACCGCTTTCTTATTGGTGTTGCAAGCGTGCATAAGGAGGGTGCCTGGGGTGGAGACAGGAGCACTTCTTAATCCTCTAGGAAAGACGGCCATCACCCTTGTGGGTGGATGAAGTTCCCCTTTCTAGCCTTCCAGGTGGGGTGTCCCTGTCCTCAGGACCTTGGTGGGGTCTGGGGAGGTTTGGTCCTGGGGTACCGCACTAGGGGAACGAGTGCCACAAATGGCACCACAGCTCTGCTGCAGCCTCTCACAGCGTCCCAGCCACACACCGCACCCCCCCCCAACAGTAGCAGACAACCTCTGCCAACTCCCAAGGGACGGGAGAAGGTGACCTGCTGGGTGTAGCCCCACCTGCAGGGAATCAGTCAATCCCAGGCCTCTTAGCTGCACCCTAGGGAGGTGAGGAACCAGCCTTGGCTCCAGGGGCTCCCCGGGAGCACATTGAGAGGTTTGGGTTTGCACAGCACCCAAATAACTCCCAAGGGAGCCACATGCAAGGCAGTGCCAAGGGCTGAGCTGCATGAGGCATCTGATCCAGGGGGCTGACTCAGTCTCCTTATGTTGACACTGTAGTCTCCCTTCCAAGGCTGGAGAAAACGATGCTCTCGGACCAGCTGCCTCTTCCAAGCCGTCCCCAACCCACCCCCAGCTGGAAGGGAGAGTCCAGCCTGCTACTTTTCTCCCAAACCAGTCTTCTGGCTGGCCCTCGATGGCCCAAGCCCACTGCCCAGAATACTAGGAGCAGGTGGTGGTTGGTGGTTTGACTAGTGGGGTTGGGTGCAACTGAGAAACCTTGAGACTGGCCACTGTTAGCCACCCCATGTGCATTCTCCTCCTCAACACTCTTTTCTAAAGAGGCTGGGAATCTGGAGACTCCAGTGAACACCCTCTTACTCTAGCCACAGGCCCAGTATGAGGAGCCAGAGTTCCCAGGGGCACCTGCTCGGCTTAGCAGACACTGACCCTCTTCCTTGATTCTCGATGTGTCCTCTGCCTTCCATATCCTTCTCTTTCCCAGCACTGTTAGAGTTGGAAGTTCCATGTTGGTGTGGGATGGTGTCTATTCATTGTCCATCTCCCCTGTGACCCACTAGGACCACCCCCCCCAGGATGAGGACATCCAAGTTTTTTTTATTCATCACTATGTCCTGCTGTGTGGAAGAGAGAAATCGTGAAGGGTGATGAATGATTCGGCTGTGTGTTGGCTTTGGACCCCTCTTCTCGCTCCTGAGTGGAGGGCGAATCAGGCTGATGGCAGTAGAATTTGTGACATGGTGACAAGAAGTCACTAGGGACATGGCCTCTGATGCTCTGAGCCTGACAGAATTTACATGCTGGGAGTAGGGGATACCCTAGAAGCCACAGGCTTCCGAGAGTTGTGATCCACGTTCTGACAGTCTGGTGGCAGTTCTAGAAATAGAATGTACCCCCCAGTCCTGCCGCTCCTGTCTTTTTACACGGTGCGGTTTGTGTAGGTGGTCCTGGTCACTGTGACAGGTGGCTAAGCTCTGAATGACAGAGCTGCCCACATGAGCCAGAACCGGAAGATGTGGCCATGGGGCTCTAATCTCTACTCTGGCCCTTCCTCTTCCGTCATGACGCTCTGATTTCTGATCCTTTCTCTTGGCTAACTCTCCCTTCCCCGCTTTCTGCTGGTAGACTGTATGGGACCTCAGGCTCCATCTCTCATTTCTGTCAACCATCCTCCCTCCCATTCTCATTTCTACGGACAATGTAGACAGCTCCCACCTGTAGACAACTTGGCCCAACCCTTTGGAGGTGGCTGCTAGCGACAGAGGCAGAGAGCCATGCTCGCTTAGAGATGAAGATCGGTGACACTTAGGTTCGCGGTGGGAGGGGACAGTATTTGGAAGCTGAGTGCTGAGGGGACAGGCTTCTAGATGGGTCATCTTAGCAGCCACGGAGTCAAAGAGGCAACTGGGACCATCACCAGGCTCAGGTGGGAAATGATACCTTCATAGAGGTGAATGCTGAAGAGGCTGCCTCCTGGAAGGTCTCCAGAAATGCAGAGTTCTGGGGTCACGCATTGAGATTTTCCTTCAGAAGGACTTGGCGGGGGCCCTGGGCTTTGGAGATGCTGTATAAGAACCCTTGTTGGCCAAACCTAGTGGCTCAGGCCTGTAACCTCCTAGGGGGAGGACAAGGTGGGAGGATTTTAAGTTCAAGGCTTAACTTGGCTATAAAGTCAATTCCAGGGTAGCTGAACAATTTAGAAAGACTCTGTCTTCAAATGAAAATATAAAACAGCCGGCGGGTATAGGTCAGTGACCTAGAGCTTGCCCTGGGTTCAATCTCTAATAATGGGGAAATCAAAAAACCCCAAACTTCGGCTAAACCCTGACCACAAACATCCCCTAACCGAGGACAAGACACTCTCCAAAGCAGGAGTTGAGCACGTAGGAGATTTGAGTAAGAAGTGTTGTATGGCTCCAGACTGAGGAGAACCTTCTAGAAATGTGGAAGTATGATTCAAATGTTCTGTGGGGTTTAACATTGATTTACAGATAATGTTACTTTTCTCCAGAAACATGACAGGACAAATGTGTCATCCTCTTTCCCAACAAGGGGAAGGAGGAGCCAGCGTGGCTGCTCTGTCTGATTTGTGTGGTGTGACAGAACGCCCCGACAAAAATCAGCTCAGGGAGGGATGGTTGGGTTTTGCTCACAGTTCCAGTTTACAGCCCGTTACTGCGGGGACGTCACAGCAGCGGGGACCTTGCGACAGCTGGTCCCATCACACCCACAGCCAGGAGGACAGGGAGAATGAGTGTGGACACGCTTTCTGTCCGTCAACTTTCCATTTGGACACTAGAATCCTCATGAAATATTCCAACCATTAAGCCAGTGTGGTGGTCCAGGCTCCGCTTCTTCAGGCCACGGTGTTGATTCTGTATTCCTTCTGTATCCTTGGAAGATAGCTACCCCGCAAGGATCCCACTCCTTTCTCTTCAAGGAATCAGGGCTTTTTAAAGGAGAAATCCATCCCAGCATGTATTGTACAGAAGAGGATGAGAAGGTGGAGTCTGAGACACCAGAATGTAGTTTTGTGGGTTTTTTTCACACTCTTTGGGGGGTCCTACCACCCAGTTCCCAAATAAACACATGGAGACTTATTCTTACTTATAAATGCCTGGCCTTAGCTTGGCTTATTTCTAGCCAGCTTTTCTTTTAAATTATTCCATGTACCCTTTGCCTCTGGCTTTTACCTTTCTCTGTCCTATGTACATCCTTTTCCTTCTTACTCCATGGCTGGCTGTGTGGCTGGATGGCTGGCCCCTGGCATCCTCCTCTCCTTCTCCTCCTCTTGCTCCTTCTCTTCTCTCTTCTATTTATTCTCTCTGCATGCCAGCCATGGCTATCCCCTTTCTCCTGCCTAGCTATTGCCCTTTCAGCTCTTTATTAGACCAATCAGGTGTTTTAGACAGGCGCAGTAACACAACGTCATAGAGTTAAACAAATGCAACAAAAAAGAATGCAACACATCTTTGCATCATTAAACAAATATTCCACAGCAGAAACAAATGTAACACATTTTAAACTAATATCCCACAACACTAGAAGGCTTGGGGACTGGCTGTCCAGGCCAGCAGCTGAGGGCCACTGATGGACACCAGGCTGAGCTCTCTGTTGAGGGAACACATGGTCTAGCCCCAACTAAGACCCGCCCTGTATGCTGTGTCGTGTCCGGGGTCATTTGGTGTTGGGTGTGATGTCACATCAACGTCATTCAAGCTGCACACCTTCCTGAAGTGCCCACAGCTTACCTTCCCCAGGGGCAAGTTCCTCAGTGAAGGCAAGAAGGGACAGGATTCACCTTGACTTCAGAGCTCAGGATTCAGTGAAGGAGACAGACCACTCGCTGAAGAGGAAAGTACATGAGTGCTTTATCCCCAAGACTATCCTGAGGGTCAGTGCTTTGTGGGAAGGGCTCACAGGACTCCCAAGAGCTGATACACTCACAAGTGCAGCTTATAATAGTGAAAGGAAAGATTAAAATCAGCAAAAGCCGTGGGAGCGTAAAGGACAGGTACATACAAGAGATGCCAGATGCCAGCTTTCAGGGTCCTGTCCCTGAGGAGTCCCAGCTCGATTCTCTCCTCAGTGATGCATGACAATATGTGCAAAGTTTGGCCAGATGAACCTTGGCGTTCCGAGCTTTTCTTGCAGGTTGGTTACAGGACCTTGGACATCCATAAATAATGATGAGTTATTTAGCGACTGGCCCCTTGGGGACTCTGGCATATGCTGCATGGCTCAGGGCCTCCACTCTTAGTTGTACTGGCAGTATGAAGTGTCTGGATGGCCCAAGGCTCCTGGTAAACGTGGACACTCTTAGTAGGCAGGATGTAGCCAGGGTTTAGAGGCTGTCTCCAGGGAGCTGGTTAGACCTTTCTTGGGAATGTGTCAGGCCTTCTTATTTTCACACTAGTGTGCACCACAGACCTCGTGTCTGATTGGATGTGGGTGTGCAAGGGGAAGGAAGGAGAGGCCAGAATGGTCCTCCAACTTCTGGATGGCTTGGGATGGACATAGGGAAGGTGGTGCTGAGTGGATCCCTGACTCATGTAATAGTTTACAAATGACCTATTTCAGTTCCTCCTAGAGCATAGGCACACACTCGGTTAATTGCTGAACAATGAACAGCAGGGAGAAAATGGTATCAGTTTCCCAGTGTATCCTCCTTCCCTGGCTTCTGTCCCCAGGGGCATCTTGTTTTTGGAATGAGTCAATGGCTATTCCAAGATGTGGGCTGCTCTATACAAGCTCCCATCCTTAAGTTCCCAGAGAGAATTCCAGATAACATACATAGACACTGTCCCTGAAGTTGGCAGAGGCAATCTCTTACTCATTGTGTGTGATGGGACTTAAATGTGACCACGGACAGCAGTGTCCAGTTAGTAGGACAGAAGACACTCCACCCAGAGTGGTCCTGCCCGAGGAGGGCCTAGAACTGCTGAAAAACATCCTACCAGGGAAACTCGGTTTCTTATAGGCTACCTCTTTCAAGGTAGCGGCATTAGAAACCAGGGTGTTTCTTTCAAACGGGTTTTGCTTAATATAGTGCCAGAACAGGGCACTGCATGTAACTCTTGTGGTACTCCCTGGAGGGAGAAGTAAGGAAGAGAAACTGGGGAGTGGGAACAGTGAGTGTTGAGAGCCACCCTCCCATCTGTGAAATATTTCAAAGTAAATCATACCCATGCACACATTTTCATTTCAGAACAATTCCAAAAAATACATAGAAATATTCTCGCTTGTAGGAAGCAGAGTTTCATTCTCCCTCATGGTGTGTGGGCTGGACATAGTGAGTTGTTCCAAGGAACACAATATGGAAAGTGAAAAACAGAAATTTCACAGTGGACAAACATAGGAACGCTGTCTTACCCCAGGGTCAAAGTTAACATCAGCTGTGGCGACGTGTATTGGTGTGGCACTTCTACAGACTGCCAAACTCTTCGTCTCAACCAGATCTCAAGAGAGCGTCAGGGGCTAGAGAGATGGCTCAGAGGTTAAGAGCACTGACTGCTCTTCCAAAGGTCCTGAGTTCAATTCCCAGCAACCACATGGTGGCTCACAACCATCTGTAATAAGATCTGGTGCCCTCTTCTGACCTGCAGTCATACATGCTGTATACATAATAAGTAAATAAATCTTTTTTTTAAAAAAAAAAAGAGCGTCAGACCAACCCAGACAAGGGTCCTCGTTAGGCTTTCTACCACAGTGATAAAACAGCATGACCAAAAGCAACTTAGAGAGAAAAGGATTTATTTCAGCTTATGATTCTCAGGTCACATGAGGGAAGTCAGGGCAGGAACTCAAGACAGGAACTTAGGGGCAGGAACTGAAACAGAAGCCATGGAAGAGCACTGCTTGCTGACTTGCTCCTCATGGCTTGCTCAGCTTTCTTTCTTTCCTCCTTTCTTTCTTTTCTTTTTTTTTGAGACAGGGTTTCTCTGTGTAGCCCTGGCTTTCCTGGAACTCACTTTGTAGACCAGGCTGACCTCAAAATCACAAAGATCTGCCTGCCTCTGCCTCCTGAGTGCTGGGATTAAAGGTGTGCGCCACCACTACCTGCCTCATTTTGCTTTCTTATACAACCTACGACCACCTGCCCAGGACTGGCACCACACCAATCTCTAGTTAAGAAAATTATCCAAATTTCCCAAAGGCCAACTGGGTGGGGGCATTTTCTCAATTGAGATTCCCTCTTTCTAAATGACTCCAGCTTGCATTGAGTTGCTATAAAACCAGCCAGCACACTGAAGAACATTCCACAGAGCATCTGAAAAGCTGTCTTCAAACTGATAAAGTGAAGGAAAGCAAAGAAAGATTGAGAACCCATTATAGAGCACAGTAGGAGACAGGAAGAGGAAATGCAGTGGTTAGCCTGGACCAGATCCTGGAGGAGGGAGAGAGTAGGGGAGGAATGAGTAAAAATCAGAAGAAAGTTTGGGGTTTAGTTACTAGCAATGTTTCATTAATGGCTTAATTTTGCCACTTGTAGGATGGGAAAATATAAGATATAAGCACACGGGGAAGTAGGGCAAAGGTCTAGGGAACTCTGGGAAACCTTTCAATATCTCTGCAGCTTTTCTGTGAATTTAAAATTATTCCAAAATAAGGTCTTTGTTTTACATTTAAAATGCACTTGGTGTTTTTATGGCCTCAGAGGAAGCTCTATTTTCTCCAAAGGGATTGTCTGAGGTTCAGCACTTGTCTGGTTTGTTGACTGAACCTGGGCAGCTGCTGGCTTCAGGGGCAGGGAGCCACCACCTTCCTAGCCCTCCATTTTTTTCTTTTCTAGTTTCTCCTATAGTTTGTTTAATTATGGTGGTTGATTGTATTAAACGGTTAAGTGTGTAGAACTTTGACATCAGTCACACCTTCCTGCTGATGGCTCTAACTTAAATTGAGTTTGTCACAGGGAGGAAAATGAGCGAGAGCGAGAGCCGAGAGCGAGAGCGAGAGGGCATGCTAACCTCTATGCCTTGAGATTGAGATTTTGGTAACATGATCATGTAGTTCTGACAACCCAAACTATTGATGGTTAAATTGGTTCAGGTCAGCTCTACAGAAAATGGTAGACATGAGCTTATGAGGCAAGGAGGCAAGGCGATCAGGAAACCGGAGAGCACGAGAGAAGTGAGTGACTAGGGGCCTTAAATGAACGGAGAAACTGATCAGTCAGGATGGATGTCAAGGCGATACTCCAAAATGTGCAGGCTAGCCTCCTGCCTCAACTGTGGCAAACTGTGGCAGGCCCAGGCTCCTCAGAAGTCGGAATACAACCAAGCGACTAGACCAGAAACAGCCACCAGACCTGCCCTCTCATGAACCCATCACTGAGCATCGATCACAAACAACTTCCTGCCGGTGAGAAGTCTTTCCCTCTGCCTGTCCATTACTGTTCCCAGAATTATTTAGAAGAAGCTAACAGAGTGTTCTCTGAGGTGAGCCTTTGAAAATGGGACTGATTGAGGGTGCTCTGCTCAAACTATCTTTGAGATTCTCTGGATAAGAGGCAATTTCAGTTGATAAGAACAATTGTCTCCACACTCCAGCTCAGAGAATGCATTAATTCGTACTTGAAACTTCCAACAAGAGGCTGTCTGTCTGTTAGGAGTTTCAGGCTATATATGATCCACTCCCTCCCCTCCCCCACACTGAATAGAGGAACAAGTTAAATAAATGAAGTGGGAGTGTTTGGGATCAAAGACAAATGGACGTTTGTGATGCGATACTTCTGACCTTGATAGCTCCATGTTTGAGAAGGATCTTTGACTACAATGTATAATGACATTGTCATGGAAAGTAATTTTAAAGAATTCTTCTCCTCTGTGAAGCTAATTAGAGATGTTTATTGGAGACAAAAGGCATTAGACAAAACCCCTCTTTTCACTGAGGGGGTTGAGTTGGAAATGGAAGGGAACAGAACTGCTATGATCCTTCAAAGAAAGTGAGAACTAGAGGTTCTCGAATAATCCAGATCTGTGAAAGTGAGGTGGGAAGGAAGGAGAAGAACTCTCTCTGTCTCTGTCTCTGTCTCTCTCTGTCTCTCTCTCTCTTGGGAAGACCCTTTGGTATCCATTAAAATCACCTTTTAGACAATCCAGAATCTCAGAGTCAGAGAGGATCACAGAATCAACAGACCCTAGACTGGCCATGAGGTTCAGTCGGCAGAGTCTTGTCTCATTGCTTAGCATGTAAAGTCCTTGGCTTGATCCCTATTATCTCATAAAACAGAATGTAGTGGTACACATCTGTAATCCTGGTGCTTAGGAGATAGGGACAAGAGGGTAGGGAGTTCAGAGTCATCCTTGACTATGTAATGAGTTTAAGGCCAGCCTGGGTTACATAAGTCCCTGCCAACTCACCCCTCAAAAAAAAAAGGACCACAGTTCTGCTAGAACTCACAGCAACTGCAGGAGACAGACAATAGCTTGGAATTCATCTGGATCAGTGATTCTCAACCTTACCAATGCTACGACCCTTTAATACAGTTCCTCATGTTGTGGTGACCCCCAACCATAAAGGCATTTTTGTTACTACTTCATAACTGTAGTTTTCCTACTGTTATGAATCATAATGTAAATATCTGTGTTTTCCAATGGTCTTAGGCGACTTCTGTGAAAGGACGGTTTGACCCTCAAAGGGGTCTCGACCCACAGGTTGAAAACTGCTGATCTAGATCCTCAGGGGCTAGGAATCCCTTCTTTAAACCCTTCTGAGTCTCCGGCAGTCTTCTGATGACTCCATATTGTGGGATAAGGTCTGAAGGATGGAATTCTCAAAGACTGGACCCTGTCTTATTCATCTTTTTGCTTCTATTGCCAAGGGCCGCACCTGGCAGGTGGCAGGTACTTAGTCAATGTTTGCTAAATGACTGGATGATTGGACAGACACAGTGGCTCACAGGTCTGGCCCCATGATGCTGGAAACCACCATGAAAGCCCACCAGCAAAACCAGACATTTTCACTTCGTCTCATTAACCGGAGTTAACGAATTAAAAACACATTTAGGTGTCTTGTTTTCGGAGCACTTACCAGGAGAGACAGTGAAGACAGCTGGTCTGGTGGGCATCATGACAACTGGGGAAGAGACAGCTGTGGCGTGACATCAGACTATAAGGGGACAGCACTATGGCCACAAAATAGCTTGATGCCTTTGATAGCAGAGTCAAACTTTACCTGAGACTGAGTACTTACTATGAGCCAAGATTTTCTAGTTCAGAAACTATTTCTATTTTTATATCAATATCTACATACATATTTTGGGCTTTTTGAGACAGTGCTTGCTATGTAGACCAGGCTGACCTTGAACTTGTAGCAGTCATCCTTCCTCTGCCTGCTAAGTGCTAGGGTTACAGGCATGTACCATCATGCCTGACCAGCCATTGTATAATTCAGGGTCTTCAACTCAACTGTAGGGGCAACACAATTAGTGTTTTTCACTAGAGTGCCTGAGTTTTTTTCTTGTTCCTGGGATGAGGTACCTTGATAAAACTACCTTAAGGAGAGCTGTAAAGGTGACCCGACTCTTGAAGACAGGCTTTTACAAAAGGTGCAGAAATCCACCTCGAGTTCCCAATGTCTGAGCCAATCAGAGTCCTTGTGACTGGAACAGGTGTTAAATTACGTGTCCACTCTTGTACAGTGTTGGAAATGGGTCTGTCTTAGTAAAGACCAGCCTATAATTCTTGTGCTGTTGGGTACCACCGCCATGATGGGTGTTCTGCATGGTGTTCCATCTGTCCTCTTCTGAAAGATGTCACTGCAACAAAGAAGAGGTTGTCTTCAAAGACCTGGATGTGACTGTCCATGCCGGGAAGGGAAGGTTTGGGGAGGAAAGACCTACTGAGAGCAAATGTGAAAATCGATTTGATTTTCTACACTGAAGTACTGGAGCACTTTATTCTAGTTTATTCTTTTTTTTTTTTTTTTTTTTTTTTTTGGTTTTTCGAGATAGGGTTTCTCTGTGTAGCTTTGCGCCTTTCCTGGGACTCACTTGTTAGCCCAGGCTGGCCTTGAACTCACAGAGCTCCGCCTGGCTCTGCCTCCCGAGTGCTGGGATTAAAGGCGTGTGCCACCACCGCCCGGCTCTAGTTTATTCTTAAATATTTGAAAAAAGCAGAGAATTTCAAAGAAACAATTAAGATCCCACTATGTGTCTGCAACTCAGAATTAATAAAAATTAGGATCTTAGTGTTTGTTTTTCCTCCTATTAAAAATCTCTCTACTAGATTTATAAAAATGTTCTCCATAAGAATTAAAACTACAGAAGAATCCAAAAATTAAAATTACTTCAAATCCTTCAACTCATTAAAAACATCATTGTGTTTAGCGAACATAATTTCAAATATCTTTTTAAGTGTCTGAATGTAACTATATAAATAGATGGATAAGTGAATGGATACATAGCTGGAGAGATGAAAGCTATGTCACAGACAGGATTAACCTATATACGACATTTTAAAACTAATTAAATTTAATTTTACTTCAGTTTAATAGGAGAAAGAACTGACAGGAAATAGAAGTCACTGAATTTCAAATAGGTGTTTCTTCTCCGAAGAGACAGTATTTTTTTATATAATGCTAAAGAGTAAAATTTCTTTGGAGGCTAGCTCTCTCTCTCTCTCTCTCTCTCTCTCTCTCTCTTTCTCTCTCTCTCTGTGTATGTGTGTGTGTGTGTGTGTGTGTGTGTGTGTGTGTGTGTGTGTGTGTGTATGTGTGTGTGTGTGTGTGTGAGATCCCAGCTGAGGTAAGAGGACTGCTCCAAATTTGAGGCCAACCAGGGCTACCTAGCAGGACTCTGTCTCAAACAACAACAAAACCCCGACAGACAGATAGACAGACATGGATGGAAATGGGTAAATGAGATAGATAACAGATATATGATAGGTTTGAAGTTGTTGATTTCTTTCTTAAAAGTTTTTTTTTTTTTTTTAAGCTAGGGAGATGGCTCAGTTGGTAAAGAATTTGCCTCTTAAGCATGAGATGAGGACCTGAGTTCAGATCCCAAGCACGTATGTAAAAAGCCAGGTCTGGTGGCAGCATTTTGTAATCCCGCCATGGCAAGATACAAGGTGGAGACTGGCAGACTCCTGGAGCTCACTGGCCAAATGGCCTAGCGTTTTTGGTGAAGTTCCAGGCCAGTGAGAGACTTTGTCTCAAAACAGAAGATACCTGAGGTCATCCTCTGACCCCCACATGTGCACGCGCGCGCGCGCGCGCGCGCGCACACACACACACACACACACACACACACACACACACACACACATACATTTTACCAGATGACTTGCCACTATCTGCTGATTGACCCCCAGGGTTAAAAGACAAGCACGTTGGCAGTTCATGTCTCCTCTCATCCCTTTCCCCAAGACTTGAGATTGCCTAATGTCTTTCATCATTACACTGTTCTCATCTGTACCTCGTATTCTTTCACTTAACCATACATTCTTGTGGTCATCTTAGCCCCATTTTGTCCCCATGACATCATAGCTGGTTCTTTGCTGGCTGGGTTCCGTACCGGCAGAAACAGAAGTATCGTGACTTCTACTTCCTGTCAGTCGTTTCTCCGGTTAAACTGGAGCCAAGTTAAATTTAACACCTGTGTTCCTTGGGGGTTTCATGGTGACAGACATTTGCTTGCCATCATGCTTGGGTCCTGCTGTGGTTGAGTCTAGTGTTCCTAGGAAGCACTTTTGGTCCTTTGGGACCCGGCAGATATCACCTTATCACCTCTTAGCATGTGGCACTATAGTGAAGCTGGAAATCAATCCATCCCCTTTCTGGGCAATTTTGTTTTTCTACATATAAAATACCTCAAGAATTGGATTCACTTTCCTGAGCCTTCATTTCCCCATTTGTGAACCGTAGATTAAACGGCTGCTCTTGTCAGTATTAGATGAGATCATTGTTTAAAGACTTGGCATCGTGCCTGGATCAGAACTAATACTTAATCGTTGTTAGCTACTGGTGGTGTTATAATGAGGGTGCTGAAGTTCAAGAATACACACAGGGTTTTTCTGAGCTGGGGCTCCAGAATATTGAGTGACTAGCACAGAAAAGGGCCTTAGGTAATTAGGGGCAATAAAAAGATTATTAAGGCAATGCAATTAAAGTGACTAGAAAGAGGGAAGGCATATAAAGAGGCTGACTTAAGGATAATTAAAGACCTGAAATAAGAGAACTCAAGAAATGGTGTATTTAAGGATAAAATAAAGATAAATGTCTCCAAATGACAAGAAAGTGAAAAATTATACTTCAGTGTAAACCACCACCAACAAAAAGATACTGTCTGCTTGAGAGGCTGGCTGTATGTGCCTGTGGTTCCTGGTCCCATCCTCACTGACTCCTTCAGTTGATGGCATGTGGTCCAGGGTCACTCAGTATCCACAGGGCTAGAACATTCTTTATGCTTTTTGTTTTTGTTTTTGTTTTTTTTAAATGTTAGCCATGGCCATGCCATTTGTTAAGAGCCTACATTTTGGTTAAACAATGTCAGTCATTGAGACTAAAGTAATTTTGGGTCCCAGGATTAAAGTAACTTGTTTCCCTAAATTCTTGCCCTTCCCACCTTACTGACACCCCCAGTAATGGCGGCCACAGAGATGTCAGTCACCTGACATTCTTTAACTCACCATTTACCTTATTTTCCCAGCTACCTCTAGCAACAACCAACCTCAAACCAAAAGGTTTTTTTCCCCCTCCCTTTCTTTTCTGCTTTATAAATACCCTGGCCTGTAAGCAGCCCCTGGGTTCTGACCTAAGAATGCCAGAGACCCCCTTCTGCAGGCCTCTTCCAGAACAAAGCCTTCTCTGCCATTGAGGCCCTCACCCCTTGTCTTCCTTCCTGCCAACCTTGCGGTGGATAGTTTGAACTCCTTTGCAAGGTTTACCGTTTCCTTGTGAGGTTCGCTCTGCTGTATTTCTTCTTGGGCTTCTTGTTTTATTGATGTTGCGCTCCTTTGTACCAGTTTACCAGTGAAACAACCCGATGCACTTTCGTCCACTTCATCACCGTCTTCTACATTAGGTTCTCGCCTCTTCTTACCCTCTGTGTGCCGTGTTCCCGTTTTTATTCCGGGCTGAAATGTTCTTGTCTGCATGTTCCTCTGCGTCTCTCTTGTGCTGAGGGTTTTTTTTCCCCCTTGGGAGGGTTCCTAGCACAGGTAGCTTTTTACCTGTCTTCCCATCACAATGGAGGTCAATTCCTTTTGTTTCTAAGTGTCCGATTCTTGTTGTGATGATTCTTGTCCTGACTACTTCACTGTGGCGTGGGGACATGGGATGTCCTCAGCAGGCTGTCGGATACCCAGCTCTCTCTCTTCACTGACATTTCCTTATGTGTCTTTCTCCCAGATACACCTCACCTAGTTGGTTTGAGATGGCGCCCCTAATTATCACCCTGGCATCTTAAAAAGAACCCCATGGCTTATTTGGCCTATAGCTATCTCTTCTCTGCCTGTGTCAGAAGAATAAAAGGGGAAGGATGCTAGGTCATTTTGCTTCATCCTGGATCTACACTTATTGCTGAGGCTTTTGGTTGCATATGAGTCAGATGCTCAAAAAAGCCACCATGTTGGACGCAAGATCCAAGATCCTTGGAAGTAGGACCATCTTTCTTCTTTTATTGGCCTACCTATGCCTCCTGCCAAAAGCTTTTCACTTCCTGTGAGCATCATCCCAACCCCAGGCAACCTCTTCCCTGACTGTCCACGTGAGACTCTCAACCCCTTCCTGATCACTCTGGCACCTTTTCTGGAGCCTTACCCAAACGCTCAGTTATATAATGGGCTGCCCTTCCTGAAGCTGGTACTCTCAGGACTTACTTTGAACCTTCTGAGCAGCTCACATAGGCCAGAACTTGATATTCAGTGAGTCTTGAACAGAACTCATTCCCAGGAGGCTGTGGGGCCTCAGTGGTGAGTGCCTCGATTGTGCATGGAGAGCAGGAAGGGGTGGTACCCAAGATCACATTGGTGGAGAAATTCAGGAGGCACTCATGGTCCCCTGGGGTTGGGGAATGGGACACCTGTGGGGTTGATGTCTCAGTGGTGATGTTCCCAGCCAAGCTGGCGCCATGAAGCTGGGTACTGGGATGCTCTTGGTGTCTGCATCAACTTGTCACATTAAGTCTGAGGTGGATCCTGAGTCTTCCATGAGGCTATTCTCTTTGTCACCTCAGTGTGTTCCACAGATCTTGTGTTCTCAAAGGTTTATCTGGTGGGGAGAGGGATGGGTGTGGGCATGGAGATTCGTCAGCTTTACTCTAAGCAATTCTGAGTCAGAAGGTCTGGAGAAAGGCATGAACACCCTCATCTAGGAAGTAACTCTTGGGGCCGGGGGAGAGCGCTTGCTACGCAGGTATGAGGACCTGAGTTGGGATTTCTAGCACTCAGGTGCCTGCAACCCCAGCTCTGTAGGCTGGTTGGGGGGGGGGCAGGAGGACCACTGGGACTTGCTGGTTAAGAACCTAGCTCCAGGATCAGTGGAGACCCTGTCTCAAGTGAATACCACAGAGTGACAGAGAGAGCCACCCTCACATCCTCCTCTGGCCTTTGCACTTGTGTGCATAGGAACACATCCCACCCTCACTCCAGGGCTCCTATGCATGCATGCGTGTGTGTGTGTGTGTGTGTGTGTGTGTGTGTGTGTGTGTGCGCGTGCGCGCGCGCGCGTGTGTGCGCGTGTGTGCACATATACATAAATAACTCTTGGAGCTAGCCATGATGGTGCATACCTTTACTCTCAGCACTCAGGGGACTGGGGCAGGAGAATCAGGAGTTCAAGATCAGCCTGGGCCACATAGCAAGACCCTATGATAGAACAAAATAAAGCAAAATATGCTGTGGGATGGTCTGTATGTCAAATGTGTTGCTCTGATTGGTCAATAAATAAAACACTGATTGGCCAGTGACCAGGCAGGAAGTATAGGCAGGACTAACAGAGAGGAGAATTGAGAGAACAGGAAGGTGGAGAGAGACACTGCCAGCCGCCGCCATGACAAGCAGCATGTAAAGATGCCGGTAAGCCACAAGCCACGTGGCAAGGTATAGATTTATAGAAATGGTTAATTTAAGATGTAAGAACTAGATAGCTAGAAGCCTGAGCCATTAGGCCAAACAGTTTAAATAATATAAGCGTCTGTGTGTTTATTTTATAAGTAGGCTGTCGGACTGCTGGAGCTTGGTGGGACCCGGAGAGAAAAAACTCCAGCTACAAAAATATTCCCCCAAAACCGTTGGGCTGGAGGTCTGGCAGCAGAGCTAGTACAGTGGATTGGAATGCGTCACCTCGAAGTGTGTTACTTTATCATGAAGGTTATTTTGAACTGACGTCAACTGAGAAACAATAGATGGAGGAAGAGCTGACAATCTTCCCCCTTTCTGTCTGAAAGCAGGACATAAATGTCCCTCTGTAAATGTGTCTCCCCTTCCTCTACCAAAGAGGGGGGCAGTTATTACTGGAGATGGCATTGATGTGAATCTACACAAACAAGCGTTACTGAAATGACATTATCTTCCATCATCCCCCTCCACATCAGCCTCTCCACAATGAGCCCACACCCACTCCTCTGTCTCGTCATCTCCCCACAGTGTGTCACTCTTGGAGACATGAACTCTCAGGCTTCGCTGCTTCCTTTAGGTTTTTCTCTTCTCTTCCATGAAGGCTCCTTGTCATGTGAAAAATGCTAAGTAATTTCCTATCAACTACCAATGCCACTCTTTTTCTTTTGCTCATCTCTCTTTTGTCAATTTAATTTGTAGGGCCCCAGGGACGGAACAGAAGCAGACAGAAGACAAAGCTTGCTTTCTTTCTTTAGACATTTTTTTCCATACAGTATATTCTGATTACAGCTTCCCTTCCCCCAGCTCCTCTCAGATCCTCCCCACTTTCCTACTTACCCAAATCTACACCCTTTCTTTCTTTCCTTCTTTCTTTCTTCCTTCCTTCCTTCCTTCCTTCCTTCCTTCCTTCCTTCCTTTCTTTCTTTCTTTCTTTCTTTCTTTCTTTCTTTCTTTTTCTTTCATTAGAATACAAACAGGCATCTAAATTAATAATAATAGTAATAATAATAATAATAACAATACTACTACTACTAATAATAAAATAAGATAAAATAAAAACAAACAGAACAACACAAAACAAACAGAATACAAAATAGCCAATGGAAAAAAATCACAAGAAAAACATACAGACGCTGAAACACACACATTCACATACACAGAAAACTCATAAAAATAAAATCAGAAATCCTAACATATAAGAAAAAGATCTGTAAGGTTAAAAAAAAAGTACAGGCGAAGCATTTTGAGACAAAAAAAAAAATCTCTAAAACTACCATTGAGTTAGTATTTTGATGGCCATCTACCGCTGGGCATGGGGCCTGCCCTTAAGTGTGGTTTGTATTCCCAGTGAGACTCAGTTGGAGAAAATGAATCTTTCCTTTGCGAGGGGTCGTCAGCTGGAGACAGCTTCTGGGTTAGGGATGGGGTCTGTGTCCACTCCCCCTCTCAGCACTGTGGCCCCATCTGGCTCAGACCTGTGCAGGCCTGTGCATGATATCAAGGTCTCTGTGAGTTCATGTGTGTGTCAGTCCCTCTGTGTTTGGAAGGCCTTGTTTTCTTGGTGTCTTCCATCCCCACTGGCTCTTAAAAAATCTTTTGGGTTCCTATTCCAGGGAGGTGAGGGACTTGATGCAGATTTCCCATTTAGAACTGAGTGTTCTGAGGTCTCTCACTCTCTGCACATTGTCTAGTTGTGGGTTTTGTATTTGTTTTCATTTACTGTAGGAGGAAGCTTCTCTGATGATGGCTGAGTAAAACACTGATCTATGAGTGTAACAATGTCATTAGGATCCATTTTGTTGCTATGTTCCCTTTCAGAATAGTAGTGTGCAGAATAATAGCATTTGTTTTCCCCTTAGATCCATGGCCTATCTAGTTTCAGTCTCTTGGCTACCCAGGCAGTGTCACAAATGGGTTTCATCTCAAAGAGTGGGCCTTGATTCTAATCAGACAGTGGGTTGGTTACTCCAATCAGAGAGTGGGTTGGTTACTCCAATCAGACAGTGGGTTGGTTACTCCAATCAGAGAGTGGGTTGGTTACTCCAATCAGACAGTGGGTTGGTTACTGCCACAACTTTTTATGCCACCATTGCACCAGTGTATCTTGCGGGCTGGTCACCATGGTAGACTGCAGGGTTTGCAGCTGGGTTGGTATTTACCCTTATCCTCTGGGAGTGTGCAGAGTACCTTTCAGTATCATGAACAAAAGTCAGTATGGGTGACTCTAGGCTCTAGGTAGGCACCAGCTCCACTTCTCTGTGTTCAGTGAATGAATGTAGGTGTTGTCTTCAGCAATAGGGCCTTGCCATCAGTTTGTAGAGAGAAATCAATAGCTTTGGCAATAGCCCGGGTTGTTTGGGGGGTTCCATGGGACACCTTTGGCCAACAGGAATCAATTAGATATAATCCATTCCTGGAAGTGGAGGCTTCATTTGGTGATGAGAGATGTCCAGTTGGGGCTCTGTCTCCCACCATGTTTGTTGACTCCAATTTAGATTTCTTTCATACACGTATATATTTTAAGAAGCTTTACTGTATTATAGTTCCATACTGCCTCTAAAATGACCCTTAGTGTTAGCCATTCTTCCCTGTGTTCTCTTCCTTTCCTGCCTCCTCCCTCCCCTTCCTGTTTGATTCCTCCCCATCCATTCCTAACTATCTATTCTATTTACCCTTCCTAGGGAGATCTTTCCCTCCCAACTAGTTCCTTACTCTATACATAACGCTCCTGTAGTGGTATGGATTGTAGCCTGCTTATCAAAGGCTTAACAACTAATATCCATATATAAGTAAATACATACCATATTTTTTTGGGTCTGAGCTATTTCACTCAGGATGATTTTTTTTCTAGCTCCATCTATTTACCTGTGAATTTCATGATTTCAGTGTTTTTTTTTAAACATCTGAGTAATATTGCACTGTGTAAATAAATGGACCACATTTTCTGTATCCATTCATCCACTGATGGACATCTAGGCTGTTTTCAATTTCTGGTTTTTGTGAATAGAGCAGCAATGACCATGAATGAACAAGTGTCTCTTTAGTAGGGTATAGAGCCCTTTGGGTATATGCCCAAGGGTGGTATAGATGGATCTTGAGGGAGATTGATTTCCAGATTCCTGTGGAACTACCACACTGATTTCTATAGTGTCAGTACAAGCTTGCACTCCCATCAGCAATGAATGAGGGTTCCCCTTACCCCATATCCTTGCCAGCATGAGCTGTCATTTGTTTTATTGATCTTGGCCATTCTGACTGGTATAAGATGAAATCTCAAAGTAGTTTTGATTTGCCTTTCTCTAATGCTTAAGGATGTTGAACATTTCTTTTAAGTACTTCTCAGCCATTTGTGTTTCCTCTTTTGAAGACTCTGTTTAGATTTGTACTCCATTTTTTAAATTGGGTTATTTGTTTTCTTGAATTCCAGTTTTTTTGAGTTCTTTATATAGTTTGGATATTAATCTTTTATTGGATATGTAATTGGTAAGAATAGGTTACCACTTTGTCTGAATGATGATGTACTTTGCCCTACAGAAGATTTTCAGTTTCATGAGGTCCCATTTATTAATTTGTTCTTAGTGCCTGTGCTAACAGTGTTCTGTTCAGAAAGTATTTTCCCGTGCCAACTAGCTCCAGGCTATGCCCCACCTTCTGTTCTACCAGGTTCAGTATATCTGACTTTATGTGGAGGTCCTGGATCCATTTGGAGTCGAGTTTTATGCAGGATGATGAATCTGAATCTATTTGCATTCTTCTACATGCAGCCAGTTCCATGTTCCAGTTTGAACAGCATTTGTTGAAGATACTGTCTTTTTTTCCAGTGTGTATTTCTGGCTTCTTTATGAAAAATCAGGTGTCCATAGGTGTGTGAACTTATACCTGGATCTTCAATTCAATTTCACTGATGAGTGTGTCTGGTTTTATGCTGATACCATGCTGTTTTTATTACTATAGCTCTGTAGTACAGTTTGAGATCAGCGATAATGCTACTTCTAGCAGTTCTTTTGTTATTCAGGATTGTTTTAGCTATATTAGGGTTTTTGTGTTTCCATATGGAGCTAAACATTGTCCTTTCAATTTCTGTGAAGAATTGTGTTGGAATTTTGATAGGGATTGCACTGAATCTGTAGACTGCATTGGACAGGATGGTGAAAGAGCTTTTTTCTTCCCTTATGGTGAAGCTGTTGTTTAAGTGCTCGTTTCTCTCCGTCTGGTAGGGCTGACAGTCAGAAGCACATTGCTTGATGGAATACGGGTTTTTATTTTCCTATTCTACAGTTTTGTCTTAAAGTACAAAACTGGAAAAGATAATAAGCACAGCTTCCAAGACTCTAGTCTGGGTTCCTTAGATCCTTTCTTCCAAGAGTGAATAAAAGACTATTATTGATCGCCACATGGGCCAGCAGGAGAGAGATAAAACCCAGTTATAACCTTCAAAGAGTTTATGGAAGAAAAAAAAAAGCAGGCCCCTAAGCTACCAAACAAGAATATTTTAACAAAAATCTGAGATAAAAATGATAAAGCACAAGGCTGTCTATGAGTAAGCAGGTGATTAAGGTACGTAGGGGCAGGACCCTCACAGGCTAAAGTGGACCTGCTCAGTTTAACAGAGGAGGTTGATGAAGAGGTGAGAGAAAGTTCTAGAAGGCTGGAAGGGAGGCTTAGAGCCAATGATGCTATTACAATTTTGGTGGAGGCTAGGTCTCATGGCTGTGTTTCATGTCATAGTTACCTCCCCTCAGGTGGACATTTCCAACAACAGTTAGACCCTTAGCCTACCTGGAGACAGTGGGTGGTACTGACATGTGAGAAAAGGAGTCTGGCTTCCAGACCCCAGGGCACTAGCATAGGGCCACATCACAGGCTCTGTGCCCATAATGCAATGGGGATCATATCTGCCTTCTTAACAATGGCTAAAAAGGTAGACATTATTTATTAATTAATTTACAACTCTGTGTGTGTGTTGATACAAGTCTCATGAACTCTAGGCTAGCCTTAAAATATATAACTGAGGCTAGCCTTGAACTCCCGATCCTCTTGTCCCAAACCAAAACAGAACATTCCCAATAAATTCAAAACAATATTCCACACACGGGAAAGGTGCAACAGGAAAAAAGCATCATTTACAAAAAAATTGATTTTTTTTTTAGTGCTTATACCAGTGGCTCCCCAATTTTAGTCCATGGAAGGCTCGCCTTCAGGACTTGCTAACATTGGAATTTGGAGTTGCTTCCTTGAATCTTGAGATTTGAGAACTTGCATCTGTAACAAGTTTTGGGTCACTAATGCTCCTGCCTCTGGCCTGAGAAACACCCTCCACCCCCAAAACTTGACTTCAAGCTGGTGGCCCCACCTGTGAGGATGTGAGCGTGAACTTGAGTCACAGCTGAGAGCTCAAGTCACACCCCAGTCCAGGTGTGTCTGGCTGTGCCAGCTGCAGAAAGCCCTGTTTTGTTTCTCTTTAGTTCTTTCACTTTGAGATAATTTTAGAGTTATATGCAAGTTGTAAAAATAGTGCAGAGTGTTCCCATATACTTGTTACCCAACTTCCCCTTATGGGAACGAACATCTTACATAACCACAGAACACTCATTCAAACTAAGGATGTAAGCTTGGGGCAGCACTATTAAGTAGACAACACCATTTGTTGGACTTCATTCCAGTTTTAGTGCTTTTTTCATACTCCACGATCCAGCCCAGGACCCTAAACTGCGTTAGTTCCAGGGTCCGATACAGACCACATCACTGTTCATGGTTCCTTTTTCTCAGCATCCTCCACATAGCTCATTGGTCCCCATGACCCTGAGCTTTGAAGAGCCCTGATCAGTTACCCACAGGATGCTCCTCAGTGTGGGATCAGCTGATGTTCTCTCATGATTAGATGGTGGTGACGGGTCATGGTGAGAACACAGGGCTCTTCTCAGTGTGTTGTGTCAGATAACACGGATGTGACACGTTCCGCTATGATGTTAGCTTTGTTCTCTTGAGTGACACATGGTGTCTGCCAGAATTTGCCACTGTGGTCATTTTCTTTATAACTACCGAATGTTTACAATTTTCTGGCATTGCTGGAGATTGAACCTGGGGCCTCACATGTGCTAGGTAAGCATTCTATTCTTGAATTCTGGCCCCAACTACCAAATATTCTGATAGCCACTCCTTGTGACTGCAAAAACACTATTTTTGCTTGAATTTTTACATCATTAATTTTAATATTCATTGGTTGATCTTGCCTGTGCTTATCATTAATCTGGTGTCACACACACACACACACACACACACACACACACACACACGCCCCATATGCAAAGTGCAGGATGTAAAACATGAAGAGAAAATTTAGAAACCAGTTAGAGAAAAAAGGAACATTATGTTCTCAAGAATTAGGAAAAGAGCTATAGTAAAATTCTTGTTAGAAACCACACAAATCAGAAGGCAACTGTGTGATCATATCTGAAGGGCTAAATTCTTTTCTAAAACCTGGCAGCATAGAATCTGTCAGTCAGGAGTATTTCCAGAAGTAGAGGAGAGGCCTGGGGAGATGGCTTAGTGCGTAAATGCTGCTGTGCAAGAGATGACTGGAGTTTGGATCGCCAGCATGCATAGAAATGCTGGGCAGGCATGGTGGCCTGCCTTAAACCTAGTGCTCAACGGGTAGAGAGGGGCCGTCCTTGGAACACGTTCACTAGCCAGACTAACCATATCTGTGAGCTGTAGGTTCAAGTGGGAGACCAGCCTCCATCTATAGATGGAGAACAATTAGGACAACGCTAGACATCAACCTCTGGCTGCTATATGCACACACATCCACATACATGTACCTACACATGTGAACACACACTCTCACACATACACACACACATATACACACATTCATACATACACTCACACAAACACACACACGCATGCATACACACACGTAACACATACACACATAACACAAATTCACACACATACATACTCACGCAATCACACATATTCACACATACTCACATCCATACACACACACACTCACACACAAATACACACACATACACGCACAAACTCACACACATGCATACAGATGCACTCACACACATTCACACATACTCACACACATATACACACACACTCACACACATACATACATACACACAAATACACACACTCACACATACATATGTACACACACACTCACACACATACACACATACATGCATTCACACTCATACACACACACACATACACACACATGCTCACACTCACACACATACACACACCCATACAGAAAGTGGAGCTGAAACAAAGACTTTAATCAGACAGATCATGACTGAAAGAATTAACTCATTGTGGTCAAAGGTGCCCTGAGAGGAATGCTACAGAAACTTCCCTGTCATTTTAAAACAATGGAGGGTGGTAGAATTAGAGCAGGAGAGAAGTAACATCAGAACACCGAAGTAAATAATGTCCAGCCATATTCTCAACCAGTGTCCACCCAAACCTCAGCTGACTGGTCCATTAAATAAGATCGTTACCCTCTGTATTTCAGAAAAGGTTAAAGGGAGTTTGAAAACCAGTGCCTGCTTCCCACAGTATGGTTATGCAGGTCAAAATATTACAAATATGAATGAGTAAGACTCAAGATCGCAAAATGTGTGTGTGTGTGTGTGTGTGTGTGTGTGTGTGTGTGTGTGTGTGTGTGTGTGTATGATTGTTTCCAAAGCATTGTATTGTATCAAATGGTTTGACGAGGTCAGATGATACTGAAACGGAAGATCTCTGGGATAGATATAAGGACTTGGGGGTGGGGATGGGAGGTGGTAAACTAAGATGATATCATTGAACAACAGAAGAAGCAAAATCATTTAATCATTCTCAACCATTAATTCTCAACCTTCCTAATGCTGCGACCCTTTAATACAGTTCCTCAGGTTGTGACCCCCCAACCATAAAATTACTTTTGTTGCTACTTCATAACTGTAATTTTGCTACTGTTATGAATCATAATGTAAATATCTGTGTTTTCTGATGGTCTTAGGTGACCCCTGAGAAAGGGCCAGTCAACCCCCAAAGGGGTCTCGACCCACAGGTTGAGAACTGCTGATTTAAATGATATAGCAAGCACTGGGTGCCAAGTGCTAGAACCATGCAAAATCTTTCCTGGCTGGATGTAATGTGCCTCCTCTCCTGAAACAAAAATGGGCAGCCCACTGCCCACATAGTTCCTGAGGATCCTGAATCCTTCCCCAGCCATCACCTAACTGGATCCTTCCACCAGCTTGCCGAGGGAGCTGGCATTCTTGGCATTTCCACAGAGACGGGGCTCAGTGCGGTAAGCAACTGGCCCGCCCTCTCCCACACTGGGGTTCCAGCCCCGGTGTTCTCCCACAAAGAGCTCTTGTCCACACACTGGCCTGACCTCAGAAACAGTACTTTGTTATCTGTGTGCTGTTGTTCCAGATATGGACACCTAGGCTATGGGCAGAATGTGAGATGACTTTAGGGGCCTTCAGGTGTGGAACTAACATAGAGTCACAGGGGAGGAGGGCCATTTCCTGCCCAGCTCCCTTCTGTCTGTTTGGCTTCATCGTAGAACAAGCCAGGTGCAGGTGGACCCTACCCGCCTCCTAAGGTGTTGTCTGTTGTCGCTTAAAACCGTGAAGTGACATAGTGTTTTTATTTTGGTGCGTGGGTGTGTCTGTGCGTGGGTGAGTGTGGTGTGGAGGTCAGGGGACAACTTGTGACAACTCGTGACAGTCAGTTCTTTTCTTCCACCAGGTGGGGCTCAGAGATTGAACTCATGTTGTCAAGCTTGGCAGCAAGCTTTGACCCGCTGAGCCATCTCACTGGCCTTTTGTTTTGGGACAGGGTCTTATATAGCCTAGGCTGGCTTGGAACTTACTGTGTAGCCAGAGATGGCCTTGAACTCTGGACCCTCCCACCTCAGCAGGCACTACCACAGCCACCTACCTATTCTCTATTTTTTTTTTTTAACAGAGAAAATCCTTCAGGCTCAGAGCCTTTGCTAGGATACAGGATCTGGATAGAACTTAATAACACAGTTTGAGCTTTGCTTTATCATTTTCCCTAGTTTCTGGATTTCCTATTTATAGCAAGTGCTTACAGGCTTTCATTTGGTACGACAGTCTCTTTAAAAAACAAAATGAATTATAAGCTGAGTCGATGAGAACGTTCAGGAGATGGAAACATCGAGTTCTGCCACAACTCAGGCAAGCGGCATGGAAAGAAGCTCACTCAGGGTTGCCGGGTCTCATTCCCGTGTCACAGAGAACCCCGGACCTTCTAGACAAAGCCTGAAAGCATCATTGGTGGGGAGACCCTGGACTCCTGACACAGGATCCTGGGCCAGTTGCAATGCCTTCTGGGAACAGCACTTTTCTCTTGGCCAACAGGCTTCTAGGGCAGCACAACTCTCTGAGATCACAGGGTAACAGGCCTGAGGGAAGATCTGAGAAAAACGGTCACGGAGAGCTGAAAGCGTGCCAGGTGGGAACAGAGGGGACAAGAGGAGATGGCTGTAAAGAAAACTGTGGCTGTTGTCACCTGGGAAAGGTACACCCAGGTGCTCTCTTGCTCTGTGTGTACCTACCCCTCTATCAGGAGCCGCGTGGACTCTGGCTTTGATGGTTACTGTCTGAAATGTCCCATTGACCAGGTTATGTCTATGAGTAACTATAAGAGACTTTATTAAATGAGGATTCCTAGTTTTTCAAGTTTTTTTAACTCCTCTTCCCTCCCTCCTCCCTCCCTCCCTCCCTCCCTCCCTCCCTCCCTCCTTCCCTTCTCCCTCCTTCTCTCCCTCCCTCCCGCCCTCCTCTTTCCTAGTCACTTTTCTTCTAACACTGACTCTCCAGTGTTCCCATTAGGAACTCTCAGCCCAGGGAAAAACAAGCTCATTCTCTGAGACCCACAGGGGATTTTTTAGGAAGCCCAAGTTCAATTTTCTAAAACTTTATCTGACTTAGGCATGGTGGTGGCTCACTCCTGTAATCCCGGCATCTGAGCGGCCGAGATTGGAAGATCATGAGTTCAAGGCCAGCTGGGGCCACAATAGTGAGACCCTGTTTCAACAAGTAAACAAACACAACTGAAAAGTTTATGCCGATGTTGGACCCCATTTACAGGATTCCATGTGTTGTGATAGAATAATTCAGTGAGCATCCTCTTTTGAAGCTGACCCTCTTGGAAGATGAGCCTTGATTACAATGGGCCTCCAGGCACACTGCCATGGTCTCTAGAGACCAACACAGAGAAGCAAGGACCTGCTCTATGCTCGCTCTTCTACCAGGTGGCACAGAGCTCAGGGGCAGCTGGCTTTCTGGTGACAGGTACCTACCAAGATTTGGTAGCAGCTCTGGGCAGCTTCCCTTTAAGGGAGATGCAGGTACTGGCTGGAAGAAAAAGAAAAAGCCTTCCTGCCTACAGAGAGGCCTCGGAGAATAGCTCAAAGCTGGGTGGAAGAGAAGCCAAGAGACCCACATTCATGCCCAGGTGACCCAAGTCCCTTCTCCCCGCTGCATCCAGTCAGGCCTGAGACTCAGATGAGGAACTGTTCCCTGGGTTATCTGCTGCTTCCTCTGTGAAAGTCAAGAGGGGGCGGGATGCGATGACACCCAAGGGTCCTCTCAGCTCCAGGCTCTGCTCCGCCCTTCCCTGGACTGTTTGGTGTTCAGCTGTCTTCTGTACTGGTCCACCCAACTGCTTCTGAAAGTGCTGTGTGCACCCGCCCTCGCCTTGTAAAAAGACTAGAAGCATGGAGCTCTGCTGCAGCTCAGGCAAGCGACATGGAATGAAGCTCACAAGAGAAACAGGGTTGCTGGGTCTTATTCCCATGTCACAGAGAACCCCGGACCTTCTAGACAAAGCCTGAAAGCATCATTGGTGGGGAGACCCTGGACTCCTGACACAGGATCCTGGGCCAGTTGCAATGCCTTCTGGGAACAGCACTTTCCTCTTGGCCAACAGGCTTCTAGGGCAGCACAACTCCCTGAGATCACAGGGTAACAGGCCTGAGGGAAGAGTCGAGAAAATGGTCTCGAGCTGAAGGCATGCCGGGTGGGACCAGAGGCATGCCGGGTGGGAACAGAGGCGAAGCGCCCGAAGGGCCTCACAAGTTCTCTCTTGTATCTACGAAGGCCAGCAACCTCTGTTCCTAAGAGGGATGCTCTCAAGGCCTGGGAGGTTCATGTCGCTGGCCTTGGTACAGTCCCAGAAGTCAGCCCTGCAATGGATGAGACAAGAAAGCCACACTTCATTATGTGACCTAGAATGTTACTGCTCTAGCCCAGATGAGGCTCATATTTCCAGCTTCCTTTCCACTGTCCAGAATGATTACCCATGGCCTCTTAGTTAACAAAATGAGAATTTATTAAATTTTTGGTTCTAATAAATAGTCAGTTGCCTCTTACAACAGGCTCCAAGCCCTGGTAAAATGACCTAAGTTTGTGTAACCATTCAGAGAGAACACATTAACCTGCGGCTTTGGTTACAAGGGGAGCTGCTCTCCTCTCTGACTCACTGCCATCACCCTGCTGCAGCTTACAGGCTTGAAGATGAATCCACTTTCTTATCACATAAGATCCCAAAGATACATAGCCAAACAGGAAACAAAACAAGCAAAAGAAAACAGTACACAAAAGACTCCCAAACCGAGAAGCAGGTATAAAGAGTCGATGAGATGCTTTTCCCCATCTGCGGAACCAATAACAGCTATGCTTGGAAGGAAGTCCAGCAAAAAAAGGGCCCAGATACATTCTGGAATGTTCATTCCCTTTTCTTGAGGGGCTGGCGAAGTGGTGAGGTCAGCCACCCACAGTTCCAGGCTAGAATTAGGCTCTTTAGGGCTTTTCATCATCAGGGCTGGACCATCATCAGTGGGGAATCAAAGCTGGAGAGAAACCCATCTCCCCTGGGCAATTAAAAGACTCTGGAGGATGGTGAGGACCTCAGCAATTCCAAATATGAAACTCGGATTTCAAGAGTTAAATAAAAGGCAGGCAAGGAGGCTCCAGCCCCCAACCTTGAGAGGTTACTGTTGCCTGAGGCCAAGGTCAGATTTCAAAAGCTGGACTTGAGAAGCGGATAGCAGCAGCCAGGGGACAAGGCTGAGCTCATGGGGGCAGGCCAGTGTCTCATCCTCCACTTGCTCCTGGGTCTCTTCGTCCGGCAGCTACTTCTGGTTCCTACCTGTCTCCACTGGTCTCTGCCAACCTGTTATTCATTACTGCAAAGGCTCCCACACCCCCTGAGAACTCATCATCCCTGGAGGATGCATTGGGCTGGTGGGGTCCACCATTGGCCATCTCGGACAACTGCTTCTGCAGGATGGCCAGCGAGACCTTGTTGGTGTCCTTCATGGAGATCATCTCCCCTGAGAGACGTCGCCCATCAGTGTCACTTTCCATCACCCCATCCGTCTCTATGGAGATGTTGCACCTGTTCCGGACGTTGCCAGGCATCACCACATTCCTCCTGGACCGCAGGAGTCCCCTTTGGCACTGTGGGAAGCACCCACTCTCCAGTTTCCTCAGGATCCAGTTCACAGTCTGTTTGATCAGGATGGAGATGACGTTAAACAAGGAGTAGATGCAGCAGACGCCCGTGAGGATGAAGAAGAAGTTGGCGAATCGGTAGAGTCCTTGGCTCTCATACTGAGCATTCTGGCTGCTGACCAGGTCCCCAAAGCCAATGGTGCTGAACGCCACGAAACAGAAGTAGAGTGAGTCAAAGTAGCTCCACCCTTCCATGGTGGCATACAGAGCCGAGGCTCCGCAAGAGATGGCCACGGACGCCAAGCATAGGATCAGCATGACGTAGTACACAGAAGGCTTCCAGCCAGCCAGGCTATCTGCCTCGCCCTTTTCAGGGGCCTTCATGTTGTCCTGGGTCGCCACCCCACGTCTCCGCAGCTGCTGCTGGTGACAGGATCTCATGACGTAGGCGATGACGGTGATCAGCCGCTCCAGGAAGAGATTGAAGAAGAGGATGGTGCTTGCACATCCAACGAGACCGTAGAAGATGAGAAAGATCTTCCCTCCTATGGTGGCTGGTGTCGTCATCCCAAACCCTGATGAAGAAAAAGAGCAGAGGAGAAAAGAGTGAGGCGGGGGCTTGCCCGAGAGTGGGGTTGGTGTATGGGCTTGGAGGCTGGTGAAGGACTGGAAGAAACAGTGTTTGAAAACCCCTTAGCCCCAGCCTTTCTAGGAAAGCAGAGAACCCCCACCTCCATTGGAAGGCTGTTGTTCAGCACACAGAGTTGGCCTGCCGCAAGCCCATATGGTGCTATTGTGCAAGGCAGGAAAAGGCTTAGTGACAAGGACGTGACTAGGTTTCAGCCTCCTCCCCTCCTTTTGTGGGATGTCCCTTGGAAGCTATGGAACACAAACCGCCAGAATCAACAGACCTGGCTCAGAGATACAAAGACTCCTACAAAAACAAAGGCTGGTGCAGACTCATACGAATTCATTCATCCCACAAGCCCAGGACTGGGGATAAAACCAGAACTCCTGTCTCCTCGGATCTCTGGTTCTGCAAGACAATTGGTATACTGTGTGTTCTGTACTGGACCTGGCAGTGGTATAGGACTCTGTGGCAGCTGCTGAGAGGGGGTACCCACCTAAGACTTGGGGTTCTGGGAAGACTACACAGAGGGTCCTTGAAACCAAGGAGGCATTGTACAGGCAGAGGGCACATGCAAGGAGTAATGGTGGGCCTCTTTCTCCCTTTTCTTTTTTTTTTTGGTTTTTCGAGACAGGATTTCTCTATGTAGCTTTGCGCCTTTTTCCTGGAACTCACTTGGTAGCCCAGGCTGGCCTCGAACTCACAGAGATCCGCCTGGCTCTGCCTCCCGAGTGCTGGGATTAAAGGCGTGCGCCACCACTGCCCGGCTCTCCCTTTTCTTGTTTGCATGTGCATGTATGTGGTAAGTGTGTGTGTGTGTGTGTGTGTGTGTGTGTGTGTGTGTGTGTGTGAGTGCGTGCGCGCGCGCGCACTTATTTGGGGACCGGAAGTTGATGCTGGGTATCTTCCTCATGCATTCCACTTATTAAGGCAGAGTCTTTCACTGAAACTGGAGCTCACTGATTTCTGCCAGCTTAGCTCGTCAGCCTGCCCTGAAGGTGCCCAGTCTCTGCCTCCTGAGTGTTGGGACCACAGGCAGTCACCAGGCCTGCCCGGCTTTTTCATGAGTTCTGAGAACCTAAACTCTGCTGCTCACACATTGCCCTTCACTTTCAAGTTCAGCTTTCTCATTGTGTCCTATCACTGGCATCCCAAGCCTCAGCCATCACCCTTTTCTTGTAAATCCTCCTCGAGCCCATCCCTTTTCTTGTTGCTATGGGCCAACCCGTGGCTGCCTGTCCTAGGTTCCCCTGGGAAATGGTCAGATCAGATCTTGAGATGTGTGGGTTTCAGGCCTTATGACCTCATGGTGTCCTGAGATGAAGTCAACCACCTTTCTAAGGCACCTCATCGGTGCATTCATAACCATTCAATTTCCCAGCTAAAGTCCCGGTTCTCAGCATGTGTGGTTCTCAGTTGTGTCTAGCGGGGAAGCTAAATGCCTTAAATCAAGATAATGAAGGAAGATACTGAGTTCTGTGTGGTGGTATTTTACTTGTACTGAAATGTGATTTTAATTGTATGTTAATAAATAAAGTTGCCTGGGCGTCAGAGCTACTAGAGCTATAGAAAGTGCATGGTGGCGGTGGCACACGCCTTTAAAGACCTGGAGGGCGGTACATACAGGCAGTGACGAGGCAGTCACGTGTTTGGGTTTACAACCAATGAGAAGGCAGAACAGCTAGACTATATAAAGACATACACACAGGAAGTAGGTCCCTTTTCGGAGAGCTCTCTTGGCTGAAGAGGATCGCTGAATCAGGAAGGGTGAGGCTCTTAGCTCTGACCTCTTGGCTTTCTTCTCTGAATCGGCTCTGTGTTTCTTATTTAATAAGACAGTTGGTTATATCTACAGTTCTGCTTCTAGCAAAATAGGATAGAGAGGAATAGATGGAATAAGGGTAAGGAAGGAGTGAGGGGCAGGGAACAATGGGATGGAGATTTTGAGGGCTAGGACCCTTAATGGTGGAGAAAAACCAAATCAGAATATCACCTCTTCTTGCTTTAAAAATCCAAGTCCTCGCAGCCCCCTTGCAGTGAGGGTTCTTTCTCACCTTCATTATGCAAAGAAATGTGTTGTTCTCTCTCTGGTTAGGATGGCAATTCTTATCCCCAAGCTCCGACGAGGTGGTTAGAGGTGTAGAGACTTGAGTTTGATGAGTTAAGTGCATTGAGTTTAACAAGTAGGTTTCAAACAACGTCATGTTCTGTTCAGTCCAAAAGAACACCACTGGGTGGGTCACCAGTGTGTCAGGCCATTTGTTCCCGATTACTGAAGGAACTTGGAGCTACTCTGATGGACTCAGCAGATTCCCTGAACCAGGAGAGCTTGTGATTGCTCCCTATAGAAGGCAAGAAGCAGCCGGCTGAGCCCATGCCCTGTGTGTTCAGAACACTGCAGTGATGGTCCCCCAATTCCCATGCTGATCTTCACCCACAAAGTGATAGATAGTTCTAGAAGATGGACCTTTGTGAGGCGATTAGCCTATGGGGGCGGGACCTTCATGGGTGGCATCTGTGTCCTTGTAAATGACACCTTGGGGGTTGCGGATGTGAACCAATTGGTAGAGTGCCAGTCTGATAAGCTGGGTGTGGTAAGAGGTGCCTGTAACCCAGCATATGAGAGATGGAGCCAGGAGGACCCAAAATTCAAGGTTATCTTAGATTACACAGGGAATTCAAAGGCAGCCTGGCCTAGACAACAGCAACTGTAACAAAAGACACCCCAGATAAGGTCACCCTTTCCGCCAGGTGAGAACATGGCAAGGATTCTATGAGAGTCTTGACCTTGAACTTCCAGGACTGTGAGCAATATATTTCTCTGTTTGTAAGCCGGCCTAGGGCATTTGTTACAACATCCAGAATGAATTAAGACAGCCATCCAAGATGGTCCGGACAAGCTCCTTGTGAGAATTGCTTTCCTGAAGAGCTGTAAACAATGTCTAATCCTTGCTTACAAAGTCCCAGTGACAAATCAAAATATGATCTGCTCATAAGGTCTCAATGACAAACCGGAGTATGATTCCACTGAGCTTTACCTCGGGGAATCAGAGAGCTTACTGGGCTTACTTACAGCACACAGGGTGAGGGGTTACTTACACCAGCATGGGTGACCACCACAGTGGAAAGTCTTCGCCCGGCATGGGTGATGGCCTCCCCATAGCCACATCGATGCAGTCCTCAGTTAACCTTCTCCAGCCTAGATACTGGAGCACCTCCTGAGACTCCAAGGCCATAGGCAGCTTGGGCAGAATTACATACACGTGGCTGGGAGGAGTCACTGGTATCTCAGGTGAGGTTCACTCACCCTCTCCAGCCTCTCCTCTAGGGAAGTCAACTGTCACCAAGCTCCACGTGATGGTCTTTTGCAAGCAGGCACAGTTGATCTAGGGGAAATGGTGACCCTTGAACTCAGAGAGCCCACATCAAGGCTAATGATTTCACCCACAAATGAACTATTTACAAGAGAAACCACAACGCATCAAGGGGTAAATGCAAGCAGAGAGGGGTTCTCTCACCACAGGGGTTTGATGAAGCCTCACTCTGGGCGGAGTGACCTAGGCACCTTTGAGTACAGGGATGGCACTGAAAAGCTTGAGGAATTGACTTTTTTTTTTTTCTAATGAACAAGGCTTTTAGTGATTTGGTGACGTGTTCCAAGGATTAAAAGTTTCTGGATTCCATCTGTTGATGTGGTTTTATAGGACTTCCTAATTAAAGAAGGAATCATTGTGACTTTTGGTCACCTGCTGGGCTTACTGGATCGCAGCCATCCCTTCAATCTGCCAAAGTAACAGAAGATAGGAGGAGAGGGGGCATCCTGGACAGCCTAGCACTGGAGGCTTGGGGAATAGCGCAGCTGGTAAAGTGCAGGGCCTGAGCTCAACCCCAGAACCCATGTGTTAAAGAGCCAGATGTGCTATGTGACCGTAATCCAGGCCTGAGGAGGTGGACATAGGTGGATCCCGGTGGCATCCTTGCCCGGCCAGCTAGCCTGCTCGTGATTTCCAGGTCAGTTAGAAACCCTGTCTAAAAAACAATGGTGGATAACCCTGAGGAACAACACCCAAGGTTGATGCATGCGCGCGCGTGCGCGCGCACACACACACACACACACACACACACACACACATACACACACACACACACACTGGGAAAGATGTGGTCCTTTTGTTCTTGAACTCAGCCGTCATAGTTCTCAGTACAAGCCCTGCACAAGATGAGGCCCATCAACATCTGTCACAGGGTGGGGAAAGGCTCATGAGATCCCACCCCTCCCCAAATCAATACAGTTAATGGTGGCTGGGGAAAGAAGAGAGGCATTTTCTTTACTGGTATAGCCACTGATAAGTTGCCCATGCTCCTGTAAGAAACCCTAAATTCAGGGGGTCATGCTGCCCTGCCCAACTTTGACCTACTAGCCTGAGTTGTAGACAATTTAATCATCTGGAAGAAAGGTTATCAATGACTACCTCAATATAAGCATTATGCCTGAAATAATGACTACTGTGGGATGGTCTGTATGTCAAATGTGTTGCTGATTGGTCAATAAATAAATCACTGATTGGCCATTGGCTAGGCAGGAAGTATAGGCGGGACAAGGAGGAGAATAGAGCTGGGAAGTGGAAGGCTGAGTGAGGGAGACACTGCCAGCCGCCATCAGGACAAGGAAGATGTAAAGTACCGGTAAGCCACAAGCCACGTGACAAGGTATAGATTAATAGAAATGGATTAATTTAAGCTGTAAGAACAGTTAGCAAGAAGCCTGCCACGGCCATACAGTTTGAAACCAATATAAGTGTCTCTGTTTACTTGATCGGGTTTGAGCGGCTTGGGACTGGCGGGTGAGAGAGATTTGTCCTGACTGTGGGCCAGGCAGGAAAACTCTAGCAACAAATGGCGTCCAACGTGGGGCAAGAGTTTCCACCTAAAACCTGAGAAAAAAGATTCTAAAACGGAGCTAAAAACAGCTTCCTAATTGTCTCTCTCAAATGAGCGGCAGCTGCCGGTTTGAGCTACTGGCGGGTTGCTGGCGTGCGCGCTCGACCTGCCGCCATATGGCGGGAATGAGGCCTCAGCAAGTGGCACATTAAGCTACATTGTGGATTTAGCCTTTGCTAGTACAAAAAAAAAAAGAGGTTTCTGGGCTACACGCTGCTTAGATAAAAGCGTAGACCCACTATTTCTGAGACTTGATGGTTCCCAGAGCTGGCGGAACCGCCATGTTGGGAAGCTAAAGTGGGCGGAGCCAGCAGCCACAGTGCCGTTTCAGGCTTAGAAGGCTGCAATTTAAAACAACAGGTTCACAATAAGACAGATTCAGATGTAATAGTTTAAAATGTGTGTAAAATATACGTAGGCTTGAAAGAGACAAAAAAAGGTGATATATACAGTATAGAAACAAATACATGGTTTTAAAAAATAAAGTCTTTAAAGAGACAGTAAAATTAATATAAAAAATAAGCCACGTAGAGATGACTATTACACAGAGAGTCTGGATTGTGTTGTCTTTGGGATTCTTAACTACAGAGAGATGTTTGATTGTAAAGGAAGCTGAGTTAAACCAGTACGTATATTTTAAAGATACTTTGACTTCAAAATTTGGATGTAAGGATATGTTGCTTTGGAAAAGAGTCTCTTTTGTTTCCACAGAAAGCAAGAGGCTATGGATTTGTTCCAGAGTAAGATACATCAGGTTTGACCAGCCAAGACCCCCTGAAAGGTCTCCGATGACACCATGGCCCAGATGATCCAACATCCAGAACCGTTTCAAGACAACTGGCTCAGATGATACAGCCTCACGGACTACTCCATGATTCTAAAATTTTCTTTGTTTCCCCAGAAGATACAGCGCCCCCCTCCAGCAGGAAGTAGTAAGAGAAGCTACGCCCAAATTCCCAAATATACCAAGCTGACTTTGGAGATGTGTAAAGGTTAAAACCTTCCTTTTTAAGAAAAGAAAAGGGGAAGTACTGTGGGATGGTCTGTATGTCAAATGTGTTGCTGATTGGTCAATAAATAAATCACTGATTGGCCATTGGCTAGGCAGGAAGTATAGGCGGGACAAGGAGGAGAATAGAGCTGGGAAGTGGAAGGCTGAGTGAGGGAGACACTGCCAGCCGCCATCAGGACAAGGAAGATGTAAAGTACCGGTAAGCCACAAGCCACGTGACAAGGTATAGATTAATAGAAATGGATTAATTTAAGCTGTAAGAACAGTTAGCAAGAAGCCTGCCACGGCCATACAGTTTGAAACCAATATAAGTGTCTCTGTTTACTTGATCGGGTTTGAGCGGCTTGGGACTGGCGGGTGAGAGAGATTTGTCCTGACTGTGGGCCAGGCAGGAAAACTCTAGCAACAAATGACTGTCCATCCTTTTGAGGATGCCACGGACAGTGAACGAGGGCCCTCAGGGTCCTTCTTGGCAGAGGGCAAGGCTACAGGCCCTGCAACCAAGGCCTTCATCATGCTAGGCTGACTCCTCACATATGAGTGCCTTGGGTTTACATGGAATAAGCATGTCCCTTGTTGAAGTTTAGTCTCCACTGTGAGTTATGAAAAGGATGGACTCCCAATGTGACCATGATACTTAGAAGTGGGGATTTTGGGGGTGTGGTTCGAGCAAGATAAGGTCACCTGAACTGAGTCCCTGAATTGAACGCAGGTGGCTCTAAGGAGAGAGCTCAAGTGAGTGTCACAGCACCCTTCTTGTCCCATGCCATCTTAGGGCTCTGCTACTAACATGGCACCACCAATTGTGGCCCCTCAAATTTGGACCTCGAGAACTATGAACCAAATAAACCTCTTTTCTTATAAGCCCTGGGGGCGCCTCCTCCCCACTCATACATATACATGATTAAAAGAGAATATCCCCTGGAACATACTATTATAGTGACAAAAATCAGGCTAAGCACTGGGAGAACTGGGCGTCACTGGTCTACTGTCCCATTTGACAGAAGAAAAAGAGTGTGGAAGTAAAGTAACTGCGCAAAGCTGTAAGGCCAGGTTTAGAACTTAGATCGCATTGTCTTCCAGGCCCGTGTTTCCCACCCGACTAAGCTGTCAAGTGGACTAACCATCAGTGGACCTGAGGGAAGGACATGAAGCAAGTACTCATAGTTGTATACTTTACTTTTTGGTTTTTAAATTAAAATATCTATTATTATTATTATTATTATTATTATTATTATTATTATTATCATGTGAATGTGTGTGTATGACATATACGGGTGGGCACATGCATGGCGCTGGCCCATGCACGTGTGTGGAGGTCAGGGGATAACTTAGTGGACTAGGTTCTCTCCTTCTACCTCTGACCCGATTAGCCTCTGGGGCACCTGCACTCAAGTGCACATCCCCACCCATATATATCCATAATTAGAAAAGGATATTCCCTCCACAAGTATCCTAACTTCCTCCCAGTAAGCCCTGCCTCTAAAGGTTCCAACAGTTCTTCTAGGCTGGGGACTCAGAAGTTAGCACATGAACTTTGGTGAGCAGTCCAGATCCAAACTGTAGCACCAACTGTACGCCTAGCCTAGCCTAGCCTTCCCCTTTACTTGATGGAACGCTGTGATGACCACATAACTGCTGACATGATGCGATCTACAGCCACCTGGGATGGGCCTCTGGGCATGCCTGTGGGGATTATCCTAGCTAGGTTAATTGAGGTGGGTGGCCCCATTCCCAAGGCTTGCATTCTGGACTGCGTAAGATGCAGAAAATGAGCTGAACATAACCATTCATTGCTCTCTGATTCCCGATTGTGACTAGCTCCTGTCCTTCAAGCCTACTCGACTTCCCTGCCGTGAGGGACTGTACCCTTGAGCTGTGAGCTGAAACAAACTCTTTCCCCATTGAGTTGGCTTTGTTAGGGCAACAACAACAACAACAACCACAAAAAGAAACTAATACAAGACTATATACTCATATGTATAATATTACTGTAGATTGGTTACAAGGCTTTGCTAGGCAAGTGTTCTACCAAGGAGCCATATCTCAAGACCCTTTGCTGGAGCATTACAGAGCAAATACCATACAGCCCTCTACTTCACTCATTAACAAAGAACATTTCTGACTGCCAAGGACTTCATTCATCTACCATAATCAATGTCCTATTACCACACCTAATAAAATCTCCCCTAATTCCTAAACATCAAATAAGCCTGATCTGCATTCAGCTCTCTGAAACACCTCTCTACAGATCTCACACGGCACACACAACTCTTCTGTTTCTTTTCATTGTTAACCATCTCCGTCCACCATCATTTCTTAGGTAAATGTTTCTTAAAGAGAATATTTCTAGAAACAATTAAAGGAGGGAAAGCCTCTTGTGTATTATGAGAGTGTCCCCCCGCTCCGCCCCCAGACTTTTGGCAATCCACACATTCTTCAAAGGCACAGAGAAATTGACACAAATTGCCTGGAAGCAAATTAGGACAGTGTACTAGTTGTCATATGTCCATAATGACATCAATTAACTATAACCCCCAGTATCAGACATGAGACTAAGGCCCCTGCATGTCCACCACGGTATGGTTTTTGCATCTGAAGTCCCTCAAAGGCCATGTGTCGACAGCTTGGCTGCCGTCCTCTGGTACTGGGTAGAGGTGGAAGCGTTAAGACATGGGCCGAATAGGGAGGAAACTGCATCCCTGGGAGCCTGGTCCTGGGACTCCTCTCTCTCCTTCACCTCTCTCCTCCATCCCCTTTCCTCTCTCTCTGCTTTTCAGCTGCCATGAGGTGCCATGTACTCTGGCTGTGATTGTTCTTGACTTACCACAGGCCTCAAGGCATCAGGCCAAGAGACCATGAACTGAAATTTCTAAAACCATGAGCCAAAATAAATATCTTTTTTTCAAGATAGGGTCCCTCTATGGAGCTCTGGCTGTCCTGGAACTTGCTTTGTAGACCAGGCTGGCCATGAACTCACAGTAAATCTTTTCTTTTAAGAGTTCCTTATTTCAGCCGGGCGGTGGTGGCGCACGCCTTTAATCCCAGCACTCGGGAGGCAGAGCCAGGCGGATCTCTGTGAGTTCGAGGCCAGCCTGGGCTACCAAGTGAGTTCCAGGAAAGGCGCAAAGCTACACAGAGAAACCCTGTCTCGAAAAAACCAAAAAAAAAAAAAAAAAAAGAGTTCCTTATTTCAAATACTTTGTCACAATAATGGAGATCTGAATTATGTGTCCCTCGGCCACTTTAATGTTATACAATGGGAAGTGACTAAACGGCACAGCCACTTAAATTGGTTCATACATCATGTTCTAAAGCCATCAGAGTTACCATTCCTGGACTGCCCTGTCCCTAACTTTGTGCTTCATAGGCTAATAGAGCCCCTTCGCATGCGCTATGCCTGGCTGATAAACACATTTTAATAACTATGTCGATACAGTTTGGACAGCTGATTTCTTCATCTAATGAATATTTAAGAAGGGTGCCCCCTTGCCAGGCTTGAGCTGTTCTGAAGATGTCCTTTGCCTCTGCGTTTCCACTTAACATTTTCTTCTATCGTGAAGAATTATTTGGACATAAAACACAAAGGTCGGTGGGTAAAGACCTTGACTGGAGTCTCCTAAAGCAAATGCTTAAAGACAGAGATTTCATATCCAAGGTCAAGTGTTCCCAGCCAAAATGTGTTTCCTCTGGGAAGTCTTCACCTGGCTTTGAACCTGATCTTGGAGATGAAGTACCAGAAACAATAGAAGCAGTTGATGAAGTCAGGCCAACCTGTTTTCTGAGTCACCTCCAACAACTGATACTGCTGTCTGGCTTCAGGGAGGACGGAAGCTCTGGAAGACGGTTAAACTCTTGACTGATAACTCAGTGGACATGCTCTCGGGGCTGGATGGGTCTGCCAGGGCCGTTCCAGAGAGCTCTGCCTCTTGCCTTCACTCCTTGCTGGCGGTGCCCTCTCGCCACGGATGCTGTCACCACTCTTGGCTGACACTCGACTCCAGCTTCTTACCATGCCAGTGTGAACACCACAGAAACTTCTGGAATGCCCAGGATCCTCAGTCTCTTCAGCATGTATATGGCCAGCGCTGAACTACCCAGCCAATATCCTGCAAGCCAATCTAAGAACGCTTTGCAAAATGTATTTATTCTGCCAGTCCGTCTCTCTGGAGAACCCTGGCTAATCCAGAGAGATAAAGCAGAATGAACTGAAGATCACACAGGGCAGAGCTTCTGAGCTGCAACAGGCCTGCACGTTCCCGGAGGAGCTTGTTAAGGAGTGAGCTACCCAAGTCTCCATTCCAATTCAGGAACCAGGGGGAGGGAGGGCAGAACAGCTGTATGTCAAATGACTTAGAGCAGTTCTGTGATGAGGGTAATAGACCTCACCTGGGAGGTGGGTAGAAGCATCCACTGGCTAGGGTCACAGCTCTGGAGGGAGACACGGTTGATTTAGGGAAGGCGAAAAGAGTCAGGAAGAGTTTAAATTAGGGCAGCTCCCCAACATTCTCACTAAAACTCAACGAAAAAAGTTCCCGGAGATCGTTGCAGCTCTGACTTCTTTGCTATATTAATATATGACAGAAGAGGCATTTCAAACGTTATGCTATATCAAAATAGTCTTTAGAAATGTTGGGTTAACTGCATGCCTCATGGCAGATATGATAGTAGCTTGTCCTTTCTTCTTTGAACTGAAATGATTTCCAAACAACTGGGGCACTTCCTACTTCCTGTGTTACCTATGAGGAAGGGAACAAATAGAAGGAAGTTCTACTTCCCAGCTGTTTTCTGTTACTGTAACAAAATACCCGAGGCTGGGCATTTCATAATGATAAGACATTTATTTAGTTCACAATTCCGGAGGCAGAACCTTTGAACAGCTTGGTACCAACTTTGCTGAGGGCTCTCCTGCCTGCATCATGTCATGGCAGATGCTATTATTGAGAGAGTAAGTATAAGAGAGAGGGAGTGATCATGTGGCAAGACAGGGAACAGAAACAGAAGCAAGGATGGTGGCCATCTTCCACCATCCCTCCCCTCCCTGCCTCCCACCCCTCTTCTCTGCTCGGAGACAGTTTCTCAGTGGAGCCCTGGCTGTCTTGGAACTCACTTTGTAGACCAGGCTGGCCTTGAACTCACAGATCTGCCTGCCTCTGCCTCCTGAGTGCTGGGATTAAGGCCATGATCTTGCTTTTTTTTTTTTTTTAATGGTAACTCTCTCAGGAGAACTACCCAGGGTCTCACGAGAAGTAAACCGATTTCTTCCGGGGGGCAGCACAATCTGCTGCTTCCCATTACAAATCCTCAACATTGCTATACTAGGGACCAAACCACTGGGGACACATTCAAGCCGTCAAGACCACTCTACCTGCCAATCTACCCTCTCTGCAGGTGCAGGTCTGGATCTGTGTTGCAGAATGAGGTTTTAGCTTATAGGAGATAAGAAGTAAGAAGAGACACAGATGTGTGTGACCGAGGACTGAGGTGGGCACTGGTTCTAAAGTGGGTTTCCAAGTGGGTGTCCACTTGTGGGTTTGTGCTCCATGGTGGTCAATGTGGGTTGTACTCTAGGTTAAAAGTGGCTTGTCTCAATGTAGGTCCCCAACTCTTCCTATTTTATGTCACACATTTGGGCCCAAGCACAGTTGCTTGCTTGGACAATAAGGACAGCCTTGGGGCTGAAGAATCACCGTCTGAGGCTTTCCCTGCTAAGACAGAAAGCTGGTTGATTTGGCCATGGGGGACTCCAAATCATATAACCGAAGTTGATCATTGTAGCGACAGCTATGCTGTGTGGCAGAGAAGAGGGGCTGACTGAAGGAATTTCCTCCTCTGAGGTCAGGCGGCGGTGGCGGCACACCTTAATCACAGCACTCAGGAGGCAAAGGCAGGTAGAGCTCTGTGAGTTCGAGGCCAGCCTGGTCTACAGAGTGAGATCCAGGACAGGCTCCAAAACTACACAGAGAAACCCTGTCTCAAAACAAAACAAAACAAAACAAAACAAAACAAAACAAAACAAAACAAAACAAAACAAAAAACCAAACCAAACCAACAACAACAAAAGAATTTCCTTCTCTGTTCTGTGGACTGTTGGTTCATGAGCATTGACCCTCTCTGAGTCCCTCAGAGGAAGGCCTCTTGACTGTCATTTCAGCTCTTGGAGGTAAAATAGTATCATGAGGAGGATGAGCTATGATGACAGATTACAAAGGCAGAGCCCTTAGCTAGAGCCAGATGTCGTGTTCAGTGGCGGTAACTGTGTTTCACATGGGAACTCCTTGCCCCACCACAGTAGAGAGCACTGACAGGCTGAGTTCTACAACCTGCTCAGAGCCACTGAGCTAGTTTGGTGGCAAATCTGGGTTCTAGTCCCAACCACCCTTAACCTAAGTGCATCATGGCACATCACTTTGTCCTAGTTTTTCACTTGATAAAATGAGAGTGGGGGACCTAGGTAAATTCTAAGACCCGTTGAATTAAAATGTTCTGTGATTTGGATGCTGAGGCACGGATCTGACTCATTCTGATTGTTTTGCTCAGTGCAGGAAGATGAACCCTGGGCATCTGTCAGGCTCCTCACCACGCCAGCCAGGCAGATCGGCTGTCTACCTGAAGACTAATTCCACCTATGACATCTCTCAGGTGAAAAATGCATTGCAGGCTGATTGAATGCACTCCCCAGGATCCCAAGTAAGCCAGCAGGGAGTAGTGTCTGCCTCATCCCTCAGGTACTAATGCCCCACAGTAAGTGCTGCGGGCGTAGATGTTAAGTGTTCTTCCTAAAGTTAAAGGTATTTTTGGAATTTGATAATCCTAAGATTATGACTCCTCTTCCATTTTAATAACACAAGCCACCTTTAACAAAGATTTTAATAGAGTAAGCCATTTCCTAGGTAACTTCTGGATTAAAGGACTAAAGACTTTAGTGGTAGGCACATTACAAGGAAGGCTTAAATTATTGCTATCCTAACTCTAAAAGCTGATAACCGGGATGCAACAAATTGGGATTCTCTAACTCAGTTGCCTTACTATGAGTCACAGCCATTTTTGTACTCCAGTTACAGAAACTGTTCTCGTGGGAATCAGAACACACCAGCTCCCAAAGAGAAATGTAAAATTTCCTTTCCTTGAGAGAGACAGACAACAGGGGCTTCTTGTTATGTGCCTTATGCTTTCTCAAACCTTTTCTCCTCCTCACAAATGTTTGCTAGAATGACAGTTGGAATCAGCTCTGGCAGCAATAAATGCCGTCATTATTTCTGACTTCATCCTCATTTAAAATGGGGGTGGGGTGGGCTGGGGGGAGGATCATGTGATTTACTTATCTCATGGCAGTGTCCTGATTCTAGTGCTTCCTAACTTTTAAATCTTGAAAGTACTTCTTAAAAGCAAGTAGATATAATTATGTTCTCTCCTGAACTAAATTGCCCTCCCCCAGACTTGGAAGAAATGGTTCAATTAAATAGAGTGTCACCACAGTGCAGGACACATGACTAAAGGAAGCCGCCTCTTCCTCAACTCCAGGGAGAAGATCTGGCCAAGGCATCTTGAGGAGTTATCAATAAAGAAGACGGCTTTCTTCTAGGGGCTTCTGGGTAAAGCCTCCAGAGCACTAGCTGTCATTTTGAATTTCCTGCTACAGAGCATCAGCATGGAAGAGTCCCCTAGACTGGTCCTCGGTACCCACAAAGCCGAGCTCTTCTGCTGGATCCAGGATGGGCCCTTACCCCACCCTGCTCAGAACCACATCTTTCCTATCTAGTAGCCTCTTAAATACCTTTACAGTACCCTCATGCCCTCAGAAACCTAGCTTGAAAGCTAAAGACCTACAGAACTCCACAGAACCTAAAGAACCGTGAAGCTCTCTGTCCACAGTTCAGCCTCCATGTGCCATCTTGTAACAAGAACAAGGGTGGCTTAGGGATGCTGAATGACACCATTGGGACATGAGGAAGAGAAATTTGCATGTCTGGAACAGGCATGCATGCAGGATGCCGTGAGGAACCTGAGGCCACAGTTCCTTCATGGCCTCTCTTGCTAGCCAGGGCCACCATTGAAGCTCAGCCTCCAGCAGCATCCCCACGCCGCGGAGGATGGCTCTAAGGCTCAACCAGCAGCCACTGCAGCAGTATGGCCATAGGCTCTGCTGTTGGGTGCACACTGGATCGTGCCACTATCATGGGCTTCAGTGTAGGTGGAGACCCCAGCCTAGCAGGCCTGGCATTGCCTACCAGGAACCCCAGAGGACTGGCTGGTGCAGCCACAGCCTGGTGGTCCTTGGTTTTCTGAGGAATCCATTCTTAGAGTGTGCCCAGAACAAGGGGGATGTTAAGTTCCTGGAGGATTTTGGTGAACGGTTGAAACGTGCAGACATGCAAATAAGCTAGTCTAATCAAGTTCAAGCAGAAGAAGTGGAAAATTATCACTGAGGACCAAGCTACTTTAGTGCAAAAGTGAAAGCCTAAATTACAAAGCTATAATCAAACCCTAACTGCTTCAGGATGCTACATAGAGTTCATTCTGACTGCAGAGAAGTTCACAGAGATGGTATAAACAGGGGTTTGGCACTGTGACAGGATGTCATCATATACAAATGTGTTGTGCCACCTTAATAGATATCCCAGGACATGTGTGACCCCAGGGCTATAGGTTGGGCACATGTGGATGGAGTTTGGAATGGGCACATGATTTGAGGCCTCTTTAGATAAGTTAGCTGTGTGATGTTCTTATTTTGTAGATTATTTAGAATAAAGTATTTTCTTTCTTTAACTTTTGAGACAGGGTCTTACTGTGTAGTTCTGGCTAACCTGGAACTCCCTAGGTAGACCAGGTTGGCCTTGAACTCACAGAGATTTCCTTTGCCTCCTCAGCACTAGGATTAAAGCTGTGTGCCTTCACACCCAGCTAAAGTGTTTTTTTTTCTTTTAAAAAAGGATTTGAAACAAATGAGTTATCATTATACTGTCATTAAAATGCTCTTCCACAATGTAGTAGTTTGAATGTAACTGGTCCTCATAAGCTCAGAGGGAATGGCACTATTGGGAGGTGTGGCTTTGTTGGAGTAGGTATGGCCTTGTTGGAGGAAGTGTGTCACTGTGGAGGCGGGCTTTGAGGTCTCATATATGCTCAAGCCACAGCCAGTACCTCAGTTCACTTCCTGTTGCCTGTGGATCAAAGTTGTAGAATTCTCAGCTCCTCCTCCAGCACCGTGTCTACCTGCACACTGCCATGACCCACAGTGATGATATCGGACTGAACCTCTGAAATGTAAGCCACCCCAATTAAATGTTTTCCTTTATAAGGGTTGCCGTGGTCATGGTGTCTCTTCACAGCAGTAGAATCCTAATTAAGACACACAGTCTTCCTATTTCCTACAAACACAAAAGTTCCTATTCCCATTCTATGACTTCTATTTTCTAGGAATGTGAGGCAGACTAATGTTCACTATGACGGTAGCTCTTGAACCAAAGTTCTTGTCAGAAGAAATTCCTCCTTTTCCTCTCGCCTTTCCTCATTTTCTCACCCCCTTTTTGTGCCTCTCTCTCGGTTTCCTCCTCCACTTTTCTGAAGGAGTCTTTCCCATACATAAGACTCCTCATTCCTTTTAGAGGCACCTTCCGGGTGGGTAGCGAAATGAATCACCGCTCTGTAATAGACTGGTCTTCAAGGGAGTTGTGTTGGGGCTATCTCTTTACATTGTTTAATTTTTTTTTTTTTTGTTGTTTTTTTTTTTTTTGGTTTTTCGAGACAGGGTTTCTCTGTGTAGCTTTGTGCCTTTCCTGGTACTCGCTTTGGAGACCAGGCTGGCCTCGAACTCACAGAGATCCGCCTGCCTCTGCCTCCCGAGTGCTGGGATTAAAGGCGTGCGCCACCACCGCCCGGCCAAGAGAAACTATTTTAATCAAAAAATTACTCTTACTTATTTTGTGTGTGCATATGTGTTCACAGGCACCACGGTGTACATATGTAGGTCAGAGAATAACTTTCTGGAGCTGTTTCTTTACCACACAGGCTCCAGGGAGCACAGTCAGGTCACCTGGCTTGGCGTTGAATGCCTTTACCTACTGAGTCATATTGCCAGCCCACGAGAAACCATTTTAAAAAGTAATATGACGTTTGTGGTACAATTGGGATCAGTCTACATAACTTAGCTGCCAGAGGGAACGTTCAAAAGTATGATAACACTGTGGTGTGTCAGTTATTTACAAAGAGAAATAAGAAAAAGGGGGCGGGGACAGGGAGAGCCAACATAAAAGAGGTATCTGTTAGGATTTATTTTAATAAAAGGGGACAAACAATGACTTCAGCCACTTCTGTGAACTTGGAGCTGGTGACATAAATGCCAAGGTTTCAAGTGAGTGACTTCAGAAGTATAAATGTGAACCCTCCGGGGAGGAGAAATAGCACATTGTCATTCACTAAGAAATGGAAGGAATAAAATGCCGTTATGGTGGTGGGGGAGGTACCAGCCGCAGATGCAGACAAAGGATCCAGAAGACAATGCCTGAGAGCATCTTCTGAGTGCACTGTCACTGGAGGCTCTCTGTAACAGACACAAAGACATGTTTTTCCGATGACATCATTTCTAATTCCACTGGCAGAATAGGCTCCACCACGGAAGTTGACCTAATGTGCCCTCTTCCCCATAAAAACCATTCTCTACCCCTACTTTTCTCCTAACAGCATCTCGATTTTATATGCAGCTCAGCAGGCGTCCTGAATTCTTTATCTCCACATACCTATTCAACAAGCATTCACTGAAAAGCTACCTAAGACCAAACCTTGCCTTGCTGGTGAAGGCAGGGTGACTTCTGGATTTTGTCTTTTTTTTTTTTTTTCTGCATTTCCCACTTCATTCTTTATACTTTTCCTCACTTTTTGTTTCTTCTTTTGTGAGCTGTATATGTTCATCTTTAGTCCATTTCCTATGAAAATATTTATCCTTTTTATTGATTTATAGGAACTCTTCATATGTTAAGAAAGTTTAAACTCTTTTTTCAAAATACGATATTTTGTTAATTCTTTGAGAATTTCACACATGCATACAATGTATTTTGATCATATCCACCCCATTCCTCCCAGGTCCACCCTGCCTCCTCACCCCTCTCAACTTTAATTCTGACTTTTATATGTATTGCAAATAATTTTTTCCTATATGTGTTTGCCTTTTATTCGCTCATAAATGTTTTGTAGTTAGATGGTAGTTTAATTTCCATGCAAATGAATCAATTTGTTCCATTATAGCTTTTAGCTTGAGGGTCATGGAAAATCCTTCCTTACTCTGGAAATATACTTAGGATTCTAGTATTTTTAAAATATAATATTGGACTGGCGAGGTGGCTCAGCAGTTAAGAGCACTGGCTGCTCTTGTAGAGGATCTAGGTTCAGTTGCCAGAACCCACAGCTGCTCATAGCAATCTCTAACTCCAGTTCCGGTGGATCTGATGCCCTCTTTTACTCTCTGTGGGCACAGAGCTCATGTGGTATACACATGGACAGGCAAAATATTCATATACATAAACAAATTTAAAAAATCTTTTAAAATAATAAAAATGTTAATTTAAAATTATAGCGGTCTAATGTTTTAAAAATAGTTGGTTTTGCTCTGTATCATTTTAATTAAAGCTTCTCTTGAGATAATTGCAGATGGACATGCATTTGTATGAAGTAATATATGGGAAGGCTTTATTTCTCTTTTACCCAGTTTCCTCCGGTGATAACTTTTTGCAAAATGGTAGTGTAATCACACCCCTGGGATACTGGCACTATCCCATCTCTGGGTGTCACCCATATGCTCTTTAGTAGAACTGAGTTCTGCACAGTTTTGTTACATATGTAGGTCCCTCAGCACCATTGTATATATATATATATATATATTCCATGTTTTGGTTACTCTCTTGAGATGTAACTTTTTATTAAAGGCAATTTTTTAAAAAACTTGTTTCTGGATTCTGTATTTTGTTTCATGCTGGGGCTGGCACCCCAAATACAAATAGTTATTTTTTTTAATGCCAGTGAGACCCTCTCCCCCTCCCTCTCCCTCTCCTCTTTCCCCTCCTCTCTTCCCTTCCCTTTGCCCATTTCCTTTACAAAGCCGCTCTTGCTTATTTTGCGCTCAGGATGTATGGTAGGCTGTAGAATCGTTCGGTTAAGTGCCAAAACAGATATTTGGATTTTGATTGGGGTTGCCTTATATTTAGAGATTCATTTGTGAAGACACGGCATCGCTACCAAATTGAGTTTTCCCACCAGGAACATGGTGTCTCCCCCTCCCTCCATTTATAGAACTCTTTTGGAGCCCTAGTGGAATTTTGTAATTTCCTCCTGAGTCCTTTATAGATCTTGTCACACCAATTCCTTCCGTAGATGCTGTGGCTGGTGGGTGGACTCTTGCCTGCCTGTACAGATTTCTTTTGCTTGGCTATCTTATTATTGCTTTTTTTCTCATCATGGTAAAACATGCATACCAGGAAATTTACCATACTAGGTTTTAAGAGTTCACAGTGCTATGAACCATAGACACTATCGGTTTCTGGAAACCGTCCCTCAACCCAAACACGGCCTCGTACCCATGGATCGCTTGTCTAGTAGCCTTGCCTCCTCGGGAGTCTACCTCCTCTCAGTACCTGCAGAAGTGGATTCATGCAACTTCTGTCCTTCGTGTCTAGCGGCTCTTACTGAGCATTGTGCTTCCATGGTTCAGCCTGTAGCAGGATGTCTCAGCAGCCCACCCCATATTCTGGCTGAACGAGATCCTGCCCTCCGTGTATTTGGCCCTGAGTTTCTCTACTCATTCACCAATGGACACATAGGCCCTCTGCTCCATCATGGGCTCTCTGCTCCTTTTGGCTTTTTGGAGAGCTTACTTCTGTGGATGTGGGCATGCAATTCTCTCCTTGAGTCTTTGCTTTCCACTGTTTGGGGAACAAGCTAACAAAGGAATATTTTGTACGTTTTAAAACCAACTGTGGTGGCACACAGCAGAAAGATAGTCTTAAATTTCTAATTACAAAAATATTAATATCTGTCCCAGTTTAACAAAAGGAAGGTTTTTTTTGTTTTTTTTTTTTTGAGATGGGGTCTCATGTAGTATAGACTGTCCTTTTACTTGTAGCTAAGGATGGAATGACCTTGAATTTCTAATTCTCCTGCCTCCTCATACCGAGTGCTGGCATTATAGGCTTGCCTCGCTGCCCTCAGTTTATACAGCTCTGTGGAGGCAAGCACTCTACCTACTGAACCACATTCCCAGCCACTCAGGGCTCCTATGAAAGCCTTTTCTGCTTCCCCTGGCTTTGATTACCCATGGCAATTACTCACCAACTCCGGTCCATTCCCAGCCCTCGAGCACAGCCCACACTAGGAGCTGGGGCTACCTAGGTTCCGTTGTTCATGAGAAATCACTTTTCTCCTTGTGCCCTTGAGTCTTCCAGATGAGGTTTTGGTTTTCTTTTCTTTTCTCTTTTCAAAGAAAGGCAAAAGGAAGGGTTTGGGAGGGGGTGCAGCAGAACGCTGCTTTCAACCCTGCAGAAGGGGGCTCAGCTTGAGGCTCCCTGCAGCAGGCGGATTTATCGGAAGTGCTGCCTGTTTCTGTCAATGTCTAGGTATTTAAGTGCCAGGTAATGAACTTAGAATGTATTTCCCATCTGCTTTTCCCACACGAAGACCATTTCTCTGTCTAAATCGGGTGTTCTTATGTCACTGTGGACGGCAGCCTGGAGTATGCTTCCTGGTGTCAATACATCTTTGCATTCTTTGTTACCTCCTTAAAAGCAGCGTCATGTCCCTCAGCATCACACCCCCACCCCAACCCCCTAGAGTCTGGGTGGCTGTCTGGATTCATTTCTCAGTCCTGTCCCTTATTCCAAGGACATGCAGATATCATAAGGAGGATGGAGAATTTCAACCTGGGCAGTTTGGGACATAATTTTAACCTTAAAAATTTCCCCTCAGATGTCTTAGTTTTGTCATATATAAAACGGGATGACAGTAGCATCATAATAGAATAGTTGTAAAGGTTTAATAATCCAGTATAAGTGAACTGCTAGGAGGGATGAGTTCTAAGAGCCAGGCTCTCTCTGTCTCTGTCTCTCTGTGTGTGTGTATGTGTGTGTGTGTGTGTGTGTGTGTGTGTGTGTGTGTGTGTGTGTGTGTGTGTGTATGTGTGTATGTCTTTGTTTGTTTTGTGGTCCTGGGTATGGAGTCCAGGGCCTTCACACACTTGTCAGACCGGAGCTCATCACTGAGGTATGCCCCAGCCTGAGCCAGCTCTGCTGAGGGCAGGGGCTCTGGACAACTGCCTGGGATGCCGCGCAGTCCTCACCCTGGAGCCATGGTGACCTTGGAAAGATTTCTTATGTAATCACACCCATGCTGTGTCACATCTAGAAAAGTGGGTGCCAGTTAACAATAACAGATGGCGTGAGAGTAGCCTGCATGGTGGGCTGACTGGCTGTGTTCATGGCCCTGACAGCAGCAGGCTCCAGGGAAGAGAGAAGAGTCAGACCCAGAGTCCTGGGCCCATGCAGTAGAAAGACCACAGGTGTGCTATGTGGGGGCCCTGGAGACCTCAGGCATGTACTCAGTGTAGGATCAGTGACTACTCCTGTCCAACAGGAACAGTTCCCCTGTTCTGCATCACAAAGCCTTCCTTTTAAAATCTCCTCAGTATGCTTGTCTCCCAAGCAGAATAGCATTTCAGATATGGAGAATCCCTGACCAAGATCCTGTTCCATCCTCATCTTCCAGTCCACAGCAAGCAAACTTTGGTCCACATGAAAAGCAAGGAGACAGGTAGGCATAGATGGAATTACCTTCTTTCTCCTGAAACCTGCTACCCACCCACTCTTGCCTCACTAACTGGTACAAGAGGCCTTCCGTGGTTCTCTAGTCCTTCCAGAGAGGCAAGCTCCTTAATCTCCACGGTGTCTCTAGCTGGTACCAAGTCTCTAGAGGGCAAAAGCCTGAAGTCATTGAGTGTTGAGTTTTCCCTAGCCAGTATGGGAGGCAAGCATTTCTAGTTGCTGGGAGCCAAGAACAACAAACATGAAAAAAAGTCTGGAAACTACTCAAAAGTGGGACTGGACTCATCATTGTTTGATGTCCCCGACTCTCTGGCCCAGTGCCTGGCCTGCTGCTGGTCAAGACCTTACTCAAATCACACATGCTTCCTTTTGGAAACCTTCACTTACATCTCCTTTCTCCATCAAAGACAGATAATAAGACAAATAATCTCTGCTCCTCCACCTCTTTCCTATAGATAGCAGCCTGGAGAGCATCACCCCAGCCTCCCCACAATCTCCAGGGCCACGCCATGTTAGGACAGATGGAAACCTTCCAGCCCAGCTTTCACGCCACTGTCACTCTGAGCCATGGACACATCTGCTCTGGCTGTGATCACTTCCCTTTTGATCCAGTCCATCTCAGGCCTGGGCATGGGATCAAACCTCAGCAGGAAGCTTTCCTGGGATAGGCCACCCATGACCACTCCCAACTGGTCCTTTGTAGAAATAAACGCCAACAGATTCTCCTAGGTTACAGTGAATTTGACTCCAAAGATGAGGTAACTGTAATGGTCTAGAAAAGGCCAGAACACGGGGCTGGGGAGATCATTCAATTGGCGAAACTTCTGCTCAAGCATGAGAGCCTGACTTTGCTCTCTAGGACCCACATAACAGAGGCAGTGGCGTGCATCTATAATTCTAGCACTGGGCAGGCAGGATCGGTGGATCTCTAGATCTTACTAGCTAGCTACTCTTGCCGAATCAGTAAGGTCCAGGTTCAGTGAGAGACTCTGTCTCAAATAATAAGTTGGAGAGCAACAGAGGAAGATATGTAACATCACCCTCTGGCCTCCATATCCATGCGTGCGCATGAACACGCATACACACATGCAGACAGACAGCAGAGATAGCAGATAAGCAAATAGAGCTAGCATATGTAGGGCAGGATAAGGTCAGAATCACTTAATATTTTGGCTAAGTGGGTATCACAAGTGACACTAACATGTGATTGTCAGAGTATATCAAAATGTGCTCATCACACACATTCTTCTAGATTATATTTTAAAGGATCCTTGATGATCCAGATGGTATTTCAGATTCTTGCAACACATCAGAAATCATCAAAATGAGCACACACTATTTTGCAATAGCACTTTTGGGAGTGTCTGATTGCATGAAGTTTCTTCTCCCTGCCTAAATTCCAGTGAATGTGTTTGGTACATCTATTTATACATAGAATAAACTCCGGTTTAGCCATCACACCCAGAATCCAAACATGCACACTGAATGTAATGGGAGTAGGTACAGCAATGGTTTGGAGACCACTGCATCCCACTGCAAAGACACCTTTGAGATGCAGTGATGGCCAGAGCTTGGAGGATCCAGCTGGGGAAAGGAAAGGGAGTAGTGTCTGATATGTGAGGCAGGAGATTGACAGGGTGAAAAGCATGGACCCACAGCCTGCCTCTGCTACCATGACTGACTGGCCTTGGCCATGGTATTACTTATAAACTGTATGGCCGTGGCAGGCTGCTTGCTATCTGTTCTTATATCTTAAATCAACCCATTTTCATAAATCTATACCTTGCCACGTGGCTCGTGGCTTACTGGTATCTTACATAATGTTTCTCCTCGTGGCAGCTGGCAGTGTTTCCCTCCCTCAGCCTTCCACCTCCCAGAATTCTCCTCCTCCTTGTCCTGCCTACACTATCCTTCCTGCTTGGCTACTGGCCAATCAGTGTTTTATTTATCAATCAATCATAGCAACATATATTTACAGCATACAGGACATCCCACAGCACCCAAGGCTTCTGTACAACAACAAGAACAACAACAAAAAGCCATTAGGGTGAAGAGACAACCATCAAAATGGAAGAAACTACTTACGATCTATGCACACACAAATAGAGGATTAATTTCCAGAATATATAAGAAAGTACAACAACTCCAAAGCAAAATAATATCAACAATTCAATTTAAGAATGGGTAAATGATCTGAATTTCTCAGAAGAGGACATACAACCAGTTAATAACTACATAGAAACATCTCAGCACCACGAATTGTGGTGGTTTGAATAAGAATGCCCCCATAGGCTCACATATTCTGATGCTTAGTCATCAGGGAGTAGAACTCTTTGAAAGGATTAGAAGGACTAAGAGGTGTGGTCTTGTTGGAGGAAGTGTGTCACTGTGCTGGGCTTTGAGGTTTCAAAAACCTGAGTCATCCTAGTCTCTCTCTGTCTGTCTATGAATTACGATGTAAAACTCTCAGCTACTTCTCCAGCACCATGTGTGCTGCCATGCTCCCGCCATGGTGATGATATGAAAACCTCTGAACCTGTAATCAAGCCCCCAGTGAAGTGCTTTCCTTTAAAGAGGTGCCGTGGTCATGGTGTCTCTCCACAGCAACAGAACAGTGACTATGACACTAGTCATCAGAGGAAAGCCAAACAAAACCACGAAGTACCATCTCACCCCAGTTACAATGGATATTATCAAACAGACACAGCAGAACAAGTCTGGTGAGGAGGTGGGGAAAGTGGAGACTCTCATCCGTCATGGACGGGGATGTAAACTGGTTGAGGAATCACAGGAAACAGGGAGTGCTCTCAACCGGAAGTCCCACTACTGAGTGTGTATCCAGAGGAAATGGGAGTTGTATGTTACAGAGACATATGCCTTTGCATGAACTAACCTAGATGTCCATCAACAGATGAATAAGCAGAATAATGTGTAACGTATACACAACAGAACAGCATTTAAACCATCGACTCTCAACCTTCCTGATGCTGCGACCCTTCAATACTGTTCCTCATGTTGTGATGACCCCCAATCATAAAATCATCTTCATTGCTACTTCATAACTGTAATTTTGCTACTGATAGGAATCATAATGTAAATATCTGATATGCAAGATATCTGATATGTGACCCTGTGGAAGGGTCGTTCAATCCCAAGGGGGTCGTGACCCATGGGTTGAGAACCACTGGATCTTGTCATTGTTAGCAGCAGTGTGGAACTGGAGAGTACCCTGTTGAGTTAAAAAAAAAAGTCAGGCACACAAAGATGCCGCACAATCTCACTTATTTGTATGAGCTGGAAAGCTGATCCCATAGAAATAAAAACAGAGTAGCGGTTTCCAGAGCTGGGAAAGGGGATGGAGATGGAGAAGATGGGAGAGTGGTCAAGGGTGTGGGTGGGTGGGAGGAGGGTTTCCAGTGTTCTCTGGAGCACAGCAGAGTAACTAGGACTGATGACAACCGTCAATTGTATATTTTGAAATAACGACGACGACGACAGAGGATTTTGAATAGTATCAGCATGAAGAAATATAAATATCTGAGATGTCATATATGCTAATTAATCTGGTTACACACACACAAACACACACACACTGAAATGTCACATTATGCTTCAATAAACATGTATAATTGCTATGTGGCAATAAAAGTAAAAGCAAACAAATGTTAAGAAACCTAGGCTTCACTTTCACTTAGTCATTAAAGAAATGGAAGTGGAAACATTTCTATCTGTCAAACTGATGAAGATATTTCCATTGCCAGATTAGTCACCAATATGTATTGACAAATACTATGTTTCTCGAAAACAATTGGCAGTGTGTATACATCAAGAGCCTCCAAGCCAATCACTCCCTTGATCCCTTGGCATTCCTTCTAGACAAATGAGAAAGCCAGACAGTGATCTGAAAAATGTAAGTAAAAGTCTGGGTGTGGTGGGACATGTCTGTAACCCCATCACTGGGGAGGCAGAGACAGGAGGATCTCTGGGGCTTCCTGGCTAGCTAGTCTAGCCAAATTGATGAGCTCTGGGTTCAATGAGAGAACCTGTCTCAAAAAAAAAAAGATGGGCGTCAACTGAGGAAGATATCCAATGTCAACCTCTGGCCTCTGCATACATTTGCATACATATGCATGTGTGGCCCCCACCAACACGCAACACATGTACACACATAGCCACATACACAAGGTGACTAAATACACAAGAATATCATAAACAACTTATGAGCAACAAATTCGACAAGTTGTATAAAATTTCTTTAAAAGAAAACAAACTAACAAACATCCCCAAAGGAACTGATACCATAAAGTGCCCTCATTCTAAGGAAACTGGATTTGTGATTAAGAATCTCACAAATCATGTGATGGCAGCACACCCCTTTAATTATAATGCTTAGGAGGCAGAGGTAGAGGATTTCTGTTACTTAGAGGCTAGCCTGATCTATGTACGGAGTTCCAGGTTAGCCAGGGCTACCAAAAAAAAATTTTTTTTTTGTTTTTTTGTTTTTTCGAGACAGGGTTTCTCTGTAGTTTTGTGCCTTTCCTGGAACTCACTTTGTAGACCAGGCTGGCCTCGAACTCACAGAGATCCGCCTGCCTCTGCCTCTCAAGTGCTGGGATTAAAGGCGTGCGCCACCACCGCCCGGCTTTTTGGTTTTTTGAGACAGGGTTTCTCTGTGTAGCTTTGTGCCTTTCCTGGATCTCGCTCTGTAGACCAGGCTGGTCTTGAACTCACAGAGATCTGCCTGCCTCTGCCTCCCAAGTGCTGGGATTAAAGGCGTGCACCACCACTGCCTGGCTCCAAAAAAATTTATCAGAAACTCCAAGCCCATATGGCTTTATTCATAAATATTACTGAATATTTTAGGGACTGGTAACACAAATTCATACAAACTTGCAGATAATTGAAGAGGAAGGAATACTTTCCAGTTCATTCTATAATGTCAGCCTTACTCTGACAAAATAAGAAAATTGTATATCTATTTCTCAGTTCATACACATAGGTGCTGTGTATGTGCAGGTGCCTGCAGAGACTAGAAGATATTCTTGGATTCCCTGAAACTGGAGTTACAGGTGGTTGTGAACCACCATGTGGGTCCTGAACCAAACCCAGTTCCCTTGGAAGAACAGCAAGTGCTCTTAACCACTGCACCATCTCTCCAGCCCCAGACAACAATTCTTAACATGGTTTCAGCAAATCAAATCCCACAACACATAGAAAGGATAATACATCACACTCAAGAAGGGTTTAGCCCTGAACTGCTCAGTTGATTTAATATTTGAAAAATGGGCTTAATTTATTAGATCAACAGACTGGAAAACAAAACTACAAGATCACTCCCTAGGTGCCAAGCAATTATTTGAGAAGATCAGGTATCTATCTATCCATGGTGACAGTGGTCAGGAAACTGGAACTAGATAGGCTTGTCACCAAAAAAGTAAATATGAAAACCCCACAGCGCTAAGAAAATCCTGCTATGATTATGAATGAGGACAGACTTTCTGGCTCTTTTCTATACAGCATTGTTCTAAAGGCGCTAGAGCTGACAGAGGAGTCAAAGACACAGACTGCTCTGAAAGAAGATGTTTTTATTCACCAAGAAGCGCAATTGTCTGTGAAAACACATCCGGCGAAATCTAGAAAACAATTAAGAGCTAATAAACAGGCTTAGCAAACAGGCAGGATAATGCAACAGTCACAGTATTTGGCCTGTGGACAATGAGAAAGTAGAGTAAAGGGCTGGATGCACAGTTTGATGGTTGAGTGCTTGTCTCATATGTCCAAGACCCTGGGTTCCATCCCCAGCACTGAGAAAATAAAAGGAAACTAAGATCATTTGCAGTGCTATCAAAAATATAAAATTATTACTATTATTATTATTGTTATCAATGTGTATGCGTGTGTGTGTGTGTGTGTGTGTGTGTGTGTGTGTGTGTGTGTGTGTGTGTGTGTGTATGTGTAGGTCAGAGGACAACTTGTGGGAGTCAGTTCTCTCCTTCCACTATGGATTCTGGGAATCAAGCTCAGGTTGCAAGCTTGTATGGCAAGCATTTTCACACACCGAGTCATCTTGCAGGCTTCTGTGAGAAGATGTCTTCCGAGGATAGTGCCCTTGGTAGACCCCCCCATCCCTCCCACTATGTCTCTCTCAACACCACCACCCTGGGAAGCAAGCATGAACCTTTAGGAAACATCCAACATCCAGAATAGCAGAATACACCACAGCCAATAGCAGAATACACCACACTCAATAGCAGAATGTACCACACTCCTTAGCAGAATATGCCACAGCCAATAGCAGAATACACCACACTCCATGGCAGAATACCCCACAGCCAATAGCAGAATACACCACACTCCATGGCAGAATACCCCACAGCCAATAGCAGAATACACCACACTCCATAGCAGAATATGCCACGCTCCATGGCAGAATACACCACACTCCATGGCAGAATACACCACGCTCCATGGCAGAATACACCACAGCCAATAGCAGAATACACCACACTCCATGGCAGAATACCCCACAGCCAATAGCAGAATACACCACACTCCATGGCAGTATACACCACACTCCATGGCAGAATACACCACACTCCATGGCAGCATACACCACACTCCATGGCAGAATACACCACACTCAAACATGGTGTTTTGGTATAAGGCTTATTTTGAATTGAAGGTCCTTCGAGAGAAGATATGAAAACAGTTGTCTGCTCTTCCCATGTCTGACTCAAAGTGATGTCCACTGGGGATACACCTCAAGACCCACAGTAGACGTCAAACTGCTCTGTGCCCTGGTGGCTCCTCTGTGTCACCATGCTTGCACTTTGGGACTATTAAATAACACCAGGGTTATCTGAACATGTATGGGAACAGCAGAGTCCCTCTGATAACCAAGATGGATAGATACTACATGCATATGTAGCTTAACATATAGAGTAGATACACTAGAACACAACATTCATGTTCCCAGTGGGAAGGGGGGGGGATGGTGTGAGATCTCACCATGTTACTCAGAATGTTGTGCAATTAAAAACTGATGAATTATTTCTAGAACTTTCTATGCAATATTTTTGGACTTAATTAACTGTCGGAAACTGAAATTCCAGGAAGTGAAATCATGGATGAGGAGAGAGTATTGAACATTTGTACAAGTGTTCCGCTTTCCTCTCTCTACCAGGAAGGGCAGAAGTTATTCACGGGAGACAACTTTAGAGCCATATTAACCCAGAGACAGCACTACAGGGATCCACAGAGTAAACCTTACAACATCCCTCACCTTCTCTTGTGTCCCCCAAGTATTTTCTGTTCTATAATTTGGCACCCTGGAAACTTAATGTCCTTGCTCTTTGTTCTTTCTCCCCTGCTCCCAAGTACTGACCATCCCTCGGGATCCCTCGACAATTCTTCCACACATAAGCATGATGCTCACATTAAGTTTGTTTGTTTTGTTTCTGTGAATTTTCCTTTTGTCTGGGTAATTTACAGGGCCATCTGGAGGGCTGAGGGAACATGCTACTTCCTCCTCCTCAGAGTCAAGGTAATTCAGTTGGGAATGCAAAATGTTTTTAATAAATGACGTTTAAAAAGTTGGACAGCCAGCTGCGCGGTGGTGGTGCACGCCTTTAATCCCAGCACTCAGGAGGCAGAGGCAGGTGGATCTCTGAGTTTGAGGCCAGCCTGGTCTACAGAGTGAGTTCGAGGATAGCCGGGGTTACACAGAGAAACCCTGTCTCAAAAAAACAAAAGAAACAAACAAAAATTGGGCAGCCAATAAAAACATGTTATGCTTGCAACAACATAAACGGATCTCAAGATGACTAAGCTTGGTGAATGGAGCCAGTCCGTAAAGCACAACTGTGCAGTCTAACCATACATAATTCAGAAAATGCAAATGACTCACAGTGATCCAGAGCAGGTGGGCGGTGACTGTGACGGGGAAGGAGTGATTTGCAAAGCTCATAAGGACACCTGGGAGTGGGTGGCGATGCCCATCATTTCACTTGCTTCGGGAATGATTTCCTGGGTGCACACAGATGCATGCATTCACAGGATCCTTAGCTGTACATCTTACCTATGTGTGGCTCATATGTGTCAAGTGTATCCTCGCAAAGCTGCAGGGGCTTCTTGGGGACTTGCCACCTTCTGATCGCGCCGCTGAGCCTTGAAGGATGCCACTTCCTTCTATGTGTTGTCGGCAGTGAAAGGACTCCTGGGACTGTAGTCAGTTTTGAGTCACTTCCTGGGGAAGAGGTGGGGACTGGTAGGGAAGGGCTGGGTGGGCTGCTAGCAGAACTTAGCTCTCTTGGCTTTGCACGGGGAAGCTAAGATGCCCGGAGGCCTCCTGCCTCTGGGGACAGGGTAGTAAGTAGCAAAGTGAGGTCTCTTGTTCATTGCTGATAAGGAGCTTACATAGGTCAGGTTAGAAATGACCCGACCTATTCTTTCTCTAATGAGGGATGGTGGCCATGTGCCAGAGCAGGCTCAAGCCCCTCAGTACATGGTTGTATTAGTCAGGGTTCTCTAGAGAAACAGAACTTACAGAATGAATACACACACACACACACACACACACACACACACACACACACACACACACACACACACACACAGGGGATTTCCTAGAACTCATTACAGGCTGTGTTCCAGCTGGTCCAGCAATGACTGTCTGCCAGCAGAAGGTCCAAGAATCCAGTAGTTGTTCAGCCCACAAGGTTGAATGTTTCTATTGGTCTTCAGTACATGCCAGAATCCTGAAGAAGTTGGCTAGTGAGAGTGAGGGCCAGCAGGCAAGAGAGAGAGAGAGAAAGAGAGAGAGAGAGAGAGAGAGAGAGAGAGAGAGAGAGGCGCCCTCCTTCCATTCCCTTAATATAGGCTTCCAGCAGACGGTATGGGTCGGATTACAGGTGAATCTTTGCACCTCAAAGATCCAGGTTAGAATCGGGTCTTCCCACTTCAAATGATTTAATTTAAAAAAATCCTTCACAGGTGTGCCCAGCCACTTGGGTTTTAGGTAATTCCAGATGTCAAGCTGACAACCAAGCATTGCCATCACAATGCTAATTTTAAAATCACCATGTTTCACTTACTCTCCTGTGGGATGTCAGAGCTTGGCCCAAAGCGGCCAGAGGATCATAAAGAAATCCACCACCCCTAGGGGAAGGGGGATTTTGATATATTTCTTGGATCAGAACCTAAAACCCACAGAAGAAGCCACTGGTGCACTGTCCTCAGCCTCCACCCCATGTGATATGATTCATCAGCTTAAGAGCCCTCAGAGGTACAGGAGGACCTAGGTGGAAGGAACCCTATGGGGTCCCCAAGGCAGTGACTTCAGGGTGAGACAGCTGATGTGATGATTGGTCCTGTACAAGTGCGACGACCTGGGCTTGATCCCCAGGACCTGCACAAGCTGGGTACTATGGTGCACCCTTGTATTCCCAGTGCGTGGGGAGGGGGAGACAGGAGGATCCCTGAGACTAGCTGACTGGCCAAACAGCCCAGCCTTATTAGTCATCTAGATCAGCAAAAGAGAGACCCTGTCTCAGAACATGAGGTGGATGACTCCTGAGAAAGAGCAATGAGGAGATCGACCGATGTTCCCGACATATGCATGCACTCACATGAACTCTCTCTCTGCACATACACTAGAACACAGACAGCATTCATGTTCCCAGGGAGCTACCCGCCCCCACCTCTCCACACGTACACTAGAACGCAGCATTCATGTTTCCAGTGGGAGGGGAGTGAATGGTATGAGATTTCATTATGGTACTCAGAATGTCATGCAATTAAAAACTTACGGATTGTTTCTAGAACTTTCTATGTCCTAGAATTTGGGAGAGGGAATTGGCTCATTTATTCCTTGTCTGAAAACCTAAAACCCGCAGAAGCCACTGGCATACTCTTCTCAGCTCTCATCCAGACATCTTGCTTTCAGACTTCCTGGGTGTGATTCGGCTTATTTTCACCAGGACCAGGTGTGACCCTCTACAGAAGGGGGTTTGCCACTGAAGGGAAGGAAGTCTTGCCCACTCTTCCATCTATGGCAACATCTCACAGCTATGTCCCAAGGAGCCAAGGAACTGCTTTGTAGTGTGGTATGTGAGCATGTTCAAACTCATCGTTCCTTCCCAGGCCTTTGAGGACCCTAATGCCATGTGCTATAGTTTCCCGCTTAGCTTCATAAATGCCCCAAAGTCAGGGGCTTGAGCCCACCCTCCTCCCGTCTTGTGGGGAAACATTACTGGTCACCCTGAGGACACTTCCTGTATCCTTGATATCTCAAGCCTTGAAGTGCTCGTACCTGCTTGGTCACCCACAGACGAAGGCCCTAACTGCAAGCCACCCTGCTGCAGATCCCAAGGGATCGTCTGCATTTCCCCTTGGCCCACAGGCTGCTTCCTCCCGGGACTCACAGGAAACTAGTCCCTTCATACTACGAAAATGAGTACCACGAAAGAGGACTCAGATCCTGACCCGATGTCGCTTAAAGTCCTTCAGTGGCACCACTCCACAACATAAAAACAGGTCGCTTCAGCCCTTGTCACGTCTTCCAGGCCTCCATGCTCTGGATCTTGCCTGTCTCCAGTCCTCAGCAGAAAAAGCCCCCTGAGTGCAGGGTGTCGAGCACATGCAGACTGGGGTTCAGCTCTTAACCCATCAGCCTAGGACCTTTGCACAACACAAACATTACATACAGCTATCTGTGGCATCTCTGGGTAGTCATTTCTGAGTTCCCACATTAGGCCCAGAGGATGGATTTTTAGCTTCCTTCCTGTGAACATCTGTGCAATGACATTTTTATGTGCACTCTGGTTACCCAGGGTAAATAAGGAATGGGGATTTGAAAGTCAAACACATTTTGCTGACTCATCACCAAACACTGTAAGGGCATTACTGTGTCAACCATATGATGCTAACATTATTGCAAAAATGAAGTAAAAAAAAAAAAAACCCACAGAATTCAAAAGGTTACAATCAATCCCATTGGAAATTCAAAATTGTCATATAGGCTTTCTATATTCGTAGGGAGACTAGGAGAATGGATAGAATGTCTTAATAGTAATAGCTCATGGGAAGTAGGCTTTGCACTGGGGCCTAACCCTTGATAAGCATCTAAATTGTTTAGCTACTTAAAAAAAAGATTTTAAAATTATACTTATTTACTTATCTCTTGATGTGTGTGTGTGTGTGTGTGTGTGTGTGTGTGTGTGTGTGTGTGTGTGTAGAAGGAACATTCCACGGAGGGCTGCGTGGAGGTTAGAAGACAACGTACAAAGGTTGGTTTTCTCCTCCAACCACGGGGAGATAGAACTCAAGTCATCAGCCTTGGCAGCAAGTGCCTTTACCGCAGCCTGAGCCATCTTGCCGACCCTGTTTAGTTATTTTTACAGTGAGTACCTCCTGTCACTTTTGTAAACACATAATAATAATAATAATAGTAGTAGTAGTAGTAGTAATAATAAGCTATCTCCATCCTGGGAAAGGCAGCGGGGAATAAAAAGCTGCATAAAAGGTCAAATCAATTGTTTCAAAGGGCATGTTCTTGACTCTGCATTCGATGTCCCGCTGTGGTGCGGGGATGTCACACCCAGCAGCTCAGGAAGGGACGCCGCCAACTATTAATAATCAGCACGGGATGTCGCCCACTCTGTCACTGCCGCTGCTCAGAGGCAGAACCCACTGTTTGCCCTGGGAGCTGAGCCGTTTGCTCGGCTAACGGTGAAACCTACCTCTAATTATTCGAAGCTACAGGCTTTGGAAAGGCACAGTCGTGTGTGTAAGCGGCTCATTACCACCGCGCCAAACCACAGAGCAGGAAAATGAATTCTGATGCTTGCGATTGTGATAAACACACAGCTGGGAGTCAATTATACTGTTCACATTTTTACAACTCATTTATTTCCTACATCTTTTGGAACAATTTTAAAACTAATGGGTTTTGTTCATTGGTTTCCAATGTGTCGTATAAAAACAAGAACAGGAATACTGGCCATGAGGCAGAAAGCTGTTAAGAAAAAAGAAAAAGATGCCACATTCAGAGCGGACCTTGTTATTCTATGGTTAAGGAGTCAGGGCCCCAAGGGTAGAAGAAAGGATCAGGGGCCGCCCAGGCAGGGGATGGAGGAATGTGTGTGGCTGAGGCTGTTTGGCATGGCTCTCTCCATTTGAGCACAAATATACAAAGAAGAAATATGGATTAGAAGATTCCCAAGCCACTCAGGATTTTCAGGGCACTCTTTTTAGACACTGTCCTCACTGCCTGTGGCATGGTAGGTGACCCTCTCTTTCCTCTTCCATCGTTCAACTTTGTCAGAGACATATACACACAGGAGCTAGCAAAAGTCACCTGTTGAGATCTAATTAGCGATGGCCTGTCAAGGTCCCAAATGCAAGACCAGTGGAGGGCTTGAGAGATGGCTTGGCCAGTCTAGGGCTCACTGTGGCATCACAAGGACCAGTGTTCGGTTCCCCAGAACCCATGGTATCATTTGCTTGTAACCTCAGCTCTGAGGAAGCCTCGGACTGTGGATCCTGGGGCTCACTGACCAGCCAGCCAGATCTACTTGATGGCTGCCTGAGGTGTGACACCCAAGGTTGTCCTCTGGCCTCCACACATGGACACCTGCACACATGCATGCATGCACGCATACACACAAGGCTCAGTGGGGTCTGAGAGTCCCCTGGAATGTGGACAGTGCAAGAGAACCCCTCTCCAAGCTCGCTTTCCATCATCTTAGGACACTATGCCGTGTCTGTCCTGCTGGGACATGGAGTCAGAGATAATCTTCTGCTGCCTAAGGTTTGAAACAGATCTGGAGAGCCCACCAAAGGAGGAAGAGCTGTCCATCACGTGGACTGTGTTGATTAGAAGAGCCACCACCAGTATTGACTATTTTATTTTCAGTAAAACCGCGGACAGTTCAGGCTCTGCTACACTCCAGCCTCCTGCTAAATTTAAATCACAACAGACATACCTGCCTATCCTTGTTTATACACCCACAGGGGAATGGACACACAAAATGCGGTACATAGGTTCAGTGGAGTTTTATTCAGGGATAGAGAAAAGCAAAATGTTGTCATCTGCAGAAAAACGGCAAGAACTGGAGATTGTCAAGGGAAATAAGAGACTCAGAAAGACAAAATCACATTTCTTCTTTCCTGTGCAGAACCCAGAGTATTAAAAAAGGTATGAGCTGCGTGGTGGTGGCGCACGCCTTTAACCTCTGCTCTGCCTTCTCAGAGGTTCCCATCTCAGAGTCTGCCTCCTTACCTGGCCTCAGGGTCTATCTGGAGGGACCGTCCAGGCTGCCTGTCCCCAGACACCCTACGTCTCCCAGTAGCCACCTTCACTCAGTGGCCCAGCCCCAGTGAGAAGTGATTGATGGGTCCGTGAAATACACCAGGAATCACCTGCCCATCAACTTCATTCTGCAACCAAAGGAGGCTGAAGCGGACCAGAAGCGTGGGAGACCCGTGTAAGGTGCACAGACTTCCTTCCTGCACGCTCCTCCCTCCCCTGTCCCCATCTGCCCGTCTACATCCTGGTCATTTTGCAAGACCCTTAGACTACCCTCACCCTTGGATGACAGATACCTATTTGTGGGTGCCATCTGAAGACCTAGCCAATGCACAGTTGCCTGGTCTTGATATTTTAGCCCAGGAATGTGTGACTTGGTCATGGCACATGAGGATAAAGCTGGCCTGGGACATGCTTCAAGGACTCTTAGCGCCTATGGAGTGGGTTCCTTTATGGCCAGTGAGTGGTGAAATTTGATGTATATTCTTGTCTTTCCTGGGGAAGCAGTTTGTGAGTATTACAGTTTTCATGGGGGTGGGGAGGTAGTAGGCGAATGTTCCTGACGAATTCTCTCTCTCTCTCTCTCTCTCTCTCTCTCTCTCTCTCTCTCTCTCTCTCTCTCGTGTGTGTGTGTGTGTGTGTGTGTGTGTGTGTGTGTGTGTGTGTGTGTGTGTGGTGTGCACATGTGCAGAGATTCACATCATCTGTCTTCCTCAATTACTCTTGAATTTTTGAGATAGGTCCTCTCGCTGCACCTGGAACTCACAGACTGCCAGACTGGCCGGCTTCAAGCTGCTTGTCTTTGCCTCCCAAACACCTGGGCTACAGGTGCCTCCTGCCACACCTGGCTTTTTATACGGATCCTGGAGATCCAAACTCAGGCCTTTGCAGCAAGTACTTTATTGACTGAGCCGTTTCATCTTGATAGCTCCTATGAAGCTTTCTTTAACGCTGTGCAAAGAAGGCAAGGATCCTATACCCAATCAAGAATCTGAACTTAAACACAGAGCCAAAGGCTTCCTTTGCTTAGGGAAGCCTGTCAGCATGGCCCAAAGCTAAACAAAGTGTTGAATGCTACCCAACCCCTACCTTCTCCACACAGAAACACTTCTCTCCACAGAGACACCAGGCCATGACAAGCTATGTTCTCTCTACCCCACGTCTATGGGTCCGTGGAAGTCACCAGTCATGTGGGAGGAAGGTAGAATGTTCTTCAGATCTGACACCAGGCAGCAATCATCAGACAGAAAACAGTGGCGGGGGGCCCCACATCTTCATGTTAGGAAAATCTGAAAAGCCATTTATGGAGCATCTTTCCTCAGCTCTGGGACTGGGTGAGTCAGGGATGAGCCTCGGTGACTCCTTTCCTTTGGCTCCCAGGGAGATGAGTGCTGATCTCAGCTATGGGAGCCTGCCCTTGTCCAGTGAGATGCTGGTGTGCAGTTCACTTCCTATTTTTCTTTGCCAAGAGGTTATCAGTGCAGGGAGGTTGGTTTTTTTGTTTGTTTGTTGTTCATAAAACCTACTTTATCCTTATCTTTGTTTCCTTTTTGAATGAGTCCCAGTTGTAGGATTTAGCACAGAGTTGCATGTTTTTCTTAGAAGACCCCAGTCAGCAGAGTGGAGGTGTTCCCCCCAAAAGGAGCTACTGGATCGATTCCTCTGCCATTTAACAACATGCCACTAAGGTTTCTACAGATGACTTCGAGAGGGAGTTCGGGGTCAAGGGTGTATCTTGGTGGTAGAGTACTTGTCTGGTATGAATAAAGCCTTAGATTTGATCCTCAGACCATGAAACAAAAATAAATGCAGGTTGAGGTGCTTCAGCGAGACTCACAAATGGTAAAGGCGTCCATGCCATCACAGCCATGGTTCACAGACCATCTCCCCTACCCCCCTCCTCCCAGCTCAGGAGGGTAGCTCCATCTTGTGTTCTTCTCAGAAGTTTGTGCTTTTTTATGTTTCTTTTGCAGCAGAGGGGATGGGACTTAGGGCCTAGCACATGGCAGGCAAGAGCTCTACTGGTGAGTCACCCCTCAGCCTTTCGTTTGGTTTTAATTTGGTCTTCTACAGAGCTAGGAATCGAACCCAGGGCTTTAGGCAAGTGCTCTATCATTATATCACATTCCTTGTCCCTTGGTGTCTTTTGAGACGAGAACTGGCTGTGCAGTTGGGGCTGGCTTTTAACTCATGATCCCCTGCTTCCACCTCCAGAGTACTGGAGTTCCAGACATCTATAACTTCTCCTTGGCACTGATTTATAACATTTAATACGCACCGTCCACATTAACATATTGGTTGTAGAAAATGCAGAACCCAGAGAAATGAACAGCCCTAATGATGCCATCCTGCCAAGAGAGTCAACACATCTCTCTACGGTTCACTTTCCCCGTTCGTAAGGAGGGATAGAGAGGATACTAGATAGCATGGGTGTCAACTGAGAGTGTGAACAAAGCCCTCAGCTTGGGGTAGAACTACAGAATGCCAGCTGCTCTCAGTTTCCCTACCTTGGCATATTTCCTTTCAGTCTGTACAAGAGTCACAAATGTCATGTCATTGGCTCTGGCTCTTTCTTAAAGAGAAGTTTAATCTTTCTTAAAATTCCTGCCGATGTCTACTTTTAGCCAGGTTCTGACAAATCTTCTAAGGCCGTGTCCTGTAATGGGAAGGAAAAAACTGACTGATGCTCAGGGGAGTTAGAAATCATTATCTCTAAGACAAGAAGATGTTTGTGTCTACCGCCTGGACATGAAATTGCAGGTGTTTTTCCACGGGCGATAATGAGCTTTCTCAAAACACACTCATTCTTCCCCAGGCTCCCATGTTTATCAAAGGCTGAAGCTTAGCCAGACAGCAGGCTGAGGTGAGGAGGTCAGCCTGCAACCACAGGAAAGAAAGCATGGTGCTGTGACCTCACAGAGGTTAGACTGGTACCTTGGCTTCGTTAGCGGGCACTGCTCATCAGCCAAGACCAACAACCCAGCTCTGTGCACCACTATCCCAAGTGGGTCAGTTCCCTTGGAGGCCTTCTTAGCGTGTGTGTGTGTGTGTGTGTGTGTGTGTGTGGTGTGTGTGTGTGGTGTGTGTGTGTGTGTGTGTGTGTGTGTGTGTGTGGTGTGTGGTATGTGTGTGTGTGTGTGTGTGTGTGGTGTGTGTGTGTGGTGTGTGTGTGTGTGTGGTGTGTGTGTGTGTGTGTGTGTATGTGGTGTGTGTGTGGTGTGTGTGTGTGTGTGTGTGTGTGTGGTGTGTGGTATGTGTGTGTGTGTGTGGTCTGTGGTGTGTGGTGTGTGTGTGTGTATGTTTGTGTGTGTGTGTGTATGTGTGTGTGTGTGTGTGTGTGTGGTGTGTGTGTGTGGTGTGTGTGTGTGTGTGGTGTGTGTGTGTGGTGTGTGTGTGTGTGTGTATGTGGTGTGTGTGTGGTGTGTGTGTGTGTGTGTGGTGTGTGTGGTGTGTGTGTGTGGGGTGTGTGTGTGTGTGGTGTGTGTGTGTGTGTGTGTGTGTGTGGTGTGTGTGTGTGTGTGGTGTGTGTGTGTGTGTGTGTGTGTGTGTGTGTGTGTGTGTATGCATGCCGGGGTGGGTGCCCATTTGTGTGTGTTGTAGAATGCTCTACTCCTTAACAGCTGTCTTCATTGTTGGAGCAGTTGTGATCACTTGCAAGGGCCCCCAAGATCAGGCTTGTTGACTGTTGACATTCCTTTATAGAAAGAGAAGGTGGGGAAGGCCACTGAACCCTCCCTCCTACACCTCCCAGTCATTTATATGTTTCTGTGATAATTGCATGTATCCTTGTGCTAGAAGAAGAGGGCAGTGTATACAGGTTGTGGGAGGTGAAGTGGAGAGGCATTCAGTCTATGCAGCTATGAGGAAGTAATCATCACTGGGGTGAGATTATCTGGTGGTGTGGGTGCTTTGGGGTCACCCATGCTCCTATAGGTGAACCCTTACCCGTACTCTGTAAGTGAGCCCCAAAAACTTATTGGTTTTACAAGTTTGACTTTGTTGGACAGCACTTTAGTTTGTCCCTGGGGCCCCAGAAAAAGGGGGTAGATGTTTGTTTGTATCTCTCTAGGGAAAGAATTCTTCTAACTGTGTGGGTGCATGTGTGTGTGTATATGTATGGCATGTAGAGGTACATGTATGTGCCTATGCATGAAGAGGCCAGAGATCGACCTAGGATGTCATTCTTCAGATGCCAACCACCTTGTTTTTTAAGACAGGGTCTCTCATTGGTCAGGAGCTTGCCAATTAGGCTAGACTGGATGGCCAGTGAGTTCCAGGGATCTATCTCCGTCTTTTCAGAACTAGAATTACAAGCTCATGCAACCATGCCCAGCTTTTGAAATGTGGGTTCTGAGGATTGAACTGGAGTCCTCACGCTTGTGTGGCAAACTCTTTACCAATGGAGCTGTTCTCCTCAGCCTCTCAGGGGGCTTCTTCAATAGCCACGTCAGAAGACGTGGAAGGCCCTGGGAGGCCCTTGTCATTTCAGTCACAGTGTCGGGTCTAAACTCCTGGGACCCACAGCAGACAGGAGGCTCTGGGAATACAAGATGGAAGGCACCCCGTCTCCTGGGGTTAGCAACATACAGGAGTTACACCGAGCTGCACAGTGTACAGCAGAGAGCAGTTCAGTGGGGTTTTAACACAGCAAAGCCCCAGAAGAGGAAATATGAAGGCTGCATGAAAGTCAGGGAAGGCTGCAGAAGAGGCAGATCTGAGCTGATTCTCAGGAAGAGCTAAGATTGTCCCAGGCAAAAGGGAAACATTTACCCAGCCAACCTCAGCGTACCTGGTTCACATCCCAGCTCAATTACTTGCTGGTTCTTTGATTTGAGGCAAGTTCTTTGATAGATCTGTGAGATTTTGCTTTTGAGAAAATCTTTTTTTTTTAAAAAAAAAAAAACTTTAATTCATGTGAAATAAGTAGCCCCTTATTTCAACCATACAAATGGGTGGTTCTCAGGCTTTTCAGGGGTGTGCAAGCCGTTGCCATAAGCTCCACCGGGGGGACCCTTTTGTCATCATTCAAAGTAAACTCATCCCAAGAGAGAGAAATGGGAAAGCCAGGCAGAGTGGCGCATACGTGTATGTGGAGGACAGCTGCAAGTCCAAGGCTCTCCTGAGTCCTTGTTAAAAAGACAGACAGAGCCGGGCGGCGGGGGCACACACCTTTAATTCCAGCACTCGGGAGGCAGAAGCAGGCAGATCTCTGTGAGTTCGAGGCCAGCCTGGGCTACCAAGTGAGTTCCAGGAAAGGCGCCAAAGCTACACAGAGAAACCCTGTCTCGAAAAACCAAAAAAAAAAAAAAAAAAAAGACAGACAGACAGACAGACAAGAAGAGGGAGGGGCAATGGGGAGACAAATACGATTAGAGTAAACGGTGGTGTTGAGAGTAGCGACTGGAAAGAGAAGGGGCTGAGGAGAAGTTTACTCAGAACAAGGAGACATGAAAAAGTCATATGGAAATCTAACGCATTGGAAGCTGATTTTTAAAAGGAGTTTGAATCGAGGTACCCTATTGATGGAGTGAGTGACTAATGCTGATTCTAGAAGTCATAGATTATTTCGTAAAAATCCCAGGATCAGGAGTAGGATACCTCTCTAGGCACTGTTTGTCAAAGAGGCCTCTTAGGCCCTTTAAACAACACAGCCTATGGCCCCTACTCTTGACTGCCCAGTAGAACTACCTGCTAAGATCCTCCTGCTGAGGACACACCCTGTGCTTGGGTTGCCTGACACAGAGAAATGGAACTAGAACTGAGCGGAAAGCGTCCTCCCTGCTGGCCAGCTTTCACAATGCTGGCAAGAGCTTTGCAGGCTGACGGGAGAAAAAATGGCAGCATCAGCAGTCGGAACCAGTGTGCTACACAACTCAACTGCCAGGCAAGATGTACCCACTGATGTAATAGTGGTATGACTGCTCTGGGGATAGCATTATTTTCTGACAGGATTTGAGGCCCCTTCCACAGGAAAGAACTCACACGGTACTATAAACCAGGTCAAAACCCATAGCTGGGAAGGTAATAGGTCCTAGGGGGTAACCTAAACCTGTTGCTAAATGGACATGTTGCACTTGTCAAATTTCTAAATATTTATGTTCGTACCTGTAGGTTCGTGCCGTCTTGGCTGGAGAAGCATAGTTTTGCAATGGATGGTGGTTACTGCAGAGGCTCAGCCGATCAAAGTGCTAAGAACACGTGACCATTGTGTGCTTAGCTCTAAACAGGATATCTGATTACCCGCTCTGAGGCTCAGGGGACATTGTGGAAGAGCGGGAGGAAAGAAGGCCAGTGCCGGAGTTGGGGAGGCGAGCTGTGGAAAGTTGCCTTTGGATGCAGCAGGGCCACTGCAGTCACCAGCTCACATTAACTGTGTTAACCTGCACAAGATTGGGCCAGTAACCATCCCGGGGGGGGGGGAGGGGCTCATGAGGGCCCCATCCCTCCCCAGGAGCTCCTGGCAGTTAATGGTTGCTAGGGAAGGCAGTGAAACTTTCTTCAGCATCAAAGCCTCTGATAACTTGCCCATATCTCAACCCATGCTCACACAAGTAACACAGCATGGGTCCACACACAAAGATATGAAAATGGGAAGGAGATTAGTTGAGAAGAATAAGGAGGCCCCCCCTGGGGGGGGGCGGGGAGGCTGGGAGTGGAAGACAAGGTATTAGGAGTGACAATAATCAAAATACATTATCTATCTATCTATCTATCTATCTATCTATCTATCTATATACACATATATATGCATGGACTTGTCAAATATAAATTCATTAATTCAAAAGGTGAAAAGATAATCCACAAAAAAATTTACCAACACACAAACACACACACATACACACACACACACACACACACACACACACACACACACACACACACACACGAAAGCAGCAATGATTGGGTGGAATGATATGATGGAAGTATATCCTATTCCTGTGTGAAAAGTCATAACAAAACCCACTGCTTTATACAATTAATACATGCTAATACAGAAAGAAACTTCATCCCCCTGAGTAGTCACTCACTGAGAGACTTAGCATGTGCTTGGCACTTGACCTATTAGGTAAACCTCAACGACCTCACAGGGTAAGCCAGAGTCATGCAAAGTGACGGAGGAAGAAACTGAGGCCCAGGAGAGACTAAGCCACTTGTAGCGGTTCTTATACTGGGGTTTTGCTACTGGGATTTCGATTCAGACCTCAAGTCCACCCAAGATCCTGTCTGAGTGCTCCTCTTTGCCCCTTTGAGGGTGGAATAACTAACTATATAGTCACTTGCAAAGAAATTTGTCTCTTGTGGGAAAGTCCTCACTGTCCTTCCTGCATGTGACAAATCAAACCGTGTGTGCTTCTGACCTGTCACCATAGACCAAATTTCAATCACACCTCCCCCAAATCTTCATCATTTCAAAACGAGGTACTTTTCAAGTGAACAGCAGCGTCACACTCTGCAGAATCAGGGCGTCAGGACTGGGCACGTGATAGGTGCCAGATATGAATTGACAAAAATGACTGTGGGTGGCTTCGGCTGTCGGAATCGATTTCATTTTTCTATGACTGCTTCAAATGAACCTCATGACGAAGCCATCTGCTTTCCCCGATGCTGGCGAGGGACATTCCGTAAGAGTTCTATGGCTTGCTCACTGTTTATTTTCCTCGGGAAACCTGTCAGAGCCAAGTCTTTCATGTGTTAAGGAAACATACCTAAAATATGTAAAGCTCACATTTCTTAAATAAAGTACAAGACATCCCTGTGTCTGTGTAGAAACCTGTTCTCCTGCCGCCTCAGCCACAGTGAGTGCAGAGGAAGCAGAGGAGTGATAACCAGGGGCTGGTTAAGGTGTGGCTCTGAGGATCCTGGAGTTCAGACACGAGAAAAGAAAATGTCACAGTTACACAGGAGACAACTGTGTGTGTGTGTGTGTGTGTGTGTGTGTGTGTGTGTGTGTGTGTGTGTGTGTGTGTGTATGTTTAAGCCAGATGTCAGCATCACATGTCTTCCTCAGTCTCCACCTTAATTTTTGGGACAGAGTCTCTCCCTGAACCTGGAGCTTATGTTGCGGTAGGCTATCTGGCCGCAGAGCTCCTGGGATCTGCCTGTCTCTCCATTCCCAGTGCTGGGATTGCAGACAGGTATGTGCCACCATGCCTGACGTTTATGATAGTGCTGGGGACTGAACTCAGGTCCTTCTGCTCATAAGTAGCACTTGTCCTCAGCCCTGGATATTAACTTATTATATGGAACAGGTACATTCCTATAGCCTGGTTAGTCCACTCCGAGGTAATTATTCTGGAACCATGATTCCCAAGAAGCCCTGCTCCAGCAGCATCACATCACCTGTACTAGAAATGCAAAATCTTTGACCTCACCCCATGCCTATGGAATCAGGAGGTAGAGGAGTGGGGCCAGCACTGGGCTCCCTCCAGAGGATTCTGATAGGTGCGCACACTTAAGAGCCGAGAACACTTAAATGTATGCACCCAGGAGACGCTCTCTAAGAGCGCTCACTGTAGCAAAAATCACAGAAAAACTCCATGTTCCGAATTAAGAAAAAAATCTGGTGAACTGTGAAACGTCCAATGATAATACATGATATAGAAATAAATGAACACAGCATGGTTTAAACACAGGGTAAATGAATCTTAGAAACACAACGTTATGGCTACAAGAAACTGGCCATTACTAAGTTCAGTATGATGTTTTTTTGTGAATGTCAAAGCCCCAAATGAAACAATACATTACTTAACGTTGTACACATATGTAACTGAAGTATCGGTTTTGGAAAACTGGGGAATGATAACCACATGGGCTTCTCTTCAGGAGGGGGTGTGGGGACAGATAGGGAAGAAGCACATGAGGATGGGATGGTGATGGCAACATCCACATCCTTGACTTGGTAGTAGATCTATGGGCATGTATTTTATTAGAAGCATTCATAACATTTGTGAGCCCTATATCAAATAGTAAGTTTTTTTTTTTTTTTGGTTTTTCGAGACAGGGTTTCTCTGTGTAGCTTTGTGCCTTTCCTGGAACTCGCTTTGGAGACCAGGCTGGCCTTGAACTCACAGAGATCCGCCTGGCTCTGCCTCCCGAGTGCTGGGATTAAAGGCGTGCGCCACCACCGCCCGGCCAAATAGTAAGTTTTAAAAGAGGAAAATGGGGATGTTTTTGACCAAGTTGGGAAAAATAATCTGCAAGAGATAGAGTAGTCTATATGATTCTAAAGAGAATAGCTCATCTAGACAAGTGTACAGCCTCAAAGGGGCAGGCAGAATGCTGTAGGAAACTGAACCATGCGAAGGCTTCCCTTCCCTCACCTCCTTGTGGGCCCCATCTCCTGAGTGGTGCATTTTGAGTGCTGCCTGCTCAGGTTCCACTCCTTGTCTGAGTTACTCACTCACCAAACATTCAAGAGCCTGGGATGTGTCATATTGTGAGCCCACAAACAGCAAGCCCATGGCGACAGGGAACGAGATGAGAGACGGTGAGGAGGCAAGCGGAGTGGCTGGCCTAGGAGGCCTAGCTTGAAAGAAGGTGTCTCAGATACAGCCAGGACAAAATACACAGGTGGTTTCATGTTCAACTTTTGTGTGTGTGTGTGTGTGTGTGTGTGTGTGTGTGTAAACCCTCAATTGATTTCTCTCTGGGATGAGAAGTAAATTACTGTTTAGAAAATTGCAAAATCTTCCCCAGAATGGAAGAATCAATTTCCTTTGAAGACAGGGTACTTGCCCATCTTAGGAAGTACTTAAGTATTTGTGCTGAGTCTATTATTAAAAATTAGGTGCCTGGATACTGTTTTCCCTCTAGGGACTGGAAGGATTGACACCTGTTTTAATTTCTGTTTACAGATGGATTTGAAGTTGCCTGTCACATGGAAAGCTATTCTAAATGGCCATTTTTTTCCATGGGCTACAGTTGGATTCCCATGGGCCTATGGTCAGACCCTCAGTCCAGGCAGGCACTATCCACAACTCCATTTGTTTTTTACAATGCATTTTTCCTTATTTTCAGAAAAGATTCATGGTCACAGGTACACTTTGTAATCTTGAGCATCCCTTTAGACGTCAGATAGCTTTAATGTACCACAACCATGTGTAACACATGAAACATAGAAAGCTGTGCCCAAGCAGAATGCAGTACAGCAAAAGCTATTTCCTCAGCTCTGAGAGGAACAAATGTCCTCTCCCCAACAGGACCTCTCTGGGTGCTGGCCCAGCTCCAAACACATAGAACTCCTTATGCCTTCTGGAAGATACAGAAGGAGTCTTCATGCTCTATAGGCATCTCTGGAAGGAACATCTGTAAGACCCTCATAGTTCCATTTTTATAGCCTTTCTGCCATAGACTCCCCCAGGACTAGGGCTACAGGCCTCTGCTACTGAGTTTGGCTGAAAAAAAAAAAAGAACTTATTTGATGCTATATTTAGATTCACAAAAAATATGAAACTATAACATGGGGGAGGCTCTTACAGTTTATCTTCTACCTTCTTTCTTCAATATCTTCCATGAATATAGTACATCCCCTACCATTAATGACCCAACATTGTCAGGGACTAGTGAATTCCATACTGTATTCAGGTTTTCTCTGCTTTTATCCAACATCATTCCTCTGAACCAGGATTCCATTCTGGATGTCATGTTACATTTCATTTTTAACTTGTATATGTGCATGCATGTGTGAATGCAGTGTGCATGTGGAGGCCAGAGGACAACCTTGAGTGCCATTACTTAATAATTCTGTCCATTTTGTTTTGAGGCAGGGTCTCTGACTGGCCCGGTTCTTGCCTCATTAGACAAGGCTGGTTGGCAGGTGGGCTCCAGGGATTCCCGTGCCTCAGCTTCTCCAACACTAGGATTGCGAGGGCAGGCTACCACACTCGGCTTCTTTACATGGGTTCTGGAGATTGAACTCCAGTCTTTGTACTTGCAAGGCAAGCACTTACTGAGAGCCATCTCCTCAGTCCAGGATACCACGTTGTATTTAGTTATCATGTTGTCTTAAGACGTCACGGGTGTGTGACAGTTCCTCTGGACTTCCCTGCCAGTCGACATTTGTCTCATGGTTGCTCATGATTATACTGGAGCTACAGGCTGGGAGAGAGAGCTCAAAGATGGGGCATATTCTCATCACATCATATCAAGGGTGAGCTCTATCAATGTGAGGTTACTGAGGATGGCGAAGCCTGGACCACCTGGCCAAGGTGATGTTTGGCTGGCTTCTCTTCTGTGAAGTTACACTACCCCTCACCATGCCCACGCTGTATTCTTTGGAAGGAGTCACTACACTCAGGTCACACTTGCATTAGGAGGCTAATGACCTACCTCCTCCACAGAAAGGGCATGGCTATAGTCTGAACGTCTGTGTCCCTCCAAAGTTCCCATGTTGAAATCAAATTCCCAAAGTGTTGGTATTAAGAAGGGGGACCTTTAGGAGGTAACTAGGTCATAGGGCAGCACCCTTATAAGTGAAATTAGTGTCTTTGCAAAAGAGGCCTGAGGGAGTGTGTGTACCCTCTTCCTATGCAGCACAGCAGTGGACAGTACCATGTAAGGACACTCAGAAGGTGCCATCCATGAGAAACATGTCCTCACTGGACGCTGACTCTGTCAGTGTCTTGATCTTATACTTTGCAGCCTTTAGAACAATGGGTAATAGATTTCTGTTGTTTATAAATGAACCAGTCTAAGGGATTTTGTTATAGCTGCTGAACTTACCAGATTTGTTTCTGCTCCTTTGTTTATTTATTGAATCATTTACTAATAACAGTGTGGACTCACATTATTTATTTTATATTTGAGTTATTATCCAACATCATTTTATTTTGTTGAATTATGTCAGCTTTGGCCACAAGGTCTTTCTATTGGCTCCTATGTTACTCTGATATACTACATAATTGTATGTTTTTCTAAGGCAGTGGTTCGCAACCTTCCTAATGCTGCAATCATTTAATATAGTTCCTCATGCTATGGTGACCCCCAAGCATGGAATTATTTTCATTGCTATTTCATAACTGTAATTTTGCTACTGTTATAAATCATAATGTAAATATCTGTGTTTTCTAATGATCATAGGCAACCTCCAGGAAAGGGTCATTCAATCCACAACAAAAGGATCGAGACCCACAGGTTGAGAATCATTGTTCTAAGCAGTTACTTGGGGTGTGTGTGTGTGTGTGTGTGTGTGTGTGTGTGTGTGTGTGTGTGTTTAATTGTTTTGGTTTTTTCTTTCTAAACCTAAGAAGAGTAAAGGGTTGGAGGATAGCCAAAGAGCTACTGTTACCATGAGTTTCTTTACAAAAGCTTTTCATTTCAAATGACCAGTCATATATACAAATATATTACCATAAAAATGTCTTTCTTCAATCTACAGGAACAGGTTTCTAATTTTCCTTTTAGTTGGGTATTCCATCCAAAACACCTAACATCCAGGACCCTTAAATTTAATAACTTCTGAAGCTTATACCTGGAGTCACTACAAAATGATGGTCTTCCCACTTACACAAGTATTTCAAATATGAGCTGCTCAGTTCCATGGCAATGGGGAGGCTGCCTTGGTTTTTCAGTGCTGCTGGATCCATGCTCTACTGCTGCTGTAACAGCTTACCACACATTTAGTGGCTCGAAACGACACAAGATGACCTCTTAGTTTTGTGTGTCCAAAGCCTGACTGTGTCTCACCAAACTCAATCCAGGGAGCCTGTGGGGCTGCGTTCTTTTCTGGAACCCTGAGGGGGGAGGTGTTTCTTTGTTCATTCAGGTTATTAACCAGATTCAGTCCCTTGAGGAAGGGAACTGAGGCCCCAGAGTGCCTCCTGGCTCCGGGTGGTGAAGGCTACCCACATATCCTGTTGGTGGCCCCGTTTCCTTGTCTTCAAAGTCAAGTCATAGCTGGGATCTATCTGATGCTCTTATGTCATAATTCTTTGACCTCTGCCAGAAAAATCTTATGCTTTTAAAAACTCCTATGTTGTGTGTGTGTGTGTGTGTGTGTGTGTGTGTGTGTGTGTGTTTGCAATTGTGCACTCGCTTGCTTGTGTGGAGGCCCAAAGCCAACATTGAATGTAGGAACGATCACTCTCTCTACCTTGTACTCTGGGACAGGGTCTCTCATAGGACCTGGAGCTCCTTGTTTTCACTAGACACCTGTCCAGTGAGCTCCCACGATCTGCCTGTCTCTACCCACAAAGTGGGTCACAGACCCGTGCCACCACAACCAGCTTTATGTAGGTTCTGGGGATCTGAACCCAGGCTCTCAGGCTTGCACAACAAGTCCATGCCCATTGAGCAATATCCCTAGTCCCAAGTGTTTGGGTTTTTAAGGTCTGATAAACTGAGCAACGTGGGTAATCTATCATCTATAGGTTCCAGGGAATGGACATTTATGTGGGTGTCCACTACTTGGCCTATCACATTAGCATAGAGTGCCTTGTAGCCTAGGCATTCAACAAAGACTAACTGTTCTAAGGAAAGCATGAAAAAAAATCCTGCAAACTGAGTGCCCATGAACTGAACACTCAGTATCCACTGGCTGCTTGGGTGTCTCGAGGAGGGGAAGGTTTTCTATGTACTTGGGAACACTTTATCTGCTGGGCAGACGGCATGGTAGTTTAGAACAATGAGAGCAACTGAAATCTCTATGTCGGATTTCAATTACATGAGAGTCTCAGGCTTGGGTGAACAGAATCACCTAGGAGCTTACAAGAGAACCTATGCCAGGGTGTGCCCTAGGCCATTTACACCACGACCTCTGGGGGCTGCTGGTTTGGCTATTTGCTAAAACCCCCTAGGTGACACTGAAGACAGAGTTGAGCCACTGGCTTGGAATTAACCACACTTTTTAATGAACAAATCTTAGCCTGCTCTGATTCCTTTGTTAGAGGTCAAATGGTCCCACCCACCTGTGTGCAGGTTGAAGTCCTAACCCTCAGAGCCTCAGAATGTGACTGTATTTGGATATAGAATGTTTAATAAGGTCATTAAGTTGAATAAGAAAGTAGCCATGTAAAAGTCAAAGAATGCAGCCTCAGAAGGATTCAACCCTGGGTGACAGCTCGATCCAGCTCACTTCCAGTCTCCGAGCTGTAGGCTAGCCAATGTCTGTCATTTCATGTCCCATGCCTGGGCTGGGGAACTTTGCCTGTCCTAGCAAACTAAGCCAGATGTTGCTCACTGGGCATGTCTGTGCCTCCTTTAGAAGATCAAATTTCTAGGTGATGGTTTGTCGGTTCCCTGCTGAGCAGCGCTGCACTTCAAGACATACAACCAAAGCAATACGAACTGAGGCCGTGTCCCAGCGCCACTGTGCAGTCTTGAAGTTTCAGTGTGGGACTCTGACAGAAGCCTCATGAGACCCCTGGGAGAACGTGAGGTGAGAAGCCTGTGACTGGGAAATCTCCCCAGATCTTTCCAGCACCTGCCTTCCTGGCCAGGAGGAGAAGGCTTCTCAACAGTGTGCTGAAGGGCGAGCAGTACCATAGAGCAATGCCATGTATTTTTCTCTCTATCAGCTCTGCTGTGACTGTGTGTGTTCGTGTGTGTGTGTGTGTGTGTGTGTGTGTGTGTGTGTGTGTGTGTGTCTGTGTAGGTGCAGGTACGTATGCTTAGCCATATACACATACATGCTCACAGAGGCCAGAGAACAAACCTTGGCTGTTGTTCCTCAGAGGACACACACTTTGTTTCCTTTTTTGAGGCAGGGTCTCTTACTGGTCTAGAATTCACCAAGTAGGCTAGGCTTTCTGGCCAGCACGCCCCAGGGAGTCACCTGCCTCACCTTTCTGATGTTGGGATTATAAACGTGTTATAGTTACCCCAGGCTTTTGATTAAACACAAAACAAAACATGAGTTTGGGGTATCAAACAGGTACTTCTGAGATGTCTCTCCAGGTTTGCACTACGATTTTTAATATATATTTAATAATATATATATATATATATATATATATATATATATATATATATATAGAGAGAGAGAGAGAGAGAGAGAGAGAGAGAGATTTTATTTTACTTGTGTGCATGCATGCCTGAGTGTATGCATGTACATTGCATGTGTACAGGGATCTGTGGAAGTCAGAAAAGGCACTGGATCCCCTAGAATTGGAGTTTAGACAGTTTTTAGCTACCATGTGGGTGTCAGGAACCGATCCTACATCCTCTGTAAGAACAGGTGCTCTTAATTGCTGACCCATCGCTCCAGCATCCCCCGCCACAACCATGAGTTTTACAAGTTAGTGGTTTGTGGCTCTTCCACCTTTATCACAGCTTTGGGCAGTTGGTGAACATCTTGTTTCAAACAAAGCCCAACATTTCACACACGATCCTTTAAAAGATCGACCCTGCTGCAAAGCAATGTCCAATGACGGGAGAAACATTTTCAAACACTCATTCCTATGCCAGGCACAGTGGTGCACTCTGGGGAAACTAGGAGGGTGACTGAGTTTGAGGCTAGCCCGGGCACCAATCCATCTAGGACTTCACAGTGAGATCCTGTCTCGTGTATGTGTAAATCCACCCACATAAATTAGTTCTTCCATCAGTTCAGCTGTGGTGTATGTGTGTGTTCATGTGTGTGCAGGTATACGTGTGCACACCCTAATATCCAGAGATTTCACTTCTGCTACTAAATTCTGAAGAGAAAATGCTTAATCCAGAAATAGCTTTATTCAGAAGTACATTAGTCATAACATTATATGTGACAGTGGGAAATCAGCTCCAGTTTAAGTGTTCCATATGGAGAGGGGCAAATAAAATATGATACACGCCTGTCACGGACTATGAAGAAGCTAATGATGTGGAAGATGCTTGAATATGGTGCTTACATTAAAAAAGACACACATATATAGGTTAGAAGTGAACGAGAGAGAGTGATTGAGCAGGCTGAAAGGATTCCGATCACGAGTTTTAATGAAGCAAAGACTTGGGCAGTAGTCCGTGGACAGACAGTCCTCTCCTTCCTTTTGTTTGAGTTCTCTAATGAACGTACACATTTATTATGTGGGAAAATAAAATACAGCTGGTATAAAATAACCAATGACACACAGCAGAAACAGGGCTGCGGGCCCATTTTGCCCAGGAATCCTGCTTTCCCTCCACATTACATCAAGTGATCAGATGCCATTTAGCGTGGCTGTGGCATAGTGACATCCTGCCCCAGGCTTTCCTGGTGTGGGTGGGAAACACATCCTTAGGAAACGTCCGTGTTTAAGGGAGCAAAGGGCAGAAACTGCCAAGTGCGGTTCAGCAACTTGTCTCCTTCCCCTTTAACAAAACAGTCTCCTTAATTGACTTAACAGAAACCTGTCCATGAAAGTCAATATTTACATAAGCCCACAGCTCTGGTAATGAGCATGTACCATCCGTACGCTTTCCAGCATGCTCCACACAGAAGTCCTTTGCTCTGTAGTGAGCCAAGAATCTAGGCATGAACTTGTTCCTTATCCTGTTCTCATTGCCATGTTAGTGCTTCAAGCCCTGTTAAGAAAGGGCTGCGAAACTCCCTCATCCAGTCCAGTAATCTAGTTCTATCACCGTCTCCCCCCAACAACTATAACAGCTTCTAAAACAGAGTTGGTACGTTGGTCAGTCTCCATCACTATCACAAAACACCCCAGGTAATCAGCTTATAAAGTCAGAAGGTTCATTTTGGAGCTTCCACTCTATGATCTTTTGGCCCCACTGCTTTGGGTGTGTGGAGAGACAGCACAACCTGCTGGAAGCAGCTGGACAAGCAAAGCTCTCACCTGATGGCCAGGGATCAAAAGAAGCAGAGGCTGGAGCCCCCACCACCCTCTTAGAGGCTACGCCTCTGATGATCCAAGGACCACCCAACATGTTGCCTGGAATGAAGCTTTGAACACACAGGCTGTTGGGGGTGAGTCAGGATGTATACATATACATATATATATGTATGTATGATTAGAAACATATATAAATATGTTTAGATTGTTCATGAGAGAAAGCATGTGATATTTTTGTCTTTCTTTCCTCCTGTTACCCTCTCTCGTTCCCTGTTCCCCCATTCCTTTAAGCCACCGCCTCCCCTTACAGTTCCCCGTGTAAGTTTATCTTAAATTTGTATTATTTGAAAATGACAAATCACAATTGCATAGCATCTGTGGAGTGCAGCGTGATACATGTAGTGATTGGGGAAAGGTTCAACAATGGGGCTGACAATCTACCCATCACCTCACTTCACATTTTTTGTAGGGATCCATCTGAAATCGTACTGCGAGTTATTCTGAATTACATGCCATCACTAACCACAGGAAAACTGATTTGGGGCTTCTAACCTCTGGAACATTACAAGAACAAAAATGTGTTGCTTTAAACTACTGCATCTGTGTTTGTTAGAGAAGCCACAGTATCAGATCCTGAGCTAAAGTTAAGGGGTCAGTGGGGCTGATTGTTTCTGAGGTGCTGAAGAAGGACTCTTGGGCTTTTTTGTGTCTGTTGCGGGGGTGGCTTGAGTAAGTGTGTCTCATAGGTTCAGATGCTCAGATTCTTGGTCCCCGGATGATAGTGCTGTTTGGGTAAGTTTAAGAGGTGTGGCTTTGCTGGAGGAAGTGTGTCACTGAGCGTAAGGTTTCAAGAGTCAGGCGCCATTTCAGTTCACTCTGTTTCCTGCTTATGGTTTAAGATGTGAGCTCTCAGCCATTCTAGATGTTGTATCTTCCTCCTACTGCCAACAGTCCCCGCCATGATGGACTCTGGTTCCTCTGGAACCATAAGCCCAAATCAACCTTTCCTTCTACTAGTTGCCTTGGTTGTGGCATTCATCACACCACTATTAAAGTAACTAATCCAACTGTTTTCCTTACATCCCTTGGCTCACGGCCCCTGCCTCCACCTTAAAGCTAGCGATGAGCATCTCCAGATCTGCTTCTCTGCTTCTGTCCTGGTACCCCTCCTCTGACTCTGACTCCTGGTTTATGTTCTTGTGATTGTCCCAGGACCACAGGATAATTCAGGATTCTCTCCTGATTCCAGGGTCCTTAAATTGATCATTTCTGAACAGTACCTTTTTTCCTATTCACACGTGTGGTAGTTTGAATGTAATTGGCCCCCATCTCCTATAGTGCCACTACCTATGAGATGGGGTATGGCCTTGTTAGAGGAAGTGTGTCACTGTGGGGGCGGGCTTTGAGGTTTTCTATGCTCAGGATACTGTCCAGTGTCTCAGTTGACTTCCTGTTACCTACAAGATTGTAGGACTCTCAGCTACTACTTCAGCACTACATCTGCCTGTCTGCTGACATGCTCCATGCCATGATGATAATGGACTGAACCTTTGAACTGTAAGCCACCCCAGTTAAATGTTTCTTTATAAGAGTTGCTATGGTTATGGTGTCTCTTCACAGCAACAGAAACCCTAAGACGACCTGTTTTAGGGACTAGGATGTGGACATCTAGGGGGACATTATTCAGGATGTGTGATACTCAGAAGGGATTCAATGAATTGAATGGCATTGTTAAACAAAATCACTTGCCATTCTCATTGCTTATTTATCTAAATAAGCCACATTAGGTGGGAAATATGAATAAAATTTAATCAAAACCTAACTTCAAAAAAGTAGTCAGTTACTAATACATCAATTAGAAAAGTTGCAAAACTCTTATGGGGATATATTTTCAGTGAAATTTCATTTTTCAAGTAAGTATCCAAATATTCATGTGCTTTTGATCACTATTTTCAAGTGAGGAATTGATCAATTAGAAAGAAATCTTGTAGAAAAAATGTAAGCCTTATAATCACAGAAAAATTAACTTCAACTTAGGCTTTCATTGTAGTGTAATTGTAATCAACAACAAATTTGAGTATAAAACACCCTATGTCAACATGACTTTCTTGAGAGATGGCAGGATATTCAGGCCCCCCCCAAATAAGACAATAAATATAAAATTTATGTTAAGTATTTGTTGACATATTTTACAAGTGATTCATAGATATCACATTGCTTTGATATCAAGGTTTTATTGGGTTCATTGAAAAGAAAGGTGTTTTTGCCTAAGAATCCATTCTATCAATTTATTTTCATGATAAAATCCTGGTTGGCAACTTAAAAAAAAAAAAGGTGGGGGGTGAGTTTTCTAAAATTCATTAAAGAATTCTGAGAACAAGAAGCCTGACAGTTACTGCTCATGGGGCATGATGGGTCAGAGCTTCATTAGCACGGTTCTGAGGGAGTTAGCACAGACCCCAGTGATAAAAAATTCTCTTCGGCCTTTGGACAGAAGGCCCCTCCAAATGGCTACCTCAGCTGCACAGAAAACAAGAAGAGAGGGTGCCCAGATGCCCTGATTTCACTTCTCACTCATTTCCTTCCCTATTCTGCCCAGCCAGAGCTGCTTATGTGCAGTTAATCAGGCCTACAAGCCTCACAAGAGTGACTGGTGGCGAGCAGAGGATTCTTTTTTTTTTTTTTTTTTGGTTTTTCGAGACAGGGTTTCTCTGTGTAGCTTTGTGCCTTTCCTGGAACAGAGGATTCTTAATGACTCCAAATGCTAAGCCGTGAACAAAACACACAGGACTAAATAAAAAGCTTGTCAACTCTGGTGGTGGCACCCGAAAAATCAAAGCCATATTCCCCTGGCTCATCTCCAAGCTTTATTATGGAACTACTTTTATGAGTATAGGGTAGATTCAGTGATTATTCTGAATAAATAGAAGTGGCTGAAACTCAGAGTGAACTCTTAGCAAGGAAGGATCACTTGGCTGTCTTCTCTGGGATGACACATGTCTGAATAGAACACACATATCCACGTCAACAATAGTAGACAACCCAATTTAAAAATGGACAAAGGATGCCGGGCGGTGGTGGCGCACGCCTTTAATCCCAGCACTCGGGAGGCAGAGCCAGGCGGATCTCTGTGAGTTCGAGGCCAGCCTGGGCTACCAAGTGAGTTCCAGGAGAGGCGCAAAGCTACACAGAGAAACCCTGTCTCGAAAAACCAAAAAAAAAAAAAAAAAAAAAAAAAATGGACAAAGGATATGATTAAAAAATTTCCCCCAAAGAAGACACACAGGCATTCGACAAAGCATTTGAGAAGAAACTCTATACCATCAATGACCAGGAAAACGTGTCACAATCACAGTAAGATACCACATGTACCAACTTGGATGGCTATGAATTTTAAGAATGAAAACAAGTGCTGCCCAGGATGTGGAGAAATTGGAGCCCTTGTGTGTTTCTGTTGGATGCTGGTTTGTCAAACTTGACGCAACCTAGAAATCATCAGGGAGAATCTCAATAAGGGATTGTCTAGATCAGGTTGGCTTGTGGGCACGTCTGTGAGGGTTTGTCTTGATTAATTAACTGATATGGGAAGACATAATCTGAAGGTGAATGGCACCATTGCCCTGTTTAGGGCTCTGGGTTGTATAACAATAGCGAAAGCTGAGTCCTAAGCAAGCATTCATTCATGTTCAGTTCTTGACAGAGTATGGCCAGCAGCTTCTACGTTCCGCCTTGACGTCAATGGTGGACGATATTCTGGATTGTAAAATGAAAAAACTCGCTCTTTCTTCAGGTTGTTTGGTCAGGGTGTTTGATCACAGCAACAGAAATGAATCTAAAACATGCAAAATTTGTTCAAAAATGTGTTTAGGATGGCTCCTCAAACAGTTGGATGTTGTATGACCTAGAAGTTCTACTGGCGGATACACACAAGTATTGAAAACAAGAACATATGTGTTGTGGCAGTTTGAGAGATAAATGGCCCCCATAGCCTCAGGCATTTGAATACTTGGGCTCCAGTGAGTGGTGCTGTTTGGGCTGTTTAGGAAGCGGGGCTTTGCTGGAGGAAGTGTGTCTCAGGTGGGGGCGAGCTTTGAGAGTTTAAAGATTTCAGCCACTGCTAGCTTGCCTCTCTGTTTAGTGCTTGTGATTTGAAAGCCCATAGCTCTCTGTTCCTGTTGCTTCTGCTCTACCGTGATGGACTCTTATCCCTCTGGAACTGTAAGCCCAGGCTTCAGGCAACTTTAGGAAGCTGTGGTCTTGGAAGAGGAAGAAGACTCCTCTGAGTGTTTTTTACTTTGATCTGAGAAGTAGTTACAAGGATACAATGACGAATGTAAGCAATAGCTGCATCCAGTGGTGTGCTTCGGATTGATATGTTTGGTTGTATATATGTCATATCTCAATAAAGATGTGTTTTGGAAGGCAGGTGTAGAAGAATGTGCTTGGACTCCTTCCAGTTAATGAGAAAAAAAATCACGCAAAGAAAGCAGCAAGCCTTGTGGAGCAAGCGAAACATTACATCAGAGCAGGACCCTGCTCTTCAAATGATCTGTGCAGTGACAGGGCATGCCAGCAGCAGTTCTTAATCCTGGCCAACTGAAAGTCACCTGAAGAGCTTTTAACAAATGCCATTGCCTGGCACCACCCACAGAGATCCTAATTTAATTGGCCTGAGCACAGGAAAACATTTTAGAGCTCCCCACATGATTTTTATTGGGGTGAACAAACCATGGCCCATGAGCTAAGTCAGCCTGCTACCTATTTTTGTAAATCAAGTGTTTTGGGAACACAGCCATGCACATTCATCTAAGTAAATCCCCAGCTGCTCCTGACCATGATGGCGAAGCGGAGCAGCTGAAGCTGGGACCATATGGTCTGCAAACCTAGAATGTTTACCAGTTGACCCTTCCCATGAAAAGCCACCGGCGCCTGGGACTGTGCACCCAGGGAGTGTGTAAAACACACAAATGATTGCCCAGCACCACCTGGACCCTGGGGCTCCAGCTCACCAGGAATGAGGCTCCAGCGTGAGTCCTTTGCAAGTTCCACACCAGCTTTTCTTGAGGGCTCCCGATTCGGAATTGGTGCCCTTGATGGACTGGGGTGATGAATTACCCAAAGGAGCCCAGACACTGTTGGGAGGGACCTGGCTGCTCCAGAATAATCTGAGGAATGTCAACAACTCAGATTCCTGAGCGGCTTGGAGGCCCTGGGTCTTTTGTCCCTGCTGCTCTAGCTCAGGCAATCCCCAAGAGCAAACAGATGAGCCGCTCCTCTTTGCATTTGGGAGCATTGCCACTTAGGAGCTGAAATGAGGCCAGTTTTGGCCTCAGTTAAAAATGGCATGTGCATGTGTAGCTGGAGGTCAGAGGTCAACCTTGAGTGTTCTTTGGGAGCCATCCTTCTTAGTTTTTGTGACAGGGTCTCTCACATGTGGAGTTCACCAGTTCAGTGAGGCTGGCTGACTAGAGAGCCCCAGAGACCCTCCTGTTTCTGTTTCCCCAGTACTGGGATCACAAGTACACTACACACAGCCACTTATGTGAGTCCCGATGATCAGACTCAGGTCCTCATGCTTGTAGGACGATCACTTTACTGGCAGAGCTATCTCCCCAGTTACCAAGACTCAATATTTTGAAGAGACAACTCCAAATGGACACCAGAGTTCAAACTGGGGTGGTAGAAGCCAAGTGAATTTGGTGGATGTCAGCTGTAAGCACAAATAAGAGAGTTGGCTCTGCCCCAGGGCACATGTGGCTGCCACTGAAACAGCAAGAGCCTGCAGAGCCTCGAGGGCCACTTAGCAGCAGAGAAAGCCAGGGTGAGAGGCTGCTCTGCAGTTAGAATCAGAGACACCCAGCTAGGAGAGGGCCTCTCAGGATGGGCATCACCATCTAGTTTCCAGAAGAAACCAGCAATCTCAAGGCTCACTATCAAGGCTGAGACACAAGGAAATACAGAGAAAACAGGAACCTGTACTTACTGGTGGAGAGATGGAAAAGCATGGGACCAAACCTCTGCCATGGACAGTGTGTGCCATACTGACCTACAGGTCCATTAGAAGGATGATGACTCACTGGTCCTGAGGATGGGGACTGGATGCTGTTGCTGAGGCAGGTTTTTCAAGGACTACCAGAAATTATAGCTGTATTGATAATGGTTTCCAAACGGTGGCTGCATTCTGGAATCACCTAGAAAGGTTTTCAGAATCCTAGAAGCCAGGCCAGACCATTTCAACTAGAATTTCCAAGATCCACAAGCAGTCATCAAGATTGTTGACGGTCCTCTGGTGATGCCAACATGCAGCAGGGTCTATGTGCCTCAGCTATACCCCTGGAAGTCAAGGCTTGCAAACGAAAGCTGTCTGGGCAGGTGTATCAAGAAGTATGATCCTTTAGGAAACCACTGGGAATAACCTGGCCCAACCAATGGACTCCATGGGGCAGGGAGACCAGCTACTAAGAACAATGGATGTATTGTTTTTGCTTTTGATATAGAACATTTTGGACCTGTTGTATTTTAGGAAATGTTTTTCCATCTACAGAACAGTTGCTCAGCTAATACAAAACATTCCGAAGCAACTCTCACTCCATCTCCTCTAATGTTACTATCATGGCACAGTTGTTAAAACTGAAACACAAAGCAAAACAGTAGATTTCACCCTCATTAGTAGCAACGTCACTTTTCTGCTCAAGACCAACCTAAGATTTAGTCAAAACATTAGATTTAGCCAAAATGTTACCCACCAGTTTTGAATGTCCAAATCCAAATTTTTCTGTCCTCCTGAATATGTATGTTCATCTGAATTTGACCAACATTGAGGAAGTTTTATTGAAAAAAAAATATTCTCTTTAGTGAATACCAGTACAAGCTGCTTGAATTAAAAAATTTTTTCCTTATTTTCCGGTAAAGTGTTTATATATTTTCTCATTTAAATAGAGTTCCTGGGTTGGGTCAGGCTTGGTGGCAGAGCACTTGATTACTATGTGCAAGGCCTACCCTGGCTTGGATCCCTAGCACCACTCATAAAAATGTTCCTTTCTGTAGAAGTTCTCCTACAACATAATGCTACCAGATTACTCAGTTCACGGGCTTTGTTTTTTCCTCTGTGGATACTACCCATCATGGGTCTAGACCAGCGGTTCTCAACCTGTGGGTCCTGACCATCAGAAAACACATATTTCCAGTGGTCTTAGGAACTGAGACACCACTCAGTAGCAAAATTGCAGTCATGAGGTAGCAACGAAAATAAAATTATGTTTGGGGGTTTCTCAGACCATCAGAAATAGGAGTTTTCTGATTGTGGAAACCCACAGGTTGAGCACCACTGGTCTTAGACGGTCTGCGTTTTCTTTGACATTTCTGCCTCCCATATTCTTTTGAGTGTCCTGGGAAGCTGCAGTGTGGCCCAGAGACTCACTTAGGGCAGCAGGACAAGGGTGGAGCCAAACAACAATCCACAGTCCACGCATCTGAGGACAGTGCAGTATCATTTTTGCAGTCCAAAGTGTTCTCATGAGAAGTGGCATGGAAGCCCACTGCCGGAACAGGAGGAAAGAGGCTTTCTTGCTGTGACTCAGCCATCTGAGGCAGTAGTGCGTGGTGAGGGAGAAGGACATTTGCATCCAGAGGCAGAGAGACTCAACACCCCCACATGACCTTTCTGAAGATGTACAGGTCAAACTCTCTTTGTTTGGTCCTGAAACAACAAAAAGGCTGGTTCTCTGTGTCCCTCAACGGTCCTCTGCTGCTGTTGGATTACATAAAATCAATGGAAAAGGACACAGCTGGGAAAGGAAACTGGGCTGAGTAGCCGGGAGTAACTGCCTTCATCCTTCCCTGGGTTAATTGACTACATCTATTGAAGCCACAGAGAAGAAGGCTTTTTAGCCATGCACATGTGAAACGTAACATACACTCAGAGAAAATAATAAGTGAATAGATGGCTTGAACATCGAGTACCCACCATCCAATGAAGGCATAGAAAAGCACCAGAACTTCAGTTGAATGATTGACTCCCCACGCTTGGTGGGACATCACAAGATGTCATCTGTGTTTTGAATGGGGCATGTGGTGGCTTGAATAATGGCCTCCATAAGCTCATAGACTGAATGCTTGGTCCCCAGGGAGTGGAGCTATTAGGAGGTGTGGCCTTGTTGGAGTAGGTTGTGGCCTTGTTGGAGGAAGTGTGTCACTAGGGGTGGGGTGGGGGGTGGGCTATGAGGTTTCAAGGGCCCTGGCCAGGTCTAGCGGTTCTCTCTTCCTGCTGCCTGTGGATCTGGATGTAGAACTCTCAGCCCCTGCAGCACCACATCTGCCTGTGTGCCGCCATGCTTCCCTCCAAGCTGATAATGGACTAAACCGCCGAAACTGTAAGCAAGCCCCAATTAAATGCTTTCTTTTATGAGAGTTGCTGTGGTCATGGTGTCTCTCCACAGCAATAGAACACTAACTAAGACAGCAACAGGACTTTGTTCCTCAAAGATCCTAAGATTATGGGGATACCTGACTTTGGTGGGATTGACTGAGACAATGCTCTGGAAATTGAGCACCGAGACACAGACACATGGGGTTCCTGATTTAGCACCGAGGCTCAGCAATGTGCATTTTTGACAAAGACCCAGGAGATTGATAGCAGATGGGACCCCACTTGAGAGAGGCATGAATCCTTAGACACTTGGCCCAGTAGACTTTTGTGGGACTTCCTGTAACTCAGGGAGTGCTCCCAGATTATCAGCAGTGACATCACCTAGAATGTGGTGTCATAGCTGCCTACCCCCAGCTCCTCAATCTGATGCATTTTATCTGACTTCCCGGGTTGATTATGTACATATTTCTGGGCTCACTAGAGACAGAGTCCTCAGTAGGGACAGTATTGCCCCCACAGGGCACTCAGGAAATTTATCTGTCAGGTGGTTGGGCTGTCTTAATGATTTGGTGTTTAATGGTCGGGAGCCAGGGATTGAGATTTCCAGGACATTAAAGAATTAACTTGCATTCTGAATGACTTCCAGAAGTCTGGCTGGATTTTCCAGCATACAGAATCTGTCTGCATTGAGCTGAGCCTACCTAATTCTTGTTTCACAAATAAACACTCCTTTAATGCACAGCTTTAATATATATTGGCATTTCCAGGAATGTAGCTGCCAGGATCAGTTAACATTTCCTGGTGGTTTTCTGTTTCCAGGGCTTTCCATAGTCAAAGATTCACCCAACCTCTATTAAAAAATATTTGGGGAAAATGTCTGTACTGAACATGCACGGACCTTTTTTCTCATCATTACTTTCTAAGCAATACACGTTGATAGCCATGTACCCGCCATTGCCACCGGACGTTGGAGATGACGTAAAGCATGAGAGAACGGTGTGGGTTCAGTGTGACTGCTTCAGCATTTCATACAGGGGTCTTAGGCATCGCTGGCTTTTAGTATCAGTTGGAGTTCTGGAACAAACTTCCCATGGACCCTGAAGGACAACAGTGTTTAAATGTGCTCAGGAGTTGTGGACCAGGGGCTGGAGGAATGGTTCAGCAGTAAGGAGTGTGCACTTCTCTTTCAGAGGACCCGAGTGTGACAACATCCACATCAGGTGGCTTCCAACTGCTTGTGAATCCAGCTCCAGGGGATCCAGTGCCTCTGGCCTCTGCAGGCACTTGAACTCGTATGCATGTACATACCCCCACACAAGCAGTCACATAATTAAAAATAAAATCTTCTAAGAAAAGAGTTGTGCACTGAGTCAGGAAGTTTCATCAAGGACAGTGCTGCATTGGTGAGCACAGGACACATGCATGTCCCACTCCCTGTAGGTACCAGCTCCTGATGACCTCAACAAAGCCAGATCCTAGCAGTCATGCATAACATCCATAGTGTTTTATTGTAAAATGTTTTATGTTCTCTCTTCTATATAAGCAAGGCAGAATGCTATATTTTAAAATTTTTATATATACACAAATAGTTTATTTAATCTAAAGTTGTCACTCAGGATAGTAATATTTCATTCATAAAAATTCATCCTGTATATGATGATTAATATAAATTGTCAGCATGATGGGGTCTAGACTCACTCAGGAGACAAGCCTCTGGGCATACCTATGAGGGACTATCAGATTAGGCTAGCCTTTTGGCATGACTATGAGGGATCATCTTTTTAAAATTCTTATTTATTTAATTTTTATTTTATTCTTCTCTCATATGTTACATCTGGAACACAGTTTCCCCTCTCTTCACTACCCCCCAGTACCTCCCCCTCGGATTCACTCCTCCTCTGTTTCCCTTCAAAAACAGAGCGGGCATCCCAGGGATATCAGCTGAACATGGTATAATAAGTTATAATAAGACTAGGCACATCCCTTCATAGCAAGGCTGGATGAGGCAACCCAATAGGAGAAAAGGGGTCCCAAGAGCAGGCAAAAAAGTCAGAGACATTCCCACTTCCATTGTTAGGAGTCCCCCAAGAATACCAAGCTACACAATCATAGCACATGTGCAGAAGACCTAGCTCAGACCCATACAGGGTCAATGAAGCTACAAAACCGTAACATATATGCAGAGGGTTTAGGTCAGACCCATACAGGCTCCCTGACTTTTGGTTCAGTCTCTGTGAGTCCCTATAAGCCCTGCTTAGTTGATTCTATGGGCTGTTTTTTTATGGTGTCCTCAGCCCCTCTGGCTCCTGCCATCCTTCCTCCCATGAGGGATTATCTTAATTAGGTTAATTGAAGTGAGGAAGACCCACTCTAAATATAAGCAGCATCTTTCCTGGGCTTGTGTCCCGGGTTACAGGGGTTACAGAAAAAGAAGAAAGTCAGCTGAGCATCAGCACTCACCCCTCCCTTCTCCCTGATTACAGATGTGATTACAGATGTGACCCACAGCTTCCAGCTCTTGCTACCCTGGCTTTCCCTCAGTGATGGACAGCACCTCACACTGTAATCCCACATCAACCCTTTCTCCCTTAAGTTGCCTTCCTCAAGTATTTCGTCACAGTCCTGAGACAATTAATAAGACACTTTATGAGAAATTTCTCTATCAACGAGCTTGTTCGATATGACAGGGATTGAAGAGAAATACTCAGACTGAATTAGTGAAACCCAGGGGAGGTGCAGTATTCGAGTTGCAGGGGCAATGAGCACCCATAGAACAGACCTCTAAGGATCCACCCGTAGCTGGTGCTCGGCCTCCCAGCCCCCACGCTGCCAGCCCAGCCTGTCTTGCTCTCTGGAGAGTTCCTTGCTGCCACAGAAAACCTTCTTCGCTCTGCTCTCGCCAAAGCCCGGACAGTTCGATGATGGTTTGTTGAGTCACAGAGTCTGACAGAAAGCACAAAACCTTTGCTTGACTCTCTCATTATGTTTAACTCAGGATTGTTTTCTTGCAGATGCAGAAATCACAAAACAAACAGAGCCTTTGTTCCCGGCTCTCTGTGGACACTAATTACTGCTTGTCCTTGTCTAGAGTTGGATTCGAGGGCCTTTACAGAAATGGCAGGAAAAACAATAACTCCCTTGACTCTGGAATGAGGATTTTGTATGTAACAAGGCAGCGCCTGGTTCTCTAACCTGCCAGTAGAGCCCATTCCTCAGGGACAGTGGTGCAGGGCCGCAGGGTGGTTCATACTCAGTGTCCCCACAAATAGTGTAAATGCTTAGCTTGTTCAGATGCTGGCTGCTCTGCCCTGTAACTAGAGTTTTCCTGCCTAGCCCACAGTCAGGACAAATCTCTATCACCCGCCAGTCCCACAGCCGCTCAGACCCAACCAAGTAAACACAGAGACTTATATTATTTACAAACTGTATGGCCATGCCAGGCTTCTTGCTAACTGTTCTTATATCTTAAACTAATCCATTTCTATAAATCTATACCTTGCCACGTGGCTTGTGGCTTACCAGCATCTTCACATGCTGCTTGTCATGGTGGCGACTGGCAGTGTCTCTGACTCGGCCTTCCACTTCCCAGAATTCTTCTCCACTTTGTCCCGCCTATACTTCCTCCTGCCTGACTACTGGCAAATCAGTGTTTTATTTATTGACCAATCAGAGCAATTTGACATACAGACCATCCCACAGCACTGCCCCTTGTTTTATTCGGCACGTGAAAGGGTGTCCCCCAACAGCTCTAGCACCCATAATTTCAGAGACGGGAAGTCAAATAATGGCAAGGCTGCCTGTCGGAGGAAAGAGGAGCATCCTCACATCTTCATGGGAAGGGTGGTGCCATTTCTGGAGGAGCTCAGAGCGGAAGTTCAAAGAGGCTGCAGTGAGAAGGAACCAGGAGAATTAAAACAGAAGAGAGAATACTGAGTGAGGAAAATGGGGCCACTGAGTGCTGTAGGAGTATAGGTAGACCTGGTTGTCCCCTAACCTGTAAGCAGCAGTACAGAACTGAAGCAGGCGGCCCCAAATCCAAGCTCACTGGGTACTGGGTAGGATGGAACTTCCCTTGGGCATAACCCAGCCATCCCATGAGGACACGTGGGCTGGCAGAAAACCACAGAATGTGTCAACTTTGTAAGGCAATTCTAGAATTCAGATTATCACACAAAAGCTTCCAAGAGTGAACAAAGATCAAATTATCAAGCAGATACAGGAATCCCCAAACATGGGAACCTGTGTTATAACACACAGGATGTGCCTTGCTACCATCTGGTTGCTGGCTGTGCAAAGAGAGGAAGACATCTTCAGAGAATTTGTGCTTTTGATTAGGTTTCTAGAAACTCAGAGTATAGCCTATCAAACAATACATTTCGCACAATATAAAAATAATGAATGCTATTGCAGTATAGAAAAAAAAAAGGCCCCTAGAGAAAGTTCAGGAATGATTCATCCCTTGATACCAAAAAGAACATAAGGAACAAATAGTCAAAAGACATGCAAAGAAGGCAGCCAGCTTTTTATTGAGATGTCCTTAAGGAGGAACAAGATTAGGTGGCTGAGCCAAGAAGAGGGAAATGGATGTGGGAAGAAAACTGGGCAGATGAGTGAGGTTTTCAAGTTGTCCGAGAAGGAAATGATGAGAAGAGAAAGAGTTGGGGCTGATGTGAACTCTAGAGAGGCTGTTCCTGCTGCCAGAACAGGACAGGTGCAGGAGGGTCTTCAGGAAAGCACAACACCTTTGCTTGACCCTCTCATTATAGAGAGGCTAAACTCCAACATCTGGGTAAGGTCTGTGTGTCCTTCAAGTCAGCAGACCAGAAGTCAGAGTGGACTCTGACTGGAGGACTCTCTGGCAAGAGATACACGTGGAGACCATCCTGGCCTGAGAGAGGAAAGAGGAGCCCCTTTCTTTGCAGGGTGTGTCTAGTTTCCAAGTATTTCTTATCATGTCTAATTTCCACGTATTTCTTATCCCTTAGACATCCTCATTATCTTCCATGCAAAGGTCCTGGATAAAATAACCCAGGTGAGTGTGGAATCTGAACATTAACAGAAACTCAGTTTCCTAAATCTGATGCCTAATATCTAAGACTAAAGCTTCCCAATTCAATGGGAAAACATCAGACACTGAGATTAAACAACTCTGTTCACATGAAAGCAAACACGGACATGTTAACTTGGGAGATTCCTGGGGGCTTCAGTTCTCAGAGGCCATGTCTAGATAAATGGAGGAATTTCACAGGCAGACATGGGAGAGAATATGCATCCAAGGGATTGAGTTCAATAACCAGAACAGAGATGGGACAGAAAACAGAGTTGTGAATGTGGCTGAGGTGGAAGGAGTGGAGACAATGGATCCAGGAGTCTGGCCATCCAGGCTTGCCTCCTGTCCTTTCCACTGGGAATTTATGCAAGTGAAGGATTCTTCATCTTTCTGAGCTTGAGCTTTCATATCCGTAATTGAAGAACCTCTAGTCCAGTGGTTCTCAACCTGTGGGTTGTGACCCTTCAGGGGTTGAACAACCCTTTCACAGGGGCCCCATACAAGAGATACTGCATATCAGAGATTTATATTACAATTCACAGCAGTAGCAAAATAACAGTGATGAAGTCACAACCAAAATAATTTTATGGTTGGAGGTTACCACCACGTGAGGAACTGTGTTAAAGGGTCACAGTGTTAGGAAGGTTGAGAACCGCTGCTCTAGTCAATGAAAGAGCTATGTGCTGGGCCAGCCATACAAGGAATTCTTTGTATGCTGGCTGTGTCTGCAGCTGCTTCCATGTCATCACTGACTGTTTCCACCCACGCCAGAATTACCACAGCACCCATCTACTCAAAGAATCCATTTAAAAGATGGTGTTTCTGGAGCACGGACATTCCCTTGTCTAAGATCTGGCTTTTCAATGTGAGGACAAGCATTGTTGCTGGCATTGTTAGTTTAAGACAATATTTCAGAGAGAGAGAGAGACAGAGAGAGAGACAGAGAGACAGAGAGAGACTGACTCTATCCCTTCAAACCATAAGCCAGAACAAATCTTTACATTGTGAGAGTTTTCTGCTTCCAGCATGTGGATTCTGGGGATTGAACTCGGGTCCTCGGACTTGGCAGCAAGCACCTTTATTAGTTGAGCCCAACCTTTAAGTTGCTTCTTGTTAGGCATTTTGTCAGCAAAGAAATAAATAACTAATAGACACATGCTGGGACTTCTGATCAATACTTTATAAATGGAGTCTCACAACCATTTTGTCCTGGGACTAAAGAAGCATGTACGGCATGCATTCTGACATGGTTCTTAGGGATGTTCCCATGTTATTTTATTTTCTCCTCACAGCTACTCTAATGCTATTGTTACCAACTCCATCTTACAGGTGGAGAAACAGAGGCATGAGGAAGCAAAGCACCTTGCTAGGGTACTTCCCTCCATATGCAGGGGCTCACTTAGCTAAAAGAACCAAGAGGCATCTATGGGTCTCAAACACCAAATTCTCAGAAGCAAACAGAATTTTAAAACGGCAGTACCCCTTTAAATATTTTTCAAAACCGTTTTCTGTCTCACGTGGATACTTCAGAGCTATAAAAATCATCATGACTCAGCTGACAAAATGACTGTTTTCCTTTGTGTAATCCACTGTTGTGCGGCCTGAGGCCACCTGTCCAATATCCTTGGGGCTGGATAGGTCTTTGAGGGTCTATTTGTTTAGATAAGCAGTCCTCTTTCCAGAAGAAAGGCCAACATGTCCAGTTAGAAAATGACTTGTTCAAAGGCAAATTTCATTTTGTGGAGTCAACTTCCAATTTAGGTTTTATCAGGGCCAGCACTGATGTGATAAGAGAATCGGCCAACGACAAAAATGTTGGACTAGAAATTCCTGGCATGAACTATGGAGTTCCTTGGGTGGGAAAGCAAATTCATTTCTTTGGACCAGGCTTTCTGTGTGCAGTGTCAACTAGTCTTTGTGAATGGATCCAGTCCCCAGCTCTCTATGTAGATTACCTATGCTCTGTGCTCCAAAGGAGGCTTAACTCCAAAGATAAACATTTTTACTGACCCTTAAGTACTTCCTAACATACACTATGCTAGGCAGCTTTAATATTGGGCTGGGAAGGGAAGAGAAGCCTGAGCTAATGGAACAGAAGCTGGAGAGGAATCCAGAGTAGCTAATCCATGGTTATTCAGGTGTTCATTGTATGAGCGATGGAAATCTTACCATGTATGTATGTCAAAAACAACACCTGGTTTGGGGGCTGTTGATTCCATTAGCCTCCCCAGGAGGGGAAAATGACACCTGTTTGCTAAGAGACAATGTTTAGTTCTGTGACTTTCTCCTTCAAGCAGATGCTCAGAACCCTTCTGAATAAGTATGTAAGCATGCTGCGCACCTCTGGTCTATCTACCCCCTACAAGGTGAGGTTTTAACCCCGTGGGCATCCCGCTGCCATCATGCAGGGTTCACTTTGCTCTGTGATAGCCATGGTCTCATCTAGAGTCCATCAAACTTGCCTCCACCAACAGCTGCCTCCAAGAGGAAGCTTGATACACCCAGAGTTGACCACTGAACACAAAGCTTCTAATAACTTCCAGTGTAGACAGATCAACCCTTGGTTTCTTGAGGCTCAACCAATTAATATTTTTTTTATTTTTGAAATTTTTATACTCCATTGTTTTATGGAAAGGAGACCATTAACAAGAATCCTGATGCCCCGAGATTTATTAACATTAACAAAGCCCTAAGGGGATGACTTGAACAGGGTGGAGACAGGTTCACGTCTGACATCCTCTACACCTGCTCTTGTCCACAGTAAAGTCAGAGGCAATGCAGCACCGAGACCATTCCTCGAGTGCAAGATCAACTCCCCGGGGAAACCCTGCTTACTGAGGAAGAACACGAGGCGCATTGCTAACAGAGCTTGGAAACGTCTTCCTGCAGTTACGACAAAGCCCTGCACACGGGGCTTTGAAAGAAACGGACACATAACAAGTCGCTTAGGAGTTTTGTTGACATTCAAAGGTAAATACAAAATTATTTTCTAAAGATTTGGAATGGACCCCTCCCCTGATGAAAACCCCCAACGAGGCTTTTCTGTCCTTCAGAAAGTCTCTGTGATGTGGCCGTGTAGACTTTCAGCCTCAGCGGTCACATCCTTACTGTGTTATATAAATTATAGCACTTTAAAATTCTAACTTAACCTCATCCTCAGCAATGAGAGCCAATGAATCGCAGAACATGGAGTGGTAAGTGGGAAAATGGTTGCTGCAAAGCTTGATGACCTGTGTTAGGTCTCATAAAGGTGGAAGGGGAAGCTGTCTCCACCAAGTTGACCTCTGACCCCCACACATGAGCTGTTGCACATGTGCACCCCCTTCATATACACACATGCCCATAATAATAAAAATAACAAAGTTAAAAACTTAACAGAAGAAATCACAGCATATTCTTGTGTATCATTTAAATAAATTAACAATGAAAATAAAGGACAAAGAATTAACCGTTTAAATAAGGGCAAAGTTTTCTGTGTGCTACCTAAAATCATGTGTAGCCTCGGCATGATACTTAAAGAACTCTGCAGTAGATTCCAGATCCTCTGAGTTCATATTTCATTTTTAAATTAAAATAATGTGTGTGTGTGTGTGTGTGTGTGTGTGTGTGTACCATGTGTGTGCAGGTACCTGTGGAGGCCAGAAGAAGGTATCAGGTCTCTTGGAACTGGATTTTCAGATGATTGAGAGATGCCATATGGGTGCTGGGAACTGACCCAGCTCCTCTGCAAGAGTAGCAAGTGCTCTTAACCATTGAACCATCTCCCCTCCCCTGAATTTATATTGTAGAAGCTTTTTGGAACCCTTGGGTTAGTTATTAGTACAGGGAGCAGTAGAGAGACAGTGAAGAAGGCAGCCTAGAAAGAGACCCGGAGGGTGGTCTCTGCTGGTACAATCCACCGATGTGCCTGCTGCGGGTACTGAGAGAGCCGGAGTCTCATGTTTGAGTCGGTTAGGATGCCTGTCTTCCAGAGCTGCATTTCACCTTTGGCCTTTGGACACTGTTTATGCTCTATGCCAGTGGATAACAACTGGATATGAGAAAACATAGAGGATTCCTAGATGCCATTCCTTTTCCTAAAGGGGATTTTTAAAAATGAATGCTTTTAAAAACTAACATACAAGGTACTAGGTTTCATTGTAGTATATTCAAGAAATTGCTTTAAATAAGAAACATGTTTTTAAAAACGTTTTTGTCGGTTCTGTCCTCTTGTGGTTTGAATGAGACTGTCCCTCACAGGCTCAGGCACTTGAACATTTGGTCCCAGTTGGTGGCACTGTCTGAGGGGGTTAGAAGGTGTGGCTATGCTGGAGGAAGTGTGTCTGTCACCTGGGGATGGCTTTGAGAGATAAAACATTGGGTCGCTTCTAGTTTGCGCCCCCCCCCCCCCCCCCCCCCCCCCCCCCCCCCGGCTTCCTGCTTCTGTTGGAACATGTGGCTCTCAGGCTGCGGCTGTGCCTCCCTGACAGGACAGACTTAGCCCTTTGGAACTATCAATGCAAATAAACTCTTCTATACGCTGCCTTCGTTTTCTCACAGATAACAGAAAAATAACCAACATACCCCTCTTCCCCCACACCCCCCACACCCCCTTGTACCTTTCCATTCCCGCAGTCTCCTTTCTGTTTTCATGTCATACGTGTTCTATTGCTTCCCCCCTCCCTCAACTCCTCTTTTGCCCCTCTTGTGGTCCCTCACCCCCTTTCATAGCCTCTACTCACACTCAGAACCACACCTGTACACACACACCGAAAGCTAAGGTCTACATATGAGAGAGAGAGAGAGAGAGAGAGAGAGAGAGAGAGAGAGAGAGAGAGAGAGAGAGAGAGAGAGAGAGAGAGAGAGAGAACGGGTTACTGTCTTCTGAGTCTAGACCACCTTGCCTAACACAATACCTTGCAGATCTACCCACCTTTCTGGCAATTTCATTTTTCATTACAGCTAAATAAAGTTTTATTATGTATGCATACCACATTTTCATTGCCTAGTTACCTGTTGATGGACATCTAGGTGGATTCAGCTACTATGAATGGTGGTACCAGTAAACATAGATGTGTAGGTATTTCTGTGGTAGAACAGAGTCTGAGGGGTTGTAGGTAATGGACATTCATATTCAGGATCCATGAGCCTTCATGGTGCAACTCAATAGCAATTGGAATCTTCTTCACTGGGGATGTGGAACTTGTGGCTATTGATAAATGATTGGTTTTACTGGGAGAGAAGTGTCTAGGTATTCAGGACAGGTATAAGGGTTGTACTAAGAGGTACAACATAGAAGTTTTGGGGTGTGGCCCTGTTTTTACCCACAGTCCTTAGCCTCGGCAGGCACGTTGATTAGTTTGATCCAACCCCCCAGGAGTCACCTGATTAGACAAGGATAAACAACTGACACATATTTGCTCATCGGATCCTCCCAGGAATGTAGATTTGGGACTAAGAGACAGTAGGCAATTATTGTTGGTTGTTTCAACTGAGGAGATAAAACTCAGTGCCTGAGGAGTGGCCATCATCCCTCCAGCATGAGGAGCAACAGGAAGCCGAAGTCAAAATGAAGAGATAAAATGGTGCCGGCGTGAACAGAGAGCAAAGGAAAGAGGCTGCAAACCCTGGCTGCTGATTTCTGCTGGGTTTCTACCTGGTTTAGGATTCCTGTGAGGCTCACCGGCGCTCCCCCCCTCCCCCAGTTCCATGAATGACTCTGTGGCCTTAAAGTGCATTTCATGAATTAAGCCAATTCAAGTGAGCGCCTAAAACTTGCAAGCAAAGGGGCCCTGACAAAGGTAATACAGAGAACGGCATCATTTCCTGACAATACAACTCTTCCTAAACTTACAGGAGAATGCTATGTCACAAAGCCTTAGTTTTACAAGGCCAGTGAAGAATCTAGGTGTCTCACTATCTGAAGCAGTCCTCCAATTTGTTGGAAGAAGCAACTCTTTTGAGAATCTCATTTAAATACATCTAAGACTAATACGGTAGCATCTCCACCCCGCCCCCTCCAAAACAAAAACAAAAACAAAAACAAAAAGCCAACCCAGCTGATTGACTGGCTATGATGCTCACTCTAAAGGAAGAGAAAAACACAGTTGGCTAAGGAAGTTTTGGTCTTTTTCTTTTCTTCTCTTTTCTTTTCTTCCTCTGTGTGTGTGTGTGTGTGTGTGTGTGTGTGTGTGTGTGTGTGTGTGTGTGTGTTACCATGTATGTGGGCACATGCGTGTGGGTTTGCACACATATAGAGGCTAGAGACTGATGTCAAGAATCATCTTCAATAACTCTTCTTCCTTATTCAATGAGACAGAGTCTCTCAATCAAACCCAGAGCTCATTGATATGGTTAGTCTAGCTAGCCAGCTTGCTCTGAGGATCCCTTGTCTCCACTTTCCTTGGCTAGGATTAGAGGTAGGCTATTATGTCCACTCAGCAGTACACACACACACACACACACACACACACACACACACACACACGCACGCACGCACGCGCACACACACATGGGTTCTGGAGAATCCTAACTCTGGTCCACATTCTTGCCAGACCACTGTTTTAACCACTTTGCCATCTCATCCATCCCCTTAGTATTTGTTTTAAATAGAGCTACCAAAGCCCTATTGAAGACCTACTGATCAAATGCTCCAATCAAATAGCCCAGACAGTTACCACTTCTGAAATGTTTCCTAGAAGATCTTGAGATGTCCCCTTGGTCTGAGTGTAGAGGGACATCTGAGAAAAGGAAGGACTCTAGAGACCAGAGATCAATGTGGGGACAAATAATGCTGACCACGGTTGTTCCTCTATGGTAACACGTAGTGATCACATTCCTCCGCCTCTCATACACATACTTCCCTGTGCATAATGAGGAGCCCCAAACATCCTCAGGGCTTTAAGGTTGAGGACATGAGGTAACACACAATTCATTTAAGCACTTTTTCTAAAATGGGTAGGTTAAAAACGTACGAATTTCTAGACAAACTGTAAACCCTCCCCGACAAAAGTCCTTAATGATGAAGCATTTTGTCCTCAGGTGTTGGCTACATCTCTTGGTGCCATGGTGCACACACAAAGGGAGGTGGGTGGGTAAGTCCCATCAGTTGATTTGAGACGAGACATTGGTTAAGAAGCAGGAAAAGGAAGCAAGGTAATCAACCCTCTCTACTCTGATGTTGCCTCTGATTGATGATAAGACATAGACTCAGCTTTATTATTAAGAAAAGGGACCTCACATTTGCTTTGCTTGTTGAAGTTCAGCTGAGCAACCACTGTGATCCCATTACTGTATTCTCTGACTGTCAAAGGAAAAGATTCACTGGAGAAGTCATACTGTACTGGTGGTAGGGAGATGCAGCTCAGCTCTTCCAGTATCCTGGGGAGTCCCCACACATACCAACAGACCTTGTTCCAAACCCCTCATCCCTAGATCTTCTGTGGAAGTATTCCACCTCATTAAGAACAGGCCATCTAAAAGTCTAATACCTTATGGATCCCTCAGTACTCATCAAGGATGATAGTGATATTCATGGTCCATTCCTGCATGATGTTGACATCTCTGGGCAGTCTACATTTCAGGATAGAGATCAGTCTTCCTCCCAGACACTTGAGCATCTTCCAAAATCAACATGGACACTGTCCAAGGAGACGTCAGAGATGTTGTTTTCCTTCCGCCATGATCTGTCATCTGCTCACTGTACAGGACTTGATGCAGCCTTAATGACTATGCTGAGTTTCCCTTGAACTTGTCACTTTCACTCCTTCCAGTTGGCGGGTCTTAATTTCCCTACAGGGAAATCTTTAGCCTGCCACAGAGTTCACGATATTCTGGATGAGACTCATTAATTAAATACCCTAAGTAGAAAAAGCACTTGTGCCTACTGATTTGGATGACCAGAAGGAAACCAACCAGAGTGGAGCAAAATCTCCACGCATCTTACCAGGAGAACCCTGGCTGCCCCATGATTAAACTGGAAGCAATTAGAAACGATATCATGTGGGAGGCTCATTGGGCAACGCTTACCTGAGTTTTTGATCCAATGTCAGGCAATGAGGTCACTTGTTTTCTTGATCTCAAACTTGCAACTTAAACCAAGAGACAAGAAAGAAGCCAAACACAGTGATGAATGGCAGGTGCCACTCAGCCATGGGCAGGACCATGGGACGCAGCGAGTTGCTCAAAGGGAGCATCCATGGTCCCTCTTGAGTGGCTAAATTGTGCAAATGTGAGCGCGATTTCCCATTTTCCTAAGAGAAATTGGAAGTCTGGTTTTTGATCTGGAATTGATATTTTAAAAGAAGTTTAGTACATATGTTGATATTTTATTTGTACTGAAATGTGATTTAATTTGTATGTTAATAAATAAAGTTGCCTGGGGGTCAGAGCTAATAGCAAGCCAAAGCAGAGCTGGACATTTGTGGCGCACGCCTTTAATCCCAGCACTTGGTAGGCAGAACTAGGTAGATCTCTGTGTGTTCAAGGATACAGCCAGCATTGGAGATACACGCCTTTAATCTCAATACCAACCATAGAAGATCTGGAGGTCTGTACAAAGAGGCAGTGATGAGGCGGTCATGTGGTTGGGTTTACAACCAATGAGAAGGCAGAACAGAAAGTCTATATAAAGACAAACACACAGGAAGTAGGTCTCTCTTGGCTGAAGAGACTAGCTGCAGCAGACAGGTAAGGCTCTTAGCTCTGATCTCTTGGCTTTCTTCTTTGCATTGGTTCTGTGTTTCTCATTTAATAAGACAGTTGGTTACATCTACAAGTACATAGTCAACTTTTCCCAAACACTGAGGCTCCTGAGAGTGATGTTGCTCATTTCTCTCTGATCTATCATCTGCCATCAGTGGCTTCACTCTTGGAATATTTACACCATAAGAACAGGCAAGTGCTTGCATCAGTCTTACTCAATTTTCCTTTGAGATAGTTTTTAAATATTTGTCATTTTTTTTAACATCAGTGAGCCAAATAACGCAAATGGTCTTTGGCCTACAGCCTGTTGGTTATAATTACTATTTTAAACATAAAACAAGAAGTAATGTTAAATAACCACAGAGAAGAATGGTACATTCCCAAATCAGGATTTGCAACAAAGAGTGCCTGTGTTACTAGAGCCACAGGACAGGGGGTGGTTGGAGGGACCCCATCACTAGCTGACAATGAAAGGCAAAGTCCCAAGGGTGCCTTTTGGTCTCCTGCACTCTAGAGAGTTCTCTGTAGTCATAGCACATGTGAGTGGCACATTTCACCACTTCTCTGAAGGATGTAGCCACTTACACACCAACGGTGACCTCCAGACTTTGCAAGAGTCTAGAGAGACATAGGAGCCATCAGAAAAGAAGGGTATGTTGACTCAGTTGAGAAACAGGCACATCCCAATGCCTTCCCAACTGTTTCAGGCAATAAACACCCTTCAGTAACCACGCACACAGCCATGGTGGCGTGGCTGTTTCCCTCTTCCTCTTCATACACAGTCCAACTCAGTCCAGGTTTCGATTCCTACTTCTGTTACAAAGAGCCTCGGGCAACCAGGGCAGACCTATCTGTCAGAATGGGTTTTAATTTTAAGCAAATAAGAGCCCAGGATGAACTGAGCCACCATCTGAAGGCATAGTTCCAAAACTATGGGACAAATAGGCATCACATTATATGTGCCTCATTGTTAAGACACAGGGAGACAGGCCGAGTCTAATAACTTCCATGAGCTTCAAGTGGTGGTGAGCCTGAATGACGAAGTTCCTGACATAGCTGTAAAGTGAGTGGAACAGATCTGTGATTTCTAGCAATGACAAAATGACACATGCTAGAAGCTGGGCAGAGGCTAGCAACCACAAAGAGAGGGATGATAGTCCCATCCAAAGTCACACATGCTTTGAACCCTATCTTTAAACGAAGAGCCCTAGAGTTAAGCAGATCACATAGTGGGACCTGAATAGAATCCAACTGAACCAAAAGAACTTTATATTTGACATGAAGTGGGTGCTGGTTATGGGAGACAAGCAGGGAGAAACTCCCGTGTGGGATAACCAGACATTTTTATCCTAGTTGGGTGTCAAGGCACATGCCTATAATCCCAGCACTTGGGAGGCTAAAGCAGGAGATTGTCTGAAGGCTAGTCTGGGCTGCACAGCAAGACTCTATCTCAAAAAAATAATTCTTCTAGAATATCAAATGCAAATATAGTGATGGAAAACACAAAGGACTAGGGCCTTGGTTTATGTCCATTTCCACTAGAACTTTGACAGTCTTGGGGCCTGACTACCATGCTCTATTTCAATTAGGGCTGAACGCGGTTTGAATCACAGCACCACCACTTACTAGCCGTGTGACTTAGGATAACTTATCTAACAATTATGCTCCAGTTTTCTCACACAATGGGGGCAATAATAGTCTTCAGTCACAGGATGAAGGATTCATTTTGAACCTTTTAAGGCTTCACGTAGCCTAGGCCAGTCTTAAACTCTGTGGAGTTGAGGATGACCTTGAACTTCTGATCTTCCTGCTTCTACCTCACAGGTACTGGGATGACAAGTATATGCTGCCATGCCCAGTTTAATGTGGTGGTGGGAATTGAGCCCAGGGCTTGATCACTCATTCACCTGAGCTACAACCTCAGCCCGAGGATGGAGGACTGTGCATACAGACTGCTTGCTACACTCCCAAGGAAGAGCAAGAATACAGTACATGTTGGTTGCAAGAATAAGACTCTTGCAAATTCATTAAGAGAACAGTACCTCTGACTTACCTTAATCCTGCTATAGCCTGCCAACAGGAGTCCCTCCTCCATTCCCTAGAGACTCAGGCTCTTGGTGGAGACCCAGGGTCTCTCCAGTAGCCCCTTTTCAGCCTTTCCTTTTAGCCAATCTCCAGTCCTTTGTGACTCTGCTGATGTGCAGGACCTCTCTCTCAGCGACCCACAGCTGCCGTGCCAGGCTGAGATTCAAGAAGGGGACCTTCATCCTCCTTCTTGTCTTCCAGTCCAGTCTCTCCAGACTCAACCTCAGTCCTGTTGCAGCTCACGCCCTGACATCCTTCTCCCAGTCTACCGCCATTTGCTTGAGACTAGGCCACTTGGTGACCCAGGGTCCCCAGATATTCCTCACAGCTCTTCTCAGCCTTTTCTTCTAGCCCATCTCCATTCTTTTGTGACTCCCTGATGAGCCACAGAACACCTCTCTATCAGGGGCTCCATACCCACCACTTAGCTGGGAATAGAACAGCTCTCTACCAGGGGTCTACCATGCCTGGCTAGGAACCAAAGTGGGTAACAACAGTGAAAGAATGGAACACTCACCCAACAAAGATGAGACCACATGTCTAGACCAAGGAACACTTCAAATGTTATCATTTAAGATGCCTAGATTCCAGGGAAAAACCACAAACATGAACAATTAAGATAATATGCCTCCTCCAGAAACCAGCAACCCTACTGTATGAGGCCTCAAGAAAGGCAACTTAGCTGAAGTACAGGATAAGGACTTAAGAATAGCAATTATGAGTATTTTAAAGACCTTAAAGAAGATATGAATAGATGTCTTAATAAGGATTGTGAAAACACAAACATCTGAGTGAAATAAAACAATTCAAGACATGAAAGCAGAATTTAACAAAGAAATAACCTCACTAAAGAAAACCCAAACTGAAATAAAACTGGAAATGAAAAGCTCAGAATGTCAAACAAAATCTCAGAGGCAAGCCTCACCAAAAGATGGGAAAGCGGGAATTTCAGGTCTTGAAAACAAGGTAGAAGAAATGAATAGCTCAGTCAAAGGAATTGTAAACATAAAAATTCAAGGCATAAAACATCCAGGAAATCTGGGACACTATGAAAAGACCAAACCTATGAATAGGGATATAGGAAAGAGAAGATACTCGGGTCAAAAGCACAGAAAATATTTTTTTAACAGAATCATAGAAGGAAATTTCCCCAATCTAAAGAGAAAGAGATGCTCATCAAAGTCCAAGAGGCATACAGAACACCAAATAGAGAGACCAGAAATAAAACTCCCTATGACATATAATAATCAAAAATTAAATGTACAGAATAAAGAAAGGATATTAAAAGCTGCAAGGGAGAAAGATGAAATGACATAAAAAGACAGGTCAACCTGACTTTTCAGTGGAGCCTTTGAAAGCCAGAAGGACTTGGATGAATGTTCTACAAACTCTAAAAGACCACAGACGCCAGTCCAGACTACGATACCCAGCAAAACTATCCATCACAATAGAGAAAGACAAACGTTTCACAATAAAAACAAGTTGAGGCAATTTATGCTAAAAAATCCATCTCTGCAATTAGAAGGAAAACTTCAGTCTGAAGAGAAGTTTAATGGTACTCAAGAGGACACAAGAAATAATCCCAGAACAGTCAAATGGGGGCAACACACACATACACAATGACAAAGAAAAAACACAAATTAATAAACGCTGCTCATTAACACCTCTCGATACTGATGGTCTCAATTCTCCAATTTAAAGGCACAGACTAATAGACTGAATTAGAAAACAAGACCCATCTTTTTGCTGCATCAAAGGAACACGCATTACCAACAAGGATAGAAATTACCTTAGGGTTAAAGAACGGAAAAGATATTCCAAGCAAATGGAAACAAGAAGCAAGCATGTGCAGATTTTTTAATATCTGAAAAAAGAGACTTCCAACTAAAGCTAATCAAGAGGTACTAATCAAGGGCACTACATACCCATTAAAGGAGAAATCCACCAAGAGGATGTTACAGTCCTAAACATCTATGTACCCAATACGAGGGCACCTAAGTTCATAAAAGAAACACTGCTACTATTAAACTACATATTAACCCTAACACAGTGAGAGTGGTGACTTCAGTCTATATTCTCCCAATAGACAGGTCATCCAGAAAAAAACTGAGTGAGAAATACTGGAGTTAAAGAATGACATTAATCAAATGGACCTAACAGCCATCTGCAGAACATTCCATCCCAACACTAAAAAACACACTGTTTTTCTCAGGAGTCCATGGAACTTTCTCCCAAATTGACCACATATTAAGACACAAAGAACATCTCAACAGATACAAAAAAATTGAAATAATAACACTCTGTCTCCTGTCTGACCATCAAGGATTAAAAAATGCTGGGTATCAACAACAATAGAAACAGCATAAAGTACACAAACCCATAGACACTGAACAGTTCACTACTGAATGAAAATTCAGACAGAAATAAAGAAGGAAATTTAAACATTTTTAGAATTGAATGAAAGTGAAAACACAACATATCCAAACCTATTGGACACAGTGAACGATGTTCTATGAGGCAAGTTTACAGCACTAAGTGCCTACATTAAAAAACAAAACAAAACATAAAAACCCAAATCTGGAGAAATCTCATATAAATAACAATACACTGGAGAGCTCTAGAAAAACAAGAAGAAATAACACCCAAAAAAGCATAGATGGGAAGAAATAAACTCAGAGCTGAAATCAATAAAAGAAATAAATGAACAAACAAAAAACAATACAAAGGATCAATGAAATGAAGAGTTGGTTCTTTGAATCAACAAGATAGACAAATCTTTAGCCAAATTAACTGAAAGACATGGAGAGAATATCCAAATTGATAAATTAGAAATGAAAAGGGAGACATTACAACAGAAACTGAGGAATTTGAGATAATCATAAGGAAATATTTTAAAAAGCTGTATGCCACCAAACTTGAAAACCTAAGAGAAATGAATGAATTTCTTGATATATATGATGCACCAAAGTTAAATCAAAATGAAATAAAAATTTAAACAAACCTATAACCTCTAGTAAAATAGAAACAGTAATTTAAAAAAAAAATCTCTCAACCCAAGGTTTGTATGTGGGGGGCAGGGGGAAGCTCAGGAACAGTTGGATTTAGTACAGAATTCTGCCAGACTTCCAAATTGTTCCACACAATATAAACTGAAGGAACACTGCTTAATTCTTTGTATGAAGCCACTGTTATCCTGATACTAAAGCCATACAAAGACCCACGGAAAAAAATTACAGCCAGTATTCCTTATGAACACAGATGCACAAATTCACAATAAAATACTAGCAAACTGAATTCAAGAACACATACAAAAGATCATGTACCATGATCAAATTGGCTTCATCCCAGAGATGCAAGGATGGTTTAATATATGTAAATCAATAAATGCAATCCATGACAAAAACAGACTGAAATACAAAGAACATACGATCATCTCATTAGATGCAGAAAATGTTTTTTGACAAAATCCAACATCCTTCATGGTAAAAGTTCTGGAGAGACTAGGAATACAAGGGGCACACCTCAACATAACAAAGGCAAGCCCACAGTCAACATCACTTTAAATACAGAGAAATCCAAATTCTTCTAAAACCAGGAACAAGACGAGGATGTCCATTCTCTCCATACTTATTTAATATAGTACTTGAAGTCTCAGCTAGAACAATAAGACAACTGAGGAATATCAAGGAGATTCACATATGAAAGGAAGAAGTCAAAGTATTCTTATTTACAGATGATATGATTTTATATATAAAAGTTCCTACAGACTCCATCAGGAAACTTCTGCAGCTGATAAACACCTTTAGCCAAGTAGCAGAATTAACACACAACACTAAAACACAAAAATTGTTAGTCTTCCTTTATATAAATGATACATATTCTGAGAAATAAATCAAGGAAATAGTACCTTTCACAACAGCCTAACAATGACAGCAACAACAACAACTTGGAATAACTCTAACTAAGCAAGTGAAAGACTTGTATAGTTAAAAAAAAAAAACTTAAGACATTGAAGAAAGAAATTGGAGAAGACACCAGAAGATGGAATGATTTCCCATGCTTGTGAATTGGTAGTTATTACTGTAGTGAAAATGTCCATTCTACCAAAGGTAATCTACAGATTCAGCACAATTCCCATCAAATTTTTTTTTTTTTTACAAAATTTGAAAAACAATCTTCAATTTCGTATGGAAACACAAAAACTATTCAGGATAGTCAACACTATCCTGAATAATTCCTGAATAAGAAAAGAACTGCTAGAGTTATCCCCGTCCTAGATTTCAAGTTGTATTAAAGAGCTATTATAATAAAAACAGCATAGTATTGAAATAAAACAGACACATTGATCAATAGAATAGAATCAAAGAGCCAGATATAATTCTACACATTTATAGACACCTTTTTTTTTTTTTTAATACAGAAGCCAAAGATACACGCTGGAGGAAAGACAGCATCTTCAACAAATGGTACTGGTCAAACTGTCTTCATGTAGAAGAATAAGAATAGATCCATGTCCATCATCCTTCACAAAACTCAACTCCAGATAAATCAAAGACTTCAATGTAAGACCAGATACCTTGAACCTGACAGAAGAGAAAGTAGGGAGTAGGCTTGGACTCATTGGCACACACAGGGAAGGACTTTCTGAACAGGACACTGTTAACACGGGTGCTAACACCAACAATTAATAAATGAGATCTCGTGAAGCTGAAAACTTCTGTACCACAAAGCACACTGTCATTTGAATAAACCAGCAGCCTAAAGAGCGGAAAAATCTCTTTACCGACTCTGTATCTGACAGAGGGCTATTATCTAGAATACATAAAGAGCCAGTGATGGTGCAAGCCTTTAATCCCAGCACTTGGGAGGCAGAGGTAGGTAGATCTATGTGAATTTGAGGCTGACCTGGTCTATAAAGCAAGTTCCAGGACAGCCAGGGCTACACAGAGAAACTCTGTCTCAACAAAAACAAACAAACAACAAAAGAACCAAAACAACAACAATTAGAATATATAAAGAACTGGAAAAAAACCCTGAACATCAAGAAAACAACCCAATTAAAAATGGGATATAGAGCTACACAGAATTCTCAAAAGATGAAACACAAATGATTGAGAAATACTGAAAAATGTTCAATATCCTTAGTCATCAAGGAAATGCAATGAAAATTACTTTGAGATTTCATCTTACCCCATAAGAATGACTAAGATCAGTATAAAAAATGACAGCACATGCTAGCAGGGATGAAGGGAACACAGATTCGTTGCTGGTGAGCATGCAAACTTGTCCAGCCACTATGGAAAACAGTGTGGTGCTTCCTCAAAAAGGCCGGAAGTAGATCTACCACAAGATCCTGCTTTAAAACTCTTAGGCACATACCCAAAAGAATCAACATCTTACTACAGAGACACTTGCTAATCTACATTCATCGCTGCTCTATTCTTAATAGCCAGCAATTCGAAACAACCTACATGTATATCAATCAACTAGTGAATGGATACTAAAGATGTGGTACATTTACACAATGGAATATTGTTCAGCTATTAAGAAAAATGAAATTATAAATTTTGCAGGTAAGTGGATGGAGCTAGAAACAACCATCCTGAGTGAGGTAACCCAGATCCTAAAGACAAATACTGTATGTTTTCTCTTATATGTGGATTTTGGCATTTAAGCTTCAGATATGTGTATTTCAACCTGAATAATTTCAGACTTAGGGAGCTTGTAAGGGACCAGGGAGGAGGAGGAGATAATCCAAGGAAGGGGAAATAAGAGTATAGTGTTAAGGAGGACTGAATGGGGAGGGAGAGGGGGGTAAAAGAGGGAATATGAGGAGGACAACTAATAATAAAGGCCTTTTGAAAAGCCATATGGAAACCTACAACTGCAGAAGCTTCCTAAAAAATATACATATATGAGAGGAATTTAAATGGAGTCACCATGTAATGAGGGAGACAATGCCCCAACTAGATATCTTACACCACCAAGTAAAACCTTCAGTACCAGGAATGGGTTACATCTTGTTGAGTCACGGCTAATGGGGTTCCATAAACCCTCTCAGACACCATAGGCTATTGCCAAGGCTATTGGTTACTCTCAATCACCTGATGGTAAGACCATATTGCCAAAAACATTGCTTTTTTGTTGTTGTTGTTGTTGTTGTTTTGTTTTTTTCAAGACAGGGTTTCTCTGTTGTAGTTTTGGTGCCTGTCCTGGATCTCGCTCTGTAGACCAGGCTGGCCTCGAACTCACAGAGATCCACCTGGCTCTGCCTCCCAAGTGCTGGGATTAAAGGTGTGCACCACCACCGCCCGGCAAGACATTGCTTATTTAAGTCATCAAACAAGGAGAAATCTAGCTGGTGCCCAACTAGAAGTTTCGCCCTATTGACTAGCATTCACGGTGCTAACAGGTACTTTTCACACTACATACAGAGAAAAGTAATCATCGATATCATCCAGCTATAAACTCTTTGACCTAGACAGAGACCTGTCTGCAAGATATGCTGGCACAATAATGGCACAAACGTTATGGGAGTAACCAGCCAGCCTTTTTTGTTTGTTTTTTAAATCTAAGGCCCACTCCTTGAGGTGGAACCTATACATGGCAAAGCGGCCAAGAACCTGAGACTAGATAGGTCATGGGCCTACGGAGAAAACCTACTCCTATTTTTTCTGCTAAAGGAACACAGCAATAAGCTACCTCCTACAGATATGCTGCTCTATCTATAGATCGGTGTCTCACTCATCCCTCATCAGAGAGGCTTCATGAGGAAGATGGGAACTCACACAGAGACACACAACTGCACAGTGTACAGAGACTGAGAGACTTTGGAGCACTTAGCCCTAAATGGGATGTCTTCATCAAATCCTTCCCCTCAAGGCTCAGCGATCTTTCTTGAAGAGAAGGCAGAAAAATTCTAAGACCCAGAAGTGGTGGATAACTCCAAGGAAAGAGCATCTTCCAGCTACCACAGGACTGCTGCATATATGAGCTCACAGTGATCATGACAGCATGTGTAAGACCTGCACAGGTTCAAACCAGACAGAATCTCAGCACTGGGAAGGGAAAGTGGACACAAAGTCCAACTCTAACTAAGAATCTCTTTGTGACTGGTACCTGCTGAGAAAGGAAAGAAAATCCGTTTTCTCCAATGAAGTGACACTGGGTATATCAACCACACTCTAGGGCAGGCCAACCGTGCCCAGGCATAGTTTGTCAACATAAAACAGACTCCATGTTTTGTTTTCAGTTGTGTGTGAGTGTGTGTGTGTGTGTGTGTGTGTGTGTGTGTGTGTGTGTACTTTCTTTCCCTTTCTTTTCTTTTTGTTTTGTTGATATAAAATGTTATATTTAAATGTTTTAAAGAAAAATTTAAAGTCATAAAAAAGAACAGTCATGTCTAAACATAAAAAAATGAGTAGTACTTTCATATATATTTATAATCACAATTAAAATGTGACTTAGAGAGCTATTATAGTGACAAGTAATTGGAAATTATTGGACATTGATTCTCTGGCTGTGGAATTCACATGACCTCAGGAAGCTAGAACAATAGGAAAAACACTTCTCAACTCACTCTATTAGTATTATCCAGATACCAAGATAAGACACACACATCACAAGAAAAGAAATGTGTCTCTCTTTGGCTAGAGATGCAAAAATCCTCTATAAAGTATCAGCAGACCAAATGCCCCATCATAGAAAAAGGCGTTTACAGCCTGAACAAGTGGCATTTATTGTGGGAACCCAATGCTGCTATGATGGCTCAGAAGTTGCTAATGTGATACATTATACTCATAGCATAAAAGGAAGAATCACAATAGTTCAACTAAACACCAACTCCTTTTATGGTTTCAAGATGAAATAGAGTGGAAAGGAAGCCTGGCACCCCCTGGAAGGCTCTAGAACCCATAAGTCAATGGTAAGAAATAGAGGCTTTCCTCTCAAGAGCAGGATGAGGTAAGATGTCTGTTCTCACCATTCCTGCCCAAGAATGCTGTGCTCAAGACTCTAGTCAGGCATGAAATTAAAGATGTAAAATTTTCAGACTGGAAAGAGATAATTAAAACTATATCTATTCAAAATTCTACAATCTCCAATATAGGAGACCCTGAGGAAACCACTAAATGTGAATAGAATAAATACATGAGTATCGCAAGATCACAGGGTTTGAGACCAAACTGATGCAAAGGCCAGTCAGTTCTGCTCCTATCCATCTCATTTAAAGTAAGTCCAAAGGAAATTAAGAAAGGGATGTTATTAAGGATAAAATACTTGCAAAGAAATTAACCAAGAAAGTGTAAAACTCACACCCTGAAAACTACAAAACACTGTTAAAAAAAAAAAAAAAGATCTAATAAAGAGGGAGGCAGCTCATGGTCACAGACTGGAAAACGTCACATTGCTGAATGGGAGGTAATATTCCCAAGCTAGCCTACATACTTAACACAGATTTTTTTCTCTGCAGGAAGGAACAAGGTGATCTCATAATTCTCATGGATGTTTAAGGAACCAAGAAAAGCTAAGAATAGTCTTGAAAAAGAAGAACAAGTTGGAGAACTCACGCTTCCTGACTTTGTAGTTACAAAGTCTCCATACCTAAGGCACTGGTGTAAAGAGAGACCTACACATTGACAGAATAGAACACAGTCCAAGAATCCACCCTCGCATCTGTGGTCAACCGATTTCTGACAGAGGTACCAAAACAATTCTGTGTGTGTGTTGGGGGTGGGGGGCAGTCTTTCCAACAAATGCTACTGGGACACCTGAACTTCCACTCGCGGATGTTCACATCTCATGCCGAATGAAAGTATTAACTCAGAATGGGCCAGCAACCTGCAGGCAGGAGCAAACTACAAATCACTAGAAGAAAACAGGCGCAATTCTTCATGACTTGAATTAGACAATGGCTTCTTATCCAACATTAAAAGCATACACAACAAAAGGAAAAGGGGTGGGGGGGCTGCAAAGATGGCTTTCCGTTAAGACTGCTCTTCCAGAGGACCCAGGTTTGATTCCTAGCACCCACTAATTACTCCACTTCTGAGGGTATCTAGCTCCCCCTTATGGACTCCACAGGCACTGCAAGCAGGTGGTGCGCAGACATAAGAAGCTCGTACACATAAAATAAAAATAATAAAGGAAAAATGTTTTTAAAGATAAAATAAATGAATTAGCCTTTAGCACAGTTTAAAACTTTTGTGTTTCTAGGGACACCATGAAGTGAGAGAAAAGACAATTCACCTATAGGCTCTGTTTGATGAGCCTTGCCTCTAAAACACATGTAACACTTAAAACAGTTTCTAGTAAAAGAACAGACAACTCAACTGAAAACAGGCAAGGGATGTGAATGGATGCTTCTTTCAGAAAGTATCCATGGGGCTAGGTGTGGTGATCCACACATCTAACCCCAGGGCATGGGAGACGAGGCAGACGAATTGTGAGCTCATGGCTAGCCTGGACTACACAGCAAAGCCCCGTCTCATTATACGCACACACAAAGACTATACTGTCCCAGGAAAGGCGCAAAGCTACACAGAGAAACCCTGTCTCGAAAAACCAAAAAAAAAAAAAAAAAAAAAAAAAAAAAAGACTATACTGAAGGTCACTGAAGGAGCAAAATGTTACTCCACATTACCTGTCGTTACGGAATGCCAATCAAATCTAAAGTAATATTCCCTTTCAATCATGTGGGAGCGAAGAAGACGAACATTGGAAGTGTTGGTGATGCTGTGGGGAATGAAATGCTGCCAGGCTGGTGCCCTCCTGGGACTGTTGTCCAGCTCTGGGCATGGGCCTTGGCACTTCTTGTGTGAAAGAGCACGTTTCAGTGTGCCTCTGTCACTGCTGTTAGCAACTTTTCCCCTGCAGGCGACCCAGTGCCACGGGAAAGTGCTCTCCTTGTCATGTTCTGTCCTTTCTAATTACAAATGGGAAGGGACTGCAAGCCATGGAGGCAGCAACCCCCGCCCTGAAGGAAGGCCGAGGCGCCAGTGCGGGTGTAAGCACCGCAGAGGTCCCAGGCTCAGGTACAGAAGCAGCAGGCGCACAGGAGGAAGTCTTTCTCTCTCACGGCACTCGGTGCTAAGCGGGGCATTATTTCCAGACTGCACAGGAAGAGTGACTCTCAGAAAGGCTCATTTTCTTGCCTCTCCTTCCCATTTGAAAGCAGAAGCAAGTTCGAAGACAGACCCAGTGATGCGGAGTAAAAGACCAGTGAGGCCCACAGCTGTGGAGGCACAAGGAAGGAACTGGAGGCAAGATGGAGCTGTGGAGAAAGGCAAGTTCTTGCTGGGCCTGGGTGTGCATGCCTGCAGTCCCAGCACTTGAAAGACTGAGCAGGATAATTGCTGTGAGTTTGAGGCTAGCCTGGACCACATAGTAAGTTCCAAGAGCCTGGACGACAGAATAAGGTTCTGTCTCAAAGACTAAGAAAGGAAGGAAAGAGGGGAGAAAGGGAAGGAAGGAAGGAAGAAAGGAAGGAAGGGAGGGAGGGAAGAAGGGAAGAAGAAAGGGAGGAAGGGAGGAAGAAAGGAAGGAAGGAAGGGAGAAAGGAAGGAAGGAAAGGAGGATGGAAAGGAGGATGGAAGGGAGGGAGGAAGGGAGGAAGGAAAGAAGGAAGGAAAGGAGGATGGAAAGGAGGATGGAAGGGAAGGGGGAAGGGAGGGAGGAAGGGAGGAAGGAAAGAAGGGAAGTCCTAACTGGGCCTGGTGGCACAAGACTGTAATCCCAGCTACTCAGGAGGCTAAGGCAGGAAAACCTCAAGGTGAAGGTCAGCCTAGGCTACAGAGTTAGTTCAAGTGCAGCCTGAGCAACTCAGCAAGACTGTGCCTCAAAATAAAGAGAAAAGGAAGGATTGGGAATACGGCTCAGTGAAAAGAGGGAGGAAAAGAGAGGAGGTGGGGAGAGGGAAAGAAAGGGATGATGGTGAGGAGGGTCCTCAGGAGCAGAAGGAGGAGAAGTCAGAAAAGGATGGACTCTTGGCTATTAGATACGAAGATACCTGGAAGGTTTGGGAACGAGTTCCCTGAAGACTGTGAGACAATGACTGGGAGGCTGGAAGCTGGGGGTAGCGGCGTTGGACCCAAGGTCAAAGGGTTCTGGGCTGTCCAGAAAAGGCATCTCAGTTTTATTTACAAACGTGAAGGATGGTGGAGAGATGGCTTTTGGCCTCGGGGAGCTGAGTTCTGTCTTGATTATGCTTAGAACGACCAGAAGAAGTACTCCTCTACCAGAGTAGAAATGAGCACTGGAAAGAAAAACAGGGAACCCGGCGGCGGTGGCGCACGCCTTTAATCCCAGCGCTGGGGAGGCAGAGGCAGGCGGATCTCTGTGAGTTCGAGATCAGCCTGGGCTACAGAGCGAGATCCAGGACAGGCACCAAAACTACACAGAGAAACCCTGTCCCGGAAAAAAATAAAAGAAAGAAAGAAAGAAAACCAGGGATGGAGAGGATGAAGGAGGACAACAGAGAGGGAACCAGATGGTAAATGTGCCAACTTTTCACACACACGAAAAAATACAGAGCTAGTTAAAAATACAAGTACAAAAACATGCTGCGTGGTTACTTAAATAAAAAACTACCAGTGGTTACAACCAGAGCGATGGTTTAAAAGTCAACAAGCATTTGCTCACGTGACACAGAACTTCAGTTGCATGTTTAGATGTTTGAAATGGCCATTAGCACATAGAGCCTGAAGAGGAGAACCAAGCTAACCCCGATGAAGATGAGCAAAGTCATGCAAGTGATGGAGTCACTGACAAAAATAATTTGATGACTTGATATGCCCTGAAACACAGGGAACTGCTGTCTGTGGTGTGATTATGGGAATTAAAGGCTGGTGGGGGAGGGGAGGTTCCATGTTCCTTCCAGCTCCAGAAATCTGTAACACAAGTGGAAAACTGGCTCGGATATATACGGGCTCCAGGACACAAAGAAATGTTCAAAGAAGAAAACAGAGAATTGTACAACACGCACATTCTCAGATCATCATGTGATAATTTTAGCAATAAATCAAAGCATAATTATAGCGCCAACCTCACAGAACCTTTAAAAAGCAAATCTTTTTGAATAACATTTGAAATGAGTTAAACAGCTACATAGAGAATGGGCGAGGATGTTTATCTTAGCCAAGGAAAGGATGTGAATTAGGAAAAATACCCTGTCAGTCAAATAAGTATTTTTTTCTACACCAAAAAATCAAGTCAGTAAGAAGGTAGTTGAATAAGATAAACATTCATACATTCATCCAATTAACTTACTCTCTCTCTCTCTCCCTCTCTCATGCATGCTTGCTTCTGTGTGTGTGTGTGTGTGTGTGTGTGTGTGTGTGTGTGTGTGTGTGAGAGAGAGAGAGAGAGAGAGAGAGAGAGAGAGAGAGAGAGAAGCTTCCTGTCATCCCATCACAAAGGAAGGGAGCCCTTAGCCTTGAAAAATGACCTCAACATAGCATAGAGTATTCCATGAACTCCTCAGAACAGTTTGAAAACCAGTTCTTCAATGGTCAGTTGGCTGGCTCAATGCTACTGTGTTATTAATCTAATGGAAGTCCCAAGACACAGAAAACCTGGGTACCAATGTGCTAAGAGTTAACAGGAAAGGTCAGGAAGTGACTTTGGGATCTGCTGGGGACAGTGGACAGACATTGTCAACCATCATGGTAACCAGGAATGTTTAGTTGGTGAGGACTGTGAAGCTTGATGCTGGGAGGTGTCAGTCTTGGTCTACATGGAAAGTTTCACTCCAACCTTGCCTCGTACTAGCAGACACTGGTTAATCACAAACCTTCCTGGAGTCTGCTAGCCAGACCATCTCTATGACTTATTATTTTAGGGCATCTAAAAACCATCACAACTGAGGAAAGGGAATGCAGTATCTAACTGGGGGGTCAACTCTTCCTACAAAAAAAGCCCTCAAAAGGAAGAAAAGGCAGAGGGGACCGTTCTAAGTGTCAGCTTGCCACCTCACCTCCAGCTGAGCACCTTCCAACCCAGTGCAGAAGCTCCCCGAGCCTCGGGACCCCCTGGTTTTCATAGGAGCGTGTAGCCAGCACTACAGGGGTTCTGTAAGAGTTGAACATATACAGAGATAGATGATGTGTTAAGTCCTCGGAGGACAGGTAAGTGACTCCACATTCGTGGAAACATACATAAGTCTCAAGAAGGCACACGGGACATCACGTTAAAGGGGAAAAAGGCAGAATGGTGTATGCCGAGGGATGACAAAGTGTGATCCTCAGAAGAGCTGAGAAAGTCCATCTCCCCATCTCAGGAGGAAGCGTGTGCGCAAACAGGTAATATGTCACCCTCCAAGGTGACCGAGAATCCTGCCTGCGTGAACTAGACTCAGGTAACCTGCAGCATCAAGAGGTTGCAAAAGTAGGAAAGGCTTCCTGTCATCCCATCCCAAGGACAGGAAGCCCAGAATTCTCTCTCCTGTGACTCAAGTTCATCTGGGGACTGCAAGTCCTCATAGCTCCCTGGCCAGCATGATGGTATTTGAAAGTTTGACTAGGAATGCCTGTGGTGGGACCGCTTTCTCCAGGGTCCAGTTGCCCCCCCCCCCATGCCCTGCATCCCAAGTTATACTCATTGTCACTTGTGGTGGTCTGATCTCTGGCTCACTAACTATGAGTGTCCATCCTCCATCCTCCAAGGAGAGGTGATCAATAAAAGAGAAGCAGATGTGATCAGACATCAGGACCAAGAACCCCAAGAGCTTAATTAGGCTTCTAAAGATGGCCCTCTGGATGGGTGGGGGAGGATGCAATGGGGGTGCTGAAGAGACAGCACAGGAAAGCTGCCTAGTGATTCAGAAGGAAACGGGGCTGGGGGGAGGGGCGGGAACGGGAAAACAGTGGTGGAGTGGGGAGGGGAGACCAGAGTGCCAGGGGAAAGGAGGAGGTATCCTTCTTGTCATTGGCTGGACTGGGTGCTTCCGCATCTGAACCAAGCAGTGTCCATCCCACAGGCTGAAGAAGTCATGTACCAACCACCATCTCCCTTCTTTCTCTCTGTGCTTTGAAGGGGACAAGATTGATGCTGGTCACCTCACAGGGCTGTCCTGTATTTTGGAGACTCCAGGTAATGCGTTAAATGAGAGTAAGAACCAGGAGGGGTCATGTCAACTTTGATAACAGATCAAAAAGAGATAGGAAGTGGGGACCAGAAAGGACAAAATGGCAGAAGGCTCATGTCCGGGAAGACCTTAGGGATGAGAAGTCCCAGAGCCACAAGAGAAGAAAGAGGGACATTTTCTTTGTGTTATAACAGGACAGTTTTAAGTTTCCTTAAAGAGACAAGGAAACATTGAATTTAGTTTTTCATTACTTTGGCTATTAGAGCAGTCTTCTTGAAAAGAGCTGCTTTACCCGGGACCTCAAGAATTATCTGGGTTACAGCCACATCAAACCCACCTCTTCACAGAGAAGGATGTGGAAAGGAAGAGATAACAGACTAGAATTTAGAATTTAAAAAGAAAACCCCCCGAATTTCTATGAATAAAAGGAAGGCATCAGAGTCGCAATAGGCTCAGGCGAACACGGGAAAGGACTGGGATGCCGGGTAGTGAGAGCAAGAACTTGGCCCTGGACAGGACTCCGATGCCTCGACCCTGAACACTTCCAGGTAGAAAATGAGTGACGGATGAGATCCCAGACTTCGCCGAATGGCCGGTCTGAGCTTCCCTGGGAGATCTCAGGCGGTGTGTTTCAGAGGAATGAGCCGCTTGCCCTCCCTTGAGTGGGCACAGACTCTCACTGGCCGCTCCCAGCTCCTGCTCCCCACACCCACACACTGCTCTTCAGCTAGAACTCTAAGGTGCACCTGCCATTGTTCCCACAGAAAAGCATCTTAAGGCACAGCAGAAACTCCTGCTGTGCCTGGAGATGGAGTCTGAACCTGGCCTCACAGGCTCTGGGTGGGAAAAGATGTTCTAAGCACAGGCATGAGGGAAAAAAGCCCAAAATCGTTCCTCTTTCTAAAGGACAAACAGTGGACCTCTGAGAAAAAAAAAGACAGAATGATATGGACTTAGAAGGGGACCATCCAGCACAAAGCACTTGAGTATGTATGGCTGTTGTTGCTGGTCATGCGGGTCCTTTCTGCCTTGCCATTTGCAGAACAGCTGAACTTACAGGCTCCTGGCTAATTTTGGGAGGTCTTTCTTGGCTAATGAGGAGTATGGCCTGTGGCTCCTGCGTGAGGGTCCTTTTCCCCTGGCAGAATGTGTACATGACATCTCAAGGTGGCTCACCTGTCACCTGTGCCACCGGCAAGCCCTCCTAGAGCCCAGGGGCCCTGGCAGCTGAGAGTCTGGCACACACGTGTGTCACTGCTGCCATGAGCTCCTGCGGCGGCTTCTGGGCCACTTCCTTTCCTCCTCCAGCCTTTCAGAGCCCGCCCCCCAGGCCTCTTTTCCCAGGACTTGTACAGTTACTTTCTCCAACCCGCTCATGACTCAACCAGACTCATTAGTGAGCAGTCCTGGGAGTGTACTACACATATTCTCTCAGTTCCCACCTCATTCTGCAGGGGAATAAAGGTATCACTTGACGGCAGCCCGCCACACCATTCTCAGAATTCTCAGGGGCTCAGCTGCCTCCTGGTAAGTTCTAACTTTTTTTTTGGTTTTTTCGAGACAGGGTTTCTCTGTGTAGCTTTGCACCTTTCCTGGAACTCGCTTTGGAGACCAGGCTGGCCTCGAACTCACAGAGATCCGCCTGCCTCTGCCTCCCAAGTGCTGAGATTAAAGGCGTGCGCCACCACCGCTCGGCAAGTTCTAACGTCTTATCCCGGCTTCCATCTCCTCAGTCACCAGGCCTCCCGAGCCTCTAGGCCAAGCACAGCCAGCTTACGGACTTCTGGATGCAAGCCGCCATGCTCCAGAACGCATTGGTTACCCTTTTAGTCCCTGAACTCCATTCATAGGAACACAAACCGGCTAGACCCAAGGTCTCTTTCTCTCTGGTTCTTCCCTTTACCCTGGTTCTTTGAGCTCCATTTTACACTTCTGCCTCTTTCCAATTTGGAATTCTGAGTGTCTCCCTGTAAGTTTGAAATCGTGGGGTTTCCCTGGAGCAGTGGCTTGTGCATAGTCAACACTCAGTAAACGTTCCAAGCTTTCTATCTCTGTGTAAGCCCTCCTCCCTCCACAAACACACAGAATTCACAAACGCAGCCCTGTTTCCTAAGCCAGACCGGCTGTCTACAGAAGCGCTTCCTCAATTTAAGAACTGTTCAAATCCCTGGAGACTGGTTAACAAACAGCGGCTGGTTCTGGTCTGGGCAGAGGTCTGGGGCAATTTTATAAGTTCTCAGGTGTAGCTGGGATCCATTCACACCTGTTGATCAGCCCCAGAGGGTTCACTTGGTGCAACACCGGGCGCTCAGGTGGAGAACCCCAAGGCTGAGATGCTCGGTCCTGCGAGGGCCCAGGAAGCAGAGTTATCGAGTGACCAGCCGGCTCACTTACCTATGGTGGACACCACAGTACCCACGAAGTAGAAGGCGCCGGTGAAGTCCCAGCGAGGGCGCACGCTGTCCATGCGGATGCCCGCCCTGGTGGCTTCCTCGTAGTGACGGAGGAAGCCTCGCAGCTCTTCGCGGCTCAGGTTGTGGCCGCGGCTGAAGTTGGCCAGGCGTTCTTCCCAGCGCTGCTTGGCCTGCAGCTCGTGCGCCAGCTCCAGCGCCGAGAATACAGCGGCGCCGCCCAGCAGGTAGAGCACGATGAGCCCCGCGAGCAGCAGGAAGCGCGCGTTGTCCTCATTCATGTGGCCCGGGCCACAGCCGCAACCGCGGCCAGCCATGGCACTGCAAGACAACCCGGCGAGGGCCACCGCCCGCGGACCCGTGCCCACGCCCTGGGAGGATCCGGCTCTACGGGCCCTTAGCCCGCTCCTCGTGCCGGCTCGCCCATGCCCGCTGCGCGCTCCCCCAGGCGGCGTGGATCCCCAGGCTGCAGCCCTGGCTGTTCCTCTGGCGCTAGCTCCCCACGTCCGCCTGGACTCGTGGTTTCGAATCCGCTTTGTCCCCGCCGCCTCCCCGGTCCGCCCTGGAGTTCTCCTTAAGGCTGAAGATCAGAGCGTCGGGGCGCAGAGTCTGCTTCGACTCGGTACGAGGGTGCGGGCGCCTGGGACTCACCCGGCCTCCTGATCCTGCTCAGATTGGGGAGGGGGCGTGGCGCGCCTTCAAGGCAAACTCCAGAGAACTTGAACTCATCCCGTAGAAAAAGGCCGTGGGTTCAGACAGAACCGGCAGGTAAACTGAGCATCAAGGTCCGGCTTCCTTGGACCAGCGCTTTCCAAGCTGTGTCTGCTGTCTTCCGTGCCTCTTCAGATGGAACTGCGGTGCGTATTAGTGACAGTGTTCCTCCGAGCCTTTATCCTCCTGAATCACCCGGGCTTAGAGGCTGGAACCGGTTTGGGGCAGGCACGGACGCAGGGACAGTGCGAAGAGACAGATCTGCCGCCGGCTCGGATGTCCGCCGCCGGGCACACAGGCTCCGCGGCAGCACGAGGGCGGCCCGCTGTGGGGAGGAGAGCAGAGTGGGAGGTTGGAACTGTGAAGGAAGTTAGGAGCATCCTCCCAGGCAGCCTTCCTCGACTTCCCCCTAACCAGAGCGCTCTTGGCCTCGAGGCCCTTCACAGAGCGTTCTCTGTCGCCACGTGCCGGCCCTGCCAGCCCATTTCTCCGAGAACCGGCCAAGGACAGCGACCAAGAGAGTTCCATCTCTTCTACCTGGGCTTGACTGCCTCAGCTCCTTAGTTCTTGCGCAGCCAAGGGCACTGCGCCCAGTGCTCCTGGCTACAGCATGCAAGCCAGCAGCAAGGCTCTCCAGCGAACCGCTGGTGAACCCACCCAGAGACCCCCAATTTGCAACAGGCGCAGGAGCCGCCGCCGCGCTCGGGTCTCATTCACCCTTCTCCCCGCAAAACGCACCTGTTCTGTGGAATAGATTCAGCGTGGTCCCTGGCTCCCCTTCTCAAGAGGCTCTGCCCTGCCCAGTGGGGCTGGGAGCAGAGGTCCGTGTTCAGTGCTGCTTTCTCTGCGGGGCATGCTCAAACATTGCAACAGGTGGAGCCCTGCAGCTGCCACCCTCGGCGACTCCACCCCGGTGCCCGCCTCTCGGCCCCAGGGCCAGTCTCCTGCGCTGGTCTCTGCTGGCGCTCGCCAGAAGCTCCGAAGGCCAACAACCTCAGAGCAGCGACGGGTGTGCAGATCCCTGGAGTGGTTGCTTAAGAGCAAGGTCGAGAGCCTCGATGGTCTGCGTGGGTCCCTCTGGGGCCAGAAGAGGGCGCTGAGTGCCCTTTAGACATACCTGGTCCCCAGCTGGTCCCCAGCAGGCTATCCATTAGTACACTGACTACTGCACAGGGGAGCGAATATATCTGCATGAAGGAATGGATTCTTAGCTACCAGCGATCTAAATAGAATTTCTCCGCCTATGGAAGGAGTGGTCCCAGGAGACCCACCCACGATACTCGCCAGAAACAGAACTAGAAAGACTTGCAGTTCTGTTGAGTAGATGCAAATTATTTTGATGAAAGTAACTCTGGCGATTCATCTTGCATTATGTCTCCTGGAGAGGAAGAACTTTAGAGGCGACTGAGTATGCACCCGGGGTGAGTATCCCAATTATCTTTGCTAGTTTAAGAAACATTTCAAGTACATCAAAATTGAATGAATTTCACAATACCACACACCAACACCTAGATTTATAAGTGACAGTTTACTAGACTTGATAATATCTATCTGTTCCTTTCTATTCATCAACCCATTCAGTTAGGATGTGTTCTGAAAGGTTGTAGACATCCACACACTTTCACCCCATCTGCACCCAGTGCTGGTCATTATTAAGAGTTCCGTATTCAGATTTTTTGCTTTTGTGGTAAAATTTGCATACAATGACATGTAAATGTACCATGAGATGAGTTCTGACAAATATGTACATCTTTGGGGGTCAAACAATGGTCTACCTCCCTCATCATCTAAGTGCCAACTGATCCAAGCTCCCACAAATATCTTTCCAGCAAATCCTCACCCACATTCCTGCAGAGGTAACCATGGGTCTGATTATTTTTGCTGCCATGGATTATTTTTCCTTTATAGAACTCAGTTTTGCCTCTTCAGGTCTCTGGACTCATGAGAACCATAATCATGTGTCTTGTGTAAAGTGTGTTTCTGAAGCATATCCATGTTATATGTCCTAGTCATCATTTTAATGATTCTTCATTGTTTGGATATGCCATAATTTTATTCATGCTTTGTGACAGAAACAAGGAATGTGAGAAAATTCCATTATCACAAATAAAACTGTTAGGAAACACGAATTCAATTTAAATAATAAAACTGTTAGCGACATTCCTGTCAATGGTTTGTGGATATGTTTCTTATCTTTTGGGCAAACACCTAGCAGAGAAGTGCTGAATCATAGGTAAGGATGCATTTAGTTCTGTTAGAATCTGCCTGACATCATTTCAAAGTAGCTCTACTAACTGAAAATGCAGTGTCCATATCCTTATAGACACTTGGCAGTACTGGCCATTTTAGTTTTAAGCCCACTGTATAACCGGCACATAAGCTTCTCTCATTGGGGTTTTGTATTTTCTGGATATCTAGTATATTGGACATTTGTATCCCTTTGAAAATGGTAGGAATAATTTGCCCACTTAAAAAATTGGTCTTGGGGCTGGGAAGATGCTTCAGTCAGTAAAGTGTTCATCACACAGGCATGATGACTGGAGTTCAGATCAACACATACATAAAGAGATGAGCACAGTGGCATATGTCTGAAATCCCAGCACTCCTGGGCAGGTGGGGACAGGTGGAGCTGACTAGCCACTCCAGTGAGCTCCAGGTTCAGTGAGAGCCCCTGTCACAAAAAAAAAAAAAACATGATAGAGAGCAACTCAGATACCCAACGTTGACCTCTGGTTTCCACACGCACACATGTGCATTCACATACAACACACACACATGCACACACACAAAAATCGATCCCTATTATTGAGGTTTAGTGTTTTATATATCTAGAATACCAGCCCTTTCTTAGATGTGTATTTTGCAATATTATTTTTTCATCTCTGGCATACCCTTTGGTTTTAAAGATGTTTTCTAACAAAGTTTTTAGTTTTGGTAAAGTCCAGTTCTCCAATCTGTAATGTTTGATACCCTTTGCCCATTAAGAAATTATTGCTGCTTTCAAGGTTGTGTGTTTTGTCTCTCTTCTAGCTTGCATAGTTGGTCTGTGTGGTGTAGATCTAGTTTATTCCTTACTGTGCAAATCAGACTTAAGGTTCGTTTTGTTCAAAAGGCTATCCACCTTTTTCTAGTGCCGCTTATTGAGAAGGAAAACAGGGATGCATTTACTTCAGGAGTCTTTTCTTTTGTCCATTATCTATTTATCTAGCTGTTACGCCAATAAAAATCATTTAATTGATTTACAGGTCTTGAAGTCAAGAAATGCAAGGTTTCCAACTTAGCTCTTTTTCAATATTTCTTAGCATGTAATAAGTTGTTTCCATTTTAAAAATCCAAGAACTGTGGTTTTAAAGAGACATTTTAACATAGACACAGAAAAGTCTATGTTGTCTTGATTAGGACTGTGTGATCTTGTTTTGGGAAGAAGCAGTACTTTGACCATTCATGAATGAGGTCTATCTCTGCACACACACACATACACACATACACACACACACACACACACACACACACACACACACACCCCTAGTTGCTATAGTACAGAGATCTTGTATATCTTTTTATGAATATATCCTAAAGAATTATTTTTGTTCTGATTGTACTGAACATAGAAATCCAAATGTTTTATCTTTTCTTGTTTGCTGTTGGATCCTAGAAACTTGCTGCATTCATTCATTAGTTCCAACGGTCCCTTAGGAGCTTCTGTGTAAATAAATAACTGTCATCTGAAGCAGAGGTTTGCTTTCTTCACTTTAAAAAAAATCTTGTCTTATTGCAATATCTAAGAAATAATAAGACACAGAAGAGCTGGAAGCAGGTTATTTTTCTTGCTAAGATTTAAGAGGGAATCCTTCAGTTTGTTACTGCAGATACTGTGAGCTATGGGGTTGCCATAGATCCCCTCCATCACCCCCTTCCCCAAGACAGGGTTTCTCTGTGTAGTCCTGGCTGTCTTGGAAAACCAGGCTGGTTTCGAAACTCAGAGATCCTCCTGCCTCTGCCTCCTGAGTACTGGGATTAAAGGTGTGTGCCACCACTGCCTGGCCATAGTTGCTCTTTTTGAGGGTGAAAACATTTCCTTTTGCCTTTATCTCTAGTTTTTGATGTTGTTGTTTTAAATAAAGCAGAGATGATTGAATTTTATCAGTGCTTTCTGTGACTACTTATATTTTTTCTTTATTCTGTTAATGTTGTATTTCATCAATTTATTTTTAGTTAAGGATAAACTTTAAAAAAAGGACAAACATTTAAAACTTTGGCATTTTTGAGATGAATTCTACTTGGGATTGCACTGCATTTTTATTTTTCTGCTTCTCCTTGGGTTTGCCTCCCCGCCCCCCAGCTATGTATGTGTGTGCAAGATCACTGATTTTAGGCCCTTCCTTTTAAAGAGTATTTTAATATTCATAGGTGCATATAATGTGTTCAGGTCAAATCAACTTCCATTCCCTTCCTCCCCTCCAATTTCTCCCCTATCCCTCCACCATTTTCTCTCTCAACGTCATGTGCTTTTACATACATACATACACACACACACACACACACACACACACACACACACACACACACGCAGACAGACAGACAGACAGAGAGAGACAGAGAGGACCATTCAGTGGTGCCTGTATGTGTATGGTATGGGACTGTGTACTAGATTAAGTAGCCTCAGGGACTCCATCCCTAAGAAAACGGACTTTCCTTCCCAATTGTCAGTAGCTCCTCGGACAGGGGTGGAACTTTGTGAAGCCCTCTTCCATCCAGGCTGGGATTTTGGCTGGCTTGGTCTTGTGCATGTGGTCCCGGGCGCTGTGCGTTCATGGGTGCCATGGAGCCACCATGTTTGGCAAAGGCCATTTTCCTGCAGACATCTTTTTCCCTCTGGCTCTTCACATCTTCCTAACCCCTCTTCTGTGATGGACTCTTTTTCACGAACATTTCTTCTATTTTAAAGCTGTGGGTTTTCCTGTTAATTCAATGCTACCTGCACTATAAACATTGGGTGGGGGGTGTTACACTTTCATAATCTTTTGCTAAAATCCTTTTCTTCTTTGGCTTGTGAGCCATATACAAATATTTTGCTTAATTTTCATTTTGTAAAAAAAAAAAGAGTTATTTCTAACTTCTTTCACATGTAGTCAGACTTTTTTAATGGTCTAGTCAGATGGCACGCACACACCAAATGCTCTGGGAAGTTCGAGTCTTCTGCAGCCAGAGGTGTGCAGGGTTCTGACTATGTCAGTCTGGTCAAGGCATTTACAAAGTGCTTTTTGGCTCCTTTGTGTTGTCGTCCTAGTTAATTCTGTGGACTGGTGAAATGGGGCATTTAAAACTGCCAGCTCTCCTGGTGTTGTTTCAAGCCTTTTGAAGCTGTAAGGAAACACACAGCATTTGCTCACTAGAGCCTCTTCACGGAGCGGCGTTTTGTTTGTGTGAAATGTCTGCTGCATGAACCATCTGCTTTGCGGAGGCCTTTGTGTGATACCAATCCACTCACGACAGCCTTCTTCTGCCTGACATTTGCATACTATCGCTTCCAATCCATCTGCTTTCAGCCGGTCTCTCTACCTATTTAGGTCCTCACCTCTACCTTTTTCTTCTTCACTAACCATCAACTCCCAGCTGCCTCTTGTCCCACGATGATCTCAGCAGCTTCTAAGGCTGAGCCTGGAGGCAAGACTTCAATAAACAAAGCCCCTCATGTAGGGGATCCAAAGGTCCTGTGTCCACTGCAGCAGCTGGGGCTCTTAAATCTACCCATTTTCCAGAAGCAAGCAGAGGGCAGCAGTCTGGAAGCCGTGCTGTGGAAGAACACTGGTTTCCAGGGCGTGTGGGTTTCCTTTTCTGTGCGGGTTGTGAAGTTCTTAAGGGCTCCAGAGGCTGCCTGGTCCAGGCTTGCTTACTGCTGACTGACAGATTCCTCACAACTTCGATGGAGTTCTTGGAGTGCTCAGGATTCCAGGCCATCCGTCCTTATAATCCTGCAGGCATTAGCCTTACTTTACAGATGAGAACAGGATACAGGCATTAGGGGACTTGCCTAAGCTCATACAGCTTGGGGAGACAGAGGTAGATAACTCAGAGTCTCCAATGCCTTGAGGCTGTCACCTCCAGGTGTCAATTTTCAAGTCTTACCTGGGTAACTGTCAATTCAGGGTGGGTAACCCAGCAAACTTAGAAAGGAATACAAGGGAATCCTGAAAACACTCAGGTATATAAACAAAAAACAAACTGACTAAGCACCCAGTCTGTGCTATATACAAGGTTTTTTTGTTTTGTTTTGTTTTGTTTTGTTTTTCCACTCCATCTTATCCAAAAGTACTGGCTGTGACCCACTGACTTGATTAAACTAACAGGGATTTCATGATTCACCATGGGTTGTGACCCTCAGTTTGAAAAATTAGTTCTAGAACATCCAGATTATACAGGGCTCATTTATTTATGCAGTTTTTTTTTCAGAAACTTGGACTTTTGAATACATCCTGTAAACCTGTGTACGATCTTCAAGGAGCAGACACAAAAAGGGCCCTCCAGAGCAGTGTTAATACTTCTCCCAGAATACTTCTTGCTTGGAATTGACATCGTGTTTTTCACTTGTCTCTGGCAATCTCTCAGGCTCTTTCCTTCCCTACCTGGGCTACCCTGGGGTCTGGGTTACATGTACCTTCAATTTACAGAATGTTCTTGTGGCTCAAGTTGGTCAATTGGGACACCCAAGCCTCAGGCTAGAGCTGTCTGGGAAGCAGTTTCTTTTCTCTGGAGTGGCTAGCTGAAGGAAGATGGGATTCTGGGGGTAATTTCAGCCTCCAGGTGGAGAGAGCTTTTGTGAGAATGATGGTCAGAGTCTAGAGAGCAGAGCTGAGACCTGGACACAGTCTTTACTGCATTGTGGATCCCCTGGTTCCAGCACCCTCAACATCTTCCTTAATGCTTGCGACTAATTAACCCCATTTCTGTAACTATGGAAGGATCCTGACTGGATGCATCCTTTCATTAAAATATTGAAAAAACGTTACAGAATGGCAGATGATTATAAAGTCTTCTAAATTATAGCAAAGTCAATTATCTGAACAAAATCAGCATTCACTTGGCATGATAATTTCTAAACCCAAGAACAGACAGCCATGCAAGGCATATACCATGACATCATCCGTGTCCTTGGGCACAGAAAGGGACATGTGCTGTCTTGGCCAGGACATATCCAGCCCCAGAGATGATGCACAGCTCTTGTTCACTAGCTAGGTGGGTGACCTCGAACCTTACGTGTTCCCCTCGATCACTGAAGAGAATCTCCCCTGTGCCACAGTGTCGAGATACATATATGGTCACCTATGATCAAACTGACCCACAACAAATGCCACCATTTCTCCTTTACCATTTTATCCTGCGCATTTTTTTTACTTGTAAGTATTGGAAACACAGTTTGGCCCAGATGCCCCCCCACTTACTAAACGGCAAAAGAGCGCTCTGAAAACCTTGCTACAAGGTGAACGGTAGGCACTGCCCCTAGCAACTTGCGCTACGCCAGACTGGTTTCAGTGGAGCGTCTCACGTCTAAAAAGAAGGGCTGCTTTCACGCATTATTTGGGCTCTGTTTTGAGACAGACTGCTTCGAACTCTGTAAAATGGAGGATTTGGATTGTGTTGAGACTTAGAAAGCTCTCACCCCCATTTGCACCACACTGCATTTGCTAGTACCCCCGTACTAATTTCCTGGGCTGCCTCTTGCTCTCCAGCATCTGACATCTGCTCTAATTTTCCCCACCCTGTACTTTGGTCTAGAAAGTCGGTAGAAACAGCCGGCATCAGTCAGAGAATATAACAGGACAAACTGGACAGCACCATTTTCAGGCCTCCGCACTCCACCCGAGCGGAGCCTGCTCGGCAGGAAGCTGGGCTGGCTTAAATTATTCAGCGACTCAGGCCTGCATACTAATGTGGCGTTTAGTGTTTGGGTTTATGTGCTGCTAGCTGGTTCTGTCATGCCAACCATTATTTGTTATTACAGTGGATGAAAGCACACGGTTTTGTATCTATAGTTACATCTCATGTATACAAAGCCTGTCTCTGGCTGGCGCATGGAACACCCGCCACAGTTGCTGCCTGGTCACAGAACAGGGCACGGGAAATACACTGTCTGGGTTCAAATCCCAGCTATGTGATTTTGGCTGAATATCTGCTCAGTTTTTCTGTCTAAGAATGAGAGTCAGAGAACCTCTTTGATAGGGCCATTAGGAAGACTGGATGAGACACAGGCAATAGTTCCCAGAAGTCACAGCCCAGTGGATGGCAATGCCCAGGGACCAGTGGGCACACCTGTGCTCAGTGATGACCACCTGTTCCATGCTGGGTCACTACAGGCATTTCCCAGGAGCAGATGGCTTCTGTGTGAATCTTCTATGAGCAGTGTGTATACGTCATAACTCACTAGTTGACAGAAATATAAAAAAGAAATTAAGTACGGCTTCCTGTGGGGAAAAAAGGGCAGCCTGTAATACTCTCATCTGAGATTATTACTTGAAACAAGCAAGCTACTATAATTTCCAAACACTTTATTATAATTGGATCTGACCTATGCATAACATGCTTTCAGCATACAATCAATAGAACTTCAGGTTCATCCCTGTACTACAGTTAGGCTATATTATTCCTTTCGGTGAGTTCTTACGTAGACTTGTGTAATTTTGCAATTCGATTCAATACATCAACATAACTACCGTCCTATAAATATACATAAAGAGTGCCTATGTAAACCTGCATGTGGAGGTACTCTCAGTCAAAGGCATGTGTTCTCAAGTTCTTCCTTGAATTCTCAAGGAAGGGACTATAGCTGTAATTCTTTGGTAATGCTATAAAGTCAAATGCCTTCCCCAAATCTGAACTCAAAACCATCTAGAGAGACTTTAGGGATTAGAAGCATGACTGTTCTTGTAGGGGACTGGAGTTCAGTTCCCAGCAGCATGCCAGGCCGCTCACAGGTGCCTGTGACTCCACCTCCAAGGGCTTCAATGTCCTCTTCTGACTTCCACACTCACCTGTACATGCGACTTAGACTTACACAGACACGTGAAAATAAAACCTCAATACCTAGATCATTCAGAAATGGCTTCATAGTAAGAGTACTGTTAGCCTAGAGAACCAACTTTTTGTGAAGAAAAAAGACATGACAGTAGCGACTCAAGATTCTTATTCTAAGCACACCCCACCTTTTGCTTAAACCATATTCACTTGAACGTCATTCAACATTCAAATTTCTGTCCAGGGAAACTATCAACATCTACTGCAGACTAGGAAACCAGGCTTGCCCTGTGTGGCATGGTGCTGTGCAGACAGCCCGAGCTTCGAGCGGCAGAACTGAGTCTCAGGTCCCCGGCTTCATACGGGACATCCTGCTGTTGATTAGATTCCTCATCCATAGAACAGGGGCTGACAAGGCTTAACGTGAGGAATCACAGGAGACGAGGGACCCTCAGGAAACACGACCTGCTTTCGTCCTGTGGAAAAACACAGCTTCCCAAACTGTGGGTCCTCGCTCGTTCACAGGTGGGAGACGGCTCTCGTCAGTCCGTGTTGGCAGTTACAGAAAGCGGAAGTTGGCTGTGTCACATTGTGCCAGGTCCTCGCAGGTAGAAAAAAGTAACGGTATGGTGCTTCGGAGAGACCTCAAAGAGTGAGAGGAGGTGGGACAAAGGACAGAAGGGGTCACTATGCTTCACACAGGCAGAAAGGGCTGCTTCAGCTGGGGAAGCTGAGCCAGAACCTGTGAACAATGAAGCGCAGTTTCCTCAGAACCCCAGCAGCGTGGTCTGTGGTGCATCTTTGTAGCATGTTGGGTAAATTAGCTACTTCCATGAAGGGAAAAAAAAAAAGGCCCTTATAGGTAAAGGCGATCCGTTTTGGCAACCCATGTGTTCTCACTTATTCCTAGGGCATTACTTCTCTGTGTGCTAGCAACTGTGTCTAGAAAGCACACAGGGCTGATCCTACCTGGCTGGCCTGGCTCAGACCTGCTCTTTGCAGAGCCCATATTTGTGAGAGGGGCACAGGCTTGCAGACACTTGGAGAGCAAACCTCTTGCATGCAGATGGTCTCTGATGTTACCACTGTGGTTTCTCCCAGGCCACTCTATAGAACCTCTCTTAGGTGGGCCTTCAGGGCCCCACTCGTCTAGAGGAATGTGACCAGGGGACCGATCTATGCTGAGCAGCCAGAGCAAGTCGGGAACTTGAGGATCACCCTAAGGATTAGCTGCAGGCACGGCAGAGCAGCCTCACACCTTTCTCAGCCTGGGCACGCTGTGCCTGTGGGGCCCCAAGCACCACATCTGCCTTCCAGGTGCTGGTGCGGACTCCCTTTGGTAGTGCGTGCTATCATGGCTCCAGTCTTGCAGCCGGAGGACCAATGCACGGGGATCTTGGGTATCTTGGCTTAGGGCCAGTACCACCACCATGCTGGCTTCTACTGCCAGTGTGGTTTCCCTACCTTCCTTCCACAGCGGGTTGGTTCCTGGGATCCAGGAAGGTCGGAAATTGTCAGGTTGGAGAGAACAAATGACCCCTGCTCTTTCCCTGAGCAGGCGAAGGAAGAACATCTCTGGACATGGACAGTGGAAACACCCAGCACCACATCAAGCTCTGATTTGGAAAGCTGGCACCATCACTGAGCCTCGAGCTCACCATTTCAGGCTGTCTAGCCAGTGAAACTCAGGGATCCCATCACCCACACTGGGGTCACGAGTACATCGCCACCATGCCCGGTGTTTTGCATGCTTGATGGGGATTGGCAATTTCATTCCAGGCACATATACATTTTTAAACAGTATGAAGTTTAATAGCTTGATTTCAAGAACATATAAAAGTGAATTAAGAAAATAACACTTCTCTTTCTTAGGGAGGATGTTGACAATGACCATCAGACACATAACTGAGACTGACTTTTGCAAAGAGTTTTGTATGGGTGCAAATTAAGATTTAAAGGGAGGTGAACAACCAGTACAAACAGGAACATTCATCGTCTTACACTCAAACTTCACAGTACTTTGTCTCAGGAAGGCACCCACATGTTCCCGTGCGTATCGGGTGCTTTGACATAAGGAATGTTCCAGATCCACGGCCGATCTGGGGAGAAAGCACATCATATCACATTTACTTGGATAGTATCACAGAACACGCCTACTGGGATCAAAGCATTTGGTGCTCAGATCTCCAAGGTGTGGAGGATATTTTATGAATTAGCCCCTGCAGACAATAGTTTTTGTAAAGGTTCATGTTAGAACCGAGGGTTAGATGAGCATGGGGACAGACCAGGAGAGAGCTAGATGAAGCCATGTGGCATGTACGACAGAGCACTTGGCACATAACAAAGACCTAACAGACAGCAGCCACGCCCCCCCCTTTCCTGTGCACGTGATGTGCAGAGGCCAGGGGCTAACTTTGGGCATCTTCATTATTACTTCTCACCTCATCTTCTGAGACAATATTCTGAGACAAGATCTTACTGAATTTAGCTCACTACTGGGGGAGGCAGACTAGCCAGCAAACCCCAGGGATCCCGCCACTCACACTGGGGTTACAGTCCATGCCACTATGGTCGTTGTTTGTGTGGTTGCTGGGATCTGAACTCAGGTCCTCAAACTTGCACAGCACACACTTCAGCCACTGAACCATCTCTCCAGCCCTCCTTTGCTTCTTTCAGGAAGCTGGAGAGAGGGCAGCAACAGCCGGTACATTTCTGCTCTCAGCTGGTCACATTTAACCAAGAGGCCTTGGGTCACACGCACGGAATGCTTCTGTTATACTGTTATAGTAAAGGTTAATGATCGACAAGATGACATTTCTATAAATGACTGAAGACCAAGGTCACAGAAGCCACACACAGGCCTGGGTCTGCACTCCGGCAACAGTGCCTGAGAAGGCTCCTAGCACAATGAGGATGTTCACTAAATGGAGCTCCTTCCTTTACACACACACACACACACACACACACACACACACACACACACACACGCGCCTGAGGTTGACATCAGAAGTCTTCCAGTTTTCCCTCTCAAGTGAACCCACAGCTAGTCTGATTGGCTATCTTACTGTGGCAATCCCGCCACCTTCTGACCACCGGAATTACAAGTGGGCCGCCATGTCCACCTGATAGCTATGTGGGTTCTGGGGATTCAAACTCCAATCCTCAAACTCGTGTGACCAGTGCTTTAGCCACTAATAACCCAGTCTCACTGATGTTCTCAACTAAAACTGAGAACTTCAACCAACCACTCCGGACACAATGCTATGGCTAGAATCAAACCATTTCAAAAGAACCATGAGATGGGTAGGGTGTCGACGCATCACGGGTTAAAAGGAAGCCCCCATCACCGTCTTGGTGTTACAGACTGAGGGGCTTTTAGGGCCACAGTGCTTACTGTAGACAGAGTCGCACCATCGTAAGGACTGCCAGGCCGTGACCCAGTGCTGCAGACTTGACTTGGGGAACCTTCCCCCTTCTCAGAGGAAGTGATGGCGGCTCAGAGGACAGCCCGTCCGAGCTGAGCAATCTCGAGCAATCACTCTAACAGCCACATACTGAAGGATCTGAAGGAGTTCTGAAGACGCAACAAATTATCCAACATCCTTGTTGTCTCTGGCCTTGAAAGTCTGGAAGCAAACCCTCTTTTGTTAACCCACTAAGCTTGTTGGAGTGTGACAACCCCCGGGGCCTGGCGGCCAATGGCCTTGGACCTGACCTCCCACTCTCTATCTGTGCCCCTGTTCTCTCCCATTGGAAACATCACCTTCTGTGCCCGGATCCGTTACATACACATCTTTTCTACATCTCGCTCTGTGGGGTGACGCTGGCCCTGCTTCATTCCCAAGGCAGAGGCCACCTTGATTCTCTCCATGAGTACTTCACAGTGATGCCTGGCATGATACCGACTTGCTAAGCAGCCAGTAACTTCAAGACCAGCACAGCATTTACTCCTCTCCCTCAGCAGCGGGCAATGGCGACCAGGCAAGGACCTGGGAAGCTCCCTGCTGGCAGATCCCCTGCAGCTTTATAAACTAGCAGAATGCCAGCATCTTTGGGTGGATCATTTCCTATGCTGGGTGACAGGTCTGCCACCACCTGGAGAGACAGAAGACCAGCCACAGGGAGAAGAGGGTAGCCATGACACTACTGTGTCTTTGTACCCGTGACTGCTGGAAGTCCGCATTAATACTCACTGGCTTGGAGGAAACCTGTTTAAAACAATCCTCTTAAATCCTCTAAAACCTCTCAAAAGAGAGTGTGTCCTGTAATCTGCTCACACATGCGTTCGGAATAGTTTTTAAGTGCTGGCTAGATGGCAGGGACTTCGCTAGGTGCCGGAGATAGAAAGGAGGCGAGTCAGATGTGTAAGCCTCATCGAGGGAACTTCCAGTCCCAAGTGGGAGACAGAAAAGCAGGTGGCCAAACGCAGTTGTCACCGTGTCTGGTTGGTTCCCTAGCCTGGCTGGTAAGGGCCTCCCTGGCCAGCCGGTTAGAGCAAGATCTTTCCAGGCCCCAGCCCAGAAAACTCGCTTGGAGGGTCTGTGCTGGGGACCAGCAATGTGCACTTGGATCAAATTCCAAAGCTGACCTCAAGCCAGTTGGAGTTTAGGCTCCAAGGCTGAAGGAAACAGGGTACGCCCCCTCCCCGGAATATAATGAAAACAGCAGAGGGACATGACCAGGTCTTCATGCAGGGATACAGGACTGCTTGCAGTTAGAGGAGAGAGACCAGGAAGATGAGCGAGAAGGCAGGTTGGAGGTGAGGAATGAGGAAGAATGCTAAGGTTTAGCTCTGCCGGAAGGCTGGGGAAGACAGCCAGCTTCACTACCTTTGTGTTTCTACCTCACCTCCCTCTGGCTGTTAGGGCCCTCTCTAACTCCAAGCTTAACTCTGGAAAGGGAGTCTATGTTCATGTCAAAGGGGACTTGGCAGGGGGAGCCAGTATGCCTGCAACCTTGACCAAGCTAACCTAAGTGTCCTGCAGTCCTTATTTAGAAAATGGGGGTTGTGCTACAGTAGTCCTGTTAGGGGATTATGAAAATACAGTGAATTAGTTTGTGCCACAAGCTTGCGTCAGCTCCTGCTATATTAGCGATATTTAAGGAGTGCTGGCTTCTGTTGTAATCACCATGATCTTCGACTCTCAGGGATGAGGATTATCAGCATCCTGTGCGCTGTGTAAGCTCTCAGAGTTTACAACAACCAGACAAATCCAAATAAGCCACGCAGTCCCTCTGTCTGCCAGGTGACTGGCTCTTTTCTTCAACCCTTTGTGGAATGGTCTAGGGTTGAGGGTTGAACTCTTTCCTAGGCCAGCGTTCCCCAGAGGAAGTAGCCTGGGTTGTGTTGGGGTTGGGGGATAGGGGGTGGGAGTGGGTAAAAGATGAGCTAATGAGCCAGGAGTTCCAGTGACATTTTATTTGAGCCAACCCAGAAATCAAGGGGAAATAAAAACAACCCAAGTTGAAATACAAGGAGAATCCCAAACCGTGGTCCTCTGCTTTAGCAGACTTAGTAGAAATGCAGTTGCCTCTAAGGGCAGCAGCAGCATTGTTGGTAACTGGGCCCTCCTCACTGCCTCGTGCTGAGGGACCACTGAGCTGGGAGTGTCTACAGAGCACAGCAGTGTCTGCTGGGAGGAAGGACAACTCGGCTGGCTGCTTATTTCAAGGGACTTGATCAATGGCATGGTTATTTCAACAGCAATTTCCCTAAGATCTCTCACCAGGAACTCTTAGAAGCCGAGCCTTCTGCTTATGCTATCAAACAAATGTTGACTTCAGTAAAGGACCAAAATCCTAGAAAGCTGAGCAGCATGGCACATGCCTTTAATCCCAGAGGCAGGTGGATGTCGGTGAGTTCCAGGCCAGCCTGGTCTACATAGTGACTTAAAAAAACTAAACCAATATTCTAAAAAATGTTTCTAGATACCTCATTAAAACAAAGCAAAACAAAACACCCCTTATTTCTCAAGATTTTCTTTTTGGAAAAATAGGTCTTAAAAATAAATCATATCAATTGAGTAACCACATCCCCCTTTTTCCTCTTTTCTTTTTTGTTTTTTTGTTTTTGTTTTGTTTTTTGAGACAGGGTTTCTCTGTGTAGTTTTGGTGCCTGTCCTGGATCTTGCTCTGTAGACCAGGCTGGCCTCGAACTCACAGAGATCCACCTAGCTCTGTCTCCCAAGTGCTGGAATTAAAGGCGTGCGCCACCACCGACCGGCACCTTTTCGTTTTTAAAAATGTAGTTGGAAAGGACAACTGATCAACTTTCCACCTCCCTCAGAAAAGTTTAGATTTTATAGGGTAACAGTCTTATGGCCAGTCTAGACTGAGCTTATCCTACTATTCGCTGAATGTAAGGAACTATTTTAAGTTCATCACCGAAGGCTATACCACTGAGGAGCAATGGTTCTGAAATGGCCCAGAGGATTACACACACACACACACACACACACACACACACACACACACATATGTATGTATACATATGTATGTATGTATGCGGTGAATCTGAACTTGGTATCTCAGGTGCCAAGTAGGTCGTCAAGACCTCCTCTAATGAGTATTTATACCTGTAGCTTATTAGCCTTGTCCCAGCTACTTAAATTAATATAGACACATATACCATGCCTATGAGAGATTACATATAACTTGGTAGACACCGATTTGATCACCCGAAGTTGACAACAGTTGTAAAAGGACTGGTCAGTATCACATACCTCCTGATGTGAGGCACCAAGATGAACACAGTATTCTCTGGCAGTTCTCTTAGCAAAAGTACTACAGTTTGGACCTCATGAAGAAGAAACAGTGGGCAAACGCAGCATAGGATGCTTCAAGTGGTTTACAAAAATAACTAGCCTGTGCTCTGCAAAGTGGAAATGCCACGAAACACACACAACTGTGGACCTGTCCCTATTAACGGAGACTAAAAGCAGGATAAATGAAGGCAGCATACGATCTGTGCTTTAGGAAGTGTGAATGCATTCTGCACTGGAAAAGCAGAGACTCCATCTGAATGCTGATCCTGATAATGACACTGTGCTTATGGAAGAAGAGGCTTTTATTTTTAGGAACTATACACTGAAATATTTAGGGGAAAATATTATGTCTTCAGATTTCAAACAGACCAGAAAGCTGTGTGAGAAAGGGAACACGATACCGACTTAACTCCGGGGAGCGGCGTGGAGGAACCCTTGTACTCCACATTCCTTGCACTTTTTTGCGCATCCACAGTGATGTCAGAAACTTGAAAGAAAAACACTATGTATGGATAGCCCTGTGGACTTTTTTAAATAGAGAGAGATAGTAGAACACAGGTGTGATGAAGGGAAAGGGGAAAAATGGAGGGCAACCCAGAGGGAGGGGGAGGGAGGTGGGATGATAACACTAAGGGTGTTTGACAAAGCCACAGGGAGACATATTAGTTTATAAGCTGACTTAAAATTATACACATGTGTGTACATGTGTGCATAACACACAGTTTGTCTATAAAACACACAGACAGACAGTTTCAATGGAGTTACCTGACACAGGGTGATGATGTTCCCTGCAGGAGCCATTAGGCTATCTAACAAAAACTCCAGTGCCAGGCAACGGACACCATCCATTGAGTTGCTGGTCAGGGGGGCCAAGAGACCTCTAAATAACAGAGGCAATGGTTGATGAGAGAGGGGGAGTCACGTTTTCTCTAGGGATGAGCTCCTGACAGATTTCTTAATCCTAAGTGGTTATCCTTAAACATCATGTACATCCAGACAACACTAACTAGACTCAGTAGTGAGCGAGTGTGTGTGTGTGTGTGTGTGTGTGTGTGTGTGTGTGTGTGTGTAACTAATAATTACAGAAGAAGTCATGAATTTAGAGGGGTTTGGGGGGCACAGGAAGAGTTGGAAGGGAAGATGGAGGGGTAGAAATGATGTAAATACAGTGTCCTCATATAGGACATTCTAAAACAAAAAGCTAGTTAGAATATAATGCATGTCTTTGAAGCTCTGCATGCTTACCTACTTCTTAAACGCAATATGTGCTTCCTCTTTCCACTATGTTTATCTTTCCCCTTTCCTTTCTTGGTTCCTTCCAGTGCTGAGGATCCAGCCCCAGGGTCTCACACGCACTCTGACACTGAGCCCCATCTCTAGCTTTCAACACTTACTAGGTCAACGTAAGACAGGCAGTTCTCTAACCTTCTCACACTTTGCTCTTTAATGTATGATACAGAGAATATCTGCTTTTTAAAAAGGGAGTGCACAGCACAGACGGTACGGTGGCCTGCTTTGCATTCTCTCCAAACTCGAGGTCATCAGTTGGACACATGGAAGTACCATGTCTTAAGGGGCTGATGATTTTGATTCCAAAGAGACTATGGGTTCCCTTTTACACCACCTGTTAGTCTACACTGCTGGTGGGAATGAATTAGCCCACATACTATGGACTGTACAGAAGTGTCTCAAAAACCTAAAAACAGATCTACCGTATGACCCAGCCACACTACACCTGGGTGATTTTTCCATCACAGAGACACTTGTACACCACGACACTGCAGCACTGTTCACAGTGGCTCAGTCACAGAACCAACCTGATGTCTGAGCACAGAGGGATGGGACAGAGAACATTACATAGATGGACTAGAAAACATTCCAGCCACAAACAAGAATGAGGTGATGTTGACTGCAGGAAAAGGGAATTATATCGAGAGAATCAAGCCAGTCTCAGAAAGACAAACATACTGTCTTTCATTTGGTTCCTAGATTTTTATATATTCATATAAAACCATTCATGTATACATGCCAGGGAGAAATGAAGCTGTCTAGGGACACAAAAGGGTCTAATGGGAGTGGGGAGGAGTGAGAAGGGAAAGGTACAGAATACGTTCAACATAAAATACACATTTGGATGAAGATTTAAAAACCTACAGAGCAGGCTGTGTGGCTCAGTGACAGAGTGAACGCCCCACACATGCTGGCCCTGGGTTCTAACCCTTGCATGGGAAAGAGGGAATAATTTTATCAACACCATTCCTATTTAAAATGGATTTGTCTAAGCACACTTTTCAAAGGTAACCTAAACTTGATGAGGGTGAGGACTCCTATCTGTCTGTCTTACCCATAGAGTTAAAGCACTGTGCTTGCACACAGTAGGCCCTCAATACTATGTAACTGTAGAGAACTGCCAACTACCACCGAAAGCAAGGCATCCCAGGACCTGAGTGCTCATTTTTGTCACTTTCTCTCATCATTTTCTTTGTTCCAAGATAGTATCCGGCTGAGCTTTCACAGGGGGATACTCCTGAGCTAAGCTTTTTTGTGTGGACCTCTGATTTAAAAAAAAAAAAAAAAAGGAATGAGACATTGTGTGTGTTGCCGTGGTTCAAAAATCACTTTTAAACATGAAGTGCTTTTGAAGTGGTCTTAACAACTCATTTTCCTTTGCCTTAGTAACACCTCTATATGGGTCACAGAGCTTTGCAGAACATTGGCTGTATGTGAAAGGTAATATCTGAATTACCGGCATTATTCTACACTCTGCTGAAGGAATGCAGAAGATAAAATAATACCAATAAAACACAATGTTCCAATTTCTTTTATATGTATCTTTCAAATAAAATGTCTAAGAAACAAAAAATTCAACAAAACACTGTGTACAGCATTTTGCTCCCTGGTCAAATAAAAGAGATTTAACTAACTGTCTACAGTCTAGCATAACGCCTACCCACTGGTAAACTCTGGAGTTATTGGGAGTTGTTGCTACTAAAAGGGAAGGGACTTCAGGACATTTTCTGGCTCTGTGATCTCTCCCATTCTTGTTTACCTACTCCTCTGGAGACAAGGACTACTGGATGGGGCTGGAATTTAGCCACAGCTAGGCTCAGTCAGACCCTAGGAGGCAAGACCCAAAGCAACCATCCCAGGTCATTCTTCTGTAGAACCTGACTTAGAATGAACATGAAGAATAGAGAAAGAAAGGAAAGACAGAGATGTAGCACAAAGCCAGAGGTGAAGGGGACTGATAGACTCAAAAGCTGCTGTTCAGTAAGGACAGGGGGTGGGGGTGGGGCCACACTAATTCACAGTCCAGCATGCACGGGACTAAACTAAACCTTGTAACAAGAATAGTTATGATAAACGCAGCCAATGTAGACTGACTGCTAGTTGAACTAGGGACTGTGCTAAGCACGTAACAGACGTCAGCTCAGTCTTCTCAACAGCTCTGTAGGAAGCAGTGGTACTCTCAGACACACAGGCCTGAAAACCAACTGCCCGAGGCCACTTAGTAAGCTGGACAGATGGCACATAAATAAGTTATTCTGAGTCATGGCCTCCTTTTTAAAATTTTATTTGGGTGGAGGCTAAGGCGGTTACATTCTGTGAAATTCTGGTTAAAATCCATGTAACCTTGCTGCTAGAATGAATATGTATGACATACAAACTCTGAAAGCTCAACAGAAGAGTCATCCTCGTAACTCTGTAAACAGCTAGTGAGGCTAGGCAATGTCACCTGCAGGCTGCAGGCTGGCACACTGGCAGCCGGACCCAGGTCTTTGTCCCCAAATATCAACACAATCTTGATGGGGAATTTTGGTTCGTTCACCAAGAAAGTCCCAAAGGGTGATGAGGGCAGAGAATTTGCCAAAAACCCAGTTAGCACTGCTGTGGGAAGACACGCTGACTCCACCGAGAAACTGAAGACTTTAGACTATAGATGGAGTGACGTCATTAAAACCTTCCCATCAGAAAGCATTCTCTGTCCAGATTTAGCACATTTGCACATTCTAAGTTGGCCACTCCCAGAGACATCTATTTCCAGAGAATGTCAGTTACGATTGGCTAGTAAGCACTTGTCATTTGAAGTTAGAAATGTTTCCTGATTGCACATCTCTATGACCCTGAACCCACCTCAAAGACTGACATTCTTGGGGTGATAAAAGCTGCCCAGCAGCCTGTGAAGATGGTCACCTTGGGATGATGCCTGGCCCAGAGGAGGATGTTTTACCCTGTAGACCAGTGGTTCTTACCCTTCCTAATGCTATGACCCTTTCAGTTTCTCAGGTTGTAGTGATCCCCCAACCATAAAATTATTTCATTGCTACTTTATAAGTGTAATTTTGCTACTGTTATGAATCGCAATGTAGATATCTGACATAGAGAATATCCACTATTCAACCCCCAAGGGGGTCATGACCCACAGGTTGAGAACCATTGCTATAGACAATCCTATGGATTTTCTACTGGAAGTATACTTGGTCATGGCCTCTAGGAAAGTTAGAGTCCAGTACAGCAGGTTTCAAAGTATGGCCTGGTGACCTCTCCTGGGGGTGTGTCTGTGAATCAAATTTATTTCATAGTGACATGACGCCATCATGTACCTCACTTTTATGTGAGTGTGTAGAGGTTGTGTATGCGGTGACATCATGACAGACTGAATGACAGCGGCTGAGCGGGTTCAGCAGTTAGCTGTTAAGCTGCACAATAAAGATGCTTTTGAAAACATGAAATGATACCCACTTCCCCCGACCCCAATTTTGTCCTTTAGTTTTGGAACTGGCCACAAAACATAATACAGTGATTTATTATTTTAAAACTAATAAATCAACACATTTAAACATTTTCCAGTTTTGTTTCCATTATAACACACACACACACACACACACACACACACAGCTCACATAAAGCAAAGCTCTTTATGATTCCTGATAACCGAGTGCACATGGGTTCTAGAAGCGAGTGGCTTGAGCACCACATGTCCCCGGAGAGGGAAGACAGACCCCTCTGCAAGTCTGAGCTTCCACTGGTTCCCGGGAGCCAGGCTCACATGGAGACCAGGGGCACCTCCCAGGTTGCTCACTTCAGTATGGCACACTGGCCCGTGGTTCCCTTCATCTGCGTCTCACCTTTACTCCCGTAGATCTCTGGGGGCAGGTCATAGGGCACCGGAAAGGAGGCCACTGGCTCACAGCTGCTGGAGAAGAATTTCTGCTTCACTTTGAAGGTGTCCAGGCCCTGCAGACACACAGAGGGAGGCTATGACTGAATCTTGTTTTCTTATATTTTTGGTTGTGAGTCTAGCCTTTAACGGCTGAGCCATCTCTCCAGCCCAAATCTTGTTTTCTAAAACAGCCAGATGATCCCAAGAAGTAATTTACCTTTATGATACCCATAAGAATATTAAGTGGTTTGAGAGCTAATGTCAACATTGGCTAGTCAAGGATGCTCTATAACCCGTCCCCCCAAATTATTTTCTTCTGTAAAACTAAGAGAGGCTGCATGTGAGAATGAAGCTAAAGCCTGTTAGTTTAACAAGGCCCACACACAGACAAAACAGAAGGAACTGTGCTGGGTGTGAGCTGGTTTCTATCAAATACCACACACAGTTGGCAGGGGGTTTGCAGAACTCCCTGCGTGAAAACGTCCCAGAATACTTGCCCTACCAAAATGGAAGGTTCATTCCGAGAACTCTAGAACAGAGAGTTAATCTCCACTCCGGATCAAGGTGGAGGGGAGTGTCTCCTTCCAGGCTGCTGGGCACACTGTTTTTTCTTTCTCACAGGCCTGTGCAGTGCAGGTGTGTAACACATGACAGCCGCCTCTCGGGGGATCTGGATCATCCAGGCACCCCGCTTTTTGGTCTGTTCCACTGTCCCTTACTCCTACTGTCTACGACCCAAACACATCCACGTTCTAAACGCACAGCAAGCAGTGCTAATGTCCTAGAAGCCGGCTAAGGAACAACAGCAGACTCTGAGTACCCAGCAGGGGTGGGGGCAGTCACAGACACTGTGTGGGAAGGCGTGGCAGTCCCACAGTGGCTTCAGACGCTCTTGAGTTCTAGCCTTTGTTCTGGCATTCACTAAGCCATGTGAATGACTGACAGAAGCATTCATTCATTCAAAGTATTTCTCAAGCTGAAGCTATGGCAGAGCTCCCAAGAGTGCATGGTAACTGCGCTGGTTACTTGCAACCCTGTATTTCTGCTTCCTTACCCCTTCAGTGGGCTTATTTGCATAACAGGACACTAAAAGGGAAGGTGCTGACCACAACCTCATCCAGGTGGACCGGGAATAATGAGCATGCGCAGCACACCAAACAGCAGCACAGCTATGAAATGATGATGTCATCGGCCCAGCCTCCCTGAAAGGAAAGCTAGGATTGTATCCATCAGAACATGGGACACATGTTCCAGAACACATGTGAACACACATTAAGCTCTGCTGCACAGTCTGCCCTTTACCCTTTCCTTGGAAGCTCCCTTCCTCTGTGGGGTAGTCCAAGATCCCAAGAGCCTATATAAGCCAACAGTCCTTTGTCCTTGGGGAACTTGGGAACTTTTGGTTATGAGGCTGTCTAGGTCCTTTCTGTCTGATGTGAGTCTGACTTGGAGTCCCTGTTGGCATACATCTATGGACCTGAGGTTGACAGACTAACAAGCTTCCCTTCCAGGCTAGGCATGGTACCAAGCTCTGGGTATACATGAATCAACAGAGACAGCATCATTCCTGTCCTTATGGAATGCACAGTGTGGGGGAGAGGTGCTAAACAAATACATTTATAGAGAAGTCTAACAAATGAGTGCAACTTGCGGTAAGTGCTGTGAGGAACAGTCGTGGAGTACTATAGGAAGACCAGTGGCCTGCTTCAGACTGAGTGGCCATGGCCAGTGGATGCCTCCCCGCAAAGGGTGAGACTGCGATCTCACTGAAAGAGGAGTCAGGTGTGCAGGTAAGTGTGGCAAGAATGACATTGCAGGTGGGGGAACTGCATCTACAGAGGCCCAGAGTGGCTAAGGCCTGCCATGCTCTGGGAACTAAGAAAGATGATCATTAAGTCTCAATTTCTTATTTATTAAGTCTCAATGTCTTCACTTGTCAAAGGAGGTGGCCATTCTTCATATTAATGTTTGACCTAGTTTGGTTTCTATTTTCTGTAAAGACCATGACCAGGTAACTTGGAGAAGAAAGGGTGTATTTCTTCTAACAGCTCCAGTTTATCCTGAGGTGAGTCAGGGCAGGAATTCAAGGCAGGAACTGAAGTAGACACCATGAGTGAATGCTGCTCACTGGCTTGTTTCCCTTGGCTTCTTAGCCTGTTTTCTTGTATACTCTGGGACCACCTACCTAGGGGTTGTACCACCCACAGTGGGCTGGGCTCTACCTCATCAATCATTAATCAAGAAAATACCCCACAGACTTGCCTTCAGGCCAAACTGGTGGAGGCATTTTCTCAGCTGAGGTTCCCTCTTCCTAGAGGACATTAGCTTGTGCCAGGTTGACAACCAACCAACCTGTGCAAGGTTTCCACCTTCAGTCCCCAGGACAAGTCCTGCTGCATGGTGGGTATGCAGGAAACACTGAGCTGCAGGCACAAAAGAGATGAAAGTGCCGCCCGGCTTGCTTTCATGGCTTCTGCATAACAGCAGCTGTGCTAACACCTGGGAAAATATCTTATGCATGTTAAGAAGCAGAGAAGAGGGCTGGAGACGCATCTCAGTGGCAGAGAACTTTCCTAACGTGCACAGTGCCCTAGTGCAGGAAAACAACCCCCCAAGGGCCTGTAGGCAGGTATGAGCAGTGGTAAAGACACTGACTGACAGTGAAAGGTAGTGTGTGCCATGCGCTCTGCAGAAACGCCACACACAAAAAAAGGGAGAATGACTCACTTCGGTGGCAGGCTAAGGAGAGGCTCCGTAGAAAATGGTATTTCAGCTGGGTTTTGAAAACTTGGTACAGTTTTGACAAACAGCAATGGCAGGGAAGAACACCAGGGGAGAGAGCAGCACGTTCAAGGGCAGGTTGGGAAAGCTTAGAGGAGGCACATTTCAGAGTGCGGAGTGCACCGACGCGTGTGTGCGTGTGTGCGTGCGTGCGTGTGTGTGTGTGTGTGTGTGTGTGTGTGTGTGTGTAACATTTCTCTACGTGAGGAAGGATGTGGTCATCTGTGCTTTGTACCTGTTAAGCTGGGTATGTTATCTTGTTATTAGTGACTCAGGCATGAGTCAACCTGGAGGTGTTGGTGGAGATGGAGATGTCGGAACTGTTAAGAGATGGCTTGAGCTCTTGACTTCAAGCCCTGCCTTGAAGTAAAGAACTCACCTTCTCTGCCTGCCTTGTTGCTTACACTTGTTTGAGTGGACTGCCCATCACTCCCACCCCAAAGGACTTCAGGGGTCCAGTTAGAGTGGAACTTTTTCATCAACTGACACAGAGGAGCTACAGAAGTTTTGAAGAAGACATCTCATTGGTGGGGTAGCTGCAACAGCTTGGGTAATGGACTGGACTGGAGTTTGCTCAGCCAGGTGATCATGAGTTCTCCCAACAGAAACAGGAAGTAGACATGGTAATGGGAGACAGTATCAGAACTGCATTAGAATGATACAGGGCATAGGAACAAGCGAGTCTGTGATACTCAGGGTGTACTCTGTGACAGCAACTGGCTTGCATAGCTGTCCACAGCCCCATCTTTGGGATTTGTGGTCCTATGATCTTCCTACTAAGCAAATACTCGATCTCATATTTGCCATTGAGAACCAGAAAAATGGAAAATCTTGCAATTGTAAAAGTCTCTGGCTCCTAGACTCATCATCATCTTTGACAGCCATGAAGCCATGGGAGAGTCTTCATGGCCTTAACCCAGTTTTGATGCCCTACATATTCCAAGCCCGGTTTCCCTCTTCTGATGTCTGACCTCAGACATAAGAATCTTTGAACCATCCATGTCTGACAAGAACCAATATGCTTTTCTCTTGAATGCCATTTCTGATCCAAATTCTAGGGTATTAAAAAAAAGTACCACTTTTCCCTTCAATCTGCATGTCAAATTATTTGAGGCTGTCTTCTAATTATCATTATTTATATATCACAGTGGTATTGCTTGGCATTTTACAAAACAGAGGAAGGCATCCTCCCAGGCATAGACACTTACAACAGCTAAGACAATGCGTTTATAAAACCCCAGGTGAGAGGGTGGACATGAATCACACATGACAAATTGCTGGCTCCCCCACCACACCCCCAAGCCGGGAGAGTGAAAGCACTGGTTATTGCCGGGATCATTTAGGCTCAGCAGCTTGACTCAATCAGAAAGAAGTCTGCTCAGCTCCAAGTCGCAGATGTGGCTGATTTTGTTAGCAGCACATGCTTGTGTAGCAATGGTGAGTGTAAAACTACATGAGGCACTTTTTATTTTATTTTATTTTTTAAAGATAGGGTCTCACTGTGTAGTTAGTACTAGCCAATGTGAAATGTTTATATAGACCTGGTTGGCCTTGAACTCACAGAGGAGACCCAAGGTACTGGGCTTTCCTGGGTAAACTCCAGAAGGAGTACTTTATCAGGTGGGCTGATTGGTAAGGAAAGAAACCACAGAAAGGTGGTGGCCTGTCCGCCCCCGCCCCTCCCCAGATGCCTGCAGCTAGGGCTTGGGGAAAGCTCATGGAGGGAGTGGGCACAGCAACAGGGCTCTGGAGAGTAGGGGCTCTGGGGGCTAAAGGGCTGTCTGTGAGGAGTAGGGGGAAGAGGAGGATCAGTGCAGCATGATGGGGTTGACATCAACACTGTGATCTGGCTGAAAGCCTAGGGGACTGGCCTCTGCTTTCTACTCTGTGCTGTGTGCGGCTCCCATCTCCAGCAGCAGCCTTTGTGAGTCCTGGGGAACAGCCAGGCTTGCGTCAAAGCCTTTGCAGGTCCATGTGACTCTGATTTACTACCAGTTGGTCCTCACTGTAGGACAGGCTTAGGTGAGTAAATAACTGGGCTAGTCTAACTTAGTTGACCAACAGGGTCCCACTCAGATATCACTTCAAGTCCCTTCGCCACGTGGCATTTTGGCTCCTTAGATCTAGGTCCCTCAGTCTGCCAACTCGGTGCCCTGGAGAGTTCTTTTCTTGGTTCTTGGGCATTTCTCAAATGCATGTTCCCAGTCTGTCTCCTTCCACATTATTTTAGTGGGAGTGATTGGTGTGGTAGAATTGAAGAGGTTATGAGAACTGCTACATGGAGTGCTTGCCCAGCTGTGACCTCCTGGGAAACTGTGGGAGCCCAAGCAATGGCTGGGCAGAGGCAGGTGGGCAGAGCAGCGTGGCGAGAGACAAGGAGGAGGGTGAAGACACAGTGCTTGTAGATTTCACTAGATCTTCCAGCCCGACCACAGTCTTGGCCGAACCTATCAGACTGATGGTAAGACCATCCGAGAAGAGATCATTTGCTTGTGCTATGTGCCATCTTTGAGTACAGCAACAATAACAATAATAATTTAACCAAAACAGAGAAGGAAGATAGTAGACTTGATGATTGAAGTCAAGGCTTTCTGATTTTATTCAAGTTTTTTTTTTTTTTTAATCCTGACTACAGAAAAGTGGAACCTATGGCCTCAGAAGCAAATGAACCTGGGGCTCAGAAAAGGCTGGGATGGTTCTCTGTTCTGTCATCTAGAACAGTGGTTCTCAACTTTCCTAATGCTGTGACCCTTTAATACGGTTCCTCATGTTGTGGTGACCCCAACCATAAAATTATTTCACTGCTACTTTGTAACTGTAATGTTGCTACTGTTATGAATTGTAAATATCTGTTGTGCAGGGTATCTGATATATGACCCCTGGGAAAGGGTTGTTTGATCCCAACCCCCCACAAAGGGGTTATGACACACAGGTTGAGAACACCTACTCTAGATCAATTCTAAACTCTACAGTTGTCAATGGGACTGTAGGGATGGCTCAGTGGTTAAGAGCATTGACTGCTCTTCCAGAGGACCTGGATTCAATTCTTAGCATTCACATGGCAGCTTACAACTGTCTCTAATTCCAGTTCCAGGGGATCTGACAAACTCTTCTGGCCTCCATGGGTACCAGGCAAACACGTGGTGCACAGATACGCATTCAGGCAAACACTCATACACATAAAATAATAAAATAAATAGATAAAAGTGCCAGCATGTGGCTTGGGCAGTCAGGAGTCATAGCCTGGAGGAAGAAAGGAGGTCTGCCTCTAAGGAGGCAGCACCAGCAGGCTTGTGGTCCATGAAGACCATCTGGTGGCAGGATGGAGCAAAGCTTGCAGATGGCCTCTGGGAGGATGGACTGAAGAAAGGAGCCTCAGGGAAGGAAGCAGAGGCTGATGGAAACAGCCACAGCGGCTGCAGGGATGGCCAGAGGTGACATTATCAAGCAGTACTGAGTAGTTAGGAATGACAAGAACCAGTGATTAAAAGATATGGAGAGAAAGAGTTGCCATGGGTATTTCTCATGCTTCAAAGCACGGAAGTGGGGTGACCAGTAACAGTAATTCATTAGCAATCAGACCGTCTGGCTAGTGTCCTTTAAACGATCAAGCTGATTTTGATGACATTTGCAAATGCCACATATCCTCAAGTACCTTCTGAATAATATAAGTGATAATCTATAATTTAAAAATTACGTTTTATAAGATTCAAAGGCTCAGACAATTGGGCTTGTGACGCAGATTGTCTTTCCACTGTCCAGGTGGGACACAGTCCATCCCAGCAAGTCCTGCCCTGCCACCCTAGATCAGGAGTCCAGTCTCCTAAACTATGTCCCATCTTCACCCCACAGTCCTAGCACACAGAAAACAGTATTTTTCCTTGACTATAATGTTATATTTCTCTGCCTGAAACTGGGTTGAGCACTTGCTTCTCAAGGACCAAATTGAAGAAACTCCTGCAGAAGCCTTTCCCAGTTCCCCAGCAGAGCCCATGCTCCCCACCTGCCAGGACTCATATCTAGAAATGTCCCTGACCACGCTTCGTATCACATGCTGTAAAGTTTGTATCTGTGTATCTCAATGCACCCTTGAGATTCCCGAGAATGAGGACCATAGCCTGCTCTCACTCTTTCCCCAGAGCCCAGCACAGGGGAGGCCTCAGGTGTTTGTGAACCTGAGCTGGCGTTGATGAGGTCAGCCCTAGGCCACTGTGTTCAGCTCCGAGCCTGTAATGGGCTTTGAGGAGGGAACTGAGCAGTTCTGTGGCAGACCCCTCTTTCAAAGATGGGCGGTAACTCGTGAGCTTGTGTGATGGCTGGCTTCCCTCAAAGTCAACACCACAGACAGCACTTCCGCTGCCTTTTCAGAAGCTTCCCATTCCAGCAGGCCACACAGGAGCTCTGAGACAGCCTCCTCCTCTATTAAGAAACCAAACACTACATCCCACAGACCGACAAGGCCCACGGCAGCTCACTGTTTGGTGAGGTGCTCTGGGAATCCATCTCTGGGGTGGTTTTACACCCCCTTCCCTGCAGACAGGCCCGCGGAGGAGCCCAGATGCATAAGGCAGACAGAAACCTAAGAAGCAGAAAGACATACAGAGTGGTCTCCACCGAGGGGGAGTCCACTGGTGGCAGCAGCCAGAGAGAAGGACTGCACAGATCCCAGAGTTGGGCTGGCCCCTCCCTGCCCTCAAATCTGAACTATCAGTAATTCCTTTGACTCCACAGCTTTCTTCGGCATCTTTTTTGACTCCCTCCTTTTGTGAGATTAACCTTACTTTTATAAAATGCAACAAAAGAACACTATAGTCCCCGAGTTTCCGCTTACTCAGGCTGCACGACACCCTCACAGTTCAACCCGCAGCTCACACCTGGGACATGTATCTTCCTGACCACATACAGGGTGTCTGACTATGACCATGAGCTCCCTGAGACGCAAGGTCAAAACATTTCTGTGGATTCCTTGCAATGCCTACCTTTAACGCTGTGCCCAGCCATTTATGACTCACTGAAGGGCACATATAACTAACTGGATAAGATGAAGCTGGGACGGGGCTGTGGCTGGCCAGTCCTTACCTGTTTTATAGAAGGAGCCACTGCTAAGTACTGTCCCAGGCTCTAGAGACAAGCCAACAAACTGCTGGAGATCTGTGACCCTCTTAGTATGTTCGTTTGTTTGTTTTCAAAAATGCCTTTTATTTGATACATGTAAGAACAGCACAAACAGGGAATTAGAGAAGCCCACACATGGAAAGGCCATAGGAACAGCACTTTCAGTCACATGATTAACGTAGCCTCAAAGTTCAAGTAACTGTGTTTCCTTTCTCTTTCCCTGTTAGTCTCTTCCTCCTACTGATCTCTCATTCTCCAGCTTTCCAGACACAAACAAACAACAAGAACAACAAAAACAGAACATGTATAAATAGCTACAGACCTGCTGTTCATCTTTCCTCGGCCAGTGCTGTAATGCTTCAGATAAATCTGCTCATGGTTTGGAAAGTAAAGGTCAATCTCAAGCTTACCTGTAGTCAGCAATGTGAGATATACCGTCATCGGGCCTGGGGCCTAGCTCTACAGAAGGGGTGGCATCCATCTTTATGTTTGCTAGAAAGTCTTCATAAATAATGCAATATCTATTTTTACCTCAAATGTGCTATATGTGCCTAGCCTTGTTCTTAATAAAGTCAATTTGGGGATTTTAAATGATTATTCCCATTTTTCTCTATGGCCTTCCTCTAATATACAGGGAAAGAGTATCTGCATTGAGGAGGGCCTGGAGGACATGGGTGACATTTCTGTCTTGTCAAAATTCCCATGGTCAGGGATCAACTCAGAGCAGATTTTACAAATGTCAACAACCAAAGCCAAATAAGAAAGACATGGAATGTATTCCACGATCTGAGTCAGTACCAGTGGACAATTCCTACCTAGACTGAAGCCAGTCCCCATAACCACAGCAAATATCTGAGCACTGTAGTGGAGAATGACGAACTTGCCACTTCCCAGACACGTGACAGAAGTGAAAGATCACAGGGAGCAGGCAGAAGACCGTGGCCTTGGGGACATCACATCCTTGTCCTTCAAGTAGGCTGCGACATTGAAATCTAGCAGTAATCAGCAAGCGGATGTTTACTCAGTAGGTAACAGAAGGAGCCGAATCCTTCCTTACAAGAGTCGCTTAGGGTGGCCAGTTAGTTACATCCTGAAAGCCCCTGGGGTGGAGAAGGACAGGTAAAGACTGGCAAGTAGGGGAGAGTGGTTAAGAGCTGCTCCCCAGAGCTCTGGGAGAAGGGAGGAAGATAGAGTCCTGCTGGGCGTGCTAAGAAAGAGGGCGCTTTGCAGCTCCCTGGGAGACTGTGAATCCATTACTGCTCAGGCGCTGATTGAAGTCTCCAGCCAAGCTCATGGTACCCTCTAGCTAACCCTAGTCCAGCCAGAGCAGCTCACAATGGACCTATTCTAAAACTACAGCAAGCAGGAAAAAAAGGAAATGGAGGGTGGCATTAACCATTTCCCTGTGTAGGCAACCCTGACTATATCCCATGATCAATGTGCCCAGAGTGTAAGGAGGGTAGGGGAGGTTTTGGGGCCTCTGTAGCTCAGAGAAATGAGTCTCTGGAAGTGTGATTCCACTGTGTGGTGAAACATACGGCTTAGGCCGCCTGGTCCCCACAGGCACAGCAGACATGTCATCTGGCGTTTGGCTATGGAAGCTGTTAGCCATTCCAAAGCTGCCGAGGAGCTGATGTACTGGACATCTTGAGAGACTTGCTTCCAGCATGGTGCATTTCTGGGTGCTCACCGTCACATGTGTCCTCAGCTAAACCCAGAACGCTTTACTCCTCAGTTTTGCTACTGCCAATTCCTTTCCAGGTGTGCTGTGGCTTCCAACCTCTCCCTGTACTCTAACCCCGCCCCTCCGGCCCCCCATCTTTCACCTCCCCTAGCGCCCGCCCCCAAAGTCCTGTGCTAGGCTGGCTACTCCTTTGATGACTTGTCATTTCCCTCTGCAGAAGTCTTCGCATTATGCTTTACAATAGTTATTTAAACGTGGTTACTAACCTCACCTCTCAACCTCTAGCCAGCTATCCCATGTTAAAAGCATCGGTCAGAATCCTGACCCCGCTTCCCGACAACGCTAGGCCCATACTGTGACTAGAGGGAGAGAACACAGAAGTCCCATTCACAAGAGGTGTGACCAAGCGGGTAGGTGAAGTGTGACTCACAAATGCCGACGGGAGGAAAAGAACCCCAAGCTCGTAGGAGCGGATCATCAGCTGGGTGCCGTTCTTCTCCAGTGCTCCCCAGGCGGCCTTGGACAGATTCGCGCTGTGGAGACAAGGACACAGAACAGGCTGTCTCAGTGTGGCATCTCTGTGTGGGTCAGATGTACACAGCTGCGAGAGCATTGGTCAAAAAATGCACAGCCGCAATCACGTTGATTTAGTTTCGAGCAAAACTGCGGCACTGAAAAGGAAGTTTAAGTCTCACTGTGCTGCAGTTCTCAGGATTTATCTAATTGCTAATTAGGGGTAGCTTCACCCTCATTTGCCCCACACCAGGGCAGTTATTAAAATGATTATCTTCCTTAGAAGTATTTTTTTCCATGTCCAAACTCCCTCTTCTTTTTATAGTCCTGGTATTGCTGTGTCTTCCAATTTTGTTGTACATAAAAGCAGCACTTAAGAAAAATCTGTGGGGCTGGAGACGCAGCTCAGTGGCTAAATGTGTGAGTCAGTGAGGATCTTGCAGAGGACCAGAGTTAGGTTTCCAGCACCCACGTAGTTCCCGAGTGCCTGTAACTCCAGATCCAGACGATCCAATGCCCTCTTCTGGCCTCCAAGGGCACTGCACCCATGTGCACAAATCCATACACAGACACATCCACATAACTGAGAATAATGAAAATAAATCTTCAAAAACAAAAACCTTTTAAAGAAAAACTGTTAATAGTATCATATACATGTTGCCACTTTCTGTCTTTTTGGGGGGAGGGACAACTGAAGCTAACTGCTACTTTCGCTTTGAAGAAAGCAGCTCTGGGGCCACCAGCCTGGTGCTTGCCGTCAGAATGAGATGGCTCCTCTAGAATTGTGTTTAATATAGACAAAGAACTGTGTGGGTATGGCTTTAAAAAAAAAATCCTAGCACAGCAGGAGGAAGGAGACCTGGAATAGACACAAAGGAAGTGCCAAGATCACTTTGGTTCTCATTTCTACTTCTACGGATGCTTAAGAAGCTGACTTCACAGAAGTGGAGAGGAGTGCAGCAGTGACTGGGAGAGGGGGAGGGGGCGGGGCTTAGGGAGGGCAGAGGATGGCCAGATAACTGAGTCCTGGTGCACCGCACTCGGTGACCAGGGCTAGAAATAATCGCTTCTCCATTTATTTATCTAAGGCGGGCAGGCTTTATTGTAGCTCATAGTTTGAGGGTACAGTCTGTTATAGCTTGGCAGTGGCAGTGACTGTGGCTGTGGCTGTAGAACCACATGGCAGCTGGATACTGTGTCCATAGTTCAGAGGCAGAGAGGGATGAAGGCTGGGTCATGGGAGGACCACATTCAAGGTGAGTCTTCCCTGTTCAGCGAAACCTTCTGGAAACGTCTTCACAGTCATGTCCAGAGATTTGTCTTCTAAATAGTTCTAAATCTTGACAATCAAAACTGACCATGCGCGCGCGCGCGCGCGCGCGCGCGCGCGCGTGTGTGTGTGTGTGTGTGTGTGTGTGTGTGTGTGTAATTTGAAGAGAGCAGGACACAGGTGCTATGAAGGGGAAAAATGGGGTGGGGGGACTAACTGGGGAGAAGGGAGGGAGGAGAGGGGGATACAGAGGGAAGAAGAAATGACATCAAATGTATTTGAAAAAGCTATAGGGAAATCTTTTCATATATATATATATATATATACACACACACACACATATATATATATACATCTATATATATATATATATATATATATAGATGTATATATATACTCTCACCACGTAAAAGGATGTTCCCCAGGAGCCATGGACTATCTAACAAAACTCCAGTGCCAGGAAGTGGACATTTCACTTTATGTTGTTGGTCAGAAGGGTCCACAATCACCCCCTCCCCCGCAATACAGGCAATTGCTACTGCCCTTGGCTACCTCCCAGAAATTAAAACTCTATTGCTGAAGACACTATACACTTAAGTGGCAGGACTCGAAGGAATCCTGTTGGTTCTGACCTGGAAGCCTCCTCCTCGAGGACCAGCACTTAGAGTATCTGAAGGTGCTATATGAGCTGCCAAGCGAATAGCAATCAACAACCCTACCCAGCTGCAGATCCTGGGAACTTCTTACACATTTTAAGAAGGGCTAAGTGACAGGAGTTGTAGAGACACGAAGAGATGAATGTTTACAGAGATGGAAATGGTTTTTATTTTGACTTGATCGCTGTACACTGTATACAGTATTCCCCACAAATGTGTGCAACTTTAGGAAAATTGCTGTTAATAAGAGGAAACCTACTGCATAGCCTTAAAACAAGTCAACTAGGTTTGCCCCAATTCTGTTTCTCTTTCAAGATGAATATTAGGAGCTGGGTGTGATGGTGCATATGTGCAACCCCAGGACTCTGGATGTGGAGGTGGGAAGAAGATCAGGAGTCCAAGGCCAGCCTGGGTTACATAAGACTCCCCCTCAAAGAACAGACCTACCTGCCTTCTCAAGCAGTTGGACCACACTGGGGATAGGGAGCCTGTGACACACAAGGTCACAGAGAAACGTAACAAGGAGAAAGAGAGGTATCACTTCAGGAGAACATTTTCTTTGAAAGACAGCTAGGATTTAGGTTCCTCACCTGTCAGGGATAAATGGCATCCTTCCTGTGCTAAGGCAAATGTCTAATGGTAAAATCAACCAGCAGGCTGAGGTGGAGGCTCTCTTCTCAAAGTTTTTCTCCCTTTCTAGGTCTCTGCCCTCTGGGTAACACCCTTGAATGTCAGCAACATGAGATCCAAGCCAAATGTGCCTTTGGAAAGGCTTCTCATCCTTCCCACATTGACTGTTCCCTCACATCCCATGAGTTGAGGGTTTCTCCCCAGTGGAGACAAACGGAGACCACAGGGACCCTCTTGCAGATGGCTGCCTCCTACCCTGCTTTTGTCTTTGCTTCTAGCAGAATTCCAAGGATCTGCAGCCTTCAAAATTTTACCCTGAACACCAGGAGACTTGAAAGACACTCGTAGGTTGTCTAGGTGACAAATCAACATTCCTTGAAATGTCATCTTTAATAATTTCTTACATTATGAGTAATGCTTTGAATCACTGGCACCCAGGGCAGCCAGGAAGACTGGGAATGCATTTCCAAACTCTCATGCTGTCTGCTCTGGGTGTGGGTGGTCTAGAAGCCACCTGGGTCTTCTACAGGGCAAAGTGACGCCCTGAGGCTCATGCAAAGGTCGTGTGTTCCTGGAACTCCGAAGGCCTTCCAGCTGCTCTTGATTCTGTCACAGCTTCTCAGGTGTGGCTGCTCACTATAGGCTTCATCCCGGTCCACAAAAGAAAAATTTGTATCAACTCTTGAAGAATAAATTTATACCATCTACCATAAGAGTTTCTAAATGAATTCCCAGGAGACTGTTAAGGTACATATGGAATCCATCAGGCACACATGGGATAGTATGTTAGGTACCTGGAGAGCAAAGGCAGGCAAACGTTGAGAGAAGAACCCCATAGCTGGAGCCCATTGTTTTATCTCTACTTCCTTACTAACAGTGACTCCCTAAGCACTTTCTATTCTCCTTTGCTTTAGGCTCTTGTCTCTAGAGTGGGTGTGCATGGGGACAGGGTAGTCTTTGAGACCAAAATACTTTCCCAGACCAGATTCTCCAAGCCACCCTCTGCACATCTACTTGGGGGCCTCCCCTGTCACCCCAAAGAGAAAAATTCCTAGTTTCCACTGGGAGCCTCCTACCGAGAGCACGTATATGAAAGAAAGCTCATGGCAATCTGTTGGAAACAGCTACTCAAGAGAAGGGAGCCCATGAGGATGGCCTCAAGATCACACCTTACTCCGTGAATCTTTCAGAGTCTAAGCACTGGTGATGGAGGTGGCTGTCATGGCCAGCGCTGAGCATCACTAGAGCTGCTGATGGGGTTGATTGTTAAGATATTGTTAAAAGTGTATGTGTCCTCCAGGGTGACTGCCGTTACAGGCACACATGTTGGCTGGGGAAGCCTTTCTTTGCATCCTGACTACTCAACAGTCTAGGCAGCAGCTGCACAAAGAGAAGACATGGTTTACAGACCAAAGCTTGCGCCACCGGAGTGTCAGAGGTAGGGACCGACACTGGCCTGGATAGATGTCACAGTGTTAACCGTGAATGCTGAAGAAGATCATACCGAGCAGCTGCAGTGAGGAGAGAATGACAGACCACAGCCACTGCTGCTGACACCTGTTCCCGAATGCCCCCAGGAGCATGCCTTCCTCAAACACACACAGGCAGTGCATGTTGCCTTTCTTCTGTGCTGGCTCTAGGCTGCTCTGTACTGCCCTTGGGCTCTGTTTCTCTCTATGGACTGCAACAATGTGTCACGAAAGAGGAGAAAACAGTCTCACTGTAAAGGAAAAGAAAGTCTCACACTGTAAAGGATTCATGTTGTATTTCAGTACACGTAAGAAGCTAGAATTCAGAGACTGTTAAATCCCTATAAAACATCTTTCCCTACATAGATTACCACTCGAAGTATACAACAGCACTCTCTTCTTGGGCCACTGAGAACACCAGGTAGATATCTAAGACAATTCTGCATTCTAATAGACACAATACATTTTTAACTATGATTGCTCTGATTAGAAGTGGTGTTCAGCATGTTCAGCCTAATCTATGTTTAATTCTGTGAAATTGTGTTTCAAAATTATGCCTTTCTTCTTTTGATTATTTTAATTCAAAGTGTCTTTTACAATGGAGCCTATTTCCCGGGCTGATGGTGCTATTCTGCAGGCAATAGAAACCTCAGGAGATGAGGCCTGGCTGGAAGAAGTCGGGCGTTAGGAGCAGGGGGCATCCTGTCCCTGTTTCCTCTATGTCTCTTTCTATACCTGGTCCTCCCTATAACAAGAAGCCTCTGCTACATGTTCCCACCACGATGTTCTGCCTCACCATGGCCCTGGAGCCAGCAGGGCCAAGGACTACGGAGTGGACTGCCACCTCTGATATGGTGCACCAAAACCCAATCTTTCCTGCAAGCTGCTTTTCTCCAGTATCGGGCACAGTCTGGAGGGTCTGACTAATGCATGCAGCGTCCTTTGGTTTATTACTGCTCTAACAGATGGCATAAGGTCCATGCCTTCAAGTAACAATATTACTATCTTGTGCTCCTGGTGATGAGGAGTTAAATGGGTCACGCTGGGCTACAATCTAGGTATTGGTAGGGTCTTAAAATCCCCCCTGGAGGCTCTATAGAAGAATTCTGACATTTCTCTCAGTGTTTAGGAGGTTTTTCTTTTCTTCTTTTTTTTTAAGACAGGGTTTCATTATGTAGTACTGGTTGTCCTGGAACTCACAGAGATCCTCCTGCCTCTGCTCTCTGAGTATTGGGATTAAAGGCCTATACCAGCATGCCTGCCTCCCTGCCCCCTAGTATTTAATGGCTGGTTGCCTCTCTGTTCCTCCATCTTTAAGGCCAGTTCCCTTCTGTCCAGTCTCATTTAGTCAGGCCCAAATATGTCAGGCATTATAGACTTATCGGTTTATAGACTGATATTTTTAGTCACTTTTCTAAAGTAGCCTATAACATGTTTTCAGTAAGGGCCCCTAGTTCAGATCCCTTTACCCTAGAGCAGAGCTCCAAATGGCTGTCCCTGCCTCAGGTTTTTCATTCCATATTGATCTCCTATGGTTCTCAGAAAGCATCCTTTCAAGCAAAGTCTCTAATAAATACCATAGCCTGGTGTCTTAGACACTCAGGAAAGGACTGGGTCCACGCTTTTCGATCTTGTTTCCTGTCACCGTCTTCCATGACTCTCCTCACCCCCACAGATCCACAAACTTCCTTCCTTTGTCCAGGATATCTTCCACTCTGCCCACTCCTTAGAATCCGAGGCCTCTCCTCCTCCTCCGTAAGCCCCGTCTCTTTCAGAAGCTGTTGGCTGCTACTCCAGCCCCCGGATCTTTTCCAAATACTGAATCCTGACAATGTCAGGCAGGCGAGAAACATCTACTTTACTCAAGAAAGGCGGCTGGTTCACACAGCTTAGAGGATGCAGCTGGTTAAGACTTGTGGTCAGAATGAACACTGTAGTTAGAGGACTAAAACATTTTAAGTCAAAATTTGGAGAAAGAGTCTGCTGAGAGTAATGTACAAAATGCAAAGGAAGCCAGAGGATTAGCACATGAAGAACCTGAATCACCTGTGTTCTGACCACAATCTGTGCTATCCTGCCAATCATCAGTTTCCCTCACGGTAAATACAGTGACGTCTGTCTCATAACACCGAATGAGGGGTCGATCACATAAGGTGTGTAAAGTCCCTAGCACATGGATGGTGCTTAATAAACATTTGCTCTTACAAGCATCAATACTTCGCTGAGTTTACGGGTGGTGACTGTGACCCTTTCCTCTGGTGTGATTCATTAAGTGACAGAATGCTCGGGAAGGCAGGTTTTCCCAGGCTTCCTAGTCAAACAGTTTTGGTATAGACAGGTCTAAACAGCATTCACCAGACTGTATCACTGATGCCACAACCATAGCAGAAACACAACTCAAGTTCTAAGGCAGGACACACATGTAAGTCCCCTGTTGTTACTACAGCAGGTAAGAAGGTACTGGAAACGTAACAGCACAGGGAAGACGCAATCAGATCTGCACATGCTGAACAATCTTATGAGATTAGCTGTAGAGGCTCTGCAGCGGCAAGCGGGCTTTGGAGGTATTGTTGCCTGTGTGGTGTAGTAACAAAAATTCCACAGGAAAGGAAGAATGTGGACCACCTGATGTTTCCAGACAGACAAGTAGAGCAGAGTGTTGCAAGAACCCCGTACTCAGTGTGGGCTTCTGCAAGTCTACGTTCTCACAAATGGCCGGGTGGATTCTCATCAATCTACTTGATCCCCAGTCACAGGCAAACCACGATCACCTCGAAAAGTCTCTCATATACGCAGTGAACTCCAAGTGGAGGCTCCGGCATTCCACGGCACCATCCACACTTGTCTTTAAATGGAATCATCTAGCCTCGATCCCACAGACGCAATTATAAGGACTTCAGAAGCCATCATGTCAGCACCAAGGATTCAAAATGAAAAGAATTATGGTCAAAATTCCTCCTAGCTGGGGCTATAGCTCAGTGAGAGAGTGCTTGCCTAGTAAGCATGGGCCCTAGATCCAATCCAGTCAACCAACCAACCAACCAACCAACCAACCAAACTAAAAACAAAAGACCAAATTAATAAAACAAAAAACAAAGACAAAACCAAAACCCACAATTGGGGCTGATGAGATGGCTCCGGGGGTCAGGGCACTTGCCAAGAGGTCTGACAACCTGAGTTGGATCCCGGGACCGACATGGAAGAAGGTGAGAACTGACTCCCCAAATGATCTTTTGCCCCCCCCCCATGTGTGTACATAAGTAAGTGTAATATGAGGACAACTTAACTGACCTCTCCAGACAAATGTCACGGCCTCCTTAAAAAACCGCTTTTCAAATTCGAGTCAGAACTGGTATTAAAGCACCATATCAAAGAATTTTAACATGTACTGATTCACAACCTAGATAACCAAGTCTTACTCAGTATTTTGTCATCTGCTGAAATGGTCATTGTTTTGGCGGACCTCTTGTGGAGGGAAAGCTATGACTATGAGAAGCTATAAAGAACACATATGGATTTACCATCATCGGCTCACTGGCTAAGATGGGGGATGGAGGAAATTGCCCAGGCAAAGGTGAATAGGGAACTATAAAGCAAGACATAAAAAAGACTGGGAAAGGTTTCCGTCCTCTAGAGAACTACGACATTTTGTTAGGATGGGTCCTGGGAAATGAAATATTTTAATCATATTTTAAAGTTTCTTCTCTCTCTCTCTTTCTCTCTCTCTCCCTCTCTGAGAACTCTTTGTTCAAAGGAAACATTTCACCAACAAAAGACTAGAGTCTCCCGGAGAGGCAGGACGTGCTTGGGCTCATCTCCTTCGTCTACTGTTGTGGCCTTGGGAAGGAGTTTTCAGAACTTACAGGGCTCCAAGGAAGAGAGGAACAGCACAGATTGAGCCCGACCCTGGGTAGGACAGAGGGACCCAGGCAGAGAGAGCGGCAGGGACTATCTCTCTTGGCCGCTGATGGTAGGCTGTTTATTTAGCCAGGGAAGACAAACAGGACCTATGTATGGCCATACAAAGAGGCCTCACAGGCCTCACACCCTTTGATGGCCCTGAGTTTATAAAGCCTGGTACCTTGGTGTCATTTCCTTGGATCCCATAGTGGCACAATCTGCTGGGACCCTTTCTTATACCTTTGGAGTTTTTACAATGAATAGCACCAAGAATTATTGCTCTAGAGAGAATACTAGGTTACTATTGATACCCATTGAGACAGCTTGAGGAACGGCCTTCTTGGGGCCTATAACCAGCTCCCAGAGCCTGACAACATCTGTAACTGCCACAAAGTTGGGCTCAACCTTAAGGGCAGCGCGCTCCTTCCTTCCTGCTCTCAGCCTGTTACCACTCTGACCCTTCCGTCCTAGTCTGGTGGAATGACTTCCTCTTTTCCCACCTTCCACTGTCACGTGTGGTCCCAGGCTTAGCAGTCTGTCTCAGTGTCTCAGGAGGACTTCCTGCTTCCGTGTTCTAGTCTCCATCGTCCATCCACAGATGGACTCCAGCAAAAGAGTGTGATATGGAGGAAACAAAAGACAGATCCAAGATCCAGTTCAACTATTTATAAGACGAGCAGCTTAAACGCTGTACCTGTTTCTACATCGGCAGATAGGTGTGATATCACCTCGGCCATTCAGATCTCAGAAGGCTGACAGTGCTCTTTATCACAAATGGTATGGCAGTTACAATAGAGCTGAACACTCGACACTCCCAGGGATACTAATGAAGCGCTGTGGATCGCCTGGCTGGCTCCCTTGCTGCAAAGCCTTTGGTGATTCCAACTGGAAAGTTTAAAATCTCTCCTGCCCCTAAAACTGGTCCCACAACTTTCTGGCTGCTCTCCCACGCCTCCCTACACAACACTCTATGCCAGCTCATGGTTCTCTCCCCTCCTAACATGACCCTGGACCTTCAGGTTCATGATTTCCTCTACCTAACGCATCCCGAAGCCTATCGCCAGCCACATTCAGGGTAACAAAAGACTCGAGACAATCTTAATTTACAGAGAGAAACAACCTATTTTGGCTCCTAGTTTTGGGGGTCTTACTCACCTGCTGCTGCCTTTCAGGTTCTGTGTATCCTGTCTCTCTGCTCCTTTATTCAACAAGTTGTCTACTGGGTATCTGTCTGTGCCAGGCTTTGCTGGGGTATGATGCCAAAAACTTCAGAGCTCTCTTAAAACACTTTAGCATGCTCACTCGATGTCCATTTTCTAGTCACATCCTGGCAGCTTACAAAATTCGAGTATCGAAGTTCCCTGGCTTCTAACCATCCAGTCTGTTCCTACCAAACTCAGCCACATCATGCAAAAGCAAATGCCACCTACAGCCTGAGTCATCTGGCTGGTTCTCTTGTCTAACATCGTTTTTTAAGTGTCCAATGACTGTTCAGTCTTTTATCCATTTCTTCTGCCATTTGCAAGCACACTTTTCAAACCTACTCAGGATATCATGCTGGGTGTGTGGGCCTTGGGATGGGATATTGATAGCTGCTTGGTGACTTTCTGTGACTACTGATAGCTTCATCAGGTGGAGGGGGGTTAGGGTGTGTGCTTGTGCTGTAGCATTTAGGGGCACCCATGGGGTACTGACTGGCAGCAGCAGAGAGCATGGTTAGGGGAGAGGGTGATCACTCCCACAGGGAAAACGGCAGGCAGCTTCAGGAAGCACTCTTGTTTAACAGAAAGGATTTGACAAGCAGTACGATTTGGCTAAGTGCGTCCCAATCGTCTGTGTGCTAAAGATTTGGGAGGTGGGTGTTGCATGGGATCTTGAGGTCACTGGATGCAGGCTCTTGAGGGCTCTAGTCTCTCTTCTTCCCTGCCTTGCTTCCTGGATAGGAAGGAAGTGGTTTTGCTGCTGTAAGCACTCACTATCCTAACGTGCTATTTCACTGCAGGCCCGAAGACCACACTGCCACCTGACTCGCTTAGCAAAGGCCATAAGTTACAGCCATGGCGGGAACATTAGCGGGTGGTGAACCAGAGACAGAACCTAGGGCTGCACATTTACAAGGCACTGAACTATATCCCCAGCCTTCTTTTCGGTTCTCCTTTTGAGGGTTCACTAAGTGGCCCAGATTGTCCTTGAACCTGTCATCTTCCCACTTCAGCCTCTTGAGTAGCTAGGATGACAGGCCTGTGTCTGGCTGGGCCAGAAATTAAAATCAAGCTAGGCAGGAAGCCAGGGCACACTGGGCAGTGGGTCTGGAGAGAGGTCTGTGAGGTCTGGCCCTGTACCAGTAACTACAGGGAGGAGGGAAACTGGGCCACTGCAGCTTCACCAAGCAACGGGCTGTGGGGAGTCTGTGAGCTGTGCTCTTCCCAGGCTTCACTCAGCAGTGCCAGTCTCAAAGCAGAGACACTGACTAGATTCCAAGTTCCTCTCACCTGTCTTGTCTGTCGTTCATACACAAAGCTTAGGCAGAAAAATTTTACGATGGACTATTGGGGCCTGAATTTCAGGTCTCCCCACCTTACACACTGGGTCATTTGGCTCACACTATTTAAGTTCTCTATGCTTTTTCTTTTTTTCACAGCCCTAGAAGACTAGGACCCAGCTCCTGAGAGGTTTAGAGTTAGTATAAAAAAAAGGGGGTGGGGCTTCTCTAGCATATAGTAAACACTATACCATATATTTGGGTTTTCTCTGGAGGCCAGTCCTTGGAGGGGGACTACACATAGCATCTCATCTCAAGCCACAGGTACACCTCATGACTACGAGTGTCCGCACACAAAGGGCTTCCAGGCCTAGGGGAGGATCTCAAACATTTTCCCAGCAGGGCTAATGTTTCTGGAGGCTGGCTCACACGGACATGAACAAAGAAATGCTGTCTTTGCTCTGCTTGTACCAGGATGCAAGAAAGCGAAGGTGGTCGGTGGCCTCAAATCATCTCTAAAGTACAAAAGAAGTCATTTACAGACCGTAGGGCAGGGCTGATAACATTATCTGTAACAAAGTACACAAGGCATACCAAAGAATCCTGGTTATCTTGGGGGCGCCAGGCAACCCAGTCTATTCAATACCATCTACAAGTATTCTTTTGTGTGATCCGATTTGATTTCCTCCAAAAATCACAGACAAAGGAAGGGGGAAAAAAAAAAAAACAAAGCCCCACCACTTCACACTCTAAGGAGCAGACAGCAGGGAAGGAGAATTACAGAGTGATACAGCAACGCAGAGGAGGAGAATGTCTTTTATGTTTCTCCAAAAAGCCAACAGCGATTTTGTAGTCAAGCACTTGTCTCGCTTTCTCTGAGTGGCAGCACCAACATTTCTGCTCATCTCTATCAAACCCTGCCTGTCAGTTGCTAGGCAACCGCAACAGCGCTCCGGCTACTGTTAGTAACCACCTCATTTCTTGCCTCCCACAATGCATAGCTCCCATAATTGTTCCCATCGGGTTTGCCAGCCACGTCTAGGCCCAATCTTCTTAGCTAAGGTTTCTTCCTAAAGCTCTGCTTCTTGCCTCCTTGATGCTGCAGTAAAAATCTGACGACCGTATTTGTCGTCTTCGTGTACTGGTGATTTCCGTAACCACAGGATGCTCATCAAACACGGGATGATTTCATGGCAGGATCAAAACAGATGGAAAGAAAAAAATCTTATTAAAACCATAAAGAACTTGCCATAGATGCAGACAACAACCGGGCAAAGGAGGAAAGAGCCAGTAGTGTCAGACTAGCCAGACTGCCAGCTCTAAGTGTCTGAAGTACAGGCATCTGGTCGGAGGTACTTGTGTTTTGTTCGTTTTTAGAGTCAGGGTTTCCCTGTATAGCCCTGTCCTGGATCTCGCTCTGTAGACCAGGCTGGACTCAACTTCAAGATCTGCCTGCCTCTACCTCCCGAGTGCTGGGATTAAAGGTATTCAGGAAGTGCTCATCTTCAAGTTGGATAATTCTCATCAATTATCAAATTAGCCTCACACTGAGTTCTTTTTTTTATAAACTGTCATCTACAGAAAACACTTAAAAAACAAAACAAGCCGGGCGGTGGTGGCGCACGCCTTTAATCCCAGCACTCGGGAGGCAGAGCCAGGCGGATCTCTGTGAGTTCGAGGCCAGTCTGGGCTACCAAGTGAGTCCCAGGAAAGGCGCAAAGCTACACAGAGAAACCCTGTCTCGAAAAACCAAAAAAAAAAAAAAAAACAAAAATCCAAGGATTTATTTGTGTGTGTGAGCACTCGAGCATGCATACTCATGTGTATGCCATGTGTGTGCTAAGAAACCCATGGGAGGCCAGAGGAAGGTGTTGGATCCCCTGGAACTGGAGTTCCTGGTAACTGGGAGCCACCTGAGTAGGTGCTGGGAACCAAACTCTGGTACTCTACAAGAGCAGCAAGCACTCTTTACCACTGATCTATCTCTGCAGCCCCCACAGATGAGTCTTTCAGCCACGAACTGTATGTTAATGGATTATAGAAACAAATCGGATAAAGGTTTTAGACACTGATTTCATGAATCAAAAGAGGCCTCAATGTGAAACACATTATATGGCTCAATGGGCAACATTCTCATATATTTTCTATCATTAGCCTCAGAACATTCCATTAAATCAGATAAAAAGCCCGCATTATAAATGTTATTTTCCAAAATTTAAATGGCAAGGCTAGTAAATGATAATCCAAGTTGGGACTTAGATCTTTGGATCTTGGTTCGGGTTATTTCTTCAAATAATATGGTTGGCTAACATCACATTCTGAGGGGTATAAGGCTTGGACAGGATCTTGGGGCTACTGAAGCTACTAAACACCTGAGCCAACTAATGGTAACAGTTTCAAGCTGAAGAATGCAGTAGCTAGGGCGCAGGAACAGGAACGCAGGGCAATCTACCTATTCTTTCCCCCCTCCTTTTCTTTTTTTTAACTGTGTATGTATATTACCAACTTAAAAAAGTCTTTCAAGGGTTCTGATTCAGATCGTGATACACTGAACAATGACATCTCAGTAGACACAGACATTGTGTACGGGAGTGGCCCACGGTAACACATTAGAGCCCTCAGACCCCTACTGTCTAGTGCTAGCACAGTCATGACTAAGTTGATAGTGATGCTGGCGTAATTGAACCCAATACACTGCCAGCCATGTAAAGTTCCTAGAACACACAGTGATATATTATAGACAGTAACTGACAACAGTAACAAGTTACATGTCACTGGTGTATGTATTTACTATACATTTTACCCATGGAGTATACTGCTCATGAGAGAGAGAGAGAGAGAGAGAGAGAGAGAGAGAGAGAGAGAGAGAGAGAGAGAGAGAGAGAGAGAATGCGCTGTGTGAAGTGACATCGAGGGGCCATGCTGAACCTGGCACTGTGGTACATGCCTTTACTCCTAGCTATTCAAGAGGCTGAGATGAGACCGCTGCAAATTCAAGTCCAGCCGGGACAACTTAGTGAGGCCCTAACTCAAACTAAAATACATCTTTAAAAAAGGAGCTGGAGGGACGGACGGCTGAGCAGTAAAGAGCACTGGCTGCTTCCAGAGACGCCGGATTGGAGCTAGCACCCACCGGGCAGCTCACAACCCTCTGATTCCAGTTCTGGGAAATCTGATGCCCTCATCTGGCCTGCAGAGGTACTGCATGCATGTGGTACACAAACTTACATTCAGGCAAATATCCATATACATAAAATAATATTTTTTAGAGGAGGGAAGGGAATGTATAGCTTGATTCTAAAACCCTTTGTTTTATAGAAAACAAAATCCTCAAGACCAGGAAGCCAATGTCCTCACTTACAGGTGGCTGGGAAATAACATGTAAATAGATCTGGGTAGTAAATACAACAGCAAAGCACACCTCTATGGTGATAGATATACTTTTGTAGATTAGAAACTCAGATCTTTTGAGATCCTGCTAATCTTTTATAAGACTATCATTTTTATCAGTTCTACACACCTTAATGAATACTTTGAATAAATACCAATAGTGCTCTGCTGAGAAACACTATTTTTCATAAGCTCAAATTAAGTACATTAAAACCCTATCTTATTCTAAAAAGTCCTGGATAAAGTGCTTTTTTTCAAAAAAGAAAAGTTTTAGTTTTAATTGTGTGTGTGGTGGGGTTAGGTGGGAGGGAGGTTATGTGCACTTAAGTGCAGTTGCCCACAGAGTCCAGAAGAGGGCGCTTGATTCTCTGGAGCTGGAGATGCAGGTGGCTGTGAACCACCCAACATGGGTGCTGAGATCCAACCTTGGGTCTTCTGCCAAGAGCAGTACATGCTGTTAGCCACTGAGTCATCTCTCCAGCCCGGAATAAACCTTTTAAAAGCACTTATGGATTCCAGCCAATTCAAATGATACAGTTCACTGATGTAGAACTCTTTGCCACAGGCCTGTGCGGTGGAACAATCGTTGTACACTGTAAATATGTATTACTCTCACTGGTTAATAAAGAGCTGGCTCACCTATAGCTGGGCAGGAGGAGACTGGGTGGGAGAGGCGGACTAGGAGGACACTAGGAAGGAGAAGGGCGGTATCTGAGGAGTTGCCAGCCAGACTCGGAAGAAGCAACACGACAAGTACACAGATGAGGTAAACACAGGGCAGCACATAGATGAGTAGAAGTGAGTTAATTTAAGTTATAAGAGCTAGCTAAAAACAAGCCTAAGTTATTGGTTGAGCATTACAATTCAGAGCAAGTCTCTGTGTGGTTATTTGGGAACTGGCTGGTGGGACAGCAAGCTCTGCCTACAGGACTATAACTAATAAAGCTTCAGGAACTCCAGGAGATTTCCCTGGCAGTTTTGCTTCTAACACAGAATAAAGCTGGCCACCAGCTGCTCTCTGACCCCTCTTTTCCTTGGCTCAGCAGCACTCACTGCTGCCTCTCAAACACAGCAAGGCCTTTCCTGACCTCCTATTTAAGAAGCAGCACCTACTTAGGTCCACACCACCCTATACACAGTGGTCCGGAATATGGGTGATGGAGCCCCACTGCTTGGCCTTCCGTGTACCTTGCTTAGCTTTGTGCTTACTGACCAACTGTAAGGACTACATACTAACTTAAATTTATTAGCAACTTAAGCCAACTTGCAAGAAAAGCCTTTTCTTGATTTATTTAATCTGACAGCAAAACTTGATCTTCTTACTCACTGAGTAGCAAAATGAAGGGACTCTGGCCAGCTTAAGTGTGGCAAGCATGGCTCTGGCAGACCTTGCCCTTCTCCCCCATTCCCTATGCCTTTATAAAAACCGTGAGATCACATTCCTGAAGCTAGCCATCAAGGTCTATTTCCTTATTTGGTCACTTCTTCCTCATGAGGTTGACTACCAAAGTCCAGCAATCAAAAGCCCCCTTTGGTTCAACCTAATTGACATGCTCAATTAAAATTAAACACCTCATCCTAACATGGGGTTTCCCCCTTCACCTTTATAAACCACCATTTGCCTATGTGCCATGTGTCTCCTCTCTACCCAGAGGCAGTCCTTTGTCCCTACGGGACAAATAACCCTCCCCTCTTTCCCTTCTGCCCCATTCCCCATCTCCTTTACCATCTCCTAGTTCATTCTAACACAGACCTCCCCTTTTCCTCCTCTTAAAAATTATACATACAAGGTCATTTGCTGCTGTTTTCTGCCTGAGTCAGAAGCAGCCACTTTAACTTTTCTTCCCCACTTAATAAAGGATCTCTCTGTGAAAATGGGTGTTTGGGTGGGATTTGTGTCTGATCCTGGGTCTGGGGAGAAGCCCCCACTGTTGAGTCTCCTTCAAACGCTGTCACTTCCAAAACAATCGCCATGGGATACTGGGCCAGATACCATCAGGGAAGTTAATAGACTGCACATGAATTATATGATCTTCCTGAACTTCATCTGGTCCTGAAGACTTCAAATGAAGGTCAGTGCATATAAATTACCATTCTATTTTATTTTTCTCTATTGTACTCATCCCCATTTGACTGTGTGAATAAACTTGTTTGATTTTTATGTAACTCCCACCACCAGAACCAGGCCAATGGCTGTTTATTACTATGCTCCTAGCACTTAGCTAAGTGCTTGGTATTTAGTAAGTGCTCCATATAGCAACAGACACAATGAATAACTGGCTAAGAATGATGTCCAGAATGAATGACTAATTAGTCCTTTTAATGTCAAAGGAGGATTATTACACATGGCCAATGGCACTTCAACCAGGACAGAGGCTTAGTTGGCAACGGGACAGACATATTAAAAACCTCCTCTCTGGTTTGTTTGAGACAGGGTCTTGCCTTAATGTCCAGGCTGGCCTTGAGCCCATGGTGATCCTCCTGCTTCAGGCCCCAGAGGACTGGAATTACAAGTATGTGTCACCGTGCCTGGCAGTGAGAAGTCTTGCTAATGTGTATTTCCTGGATATTCCTCAGCACCAGGCAGTAGTCTGCTCCGCTTGCTCCCAGAAAAGTCACAAGGCCTTATGGTATCAGTGATGAGCATGAGAGAAAACTAAGAAACCAAACCAAAACCTCACCAAAAATAACACAATAAAACCTCAGACCTCAGTGGAGAACAGACAATCCCACTTGAAGGTCTCACTACAGTAAGTATGCAACTAGGTTTATTTCTATGTGTGCTTGGGATGGGACCCAAGACCTCACAAACGCTACACAAGGGCTTTACCAGTGAGCGAGGCCTGCAATCAAATCTGTCATCCTCCTGTAGCCACCATCTCATTTCTACAGTGTCTACAGTGATGTCAACAATGAACTCTACCTTCCAGCCATATTTCTGGCTCAGGGGTCATCCCTGAGGCTCCTTTCCCAATCTCTGCACCAAGTCCAGGTAGATCTTTTGTCATAACCACCTCAACTCCGCCTTCCTTAATTAACCTTGATAAGAAATCTGTACCAAGTTTCTCCTGCATGTCAGGCTCCCTACCAGGTGCTGGGCTGTGCTAAACAAGACAGATACAGGCTTGGTGTCAGAGCCTACAGGGGAAGCCAGTAACCACATAAACAGCTATATAGACGGGAAAGGCACGTGGATGATGTACAAGTTCAGGAGAGTGCAGAATCTAACCAGCTGAGGAAGCCATGTTTAAGCCAAGCACTGGATGAACGCAAGTTTAGGCTCTACTAGGGAAGAAGAAAATTCCTGTGCAGCGTAGTCAGAGAAGCATCCAAGGATCAAACAATACATGTGGCATGAGCGGCTTCGTCCAACTCTTTCATTTAACTGTAAAGTGCACAGGAGCAAGAAGTCTGACTTAGTGTTCCTCTATTCCCTCAGCACCATGCGGGTAATGGGTATTCTCGGAGTGGCTGGTGGAGCTGCCTCGACGACGCCACAGCTTTACGTCTAGGAGGGAGGGGCCCATGCCATCTCACAAAACTCTGAGAAGACCAAAAGAGACGAGTGAGGCCGCTGAGTGGGGGTCAGTTCGCTCTCCTCCCCTTCCTTCATACACTTGCAGAGTAGAGACGACACTTGTTTCTTCCAGGCTGGTTAGGGCTGGCCACTTCGACAGTGGTCACCCAGGTGACCAAGGGGCTGGATCAAGGATCTGATGATGGATTCTGAGGTTACTACAGTTTGTGGCATCACTGTGAATTTGCTGACGGAGGGGCTACTAGAGAGGGTGATTACCACCGTCAGACTACTAGCAGCTGTCGTTTTACATGCTTACAATGAGTTATTTATCAGAAGCACTGTTACCTACAGTCATGGCTGCCACTCAGACTCCAGCCCCCTCAGCGAAGTGTCATTTGCTGAGCCACCGGTGGCGAGTGCGTGTAGAACTCATCTCCACCAAACTGCCAGTGCACCTTTGTGCCTTGCCTTTGTGTTTCAGGAAGTGTGTTTGGCAAGGCTCAGTCACTCATGGATACTGAGAGGTAGAGATGAAGTCTGGGCTTGGTTCTACACCTGTGTGTGTCCTACCGCTTCAACCTGTCCCCTTGAAGGAGGTGTTGAAGTATGCTCCACACAGAGAGTCTTCCCCATCCCAGGTAGTTTGTTTCTACCAGCTCTTCCCCACAAACAGCACGGGCTCTGTGACTGCCAACCTCTGCTGCCCACACCCACTCCCTCCTAGCCACCCACTCTCCATTCAGCAGCCTGACCTAGCTTTCAGCACACTTATCAGATGACGTCACAGCACTTCAGGGCCCCTGTTATCTGGCTCAGTTCTGCATATCACTCAGGAAGAGCTCAACCTTCTACACTTCCTCCAGCTTGAGAGCCTTTTTTGAGCCGTTCCCTTGACCAGCGTGTTCTTCCCTGTCGGGCTGTCTGTCGCTTTCCTCAGTCGGCGTCACCTTAAACATCGCCTCCTAGGACCACCCTCTCCGATCCCTTCAGACGTGCTCCAAACATTTCTGCATTTGCTACAGGCCTTATCTGATCGATCTCTCTCTCTCTCTCTCTCTCTCTCTCTCTCTAAGTAACTACTGGCCTTGCCTACCCTATTATACTTTGAATGAAAACGCATACTAGAGTATGTACTCTGTTTATTGCCTTCCATAAAATACAGATAGTACCTGAAACAGAATAATTCAGTATCTGATGATTATGAGATCTTCATTCATCCTCTCAACAAGCAGTGAAAATATAGAAAGAACAGGGCATTACTTAGTGCCTTTTATGAATAACAGGGACCATGCTTTATGTGATTATCAATCACAGCCACTTGCATAGATCCTACAAGCAGAGCTCACTAGACTTCCTGAATGAAGAAATGATGTGGTCTGTGTCTTATCACCTACTGGAATACATGTTGGGCAGGGCATGACGGCCCACACCTTTAATCCCAGCACTCAGGAGACAGAGGTAGGTGGAGGATCTCTGTGAGTTTGAGGTCAATCTGGTTTACATAGCTAGATCCAGGTCAGCTAGAGGTACACAATGAGATCTTGTCTAATATATGTGTGCAACACACACACACACACACACACACACACACACGCATGCGCGCACTGAGTCAGGCCCGATGGCCCATGCTTGTAATCCCAGCACCGGGGAGGGAGGATGAAGCAGGATTACCATGGGTTAAAGGCCAGCCTGAGCTACATTGTGAGACATTTTTCAACAAATTAACTACATAAAAGAAAAGAAATACATATACACTGTGAAGTATTAAAGAGGATGACTTGGCCTCCTCACAAATTTAGAGTTATTGAAGGTGAGGATACCCTCACACAGGTAGAAAGCTGCTTAATGACGGCCAATTATTAGGAGGGAGATCAGACATTCTTTAATGAAAAGAAAATGTTAATGTGTGTGAGTATTCTGCCTGCATGTCTGTCTGTTCACTGTGTGTAACCACTGCCATCATGCACAGCCGCTGCCACCGCACACTGAGGACCTGTTCTATCCCAGGTACCCAGTTCTGACACCTCCTTTAACGCTCATGATAACCCCAAATGTAGCCATTACCTCTTCCTTTTTACAGACTAGGAAACAAACACAGATTAAATAAATCCCCAAGTTTATATAGCTACTAAATGACAGAAAAGCATCCTGAGTGTTTATTTTTAGAACTCAAAAGTATGTTTTCCCATTATGCTCTGAGGCTGCGAAAGCCTTTAGGATGGCCTCGGTCATCATGTTTATCAACCATCTCTTTGGGTCAGTATTCCTTCCCTGAACCAGGCACAAATGCTAGCCATGAAAAAGTGACAAGGTTTTTTTGTTTGGAAGTGTGTTCTTGGGTACCATTTCAGTCTTGAAGCAGTAATTCCACTCAGTGATAGTGTAATTAGTTGTGATTGACATCAATTAGTTTACTGAATCACAAAGAGATGCCCAGTGCTTGAGTTCTGACTAGGAGCGAGGTACTAATAATGTTCTAGTCACAGCTCTATTTTCCAAAGGGCAAAGCAATTTATCTTTAAAAAAAAAAAGAAAAAAAGAAACAAAAATGTCAGTGGGTAGTGAGTTCCTTTTAGGGGTGATTAAAATATTCTAAAATTAGATTATGGTGATGATTGTACAATTCTGTGAACATGTTAGACTGTTAAACTCTAGACTTTAGTGCACAGATTTTATGGTATGTGAATTATATCATAATAAAGACGTTTTTAAAATGGCACATGAGAGATTTGATTGCTCAAGTTTTAATTATCTAAAGAGACGCTAATAGGAAAAAAAAGTAACCATTTTAACATTTTATGTTTCTTCTGTATTTACCCTAAATGTCTGTTTGCTCAATCACTATTATTATTATTACAGCATATAAAAAGAAGTAAATCCAAAGTTTATGCAAATCTTAGAAACATCTAGATAGACATGAACAATCAAGCAATGATCACACATTCAGTAAGACATTAGTCACAGGCCTCCTTCAAGTCTCAGGGACAGAAGCAGGCTGGGGATTAATGGCACTTCACAGAACACTTTTTAGGACTCCACTCAATTTCAGAGCAGAAGTTACAAGACCTCCCACGAGACATAGAAGGAAGCTTTACCTCGTCACAAGAAACCAAGCCAGTTTACTGAAGTCTGATGAGAGCCTCATGTACGTCTTAATATGTGGCATGGCGTTGCTTCGGCCAGAAGTCTCTGCTGACCACTTGCTAGTGATAGGAGAGACGTAAACCACCAATTAGAAAAAAACTCAAGACCAACAAAATTCTCATGCTAGGGAACTGCACAAAAAGCAACATCCTATCTAAAAAGACAGTAGATGCGTGACCTGTGGTGGCTGATGACACTGTTCAGAACACACAATCATTCTGAAAAGGAAGGAGGTCAAAAAAGGAAATTTAGCACAAGCCACAAAAGTATCTAACCCCATGGACGTGGGGCTTCTTGTCCTTTGACATACGAGTACACACGCATGTGTGCACACATAGGTACACACAAGCATGCACACGCGCACTACACTGACTTCATTGTGCTTTTCTGCACATGTGTACACAGGTCTCTGGCTGAACTGTGAGCTCTTTGAAGCAGGAGGCTTGCAGTGCCTTATAGTGCACACTACTGAGTAGCAGCTCCCACAGAAGCTTCCCCAAAGAAGCAGAGTGAGCAGAATACAGCATATCCCAGGCGAGTGCTAAAAGGCAGGAGCTAACTCAGAAATGCTTTAGTTTGGCTTTGAGTATCACTCTCACATTTCCAACACTTTAGGACTAGGGTTCCAAGGCCTGATGGCCTCCGTCATGAGGCGGTGACTCTGGCTTGGAAGGGGATAATCCCTGAAGCTAACAGGCAGTGTGCCAGCATGGAATCAGGATTAAGAGGGCCACCATTTTCTTCATCCCAGTGAACCTAAGAATCGGAAACCGAAAGGAGCCCAAGCATAGACGTGCTCTGTAAGGAACAACTCTCCACCTGGAGCGAATACCACGGAAATGCCGCTGGCCAACAGGAATTTCAGCAGAAAGCTACGGAAATGGACTCCCTCCCTCATTTCTGGCTGCCCAGCTGCAAAGCCACTACTGAAGTGAGTAAGACACTGGGGTTGGTCTAGAACATTCGGGACGGGCAAGTGCTGGAACTGGAAGAGGAAAGGATAAGCCTCTCTTTCCCTTCCCACCCATCACCGGTTTCCTGAGCTCTGCTGGCATACCAAACCCTGTCTTTATCCTGGAGACACAGGCACGGACCTTCCCCTTGGCAAGTGTGGCGTGTGGTCTACATACTAGAGTCAGGATGGTTATACTTCATGCTTCGGCAAAGTGAACTAAACACTGCTTATGTAAACCATAAACTACCCAACAGGATCTCTTATTTATCGTTTTCTCTGCCTGACAATATTTAAATAGAAACCTCACAGAGATAAATCTTACTCTGGTATTAAAAACCTATTCCAAAATTTTTTTAAAACCTTGTTTTAAATTATTTCTATCACTAACATATGTAGATGAAAGAATATAGCTGTATTATATAAGGTACTTTTTTAAAGAACAGACTGATACAACATTTTTGGTCCTAATGAAGTAAGAGCAGCATTGAGAACCAATTACTTACTGAAAGTAGGAATGCAGCCAATTCTGTTTTTCAGCTGTCTGGATGCCATAGGGAAGAGAGCCCCCAGCTTTTAAAAGAAGGAAAAGAAAACAAATAAAAATAATGAAATATAACTTGAGGCGTCTTCATTAAGAAGAAAATCTCTATAAACAGTGAGAGGGTAGATGATACACAACTGCTTCCATTACTTCATCTCAAGTAAGTTTATTGAAAGAAAATATCCATGCTTACATCAGGCACGCCCTCTCTCTGTCTCTCCCTGTCTGTGTGTCTGTCTTGGTAATGAGGACTGGACCTAGGGACTCACACAGGCCAGGCAAGGGCCCCACCACTGAGTTATATCCCCGGCACTTTTTACTTTTTATTTATGGTCTCACAAAATTGCCTAGGCTGGCCTTGAATTTGTGACCCTCCTGCCTCAGCCTCCAGAGTAGTTGACATCAAAGATCTACACTATTGGAACTCAAATTAGGTACATTCTCTTCATGGGCTTCCTTTCTCTGGGAGAAGAGACATGTAAACAGTTTACTATCTGAAAAGAAAAGGTATTACTTAATTACTCAGTGGGGATGATATCTGCACAGACTTGAAGTGTTAGAAAAGACCACAGGGAGAACCTGGGCCTGTTTTACCACCATAGGGAGGTATGAAACACATCACTAAGTTTTTGTCCTAGGCAGGACATCCAGGAAGGTAGTGAGTGACAAAACCCAGTCCTGCCTATTTTGCCTTTACACTCTGTCATTTCCAAACAGACAGGCAGAGGAGGTTCTCATAGACTGGAAGATATGAAAATATGCAGCAAACACTTGTGCCTTTTTTTTTTCAGTAAGAAAAATCCATTGCAGATCCATCAATGACTTTCCAAACACACCTTGGAACTTCATCACAGTAATCTATGTGTAGAGAGGGCTTTGGACAACTCCAGGGTCCAATAAGATATGTCCTGTCTCCTACTTCAAATAGCTAAAAACATTCCATTGTAGAACCACTTATAAAGTTGCTTCATTGAGAATGCCACATTCTCCCCCATTAAAAGTGCACTTGAATAGCTCTAGGCTATTAGAAGTACAGAAAGAAAAACTACCTGTGTTCCAGAGTCAAAGTGAAGTAATTTTATTTTATTATTAAAAAGCAACAAATGGCAAATATACTCTGAGCTTTATTGAGATTCTTTTGGCAAGGTCACATCTAATTTCATAAGCAATAAATGGGCAAAATTAGTTTTAATTTAGTGCATTCTGCTACCAGCAGGCCGTGAATGCCAATCAGACTTAGTTTCTCCCAGAGGCATGTTCTCTGGGGCTTTTGTTAATAACCTGGTAGCATTATAGAGGATGTTCTGTTTAAAAGCTCAGTGCTCAGTAGTGGAAAACAGAAGAAGGAAGTTGAAGGTTTTTTTTTTTTTTTTTAGAAAATAAGACTAGGTGTTTGCAGGTGAAGCCCCTGAAAAATGACGTGTCAACTAAGGTACACAAAAGGTAATCATCATCACTAGCTCTAGGCCTTAACTGTATCTGTATCTGGGATGTAAATTTGGAAGGACTGTGGAACCTCCGACACCGGCAGAGAAGGATGTTAGCCAAGCTGTCAAGGCAGCAGTGAGTGCCAGGGAGCTCACTGTAGGCGGACACCTTGTCTCGACAATCAACACGCTGGATTATTAGTGAAACTGAGGAAAGCCACACTGCACGGAGTGCCTAAACTGCCCTTCTCTGGAACACCGCAGAGCTCAACCACACCTGTTTCATCAGCTCTATCTGGATAAGGGAAAACCATTTCTCCATTTCTAACCAATTCTGATGAAAAACAAAACATAACATAACAAAACAAAACATGCCCCAACGCATTTCGGGAATATATAGAGAAACCACAACTGTGTTACCAGGATATCCTTCTAAGCTGGTCCGCACATTTTCCACAGAAGGATAGATCTAAAAATAAGCAAGAAAAGATAAAAATCAATAAAGCTTGGCATGAATCATGTTGAAAGGGATGTTGACTAGTTTTTAAGAAAATGGAAATGTTAATAAAAAAAATGTTTAACTAAAAAACTTAGAGAGAAATTATATTCTTAAAAGAAAATCCCCATCTTGCTGGAAAATAACTGGTAATAACTAATCTACAAGAAGCATGTATATAACTGATGAAAAATTACACATTAATTTAAATGTTTTCTCCCCTGAAATGCCAAATTAATATTAAGTTGAATATAAAATTAATCATTAATTCACAGGTCTCTATATAATGAACAGAGCTTTAATTCTTCTGCAGTGATATATCTGGTATTTCTTCACTTGGCTTGACAACTTGAAAGAAGAATGGAGACAACATGGCAAATCTGTGGCTGTACCAAGGCTCCTGAACATACCAGAAGCCCTGGGTGGCACCAGGACCGCAAATGAAGAGTGTCCTCTCCCCACCCCACAGAGTAAAGCGCTATTATAAGGAAGGCCATTTCTTAACTCTTCTGGACTACAGATTAGGAAGTCGGAGAGCAAGAGGGCTCACCAGATGAAGAGGAACTGTACTTTTTCCTGGAGTTCTGCCGTCCTCTCCCAGTGCCAGCAAGCTCTCTTTAAACTCTGAGCACAGCCACTTGGACTCATCAGGCCCCAGGGAACCAATGCTTGAAAACTGACCCACAATGGGCCAGCACTCGCCTTTAGGTACAGATGGGGCATGCATCCGCAGAAGCTGTTCCGAAATAAAAAATGAATGCAACAGTCACAGGAGTAACAACAGTATCTGAAATGCCCTAATGCTAACAACATGGACTGTATCTCTGGAATACCTAATTTACAAGGAAACTCTGAGAACATCATGCTCATAGATACTTGCTTCTTTGGGAACTATTTAAATACTAAAAGTATGTGTCCCCTGCCCACCACATTATGCTGTGGTATTGAAATGTAATTGGCCCCCATAACCTCAGAGGGAGTGGCACTATTAGGAGGTGTGGCTTTGTTGGAGTGGGTATAGCCTTGCTGGAGGAAGTGTGTCACTGTGGGGGTGGGCTTTGAGGTTTCCTATGCCCAGTGTTTCAATTGACTTCCTGTTGCCTGCAAGATGTTCTACTCTCTGTATGCCTCCATGCTCTCTACCATGATGATAACGGACCAAACCTCTGAAACTATGTCACCCCAATTAAATGTTTTACTTTACAAGAGTTGCCATGGTCATGGTGTCTCTTCACAGCAATAGAAACCCTAACTAAGACATATGTGGACAGGAAGTTTCTTCCAAAATTCTTTGATTTGCATTAAAAACAAAAGCAAAATAAAACATTTTCAAAGACCCATCTTAGCAGAAATATCAAGATAAACTCACCCTGAAACCGCAATTGTCTAATATATCTAAACTAAACTGACATGATTAAACCATTGTACATTCCAGTCTGCTGCCTTTGAAAAGAGCTTCTAGCTCTCACCTTTACACTGTGCTCCATCCAGGGCTGGGGTGCCACTGCACAGGAACCAGCCTAGCATACGCAAGGGCCTGAGGGGCCTGGGGGTGGGAGCACAGACAAAGTCCTTGGCCTCCAGTGTGGCTGTCCGATATGAAAGGGATATTTACAGATGGATACGAACCACCTAAAGCACTGAGGAAGACTGATCTGCATTTCCTGCCTTGACACTTATGCAAACTTGAAGGAATACCTGGGCAAGTATTTGGAAATTTTATCCAATATGTACTACCTAGAGGCAGCAGACAGCAAGAAAAATGCGGCCAGCTCCTGCCCCAGTGGAACTCATATTCTGACTGATGTTTTGTTTAATATGTATTGCCTTCCCTTCCACAGCTCAGGTATTAATATTTACATACACACACACACACACACACACACACACACACACACACACACACACTCACACACACATCCCCCCTCAGTTTCCATGTGCTGCAGCATGCTGTAGGAAACAGAACTGAACCGACAGCTCTCAGATTCACTCTCTACCGTGGGCTTAGCTCCAGAGCAGCACACGGAAAAAAGCCCTGCTCGACTCCTGTCTCCGTGTATACATTCTAATCTGCCTGCTTGCCCTGGAACCAAGCTATGACGCAGCATGAGCTGGATGAGAAGTGGCTTGAAAAACGCAGATGCTGATCAACCTGCAGCATTTGTGATCACACACATGCATTCACTCTATTGCCTAGGCTGGACACCAAGTCCCAGGCCACAAGTTCTCCTGCTTACAGAACACTCTATTTTTTACATTCACTACTTGACACAAATCTGTCCATTTTACAGCTGACAAAAGGCAGGCCGAGGAACAAGTCAAGACCACAAAGCTTGTCTATCACAGGTTGGCATTTGGACCTAGGAACAGATATCCATCATAAACGAAAAGCAAGAAAGAAGGCACATCATATTATTTTAAATGTTAAAATAATAAAAGTTTTATTACCTTCCTAAGCCTAAAATGTCCCCAGTTATCTTTGTGACTTCCTTGAAAGCGTCCAGGGGTTGAGCCAATAAGGTAAACACTAAATAAAGTAAAATACAATAAAGTAATATGCAAGTTGTGCTGTGACACCCCAAACCCACAGAATACACATAAAAACTAATGTAACACAAGAGTTCAAGGAGCTAATTCATTCCATGGCCATGCTTCCTTAATAGTAACTGCTGTTCTGAAGTTCATTTTTAGCTAAAGCAGTTAATAGCAGGATATCTGCATAAAGGTACCAGGTAAGGAACTCAGGAATTCTACAATCACCCCCGTGGGAGGCTTAAGACCCACTACCACCTTGATATCCATGAACCATGAGATGTGGAGTGACCAACTCTGCTCTCATCCACTCACCCTCTCATGCAGCACAGTCAAATACCACTCCACTCCTTCCCAAGGCCCTGCCTTCCAGACTTGTGTGGCTCGCCACTCAGGAGTACCTTTTCAGCCTCCCATATTGGTAAGGGGACACGTACTTGGTTTCAGAGAGATCATGCTCTTGGATGGTGTCTATCCACTCCTGGAGAGAAGGATCATTGTACGCCGTCAAATAACTGATGAGGTCAGCTTTAAAATGGGTGCTTGACTCTCCAGATGTGTGGTTTCCCTGGTCAACTCGTGGGTATAAAGGGCTCAACCATATTCTAGAATGGAAGAAAATAACTTTTAACATACAGGAGCTCACACCATAACAATACAGTCACCTGAAGCAAGAGGTGAATTTTTGTCACTGTCTTCATGGGGTTGGTGACTGAGGCATTTTCTGCAGGAGGAAAACAGATCCAATCACATTGATCCAAGGACTCCCCATCAAAATATTATTTCTGAATGCTATCTCTTTATGTAAAATCATGTCCTTAGTGTAGCTTTTTAGCCAAATTAAGAATGAAAAGCTATCTACACCAAGAAAAAATGTATATGCAAGTTTATTTTCAGTAAGAAAATTCTTTTTTTTTTTTTTTATAATGTACACTCTGTAGTGGTTTGAGATATTTTCATATCCTATACTTTCTGGTGTCTAGAATGAGCACATTAGCCTCAAACAGCTAAGTACTCAACAGTGATAAAACATTAGACAACTTTGATTTCATCAATTCCTTTCCCCCAAAACAATGCATTTGCCCCCCTCCCTTTTTTTTGTTTTTTTGAGACAGGGTTTCTCTATGTAACAGCCCTGGGTATCCTGGAACTCACTTTGTAGACCAGGCTGGCCTTGAACTCACAGAGATTTGCCTGCCTCTGCCTCCTGAGTGCTGGGATTACAGTTGTGTGCCATCACACGTGCTGTGCATTTGCCCTAACTTCTACAACATGCCTACACAGGGAAAATAACCACATCGAAACTCAACAGACACAATACAATATGATATAGGTAGATTACAAAAACAGTGTGGCTTTCAGCCTCTAGGACTAGATACTCTTCTAGGGCAAACCCAGACGAAGAGTTCTGCCCCAAAGGGCTGTTGCAAGGAGTCCTAAGAGGCAATGGTTAGGTCAGACCCCAGCCCGTATTTAGATCGCTGTCTTTTCCTTCTGTGTCTGTTTCCCCTGTAGTTCTCCTACAAACCCAAACAGAAATGGCCCAATTCCTCTTTCACACAGCTGCTCCCCAAGGAAGCCTGGTAGGCTACAGGCTACCAAGATGGGAAGCAGGCTGGGTGAGAGCTCCTGAATGTATGTCTGCTCAATGCCTTCCCAGCAGAGTGACCTTTCATTCACTCCCTGCTTACCTCAGGGGGGACTTAGCATAAGAAGGACAGGGCTGACTAAGGCTGGAGCCCACATCTGGACCACATCTGCTTCTCACTGGCTTTGCCATTGTAGGCAGTTCCTATGACTTCTCTGGGGCTTTCTTTGCCTTTGGGTATAAAGTGACCAGTTAGGCTAGACAGATGTGTGAGGTAGCCTTGTACCGTTATCTCTGAGCAAGAGGTTCACCAATAGGCATGTGACAGATGAGGACCATGGGAGTAAATAACTTTCTAAACTAGGATACTGAGAAAGGAGGTATTCTTAATACTTTGTGAAATATTATGAGAACACTATGGTGGGAAAAAAGAATTTGGAATTTCCATTTATTTGTTTACATGTGTATGTGCCCAAGTACAGGGGTGTGTGCCACATGGCTGCAGGTGCCCACAGAAGCCAGAAGAGGGCATTGGATCCCTTGGAGCTGGAGTTACAGTTGTGAGAGACCTGATGTGGCTGCTGGGAATTAACATGGATCTTCTACAAGAGCAGCAAGTGCTCTTAACTACTGAGCCAACTCTCCGCTGTAGGATATCTTTCTGTATGCTGTGAATATGTGTTGCTCTGACTGGTTGATAAATAAAGCTGTATTGGCCTATGGCAAGGCAACTTAGAGGCAGACAGGAAATTCAAGCAGATAGAAAGAAGAGAGGAGAGAGAGGAAGGAGATGCCAGCCGCTGCCGGGAGAAGCAAGATGTGAAAGTATTGGTAAGCCAGAGCCACGTGGCTACTTATAGATTAATAGAAACGGGTTAGTTATAGGAGCTAGCTAGCAAGAAGCCTGAGCCATTAGGCCATACAGTTTGTAAATAATATTAAGCCTCTGAGTGATTATTTTATAAGAAGCTGCGGGACTGCGGGTAAGAGAGATTTGTCCTGACCGCAGGCCAGGCAGGACACAGGAAAACATCCAGCTATACCTCTCGAACCCAACAAATGATTTGAATTGTAAGACCTGTTCCAGCAACAGCTGAGAAGGACAGCTGGAACATCTGCATAGCAGGGGGTACACACGGCCAGAGCAGACAGACTATCAACAAGGGAAGACAGTGAAAAGTTCCTTTAAAGGTTTTTGGCTTTAAAAGGATTTTTAGATTGTATTTGTATGAACGTTTGTGTTATGTGCACCGTGTGTGTGCAGGGGCCTGCAAAGGTCAGAGGAGGGTGTTGGAGCCCCTGGAACTGGAGAAAGAACCCAGATGGTTGTGAATCATTGTGTGGGAACTGGGAACCAACCTAGGTCCTCCATGAGAAGAGTGAATGGCAAGTGCTCTTAGTACGCCTTTGAGTTTTCTGCTGCTGTTATTTATTTGTTTTTTAGTCACAACATGGAACTGCAGCGTATCAGAGAGATTCAAGAGCAGACAAAGCAGAGGGTGACAGGGCTCTGAACTAGGGTGGCTGGTGGAAGCAAGCCAAAGGGACAGTTCCTATCTTCTTGCTTTGAGTCTGACCTGTATGAACTATACAACCTAGTTAATGTTTTTAGATTTCTTTTTTAAAAGAAAAGAACAAAAGGCCGGGCAGTGATGGTTCACGCCTTTAATCCCAGCACTCAGGAGGCAGAGGCAGGTGGATCTCTGTGAGTTCAAAGCCACCCTGGTCTACAGAATGAGTTCCGGGACAGTCAAAGCTACACAGAAAAACCTTGTCTTGAAAAACAAAAACAAAAAAAGAAAGGAATAAAAGTACCAGCCACACCCCTACTTTTCATGCCCTCTCTCATGACAATCGCTTGAGAAGCCTCAGGAAGAACTGTTGCCCATAAGTTCAAGTTCACAATTCCAGAATCAACTAGAGGCACTGGTGGGGTTCTGAGAGCCACCTAAGACTGGGAGCCACCTTCATAAATCTGTTTAGTTTCATAATCGGTTTCCCTAAGAACAAGCTTATCCAAACCTCTCTCCCTTTTCTGATGGGGCTGTCTATGCATCCCCAGGCCCGGAGTGGACAAAGTACTCAGCAGATCAAGACAGTCCTGTTAGCTAGCACTTGGAAGGCAAAACAGGAAGCTTAAGAGTTCAAGGCCAGCTTGGGCTACATAGTGATTTGTTTTCCCAGCCAGCAAGAGTTACATAAAAGATTCTCTCTAAAATAAAATAAAAGGTGTGTGTGTGTGTGTGTGTGTGTGTGTGTGTGTGTGTGTGTTGTGGGAAGGAGGGGATGACGGAGAAGAGCAAGTCCTGTGACTAAGGCTTTTTAGACAGGGCAGAGACCCCTGACCCTGCAGGAGGTAGAATAACACTACTCTGAGAAGCACAGTTTAAGAGGAACACGAGAAACTCCGAGCCCACACTAAGGTCAAAGCAGGCCCAGAGGATGAGCTGGAGGCTCCTTATTTCAGCTCATCCCATGGGTCACTGAGGCTTAGGAAAGCTGGTCAGAGGGAGCACTATCTAAAGTAGCTCTAGCCCAGGCTAGACAACAACACTGGAGATGGGGGGTGGGGGGAGGCAGCAGCAAAGCATCCTGGGATCCTGAAATGAGTTATACAAATGCCTGTATTGTCTTCAGACAGAGAAGGCTATTAGCCAGCTCTCTCCCAGGAAGGCAGGGATGTACAAGAAGGACTTCAGTGAAGAAAAGGAATTAAAGTTATTCACCAAGGAGGAAAGAAGTAGCTGAACTTGAGTTGAACACAAAAATTCCTCTTAAAGACAAACTCTTGGGCTGGAGAGATGGCACAATGGTTAAAGAACTTGTCCAAGTGAGGGTCGGAGTTTGGATCTTCAGAATCCATGTAACACTGGCATGGTAACTCACCCATAATCCCAGTGCTCCTGTAGCAAGATGGGAGGTAGGGACAAGAGAATCCCAAGAAGCTTGGGCCAGCTAGCCTGGTGGACACAGCAGCAAGAGACCCACCCTGTCTCTAACAAGGCTGACGTGGAGGACTGAGACACTCTAGGTTGTCATCCGATCTCCACGTCTGTGTGGTGGCACACATGTGCCCACACTCACGCACAAACATGCACACAGTGATTACACAGAACAAAACAAAACCCGCCTCTCTACCTGCCCTCCCACACCAGTAGATGGTCCTACTCCCATGGACAAAGGTGGCACTGAGTGACACATGGAGTTGACAGGGAAGGTGGCCGGAGAACACAGGGGAGGAACTAAGGGGAAGATCTGATTAGAAAATGTATGTGCATGTGAGAAACTCTCAAAGAGTAAAAAAAAATATTATAATAAATAAATACATTTTGCAAACCACTTGCATGTAAATATTCCTGTACACCAGTGATAGTCATAGACGGTTCTGCACCAAGCTGTTAACACCAGCTACCTTGAGAGAGTGGGATGGAGGCCGGGAGTAGTAGAGGATTGTGGGGATGGAGGTGTGGATTGGGGAGAGCACTTGCTTTGCACTGCAGAAGAAAATACCACGACCATTGCTGGCATGCCTCTTTTCTATGCACATGCCTGCTACTTACACAAGCAGAAAAGCAGAAAGAAAAAGGAACGCAGCTATCATCTGCCTGTGCCCTTTCCCAGCATAAAGGACTGCCATGCGCTGCATGGCCCTACCAACCCTTGGGTTTTCTGGTGCCAGTCTTCCCGGATGAGGTTGGAGGTGTGGATGACGACTCGGAGGCCTTCTTCATAGAGCAAGAGCATCATTTTCCTTCAAAGAGAGGAAGGTGAACAAAAGCATGAGCAGAATTTTCCAAATAAACAGGTTTCTAATAAAAATGCAAGAAACATTAACTTCTTATATTACCCAAACTTTTAATTATTATAAACTCCCCTTCTACAGAGCACCATCCTCCAAAAAGGATCAGAATATCTGGGGGTCACAGGTCCCTTAGTATCCATGGCTATCATTTCACTACGATGGACCACAGGGCCATGCCTCATGTAGGGCATCCTACAAGGAAGGTAGGAACAGAACCTCCCGCTATGTAACAGGCTAGCGTGCTTCCAACAACTGAAGCACACATGGCCCAGGTTTAAGGGATCAGTTCAGGAAGCCTGTTTCAGGCCGCGACTGCGTGCACACACATGCAGTATACTGAAAACATAGAATGTCTTTCTTACTAATGGTTGCAGTTTGAAGAACGTGAGATGCCCTGTCCTGATCAGACATGTAGTCCATGTGTCATATTCGTCACCATTGTGAATCTGGGCTTGAAGTAAGATTTCTCTTTTCCTCCATGAACTCAAGTGAGACTGGACTGAGCCCCCTCTTCCCACTGGGGCTTCTTGCATCACTAAGCATCGTTTTCTTAACTTTACTTCCAGTGAGAGAGGAAAGAAGATATATACAAGAGCTCTCAGTGTGAAGTCGAGAGACCAGAGTCTGCCCTTGAGAAGCCACAAGAGCTTTAGTAAACCATTTAGTCTGCCTGAGCCGCCTCTTTCCAAGTGGGTCATGAAGCATCAACCCCAACTTGGGGCTGATGATGACAAAAATCAGCGTCCACAATGTAAAGGTTAAAGAGTCACTTGGGCATTCGTTTCCGCTCGGTGCCCCGCTTTATCTTGTGACTTAGTGCTGGGTGACTTTTATCTCCAATTGTTTCCAGTTATTAAGGGACTGAAGTCTCCTCTCCAGAACGACATTGTCATTTCTCAAGACTGTAATGCTTGGCTTGGCTTATTTTATCACTTCTGCTGAGGCCAAATGCTACTTATCACTCACCTATATAACTCAGTGGACACATGTGACAATGGGCCTCTGTTTCTCCCCAGATGAACCACCCCATGAGCGGAGGCTGGGCTGGAGGAGGTATGGAGGAGAAGGAAAAGGCTAGGCGTGGGGCACGTGCCTGTAACTCTAGCAACTTGGGAGGCTGAGGCAGGATTGCACCCATGAGTTCAGGGCTAGGCTGGCAGATTTCAGTCTACCTTGTGTGACTGTGCTCTGGTGTGACTAAGGTCCTGCCTCTTGTAAATAAATAAATAAATAAATAAATAAATAAATAAATAAATAAGGGAAAAAACAAGACCAGAAAAGAGAATGAGATAGTTAGTTCTTGCCAAAAGGAGAAAGTAATTCAAGCTGGCAGACAATAAATTAATGCAAGGCTCGAGAAATGACAGCTGCTGAGCTATCTTCTCTGTAGTTATGAAACACGGTCCCTGAAATCTGGGCAAATTGACACACACAGTTGCCACATTAGCAGCTGATTATAATTAAGGATAAGCCAGCTAGGGATTCATGATAGAAGCTTTACAAATATTTCCATTAATCAAGGCATCAATTACAAGGAAATCATGTATCGAAGTCAGTGAATCCTATCAAACAGAATTAAGAATTAATTTAAGGGGAGACATATTAATCTTTTCATAGACAAGAGTACGTGTGTTAATAAGGTCACAGTTAAAAATATAGGAAGATAAGGAATGGAGTCTCCCCCAAAAAAGGTGGACCCACAGTACTGTCCCTAAGCAGTAGGGTGGCAAACAGACCCACAGCACTGTCCCTAAACAGTGGGGGCTTCTTCCTAAATGTGAAGGTGTGCTATGGAGAAGCAAGGAAATGCATGTTGGGTACCTCCACGCCCGACACTGTTTCTGGATGCCCTAGCATGTGTCAAGACAATCCCAAGAAGAAGAAATTCTCACTTTACAAGTGCAGAATTGGCGACTGGAGGAAAATGGAATATTATCTAGATCACCAAACGAGCCTGTAGAGGATGGCTGAACTCACATGTGCCCATAAGCCAGGGCACTGTGTGGGGAGCACAAGGCTAGAGGTGGGATGGTGAACATTTTATGCTACTAGAAAATGAGTGGGAGATGCGGTCTCGGAGAGAAAAGGGCCAGCTGGAGAGCCCCAGCAGGCTGTGGCTGGCCCCTGCTTAGAGGAGGACATTGTTCACTCAGCTGCTCTGGCTGTGTTTCTCCCTATTCATTCTTAGAGCCATTGGTGGTAACCATGCCCAACTTTGGGGAAAACCAAAGAGCTTTCCCATTTTCAAGCACCAAGTAATACACCGTGCCTGGGATTGCTGTGTGCCCTATGTGCTCTGCACAAGGTACCTGGTCAGGGCATGCTTGCTCGGGTGTGTGGCACCCCAGGGACTGTGTCAGTCACTGCTGTTAGCTCCAGGCTAGGAAGACAGTTTTTATTTCATCACCAAAAGCTGGAGTTTTCTCCTTTTTCTACCAAACATGTTATGGTTTGTGCTCTCACCAAAAGATGAACAGCTATGAGGAGAAAAATAACATCCTCCAGATTTGAGACTCAATAGCATTCCAGGTATTGATGGATAATTTTAGTCCTCTTTTGGTGAGATGGGGATCTCGTGTAGACTCCTGATCCCCTGTCTCAGCCTCCCAAGAGCTGGGATTACAGGCATGTGTGTGCTGTCTCCCTGGATGAACAATTCCCAAAATAATAAACAACCAAAATTTCCAGACATAAGTTCAATCCTTCACAAGATACTGACATCTCAGCAAAATGTGAACTGTGGATACTCTCTAGCTGGGAACGGCTCTACTCCAGTAGCTTCTCTGAATTAGGAACTATTGGATTTAACCTGCAGATTGTGCATGTGTGAGCTGCTATAAGGAACAAGGGATGAATGAAGCAAAGGAAATAATGAAGTCAATTGTAGCCATGAGCAAACAAGACAGATTAAAAACTAAAGCTAAAAGTGAGTTCTGTTTCTGTTTTCATCCCCAAGGAAAATCAACTCATTTATTCTAGGTCTTAGTTTTCCGGTCTATGGTATTAACAGGACCAAACAATTCTGACATTTTAAACAAAGGACAGTTTCCCTGTACTCCCTCCCTGCTCCAATCACAGTGAAGCATCGCCCTGCCAGCTTTGGAGCAGGCATCTGAACCCTCAAGTCCCTCCCAGGAGTGACACCACAACCGACCAATGATGGCACAAGATCGCCCACTGCTTGCTGGTCCAGAGATACGCTGGGGCTTTTCTCTTGTAAAGCTCATTACACAGTGCCGACCACATGGTCAGCATAGAAATCTGGCACTGGTGGTCTAACAAATCATGCCAGAGCCCACATGGTGACAGGGCCGGCGGAAGGCTTTCTAGAACCAAAGATATAATTATCCCAGGGTTTCAGCTAAGGGTGGGAGACAAGGACTTCCTGCCTGCATTATGGCTCAGCTGCCCCCATTGATGGCAATCTGTATTCTGAGCTGAAATTGGCATCCTGTGAGCTCAGCGCTAGCAAATGAGTATTTTATGCATGAGTCAGGCCTGAGTTCACTCTCAGTCCTCAAACTCTGTCCCCTAGTGGACAGAAGCTTCCAGTTAGGGGTAGTCAGTCTGTCGATGAGACCGTATGTATCTACTCAGGGCACTAAAGTCAGAGGGTCGGCCTACAGCTTCATGGAGAGGCTTAGCTGCTTCTACTCTGGCTCCTTTTTACACCGGATTGGCAAAAACAACTGTTTCATGCACACAAAGAGAAAGGCAGCCACAGTACTGTCATCTGAGGTCACTGCTTCAGCAGGAAGCAGAGTCATAGGCAGGCAGATGGCTTCCTACCTGGGGGCAGCCAGCCCCACACTCCCACCACTGGCTTAAAAGACAGAAGAGCCTTTGTCCCAGTCTGCTGAAAAATCCTTCCCAGAGAAACGCGATTTAGAAAAATATTAAAATAAGGACAGCCATGTTTTGTTTTGTTTGTCCAACTTGTAAAGCCACAGTGCTCTGAAAAAGGACTCAGTGGAACTGCTGTAAAGGGAAGTTAAGAAAGATGGAGCACGCTGTCATCCGGCACAACGTGTCAGCTAGGAGGGAGCTGGCCAGGATTGCCTGTCTGCCACTTACAGCTCGGGAGCTCCCTTGAGCTGGGACAGGCCTTGCCAACTGGCAACTTCTGGTAAAATTAGTTTTCTTTAATCAGAGTAGGGGACTAATAATGGACTATTCAATATAACTTATGCTTGCCAAATCACAGAACTTTTGAGAAGCAGGGACGCCACAGAAAGAATCATCTGTGACCACAAGGACCATGCTTGCAGTTCTGTGCTTCCAAGCAGCCACACCAGATGCCCCGAGCAAAAGGCAGAGACCCTGAGTCACAGATTCACGCTTCCATGCCGACGAGCTGAATCCTGGTATCGAGTTGCTCATATCCTTTGGCCAATTAAAATCACACCTTCCCCATTTCGTAATAGTTGCTTACGTGTGGTGTGTTCCAAATGCAATATCCAATTTTGCCTAGGACAGAAAAGAAATAATTTATTTTAAAAGTCTCACTTAATATGTACTATTCCTAGATACTGGAAATTAAAAAGAGGGGACTATGCCAACTTAAAAAAAAAAACAAAACTGTTTTACTGCCCTCTATTGGACAAACAGAAGACAGCTCCCTCCCCCCCCCCCCCCCCACACTTGTGGTTTTTTGAAACCCCATTTCTCTGTATAACTCTGGCTGTATTGGAACTCAGTCTGTAGACCAGGCTGGCCTTGAACTCAAAGATCCTCCTGCCTCTGTCTCCTGAGTGCTGGGATGTGCCACCACCACCTGGCAGAAGACAGCTTTTATTATAGCACTCACTAAGGCTCATTTAAAATGCTGGTTTTTTTTTTTTTTTGTTATCCAAAACGATTTAATACATACTCCATTTTTAATTACAGTAATTATGAGTGAGAAGCCTAATTTCTTTATTTGCCAAAAGCCTAATAAAATAAATGTGATTCTAAACAAAGTTTTAAATGAGGTATTTTGTCTCTACTGAAAAAGGTGAACAAAGTTTTAAGAACACTTATTAAAATAGCATCGAATGTGGTGGCGACATAAAGACATCATGATGTTAAATGAAAAGAGACTATTTCATACGAAGGCAGCAGAAGCTGGAAGCAAATGGTGTGAAGCCCACCCTGCACTCCAGAATGACATCTGTACACGTAAGCGAGAGGAAAACATTTTATCTAACATCTAGCACAGCAAGACGCTGGTCAAGCAGAATATGCCAGAAAGAACAGTTATGGAATAAACAACCATCTGAGTGATCAGTTTAGGAATGCACTACCTGGGCTCGAATCCTGCCTCACAGTTTACCTGATTCAGGGAAAAACTTACATTCTCTGCTTTTGCCTCTTTAAAATAGGCATGGGACTTAGAGTTGCTGGGGGAGGATGAGGCCTGGTTGTTGTAAGCGATGCAGACATGTGGACATTCACAGTGCCCTCTCCCCACCACACGATGGAAGGGCTGGCTGGTAGGGGCAGAAACGGACAAGTGGAATACCCAAGTAGGTAGTACACAGTTTGCAGGTGCTCCTGACAGGTCCGTGCAGCTTGGGGGATATGGGTAGACCAGCATGCACTTGTGCTTTTTGGCCAGAGAAGAAAGCTATGAACTGTACTTCATGTCTTTAAAATTACAAAATCACTTTATCGGCTGATTTTTAACTGAAAAGAACAGTGGTTAAGAGAACTGGCTTCTAAATTTAGTTTGGCTACACGTTACATGCTTTCAGCACAAACAACGAAGCTGAGAGTAACTTCAATGGACACTCTGTAATGCGTGCTTTTCTTGGCTAATGCACCAACTCTTCCAAATGCTGTAATGAATGCCATTAGCAATCCTTTTTATATGCGGATAAATTAGATTTGAACAAATGGGAAGTGACAAGACCAGAATGAGCATCATTTTGTGCCATCCCCACCCTCCTTCTATCTTGTCAAAGCCCAAACCCCAGTGGTTAGAGAGAGGGACTTGAGGTGGGAAATAAGGCCAAAGAGAGTCATGGGAAAGGGGGGAGGGGACCCAATTACCATGAGTGTCCTTGTAGATACCAGAGTGCCAGTGCACCACCCCCCACCTCTCTCTGCTATGTGGGATACTGTGAGGACAAGGGACGAGGAGAACCTTCATCAGGACCCCGAGTGACCTGCACTAGGATCTGAATTCTCAGTTTCCTAGATAGGTCCATTATTTAAGCTGCCCAGTCTAAGTGAAAAATGTTCTCCATCCAGGAATATTGTTACAGTAGCCCAGGCATATTCATATACACAGGCATGGAGCTGAGGCAGAACTCAGACAAAGGGACCCTTCGCCACCACCTCGCCTCCAGTTCCAGCCCCTTGCACTGAATGTATACCCAGTTGATTCCTTGATGAATGTTACTGCCAGAACAACTCAAGGTGGAGAGGCACTTCAGGAGGTCGGGACGGGGCCATGAGTCTCCTGTGCCTCCCACTAGACTCTAGTGTCTAGCCTGAGGCGCTCTAGTAAGGTTCCTTGCAAAGGTTTGTGAGAAGTGTGTCCTTACGCCCTCTAGTGGCCATCCTACTCTTAGGCAGCAGCTCTCCAAACCTGGTATTAGGTAGCTGCTATCTGAAGACTTTTTATCACGGGCTTTCAGGATTCCTGTGTCAGTTTACTGTCCACCTCTTCTGTTGGCAGAAATCAAAGCAAACAACAGAATTTTAGGTAACTGCTAAACAAAGGCATAAAGATATCTCTGTGCATAAGATGAACCACCAACACTTTTTAGAGAAGAGGATTTTCTTAGTGATACTGAGGATAGAACCCGGGGCCTTGTGGATACCAGGCAAGCACTCTAGCACTGAGCTACACCCACAAGCCAGAAGAAGACATGGTTTGAAGCCATAGTGACATAATGTGCAATGGGTTAGACCAGAAAAAAATGCTGCGAGGTCTTTAAAAGTAACCTAATGTTTTCTGTTTAAAACAAAACATAGAGATTATATAGAGCAGGACAGAGAGTAATCAAATGTGAGTTGAAACTCTCACATTATGAGACCCTAGAAGGAAAATTGCAAAGAAAGGGATCCAGATATCATGTCTCTGCTTTTAAGTGCAGAAATCTTGGTGTGTACACACGTGTGTATGGTACATGCAGTGTGCACACCCATATGTGTGCTTGGCAGCCAGGGGAGGGCTTCTGGTGCTGCCTTTTCTGATTCTCTTGAGAAAGAGGCTTTCACTGAGCCTGAAGCTAGGCAGGCAGGTCCTTCTTTCTCGACCCCACACAGCACCGGGGTTACAGGTGTGCATGCAGCCCCTGGCTCTCTCCACCCCACACAGCACCAAGGCTACAGGCATGCATGCAGTCCCTGGCCTTCTCCACCCTTCACAGCACCAAGGCTACAGGCATGCATGCAGCCCCTGGCTCTCTCCACCCCACACAGCACCAAGGTTATAGGCATGCATGCAGGCCCTGGCTCTCTGCACCCCACACAGCACTAAGGTTACAGGTGTACATGCAGCCCCTGGCTTTCTCTACCCCACACATTACCAGAGTTACAGACGTGCATGCAGCCCCTGGCTTCTCCACCCCACACAGCAGCAAGGTTACAGGCGTGCATGCAGCCCCTGGCTCTCTCCACCCCACACAGCACCAAGGTTACAGGCGTGCATGCAGCCCCTGGCTCTCTCCACCCCACACAGCACCAAGGTTACAGGTGTACATGCAGCCCCTGGCTTTCTCTACCCCACACATTACCAGAGTTACAGACGTGCATGCAGCCCCTGGCTTCTCCACCCCACACAGCACCAAGGTTACAGGCGTGCATGCAGCCCCTGGCTCTCTCCACCCCACACAGCACCAAGGTTACAGGTGTGCATGCAGCCCCTGGCTCTCTCCACCCCACACAGCACCAAGGTTACAGGCGTGCATGCAGCCCCTGGCTCTCTCCACCCCACACAGTACCAGGGTTACAGGTGTGCATGCAGCCCCTGGCTTTCTCCACCCCACACAGTACCAGGGTTACAGGTGTGCATGCAGCTCCCTGGCTTTTAAAGTGGGTGCAGGAATTACATTTAGGTCCTCATGCTTGTGCAGGAGTACTTTTTATCCAGTAAGCCATCTCCGCAGTCCAAGAACAGAAACCTTGAGCCCACTTTACCACAGTGAGGACAAGGAGAGAAAACTAGCTGTGTCTCACTGTGGTTCTTCAGGGATGGTGGTAACCACGCTGATGGAGGCAGAAATGGTGAGTATTCTACCTGCTACTTCAGCTACCCTTTCCACAGAAAGGAAAGCTTTTTGAACAAAAGCCCCTGAATTCCTTTTCTTCCCATTTTACCTGATTGTTGCTCAAAATAACACATGGAATAAAGAGATCCTTTTAGATGTAGTGTATAAAGGAACTGCTATAACAACAGCCCAAGATTTACCAGTCACACTACAGGCTGATGACTGAGCATAGGGCGAAATCATAGAACATACAGAGAAACTGGACAATGGCTTTTGGTGTCCCATCTTCCACTCTGTTTTGGTTCCAGTATGGGATCACTCCATGTCCCTTCACTGGGCTAGGCTCTCATGCCACGTGGGATTCCCTTCAGTTTCCTACCAGGCTTTTAATCTATGGGGCTCTCCATTTCTCCGGCTGATGTGCAAAGGGACTTAGGACAATTAAAGTGCTGGTGGTGGCTAACAGAAGTCAGAAGTGTCACGGAAGCACAGTCATCAGCTGCATTCAGAGAGCCACAGCCATTGGACTGTATCCGGGAGACCTGTCCCATGCTGAAACCCAGGTCACAAGAAGCACTGCCGAGTGCTAGCTGGCCAGGGTGGAGACACAACTGCCCCGAACACAAACAAAGGGATAGAGCTTAGCCTGAGACAGCCTATGGGAAGAGGACAGCTGACCTCCGATGTAGGAATCTCTGCATGAGCCAGCAAGATGTGAACTGTTCTGTGTGGTTCCAGAGAGCAGGAAATCTGCACCAACATGTAGCAGTCACTAGGAGGGAGACTTGCAAGTCAAGATAAAGAAAAAACTTTGCGACCATGGGAGTGCCTGCCAGCGGAGTGAGTTACTTCAGGAGTGTTGGAGCCAGAAGGAGACAAGTGTCTGTTGGTGAAGCTAAATGAGGTCAAGGCAGAGCAGCTCACCTGGCACAGGGAAACATTCGTGTAGGGTTTTGCCTGGGCGTGCAAGTGCGCCTTGGCTTCTCTCTTATCGCCGTGCACAAGCAGGATGGGTTTCTTCCTGAAAAGAGACCGGAGATGTTTGAAATGCATTGTTCACAAAGTTGGTTTCCTGCTTCATTGAGGGACACAAGGCGCCTAGTCCCTGCCGTTCATTTCTGACTTTGTGGCTAACATACGATTGGAGTGCTCACTCATTAGTTCCTAAGCCTGGTGACTGATGCAGGCAAGTTATAGCGCTACAAAGTTCTTGAGTATTGGTCTTCCTTGGTTCAAAGGAGCACACAGCGGGTTCTGTGCTCTTGTTTCAGATGGAGTCGACTAAAGATATGAGCTGGTGAGATGGTTCAGAGGGCAAAGGTGCTTGACGACAGGGCTGATGACCTCAGTTTGATGCCCTGGAACTCACATGGTAGAAGGAGAGAACCAACTTCTACAACTTGTTCTCTAGTCACCAGTGAATCTCGGCATGTGCAGACCCACACACATACATGCTCGCACACACAAGATAAATAAATGTGAAGAAATTAGTAAAAAAAAATAGACAATTTTGCTACATAGTGATGCTTCCTTTCTTCCTTGTCTTAAACCAATAATTGTTTTATATTTCACCCTGTGCCTATTTACCAAGCATTAATGCATGCTCTATGTACTGTGCAAGATCCAGGACACAAAAGCAAACAGTCCCAAGCCCCCAGCAAGGTGCAGACTTGCTAACAGGAAGTTAGTCAGTGAACTAGAGCCCTAACTACATTGCACATTTTTCCAATTCTAAAACCTATAAAAACGTTCTTTAGAACACATCAAAAAGACCTTTTCTGTTTACTTATTTTGAGACAGGGTCTTAATACATAGTGCAGGCTAGCCTTAACTCGATGTTTTGCCCAGACTAGACTCAAACTCTGTAATCCTCTTCTACAGCCTCCCCAGTGCTGGAATACAGACACAAACCACTCTACCTGGCTAGAAAAAGACTTTTAAGAGACACTTGTTCAGCTAATCCTTAGAAATCAATGCAAACTCTCCCCAAACAAGAAAAATAGTTTTCTCCAACAAGCACCCAAGCAAGATAAACAACTGCAGCCGCACTTATGCTATACTGTAGAAGGCACGGAAGGCAACGTTGAACTGGAAAGCAGCACAGGGTACGCCCATTCAGAGGTTGTCTGACCTTGTGCCCGTGCTAGCTTTGCTCTAGCGGGACTGGCAGACAAACCGAAGACACACGTGAAGACAAGCATTCCTAATGCTTCCCTACTTAGAAAGAGACAGGCCAGCCAGCAAACTGCACGGAGGGCAATGTAAGAAATGTTCGTGTTCCCGGGTCACATGCCAGTCAAGTATCAGAACACCAAGCATTAAGGACAGATGTTGAGGCGCTCGTTCACGCCTTCACATTGGTTGTTTGTGTGGACTCCTGAAGCAGGGCAACACTTGGACACTGAGATGCACAGCCTCACCAACTGTACTACTCCACAATCTAACTCTGGATGTTTCTTGAAGTCACCATTTAGGTCATTCTTGAGCCTTGTAGTATCTTCATGACTTTCCCAAGGTGCATCTGCTAACAAGCGAGTAGAGAGGACTGTATCCTTTGACTCTGCTAGACTGCTGCAACCAAGTGCCCAAACCCAGAGGCTTATGCCACAGCAATCTGGAGCGCTGCAGTTCTGGAAGCAGTAACCCTGAGATCTGGTGCTAGCAGCCTGCTGCGGGTAGACTGACTCCTGCAGGGGACTGAGGAAGAACCTGGGCCAGCCTCACTCTGGCTTCTGGGGGCCTCAAGTATTGCTTAGCTTACAGATGGCATTCTTGTGACTTCATCCTCTCTGTCGCTATGTCCAACTACTTCCTTTTTTATAAAGATGCCAGCACGTTGGATTAGTGGCCTCCCAGTGAGCTCATTTCAACTTGACTCATGATTTCTGTGAAGACTCAACCTATAAATATAGTCACATGCAGAGGTACTGAGGCGTAGAAATCCAAAGATCAATTCAACCCATAAGCGGCACAGAAGGAATTATAGCTCACACTTGGTCAATACTGTGGAAAGGTGACATTGGATTTCAAGGTCCTTGAGAAGCAAAGGGAAAACGACCAGTGTAGTGGGTAGCCATTCCAGCTTTCTCCAGAGAACACCGCTGGACTGTGCCATACCTTTCCCAGACCCTGTAACCTATCCCTTCACTTGTAAGTTACCCCGCAAAATAAACCTCCCTTTTAACTACGTGGAGTGGCCTTAATAATTTCACCAATAGACCAGAAAGCAACAGTGTAACACTCGGGGACCACTGCCAGGAAGAGCTGGAGGCAGGCACCAAGTTACTCCCATACACCCAGTCTCGCTTCTCTTAACAGAACCCTGATTTCATGTAGGACAATGTGGGCTCAGTTAGAAGACTACCTATCTAGCCTTAGAGATGGTTAGTGTCACGTGACTAAGCTCTGCTCCACAAAACAGAAGAGACTCGGGACCAGCCAGACCAGCTCAGAGTGGCATGGATGGAGTATGAGTCCACTCTTTCTCCTCCTCTCTGCGTCCTCGAAAACAGACAAGTGGACTGGAGCTTAGGTTGTCATCCTGGACCATGAGGTAACTCTGAAGACTGAAGACAAACACCAAGGGATGGGACAGAATGACAGAAGAGGGGGTAGCTAAATCAGACAAAAAGCCCCGGTACTCCGTCAACACCATAGACAGCTACCATCGGGAGTTTAGGCCGCAAAGATTTTATTTTCTTTTTCTTTTTTTTCTTTTTTTTGGTTTTTCGAGACAGGGTTTCTCTGTGTAGCTTTGCGCCTCTCCTGGAACTCACTTGGTAGCCCAGGCTGGCCTTGAACTCACAGAGATCTGCCTGGCTCTGCCTCTCAAGTGCTGGGATTAAAGGCATGCGCCACCACCGCCTGGCCTTATTTTATTTTTCAATTAAGCTACTGTTATTTTGAGCTTTCTGTTAATATGCAACTACAGCGAATGTTCTTTTAGTCAACCAAACACCAGCCCTTGAGTGCCAAAGCTGCTGGGGAAATCTCCACATTTTACACTAACACCTGAGGTTTCCACAATGATGCCTGAAAAGCACGGAGGTCTCGATGAAGCTGGCATTCTTTCTTGTTGTGTCTTCCTCCATCCTACTCACTGTTAGAGGACTCTGCACAAATCTGTGTTACGAACACAAACGGCCATGTGTAACATGCACGGCTACATTTCCTTGGTCTGTATTGCTTCACAGGAGGCTGAAGGATTGCCAGAGGCAGCACTAAAAGTCTAACAGTACCTCAGCTTGGGTAAAGGACGGTCATGACCCCCTTTCTTTACTCCAGATATAGTTAGTTCTGGAAGAATCATTTGGGTTGGCACGTACAGACCATTAGAAAAGAACAGCCCTGATGTGCTGAGCCAAGTGTGGCATGCTGGCCGTGTCTGGGCACACATACATATCTAGATACCACACGGAGATGACTGTTTCCTTCACATTAACATTGCCCATGAAGTTGTCACTTGAGTTGGAATTTGTCCTTATCTACTTCCGGACAGAGCAAAGTGGAAAACACTAAGTCTATGAAAAGAATGTGTGTGATTAACTAGGTGAAAAGTGGTCTCCAGCAGAGGCGGTAACTCATTTGGGAAGGGTTTGCATTGTAAACTTGAAGACATGAGTGGATTCCCGGAACCCGTGCAAAAGATGCCAGGCATGATGTTGTGCACCGTAATCCACAGCTGGGGAGGTGGATACAGGCAGATCCCTGGCACTGGGTCAGCAAAAGAACCTGTCTCAAAAAATAGAATAAAGTAAAATATAAAAGAAGAGAGGAGATGGTTCCTGAAGATAAACACTCAAGCACACACACACACACACACACACACACACACACACACACACACACACACTAACTAACTAAATGAATAAAATGCTGTTCTCCCAAAACAAATGTTTCTTTTTACAATTCTGTCAAGTGAAATACAGAGAGATGGGTGGCTAGTCTGGGAAGTGCAAGTCTAGCACTCCACTGCACTGTTTGCACTCTGGAACCACGGGACTCACCTGAATTCTGGGGGATACTGCTTTACGAGCCAGTCCACATCAAAGCAGTAGTTAAACTAGACGGGGGGGAAAGAAAGGTAAGTCAGCCACATGTATGTTCACAAGGACTGTTACTAAACTGAAAGGATTTCTAAAGCAATCATGTGCTACAGTGTTCATAAACCTAGTCAGTTAGACAGCAATAAGCAAAAGTAACCCCAAATTTCATCTTCAAGAACACTTGGTTAAAGGAATCTGCCGAATGCCCCAAATAGGCTCTAAGGATATTATCTGCACATACTTGGGCAACATTTCTGTTTGTCAGTGGTGTTACTACATCATTCCTAGTAGTCCAGGCTCACAAAGTTCCCCTGAGGTGTCAGAGACAAAGATCCCAAGACTTTTAGGAAAGACCATTTCCTTTCAGCACAACTTATCAGTTAGCCTGGTACACTCTAACTTGTTCATAATTAGTAGCTACTGACTGCAAGTTCCACAGCGTTTTATTGATGAGGAGGCCTCTTCTTCATGCCTGGCCAGTCCTGGGCACAGGAGCTTAAGTCTAGCTGAGAAAGAATGCACAGGCGCATCCCATTTGGTTCTATCTAGAGATCAGAAGCACATCATACAGGAAGGTGGCACCTCTGCTCCCTTCAGGAAGAAGACCCTTTTTTTCTGACTAGTCCTTGAGCTTCTGGACCGTTACAATGACTTGTCAGCACCAAGGGACCAGCTCAGTGCAGCAAAAGCCCTTGAACATGCAGAAGTAGTCACAAATTCTACTCCTTTCTAATGCAAAGCATCCATTTTTCTAAAGCAACTCAAACTTGACTTGGCTGTGGTGATACACTGTGTACACTAATAAACTTGCCTGAAGATCAGAGGACAGAACAAGCCACTAGATTAAACACAGAGGTCAGGCAGTGGTAGTACAGACCTTTAATCCTAGCACTCAGGAGGCAAAGATCAGTGTGAATCTCTGTGAGTTCAAAGCCACCCTGGACTACATGAAATTGACTCTGTCTAGGAGAGAAACAGAGCCAGGCAGTGGTGGCACACGCCTTTAATCCTAGTACTGGGAAGCACACACGCCTTTAATCCCAGGAAGTGATGTCTGGGCAGAGAAAGGTATATAAGGCACGAGGAGACAGGAACTAAAGGCTGAAGTGTCCCTTTCAGCTAGAAGCTTTTTCGGCTGGAGCCTTTCGGGTGAGGACTCAGAGAGAATCTCAGTCAGAGGATCTGTGGAATTGGTGAGGTGAGATGTGGCAGTGGCTTGTTTCTTTGTCTCTCTGATCTTTCAGCATTTACCCCAATGTCTGGTAACGAGTTTTTTATTAATAAGACTTTTTAGCATTTGAACAACACTTGGTCTTTACCATGCTACCCAACCATCCCAGGGTACTGCACTAGCATCCCATTAAGTTGGAGGTATCTCCCTGACTCTTTCAGGGAGGAATATGAAGTGACTTCTTGGCCAGCCCTTGTGGCCTGATCAAGAGTCAGGTGTTTCCTTTTGAGTGGCCTCCATGCTCTATGCTGATGGGGGCCACGTGAGAGACTGCTGTGTATGGATCCCACAATATGGCCAGGCTCTAGGCAGAAGCCAGCTTAGGGGACACTGTATAGGACCGAGAAGCCCATCTCCTGTCACATCTCTCTCCTTACCCAAAGAAAAGATAACTTATTATAAACTCACCTGAGCTGAAGAGACAAGGGTCCCAAACAGAGGGGATAAAATATCTACAAAGACAAAACAAATGGACTCTCAGATAAGAACCCTCTATAACAATTACCCTTTTCAGCAGCAGCCAGTGACAATCAAGAGAAGAGTAAACTGAAAAGCTACTACAAGGCTAGGTTGTAATATTCTGTAAAACTCATGATAACATTTCTTTATACGACATAATATGTATCACATTCTTTGATAAAGTAGAATACAAAACTAAAATCTAAAACTTAAGTCCTGGATGACTGCTTAATATTGGACTCTGTTGATGCACATTAATTACATCCATTCTTCTCCATGGACCTCTGAATCTTTACCTCCTTCTGTCCCATCTAAGTCCTCAGTGGTGTTCCCCTGTAGCCAGAGAGTACTGGCTTCCCAGAACAGTACACTCACATCCTTGGTACTCTAGGCCACCTCTGAGGACATCCCACTTGGTTCCCCTCAAGCCTGACTTTGGACAGATTAGAAAGGGCATTGTTCATTAATGACACCACAATCAACACCATCTTGCACCAGTATAGCACTTCTTAGGGATAGACATCGTTCTCAGCGCTTTCAATAAATGAACTCAATCCTCCTGGGGATTTTGAGGTAAGGTGTTACTCTGTCTTTTGGGGTAAGGAGCATATCAGGAGGAGGCTGTATGTGACCATACAGCTGGAAGGTCAGAGAGTTAAGGTTTGACCCAGGACGTCTGGCTCTAGGTTGCTGGTACCTACTGAGTTGCTTCTAAGAAGGAAGTGGGCTAGTTCACTTATTTGACAGTTACTGGGTACTTCCTGTCCTCTAATGAAAGCTATTGGGGTCCTGGCCCTCGACAGCCTTCACCCAGAGTTCCAGAAGAGGTGTTACTGGTGGTGGATTAATCTGAGGGGTTTACTAATAAATCTATGTACACGAAACTCTTTAGTCCATGCACTTTATTCTTCTGAGTCAGTTCTCTCTCTACACTGCTTCTACTCTGTTCTCACACTTAGCTTCTTTCTTGCCTGATTCTCTCCACATCTTTCTGCTGTTCCCTCTAAGCGCTATCTTGATTCCTTCATCTTAGTTCTGCCCCATCTTGGTCTTTCTCATCTTGTTCTTACCCACCTAGTTCTTCCCCATCAGGCTCTTCCTCATCTCCCATCTTGTCCTTCTAGTTCTCCATCCAGTTCTCTACTCTAGTCCCCCGAGTCTCTGAGGTTTACAGTTGTATACCCATGCAATAGCAATGCTCTGGCTAAGGCAAGGTCACCAGGCTTGAATTCTTACAGGGTCATAAAGGCAGATAAGAGTTTTCCTCAGGCAGTGACTGTCATGCTTTCTTTTACAACCCAAAAGGGGAGTGGTTAAGGGAGGAGGTCAACTAAGAGCTAAAATTGGTTAATATATCAGAAAAAGGGAATTTATGTGCTCAAATTACATTCCTAGAAGTGGTGTCTATAATATTAGTATAAATACCATTAAGGCTGTATAAGAAAGGAGAGTCTGAGCTTAATTTGCACAAGAAACAAAGCTATGCACCTAGGCTTAGGAGACAGGCAGTGTCTCCGTAAGGGTGTTTACCTTAATTCAGGAGACTCAGCAGTTGGAATGAAATGCTTTGTCCTGTCTGCCTTTTGGCTTTGGATGCTAGAGAAGTATATACAATACACTATTAGAAGTTCTTGGGGGAAGGTATGAGAGCACACAAGAAATTCATAGTAGGAAACAGCTGATATATTAAAAGCCAAATATCAGCCGGGCGGTGGTGGCGCACGCCTTTAATCCCAGCACTCAGGAGGCAGAGGCAGGCGGATCTCTGTGAGTTCGAGGCCAGCCTGGGCTACCAAGTGAGTCCCAGGAAAGGCGCAAAGCTACAGAGAAACCCTGCCTCGAAAAACCAAAAAAAAAAAAAAGCCAAATATCACCAAATACTCCTTGAGATTTGGGTTCCTCTGGAAGAATTCCCCTGATTCCTCCAGCTATAGCTTTACCATATTCAGCTGAATTCCTGCTACATTCCTGTGACTCTAGCAGTCCTCTAGACATTGTGTGAGATGTGGGGCTAAGACGTGTTTGAAAGAACAAAACAACTAGTAGGAAAGCTCCTCATTTTGGGACCAGCAGAGTTAGGAGATAAGCTGCCATACAGTCTTCCAGCTGGCCCCCATCTGCACCTCTAGCTTTTTAAACTTCACCCATCTTCCAGGGTCCACTGGAAGGCCCGTCCTCCATGAGGTCTAGAGAACCTACAATTATGGCTAGTGTTAGCAGGATACATCAAACAGCACGAATTTAGATACAAGTGTTAGTTTTTCGGCTGCGTTGTGTTCTTACCCTGCAAGGAAATGCCACGAAACACAACAGAATCCACTAACAAGAGTTTTATTAAAGGTAAAGGGACAGAGAGTGAACAGGCCTGCAGGAAACACGTGTGTGGAGAAGAAGGAGGAAGAAGAAGAAGAAGGAACCGGGAACATGGCGCCAGATTTTAAAGGCTGGGCGTGGACAGATCAGCGTCACTACTACACGCAAGCGCGTAGATCACATGGCCACGTTGCACGCCTACGTAGCCAATGGAACGACGGATCTTGGTCACGCGAGATGCCCTGACCTGGAAATGGCTATCCTGACCTGGAACTGGCTAGGTGGAAGTGTCCGTCGGGCATATGCGAACACGCCCGACCGTGGGGGTGTGTTGTAAACCTTTCAACAAGAACTGGATTCAAGTGTGGCTCTACCATTTAACAGCTCTGTGACCTTGGGTAAGTGATGTAACTTTTCTGAACTGCAGATCTGTCACATGTCCAAGGACATTTGATCATCTTATTAGGCTGCTCTGATAATTGAAATACATGTAAAACCCTCATGATGTCATCTCCTCCTTAAATCTTGATGCAGACACCAAGTTGTTACTATTTTATTACATAGAGCAGTCTTTCCATACCCCTCTGCTTCCTATGGCAGTCTCTCCCAGACAAAGCAATCCCACCAGAAACTATCTTATATATCTTCAGGGTACCTACATAAGAGATGCTCAAAATTTTGTGGAATTGGACTTACTACTATGGAATTAAACCCATCAACATTTACACATCATACAGGAGAATACAGGTACTACCATGCATTTGATATGGAAAAACTACATTAAGAATATTCTATGCTGTGAATATTCGCCCCCAAAAAACAAAACAAAACAAAAAAAAAAGCACGTTAATGTGAGAGGATGCTTATTGTGTCTCCAGCCATACGAATACACGCTGTTCACTTCACATATCTGCTCTGTTCTGAATCCTTATCCCATACTGTCCTAACCATAGAGAGAATGAGGGGCGAAAAGGGAATCTGTGCCCTTTGAGTCCATGTGTTTCCCTGTTCCTCCATGGAATGCAGAGAACCATTAGGGACCATTCTCTGCCTCATACCTGAAGCATCCACCTGCATACAACAGCACTCATTTTTTGCTTCTTTGTCCTAGGAACCCAAACCAGGCTCTCAAACATCACTAGGCATTGTTATTCCCTGGGGGCTTAGAGTAAGCATAGGTGGCAGTTTCTAACCCCTGAGAGTCTGATTTGATGAATCTAAGACAGAGCTGAGAACTGGCATTTCCAAGGTCCAGTTGATTCTGATGCTGCTGGCCCAGGGACCATACGGAGCCACTGTGAAGTTTATGGCACTTAGTAAATAGCACTACCAGTCAAGTTTAGTCTTCACTTGGAAAGGTAAACAATTCTAAGCACTGTGCCAAGTGTTACTAGGGGCTGAGCTACAGGGGCCTTGAGAAGGACCCTTGGAATGCCACCTGTCTGCCACATGCATTCAGGGTAAACAACTTTCCCCACCAGTAGTTAAGACAGGCTCTTAAAGGCCATTCTAAGCTGTGCCCCCTTGCTTTACCAAGAGGGAAATGGCTCACCAGCTCCTAAGAACCCTTGTCCTTACCCTTGATGTGGAGGGCTTTGGAGTTGTACTTGGCCTTAATCCCTGAGACTCGAGTGAGGTAAAATTGGAAGGGGTTCCCTTTATCCAGCATGTCCCAGATGTCCTGGCCTTCCCCTGAGGTCTCGTACTCATCGTCTGCCCTTTGAGGCCTATGGCTGGCAGGAGGGCTGCGATCTACAGCTTTCTGGGCAGTAGTCATGTTGGGCGAGGAGTCACGTTTTTTCTCTTGAACCACCATGTGCTTAGGCTGTTCCTGCTGTGTCTCTGGCTGCTGTTCATCGTCGCTGCTGGACAGACACCAGCCGAGACCTTCTGTGGAATCGCTCTTCAGCTTTTTGGGCGGTAACACTGAGTCTGTGTTGCTGAATTTCACAGGTGAGAGCTGTCTCTTGTGCGCAGCCTTGCGGGCCTCTGAGCAGGTGTACGTGGGCTCCTTCACTGCCCCCTGCCCTGCCTGGGGGAGACGGGATGTGGACGGCTTGTCAGGTTTGGACTTTTCATCCTCGCTTTCGTCACTACTGGATATAGTCCACCTCCCATAGCTGCTCTCCTGGGACATTATACTTCTGAAAAGGAAGGACGGAAGCATTACTTTCTACTTAATAGGCAACTGGTAACATAACTTCACGGCTCTCAAATTCTGGTCAGATGAGTCCCTCAATACATGCAGACTTCTGTCACCAGAGGCTGAGCCACTTACCTAGCCCTGGGATCTCCTATGAGGGGCTGACAGACTGAAGGAAGCATCCTAGCCACCTGCTTCCTGCTGTCTTTCTAGCTAGACCTTGGTCTGAGAGGCCCTAGGAAGGGATTTAAGGTTAAGGCCATCTTAAGAAACTTTTAAGAATAATTCTGACCATGTTCATTTTTCGTTCTATTTTGTTTTTTGGGGGGACTGAACTTAGGCCCTTGTGCTTGCTAGGCAAGCTCGCCATTAATTAAAAAGTAATCACTGTACTTGTTAGTGTGCACAGGGATAGCTAGCTCTGTGTTGGGGAGTGGTATGCATGTGTCTGTGGATGATGTGGGAGTGAGAGGACAATTTGCAGGAGGAGTCTGTTCTCTCCTACCACATGGAACCCAGGGATTAGACTCAGGTTATCAGGCTTGGTAGCAAGCACCTTTGCCCACTGAACCAACTTCCTGGCTCAAATATAAATATTTATTTGTTGGGAGAAAGGGGTGCAAACAGAGGTCAGCGAACAACTTGAGGGAGTCGGTTCTCTCTCTCCCATGTGGGTCCCACAGATCGAACACAGCAAGTCAAGCTTGGCAGCAAGCACCTTTACTCACTGCGCTATCTTGCTGGTCCACACTCCAACTTTTAGAGTAAAAGTAGAATTTACAAATTTATCTTCACGCATGTACAGAAACCCACAAGACTTCAGAAACAGCTGCGTCTTACATTTCCAAAGCTAGGGACCTACCTTAGCTTAGGCAAGCCTCCGAGAGGAACGCTGAATGACCACTTCCCTTTGTGTGTACAGTTTACAAGCACTGCCATGAGGACCCAACTCATTTCAGATCATTGTCTTACTGGCCATGCCATGACTCAGATGACTGAAACCTGCAGGCCAGGACTTGAACTGATGCCAAACACTTTCAGTTTCCAAATCACACAGGTGGTCTAATTTATGCTCTCTTGCTCTCAGAAGAGCAAAATATAGGATCTATGTACTTTTGGAGTTGGCTATGTTATGCCCAGATCATGGGACCCCCAAAAGACCACCATGGAGACTCAATCCTGCATGTAAAAGCAAAGAGCCTTTATTCTCTTCAAGCTCCGAGTTTGGTCTTTCTGTTTGTCTGACACAGCAATGAGAGCAGAAAACCCTGAGCCCAGGTGGGGTAGGGTTTTTATAATAGCAGAGGTTGGGGTGAGGGGATTTCAAGGGTTCAGGACCTTGATTGGCTGACAACTGTCTAGGGGTATCAGTAAAACAAAAATAGGTGTGTGCTAGACTCAAGGATATCTGGACACCTTATCTAATGGTTAGAATGTTTGCTATGTCAGGTACTTCCTCACCCCTGGGTAGATCCCTGGGTGGTATCAGCTTCAGGCTTTTCCTGGATCTGGGTGTTGCCTGCCAGTAAGCCTGTCACAGAAGGTGTGTCTAGGCCCCTAAGCCTGTCATGGCTGCTGTGTGGTCAAGCTGTTTTTGGGCCCCTCTACAGGCTACAAAATGCATTCAAGTTAAATAGTAAAGGGCTAAGTGGGTTTCCCCCCAGCCTCCTCATGCGATGCCAGGTTAGTACAGAACTCTGAGGAAAACTAAAATAAATGTTCAGAAATACGTGCTCCTATGGTCTGGGCGTCTTCAAGGCTTGTTTCACAGCTGAAGAGGATACATTAGGAGTGGGGTAAACCAAGACAAAAGGCAGTACTCCAAGGAACTTGCAACCCTCACCAACTAAAAAACAAACAAAAACCCCAAAACAAAAACAAACAGAAAAAAAACTCCAAAAAAAAAAAAAACAAAAACCCACAAAATCCCCAAAATCTCATAAGTAGGAAAGCTTGATTATATATCAGGTTTTCAAGTGAATATACATGCACATTTTAAGCTAAAACAAAAAACAAAAAGACAGGGTTTCTCTGTGTAGTTTTGGTGCCTGTCCTGGATCTCGCTCTGTAAGACCAGGCGGGCCTCGAACTCGCCGAGATCCCCCTGCCTCTGCCTCTTGAGTGCTGGGATTAAAGGCGTGCGCCACCACCGCCCAGCAAAAAAACATAGTTTTAAGGTATTGATCACTTTTCACAATTTCTCCCTTACCCAACTTCAATTAATTCCAGTTTGTTTACACAAGGTTTCTACTGAAAATAGCACATTCCAAGAAGCTCTCATATAGAGAGCATGAGACATCCTTCATAGCTCACCATTACACTTTACTTCAACAGCCTCGAACACCACTTTATCAGCCCAAATGTGGGGGCAGCAGAGTGGGTGGGGTCACCTGCTCCTTCAGTAATAGGTGACCCTAAGTTCTCTATGTATTTTGAACTTGAATCTGCTTTCTAAAAGGTTTGTGTTAGTTTCAATGGTGTCCAACTCATTTCTAGAGGCTCTGAGAACTCTGTTTAGGTATGTGCCTAAACAGTTTCTGATCTACACGGGTTAAGAAACCAGCTTGTCCCAGCTGACCCAACTGTGACAGATGTACTGTGCACCGGGCAGTTTGCAACAGGAGACTTTACTTCAAGAAGCTCAAGTGTAGGTTTTTTGAATTTGCTTGTATATTTTTTATTTTAACAGACACCCTTTATTCTAGACTCTAGAGCAGAACTACTTAAGCAGACCAATTTGTTCTGAAGGGACTACTTAATCCTATAAAAGGACCACATAAAGAAAAACTGGATGAGTTTCTCACTTCCCTAAATTCTAAACCAATGTAGTAAGTAAAAAAGGACCACAATCTGTACAAGACACCCCAAGACCAAGTTCTCAGCACAAAGGAGATTTTGTTTGTCCCAAAGGGACAAAGAATTGTCTCTGGATAGAGAGGAGACAGACTGTGGGCCCTAAGCAAATGGTTTATAAAGGGAAAAAGGGAAAGCCCCTTGTTAGGAGAGTTGGTTTGTTTTGATTGGGCATGTTAATTAAGGTAATCAAAAGGGGGCTTTTGATTGTTAGACTTCAATACTTTGATAGCTGGATCTTGGTGGTCAGTCTCAGGAAGAGGAAGTGACGAAATAAGGGAAAACTCTGGGGTGGCTAGCTTTAGGAATGCAATCTAACGGTTTAGCAAAAACAGAGGGAATGGGGGAGGGGCAAGGCCTGCCAGGTCCCTTCAGTAAGGAATTTAGTAACAGAATCTTCAGTTAAGAGTTCTCAGGCTGGGTATGGTGGCTCACACCTATAATCTCAAGGCTGAGGCAAAAGGATCTTGAGTTTGTGGCTAGCTTGGATAATACAGTAAATTTGAGTCTAGCATGAGCTAAGTATCGAGGCTGTTTCAAAACTAAGACAATAAAAATCTATTTTAAATTCTGTGAATGCCTGTGTCTGCAAGCAGTGTAGGTATCGCAGGAGGCTGGAAGAGGGCCGTGGATCCCCCTAGCGTTAATCCTAGGTGGTGGTAAGCTACCCCTGCATGGATGCTGAGAACCAAGTTAGGCTCTGAGGAGCGGTACATATTCTTAACTGCTGAGCCATCTCTCTCTGCCCACCCCCCCATCCTTTAATCTGGGTGGGTGTTCAGAAGTATCTACTTCAGTGGCAGACTGCAGACTGCAAGGGCTGGGTGGACCCTCTGGGGTCAGCGGCTAGCCAGGTTAGCCTTCCTGGTGAGTTCCAAGCCAGTGAAACCAACCAGTCAAAAAACAAAAGCAAGAACCACAAACCATGCATATCTGCTGCTCTACAGACAGTAGCTCGGTAGTGGAGCCAGCTTAGACACCCATCAGTAGGTGAATGGATACTGAAGGTGGGGCACACACAGTCACTGAAATTTTACTGTAAAGAAAAATGACCCCCATGGAACTGGACCCTCTGGGTAAGTGAGACAGTTGATGAGCTTGAATTGTTTGGGAGGCCCCCAGGCAGTGGGACTGGGACCTGTCCTTGGTGCATGAGCTGGCTTTTTGGAACCTAGGGCCTATGCTGAGACACTTTGCTCAGCTTTGGTGCAGGGAGGAGGGGACTGGACCTGCCTCAGCTGAGTCTACCAGGCTGGGCTGACTCCCAGGGGAGACCTTGCCTTGGAGGAGGTGGGAATGGGGGGTGGGTTGGGGTTGGGGGGGAAGGCTGGGAGGTTGGAGGAGGGAGGACAGGGGAATACATGGCTGATATGTAAAATTAAATTAACTATAAAATAAAAATATTTATTTAAAAAAAAGAAAAATGAAATTATGAAAATTTCAGGAAAATGGATGGATCTGCTAAATATTATATTAAAGGAGGTGACTCAACTCACGTGTTCTCTCACATGAGTGCAGGTTTTCATTTGTGTGTGTGTGTGTGTGTGTGTGTGTGTGTGTATAAATGGATACAAAACCTAAAACCTAAAAACCTAGAAAGGAGATGAAGAGAGGGTAAAAGGTGCTGAGGAAACATGGGGGGAAGGGAGCAAAAAGACACATGTCACCTGAAGTCAAAGAGAAGACAGGGGTGGGGGAGGGTGGGGTGGGGTGCGGTGGGGTGGGGCAGGCCAGATCTACTAAAAACACACCTTGTAAATGACATACTTCGTATGCTGATTTAAAATTTCTAATTAAAATTTAAAAACCCCAAATAAATAAGAGCATACTGAATAATGAGGCTGTCTTCTGGCCTCCACACACACACATACCGCATCCACAGAAACATGAACAATACACAAATGCAAACACACACATAACTAAAACAAAAAAACCACAAAAATCCAAAACCAAACCAAACCTGAAAAGTACTCGGGATGAGCAGGGGACTCCATCCCCAGCACTGCTCAAAATAAAAAAATTAACGGAACTAAGTACTTGGACTTTCTCTCTACATTCATTCTCTATTCTAAAGCGAAGAGCAGGTCTCAGAATTGGGGTGAGAAATGGTTCTGCTTCCAGCATGAGAAAGGAGCTGTCTGCTTTTTTTTTTCCAGAGTCTTGCCTTGCAGTCCAGATTTGCTCTGAACACCCCCTCTTCCTCCTCCAGCTGCAGCGTTATAGGTGTGCGTCACCAAACCTCAGTCTTTCCCCCCTTCCCAATACATGAAATATTTCACTGATTTGTGTCATCCTTGCAGACCACCATGCTGATCTTCATCATTCACATGTTGGCTGCTGGAAGGAGCCCACTTTGCAGAATCCAAAGAGATGCTCATCAATCTCTTCCCCACGTGGATACAGAGACCATGGCCTGTATTAATAAATCGGAATCCTGGAACCTTGAGGACTCTAGTGACTCTAAATTCTTTAGACAATTCTCAAGTTTTTAGTCTTATCTACATTTTCTAGAACCACACTGGGGGTGGCATCCCTACCAATAACTAGAACAAGTTGGCAAAATAACACAAATAAAAATCTTTGAAAAAGACATTTCTCAGAAAACAAAATCCATTGTGTGGTTCAGGCTTTACATATAATTTCAATTTGGAGATTTCTGACATTCAAAACTACGCTGGAGGGCTGTTTACCACTGAAGGCAAATAGCCTTTGTGACATACTAATGAAATTGTACCTTGTCATTTTGTCCACCAGGTTACCAACTTCATTATGAAAACAAGGTCCTTCGCCTGTTGAAGAAGGCTGCTGTGATGTAAATGTCAAGATCACGCAGGAAATGACTTCTAATTTGGAGGCCTGGATCTGGTCAGCATCACATTTTACTGCTCCCTCATACAGGACCAGGTTCCTTCTGAAACCTTTTAAAAGTACCCAAGGCCCAGCCTGACAAGGACAGACTCCCAATGACTTTCTTTCAGTGGATTAACAGGCAGTGCCCAGGAGAGCAGAAGTCCAAAGGCACAGTTGCAGTAAGTGATGTCAACAGAGAATTACAATATAGGTACACCCCCTCTACCCACCCAAGTCCCAGCCCTGATTCAGAGCACTGGTGTTTCTTCCAGTGGGGACACCTGGGACCTGCCACTGACTGACCACATGTGACAGCACCTCCCTTCCCATTCCAATTCAGTTTCTGCTTAAATCAAAGAGAAAGCTGTAGTGTTGGAAAAAAAAAAATGCTTTGCATTTCGCTTTTGAACTACAGTGGTGGGCCTCTGTACACTTGTGGATTCCCTGTCAGTAGACTGTAGCTTGTGAGTCCATTATAGCTACAATGGCAACATAAAGTCTACTTTGTAAAAGACAGTATTTGCATAGTAGTGGATTCAAATAAATAACAGCATATGTGTAAAGAGGATAAACACTAGGGAGGCAGGCCAGGCAATGAGATTTGGCAAACACTGCACCAAGATGAAAAAGAAATCTTATAAAATCCTTTCACTAGACAGCAACTCAGAATGTCATCAGAGGTTTTATTAAGGACTTAAAAAAAGCCCATGGAGGGTTAGAGATCTGACTCAGTGGGTAAGAGCGTTTGCAATCCCCATCACCCCATCCCCACCTAAAAGCCCAGCATGATTCGTATACCTGTAACCCCAACATTGCGGTAGAGACAAGCAGGTCTCAAGAATTCAATGGCCAGCCACCCTGGAAGAAACTGTCCTCTTCCCTTTCAGTGAGAGACCCTGACTCACCACAATAGGGCAGAGAGCAAAAGAGGAAGACACTCCACAACTGCATACACATTCACACACACACACACACACACACACACACACACACACACACACACACACACACACAGAGTTGATACAGAAAAGCACTCCAATCAGAACGCTGCTTCCTCTACCCCCAGCTGAGCAGACCCTGAGTATTTCTGCTACATTAACACTGCTCCTCCGACCTTTGAGACCCAGGCACCAAACTCCTCATAGAGGTCCTTCCTCTGAGCCCAGTAGCACACAGAATTAAGAACTGAGAATAAAGAGTTAACAACATACAGCGTCTATCCTAGGCAAGTTTAATTTCAGGGCGAAAGGCACAAATTAACACCTAAAAAAATCTAAAAGTCAAGATGATTAGATGCTCATTACATTTTACAGGGATAACCTTTCTTTGGAATCATTTCTGGAGCAGCATGTGAGACCTAAGGATCAGCAGGCGAAAAGACAGGTGAACAGCGTTGCAGACAGATGTAACCCAACTTGCAAAAGGCCAGGAGGTGTTAACAGGGTACTAACCTTAATATAGGCATGGTCCAGAAAGAAAGGGATGGGAGAAGTGAGGTAAGGCTGTCAAAAGCCAAATTTTATTCTTAAAACAATGGGACTCTCACTCGGTGTTTTAGCAAGAGGAGTGCCTTGGCCAGTTTAACCTTTTGAAATGAGTATATTCCGTACAACTCTGTGAGCACGTGGCAATAAAGACGCTTCCGCAGGAGCTGGGGTACCGGGTGCTTAAGGAGACTGCCATGGAGAAGTGGGTAATTTGGGGGTACGCTAAGCAAATCGCGAAGCTGTCAACTTGCCCGGGCGCTCGGCTCTGCCCGGACACCATTGCAAGGGTAACATATTCATTTCACCCTCAAGACAACCTATTTCACGGCCGTCCCCATGATGTGGAAAGCGAGGGCAGAGAGGTTCAGAGCGTGCCCCGGGGGGAGCGCCTGCCCCTCGCCTTCGCAGAGCGCTCCAGGGGCAAGGACTGCAGGATCCGGGGCTCGGGGAGGAGGGGGCCGTGCCCAAGGACCCCGGCCTCGACGGTCTCCTCGCGGTCCGCACCGAGCCCTGCAGGCCTCCCAACTACCACGTCGGATGGCCCAGGCCAGCGCGCCGCCATCAGGAGGGCGGGCGCAGAGTTACGGCCGCCGCCAGAGACCGCCCCGAGACGGCGCCCGCAGCCGCAGACACCTACCTGGCCCGCCAGTCCTCCGCCGCCGAGACCCCGCCCCGCGGCGCGCCCGCGCATGCGCGTCATTCAAACCCTCTGGCGCCGCTGCCTGGTCGGCCGGCTGCTTCCACTTCCGGAAGCCCGCCGCTGGGTCCTAAAGTCCGCCTTTTTCGCGGGAGAGCCACTGGACTAGAAAAGGGTTGAGTGCGCGCTACTGGGAACCCAGCTCCTCGCTCATCTCCGCTCTTTCCTGTTGACACCTTAAGAAGGGAGAAACAGAAAGCTGCACGCTAGGTTCTCTTGTAGTTAATCAACAAACGACACCCTCTTTCTGGGGCTGCTCTTAGGCAGTCTCAGGCTCTCAGGGCTAAGACAGCAGCAGCGTGCTTTCCGAGATAGGTGAGCTGTAAAAGGCAGCTGCTTCAGACTTTAGCATCTGCTGCAGGATAAAAAGTTAAATGAGTTCCCATAAAGCTCAGCACCTTGAATGACTCTCCTTTGAAATGGGCGTGTTCTTATCAATCTCACTGATCTGCCAGAAGGGTAGAGGAGTCTGGTATAAGTCAGTCTGGAAAACGAAGTTCTAGTGCACATTTCTCCTCTTGTATAAAGATGTCTCCTGTGGGATGCTTGTGCTGTTCCTTGAGTCAGCCTCATTGCTTCCCGGAGGTTGATTAATTCTGTGTAAACACTCTAACGGATAGTCTCGTTTGTCTTAGTGTTAAGTGCTGGGGTTACCAAGAGGGCGAAAATAAACCTAGTAGCTGCCCTGAGATCGCCGTGCAATGGGCTTAATTTAAAAATCAATCTGGAGCCGGGCGGTGGTGGCGCACGCCTTTAGTCCCAGCACTCGGGAGGCAGAGCCAGGCGGATCTCTGTGAGTTCAAGGCCAGCCTGGGCTACCAAGTGAGTTCCAGGAAAAGGCGCAAAGCTACACAGAGAAACCCTGTCTCGAAAAACCAAAAAAAAAAAAAAAAAAAATCAATCTGGGGAGTTCACTCAATATTGTGTGTGTGTGTGCTTTCTTCACATTATTTTGAGTCTCCTACAAAGTCTAGAAAAGACGTGAGTCAAAATAATCAAAGAGAGTTTATTGCAAGTTTGATAGAAAGCCTGAAAGCAATCAGAACATGTTTAAAAAGCATCGGGAGTCACCCAAGCTCCCTCAGCGGCGTTCAAGGAGTCAAGAAAACTGAGAAGGGGCGGGACTAAGTACTGGGGGCGGGCCTTGGGAGCTCCTCCCCGTTGTTAAACGGAGCGTTTGACCAATGACACTACGAAATCAACGCCAGTGGCTCTGAGGCTGGCCAATGGGAGGAGACGTTGGAGTTGCGCGGTGAAGTTGAGTCCCAGCGGTGGTGGGCGTGGCCGCGGTGGGCTGTTCGAGCTCCCTCTGGAGAAGTGGAGCTGCCTGGGTCGGTCTGGGCGGTGTTGGCGTCGCTGTCCGTGCCGATGTTCTCGTCAGAGGCAGGCGCCAGGCCGCGGACTTGCGAAGCCACGGCCTCGGAACGCAGGAAATGGGTGGAAGTAGGTGTGGGAGCGCGACCCGAGTTCGGACTCAGCTTGACCAGGGCCACTTCGGTCACCACTCTTGGGTCTCCCTCAGCCATGTTCTAATTGGCTCTGAAAAGAACTGTGCTTACAACCAAGTCACAGCTGCAGGACTGATCACTTCCCTGCCCGCTACACCTCCACCTGCATTAGCTTCTTTCTTCCCACCCACCCCCTTTGCATCACCTTCCGAATCCCGGGACACTGAGCTTCGGCGTGGTTTATTTCAGTGGTTTAGAGGAATTGATTTGTCAGCCTAGAGATCAAGCCGCTGAAACTTTGGGGGTGGGGGCCAGAGAGAGGATCTTAACTCAGCGTTTATATTGCTTGAGAATTAAAACTAGGGTAATGAAACTGCATTTTAAAAGCCCCACAACCAGACTGAGTTTTAGATGTTTGTGTTTCTGGTTTCTGGCTAATTGTGGATGTTTAATACTCCTTAGGTATTTAAAGCATGTGATGAAGACAACAAAGGCTACTTAAGCCGAGAGGACTTTAAGGTTGCGATTGTAATGCTGTTTGGATACAAACCCTCCAAGGTTAGAACTTTCTCTCTCCCTTCTTCTGCTACTCTCTCGTCTTTCCTCTCTTTTCTCCCTTCTTTGGATGGGGTAGATAATGCTATAGAAATGTGTCCAAAGAAAATTGGCCCGGACTCCTTTCTGATAGCTGTGGAGCAAATTTATGAGCTGATTTATAAGCCATTTCTAAGATGTCTCCAGTGCCGATTCCACACACCCTCCCCCCAAAGGCCCAACTCAGGCACGAATTAGGTATCTATGTCAATGGAGCCGACAAAACATCTCCTAAAATTTATAAGAAATATGGGATGGTAGAGAGGATAGGCTGGGAGGCAGGGTGGCGGTGTGTAATAGGAGGAATTTGCCTACTAGTTCATATATGTAGTAGAATTTCTGGGTGGCTTTCTTTAATTGATAAAAGTAATACACTCATACAGTCCACAAAATCCCTTCTCTTTCCACTAGACTAGGGTCTCACTTAACCAGTTTCTTCTGAATTGTTCTACATACATGTGTGGTCATAGTCTTCTACTGAAAACATTAGTTGCATACTCTTATTTTAACATGCATTTAACACGTTGCATTAGCGACAACTCCAAAGCACACACCATTACCACCTTAAAAATTAGTTGTATTCTCTTTAGTCCATTTACCTTTTGTTGTTGTTTGAATTAATGTCAGTTCCTGCAAGCATTGTTGAAGTGAACATCCTTTTACATCTAAACACACACACACATGAGTTGTCTTTGTAGAATATATATGTAAATATATTACATATATATGTAATATATATTATATATATATATTACATATATATATATCATGGATATGTAATTGCAGTGCTTGGGAGCATGAAGCAGAGAGATCAGGAGTTTGCACTACATGACTAGACAACATTTTAGGACAATGGCAAATAAACAAAAACACCAAAATTCCTAGAAATATAATTGGTTATCTAAGTCTCAGGATATATACATTTGAATTTTTTATTACCTGTCTTTTTTTTTTCTTTATTGAGAGAGACAGACAGACAGACAGTGGCCCAGTGAGTTTCATTAGGGTTGATTATGGGAACATGGGTAAGAGTTTGTTTACAAGGACATGGGCACTTTGCCACAGTCTCACCACTGATGAAAATATCTTTTTCCCTATCAACTGTTAACGCTGTATAAATCCTCAGGGAGGGCAGGGTCCCATGAGCCTCTTCCCCTTCCCTGGCAGAGTGTTGACAGGCCCAGGCTTGTGCAGGTAGTCACAGCTGTTGTGAATGCAGGAGTGCAGAAACTGCCTTGCCCAGAAATCAGCCTTGGCTCTCACCATGCCCACTTCCTCAGGTTCTTAACTTCTTTCCACACTGCTTCTTTCACCGTGGAGGGTGCACTTGAAACACTGTGGCTGTTACTCTCCAGAAAGGGCTTCATACCTCCCGGTAATTAGAACGCAGCTGAACCCCGATGAACCTTCTATTTCTGTAACTAGTTTCCTGCTTACCTGTCTTTGTGCTGTTCTGCTTGCCTGCTATACGAAGTCCAGAGACGGCTCCATTCTTCATAAACTGCTGAACTGGAACTAATCAGAGTTAAGACACTGTACAAATTCAAAAGAGTAAACTGTAACCATCAAGCAGCAGCAGCCCGACTCCTATGCCTAGAATGACCTCCCTTTCCCCAGAACTGACAGCTAGGGGCTCTCCTGCTCTCATGAGAGGGTGTAGCCAGGGACTCTGTGATACCCCACTTCTGTACCCTTCCACGCGCTTGAGTGCACCACAACTCCACAGTAAATATATTCTGCCCCCCCCCCCCCCCCCCCCCCCCCCACGCACACACAAACACACACGCACACACAGGTTTTGCAGACGGCTTGCAGGATTCAGAAAGTGGAGATGCTCAGCTCCTGAGAGGCCAGTTAGGAGTTCAGAGTGCTAGCCTGGACTGCCTCTGAAATTGCAGCTGCTCAGCTAACCTGCAATCCTTTCCCCGGGCAGATGACCCGGAAAGGCTGAATGTTTTAAAGCACTGTATTTAACCCGGGCTCACCTGGAAAGAGAGCTTCTCTCATTTTGCTTTTTATCCCCCTGGAGTTTATTTTAACTGTTGACTATGCGAAGAATTTAGTGACAGGTACAGCAGTGTGGTCCTGTACATACACTTGATGAAATTCAACAACTTTTACTTTGCATCCTGGGTTGAGAGTTTACTTTTTTTTTTGGTCTTTTAAAAAACTTACATTATTTCTGTGGATGGGTGTATATGGGGGAGTTTGTGGAGGTCAGAGGACAACTTATGGGAGTCTGTTCTTCCCTTTGACTACGTGAGTCCCAGGAGTAATTCAGGTTACCAGGCATGATAGAAAGTGCTTTGACCTGCTGAGATAACCTATGGCCCTCACAGTTAATTTTTTAGGGAAATGACATATCTCGTTACAGGTCAGTAAACAATTAAGCAGGATCAGGGCAAATCACCTATTCACCTGCCAGCCGTGCATACAGTAAACTTTTATCAGAGAGAAAATGTTCAATGTATACCTTCTTTTTTAATTATTTATTTTTATTTTATATACATTGGTGTTTTGCTTATATGTATGTCTGTATGAAGGTGTCAGATCACCAGGACCTGGAGTTACAGACAGTTGTGAGCTGCCATGTGGGTGCTGGGAATTAAACCTAGGTCCTTTGGAAGAACAGCCCATGCTCTTAACCACTGAACCATCTCTCCAGTCCCCAATGTATACCTTCTTGTATTTTAAATTTTATACTAGATTAAGTACTAGAGTTTAATTTTTAATGTTTGAACAAATTAAATACTGATTGTAAGTTAGCAAATTAAATGAGACACATAAAAAATTCCCATCATAGAGAATGTGATTTTGAAGAATTAACTATGAATTGTTACTTTAAACAACCATCACACTACAATAGCATTTCACAAAGGACTTATATAGTAAGTCATTTATACATTGATGTTTGCAGAATGAAGTCTATGAAGTAAGTCTGTTTAATAAGAGGAGTGCTTGCTGGATGCTGGGGATGTAAAGATGAACAAACACAGTTTCCGCTTTGAAGCAATTTCATTTTTGTGTAGAGCTTAGAAAACTGATAGACATCAAGAGAGAGAAGATATTTTATAAATAGACAGGAGGGGCCTGGTGGGTGGGCAGCAATAACAGGTGTCATTTAGACTGGAGAATTGCGACTAATGTTCAATGAAGCATCTCGGAGCCCTTTGTGGCAGTGAGACAAGCTATGCCCTGGTGTTTGCCTGGGTATGCTGGCAGTGAATGATGGTGGCCTCGCCAAGCAGGAGAGAACTCAGATGGAAGTGGGTCAGGAGAGTCAGTTGAGAATGAGGTGTTCCCTGTGCATTTGACTGTTAGATACTGTATGGGGTTTTGAGGTTTCATCTCTTAAATAAGAACCTCATTTGGGTAGAGAGGTGGGGGCTGGAGGTAGTTTGGGGGCTCAGTTTATAAGGGGTAGCTCAAATTGTAAGACTGAATGCCACTCTGTAGGAAGCTTCTGTAGGGTGTGAAAGGCACCATGCCGAGGAAAGAGCTTTGGGGAAGCCTGCATTTAAAGACAGGCAGGGAATTCATGACAAGGATGGACTGGGAACCATTGGGAAGGGACACGAGGAAGCCAGGGAAATGCGGGGACTCAAGATTGTGGAAGATTCAAAACTGGTACCAGAAAAAAAACAAACAAACTGTTAATTACCATCAAGGCTCGGCTTCCTTAATGTTTACATATAAAGCCCCAATCACCAATGGGAGGGAAATGCTTCTGTGTTAATATTTACTTAAAGCAGGCTCCAGAACTTCACATGTAGTGTGTTCTCAACTGTTTTGTGTTGCTTAGGCAAAAACAGGCAAAAGGCTACACTAGACCAAACTGTTAACAGTGGTATCTACTGAATTTTTTTTTTTTTTTTTGGTTTTTCGAGACAGGGTTTCTCTGTGTAGCTTTGCGCCTCTCCTGGAACTCACTTGGTAGCCCAGGCTGGCCTCGAACTCACAGAGATCCGCCTGGCTCTGCCTCTCGAGTGCTGGGATTAAAGGCGTGCGCCACCACCGCCCGGCATCTACTGAATTTTAAAGTGTCTTCTCTATAATTTGTAGTCTTCATGTTTCTGCACTGATCATGTATTACTGTTTTATTCTATCATCTTCTTTTATTGATAGGCTTTTACTGTGTGGCCATGCAGGCTTGAGTCCCTCCCTACCTGCCTCAGTCTCGCGAGTGCTGAGATTATAGGTGTGAACCACCATACCTGGCTTGGGGTACTTTTAACATCAGGAAAATGGAAGAATAAAGCTATTGTAACAACTACTTTTTGTTTTTATAAAACAGAAAGGTCATATTTTAGGTTATAATCTATATAGTACAGCCAGATTGATTTCATATATTAAGCTATTGGTAAGTAGAGTAAAGCTTTGAGGGGTATCATGGCAGATTTGAATCCGTTGTGGATGTTAACGAATGAGAAAAACGACCATCAGAATGTCAAGTGAGGTTATTGTCTACTAGGTTCAGTAAAGCTGTCTTCCCATAAAATACATGTCTTTCCATTCCCCAGGAATTCAGAACTTATACTTTGAAACATCTGATAAAATTTCACGTCCTTTCAATCTTTGTTCTTTTCTAGATAGAAGCGGATTCTGTGATGTCTCCCGTAAATCCCAACACTTCTGGTAATGTGAAAGTTAATATTTTTAGTAGACATTCACAAAACTGAAATTAAGAACAATGTAGTCAAGTAGATTGTGCATTATATTTAAACATGTCTTTGCTTCTCATTATTCAAAAGAAGAGCTTTAAATTAAAAAAAAATGTAATTTAGTGTACGGAGTACTGGGTTTCAGTCTAGTACTTTCATGTACATATTGTCCTTTTTCCTCATCTTTCCCAGTCCCCTCTGGCTGGTTCCCTTCCTCACCTCACAGCCCCCCATCTGCTTTTATGTCACATGTGTTCTTTAACTTTCTCTTTTTTCTTCCTCTCCTCTGTGCTTAAGATTTCTTCATTCCCTTTCAAGGTCCCCTTTCCAGTTTCATGACCTGTACATAGTCCCCATCCTCACATTAAAAATCCAAGTTCCATATTTGAGAGTATTTGTTGTTCTGAGTTTGGCATATTTCACTTAACATGCAGTTCCATTCATTTTCTGCAAATGCCATGGTTTCATTTTTTCTTTATGGCTGAATAAAATTCCATTGTGTGTTAAATTTTCTTTATTCATTCATCTTGTGATGGACTTTTTAGGCTGGTTCCATTTCTCAAGTGTTATTAATAGTGCAGCAGTAAACATGGATGTGCAAACATCTCCAGAAGGACCCAGGAGCTGTATAGCTCAGTCATATGGTAATTCTAGTTTCGGGTTTTAAGAAATCTATACTTCTTTCTAGGGTGGCTGCACCAGTTTGCATTCTCACCAACAGTGATGAAAGGTTCCTCTTTTCCCATAACCTTGCTGCCATTGTGTTGCTATTATTTCTTCTTTTTTTCTTATTGGTGTAGATTTATGATACATTATGATGGGTTTCATGAAGATAATTTCTTTCAAGTGAATTATGTTCTTTGACCATCTTTATTGTCTTTCCATTCCTTTCCTATAGCTCAACTTCTGTCTGCCTCACCTTAATCTCTTTCCTTCTCTCAGTATTCCTTTTTTTTTTTTTTTTTTTTTTTTTTTTTTTTTTTTTTTTTTTTGGTTTTTCAAGACAGGGTTTCTCTGTGTAGCTTTGCGCCTTTCCTGGAACTCACTTGGTAGTCCAGGCTGGCCTCGAACTCACAGAGATCCGCCTGCCTCTGCCTCCCAAGTGCTGGGATTAAAGGCGTGCGCCACCACCGCCCGGCTCAGTATTCCTTTTGCTTTTATGCTGCATGCATATGTGTGTGCACTTGTCTGCTCTGTGTGTGTGTGTGTGTGTTGGGAGGTTATGTATCTCTAAAGAAGTCTAGGACCTTCAAATAAGAGAAAATTAGTCTTTCTGTGCCTTGGTTATTTCATGTAATGGGATGGTCTCTAGTTGCACCCATTTTCTAGCTAACAACATAATTTTATTCTTGTCATGAATAAAACTTTATTGTAGAAGCTGAGCATCATGTCTTATATCAAGGGACATTTGTTTATCATATCCTAAGGAAGCATTTCCATGACTTTTGTCCATTGTTCTAAATTTGTGTGGTTGTGTGTGAATTTTATTCCTTGGTTTTCAAAAGCTCTTAAGACTTTGAGGGGATAGTGTATTTACCAGTAATATATGCTACAAATATTTCATATATATATATATATATATATATATATATATATATATATATATGGGATTTATTAGAATGATTTAATGGCTGTGGTCCAGCTAATCCAACAATAGCTAACTGTGAATGGAAAGTCTAAGAATCTAGAAGTTGCTCAGTTCACCAGGCTGGATGTCTCAGCTCGGCTTCAGTATACACTGGAATCCTAAAGAATTAGGCTGTAATGCCAGTGAAGGAATGGACTTGCTAGCAAGGGAGGGCAAGCAGCCAAAAAGCAAAAGCTTCCTTGTTCCATGTCTGTATATGGGTTTCCAGCAGAAGGTGTGGCCCAGATTAAAGATGTGTCTTCCCACCTCAAGATCAGATTAATGGTGTGTGTGTACCTGCCTTAAGATCTGGATTAGAAGTGGATCTTCCTACTTCCAGTTAGGCAGAAATCCTTCACAGGTACGCCCTCCACGTTTTGATTTTAGTTAGCGCCAGATGTAGTCAAGTCGACAACCAAGAATAGCCATCACATGTAGGTATTTTGGTGGTATGTTAATTTAGAGTCCTTTAAGTCTGTACCCAAAAGATGTATATTCACATTCTCTACTCTTATTCCGTATGGTCATTTAATCCTTAGAGGAATAACACAAGAGACAGAACTGAAGACAAGTAAGAGACAAGTCAAATTATGCTGATTTGCAGATGATAAGAGACCTTAAAGACTCCATCAGAAAACTCTTAAAAATGACAGTCATTCAGCAAAAGAGCAGGGTATAAAATAAAGACAAGAATTAGTAGCTTTCCTCTGCATACATAATGAACATGCTCAGAAAGAAATCAGGAAAAGCAATCCCATTCTTACTAGCTTCAAAGCCAAAAAACCAACCAAAAACCCAGGGGTAAACCTAACCAGGAAAACAAAAGGCTTCTACAGTACAAATTTTAAAACTCTGAAGAAATTGAAGATGAAACCAAAGGTAGAAACATCTCACACGCTCATGGATTGGCAGAATCAACACTGTGAAAATGGGTGTACTAGCAAAGGCAATCTACAGATTTAGTGCATCCAAATATCTCCACTGGACTGGAGGTCTAGCTCAGTAGTTAAGACCCCTTGGTGTTCAGGGCACCAGACATGACCTGCGTGCTATTTCAAGAGAAGAATACTGTCCTCAGAAGCAAGCACAACTGGTGGAGGTGGATAGCCCAGGTGTAGAAACACAGTCATAGTCAATTTTAAGAAGTCACTCCTTGCTGGGCGATGGTGGCGCACGCCTTTAATCCCAGCACTCGGGAGGCAGAGCCAGGCGGATCTCTGTGAGTTCGAGGCCAGCCTGGACTACCAAGTAAGTTCCAGGAAAGGCGCAAAGCTACACAGAGAAACCCTGTCTCGAAAGACCAAAAAAAAAAAAAAAAAAAAGAAGAAGTCACTCCTTAAACACAAACTGGGAGTGCAGGGTCACAGACAGTGCTGTGTATACTAAGATGTTAGTTACTTAAGGTATGATTGTAAGCAAGCAGTAATAGACATAATGATTTGACAGGGCCGTGTGTTAACTTGGTTCAGAAACAGAAGTATTGGGGAACTGTTTGGGAAATAGGTTAATTGTTAATAGTACTTACTATTTTTTTAAAGCTAAGGTATTGGTAGTTAAGTGGTAAGATGGGAGTTGGAAAAGAGAGAATGGCAGAATAAAGTATGAATAGAGGGAAAGTGTTAACGTATGGGATAGAAGTGGGAGAGTGTAAATGTATGGGTTAGAAGCGTGATAAATAGTAGAGGAAATATAGAATAGGTACAGACAAAGAAAGAGTATTCAGAAAAACTCTATGACGAGCCATAGAAGTTATGTTCAGACAAGGAGTAAGCCAAAACAAAACAAGTATGATGGATTTAATTATCAGTCTGACACAATCTAGAACCTCTTGGGAAGAGATTCTCAGTGAGAGATTGTCTAAATCAGATGGGCATATGGGCATGTCTCGGGGGGCGTTGTCTTGATCGTACTGATGTGAGAAGACCTGGCCCACTGTGGTGGCACCATTCCCTGAGTTTGGGAATCCTGGACCGTGGAAGTGGAGAGCGAGCTGAGCACAGGGGCACAGAGGTGTTCGTTCGCTCTGCTATTGACCGTGGTTGTGGCTGACTGCTTCAAGTTCTGGCCTTGCCTTTTCCCATAGTGATGGACCATAACCTGGATTTGTAACCTGAATAGACCCCTTTTCCCTTAATGTTCTTTGTGTCAGCACTTTTTTTAAAATCATAGCAACAGAAAGGAAACTAGAACAAGTGAAGTAGAAAAGTACCAATAAAACTAAAAATAAAGAGAGAAAACGCAGTAGGAGATACTGTAACCTCAGCTAGTACGTCTTCCAACTTGGATGGACGTGGTCTCTCCTCCTCTCTTGAATGCTTTTTTTTTTTTTATGGTGGTCTCTGCTGATGTGGGGAGGGCTGATCATTTCGGTTATTCACACAGTTTAAGTCATTGTGTTCTTCCTGCTGTGTGGGACTCATGCTCCTTCCAGCATTCCTTAGTCTGAGCCCCACACCCCTCGCTGCTAGTTACTGACTCATCCCTGCTATTTTGGGGATCATACTTGCCATGTGGAATTCTGTGTCACTGAGGTTCCGAAGGGTGTGGAAGGCCTGGCTAGTTGGATTTACCTTTGTGACTCGGTGTCTCTTCCTGGCTGCCAGGTTGACTCATGCCTGCTGGGGCAACTGTTCAGTATACTTCTGATGTTCTCTGATACTGGCTGAGGCAATGGCAGAGATCATTCCTTCTCAAGCTCTTCTCTCCATGGCACAGGCGTAGGATGGCATATTCAGGTTCCTGTACCACTTCTGCTCCTTTTATGGAGCCCTCACGGCTCCGGCCATCTTTTCATCCACAGTATATCCAGTCCCTGATTGCATCTCTGCAATCTGCCCAGTTTTCCTCCTGCTCACTGTTAATTATAGTGCCCATGTCCAGGAGAAGAAAAGCACTCCTCCAAGCTACCCCTGACTTCAGCGCATATGAGCATCATGGTGTAGCTGGTCACTGTTAATGCCACTCTCCACTGCTTCTCTGTGAATATCTCACATCAGCTGGGCCTTATTTATTTTTTTCCTCAGCTCTTTTTCTTTTAGCAATATGATGGCGTGAGGTTGCACAGAGACACCTTCTCCTTCACAGCAGTGGTTAATTTTAATTGTCAGCTCGACACAACCAGGAGCCACCTGGACAGAGAGTCCCAGTGACAGTGGCCGAGATCAGGCTGGCTCCTGTGGGCTTGCCTACGAGGAATCTTTCTTAATTGTGTTATGGAGATGGGAAGACCTGCCCGGAATATGGACAGCACCACTGTGCTCTGAACGGTACAGGAGAGAGAGCCAGCTGAGCACCAGGCAGGCATGCATTCATTTCTTTGTGTTCTTGACCGTGGACCAGCAAGTCTGCCACTGCAACATCCCCACTGTGGTGGTCTGGGACCCGGAATTGTGAGCTACACTAAACCTTTCCCCCTCCAGACTGCTTGTTGTCAGGGTGTTTTATCATAACAACATAAATTAAAGGAAGACATCAAGAAAGACTTATCAAGAAGTTCTTTTCATTTTGATTTAGTTAACTTACAAGCACGATGAGTCTGTAGTAGGAAATGTTAAACCATTCAAAACCATGAAGACAAAAACGTCACTTATAATGTAATACCCATAGGATGATTCCATTTTACTGTGCGTGTGTGTGTGTGTGTGTGTGTGTGTGTGTGTGTGTGTGTGTGTTTTGAGACCATTACTTGTCTTGTTATTGTGCTAAAATACTCGACAAAAGCAACTTAAGGAGGAACAGGTTTATTTTGGCCCATATTTCCAGGGTACAGTCCTTCACAGCAGAAAGTCGTGGTGGAAGGAGTTCAAGGTGGCTGGTCACAGTTCCTCCACAGCCAGGAAGGAGAGCTCAATGAGTGCTTACACTCAGCTTCCTCTCCTTTATTCAGCTCAAACCCAAACCAAAGGAATGTTACTGCCCACATTTAGGGTGGACTTTCTACCTCAAGCTAATCTGGATGCTCCCTCACTGACATGTGAGTTTCTGTGGTGACTCTAAGTCCCTCTGAATTAACAATTCAGATTAACTGTCACAGACTAGGTCTTGTTATGTAGCCAACAGTGGCTGCATAATTTTGATCTCTTGTCTCAGCCTCTTGCATGCTGGGAACACAGGCATGCCCCACCCTGCCATGTCTGGCTTTGAGGCTGTTTTCTGAGCTGAGCAGCTGGAGGACTAAGAGTAAGGCTGAAATAGAAGGAATGGAAATGATTGACTGTTTAAAGCCGGGGGAGGTCAAGAGTTCATTTTTTTAGGATGTCTTAATTTCAGAAGTCTTAATCCATATGTCAGCTCAATTAAGTGTTTGCATATGGAACTCAGGAGAGCTCTGGGATAAAGAAATAAAATTGGGAATATTAGCATGTCGATGATTTTTTAAAATCATGGATGGGATGAAACTACTTGGACAGAGATAGGTGGACTGAGAACTTAGGAACTCTATTTAATGGGGTCAGGTAAAGAATGTGGAAAGGATAAAGGAGACCAGAATGACAGAAGGAAAACCTTGAATGTTAGTTGAAAAGCCAGAGGAAGTAGAGAGTGGCCAGTGACCTGTTCGCAGGTCAGGTATCAGAATGAGGGGTAGCCACTGGAGTTGGCAACCTGGAAGTAAGTGTGACTCCAGCAAGCAGAATTAGTGTATGGTGATGTCATCAGCCAGGTGAGTGATAAAGTGAGACAGTGTGAGTAGATGAGTTTTTCAGTAAGTTTGGAGTGGCCATGAGTCAGGAGATATTTTGTTTGTTGTTTCTGTGCGTAACAAAATGGTCTGATGAAGACGGAGAAAGGAGCAGGGGAGACAGATAGAGTCAGCTAGCGAGTGGGCAAACCCTCTTTCATATGAGGAACTAGGACCCAGATCACACTGGGTCGATTTTTCAAAACTGTGCCCTTCTTTAGGAAATTTGAAGTATACAAAAGCTACAAAATAAAAATAGTAAGAAAACAGCTTTATACCCTTTATCCAAATTCATTTAGTGTTAATAGCTTCCCATTTGCCTTATCATCTGTTCCTTTATATTATATCTTCTCCTAGTACATTGCTTTCTATCTAATTTACCATCTATATTCTATTTTTTTTACCAGTTGATCTAATAATGTCCTTAATGGCTTTTCCACTTTTACTACAGGAACTAGTTTTTGGTGTTAGAACTCTATAATTTGGAATGTTTCTGCAACATTCTGATAATATTGAGAACTTCAGTGAATATAGAGTTCTCCTCACTTTCTGTTTTATTTTTAAAGAACAGTCTGTAAGGGTCCTGGAAAAGTCCCACAAAAGACTACCATCCACATATGGCATCAGAAAGAGCATTTATTATCTTGAGAGTATGAGTTCCAGCATGCTTGGGGCCACACATCTGACATATAGGCAAAATGGCGACCTTGAGAGAAACTTGCAGCCTCCTTTTATACACAGCTAAAGGAATTCTAAAGACAGTGAGGTCATTCTATTTAAGATTGGTTTATGCAAATGACAATCACATTAGTATCTTCTTGATTGGTTAGGGCTGGCAGGAGCTGACTAGGGCTACAGTTTTTCCATTTTGGGGCAAGTCTGGACAAGTTCCAGGCTCTGTCCTTATTTGGTTTTGCCTTGAGATACTGTGGGGACTGGCTCAGGCCTGATACCATGCAGTTCCCCTCTTCCTTGCTGTTGGGGGTGGGGGCGTTGGTGATTGATGGCCCTTTCTTTCAGAAAGGACTTGCTTAGTCTCAGGAAACTGAAACTGAGGCCTGATCTCTGATAGAAGACTGAGCAACCTGTAATGGTGTCTCCTTGGCTCTCGCACAGTTCATTTTAAATATAAAGGCACCGTTAAGAGGGTGACAAAATTATAGTGCTAATAGAGATGAGAAGAAAGCTAGATAAGGTAAAGTACAGTAGGCTGACTTGAGAAGGAGTAATGCAGGGTAAACACAGTCATTTCAGAGTTACAGGAGTCAGTCCGTCAAGAATACTACACAGTTTTGAACATTTATACCACTATTCAAAATTCTGAATACACGAAAGGAAAGACAGATGAAATGAAGGAGAAAAACAGTAAGTCTTCCATGGTGGTTGGCATTTCTACATTCCTGTGGATAATAGATCAAGTAGACTCCAGTCAGTGAAGCTGTAGATGACCTCACAGCACCATCAGCCACCAGCTTGACCCACTTGTCATCTGTAGAGGTCTCCCCTCAGGAACCGCTGGGCAAGTTCTTCACAAGTCTTCACAGCACACTACACCTTACAGTATATTTGCTCTTTGTGGTTGAATTATGTTATAATCAATAGCAGGGGGTATCTGGGAAAAGTCCCAGCTATTTGGAAACTATCACGTTTCTAAATAACCTATAGGTCAAATAAATTCAAAGGGAAAAGTTAGAAGATATTTTGACTTAAAAGGCAACATTTCACATCTTTATGAGCTGCATTGAAAATAGTACTTAGGAAGTAGTGCTAAGTTTCTGTCTTATGAAAAAGAAAATCAGTCTCAAATTGGTGACCTCTGTTTCCACTTTTAACTCCAAAAAGAGCAACTAGTCTGGGTAAATGTGCATGTATTTGTACATGCGATGCAGATGAGGCCCCAAATAAGTGGGAGGAAGAAATGACAAAGATTAAAGTGAAAATCATTGAAACTGAGAAGAGAAAGATGAAGACATTAAGAGCTGCTTTATTTATTTTATTAGTGAATCAATAAAACTGAGAAGCTCACCCACATAGGTGGGGCCCCCAAATTACTAATCTCATGAATGACAGAGGTAGATCCCATAGTTATTTAAAGGATAACTAGGATATACAACTTTATGTCAACAGTTTGGCAACTTAGACAAAATCGCTAGATTTCTTGAAAGACAACCTACTGGAAAGCCAAGAAGAAAGAGATAATGGGAACAGTGCTGTCTCTCTTAAAGAAATGGAATTTTTTTAGTGAAAATCCTTCCTGTAAAGAAGAATCTAGGCCCGGATGGTTACAGTAGTGAAGTCTACCAAATACCAAAGAAAGAATAGTAAGCAGTGGGATTTATAGTCTCCGCTGTCTTTCTTCTATATGTTTATTACATCATAGTCATGTTTCTCTGGTCTTTTGGTGTATTTTTTCTCTCTACTTTTATACATTGTGAAATTTTACATTTAAAAATTTTGAATATGTGAAGAAAAACAAGTAAATATTTTCTGTATACACTTGTAGTATCTAATGAGTAATACTCAATAGTTTTATTCAGTTACTTAGATTTGTTTGCATTTGCAGGTCTTATTTCTGCAAACCTTGAATAAATATCAGTTCCACAGACACCATTCCTGATGGAGAGACTACTGAAAACTCACTGCCAACCTTGCCTCTTTACGCAGTGACCTTTTCACAGGCCAAGTCTAAATCCTTCTTTACTGTTTGTGATATTAAGGATTGAACCCCAAGGCCTCATGTACCCTGGTCAGGTGCTGACCAGTGAACTATAGCCCAGCCTTCCAATACCATTTTTATATTGCAGGAAGCACAGTGCCATGGTATTTTTAATTGTTAATTATATTTTCATATACTGTATCATATGGTAAGATATCTTTTAAAGATTTATTTTATTTTATGTGTGTGGGTATTTTGCCTGCATGTATATGCATACCACATGAGTGCCTAGGATCTCTGGAGGTCAGAAGAGGGGCTTGGGTCCCCTGAAGCGAGGGTTACAGATGGTTGTGCATCACCATGTGTGTGCTGGGAGCCAAACCCAGGTCTTATGCAAGAGCAACAAATGCTCTTCACTGTTGAGCATCCTCTCCTGTGCTATTGTGAGATAGCTTCCTGGTACTTAGATGAAAACACATTTATTTCTTCTTAGTTTTTATTGTATGCATATGTGTATGCTTTTCTGTATGTGCACCATGTGTGTGCAGGTGCCCACAAAGGTCGGAAGAGGGCATTGAATTCCCTGGAACTGGATTAACAGGCATGTGTGAACTGCCCAATGTGGGTGATGGGAACCAAACTCAGGTCCTTTGCAAAAGTGGCAAGTGTTCCTAACCACTGAACTAACTCCCCAGCTCATTTATATATTTCATTTATATATGTATATTTTTTATTTATATATATTTCATTAATATATCATATATATTTCATTTATATATATCACATATACAAGTGAAATGTGTATATATATTTAATTCATATATATTATCACATATACAAATGAAATTATATATATATATATATATATATATGCTTAGATACCCTATATGAAGTATGGATGTTAGAACAATATTTTCAGAAGAACAGGTGTTTTACCTAATCCCTAACTTAATATAGTTTCCCTATGCTTTTAATTTCCTACTGAAAATTTTCACACTTTCAAAATATTCAAAATACTGTTTCTTTGACGTTCACTTAGTTGTCATGTTTTGGTGAAATGTTTCCTCCATTTTTTCCTCTTAGGGTTTCTGTGTTTGTATTCCAGTCTACAACGAGTTCTGTCTTTTGGCAGGAGACTTTCCTACTTCTTTAGTGCTGATTGGGTTTCTCTGTCCCAAGAGTCCCCTGATAGTCAGTAGTCCCAATAGTTAGTGCAGGGTTCTTCCCCTTACTCCGTAGTTTTGTGTGCTGTTTCTCTGTCCTGTGACTTTTCTGTTCTGTTGAGTTTGACTGTGGCTGAAGGCACCTTAACAGTCATCCTTTGCATAGGTCTCTGTCTTTTTTATATTTTCTGATTCTGAACTAAGTATCTAACTTCATGAAGAATTTTTAGTTGTAGTTTGGATTGTACATGTTTGTTTTTTCTTCTTTGAGAGTCCCATGCAGCTCAGGTTGTTCTGAAGCTCTCTAAGCAGCTGAAGATGCCTCTACCTCCCCAGTTCTGGGACATCAGGCATTGCCTACCATACCTGGTTTAATCCAGAGCTGAGATTTGAACTCAGGGCCTCTTGCATTCTTGGCAAGCACTCTACCAATTGAGCTATTTCTCTAGCCCCACACTGAAGAGTTTCTTTCCTCAACTGTAGGAATTAACTGGGAGATTAGCTTGACTTTCTTTAGTTCTCTGAAGTATACAGGGAGGTGTGGATTCTGAAAGACAGATTTTCTTTACTGTGCAGTAAGTTCTTTGACATAAATGTTGATTTTCAGGGTAACTTTTCCTACATTCAGTATTTTCTTAGGTCTCCTAGTAAATGCTCTCACATTTATTAAGATATGACTACATGAAAAGATGTTCCCATTTAAGTTAAATTCATAGGATTTCACCCCAGTGCAAAACGTGGGTGTTATTGAAGGATAAATTCTGGCATGAGGTTTTCTACCTTCATTCCAGAAGCATTTCTGTGTGTGTTAGAGTGCACTGCAATGAAGTAATGGCTGGTCTGTAGTATGCCATCTCTACTGCCCTCTTCTTTTGGTTTTCTTAGTTCTGATGTCTGAGAGAGGTTTGACTTGTGGCAGAAGATAACTTCTGATCATGAACTTGATGACTTTCTAGTGGCGGAATGCCGCATCATTCAGCTTGCTCGTCATTTTCAGTAGTCAGGGAGCTTCCTTTGGACAGTTTTAATGTACAGGCACGAGTATTCCATATTCAGTACATGGCACAGCCTCTTCTACGACTGAGTTCTATGTATAATGAACACTGCCTTATTCTGGCACATTTTCTCAGATTCATTATGGCCAAAGGGTTGCTTCCCCTGGAGTTTTTCAGAACTGACTACAGACTTTGGGTTCTCTTATGTTAATAATATGCTTGGGGACTTACTCCAGTATGCACTTCCTTGCATTTAATATACAAGAATGCCTTTCACATCCATTTCTCAACTAAATCATTAGGATACTTCTTTCCATAATTTAATTTTTAAAGTGTATTTCAAAAGGTCACTAAGTAAATTAGACATCTGAGAAATTCAGGAGGTAGCATTGAAAGGATTGGTTTGGAAGGTTGAGATCAAATGTAGGTGCTTAGTGTCTTGTTTGAAAATTGACTGTGAAGACCTGCTTTTGTCTCCAAGCTTCTAGTATTTTTCCTTCTACCAGTCTTGAGATCAATATCAAATTATTTTTCTCAGAGCATCTCTTTCTTCAGGATTAAAGGAATAGATTTATAGCTAGGGCACCAACTCGCCCCATCCAGCTTCGGTTTGTGTTTACTTGACGGGTGTGACTCCAGGCCACAAACATCTAAGAGAAACAGTTAAGTAGTTATTCCACGCGAAGTAACCATCGAACTCTGCTGCTCACACGAATTCCTTCTATTAGAACTGCCGATCCTAAACCAATTTCACACTATCAACTCATTTTCTTCCCAGTAGCTCACAAGGGTCACATTTACCACATGGTACTTTTCTTGAAAGAAGTGGATTATGTAGAGATTAAATGTCTTCAATTACGTTGTCTCTCTCCATAGTGTGTTTTCCCCATTTATTTTATTTTTTATATGCATGAGTGTTTTGCCTGCTTTTATGTGTGGGCCTGTGGGTGGTAGTGAGCCACCATGAGGATGATGAGAGCTGAACCTGTGTCCTCTGCAAGGACAGCAAGGGCTGTTAACCTCCGGACCATCTCCAGTCTCTCTCCATGGTGTTTTGACATTGGAGGAGTTAAGGGTTGGCCTTTGCTTCCTGGAATGTACCTATTTTGATAATCCAGTTCCCAAAGTTCTTCTGGGTGTTTGTGATTGGGAATTCTCTTTCTGCTACCCACAGGTTTGTTGTTGTTGTTGTTGTTGCTATGGTTGTTGTTGCTAAAGACAATCCCATGTAGCCCAGGCTAGCCTCAAACTTTCTACATAGTCAAGGATGACCCTCAACTCCTGAGCCTCCTGCCTGCACCTCCCAAGTATTGGCATTATAGACCTTTATCACTGTACCTGGCTCCATAGCTATTCTTCAGGTCAAGGCCATGGCAGGTGTCTATGCAGGGTCCTTTGGCTGTAGCGCTTCCTAGATGAGGTCTAGACACATGTCCTGGGTTCACATTGCCTCAGTTGCTCCTAAGTAAGGGCAATATTCTGAAGATACACCTCACTTGCAGTTTGGGACAGTACCTGGATGCCCAGGTCCTGTTTTCCAAGGGCTTGTAGTCCCCTTAGAAGATGAATCGTGTCTGTTAGAAGTTTCTTGTGAAAATGAATAAAAACACAAAGTTGAATCAAAGCTATTAGAATAGATATAGGCTAGCTGGAAGAAAAGTACATTTTTTGGAGAACCTGGGGGAATCCCCAAATGAGTAGCAAAAAGGTAGTATTGATTTCATTTCTGTCAGTCAACAAGCAAGTGGATATAAGTTTCAACCAACTAGTATAGCCAAGACAAAGGAATTGAGAAAAAGAGTCAAGCCATCTAGCTAAGGAAGCCACCGATCACCGATGACATTGATGTCAGTAAGGACGTGATGGATCACCGATGAGATCGATATCAGTATACAGGTTTCCTCACTCAGGGCTTTGCTCGTAGCTTCTCTTACATTGGTGAAGGAAACTGGAGCTAGAAGAGACCTAGAAACACTCAGCTGTCCCCTGTTTTAAGATGAGGAGACTGATATAGAAAAGAGGTAAGAGAACATGCACCTGGCATTTGTACAAGTCTTTAGAAAAGACGTTTGCTTGTGCTACATCATTTATTATTTTATAGACAATAACTACATTTCTTGAACAATCGTGTGCAGATCTGTGATGAGCACATTGTAGTAGATATTTAATCAACTTTATGATCTTATCAAATGCTCCCCTCTTTGAGACATTAAAAATATGAAACTTAGAGTAGTTAAGTCATTTACCTAGAATACCAAAAACTGGCTAATAAGGAGCACACTGAAGCCGTGGAATCTGTGACCTTGCTCTCATGGCCACCTATAAGCCCTTCCTTTGATTTTTTAAAGTTATTTATTTTTTGTTTGCATTGGTATTTTGCCTGCATGTGTGTCTGTGGGAGGGTGTCAGATTTTGGAGTTACAGACAGGTGTGAGCTGCCAGGTGTGTGCAGGGAGTTGAACCTGGGTCCTCTGGAAGGGCAGTCAGCACTCTTACCCACTGAGCCATTATCTCTCCAGCCCCGCCCCCCCTTGATTTTCAGTAGTGCCGTGGGTCCTGTTTATGGTCCCAACAGGACTGAGGTTGGTAGTCACTCCCCTAAGGAAAATGATAGTTGAAATCAGGAGTGCTGTCCGTTTGTAAAGGGCAAACCAACAGGTTCTGTATCAGTAGTCACTGGTTTCAGACTTGGTTCTGAATCCAAGCATCCGGAGCAAAGAGAGAAAAAAACAGGTACAACGGTCAGTGTCCACACAGGAAAAACCTAGACAGGCCAGTTCCTGGCCTGGGATACTTCTGTGCCGTCCTACGGTGGGAGAGGCTACTGAGTGGCTCTCTGAGTCCATAGACAGTGCAGTACACACAGCAGTGAGTTTTGTGGCTGCTCCTTAGGTTTTCTTCAGGGTAGGTCCATGTTTAATGCCGGGACATGTCAGCATGACTCTGTGAAAGTCAAAGACCATGTGCCCTGAATATAGGACTCCCAGATGGTCTGCTGCCATTGTAGGGTGAACCTAGGGCATTGTATGAATAGCAGCATGTGAATTTTTTTTCCTTTTTTTTAAAAATTTTTTTATTTTTATTTTGCAATACAATTCAGTTCTACATATCAGTCACGGATTCCCTTGTTCTCCCCCCTCCCGCCCCCCTCACTTCCCCCCAGCCAACCCCCCCCTTCCTACCTCCTCCAGGGCAAAGCCTCCCCCGCGGACTGAGATCAACCTGGTAGACTCAGTCCAGGTAGGTCCAGTTCCCTCCTCCCAGGCCGAGCCAAGCGATCCTGCATAGGCCCCAGGTTTCAAACAGCCACCTCATGCAATGAGCACAGGACCCGGTCCCACTGCCTGGATGCCTCCCAAACAGATCAAGCCAATCAACTGTCTCACCCATTCAGAGGGCCTGATCCAGTTGGTGACCCCTCAGCCATTGGTTCATAGTTCATGTGTTTCCATTCGTTTGGCTATTTGTCCCTGTGCTTTATCCAACCTTGGTCTCAACAATTCTCGCTCATATAAACCCTCCTCATTCTCGCTAATTGGACTCCCAGAGATCCACCCGGGGCCTAGCCATGGATCTCTGCATCCAGATCCCTCAGTCGTTGGATGAGGTTTCTAGCACGACAATTAGGGTGTTTGGCTGTCCCATCACCAGAGTAGGTCAGTTCAGGCTGTCTCTCGACCATTGCCAGCAGTCTGTTGTGGGGGTATCTTTGTGGATTTCTGTGGGCCTCTCTTGCACTTTGCTTCTTCCTATTCTCATGTGGTCTTCATTTACCATGGTCTCCTATTCCTTGTTCTCCCTCTCTGTTCTTGATCCAGCTGGGATCTCCCACTCCCCCAAGCTCTCTTTCCCTCGACCCTTGCCCTTCACTACCCCCACTCATGTCCAGGCTGTTCATGTAGATCTCATTCCATTTCTCTGTCATTGGGCGATCCCCGTGTCTTTCTTGGGGTCCTGTTTTCCAGGTAGCCTCTCTGGTGATGTGAGTAGCAGTCCAGTCATCCTTGTTCCACATCTAGTATCCTTCTATGAGTGAGTACATACCATGTTTGTCTTTCTGAGTCTGGGTTACCTTACTCAGGATGATTTTTTCTAGATCCATCCATTTGTCTGCAAACCTCATGATGTCATTGTTTTTCTCTGCTGAGTAGTATTCCATTGTGTATATGTACCACATTTTGTTTATCCATTCTTCAGTTGAAAGGCATCTAGATTGTTTCCATGTTCTGGCTATTACAAACAATGCTGATATGAACATAGCTGAACAAGTGCTCTTGTGGTGTGGTTGAGCATTCCTTGGGTATATGCCCAAGAGTGGTATAGCTGGATCTTGGGGGAGATGGATTCCCAATTTTCTAAGAAAGCGCCATATTGATTTCCAAAGTGGTCGTACAAGCTTGCATTCCCACCAGCAATGGAGGAGAGTTCCCCTAGCTCCACATCCTCTCCAGCATAAGGTGTCTTCAGTGTTTTTGATCTTAGCCATTCTGACAGGCGTAAGGTGGTATCTCAGAGTTGTTTTGATTTGCATTTCCCTGATGATTAAGGATGTTGAGCAATTCCTTAAATGTCTTTCAGCCATTTGAGATTCCTCTGTTGAGAATTCTCTGTTTAGTTCTATAGCCCATTTCTTAATTGGACAGTTGGGCATTTTGATGTCTAATTTCTTGAGTTCCTTATATATTCTGGATATCAGTCCCAGTCAAAGCGCTCGCCTTATATTTAAGGCAACTTTTATAGCTCGGTTCGCCCATCGGTTTGTGTCGAGAGCAGCACGTGAATTTTATGGTGCTCTTGCTCTCTGGATGCTAAGTAAGCACTGCAGATAAGAACCTACTGAGCATGCTCGCTTAGTCCTCACATAGTTATCTCCATTTCCCCCCAGTGCTTTATAGAATATGGTTTGGGGTGGGGTGGGGGTGGTGAGAGGCAGGACAAAATACCTCAGAATTTTGCTTTTGTTTGAAGACTACATTGAGAATTTTTTTGTTTCCTTTTAGTATAGCCTCTTTTAAAATAACCTTTTACTTTCATACTTATACAAGAAAAAGCCTTCCTGGAAGTTAATTTTAACCTTTGGATTTGAATGATGGGAAAATCAAAGGGATTGATTCATCATCATGGTAATTATGGGCTGTTTGACTCAGTCATGCTATCCAGTGTAAGTTTAATTGAAAAATAATTTGTAGATGATTAGGTTAATGGTCAGTTGGCTTGTGTGTCTTGTCTATTACTGTCTTGTCTGATTTGTTAGCTGAGTAAATACAATATTTTCCTAAATTTAAATTTCCATTTTCTAGACTTTTAGGTCCTGTACTGGTGTGTGTCTTGAGACACCAGGCTCCTATATGAGAACAAATGTCAAGATATAACTGGAGTGAAGTCTTCCACGTTTTGCTTAGCTTCATAGCTCTTTCTGTAAGTAGGAAGCCACACACAGACCGAAGGTGTTATATCTTGAAATCATAATCTGAAGAGCAGTTGTGCTACCCACATATCTACATCCATTTGTTTATTTCCCTGTCCGTTTAGATAATGGCGACTGTCTTCATTGCAGGGACAGGAAAGAATTAGACAGACGCTGACTCATTAGGGAAGTTATAGGAAAGATGCATTGCCTCTTCCCTTGTGGCTGGATGTTGTGCTGAGACTGTATGCAGGAAGACAGGAAGCTTCCTTCCTGGAAGCAGACCCTGAAGATGGGTAGGATTAGGGTAAGCGGTGGATACTGAGGCTGTATGCAGGAAGACAGGAAGCTTCCTTCCTGGAAGCAGACCCTGAAGATGGGTAGGATTGGGGTAAGCGGTGGATACTGAGGCTGTATGCAGGAAGACAGGAAGCTTCCTTCCTGGAAGCAGACCCTGAAGATGGGTAGGATTGGGTTGAGTGGTGGAGCCAAGAGGAGACTGAAGTAAATGAATGTAGAGAATTGCCAGCAGCTCTCCTCGAGCTGTCGTGGATCCCTCTGCTCTGCTCGGCATAACCCATCATAGATTCAGACTTCCCCATAAAAGCCCCGGGTGTCATCGTGGCTTTGCCAGGGTGTTTATCACCGCCACTCCACAGCTGGCTGTGCAGAAGGCAGGCTAGTCTGTCTGCTCTCCAAGGCCCTCTCCTTCACACCTCTCATAGACTCTTTCCCCCATGGTGTTTACTCTCAGATCTCTGTTTGTCTCCTTGTAGCAGTGCTGTCCCAACACTCTCCTCTTAGATCTGGACACCCTAATCTGTCATGTCTCAAGCCATTAGGAAAGTATCTTTCCCAAACCAGAGTGTGTTAGAATCCTGCTACCTCCTGCACCAACAGGAGTATATAGTATGTGACTGGAAATGACCCCCGTTCAGCCCCATTCCCTGACCTCATGCAGCTGAGAGCTGGGAAGGAGGTTAAGGTCCAGTTTGCAGAGAAGGATGAGGCTTTAAATTGCTGAGTGAGGCAGGACTCGGCACTCTTAGCACCAAGCACCTTTGGTGCTTTATGATCAGGAGACGTGTATAATGAAAAGGTAATGATTCCTGTCCGTGTTCATAGGAATAAGATCTCTATTCTGCTGTAACCTGCTCTTAACTTGTCTCCCTCCCAGTGATACAGAAAAGCTTGATTTCTTCTAGTAATAGAGGTTCCGTTCTCTTTATTCTACTTTTCTGCAGGCGGTTGGAAGAAAATATCAGTCCCCTGAATTTACTCGTCCACCTTGCTCTGACAACTCAGCGTGTTGGTGTTGCGTACATCTTCTCTCCTTTTATACAAACATAGCACACCCGCAATCATGGCTGCCCAAACGTGTAATCTGAATTTTATTCCTCAAACTAGAAAAGGCTTACATTATGCTTTTTTTAAAAAAAGGCCACTTCATCCTTTTAAGCCCTTAGTTTTAGGCATTTCAGTCCTTGGGAAAATGAATATATGGAACAGTGAGCATGAACTTTGCCTTCTTCGCTAGACCTAGGACCAGCCTCACAGCCAAGTCACCTGCCATTTTTATTGTTTTCTCATTCACTCTCCCTGGGTTTATTACAGTTTCTAATTTGAGCTCCCTATGATAGCCAGACACCAGACTGCCTCATTCTCAAGAGGATTTCTTGGTGTGTACTGACCCTGAAGCTTAGAACTGTGAACCACAAAAAGATATACATAATGGAACTTTCAAAGAAAAAAAATTTGATAGTTTTATTCGATTTTTTGAATACATTCACCCCTGTGGTGAAAGCTGATTACCCTCCTAGGAATCAGCTTTTCAAAAAGTAGAAAAAAAATCACCTTCATAGTCTTTTGCTATATGGCATATCTGCATCACACATATTAAGTAGTTCGGGAAGTAAAAATTTATACACATCTTCATCATAGAACATGAAAAGGATTCATTTTGCCCAGGATAGATTATAAAATGGAAGGACATATTTTCCAGTTGTGTAGAAAATGCCTAGATTTAAGAATCAGGAGGGGATTTGTAAAAAGTATTGGACTTTATAATGCTCTGGACCTTAAGTGTTCTTCAAAGGCTGTGTATTCACAGCTGGGCCACTAGCTTGTGATGTTCCTTAGTGGTGGTGGGGCCTTTAGTGGGCAGGGCCTAGTCCAAGGAAATTAGGTGTGCCCTTGAAGGGCTATCGGGGCACTCCTTTTTATATATCTGTTACTATCAAAAGGACGGTTTCTCCCATTGTGCACTCCAGCCGTGGTAATAGGACCCAGGGATCATTGATTGAACTCTCTGAAACCAGAGGCAAAAATAAACCTCTGCTCCTTTTGGATTCTCTGTTTTATATTTGTCTGCATGGCAGGAAGCTAACAGTCGCTAAGCTGTGAGCCTCAGTTTGGCATCTTGTGAGGCCATTTCCAGTGACACTGCTGAACAAGGAAATGTGGGGACTTTAATAACAAATGTCTTGTTATTAAAAAAGATCTTGCTAACAGAAGAAAAACAAAAGATCTACAAAACACCCGTAGAGTCTGGGTACACTGGCAGGTTGTATACGCCTCTGTAGACCTGTTAGAGAACACAAACATCCAGACCCTGTAACCCTTCGTGTCAGGAGTATCATGGCCCTGATTTGTTACTCCAGAGGTGTGTGTGTAGGTAACTGTTTAAGTGGAGCAGTGTACATAGAGAACTCAAGATCGTGTTTGAATTTAGAATTTTCTAGAACATACTCTTTTGCTTCAGGGTGGGGGGCCCAGATAATGCATTGGGTATAAAATCGGACATAAATGGAGTTATTGAGAGTCTTTTTGAAGTGGTAATTTTTGGTTTGAATATTGCGACAGCAGGTGGAGCCAGTAGTAGGATTTCTGTTTCTAGGCCATTGAAGAGGCAGCAAGCTCTGCAAACCTTACATCACTGTGCTTGTTGCAAAGCTTTAGAATAGTCAATTATTAAGTATTAGCGTTGGAAAGCAATTGTAGTATTGCAACAGGAAAGCTGCGCTAAATGAAAACTTAGTCGTCAGAAAAGAGGCTTGCATTTTGGATGTATTCTGCCCTGGAAAACAGCCTGAGGCCATGCTGTGGATCATGTGTTTACACGGTGTACCCTGTGCTCTGACCCGCCACTGAGTTTAAAATGTGAGGTATATGACTCTGGGGAAAAGAGTATGAAAAGACATGATTATTCATAATAGTGTTATTTGAGTTATTGGATTGTTTTTCATTTTAAGTGGTAGTAAACATATAATTTAAGTATTTTTTCCTATTAAAAACTAAAGAACATTTGCTTTTTATACTATACAATTGTGAAATGATGACCTGCATACTTTATAACTCCAACTATGGATGCATTATCTGAATATGTAATTAAGAAGACGACAGCATTCATATGCTCCCGTTTCTTATGAATCACACAGGGAACCATGCAACTATACTCCGCCCCTCATTTCTCTGAGTGAGCTGCAGTGATCAGAGTGTGTTTTCTTTCTCTCTGAATTCTGTTTTTTTCCTAAAGTGATGGTTCATTTTACTGGCCATGTAAATAAATATGACTTACTTTTTGCTTTTACTTTTTGGAGTTAAAGATGATTCAAAACACACATCTTAATGTTTTGTTTTTTTGTTGAGAATTAGAAATGATATCTCCATGATCATTCTTATTTAGTCAGTACACGTTACTTACCCAGAAGCATGTAGTGAATGCCTGTTGCACACAGGCTTTGTGCTAAACACTGGGGATGAACTTTTAAACAGCACATACTCCTTTTCCCTAGCATCTCTCAGCTAGACAGTTAGTCAGGCCACTGCCATAGAGCCCAAGCCTTTCCTTGAGTGTGTTGTGACCTCTGGGCTTTTGGTCACAGCAAAGGGACTCAGCAGAAAGACATCAGAGACCTTTAAAGTGGAAGAAATGCTTCAGTTGCATCTGGAAGGAGATGTGTGATTAAAAATTCACTAGGAGAAGTAAAGCAATAGGTGCTTTCAGGCAATGTATTTACGTGTGCCAGAGCACTAGGTGCGAAGAGCCTATGGATGCAAGAAGTATCAGGATGCTTGCTAGAGTGGCTGGATCTTGGGCTAGGGTAGAATGCTGATGGGCCGGTCATACAGGATTCACGAAGAGCCTGTGGATGCAGGAAGCACCAGGATGCTTGCTAGAGGGGTTGGATCTTGGGCTGGGGTAGGATGCCGATGGGTCGTACAGGTTGCACAAAGAGCCTGTGGATGCAGGAAGCACCAGGATGCTTGCTAGAAGGGGCTGGACTGTGGGCTGGGGTAGGAATCTGATGGATCTTACAGAATGCATACCACCTATGAATAAATTATTCAGGAATCTCAACAACTCTAGATGTGATTTAATTTATTAGCTTTTGGAGTTCATGAAACTAAAGTTATGGATATGATCTTTGGGTACATGCATGGCTAGACTTCAATTTCAACCTCAGCTAGCATTTTAAAATATGTTCTCTGGTCACAGGGTGATTAGATGGGAATGGAGCTGCATCAATCTCTGTCCTTAGCAACTACAGGGGGAAAAAACTGCATATGCAAATTCAGTGCAGTACAGTCTAACGTCTGTATCCAAAGTTGCTGCACTTCAGCCAACTATGATGGAAAGTATTTGAAAAGAAAAATCACATCTGAGCTGAATGTGTGTGGACTTTTTCTTTATCATTGTTGTCTAAGCAAGACAGTCCAATTATATACATAGCGATTATGTTACATTAGCTACAAGTCATTTGTGTAGGGTTATACTCAAACACTACATCATTTTGTATCAGGGAGTTTTGCATCCTCCAATTTTGATACCTTCTGGGGGAATCCTGGAACCCCCATCCTCCACAGACCCCAGTAGACATGGATGACTGTATTTATTGAATACCTGCCGGACATTGTAGCTCGGAGATAATGCCTGCTCTCTAAAGAGTAAGGCCAGCTGCCTCCCAGTCATTTTTCCTCTCAGCTGTCTCCAAAATGTCATACAGTTAACACATTTAAACCACAGCACTTTATCTGTCCCCTGGTCCTGCTTTCCCCCCGGGCCTTTTCATGCCTTTAACTGACACCTCAGACCACTGAGTACTCAGTCCAGAACCTCTGTGCTGTATTTGACATTTCACCCGCCCGTCGAACTCCTCCTCCTCCTCGAGTGGTGTCATTTCTGTTCTAAAGCACGGCCTTCCGCCCCGTCCCTCCCACTGCTGGTGCACGCAGGACTCTCGCCTCCTAACCCCACTCTCCTTTTATACCGTTGCTTTTACCCCCAGTCCTTTTTCACAGAAACAATAACCCGAAATACCTTTCCCAAGTCTAAATCAGATCATATCCCTTCGCAATGAAAACCCTTTCCTGACTTCCTCTTGCAGCCTCAGTTATTTACTGCAGTCCCCAAGGGCTGAGAGTTCCGGCCCTGTGTCCCTCGACAACTCTGTGTTGTATTTCTTCCTCTCTCCTTGAGCCCAGTCTAGTTGCATGGCCTTTCGTGTCCTGCCCCACGGCCTTGGCATGTGCTCTTCCACTGCCTGGACTGCTCCTCTTCTCCTTCTGTAGCCACTTGTCGTATCTTCGTGGTGTAGGTCTTGGCTTGCGTATCTCCTCCTCTAAGAGCCCCCTCCTCCAGTCTGTGCTACAAGGACTCCTGGGTGCCTCTCACAACCTTCCACGCTTCTCCCCGTCATTGCACATGCCAGTTTTCAGGGGTGCGTGCTCTTGCAGGCCAACTGCGCAATGGCCACCTCCCATAGTACGCTGTGTGTCCCTTGGAACTGGGATCACACTCTTTCTCACCCTCCACCTCCAGCATTTATTACAGTGGCTGGCACATTGTGGGTCTTTAAAAATTGTAAAATAATCATTTAGAAGCGTAAAGCTACATGGATTTTTTTTTAAAGCTTGTAAGTCATTAATCTCAAATAAGAAAAAAATTAAGAAATTTATTTGTTTATTTATTTATCTTAATGTGCGTTGGTGTTTTTGCCATGGGTGTTGGGTCCCTGTAGTGGGTAACTGTTCCACCTATGACCTTGAAGTACCTGCCGGGGCATGGCCACTGGGGACCCTTAAGATCTGGGATGCACATCTGCGGCTCGTTCTTTGCTCCCTCATGGTTTCGGATGCTGGGACCGACCGGCTCGCTTAGTTGGTAGAACATGGGACTCTTAATCCCAGGGGTGAGGGTTTGTGCCCCACGTTGGGCACCAGATAACGTGAGAATGCCACAGAGTCTGCTTTAAGGGCAAAGGAATTTATTTGGGAAAGAAAACTCACAAGACAAAATAGAGGATTTTTTTTTTTTTTATAGGATCCCGGAAGGGTGAGGCACAGTCCCACACTATTCTTCTGCCTGCAGTTTGCCTGGTCTGTCCCAGCATCCAAAACCATGAGGGAGCAAAGAGAGAGCTTTGTATGTACATCCCAGGTCTTGAGGGTCCCCTGCGGCCACGTCCCAGGGGCAGGTACTTCAAGGTCATAGATGGAACAGCTACCCACTACAGGTCCCCTGGAGCTAGAGTTATAGACAATTGTGAGCTGCCATGTGGGTGCTGGGAATTTGAAGCCAGGTCCTGTGGAAGAGCAGTCAGTGCTCTTAACCACTTAGCCATCTCTCTAGCCCCAAGAAAATTGTTTTAGCATTGTAAACTCTTAAAGCTATTTTGGAAAAGGCATATGGCTCAATATTATTAGTTATGTCGCCCAAACGATAGAGTTACACACACTTACATAGTTTGGGGCTATTTTTAAAACAAAGTGATAACTTTTTAATGGAAATCCTACATGATGCAAATGAACTGCTCTTTCTACATATTTCAGGCTCAGTTCACTAAAATGTCTAAATTCTTGGCTCTGCTCCTTAAACCTGCTACAAAGATCACATTAGAATTCATTTTAATAGACGTTGTAAGCACAGTACCCAGCCTCATATCATCACGCTGGGCTCTTTTATTACGAGAGTCGCAGGAAGCTGAGCCTGAGGCCGTGAACACGTTGTGGGGTGTATCCAGGGCTGGGGATGGTGCCAGCTCTATTGTTTATGTAATATTCTTTCCACCTTTATCTGTGGCATACAATTGGTGTTGACTTTTGAGAAACTACTTCTCTGACCCTATCTCCCAGTCGGGGGAACAAAACCTGCTGAAATGACATCTGGCTAGCAAAGAAAAGTACTAAAGCAGCTTAGTGGAGGGAAAATTAGGCAACGTTCTTTAATAAGCGGTTCCATGCCTGCCTTTTGGATCCTTCAGAGGGAGAGTGTTCAACTTTTTCAAGGTCATGGATCCTTGAGAAGCTCAATCAGCCTGTGTGTCTCTGGTGTTCGTTGTTGATTGCTACAGTTGGACTTGCTTAGTGTGTAGCACAACACAATGTCTTTCTGACTGTATTCATAAGTGAAAGATAAAACTCAGATTATTTGTGATATTTATCACTGTTCATGTCTGGCTTATTTCTTCTTGAAGAGGAATGTAGTCATCTTTGGCAAATTGTTTCTTCTCCCCCCACATCTTGTAGGTATATCACTCGAGGGGTTTTTAAATGTCGTAAAGAGAAAGAAGGAGGCGCAGCTCTATCGCAATGAGATAAGGCACATCTTCACAGCTTTCGACGTGCACTGTAAGTGTCTTTAAAGTGTTTTCATGTAAGAATTGCTGCTGAGGAATTGGGAATGGCAGTAGATTCCCAGTGGCACAGTATACTTGGAAGATCACTACCACGCTCATTGGTTGTGGCCACAGGTGTTGATGGGGATCCTTTCCTACTTCGGGATGCTAACTTTCTAGCATACACCCTGGATGAAATAGTTGCCGTTATGTAATTGGGTTTGTGTGCTTGTCTATTGTACCTATGTTGTAGTGGGGATAGCCAGAAGACTGGCCGTATGGGGACATAGGCCACAAGCCATCCATGGACATGTGGAAGACGCTTCTGCGACTCTCACTTTCACCCATACCTGACTGGAAAAATCATTTTCCACACTACGTGTGGCTTCCAAGATTCATATGCTGACTATGGTTGTATTTTCCCCTAAATAGTAATCTATCATAGGTCTAATGCCAAGCTGGACACAGTGAACTTGGAAGACTGGAAGGTTTCGGCAGATCACAAAGACTTGAAACCTAGTGCATCATTCCAGTCTGGTCTCTGCAATCCTTTCCCTAGAACTTAGAGACCCAGAAAGTGCAAGGCTGGTGGTGGCCTTCCGGCTTATCTAGGACTGTACCCAAGGGCAGGGTATCACTACCACGTTCTGAAATTCTTCCAGGGAGACGTGTTCATTGGGTGTGTAATGACGTATGTAAGACCAACTGTAAATTACTGCTGCTGCTTCTTCTAATTTTAATAATATATTAAAATTTAACTTCCCATAACTATTATGAATGAAGTCATAGTTCACGGGGTTTATAGGAATAAGTGAATGCTTAATATTTTGTTTCCGTATAGATCGTGGATTTTTAACTCTAGAAGATTTCAAAAGGGCATTCAGTCGCGTGGCTCCCAAGCTACCCGCAAGGACAGTGCTGGAGGTGTTCAGGTACCACGCTAAGATCATTGCATCCACCATCTACCCTTGTATTTACCGTTTGCTCTCAAGAATGTTTAGTTTAACAGGGAGCCCTCATTAATGCTGACTTTTCACTTTTGGACATTTCCCTCTTACAGCCTAGTTTGATGGTCCAGGAGAGAAATCCATAGTTAGTTGTGAGTCTAGCTACCTCTTTGATAGGGGCTTATAAGGAGAGAAAAGGAGAACCTTGTGAGTTTATGTGTCACAATAAAGCTTTATTGACATTTGACACAGTTGGAGAGAAGAGCTGGAGGCACCATGGCGGCCCCTCATTCATCCGCTTCCCAAGCTGCTGCCATCGGTTCACTTGTGGTTTATACCTTCAGTGCCTCTCTTCAAAACGAGCAAGTAGCCTGAAAGCAGTCCGTGTCAGGAGCCTGCAGACTGTCATGTTAGTGACACTAGCATCAGCATGTGCAGACCTGAGAGAGTGGCCCCGCTGCCTCTTCTCTGATCCCTAGCTTGAGCCTATCATCCACTGTCACCAGAACATTAAATAGACTTTAATCACTAGCAACATCCAGAAAAACCCAAATACTGAAAGATCACAAGAGATATTCATGTATTTCTCTCCAATAAACTTAGGCGACTGAGGCCTGAATGATAACGTCATAGTTATGAGGAAGCTGGGTTCCCCATGTTGTTCCTCTGGTGGCTTTAACCCCTGACTTTTTTGTCTTCTGGGATGGCTGTTGAAATTGCAGCTGTATGATCTGAATTATGGGCAGTTGAGAGGAAAGGACAGAAGCCCTGAATCTTCTTTCGAGGTTCTGTATCAACCCCTTAAGCCCCAGTGACCAACACTTAGGTTCAAGGCTGCTTGTGTCTGCATGGGAGAGAGGGACTTTGGACAATCCTGTGCCTGCTTAGTAGAGGTTCTGATACTGCAGAAGAAAGAGAGGGAATGGATATTGGGGGACATCTGGCAGATTTTCCCTTTTGGGAGAAAAGTAATTGAATGGAATCTGGCTGGAAGCCAGCCCTGCTCAATAGAAATTATCAAGTAGGTTATTTGAATAAGGATTGTGCGCATTATCATTAACAGTGACATATATGAAATTCATTTGCTGCCTCGCTCACAAGCAAGCCATTGAGCAGGCTATTGAAGGAGAACATGTATCCTGATGCATACAAAGTGAATGTGGAGAATGTAGGTGATTTTGTAAAAGCAGGTTCTTAAATGTATATTAGCATCTGTTTATGTGCTTCGTGATGAGATGAACAGTGAATATCAATGTATTTCTACCTTTCAGTGGTAGATTTTGAGAGGAATTAAAAATTGGCATTTATTTCCATGTATATATAGACATGTATATAAAGGAGTTGCCCAAATTGGCTGACCTTTAAGTGTTTGATACATGGTTATAGTAGATGCTACCTTGTAGAGATTTTTGAAGAAAAATATATTTTTTTCCTGGTACTGGGCCTCAAACCCAGGGCCTCTTGCATGCTACACAGGTACCCTATCACTGAGTGGTAACATACCCAGCTCACTCTGTAGGTTTTCTTGTAGGCAGGACCTCACTAGGTTGTCCACACTGACCAGACATCTATCTGAAGGAGTGTAGCCACTGGTAATTAACCCCACCCCCATGCACATGTACATTCTTAGACTTAGTAGGTCATTAAAAATCGTCATGAGAGTAAGAAGTGGGTGTGCTGGGAGACAGAAGGATTCCAGAGGGCATGGGGGGTGGGACAGAGGGAGATGGGGGAATGAATACAATCAAAATACCTTACGTACATGAATAAAATTGTCAGAGAATAAATTAAAATTTATTTTTGTAAAACAAGTCCCAAAACCTTAATATGTTTTCAAAATCTACCTGTGATATCAAGAAAGATAAATATTTCTGGGTTTCAGTCAGCAGTAGTAAAACAGTATTAACTGAACAAATTCAAAACTGGTTAAACCTTTTCATCATCAGTGGGTGGAACTAAAAGCTGAAGGCATCAGGGCCATGGTCACCTGGTCTCATTTAGAGCTGTATAATTTAATGAGGTGTCTATGACAGCTCCTAAAGCCAAGTCTCAAATTAAACTTTAAATTGCTCAGTCAGAAAGGATTAAGTCAAGATGTTCCAAAATAATAAAGTAAATTAAATCGCATTATTAAATGTTATGAATAATTTCTAGTGATAACAGTTATTTGCCATTAATAATAAAATCCACATGTTAAATTACTTAGCTATTTTCTATTATATTTTCATAATTACATAATTGTTAATATAGTAGCACATGTGCATATAGGCTGTAAATACATGTATTTCTATTGTGGATTTTGTGCTAATCAAGTTGTGTGCTGTTTACTAATGTTTTATGCTCAAAACAATTTAGAGATCACCATAATATATAGCCAAGGCAAAGCATTTTAGTTGGTTGAGTGTGCCTTATTTAAGTCCATTATATTCGGCTGGGGAAATGGCTCAGCAGTTAAGGTCATTTGCTGTTCTTGCCAAGACAGCACACACATTGGGTGAGTCACAGCCACCTGTGACTTCAGTTCTGGAGGATCTGACACTGTCCTGGCTTCCAAGAGAACCTCAACACATGTGCACACACACATAACAATGAGATCTTCTAAAAATTAGTTTATTCTATCAACACCATAATCTATGAACTAGACACAAAAGAATATAAATATGAACAACTACTGGACTCAAAGGGGAAGGAAAAATATTTCCTGTTTGTGCAGATTGAAAGAGACCAAAGAAGTAGAGGTGTCTGACACCCAGTAAGCAAAAGCATCCCCATGTCAGTGGTACACGTGGTTTTCAGGCATAGGAAAACAAAAATGAGCTGCTGGAGCTCTTCACGATGTACAGTGCTGTGATGATTCCAAGGCCAGGCTCCCTCTCTGAGAGGCCAGAGAAGCTGGAGGAATTTAAACAGGACCAGAGTTCCTTGTGGTTTGATGACTTGGGGGGAGGGGGAGATTAATTTTTCGGTCTAATGGCCGTCAGGTTCTTCCCGGAGAAATTTCTAGAGATCAAGAGTGGTCAGTTTGAGAAGTGACCTCCCTTGTTATGCTCTCATTCTGCAAACCAAATCAGACTACAACTGTAAAACCAAGTAAGCAAATAACAGCAGCAAAGCCTACGTGGACGTGATGCATCAAAGACTTACTTTACTTTAACTTGATGAGAGCACCAGCATGTCCGTAATTACTTCAGAGTGCCGCAAGATGAAACAGTATTTTTATAACGTTGGTGAATAGTTGGCCATCTTGTTGCTGTCTAGGGTTGCAGCACAAGTAAAAGCAGTATGGTTTTCAACAGATGCATTTATTTCTCAAGTTCATATGCTGACTGTTCGGTAGCTATTCCTTTTTATTTACTGTCTTGTCAGTCCTACACTTAGATGGATTCAAAGCTCACCCCTGAATCATGTTCCATAGCTTTTGCTTCTACGGATTGCATGAACCACATTTCCTGTTGCCTTTTATATTCAGAAATACTTACCTGGAACATTGTACCTGAATAAAATTATATAGTGGGTCAATACTAAAATTTTATAGTCAGCTTTTTCTTTGAAATGCTGGTTTATTCTTTTTCTGTTTGCTTGTTTTTTTCTTTTGTCGAGACAGGGTTTCTCTTCTATGTAGTTTTGATGTCTGTCCTGGATCTCGCTCTGTAGACCAGGCTGGCCTGGAACTCACAGAGATCCGCCTGGCTCTGCCTCTTGAGTACTGGGATTAAAGGTGTGCACCCCCGCCGCCCGGCCACTGGTTTGTTCTTATGTGGGAAGTCCCTTTTAAAGTTTTTTATTTTAATTTTTAATTATTTGTAGGCATGTCTCTCCGTGAGGGTTTGTGTATGTGAGTGCATTTTTCTATAGAGGCCAGAAGAAGGCATTAGATTCCCTGGAGCTGGAGTTACAGGCAGTTGTGGATTACCTGACATTGGTGCAGAGTGTTGAATTCAGGTCCTTTGCAAGAACAGTATGTACTCTTAACAGCCGAGTCATCTCACCATGTCTCTTAGTACATTTCCTGTAATGTCTATTTCCATATGTGACCTGGCCATTGTGGCTTTTTACTTTGTGATTTGGTTTTGTTTTCCTCTTCTATTTCTTTGTTGAGCGGTATCTGCTGATACTTCCTGCCTTTTTTGTTACTCTGCTGTCCTGTTCCTGTTAATTTACTGTATCTCCTCTATGCCGTTTATGTGTATTTTCAGTCTTGTTGTAGAGAAAGGATTGCTTTATTGGGGAAACAGTAAGTTTAGAGATTTTATTGTTAGGCAGGATATGGTGACGCTCACCTATGATCTTAGCGTTTGGGAGATGAACACAGGAGATTCAAGAGTTCAGTGCTTGCCTCAGTCCGATAGTGAGTTCTGGCCGAGCCTGGAAGACATGAAACTGTGTTTCAAAACAAACAGAAGTGTATATGTGGGGGTGGAGCGACTGCTTTCAATATTTGAAATTTGGCAACTTTTCTTTTGTCTTAGAGGTGGTCGTCAGGATTTGTGTGTTTATGTATTAAAGTCGCTGAGACTGTATCCTAGATAATGCTGTATTCAGAAGTTCTTAGTTAATTCTTTTTTTGATCTCTCTCTCACACGCAGTAAAAGGTAACTAGCATTGTGTGTTACTGTGGAGTTTATGTCACCTCGCAGGCTGTTCCAGACACTTAGTGATCAAAACAAGCATCATGTTTCCTCTTTAACACTAATCGAACCTACTGGAAACTTTATAGTACTATCTTTTTTATGTTCAAATTTTTTTTAGTGAGTCTGCTGAGTACAGTTAAAACTCTTTAACCTAGCCCTCCAACATCTGGCCCCCTTCCCAACATCTGGTTCCTTTCCAGGCTTGTCTTTCACTTGTCTTGAATTTCTGTTTCCCTGGCATGATGTTTGTGCTGTTGATTGTATGATGTTCAGTTTCCCTTGCCTGGCGCGGACTTGCCCTACTCCCGATTGGCCCAGATTTGAACTGTCTTCTCTATCACTGCTCAGTAGACCCTGTCCATCCCTGCGTTGAACGGTCGTGTCTCCTTTCTTTAAACTTGGATAGGATTTATTGTTATACATTCATCAATTATGTGCTAAACAAACATGCGGTGTTTCTGATTATCTCCATAAAGTACTTCAAGCTCTTTGAGTTTATGGATTTATCTCCCATCGTTTTTGGTCACTGACGTGATGCCTTATGCATTGCGGTTAGTAAATGATTGTTGGTCTATTTGTCCCTAATTTGAAACACCCAGTGCCGGTAAAAATTCTCATTTCTAGTTTTCTTCATGGTTTATTTCTCACCAACTAGGAGGGAGCACTTTAAACTTAGGACTAGAGCCTGATGGCCACATGCAGCCTTGCTTTCTTCCTTCTCCTCCTGCATGTGATTTTCATAAGTTAACCTCTGGACTGCCTCTCTCTGCTTTATTGTGGGGGTAGGTTTAGTTTATGGTCTGATCTCAGCTGTCATCAGGGAGTGAACGTTTTCTCTTGTGTGTCTATGTTTACTTCACCCCATCTAGACTCTTCTCCATCTTATTGTAAGTGCTGGTATTTGTATCTTCCCACCACCTGCCAACCGGTAAAGAGCTCTAGCAAGCCTCCTCCTCCTCCTCTTCCCAGCCATTAAATGGAAAGTGTGTATTCAAAAGGCCAGTGTCTTGACAAGGATCCCGAGTGCACATCTGGATTGCTACAGACCAGTGTAGGGTGGAAACAAAGCCACCAAAGTACCCTCCAGCCATGCATGGCAACATTCAAGTTATAAATGATATTTTTGATGTAAGAATCCCCTTCATATTACTTGGAGGAAGTTCAAAGTACATAGACCATTTAGCTCTCTTCTGAGGGGCATTAAAAATTATTTGAAAATAAGAACATCATGACTTATTAAATAATACATGATCAATGTGTGAGTGTTGGTAGGAGGTTGAAGTTTAGGAATGCAATTTTAAAAGGGAGTGATGCATATTCTCTTGGCAAAAAAATATGATATATGCCTCATGTCCCAGCTGTAACAGATGGAACGATTGTCCTGAGCTGGGGTAAAATGAGCCAACAGATACCTCTGTTTTACTGGAGGGAGCGTCTTTCAGAGTCACTGGGCCTACAGAACGGTGACTAAGATGGCGGCGTTTGTTTCTCCAGGTCATGTGCATCTCTTGAAATACTATTCCTCACTGTGTTCTTTGGCTGCCCCCATTCCTGTAGCTGTAAGTTTCTCCGGTCCTACCTGACCTGCAGTCCTGCAGCCACTTATAAAATAATCACTCAGAGGCATAATATTAATTGTGAGTTATATGGCCTATGGCTCAGGCTTCTTGCTAGCTAATTCTTATAACTTAACCCAACCCATAACTATTAATCTGTGTATCGCCACGTGTTCCGTGGCTTTACCTGTGTCCCATTACATGTTGCTCCTTGGACGGCAGTTCAGCATCTGCCCCCACTCTCCTTTCTCCTCTCACTGTCTCTCTTGGATTTCCCCACCTGGCTCCATCCTGCCCTGCCATAGGCCAATGCAGCTTTATTTATTAGCCAATGGGAGCAACGCATATTCACAGCGTACAGAAAGACATCCCACAGCACATGCCCTTCAGTGAGCAACCAGTTTGCTGTGTATCATTTCCTTGAACCATCTCTAGTAGACTTGTTTGCCTGGCTTTACTTTGTATGTCAGAATGTGACTCAAGAATAGTCAAGTGACCTGGGTAAGATGTGAGTTCTTATAGTCAGTGCCTACTTTGGTGAGTGCGGTTGTTTATCTGTAATTATTTGCATGCTTTTGTATAGGAAAATGTAAAGGACTTGAAATCGTTTTCTCATTCTTCATAGCCACACATAGGCAGAAGTGACTAGCTCTATCTATGTGTCCTGCCCAAACAGGTCAATTTCTGAGATGCCATGCCATTCCCCATAAATACATATGATTATTATATATCAATCAGAATTGAAAAGTACAAAATCCATCTACATAAATAGTTCTACACTGGTCATTTTTATTACCAGTTTTTTCAAGGCCCCATTGACAGAAATCATTTCGTTCTACTGCCAGTACGAAGTTTAGAACTGGTGACACAGGAATTTAAACAGAGTTCAGGGACTGGACAGGAAATGAGTACAGAAGAGTGATAGCTTCATCATGCAGGGTTGATTTCTTTAGTTTACCTAACTAATTTCCTATCATCAAAGATACATGATTTGATAGGAATGAGTACGTAATCACTTTCACATTTCGGATTCCTAGATTCTCTATTTTCTCCTCATGCTAAAAACCATGCAGATACAAATTCTACCCATCTTTTAAGGCCAAGAGAGTAAGGTATTTCCTGTCTTGAAAGCCAGTTTTACCCAATACTCTGTCCATATGTTTTCCATCCCCTAACAAGGAAATTGTCTGAACTTCCTGCTTTAAACTCCTAACCCTCTGTGAACATCTTTGTCTTGGTGGTTTTACATAGTTCTTTGTATACACACATTCTTCCTTCCATTAGCACATGTGCTTAGCATGAGCCGGCATGGGAGAATATTTATTACCACACTCCACACGGCTCACTGCTCAGTTCTTTACTACAATTGGCTACGTTAGAAATGAATGACTTATGCAGAGCATGGGGGCTTTATTGCTCTTCCTTGTTGTTTGCTTGCTTGCTTTACTCTGCAAGTGTGACGCCGGTGCCGTGGAAGGGTCATGGGGTTCAGTGGAGCCCCTAGTTAGGAATCAGACACAAGCTCTAGTCCCAGCTCTACCACTGACCTGCCATCCCACATATCACTGAGCCTTTTTAGTTGGACTCTCTTTGTTTCCACAGTAAAGGGGGGGGGGGGGGGCGCTGCCAGGCTTCTTTTGGCTCAGAAATGCACGGTGGAGTTATTTATCATGGAGAGTGGCGTGGCAGACTTTTATTTTCTCTGTGTACCACAGATATTGAGAAGCCTCCACAGTATGAATACAGATGTGGTCTGTCAGTGTAACAAAGACCGTTCTCAAGAGGAAATTACTGGGCTTGACAGCCGTCCAATCCTAGCTTTAGTTTTGAGATGTCACTGTAGCAAGTGTTTGGGCCACTGTCTCCAACTCCTCATCTACATATGTGGCTGAATAGCACAACTGTCATATAAGAGACGACTTATATATGCCATATAACTGTCATTAATTCAGCTGTCATATAAGCGACTACTACATGGTTTCTTTCTGTGACCAAATGTTGCTAACCCGTTCAGTCAACCTTGGTATTATTAATAGCCACACATCATGAATGTATTCATACCTCTTTCCTTTATAGCAAAAGGAATCAATTTCTTGTTTTTTCTCTTTGTGGTAGATAGTGAACTTTGGGAGGGGAGTTTAATCATATTGTGTGTTGTATTTATGAAGTAAAAAAGTGTGCATTTGTGAAAGGAACTTCATATTTTATGAGATATTTAAAATTACACTATTTTATTTCTGTTTTTTTCAAGATAGAGTTTCATTCTGTAGCCCGAATTGGCCTGTCACATGCTTTGTAGGCTAAGCTGGCCTTGAACTCAAAGCCGTTCTTCTTCCTCTGCCTCAAAATTGTGGTTTAATGTTATGGAAAAATAGGTTCAGAATTAAAAAAATATATCAAAATTGCTATCCTAAAACCAGATTGAAGGTTTCCAGGACTAGGTTTTTATCAATGACATAGAAACCTATGTGTTCGCTCCCTGAAGTTCTGACATCCTGTCTACCTTCCTCTTACACAGCCATTCTTTTCCATTAAACTCCATTGAATAAATAGACCCTCATTTTGCAGTGAGCTCTGGAGACAGGTATCAGCGCAGGGACTTATTGGCAATGCTAATCTCAACCCCACTGAATCACTCGTATTTACTTTAATATGATCCCTTCATGATTGATATTCATATTAAACTTTGGAAATCACTGTCTACCTTTCTAGTTAAATTTAGACTAATGAGAGTAAATTATCATTACATTTTAATGTTACTTTCTTACTTCAATAGCTTCTCATTGCTTACCATAGAAAAATCTAGATTCTTTAGCTTAACGTGCAAAGCTGACAGACAAACAGAAACTGGAATGCCTTTTTGGCGCCTTCTCCTACGTTTCCCAGGTTAAATACCACTCCAGTCCACTCACCGTATGTTGAGCCTATCTTTTCTGTCTTCCCACGTTTTTGCGCATGCTGGGTTCACTGCTCTTTTCCCCTCCCATCTTCCTATCTACTTATCTAAATGGTCTCCCTTGCTGCTCCAGCCCACAAAACATCCTTCGTATTCTCTAGAACTGCTAAGGCATGATGCCCTGTTCGCATAATCAGTAACTGTAACTGCTGTTGCCTGAGGTTCTGCTCTGTGCCAGGCATTGTGTGGAAGCTCATGGGCTGTGTCATCTACGCCCGCTTAACAAATGAGGAAATGTCTTGGAGAGGTCAAAGGATTTGCTCCAGACCACCAGCTGGTTAGTAGTGGAACCAAGGTTCAGACTCAGGCAGGCTGACTCCACAGCTTATGCTGTCAATCACTTTCTTTTTGCAGTATCAACGTTCTGCAGGCAGGGCTATGCCCTTGTAGCCCCACAGCATGAGCAAGGCAGGCACATTGCCCAAAAAGTCTTCTTGATAAACCAGTTGCATAATCAGGTAGCTCTTCCCTGTTCCTGTGAATTGGTGTGGTTTGGTTTTGATTGTTGAGATTTCACTTGATTATCTGCAACGTAAACAAAAGGCACTGTTTACAAAAATACACACAAAGGAAGCTGAAACAGCACTTTATCAAACGAAAACCTGCAAGCATTCGAGTTCAGGTTGCTTTCATAGGAATGCGTGTGTTACACATCTTTCCTGGGGAATTATAGCACAGTACCGAAAGATCTGCTAAATACATTGTGAAAAAAACAAGTATGTAAAACTGGAATGGAGGTACTCTTTTGACTGGGGAATATGCTAACCTAACTGTTTATCCCCTGTCTTCAGAAGGCAGGGTTGTCCTTGGATTCGTTAGAAGACTTTTTACTCAGTTGCAGTGAGTTCAGCATTGTGGCTGCTAATTTCTACCTTGCTTGCATTCTCTGTCCTCTTCCCCTTCTTGTTTGAAGTCAGCTGCTACAGACAGTCAGAAAGAACTGGAACCAAGTCCTCTGTAGCCTTGGTGGGGAGCCCTGTCCTGCATGCTCTTTCCCTTGACTTCGACTGATGGCTCATTGAAGATTTGAGTTCTCCCGGCCCCGAGACGACCTCAGGTGCCAACACAGTTGCATTGTGTTCTCACTACCTTTGCCGTCTCTCCCGTCTCGTCTCCTCCTCACTCACGTCTGTCCTCCTCACCTGAGGAACTTGGAATTGTACAGCTTCAGAAGAGGTTCTGGTGGCCAGACATGCATCCCGTTGCCTGCCTCATCCGTCATCTCCCCATGCTGTGTCTTCCACACCCGCCTCTCATTCTTCTCAGCAGCTGGTAATCCCCAGGATTATTATTACTTTTTCTTCCTTGTTTTCACTTAGGCCCACTGTTGGCTCTGGTCTCTGCTGCAGGTCCTAAGCTGTTAAGTGGGCTCTGGTACATCTACTTGGTTTTTGTCAGTCTGCAGACTGAGTTTACTGTCCATTTGCCTTCATTCTCTGGGACATCTGCCCCTGCCCCCAAACACAGCACCCATCCTATGATCAATTAATTTGTGTGTGTGTGTGTGTGTGTGTGTGTGTGTGTGTGTGTGTGTGTGTGTGTGTCTCATCCAGTGTGAACTCTGCTGCCATCTTCCTGGATCATTTTGCTTACCCCCACCCCCACCCCAGCCTGCTTTGACCCCTGTGTGACCCATGCAGGGGTCACATTCACATTCATGTACAGACTATAATTTTTATTTCACCAAAGGCAAGTTTGGATTAGCCAAAGCCGCCTTCTGCACTTAGTTAACTGCTCCGAGTCTGGGTAGTTGGAGAACACGTTCTTTTCCCAACCACAGCCTGATGTGTGGTACTTCAGGTCATGCCATATCCCATGACTATCCAGAAGGACTTGAACTCAGCTGTCTTCAATTCCTTGCTACAGCATTGGCAAATTGTTGACCCCTTCTGTTCCTGTGGCCACATTCTTCTTTCAAGATACAGTATTCTTGGTGTAACCCTCTGTACCAAGTCAACCCTCTCTAATAACTTGTTCTCTGATGGTTACAGTTCTTCCTACTATGCCATAATAAGGTAGTCCTGGCTTCTGTCTGTGGAGACCGTCTCAGACTCTGCTTAGGTTCCGTGGCCACCCTTCTTCCCCTCCAGTCTTTCTGTGGTCCTTCCGTTGTTTTCTAAGGAAGGACATTTACAATCTCTTGTCTCTCCTTCTTTCTTCTCTTCGGTTTTCACTAGTTCTCCTCTGTGCTTGTCTTGTTCCCCCCATTCTGATAGGAGACATCGTTCTCCAGCAGCCATTGCCTCCCCCGTTATAACTTCTCTCCCTGCTGCAGACCCACCCCGTTCCCCCAGCCTAGAGAGCTGCTTTGCCTCTTCCCTTTCTTCCCAGTTGTCTCTGTCTTTTGGGGGGTTTACTGTCAGCTTCCCATGGCTTTCAGCCTAGGGACTCTGTTTTTGATTTTCCCTCTTCTCCAGATTTCTTAACACCATGTAGAGCCATGGGCAGTGACCATGGCTCCCTTTCATCCTACACCATCTGTATATTAACTTCTGAGTCCTTCTGACAGTCCTCCATGTCAACTGTAATATCAGCCCATTTGCTAAACTCCTTTCTTGCTAGTTCAAGACAAACTCTAGTTAGTTCTCAGTTACTTTATATATTGGTCAAAGGAAATAAAAGTCATGCTAAACCGATAAATAAAGCAGAAATTTTATTTTATATAGCATATTGCTCTTCCATTAATGGTCAATTACTTTTGTTATATCTCAAAAATATATTTCTTGATTTAGTAATACCAGTCTGATAATAATGGAGGAATAGATAACTCACAGTTAAAATATCAATACCAATAGACATGTTAATACAGAAGGGGAAATCTCATGGCGTCTACCCCTGGACAAAGAGCTATAGGCAACTAATGACTGCTACTAATTACTCTCTCCAAGAATTGGTTATGTAATACAAAATGGTCAGACCTGAATCATACACACACAAGCAAGACTAAATGGACTTGGCAGTTGTATTTATATATTTACATGTATGTGTGTATAATATTTTCCTATTACCAATTGTCTTATTCATTTATTTCCATTGATTGTGTATTGGGGGGTATCATATGTGGTGTGTGTGTATGTGTGTGGGTGTATATATATATGTGTAACAATTATAATCAAAGAAAAAGAGGCCATCAATTTGAAGGAGAGCATGGGAAGGGTTGGAGGGAGAAAAGGGAAAAGGGAAAGTGATATAATTATATTTTAATTAAAATTAAAAAAATTTAAAAATCTACAGTCCCATGTTCAGCACAGTCTTACAATAGCCAAGATATGAGACAGCCTATGTACCCATCAGTGGATAGATGGATAAAAATGATTATGTATGTAACTATATATATATATATATATATATATATATATATCTTTATGCCATATAGGCACATACGTACACATATAAAGTGGAATGCTATTCCTTAAGAGAAAAGTAAGTCTGCCATGTGCCGCAGTTTTCAGAACATTATACTAAAGGAAATACACCAGGCAAAGAAGGACAGATATGACATAGTATTACTCACCTGTGAGATCTCAAAATCATCAGATTGACAGAAATGGTAGAACGAACCGTGGCTGCCAGAGTCCAGGTAATGGGGAGGGGGCTATCGATTAAAAGGACAACTTGTAGTTATACAATGGATACATCCTAGTTATCTAATGTGTCACATGGTAACTGTACTTAGAAGTACTGTCTTTTTTACCATCGTTCCTAAGTACTCCTAAAGCATATACAAACACCAAACAGCTGTGTCGGATGATGAGGATATTAACTAGCTTGAGTGTGGAAATCGTTACAAGGAATACATTAGTGCAGCATATTGTATATGATAAACATACAGTTTTTGTGATTATACCTCAGAAAAAAAAGTCTATCTATACAAACTTAAGTATTATTTCAGGGTCATACTACAGGATATATAGAAATGAAAACAAAACTTAGAAAATGCTTTTCCTTGTTAAAAAGATTTTTTAAATTGTAATTATTATGTTTTTAATTTTATGTATGTGGGTGTATTGCCTGCATATGTCTGTGTAGCACATGTGTGACTGGCTGGGGGGCGGGTTGAAGAGGGTGTTGGCACAATACTTTTCTTAACTATCTTCTTTAAGATGCTTATAACCGACTCCTGCCTTCGCGTAGAAGTCTTGTCTTGGAGATGACATACCAGCACTCACTGAAGAAGAGGAAGGGCAGAGGAAGCAGCTCACTCATGCTGCCTCCTCGAGGAATGTATCTGTCCTCGCTGGAGAGAGCATCTAGTGAATATATAACGGGATGAATAAATGACATGAACAAAAAGAAAAATAAAACAAGAAAAAGAGTAAGTTTACTTGTTCAGGGTTTGCATGTCAAACTCACTTGTTAAGTTGCAGAGAACAGCTATTGGCCTTTGATTTTGTATTTTCCTATTACCAATTGTCTTATTCATTTATTCCCATTGATTTTGTGTGTGTGTGTTTGTGTGTGTGTGTGTGTGTGTGTGTGTGTGTGTGTGTGTGTGTGTGTGTATGTATGTGTTTGATGTGTGTGGGGTACAAGAATGTCAGTGTCTGTGTGATGTATGGGATGCATGAATGTGAGTGTGTGTATGTGTGATGTGTGTGGGATGCATGAATGTGAGTGTGTATGTGTCATGTGTGTGGGATGTAAGAATATGAGTGTGTGTGATGTGTGTGGGATGCATGAATATGAGTGTGTATGTGTCATATGTGTGGGATGTAAGAATGTGAGTGTGTGTGATGAGCGTAGGGTGCATGAACATGAGTGTTTGTGATATGTGTGTGGTGCAGGAGTGTGTGTGGGGAGTGTATGAATGGGGGGGTGTGGGGGTGGTGAATGAATGTGTGTGTGTGTGTATGCAGACGAGGACGTTAAGCTTCTTTATTCCTCTCCATTTTATTCTCTTTAGAAAGGTTGTCTTGCTGGGCGGTGGTGGCGCACGCCTTTAATCCCAGCACTTGGGAGGCAGAGGCAGGCGGATCTCTGTCAGTTCGAGTCCAGCCTGGGCTACCAAGTGAGTTCCGGGAGAGGCGCAAAGCTACACAGAGAAACCCTGTCTCGAAAGACCAAAAAAAAAAAAAAAAGAAAGGCTGTCTCTCTGAACCAGAAGTTCTCCTTTTGGCTAGTCTGGCTGTCCAACAATCTCCCAGAATCCACTTTTTTCCACCCCCAAATGCTGGGGTCATAGGCACATGCAGCCACGCCCAGCTTTTTTTTTTTTTTTTTTTTTTTTTTTTTTGGTTTTTCGAGACAGGGTTTCTCTGTGTAGCTTTGCGCCTTTCCTGGAACTCGCTTTGGAGACCAGGCTGGCCTCGAACTCACAGAGATCCGCCTGGCTCTGCCTCCCGAGTGCTGGGATTAAAGGCGTGCGCCACCACCGCCCGGCCACGCCCAGCTTTTTTACATGGTATTCACACTCAGACCCCATGCTTGCAGAAGCAAGTGCTCTTGCCCAGCTCCCACTTGTCTTCTTATGGGGCTTTCAATTTCAGATTTTTACATGGAGGCTGACTACATGTTTGCAACCTCTGTTTGTCTGTCTGTCCATTGTCTGTCTAGTAGAGAAGTCTTCAGTGACTAGATTTTTCATATTGCTTTTGTTACTCATTCTTCAGGATACAAATTTGTCATGACCACAAATGACTAGATGTGCTTTGTATAGGAGGCAAGTATCCACAAATCTGTTCGTTTTCGAAATAAGTTGGATTTACTTCTTTGGGGATGGTTGTTTCATAGGTTGATTTGTAATGTAGAGATTGTATCTTCACCCTAAGGGCTCACCTGGACTCTCTCTGTTTGGCACCCATTGCCAGACATATTTCCTTAACTAGGAAGGCAAGATCAATGAGAGCATATATTCACATGTTAAATCAAGAATCTTGGACAAGTTCAAAAAATATTTATTTTTTTTTTTTTTTTTTTTTTTTTTTTTTTTTTTTTTTTTTTGGTTTTTTCGAGACAGGGTTTCTCTGTGTAGCTTTGCGCCTTTCCTGGAACTCACTTGGTAGTCCAGGCTGGCCTCGAACTCACAGAGATCCGCCTGGCTCTGCCTCCCGAGTGCTGGGATTAAAGGCGTGCGCCACCACCGCCCGGCTCAAAAAATATTTAAATGTGAATTACGTCCTCAGTCATTTTTACTTCCAACTAAACTGATGTCTGCTGTAAAAATGTAGACTACCATTGTATGTAGTTCCATCAGATTTTCCATTTTTAGTTTCTAATTTTTATTGCAGCCCTCAGTCCTTGCTTTTGAGTCTGAGTTTATAGAGTAAATCAAATTATTTTTAAGGCTCTATTAGGTAAATTTGGTTTTCTTTAATGACTTCAGCTAGCCAAAATATGCCTCCGTATGTGAAAAAGCCAGTGTGAGTAATCATTAATTTGGTTGACAAAAGAGGCATTTTTAACGTTATTTGATGAGTGAAATAAATTACTTTATCATAAATTAAATGTGAAATAAACATCTGATCTATTCTTAAGGAACAAAACAAATTGAGTGTTCAGCACGTTTAGTAGATGTAGTAGATCTCTTTGTCCAGTTGGTGGTGCTAAGCACTCTTGATTTAAAACGGGGGGGGGGGGGGGGGGGGGGGGAGAGAGAGAGAGAGAGAGAGAGAGAGAGAGAGAGAGAGAGAGAGAGAGAGAGAGAGAGGAAGAAGAAGTAGTTAAACCTGGAGCTTTTCTTAATAAATGTTACTTTATTAGGCTTTGAACATTTAGCATAAAATGTGTATGCCCAAATTATGTATTTCCTAGGGTTAAGAAATGGATCAAATTTCTCAGATGGCCAGCAGAGTACATTTGTAGTAAATTTCTGCATAGATATAATTGGCCTGTATTAATGCCCACGTATGGGAAATTACAGGGTTGTATAACATCTAACACCATCATGCAATAGCCTTTTGAGCCCGCTCATCTGGAGGAGTGGGGTGTGGCCAGTAATGGATGCTAGAGAAGTGGAGTGGTGTTCCTGGTCATATTTATGTGACAAATTTAGATTTACAAATGCTGACTCTGCTGTTACTACTAGGATTTTTTTTTCCTTCTGTGGATGTATTCTGGTGACAGCAGACACCTTGCTTTTTTGGGGTAAGGTTTATCTGTTTAACCCTTTAAGCCCTTGCTTAAAGCTCTGATAAGGGTCCAAATAGAGCAATAGCGTGTTGCCCAGGATGACCCCGCTTGGAATTTCCTGCACAGTTCCTTACTGCCTGGCACTTCCTCAACTTCTTTATAGCATGCCTTCCCCAGAGGGGGCATAATCATTCCCTGAGATCAGGAGCATAAGGGCCGCTGCCCCTTTGCTGTTGCCCACTTTAATGCTTCCGTGACTGGATGCAGAGACTCAGTTCCTTTGGTACCACTTGCAAACCCTGAGGACTCAGCAAAGGACAGGAGGCCTTTCTTATGTCCAGGGACCCCTCATGTTCCGCACCTGAGAAGGTTTTTTTTTTTTTAATGTCAAAAAGTTCCATAAAACTGTTAGAGAAATTTACCCCAAAAGACACTAACATGGTTTTATCTTGGTTCCAGACATTTATCTGTCCGCCACAGGGATGTTTGTATGTCTATGTGAAGCTGTTTAAGGTTGGAGGAGGAAGTGCCCATTTACTATAGCCCAGGTGGCCCTTAGAGTTTGTTCATCTGCCCAATTCTTTGTTCCACAAAATTTTATTGCACATTTCTGGGCCTTGGGCTTACACAGAGGAACTCCAGGAGAACCTGCACACATCTGCGTCTGTGGACCTGAAGAAGCAGGGTGCAGGGCTGGGATTGTAGCTCAGTGGCAGAGTGTTTGCCTGGCATGCATGAAGTCTTGGGTTCAGACTTTCAAGTTTATAAAAGTAGGCCATAGGATATTTGTCATTTCATTGAGCAGATAGTTTTAGTAAATTTTCTGCATTCTAGTTTGGAAAGTTGAAGCAAATCAGAAGCCTGCTGTCGAATAATAATCGTGAAACACCACCAGCCTCGTGCTTTTGCCAATAGAGATGTTAAAAACACACGAGTCAGGCACGCTCTTTTTAGGAATAGCACAGCTAATGTCTTTGTTGTGACAGATTCAGTTCTTTGAGATTTGGCCATTACAGCACTTTGGAGTTGGATGATGACAAGAATCATATACACCATCTTATTTCACAGCTCAGAAAATGGAGGCTGAACTAACGTTTATGTCTACCCAAGGTCACGTAGACCTGGATCCTAACTGGGATCAACTGACTTCCAGTTCCACAACACTGTGTTATTTTTCCATCCTGACTTCCATACAGTGAACCATTTTCAGTGTAAATAAAAACAACTGTATGTTATTCCACCTCAGTAAACTTCCATACTAAATATGGAGTGCATTCCTGCACAATTACCACAGTGCAAACTCGGACAGATCCTGAGACAGGCAATTAGGGAGCTCCTGTATTGGAGAAGCCCAGCCAGGGGAGGCAGGGCACACCAGGCTCCGTATGTGCAGTTCTCAGCCAGAGCCTGGGAGCGGCTGGCTGTCCCCATGAAGCAGACAGGCTTTCATTTGCCGGCTGGCTCGCCTGCTTCTTGTTCTTGCTAGATGAATAGCATCGTATGCCGCAGGTATATTAGTAATTTCTGAGTTTGTTCCCCACTAAAAATGACCTCATTGTTTTCCGCTGCTTTTCCATAATTATACGGTAACAGGAAAATAAACCCACTCTGAGTACAGTCCGAAGCAGAAATCTTGTGTTCTTTATGCAAGTTTGATTTATAGACGTGAACTGCAGAGCAGAGTGACTAGGAAACATTCATCTTCCCATTGCTAGTTGCCATGGAAATGGAGTACACAGAGTAGTGTCATTCCAGTCCTGGTGATGTCTGCAGTAGTTTATTCCTTTGTTGTTCTCGTTTCTTAAGCAACTGCCGAGCATTCTTCCATCATTACAATTAATCATGCATACAAGTTTTTGTCTTTCATCGCACATAGAAAGTACTAAAAAATGCATGACAGAAATAGGGAGAATTTAAATATTCGTGTGCCTTTAAACATGCATTTGTAATTTCCCCTCTCAGTCCCATTCGAAAAATAGGTCATGTAAAAAAGAAAAGCTTGTATTAATGTACAGACGTTTCAATAAGGCAAGCAGTGCAAACCTTTGAGGAAAAAGCCAGGGGAAGCTGAAGGAACGTCACATTCTGAGGCCCCCAGAGTTGCCTCCTAAATAAGTTCACGTTTTGTGTAATGTTCCTCCCCCCCTAAAAAGCTCCTGGAGAACAGAGAAGCAGCTTCTGTTTCTCCAGTCTCTTGAGTTGTCTGAGCAGCCTCAGTGTTTGCTAGGTAGACATGGCAGACCTGAAAGAGTAGGGGTCCTGTTCCCTTAAAGGCTCGCAAAGTTCGAGAATCCATCATAGCGCAAGTAGAGGAATTTTCGTTACTCTTCCTTCTCTTCTTTTTCATCTTTTGCTTGAGACAAGATCTCATTATATAGCCCAGGCTAGCCTGGGGCTCCTAAGATCCTCTTGCTTCTGCTCACTGAGAGTACAGATTGCGTCCCCGTGCCCAGACTTTCTAATGCTTTTATATAAGATAATTTTACTCTAGCTGTATCTCATCTAGTTCAAAGTAGATACCATGCCTACTAATAAATGTGTGTTGCTTATCCCCTGCCTTTTGTTGAGGCTTTGGACATTCTGTTGGTTAAAAGAGCGTGTTCTGTAGTAACTAGCTCTAAATCCCTGGTCCATTGCTTACTATCTGTGAGACCTTTGAAAAGAGCCTCGACTTGCCTTAGTTTCTCATCCACAGAGTGAGTAGTTATAAAGCTAAGCAATGCATTGTTGGGGATAATCCAGACAAAGGGCTCAGCTCTTGTCTAGCACAGGCTAAGTGCTCAGTTGGCAGGGACTGTTGTCTTGGTGGTGTGGCTGCTATTGCTATGACTACCAACAGCCAAAGCCTGAGGAGCAAGACTCAGTCGGTCTGTTTCAGCTCTACCCTAAAGATACAGAACTGTTCCCGGACTCTACCTTCACAGGCTGATTGCCAGTGCTTTGCTTTACTTGGGCTATCTGGACATGTTTCTTCAGAATGCTGTGTACAGTAATGCTTACTAAATCCAGAAGAGAAGCTGTTCAGGGTGAAATTTTTTGGGGGGATCGTTTGAAATTTTTATGCATGCGTATAATGTGTTTTGTTCAAGCTTACCTTCTATTCCCTTGCCTTATGGGAAATACATTCCTCACTCTAACGTTCAAGAGACCAGTGAAAAGAAACCAATTTTTAATATACCATTCTGCAGAAGGAGATGCCAGTGTAGGAAAAAAAGGGGGGGGGCAAAAATGGCTGTCATGCTGATTTGACACAGAGTAGTGTTTTGTTTGAAGTCCATGACTGTGAGGATTCCTGCCCTCTTTTTTCTGTAAGCCAAGACTTTAGTGATTCACAGTCTAGCATAGCCCTCTTCCCAAATTCCTCATTCTATTGGTGTAGGACACAAAGCCTTAGCTAATGAATAATTTGGGCCTTGAGCCTGCCCCCTTTACTTATCATGGGATTAGTCACATAGCAGACTGCCTGTGATACTCCAACTCTCAGAGTTCTAAGACCAGCAGGCACAGCCACCAGCTGGAGGGAGAGAGGGCTCTAGTGACCCCTGCTCCTCTGTAACTCTTTGGTGAACTCTAAGCGTACCTCACACTGAAAATGACTATTACAATTTGTTTCCTGCATACTCCAATTCTTCCGGTATCCCCTCTACCACTGCCCCCTCCCTGTGTCGTGTGTTCTCTATCTTTCTATCTCTCTCTTTCTCTCTCTCTCTCTCTCTCTCTCTCTCTCTCTCTCTCTCTCTCTCTCTCTCTCTCCTAACCCACCGACTCCACTTACTGCTGCCTGTGTGTGATTGGATATAGGACCCTATGCTGGAGCATGGGCAGCCTCTCAGGGCTCCATCCTAAAGGAAACTGGCTCTTCCACCATCGGCAGCCAGCGATTGCCAGTAACTCCTCAGTCAGGGTTGGAATTTCCTGACCACCATCCCCCTTCATGCTGGAATCTTGCCTAGCTTGATCTTATGCAGGCATGATATGTTTGTATTCTCTCTTTTTTTTTTTAAGTGTTTTTATTTTATGTGTATGGTTTTGTCTGTTTGTAAATCTGTGAACCATATGTGTTGTAGTGCCTGCACAGGCCAGAAGAGGGCATCAGATTTTCCCTGGAACTAGAATTACAGGCAGTTGTAACTGGTGTGTGGGTGCTGGCAACCAAACGCAGGTCCTCTGCAAGGACAGCCAGTGCTCTTCACTGCTGAGATGTGTCTCAGCTTCACGGATTTGATTCTTACAAGGGGCCGTGGCACTGGAAGGAGTGGCTTGCCCACTTGGGTTTTGGGAATGTTCTAGCGTTGTCCACAGAGCCTGAAATGGCTTTGCTGCCTTTGTCCCCACACCACCCCCTCTCCAGCAGTGGCTGAAGACCCACTGCTTCATCTTTTCGGAGCTGGTGGCAGAGCATTCTTTGTTGAAATTCACACTCCTTGGCAGCCCTCCAGGGCACACGGCAGTTCCTATTTATTTGATTCAGCTTTTGTTTGGTTAGGCTTGTATTTTGTCTGTTTTGCTTTGTGCCGTTCTTTTCTCCCCAAATTTTCATGTTTAAAATCCCTTGGACTTCATTTCTATTTATTTTACCAGCTTGCTTCATAGTATCGCTAAAAACAAAATAAGTAGTCTTGGATCAGTTTGTCTCCCCCCCCACCCCCAAGTCTAATCTGAATGCAGCTTTGTGTATGATTAAAACAAAATAACCTGTATTTTTTAATTTGCCCTTTACCACTTTTTAATATTGTACCATGTGCTCCTGGTTTTCTTTGTTGAGAGAGGTCTTTTGTGCTGCCTTTCTCTCTCTCTCTGATCGAGAGGGTCTCACTATGTGGTCCTGGCTGTCCTAGAACTCTAAGAGATCCACCTGCCTCTGCCTCCTGAGGCCTGGGATGAAAGGAGCGTGCTGGTAAGCCTGGCATCTAATTGGTAGCCGTGCCAGTTCTCCAGAGATCATCAGTATCCTCCGGAGCCCTTAGCCCCACCCACCTGCTCTGCCAGCCTCCACACTTTGTCTTCGTATCCCAGACACTTCACAACTGGTCCCACAGACAAAAATGAGCCCAACCTGCGTGTCTTCTGGTGGTTTGCGATGTTTTGAGTAACTCGGGTACTTTACAGACACCTGTTATTTTGTGGCTACACAAGTCGGTGACTGAAATTTAAACCCTCTGTAGGCATTTCCAGATGCTCCTACGAGCCTTCATCGTCCATGCGTTCTTCACTCCAGTAATGCAGCCAACATGTACTCTGTCTTTTGTGTGTCCCTCGGTCACCATAAAGGGAGCCCCGTGCTCCTCGACTCTCAGGCTTTTATTTTCCTTTGTTTTGGAAACAAGTGTTTGTTAACATCTCCTCCACCACAGACACTGGTGCTGCATGAAAGGAAACAAGACAGACACTTTCCTGCCCTCCAGAGACTCTCCGTTGAGGAGATATATATAGGTAGTTAGTGTCCAGGGTAGGTAATCCTGAATTGTAACTTCAAACCACTGACAGTAAGGATGCTGAATGAAGACTGGTCACAGCCTGGGTACCAGCAAGCCAGGTTTCTACACCCCCACCCCATCATTGTCTTCTTTGATGAGACTTTTAGATGTGTGGTTCCACCCACCACTGTCTCAGCTCCACAACTCTCCTGCAAGATCGTCTAACAAGTTATAAACCTTTCCTCAGGAGACAAATAGGTTACCTTTCTGATTCTCTCAATAGAAGGTTCTTAGGGATATTCTAATCTCTTGGGGTCCAGTTTTAATAGTCTGGTAGCCAAAGAGAGGGGTGCAGCTGTCTTGCCAAATGTCTCTTCGTAATATACTCATTCCTCCCAGGCAGGCCAATTGCAGGAGAGGAAAGCAAGGCGGCTTCAGAGGAAGTTCTGGTCCTTGGGAGACCTGCAGGGTGGAATTACCTGATTTGGAGGTGGGTGGGCATGTGTAACACGAATCTTAAAAGATCTTATTAATAAAAAAACTGGAGCCAGATACTAGGGTTAAAACCTGAGAGATCAGAGCAATAGGAAAAGCCACACCAACCTCACCTTACCAGCCCTCAGTCTCCAAAGAGACTGCCTTCCTATATACCCACACCTATGCTTTTCTATCCCTGCCATATCACTTCCTCTCTCCGCCCAGCTACATCAATTCCTCTTTCTGCCCAGCTCTGTCACTTCCTGTCTATCTGTACAGACCTCCAGACCTTTATGGTTAACTAATGTTGGGATTCAGGGCGTGTGCCACCATGTCTGGCCCTGTTTCCAGTGTGGTCTTGAACTCAGAGATCCAGATGGATCTCTGCCTTCCGAATGCTAGGCTTGTGTTACCACTGCTGACTTCTATGTTTAATATAGTGGCTGGCTTTTTCCTCTGATCCTCAGATAAGCTTTATTAGGGGTCACAATATTTTGGGGGACACAATATATCACCACAGGCATGCATTCTGAGTAGAGGTCAGCAGGGTAGCACGTATAACTACTAAGATTTTGATGTAGCTAGTCTGCCCTGGAATGCACTTGTTTCTGTTTGTATAGATGGGGCAAAAGATGCATGTAGAATAATCAGACTGGAGAGGTAAACAGGGGCCAGACCATGAAGGGCGTTCTAAGAGCTGACAGGACATCCGACCTTTATCTTGAGGACTCTGGAAAGCCATTTACAAGTTTTAAGTGGTGAAATAAAATGATCAGACTAGAGAGCAACGTGGCCTTTGTGTCTGGTGTGGAGAATGTTTTCAGATGTGGTGAGAACAGCTCATTTGGGTGAACCTCAGAGAACCCTTTTCCAGAACTCATCCTTTGTTTTTACTTACGATGTTTTCCACCTCTCGCATTTACCTGATTAGAATGAGAACTTGTCCCAAACTTTAGCTCCCCTTGCCTAGTTTCCTGTCTTGAAGACCAGACTTCTCCATGGTCAAGCTATGGACTTGCTCTAAAATGAATATATTGCCGAGAGCACCCACTGCATCCTCCTTTAACCATTCCAAAAAACTCATTGCCTTGCCTTCCAGCTTAGATCCACTAGGATTTTGGTGCTAGCCTGGATCTAGGCAGAGTTCAAAAATCTCTTTTGACGTTGACATTCAGCACACTTTACATGGTTGGCCGCTCCTGCTTAGGCCTGAACCTGACGGGATTTCCTAGTCCCCTTCTTTCTGCGACAGTTGAAAATATTCCAGGTACTTTACTGTCCATCTGTTTTGCATGTCCACGTAGAGCAGCAAACTTGAGAAGTCGGACTAAAATAGGATGAGTTGAACTAGCTTATAGATTTAGGCAAGTTACTTAACCTGCCCATGCCTCAGTCTCCTCATCTGAAAAATGTAGACACTGAAAGAGGCATTTGGAAGAATGTAAGTGAATTGCATATGTAAACACAATACCTGGTCTACAGTAGACATTCACTTTTCATTGTTTTCATTAAGATGTCTATACTTTAGCCTAGGACAGCTGCAGGAGGATGTAGAAGAAAGTCCAAAGACTGGTCACAGTCACATGAGTATTCATCTGGAAAGATCCACTCCTTCTCTCCAGTCCGAATAACGGAGAGGTGCTGGTGTAGCACACTTTGCCCAGCTGGAGGGCTTTTACCGTAAGTAGCTATCAGGAAATAATAAAAAAAATAACTGACACATATCAAGTGCTTACTAGAAGCCAATTCCTGTTTAAATATTTTATTTGTATCAGTTTATTTCCTCACAACAGAACTGTGAGGTGGTACTGTGACAACTTCTGTTTCACGTATGAGGAGACGAAGGTACGGAGAGGCTAGGTGACCTGGCTAAGATCTCATTAGCTGATAGAGTTTGTCTTTGGCCCAACAATCAGACTCTGAATGGAAATTCCCATAAGGCAAGGGAAGGTCTTCACCACCTTCCCCAAGTGTAACCTTGAAAAGGGATTTTGAATCTCTTTATCAATCAGCTCTATTACAGTCCACAGATTTAAGGGTCTTTTCCAGTTCAATTTCAATAGAATAAAGATCTTGACAGCATATAAATTTTCCTAGCAAAAACTAGAGCTATATAATCTACAGCCATATCCCTTCTCACAGACTAAGGTTATGAATCTATGAGCTCAATTGTACCTTCTTTCTATAAAATGCCCCAATTTCTGACGATTTGGTCATAAAATCTTTTGATTAAAATATCAAAACCCTCCTATCACAATACTATAAAAATGTGACTATTAATGGTGAAAAAAATCAGTATCAGATTTGTCATGATATGTTTAAACATCATAAGGGGAAACATTTTTATTTTAAATAATTGAAGTCCACATTTCTCAGAATCCACCTACTGTTAATCAGCCTTTGTTAGCTCTTCAGACAAATCACAGAATCGACTGCCTCGAGTTTCTCTGTAACTTTCTTCTCCGTGATAGGATATGCACAGGGCTTTTGGTCAGGTCTCAAAAGCTAGGCTCCCATGAAAGCAGGGAACTGACATAGGTAAATCTGTTACCTCCACAGCCACGCCCTCAGCAACTTTGACTTCCTCTTCTGAAGGACTTCTAGCTTTTAAATGCTGAACTTTAATTCTCAGTATCTCTGCCTTTTGCTTGTTTACATTATAAAGAATAGTATAATCAGTTGCAGTCATGCTTTGGAGCTGTTGTGAGTGCAGTTTCAGACCAAATACTACCATAAAGCAAGCAGCAAGATGTTTTACCAGCACATGGAAAGCCATGCTCATCCTGTGCCGTCATCATCTGTTGGGCATGCCTTATGTCTCTAAGAACAATGCATAGAACCTTAATTTCAAAGTACTTCATTACTTCATCCGAGTCTTCAGTAAGCCCTGATGGCTTTGCTGACCTCAGTGTCAGTGGCTATTAGCTGATCAAGGTGGTGGTGCCTGAATGTTGGGTGGCTATAGCAATTCCTTAACATAAGACAGCAGTGACGCTTACTCCTTTAATTGTCTCTTCCTTACATGGACGACTTCTCTGTTTGGTAGTGTTCTACCCATAGGAGAACTTTCTTCAGAATTGAAGTCAGTCCTCTCAAACCCTGCTACTGCTTATGGCCTAAGCTTCTGGGACAGTCTGAACCCAGTGATGTCATCTTAGCAGTGTTCAGAGCAACTGTACCAGCAGATGCCATCTCCAGAAACCACCTTTCTTTTTCTTTTTTTAATTAATTATTTTTTTTTCATTTATTTTACATACTGTCCACAGTTTCCCCTCCCTCCTCTCCTCCAATTCCCTCTCCCCCTTCCACTGACCTCCCTCCCCACCCACTCCTCCTCCATTCAGAAAGGGGCAGGCCTCCCATGAGCATGAACAAAGCATGGCACATCAAGTTGAGGCAGGACCAAGCTCCTCCCCCTGCATCAAGGCTGGGTGAGGTAATCCAGCATGGGGAACAGGTTCCCAAGAGCCACCTAATAGGGACAGGTCATGATCTCACTGCTAGGGGCCTCACAGTCAAGCTACACAACTGTCATCCACATTCAAAGGGACTAGGTCGGTCCCATACAGGCTCCCTAAGTCCAGAGTACATGAGCTCAGCTCAGCTGCCTCTGGAAACTAGTTTTCTTTGTTCACATATGAAACTCAAGTTTTATCATAAGGTTGCAAAAGTTATTCATTCACATCTTCAGGCTCTGCTTCGAATTCTGTTTCTATTTCCACCCCAACTATAGTTACTTCTTCCACTGAAGTCTAGAACTCTTCATCATCTTCCATGAGGGTTGAAAGCAACTCCTTCCAAACTCCAATATTGATATTTGCTCTCTTTCCAGGATTTCCAAATGTTTTCGATGCCATCTAGGATTGTGAATCCTTTCCAGAGGGTTTTCAGTTTGATTTGTGTAAGTCCATCAGAGGAATTGCTACCTGGGACAGCTGTAATCTCTTTGTTTCTTAAATAATAAGACTTGAAAATAAGAGTTGTCCCTGATCCCAGGGGCTTCATAATGGATGTTGTATTAGCAAGTGTGACAACATTAATCTTATTGTACCTCTCTATCAGAGTTCTTGGGTGACCAGGTACATTATCAAAGGGTAGCAATATTTTGAAATCTTTTTTTCTAAGCAGTAGGTCTCAACAGTAGGCTGAAGCTATTGACTAAAGCATGCTGTAAACAGAGGTGCTACCATTGCTACTCCACGTACAGAGCACAGGCAGAGTAGAATGTCTGTCTTTCTGAAGGGCCTGGGACTTTGCAAACAAATGAGCATTGGCTGAAATGTAAAGTCACCACCTGCCTCGCCCTAGCCGTGAGAGCTGGCCTGAGCTTTGAAGTTTTGACTTCTCGGTTAGGAAAGTTCTAGATGCCACATCTTCCAGCAGATGGCTGTTGGTCTACACTGAGAGTCTGTTATTCATTGTAGCTGCCTTCATCAGTGAGTTCAGCTGCATGGACTGGATTCTTTGCCGTGGTGTTGCATCAGCACCTGCTAGGACACCTGTACTTCCATACAGAGATGGCGACTTACTTCAGGAACAAACCCCTGCCTCAAACCTTCCTTCTGCGCCTGTCTCACTTCTCTCAGCCTTCACAGAACTGAGGCGATCGGGCCTTGCTCTGGATTTGATTTTTGGCTTGAAGGAATATTGTGGCTGATTTGATCCACCGTCCAGGCCTGCTTCTTCTATATCAGCAGCAAAGCTGTCTTGCTTTCTTGTCATCCATATGTTTACCAAAGTCTCACTTTTAATTTCTTTCAAGAGCCTTCCCTTTGTATTCACAACTTGGCTAACTGGCACAGAGTCTGTTATTGTTTGACTGGGGTTGGCTTTTGACATACCCTTCATCACTAACCTTAAGCATTTTGAGCTTTTGATCTACAGTGAGACGTAAGACCCATTTCCTATTTCTTAGATGCTGTTGTAGACTTATTAATCTGCCTTATTCCATTACTGTCATGTCTCAAGAGAATAGCAAGGCCTGAGGAGAGGGCCAGAGATGGAGGAGTAGCTAGTCAGTGAAGCAATCAAAACACAATATTAAGTTGCCATCCTGTATAGACATAGTTTGTGGTACTCCAAAACAATTTTAATTGCACTATCAAAGATCAAAGATCCTAGCTGGGCGGTGGTGGCGCACGCCTTTAATCCCAGCACTCGGGAGGCAGAGCCAGGCGGATCTCTGTGAGTTCGAGGCCAGCCTGGGCTACCAAGTGAGTTCCAGGAAAAGGCGCAAAGCTACACAGAGAAACCCTGTCTCGAAAAACCAAAAAAAAAAAAAAAAAAAAAAAAAAAAAGATCAAAGATCCTAAATCACCATAACAGATATAAAAACAATAACAAAGTTTGAAATACTGTGATAGTTACCAAACATGACATGGAGTACATGCCTGGGAAAATGACACCAGTAGACTTGCTGTATGCAAGATCGCCACATTCAGTTTGCAAAAAAAAAAAAAACACAATATAGGGCTGAGGGGATGGCGCAGTAAGTAAAGCACTCTCCATGCATGAATGAGGACCAGGGTTCAGATCCCTAGAACCCACATGAATGTCTGGTAACCATGGTAGCCAGCCTGTAACTCTAAACAGCTGGTACATTGCAGAGGTGGGATTTGAACCTGTAAGGTTTTGCTCGGGAGTCCAACCTCTTACCGACTGTACCATATTTCAGCCTGCAACTCTAGACTTGGAAGTTAATCCCAGAGCAAGCTAGCCTGCAAGACTGCTGTATGGGCAAGCTTTGATTGATGGAGACCCTACCACAATAAAGAGAGATGGGAAAATGATCGAGTATGATTACCAGAATCAACCTTGGCCTTCCACCTGCATGCATACCAACACATCTGCCCACACACATGCACAACACACACACACACACACACACACACACACACACACGCACAACACACACACACACACACACACACACACACACACACACACTCACACATGTGAAGCACTTGAGTAAAGTGAAACTCAGTAAAGCAAGAATGACTACATCATCTAACAGCAAGAAATAAAACAAAAACCTAATCATCTGGTTTCATCAATTTCAGCACTTTAAAGACGTGTTTATTAAGCACCTACTCTGTACAAAGTGAACATTTGTTTTACTGCCCAGAATTATGAATAATTACAGTGTTAAATTCTGAGACTTCCTTGAGGTTTCCTTTCATTCAGTCAGTCTTTTTGTTGTTGTTGTTTGGTGTTTCAAGACAGGGTTTCTCTTTGTAACAGCCCTGGAACTTGCTCTGTAGACCAGGCTGGCCTCGAACTCACAGAGATCCACCTGCCTCTGCCTCCCAAATGCTGGAATTAAAAGTGTGTGCCACCACCACTTGGCTCAGCCTCTTTCTAATATCCATTTATTGGCTATAGTTTTACCATAAAGGTTTGTGCTCTTTAGTCGTACTTTCTTATACTCTACACAAGCAAAACAAACCACTCCATCTCAAAAAGAATTCTTAACATGTTGCAAATTATTATTAAATCATGCACACTACTTCTCTCTTAATTTTTCAATGTCAAGAAGTCCATGCTAGGTAATGCTTCTTAGGAAGAAAAGGAACCATAGTCATGAAATGTTCAATTCTAATCCAGATGGGTCAGCTGACATGCTAGTTTTAATGAGTTGCAATAATGAATTTGTCATAGAATCTGAGCCTTCCTCAGGTTATAAATTTCCTTGACTCAAATGCTGTAGAAAATTTATAAGGTCTGCCATTACAATAGACTGTTTCAAATGATCTCAGTTGTGTTGAACTAAAAGTAAACCTGAAAAGACATATCAGGTACTCATGAGGCAAAATGATGGAAAAAGAATTATCAGGCCACTTGTCAAATGATAAACTCAGTAAAGATGGTAGCAAAAGTTGCCTGTCATTTTTTAAAGACTTTTATGAATAGCAGGCTTTGTCATTATTTCATCTAATTCTCATGGTAGCCTAATGAGTTAGACACTATTTTTGTGATTTCTGTTTTACAGATAAGAAAACTGAGCTTACGATGGGATTTTCAATCTAAAAAAGAAGAGGGGAAGTAAAGTTGAAGGCATGGGAGGAATTGGAGGGTGGGTGTCTTCGTTGGGGTTTCTTTTGCTGTAAAGAGATACCACAGAGTAAAGCAGCTCTTATGAAGAAACCATTTAATTGGGGCTTGCTTACAGATTCAGAGGTTTAGTCCATTATCCTGGCAAGAAGCATGGCTGTGCACAGGCATACAAGGTGCTGGAGAAGGCGCTGAGAGTTTTACATCTGGATCTGCAGGCAGCAGAAAGAGAGAGTGAGCCAACTGGGCCTGGTTTGAGCTTCTGAAACTTCAAAGCCCACCCCCAGTGACACACTTCCTCCAACAAGGCCACAACTTCTCTAACATGGCCACATGTCCCAATTCTTTCAAATAATGCCACTCCCTGTAAACCTGCGGGGGCCATTTTCATTCAAACCACCATGTTCCACTCCCTCGCACTCATAGGCTTGTAGCCATAGCACAATGCAAAAAGCATTCAGGTCACCTTCAAAAGTCCCCATAGTCTATCTCGGTATCCACACTGTTTAAAAGTCCAAAGTTCAAATTCTCTTCTGAGACAAATGGCAATCTCTTAGCTGTAATCCTCTATAAAATCAAAAAAAAGCAGATCACATACTTCCAACAATGGCACAGAATATACATTTCCAGTCCAAAATGCAGGGAAAGGAGCATAGCAAGGAAATTCTGGACCAAAGAAAGACCAAAAACAGGCTGGGTAAACTCCAAACTCTGCATCTCCATGTCTGATGCCAAGGTGCTCTTCAGATCTCCAACTCCTTTCAGCTTTGTTGACTGCAACACACTTCTTTCTCATTGGCTGGCTTCTCTCCCTGGTAGCAGCTTTCCTTGGTAGGTATCCCATGGCTCTGGCATCTCCAACATCATTGTCATCATGGTGGGAAGCAGCAGACATGGTACTGGGAAGGTAGCTGAGAGTTTTGCATCCAGATCCACAGCAGCAGCAAGAGAGAGACACTGGGCCTGGCTTGAGCTTCTAAAACCTCTAAAACCCACACCCAGTGACACACTTCCTCCATCAAGGCTACACCTACTCTAACAAGACCACATGTCCTAATCTTTTCAAATAATGCCACTCCCTGTAAACCTATGGGTGGGAGTAAGGGGCATCTACATTCAAACCACCACAGTGGGTATGATCAAAATACTTGGTGTACATGTATGAAATTGTCAAAGAATAAATATTATAAAGAAATAAATTAGGAAACAAATTGATTTTTTAAAACGAGTAATTTATACTGAGCCTTTGGGCCTTCTAAATGATATTTTAGCATCTAAACGTCTGGCTAAGCAAATTTGTCATGCTTTAATCTTTTTTTTAAAAAAAATAGTAATAACAAAAGGAAAAAGCATAAAGCTGAGCTTAGACAAGTTACTGTTGCACTGTCACACACTTTTGAGATGTCTTCCTCCTGTTGTTTCTCACTAAGCATATGACATTTGCCTGGTATTGCTGTGTTCCTCTTTGTGGATCCCATCTGTCTCAGTGGTAGACAGAGCTGGACAGATCCCCCTACCATCTGTAGCATTGCCAGCTGCCTCGACGGTGTGTCTTCATGCCTCTGCATGCCTGTGTGAGGGTGGGAATTGTCATGGTCACTTTCTTCATCTCATTGTTTGAGCTCTTTGGGTTAGGAAACCCCAGTGATCTACCAGTTGTCCTTCTGAGACCCGTTTCTCCAGGGAACAACCTCACACCTACACAGACTACTGTAGTAGCTTATTGCCCAGCAATGACTCCTCCTATCCTGGTCCAGATTCCACTTCACAGTGACATCTCTCCTTCCATAAAGAGGTAGAATGGAACCCTCTACTCCCTGTAAGCTACTTGGACCAAGAACTGTAACAAAAAGTAACATATCATTAAATCTAGTAGTGTTTGAGGGAAGTACCCCCAACCATACCACTGAGGATCCCATCAGATGGACCGTTTGCCTCATCTGCCCTTGAGTTTTTATCCCACTGTGTGCATGTAGTGGATGTGGTCTGGGGTGCTACTTTAACCCAGATTGGAATGCATTTCAAATTTCTGTGCTTCCATAACATCATCTCAAAGGTCAATAAGAAATTCTGACTATGAGTGACAATACACAGGTGCTCCATCCCTGGAGCTCCGTGCTCCATTTACAGGCAGCTCAGCGGGTCAGAATGTTTCTTTGCTCCAGCAGCTGTTACTGCTTAGAGAGCCTGGGGGCAGAGCCTTGTGAGCCTTCTTTCAGGAGCCTCCTAAGCTTTGTAAGTTTCATTTCCTTGTGTTTTAAGTGACCTCTTTGTCCACAACAGTGAAGACCTGAGTTCAAATCCCTAGGACCCACATAATAAGCTGAATGTGGAGCACAATCATTTGTAATAAATGCAGTGCTCCTCCAGGGAGTGATGGGATGGAGACAGAAGAATCCCCTTATTTTCTGATTATTTGCATACCCTACTATCAGACAGTCTTCTCATCTCATAGTTTCTTGGGCATTATCTAAGCTAACATTGATTTTTTTTTCTTAAAATGCAGATATTTCACAGGTTTGTTTTCTAAAACCTTGCACTTTTGTGTACTTGGTGTATGAACACCTGGGCTTCCTCTACCCTCACCCTGGCCACCCATTTCCCTCCTACCATTTTGTGGGAAACAGCTCTGTGTTTGCTAAGTGGAAAACCAGCTTTTACTTGACAGTGTACACTTCACTTTTGTGCTAAGCCTTTGTCCCAGGAGCATTTTCTCTCATGGAAAATGATCATCTCTTCCAGAAGTATATAATTTTTTCAAGTACATGAAGTTTTAAAAATGAAACCGCATATCACACAAAAATGATCTTTGGTTTTATAAGAGTGGGCTTTTTTTTTTTTATAGTCTGTAGCTGTTCATTATCTTAAAACCTATTAGTTATAACAGGTAAGCCTGGAGAATGAGGAGATTTAAATTTAACCTAGACAAAATATCTCACTGTAGTTAGATTTTGAAACTGTGCCAGTAAATTTGTATTTGAATGAATCTTGAGTTCATTTTTGAAGGGATAGCTTTCCACTTTAAATGTGTAAAGCAGTTATTCAAAATTCTGGTAAACATGTATAAGAGCCAGACTCCATATAACATATTTGTTGCATTTTGGTGGTGGTGGGGCTTTTACTCCTAATCATAGGCCTAAGGTGCAGTGTTTTCTTTTTCCAGCTGAGGGACGGAAGCTCATTGTGTAAGAATTTCATTCAGTAATATGTTCACATTATTACCCTCTCTCCTGCCACAGGAATGCCAGGGATATATCAGATAGTTAATATCATTGCTAAAAAGTACAAGGTAATTTGGGTAGAAAAATAATGTAATGGCTTTAGTAATAGACTATAATTACAGTAGTGCCTACCATAAAAATAGTGGAAGGATTTATTTTTAGTTTTTAATGGGTCAGATCAGTATGATTAAAGTATACAAACTAAATGGCAGCATTCACCTCGGGTGTTCTTGGTGATGTCAGATCTCTAGTGTCTATGTATTAAAAGTCATGTAGTCACAGGTATTTGACTTTTTTCCATTTCTGTTTTAAAAATTTGAAGATGGTAGAACAGAAAAAGGCATTTGTTTTAATCTTAGAAGCCTTGAGATGAAGGGATTTTAAGTTGGGCCAATGTATACTCACAAATTCGGTCAGGAAATGGTTACTGAGCACCTGCGGTGTGCCAGGTGCCTTTCTGGGTGCTGTTAGATACCATCCAGACAAACAGGCCCCTCATCTCCAGGAGCTCATAGCTTCCCTCTGAGAAGACAGGCGACAACTATGTACAATAACATTTTCAGGTAGCGTTGAAACACTGTAAGGGGACTAAAACAACAAATGATGGGAAGAGGAGGTGGTTTTAGATCTGGAAGTTAGAGAAGGCCTCTGTGACAAGTGACAGTTCAACTGAGACTTAAATGACAGAAAACCACCTGCCAGCTAGAAGAAGAGCCATTCAGAGGGAGGAAACGCAGTGACAGAGGCTCTAAAGTGGTTTGTGCTTGGCAGGCCTGAGAGAGTAAAGAAAGCCAGACTGGTTAGATTGCAGCGGACTGCAGCCAAGTCTAAGTGAGATCCAAAAGGTAGACGTGGGTGAGACGATGTGTTACTCATGCCTGCTGCCCGTGCTATCATCTGAACTGAATCACATATTGCATGGTACCAGCCACTGTCCAACATCAGATTGTGTGTTCCTATTGTGCTTTATCTGCATAGTTCTCTACCTTGCAAAGGCAGTAAAAGAAAGAGCATGGACATCCTCGGGTGTGCAGGGTTTCTAACATCCCCAGTAGAGCCACGTGGGTAGGTTGCAATGCTGAATCCTCAACTCCTTCCAGTGCTCTTTCTGAGTATCTTTTAAAGGGCTGAAAAGATGTCTCAGTTGATGTAGTACTTGCCAAAAGCATGAAGGCCTGAGGTCAGATCGCAGTACCTATGTGAATACTCAGGTATGATGATGTGTACCCATAATCTCAGCACTAGGGAGGTTGATCCTTGGGGCTCGCTGGCCAGCGGGTCTAACTAACTGAGTTAACTCCAGGTTCAGTGAGATACCCATCTCCGAAAATTAGGCAGAGAGTGATTGAGGAAACACCTGACGTGGCCCTCTGGCCTCCATGTGCATGTGCATACATAGACAGCCACACCTACAAGTTTATACACACACACACATACATCATGAGAGATACACACAAATCTGTTTAAGTTCAGTTCAACACCTATTCTTTGGGTACATACTAGAAGCCATGAGAAGCCGTGAGAAGCCCATGCATTCCCTGGACTGCTGTAAACAAAAGACAACTACTTGGACTTGAGCACAGCTTGGGTCCTGGAACCCTAACTAGGGGTAACAAGGGAATGAAGAAAGACAGACACACAGACATACAGGAAAGCTGGGATCAGGTTGGGGTCTGCTACTGCCAGCAAGCTGAAAGCTCAGTGTATTTCTTGTATACCACACAGGGGAAGGGGTTGGCTGGTCTCAGTAGGAGGTCTCTGTAGGTGAGCAGTCTCAGGTTGTAAACATCTGGGAACAGGAAACTGCACTTGCTAGTCTTTGCACACACTGATCTCTCATTCCCACTGGGGCTCTGAAGAAAGCGCTGCCATCCCTCTGAACCTCACCTGGTTAAAGCTTTGCCTGACTCCTGTGGGGCTGAGCTTTGGAGTCCTCCATGTGGTTGTGCCCGTGTCACCAGCAAACATTCACTCGGGGCTTCTGCTCTCTACAGGTAGCAGAAATTGTGACAGGCTTTTGTGTAAAGCAGCTTTCCTGGATTCTATCTCTAATTTCAATCACAGAGCATCTACCCTTTCTACCAGCTAATTTATCCCAAGATTGCAAATCACAACACGTTACTAAGGGCCAGATACTTAATCCAGATGTCAGTAATTCATGCTAACATAATCTTCATCTGTTTCTGTGAATACAGAACATGGAGAAATAGTTGTGAGTCCTAGGTATGCATCAGGCCAAAAATTGAATTATTTGAATATTTCTTTAGGGGGAAAGAATGGAAGTTTTTTAGATTAACAATTTAACAAAATGTATGAAAGCCTAAAAATACATATTCTTTTAAATGGAGCTGTATAAGCTTTGGGCTGTTATGATTATTGTGACTCAAGGGGGTTGGATTTTTACACTGAAGAATTAGGAAATAATAGACTGTTTCCTTTGCGTGTGTCTTCAAACCATACATATATAGTCAAAATATACTCATGCACCAAAACTACACAGAGAAGCCCTATCCCGAAAAAAAAAAAAAACCAAACAAACAAACAAAATATACTCACTTGAAGTTTCCAGTGAGTTCATCTTTCCTGTGATTTGTAGGTTATTGAACTGCGGTATCAAGAACAGCCATTGAATCTTCCTATAGAGATAATGAATAGAGACCTTCATGTTGAAAGAGAAACAACATGGTCATTAGGTTTTGTTATGGCAGAGATACGGTCAGCTGCCCTTTCTTGCTGATGGTAATTCCACCCTGTCTAGCTTTGCTGTTCTCTTTCTAATTCCCTGGGTCTTTGGTTCGGTAGATTGTCCTTCTGTCTAGAATGAAACTGTGTGAGCTAGTGCCCACATTTAGTATCTCTTTCCAGGCGTGGCCAATCCCAGTTTTCCAGACGGTTCTGGAAAGAGCTGACAAAGCCTGTCTCTGACAGGGCAGGATATTTTCAGCAGCTCTCAAAGCTTTTTCCACTGTGTTTCTTGTTTGTCGGAACTGCATATGTGGACTGTAAGTGTGTATGCATGTACATATGAATGATTTCAGTCACAGAACAGCTCACGTATAGCTCTCTTGGGTTTAGAAACATAACACCCATTTCTTTTGTGGCTGAGGCCCCCTGGGTAGCCCTGCCTGATTGCATTTCCATTCCTCTGTCTCAGAGCCAAACCGTACTTTGAACTTTTTACAGCCACTCATGTGTGCCTTTATGTTTTATGACAAAACGTGTGCATCTTAAATAATATGTGTTATCGTGTCACTTAGTTTTAACTTAGTAAGTGTACATTGATTTTTCGCTTATACCTTTAGGACTTTATCTTCATCAACATATGCATCTTTCTTTCATTCTTTCTGATTAATAGTGTTGTTTTGGGACTCGTGAGAGCACAATAGCCAGCAGCCTCCTTTACCCTCCCCCGTCAAGTAAGAAATAGAGGCCAGGAGCAGATGAAACATCCATTTTATTGGCGAGCGCATTCTGTTAGAGGGCTGGGCTTGCGAAAGTGCAGCTCCGATTGAGATTCCCTCTGCAGTGGCAGGCTGTGTGTGCCCAGGACTCCCCTCAGGAAGGCCTGCCCTGCTGGCACGTCGTCTGTGCCTCTACCTGCTCTAAGGATGCTTCTGGGGAAAAGAAAGGGAGACCAATTAAGAGAGTCCCTTGTTCAGGAGGAGTGAGTCAAGAGGCAGAGAGGTGGGCAGCAACGTCTTCAAAAGACATCCTCCTACACAGACGTACGAAAACAAGGGAAGGAAAGTTTCCCCAGTGTACCGTAATCTACATTTTTTCCTTCTATCAGAGGAATTGTTTCTTGCTACAAGCCCTGTTGCAGTAACTGTCCTGATAAGTTTCTCCTTGTTCTCACATGATAGAGAGTCTTCGGGTTGTGTATTTGGGCGTGGAAGGCAGAGTCATAGCCTGTGCGCATCAACGTCTCGACTCGTTTCCCAAGTGGCTGTGCCAGTTCACATTCCCATCAACAGTACGGTGGGTGCTCTTACCTCCTCCTCACCAGCACTTGTTACTGAGTGTGTTTACCACTCTCGTGTATGTGAAGGGACATTCTTATTGTAACACTGTAATTTTAATTTTCCTTGCTACCAGTAAAATTTATCATGTCTCCTGTCATGACTGGCCTCAACTCACTGTTATTGCCCAGGATGCTCCTGATCCTCTTGCTTCCCATGTACTGAGCTTGTAGGAATGGACTGCCACACCCAGCATGGGCTATATATTTTATATTGGTTTGTAGAGATTCTCTGTGTGTTCTGGGTGGTAATTTTTTTTTTTAATTTTTGAGGAGCATAAGTTATCAGTTGTTGGTGTCCTGACTCACGTTTTGAGAGAGGGAGAATGCCTTTTGATATTTATCTAAGATATGTACTTTTCTAGACATGTCAGAGAGAACCTGGGGAAAAGAGAGGAAGCACAAGACTATTTGACATCTTCAGACTCTAGGATTACGTGAAGTGTGTGTAGTACCACTTGAATATACCAACAGAAGCCACCTTAGGATTTTCTGCGTGGTGAAGGACTTACCTTATCTTTGAACAATTACTGATCATTTCCCCTACGTTAGCCCATTTGAGCAATGCTTCTGCAAGCTCTACACCAAGTTCATATTCTTTTACGTTACAGGATTTATGTCTTGATACCTAACTGATAGTTTCTGTCTTAATAATATTTCATGAAAAGGCTGATTCACAGAATACTTCCAACCAAAAAGCAAATCTGTCTGCTCTTTGGGCACCATGCAACACACCTTTTCCCAGTTAACCAGTCCCATGGCAGTACTGTGCTGTGATCTGTTGGAATATGGATTGACCCACACAGGTTCTTCACTGAAAGCTGTTCTTCAGTGCGGGGTTGTTTAGGTGGTGGGACCATGAAGAGGTGGGCCTAATGGAAGCTGGTCAAACCACGGAGGCATCACTCTCATGAATGAATTAATGCTGTTCTTTTAAAATGGATTGGGTCTCACAGATGTGAATTCATTCCTGAAAGAGCAGGTTGTTTTAGGCTGGCCTCTTCTGCCTGTAGCTATTTCCCTTTCTGATTTGTCATGTTATAATGCCACCAGGCATCCCTCACTAGGATGCCAGTGCCATGCTGTTTGGACCCTGTATCCACTTGAACCATGAACCAGATAAACCTCTTAGTAAGTTCCCTGGCCTCACACATTTTGTTACAGCAGCTCTAAGTGAAGCAAGGCATGCTGTACTTCATTCTCTCCTCAGAGCTTGTGAACATTATCATATCTAAGTCCACTTCAGCACTGAGCTGCATGTGATGGGATTTATAGGAGGAGACTGTGTCACAATTTTACTAATTCTTCTTAAGACTTTTCATTTAGATTCATAGACCTTCACCAATAAAAAGAACCTTAAAGAACATGCTATAATACCTCTTATTTTATGCGTGTGAGATTAAATGATCCATTGGAGATCACATGTATTCTAATTTGCTTTCTATGACTGTGATAAAGACCATGACCAAAAGTGACTTTGGAAGAAAGGGCTTATTTGGCTTACATATCCTGATCACAGTCCATCATTCAGGAAAGTCGAGGCAGGGCAGGAACCTGGAGGCAGGAACTGAACCAGAGACCACAGAGGAATGCTGCTTGCTCAGCTTGTTTTCTTATGCCACCCAGGACCAGAGAGGATGGCCCTTCCACATCAACCATTAATCAAGAAAATGCTCCCCCATACATGCCCATAGGCAATTTGATAGAGAAAATTCTTCAGTTGAGAACCCTCTACCCAGATATGTCTAGGTTTGTGTTAAGTTGACAGAAACTAAACCACAAAACATACTTTGAAGGATTAGGACACAAGTGTCCCTCAGCCTCCAACACACAATGTATTTTCCATTGTAATAGATCTCAGAATCATTGTTTAATTCTCTCTCCTTAAAGTTGGGGTAAATTACTGTAGTTAGATTATTTTTTACTGGTAGCTTTGAGTGCATTTGGCATTTGGTTTATGGAATGATTTTGTTCTTAGTACTAAAGGAACTGTTTATGATACTTTCCTAAATTAGCATTATGGAAATAATGTATACTGCCTCCCTTCTTTATGTTCAACTGCATTTACATGCTAGTCTTTCCAACAGGTTGTATAAATAAGTTAAATGTTATGATAAATTATTCCAAAGTGGCACACTAACAGTTTGCATACATTAAAACTATGGTGCAACACTTTGAATCAGATTGCAACTACATGTAAATTTATAAATGTGTGTGGTTAATTTTTAAATATAATGTTCCACACATGACTGTTTGTATTTAAGTGAGTGAAGTTAACAATAAAATTAGCATATTTAACCCAGGAACTAAAATAAGAAGACTATTAACTCACATATACCCGCATACTCCTCCATCCTGTCTCCTGCCTTCCTGCACAGAAACCACTCCCCTGAACTGAATATTTATTACTCCTGTGATGGCAACCATGTATACATTATTGTACACATATACCTGTGTATTTTCCTGATGTTTAACCTTCCTGGTTTTAAAACTTTATTAAAAGAACAAACATATGTGATCTTGTCAGCTGCCCCTTTTTTCACTCGATGTTCCCAGTGTTTATCTTCGTTTTATATATAATTTAACCATTTTAAATTTATTTAGCACCTCAACATATAAATGTATCACCATTTATCTTTTCTTAGGTTGATAGATATTTAGTATTTTCTTCCAGTTTTGTTTGCTTGTGCAAGAACCAATAATACTATGTGAATATCTCATCCTGGTACATACCTGCAAGCATCACTGTTAGATGTATACTTAGGAGTAAACTGTTGTGTTGTGAGTTATGTAAGTGTTTGCTCAGCTATTACAACAGCAAATGCCATTTCCAGTCATTGACACCCAGTCTGCACTTCCACCAGTAGCTTTTGCGATTCTGCCGACCCACACCCTCTCAGTGTCCTCAGAACTCCCTGTTCTTTCCCATCAAGTGGGTGTCCGATCTCAGGTGGGCTTGATTTGCTTTCCCTGAGCCATGGCATTCTCTCTCGTAGCTCCTCATGCTTACGGATCTCTCCTATGGAAGAACCTAGCCACAGCCCTTATTTATTGGCTTTCTGTGGACATGAACATGTTATGTATGTATAGAAAAAGCATTTACATACATCCGTGCTGCAGATTGTTTTTGCTTAGTGGATATCTTCTCCTAGTTCCTGGCTTGTCTTTCCACCATCTTCAGAAATCCTTTGAGATATAAGTAAAAGTATGGCTGAATGTCTGAATCTGTCCCATGGGTGGAATGCTATGGTTTTTTTTAGACGCCAGGGAGATGTTACCTATATTTTTAATAAAATTTAAAATTTTGGTCTTAACTGTTCTAGGATTGGTTTCAGATTATATAGGAATCTGACTTTACTTTTTCCCATGTGAATGACCAATGTTTTCCATTCTTTTTATTGAGAAAACAGACCGTCCGCCTTTTGTCTTCTGCCTCTGTCCCCGTGTTTTCTGCTCTGTTCCACTTGTCATTTAATTTCTCCCTGGGCCAATGTCACTGTCCCGATAGGATCTTCCTGTCAGTGTGGCAAGTCCCCCTCCTTCGTTTCCCACTAGCGGTTTGTTGGTTACTTCCAGTTCTTTGCATTTCCACATAAACTCGAGACAACTTGTGAAGAACTCAAAAGACAAGGCCCCGAGTCCACAGTCAGTCCCTATCGTTGGGTGGGGATAGACCCTAAAACCTGATTCACATTTTCATTACTATTGCATTGCTAATCGACTTCTAGAGAATCGGCATCTTAGTGATGCTGTCTTCCTCTCATCAGTTGGCATGTTGTCCATTTAATTTGGTGTCATAAAGCCCTCTGAGATGCCTTTACAGTTGGCCCCGCCCCCCAACAAGCTCCATCATCTTCACAGTCTATGTGACTTTCACATACAGTTTTCCCTATGTGCCAGCCACGTTCTCCTCTTTTACATCCAGTCGTTACAGCAAGCTAGTTGGGAGGATCCATTGTTATTAGACACCACATATAGGAAACTGAGGTACAGAAAGGCTAATTGACTCACTGGAAGTCAAACAATTAGGAAGCAGCAGAAGCAGGATTTTAACCCAAGGTGCCTAGGAATTGAGTCCGTGCTTTTAGTCGTAACTCATTCAGGACAGGATTTTCCTCCTTTTGTTGGCTTTAATTCCTACATGTTATATTTTGGTTGTTGTAAAATGGTAGCATTTAGAAATTAATGCTTTTAAAGTTACTTGTAATTTTACATAAAAGTAAAATTGATTTTGTATATTGATCTTATATCTAACAGCCTTGTTAGTTTACCTGTAGAGCACTGGAATTATTTCTGCAAATATAATGTCAGTATAAAATAGTAACTATTTTCTTTCTCGAAAATGTTTATTTTTTATTTTATGTATATGGCTATTTTGTCTGCATGTGTGTCTGTGTGCCACATGCCTGTGGTGCCCAAAGAGGCCGGAAGAGGGAGTCACATTCCCTGGAAATGGAGTTGCAAAGTATTGTGAACTGCCACATGGGTGCTGGGAGTGGAACCTGAGTCCTCTGGAAGAGCAGCCAGTGCTCATAACTGCTGAGCCATCTTTCCAGCCCCACTAGTAACTATTTTCGTTCTTCATTCCTAATCCTTATGTTTTAAATTTCTTTTTTCTTGACTTATTGCACTGTCTAGACCAATGGTTCTTAACCTGTGGGTCATGACCCCTTTGGGGGTTGCATATCAGATATTTTATATATCAGATATACTGCATATCACATATTTACCTTATGATTCATAACAGTAGCAAAATTACATTTATGAAGAAGCAACCACAACATGAGGAACTATATTAAATGGTTGCAGCACCGGGAAGGTTGAGAACCGCTGGTCTAGACCTATCAGTGATAGTAATGTCTTGTTCTGAAACCTGGAGAAAGGTTTAAACATTTTCTCATTTAATTTCATCATAGCTATAGATATGTCAAAAAAGTTATCTGTGGCCAGAAGATAATGTGTCTCTATGAGGGGTAAAGACAATTGCTACAAAGTCTAACCTGAGTTCAATCCTCAGGACCCATTTGGGAGAAGAGAACCAACTCCTAACTTATCCTCTGACCTCCACACTCAAATGGTGGCACAAACATACATGCACATAGAGTCTGAGATACTGTGAAGGAAATTAGTTTTAAAAAAAATAGCAGAAAATTATGCATTTTAAGAGCAAACAGTTTCCGGTTTTATGTGCTTACAATTCAAAAGTTATAAAATTTTCAAGATAATATTTTATATCAAAATAAAAGTTTCATAAAATAAAGAGGAGAATTCACTAATTCACTGTATATGAGGCCATTATAACCCTTTTACCAAAACAAACAAGAACAAAAAAGAAAGAAAATTATGGCTCCATCTTGATGACTGACAGACATGCATGCACAAATACATACACACACACACACACACACACACACACACACACACACACACACACATCCTAAGTAAATAGTAATAGAATAAGTATTACTAAATATAAAAATTTAATAGTATGACCAATTAGATTTTTATAGAAAAACTTAAATGGTGAAATGATATTAATGAATTGATGTTAACAGATTAAAGAAAAGATATCTCAACAGATATAGAAAAAGCAAATAACAAAGTTTAATGCTTTCTCTTGGTTAAAATGCTGATTGCTAGACTAGATGAAACTTAATTTTTGGATCATTTTAATAAAATGAATGACAACACAGAAAATTTTTTATTTTGTGTGTGTGTGTGTGTGTGTGTATGTGTGTGTATACATGTGTAGCTTTAAACTTAGTGTCCTTCTGTCCCTGCATTCCAAGTGTGGAGATTATAGGTCTTCAGCACTGTCAGATTCAGCAGTGTTTTTAAGAGAATTAAAAGTACAAAGGTTTTTTTTACTAACGTCACATTTTGTGATTTCTTCATCCTTAAGTATTTGAAGCTATTTGTTTTTATATGTAGAAATTCTACGTGAAGTCTACTTTGGTCTGTTTCTTCTGTGTAGCTGAAGTTTTCTCCAGTCCCACCCAGGCCCGCAGCCGCTCAGACCCAAATAAACACACAGAGACTTATATTAATTACTAACTGTATGGCCTAATGGCTCAGGCTTCTTGCTAGCTAGATCTTACATCTTAAATTAACCTGTTTCTATAAATCTATACCGTGGCTTGTGGCTTACCTGTATCTTTACATCTTGCTTCTCCTGGCAAGTCACTTAGGGAGATTTCCAAGGGCTCAGGATGAAGGACTCCCCTCAGAGTGACTCATTTCGCACGATGAGTGGGAAGACTATCAGAACAGCACCGTGCTAACACAGGTGCACAGGCAGTGTGGGTGCCCTTAGGTTTGCTTGGGTTCTGAGTACCAGCTTCACAAGGTCACCCAACACCTCTTCCTAGGGATGAGCCAACTTGTTTTAGAGGAGTTTCCTTACTCTCCTCAGCAACAAGGAAACTTTCATGTAACCCTTTAGGTTTCAGTTTAATGTGGGAAATCTGTACTACAAAATACTCCATGTAGGCCAGTCCTGGATCTGAACCAAACCAAAGCTCACACCCATGGTATAGGCCAGTGCACAAATGCTACAGGCCAGTGCCTCCAGTGCAGAATGCTAACCCTTTTGGGATCCATCTGCTCTGAGAATTTGGCCCAGTCATGCTTACTGTGTTTTGACTCCTAGGGCTTTTAAGTGCTTTTGATTGAGTGTCTTAGCCTGAAGTTTTTGGGGTTTTTTTCAGTGAGAGAATTTATCTGAATATCCAAAACCAGAAAGCCACACAATTATTACTTTTTCACCATTGCTTTTTTTTTTCAAAAATTCTAATTTTCAAATACTGATATGAGCAGACTAATCTTTTCCAATTTTCAATATATCTAATAGTCCTTTACACTAAGAGCTGTAGAAAATATGTTAAATTGAGGATGCATTTCTGAAGTTCAATAACTCTGGATTTTACTTGAGTTGTACTTTTTATTGCTATTTGAAGGATCTGAAGAAAAACAAATAGTTTTGTCCATTTAGTGTGCTTACGTTGCATATTATTTAGAAGATGTAAGCTAAATCTTTATTTCTATAAAATAAAAGCAGAATAGTAGGAAATATAACTTAGTGAGTGTGTCATTGGACTGCATTGCCATTGCTGTTTCTTATAAATGACATGTGCCATCATGGAATGTTTGTGTCATCAAGTTATACATAAGAACCACCTCCTGTGACTTAGGTAACACTTTATGTAACTACTGTTATAGCCAATGCAAAGTAGTTGATTTTCTGTGTCCAGGTGGATTGATGGGTTTCCCAAACCACCAACTCTTGATGATTAGTTAGGAGGATTCCCAGGACCTAGCACATGATCGTCCTCATGATCTACTGTAGTCCAAGGATACCACCCACGGTCAGCAGAGGGAAGGAAGGGTTCATGGGGTAGAGGCCGCTTAGTTCCCTAGCATCAAGTTATGATAACATTCTGGCATGTTGCTAAGAGCAGCTCACTGGAGACTCAGTGCCCAGGGTTTGTATTATGGGCCACCCTGAAGGAATTGTATGTCTAGTAGCATGTACCACTATTCTAGCCTCCCAGAAGAAAAGGAAGGCTTCAACACAGACCCAGTTTGCACAGACTGTAAAAGGCATTGTGACCCACTCTTATGAGTGAGTGGTGGGAAACCTCCCTAAAAGCCAAATTCCCAGATGTCATTCAAAGCCATTCTTGTGAGCAGGGTACTAGTAGGGCCTAGTAGACATCCCTTGTACACATGGATAAGGGGTAAACCTTTTTATAATTGAAAATAGATTTTTTTCATATAATATATTCTGAATATGGTTCCCCTCCCCCATCTCCTCCCAGATCTTCCCCAATTCCCCACTCACCCAAGTCCACACCTTTTCTTTTTTTTCCTCTCATAGCAAACAAGTAGGCATCCGTGATGATGATGATGATGATGATGATGATGATGATGTAAAATAAAAACAAACCACAAAGAAGGCTAAAGTTCCCAAAGCCTGGGCCACATGCCAAGCACTGGTCAGGCCCTTTACTTTTCTTTAGTCTTCAAGACAGCCAAATCATAAATGAGCTGAGGCCCAGAGAGACTGAAAAACGCAGCCAAGGTTTGACAACTAACAAAAAGTAAAACAGGATTAAAACTCAGTCTGGCTTCAGAACCCGTTATTTTATCAAATGCTTTATTGGTTTTGTAAAGAATTATTTTCAAGTTGTCTCACCTCGTGGATAATATGCTTTATACATTTGTACAAAAAATGATTAGCGAAAATTGACTTCCTTTAGCCTCTTTTAATCTTCGGTGTTGTTTCATGGCTATTAATTTTCAGATTTGGAAAATCATCCTCATTATCCTATGCAAACGCTGCCTGATCTCAGAGGCTTTTCTCAGCCTTCGTGTTTCTAGGTTAGAGAGTCAGCGTTTGTTTTCCTACAAAATAGTTGTCTGATCTGTATTTCCTTCTGGTTTTTCTCTGAAATATAACCAATGCAGCCCTTATAATTGCACAGAGAGGCTATTCTGGCACCATGGTTTATCACAAGAAGATAAAATCTGCTATCTTTATATATTTAGGCTACTGAATCAAAAATGCCATAAACTGGGATAAGGATGTAGCTCAGTTGATAGAGTGCTTGCTCTGTATGCACAAAGCCCCAAGTTCGATCCCCAGCACCTCGTAAAAATGAGCAGGGTGACTCATCCCTGTAATCCCACCACTCAGAGACTGGGAGTTCAAGGTCACCCTTGGCCACACAGTGAATTTGAGGCTATGCTGGCGTATATGAGACCAGGTCTCAAAAATAGCCCCCCAACATTTGCCGTAAACTGAGTAGTATATCAACAACAGAAGTTGCTTTTTCACCCTCTGAAGGCTACAGATAAGAACAAGAGTCTGCAATTCCTGGACCTACAGAAGGCCCACCTTTCAGCATAGGGCCTTACTTGGATGAAGGAGAGAACTCTGCTGTCTGTAGCCCCTTCTGGGCACTCAGAAGCCCATTGACCTAATGGCCTCTCAAAGGTCTACCTTCCTTCAATGCTGTCGCTCCAATGGTCAGCTTTCATAGTAGGACTTTTGGAGAGAGATGAACATTTAGTCCCCAGCTTGAGCATTTTCTAATTCATTTCCTTCCTTGCAATTCTAATTTTGCATTGGTTGAGTCTTTTACCCCACTGTATAGGACAGTGACTTCAGTGAGTCTAGTGTTTCATGTTCCCACACCATCTGGGATGTACCTTCTAAGGAGAAGCTCGCCGCTCCATGAATGTTTGGGTCTTTTTTCTCCCATTGAAGTGAAAGGATCCACTCTGTAGTGTATCCATTCCCAAGAAATACATTATGGCTTCAAGAAAAGTTGGAGCATTAACACATGTGCTGAAATATGATACAGATGTTTAATGTCTTGCAGTAATAATATTTTACCATTCATAGTCACCTGCTTTTTTGATCCCTGCCTGTTTGCTTTCTTTATTCCCTAACACCTGTTCCAATGGATCTATTTACAGTCTGTTGTCTTTTCTAAATGGTGGGTGCATATGTTAGAGAAGACTGATTTTTTTTTCTGATGACTTTCAGTAGATTCCTTAAGGATTCCTTGCTATTTTATTATTTTCCTTTCCTTTTTCTTTCGCTTCCGTAAAATACCTGAGTACTAATTTTACTTAGCTACTCCATACTGTGTGGCCTTAAGTAGAAAAAGTTGTTTCTGGTTTTAACTTTTAAAAATTCTCAAATGTCAAGCTAGTGCAAGGTGGTGAATGTCCCCCTACCTATGTAGGCTTAGAGAGCTTGTGTATATATTGTGTACTTGTGATGTACATGTTGTGTGTGTCTAGGTGAGACATGTCTGCCTTTTATTCCCTTAGGATGTCTGCACTTGTAGTTTCCTAGGTACGCAGGCTGTCACCTTCCCCGTCCAGTGCCTTCACCCCGACTCCTACCCCCAGCAGTTCTCTGCTGCCCAGTTTTCTGTCATCGGTCACACTCACCCATGCTAGAGAGGCTCTTTTGCTTTGTTGTCTGCCTCTCATTCTTGACTATGAAGATGCACGGGAGGAGCACACTTACCTGCTTTCTAGTGATGGCCCCTGAGTGCCCCAGTTAGCAAAAAATACACCGGCATTTAGTTATTGTTGAGTTAATGACTTAAGATGCAGAAAAACAGGCTGGTTGATGTTAGAAAGGAGATTTGATGTTTATTCATTTGAGTTGATGAGATTTTCCTGGATTGAGACTAGAAAGGAGTAAACTGATCTCCACACAAGTTTATAAATCCTTGTCTTCTTTTTGGACTCCTTTTCCTCTTTGCACAGAAAATATGTGGTTCTTATTGTCATAGTTATCCATCTTATAGATGTTTTAGTGTTTCTGTGCTAGTCTTCATTCACATACTCCATTGTCTTCTTTGGTGTGTATTCAGGTGTGACGTATATGGTACTGCTTTGTATAAAATGGAACCTTGTCTTTTCTCACTCGGTATTCCATTTTGAGATTCTTCCATAGGCATACATGTAGTTCTTATAGTCCGTTCCTTTTCACTGCTGTAAACAGCTTCACTGGATGGTAATTCCATGTCTATTTAGTTTCCTGGGACGGTGGATTCAGTCATTCAGCAGAGTGCTCCTGCCCTGGCAGTAAGCGTTCTGTGTAAGACTTCAGCTTGGGTGATGTGTCACAGTCTTCCACCTTGGGACACTCACAGACAACGGGGAGTATTTATAAGAGCACATTTATGTGGTAGGCAGATTGCTTTTGGCTGATGGAACCCTGCCTGCCTGCATACCTGTTTGTCTGTCTGTCCAAGATGCTGGAGTGGAGAGTCTAGCCACACTTAAGCCAGCATTGGCTTAGGTCTGGGAGCTGTGCCTGGGAACAGCAGTCTTTGTATTCCCTGGGAAGGAGTCTTATACATTGTGTACTTCCACAGGTATTTTTACATGGATAACTAAAACTTTTCAAAGTAGGTTTAAATATACTTTCAGTATAGTACAAATACTGACCTTTAAAATGAAGTATCAAGTTTTATGTTTATCTAGTGGAATCCAAACACCATAGTGATTTAATACTCTTAATTTTTCTTGGAAAATGTAGGAAAGCTCTAAGTTTTATATTCTTAGTTGAACTCACATTTCTATTTTTCTTCTCATATTAAATTTTATTCTCCTGTAATTTTTAAAACAATTTTAGGTTTTTAGGGCCATTATTTTGGAATTAAGTTTATGAGGTTTAATTTGCATATGATGGGAGTCTCCATTAGTAGGTGTTAAATACTGTGTGGATTTGCCGGGCGGTGGTGGCGCACGCCTTTAATCCCAGCACTTGGGAGGCAGAGGCAGGCGGATCTCTGTGAGTTCAAGGCCAGCCTGGTCTCCAAAGCGAGTTCCAGGAAAGGCAGAGAAACCCTGTCTCGAAAAAGCCAAAAAAAAAAATACTGTGTGGGTTTGACAGATGGATCTAGTTGTGTAACCAGAGTCACAATGTGGAGTATTCTGTCCTTCTGCCCTCCCTGCCCGGTCTCCCAGCCTCTGGCATCACTGTTCAGAGTTTTGTCCCTATGCTATAGCCCTTCCCAGAATGTCCTAAGTCACATGGCACAGTAGTCATCCTTTGCATCAAGCTTCTGTCAATGCATGTGGGATTCATCCATATGTCATGTGGGTGGTTCCTTCCAGTCACTGAGTAGTGATTGTCGCAGGATGAATGGACTGTCACAATTTACACAGTAACTAGTTGATGGACATTTGAGTCATTACCAGTTTGGGTTGGTTGTGAATAATAGTGCTATCAATAATTTGTTCAGGTTTTTGTATTGGCAATTCATTTTCATTTCTTTTTCTTTTTCTTTTTTTTTTTTTCTCGGAGCTGAGGACTGAACCCAGGGCCTTGCACTTGCTAGGCAAGTGCTCTACCGCTGAGCTAAATCCCCAACCCCTCATTTTCATTTCTATTGAGTTGAGTGAGATATATGTTTTAAATATATCAGAAACTGACAAATCATTTTCTTCATATTTTAACTGAATATGTATACACACAATTGTATGTACTCTACAGCATATAATATAGGAATAGATGTACATTGCTCAATTGCTGTCTTGAACTGATCAATAAACACACCTCACATACTTGTCATTTTGTGTTTGTTTGTGTTGTAAACCCTTCAGACCTTCTACCTGGAGAACACTTCTGCATGGCTGTCTCACTACACCCCACTAACACAGCAGCCTGCCAGGTGCTGAGCAGTGAGGGCATGGTGTCTCAGTAGTGATGGATTTTCAGTTCTCTAACAGGCAGGCACTGATAGCTCCTGGTACTTTTCAGCGTGTGTTCGGCAAAGGACTAGAGACGTCAACAGTTGGTTTTTATCCTTGCCCACATCCGTGTTTATTTAAGTCTTGCCCAATATTTGAATTGTTTTTTAGTCCTGAATTATAAAGAAGTTTTGTAAAAACCAGATAGGACCTCTAATCTATGGTTTGTTTTTGTTTGTTTATTTTTTCATTTTCTTAGTACTTTCTTTTAAAGACAAGGAGGCTTTTTTTTTTTTTTTTTTTTTTGGTTTTTCGAGACAGGGTTTCTCTGTGTAGCTTTGCGCCTTTCCTGGGACTCACTTGGTAGACCAGGCTGGCCTCGAACTCACAGAGATCCGCCTGGCTCTGCCTCCCGAGTGCTGGGATTAAAGGCGTGCGCCACCACCGCCCGGCCGACAAGGAGGCTTTTACAATGAAATTCAACTTACCATTTTTTTAAATGATTAGTACTTTTTTTAGTCTTATGTTTTAAATCTTTGCCTAACATAAATGTGATGCCTTTTAGCCTTACATATCAGCTTGGCAAGGCCATGTGACCTCAAATTTCGGTTAAAAACTGGTGTAGACCTTGCTGTGAAGATATTTTAAAGACATTATTAACACTGAAGTCAGTAGAATCTGGTGAAGCAGAATGCCCTCCATAATGGGGTGAAGTGGGGCTCTTCTAATTGTGGGATGTTTTAAGAGAAAAGACATCTTCCAAGAAGAAGGTCTTCTGCCTCCACACTGTCTCCAGGTTGGAGTCGGCAGCACCAGCTCTTTTATGGACTCTGTTATTTATTGATCTCTTAATGCCATATTCTTAACTACATAAGTAAATCTTGAGATCTGATACCTTAGCAGCATTTTAACCCATTATACGTCTTTATGAATCATCGATTTCCACCAAAAAAAAAGGAACTCAAAATAAAGTTTTCTGTGGTTTTGTTGTTGAACTCATATGTAGCCACTAACGTATAACGACTTAAGTTTTGAGCATTCCAGTTGGTGAGGTGTGATCTTCCGTTTAAAGGATTTTCTTCAGTTGTTCTTGCTGTTTTGATGTTTTAATGTAAGTTTTTCTGCATGCTTTATCATGCAACTATGTATTAATGTTTATACTGTTAAGATATAAATCCTTTAAATTTTCCTTGGTTGGTTTTCATATGCTAGTTTTATAGCAGCAGTATTACAGAGTGTCTTAGTCAGCTATGACTGCTGTAACAAGCACCTCAGACTGAGCAGCTTCAACAGGGTGTGTGTGCATCTTTGCCCAGCCCTTCACCTGGAAGGTTTAAGATCTCTTGCCCTAACTGTTTGATTCTCTTCCCAGCTCCAAGATGGCTGCCTTCCTACTCAGGGCAAACATGGCCCTTCCTTGGTATATGCTCATTGCGAGAGGATCCCTTTCCTGTTCTTAAAAGGACGTTCATCCCAGGAGGCCTCACCATCATTACCTAATGACTTCCCAAAGGCCTTCCTCCAAATGCTATCACAGTGGGTCTGAGAGCATCAGCCTAAAGATGAAGACGTTTAGTGCATAATGCTACACTGGCTTACCAATCCTGATTTTGTCTAATTGTGATGGTTTGTACTTAGACATACAGTGATGTCCTCTTTGAACGGTAGCTTTTGTCTTTACCAGTCCTTGAGTCATTGAGCTGGTTTTCTTGTTGCACTGGCTAGAACCTCCTATGCTGGGATGAGGAAATGTACCACCAGGCAGCTTGTGTCCTTCCCGTCTTGGCAGCGGAGGAGAAGGCTTTAGTATTTCACATTGATGTGGTGTGTAGAGCTGTGGTCTGTGCTGTGTTTCATTTTTTCAGGGAAGGGAGGGGCAGGTAGATAATCCTCATCAGATTAATGGAGCCCCTGTGAATACATACTGATGGGATGGGATGCCCCTTCTGCTTATGCTGGCACAATCATATGGTTTTCCCCTTTTATTGCTGTGATGGATATTAATGGCAAGAAGAGAAAAGTTATTGAACCATTAGCTAATGTAAGGCTTAGAAAATTTCTAATTTTTTAATGGTTTTTTGTTAAGGGGGTTGTTTATAGTAGAATACACAGGGTAACCCTGTTAAATGTATCTGTTAATATGTGACAGGTACTCAGTAGGAATAAATCAAGAAATAGAGGAATAGTTTTAAAGTGACAGTTTGGAAATAAGCATTCTCTCTCTCTCTCTCTCTCTCTCTCTCTCTCTCTCTCTCTCTCTCTCTCTCTCTCTCGTGTGTGCCTGTGTGTGTGTGTGTGTGTGTGTGTGTGTGCCTGTGTGTGTGTGTGTGTGTGTGTGTGTGGGTGTGTGGTGTGTGTAGTGTAGTGTATGTACATGCAGGTGGAAGTCAGAGGTCAATTCTTACATGTCTTCCTCAATTACTCACCACCTTGTTTTTGAGGCAGGGTCTCTTCCCCAGCCTGGAGCTCTGTTTCCTAGACTGGCTGGCCAGTGACCCCCAGGACCCACCCCTCTCCCCAGCCTGACTCTTCTTTTACATGGATGCTACAGATCTAGGTGCTCATACTTGCTCAGCAGAGGCTTTGCCAATTAAACCATCTCTCCACTCTCTACTCATCTTTTGACAAAGGTTAATGAAAATGTTTCTCTCATGTCTGAACAGATTTTGAGGAAACTGTAAAACATTCATGTAATATGAGTTCTTTTTATTCCAAAGGTGTTCTGAGCTATGCCCTTATTTCATTAAGGTAACCATTGAACGTTTTCCTCCACCTCCTCTTGGTCACGTGGTATATGTAAAGCGCTGTGAACTGAGAGGGATGAGAAGAAGACTGTTTGCCAAGCCTGTCTCATTTCTAAGAACAGTGAAAAGGCGCAGATGCCGAATTCCATGCCGTGCGGGTGTTTCCCAGCAGCTCACTAATAAGGTGATGTGGATGGTTGCATCTTTAGGTGGGCAGATCAGTGGTTCAGTCAAGAAACTCCAGCATACCTCACCCTGATAAACCACCACAGATGATTTCTTACTCTGCTCTCTTTGACTTGCTTTCATGGGACTTTCTCCCAGAGCCGTGCATTCTTTCACAGTAGATAAGAGTCAGGACTACCACATAAAAATTACCATCATCTTGGAGGGTTTTATTCTTGTTTTTTGTTTTGTTTTTGTCTCATATACTTTGGGTAGTTTGTTTGTTTTGTTTGGTTTTTTTGTTTGTTTGTTTTAGACCTTACAGGTCTTTTGTTTATATATTATGGTTTCTGGTTTTGTGTTTTTATGGGATTTCTCTGTGTGTGTGTGTGTGTGTGTGTGTGTGTGTGTGTGTGTGTGTGTGTGTCTATATATGTATCTTGTGCTATTTTTTAAGCTCTTTTTTTTAAATCCTGTTCTGGTTGTTTGTTTTCTTATTTTTTTTCTAGATGCCTGTTTGTTTTCTAATGAAGGAGAGAAAAGAGGGTGTGGATTTGGGTGGGTGGGGAGGTGAAAGGGTCTGGAAGAAGTTGTGGACAGTGGAAACTGTAATCAGAATATATTGTGTGAAAAAAATGTTTTCAATTTTAAAAAAAGTGCTGGAGAGATGTCTCAGCAGTTGAGAACATTGACTGCTCTTCCAGAGGACCCGGGTTTGATTCCCAGCACCCACACAGTAGCTCACAACTGTCTGTAACTCCAGTTCCAGGGGATCTGACACCCTCTTCTGGCTTCTGGGATCACTTCATGCATGCAGTACACAGACACACAGGAAGACAAAACATTCATACACATAAAATAAAAATAAAAATTTAAAAAAGTCACTACTTTCCTAAGCATTCGTGAATTCAGAACATCTCACCAGATGCCCCACAGACTCTTCTCTCTTAACAGAAAAAAAAAAACAGGTAAGGGTTGCTTTAACCTTTCACTGAGCACACTGCTTCATGAATGCCATGTTTTTATTGTTCCTCTGGCTCCCAGAAAGTTGGTAAACACCCAGGAAACACATACATTGCGAAATGAATTTGGGGAGAGAAATGTGCCTTTCTTTGTAAAGGAGAAGGAAGGTGCTTGGAGGAGAATGTGAGATCAAGAAACCAGTGTGAGCCTCACAAGCATGTTCTTAAGCACACCAGTTCTTTTAAAAAGATCATAAATACAAGTTGAAGCTCTGGTGACTGACTCCATTAATCCTCCCATGCCTGTGTAAAGCCACAGTGGATGTCCTCAGGGTTAACACTGCCACTGACCTGGGGTACAGGCAGTCTGAAACTGTTACATTCAAGTATGTGTGTGTCTCAAACGTCATCCTTTGACTCTTGATAAAATGTCACTTAAGACAGGTACGATTCCAGACAGGGTTTGTTGCAGCGGTACATTATTTCTAAGACATACAGTAGATCATAACTATAAATATGTCTGAAATAACTGAAAAATAAATAAATAAAAACAGTTGAGTTAAAATTCTTTTGAGTGCTGGACACTGAATTTTGGATAGACTAAGATTTAATGTTAAAGTAGGGAAATGCCATTCCTTGTTCTTTCAACAAATACATACTGAGGCACCTGCTAACTTGATTACACTGGCAAGACTCGTGGTAATGTCATATGAACTAGACAGACTTAAAATGTAACCTGAAATGAGAGAGAACCAGTAATCAAGTAAACTAAACTAATAAAGTAAACTAATAACAACAACATCACCAGTTACTCTAAACACTGGGAAGGAAATTCTAGGATGACAAGAAAGCAGTGATGGGGTAGTGACTCTACACAGGGCTCTGCTGGAAACCACAGGAAAGAGTGGCATATGCGCTGTGGGATCTGTGGAGGCACCAGACAATGGTCCTAGTGGACCGTGGGACTGATGCTTGAGCAAATGTTAAGAAAGGAGTTACATAGTCAGAAGAATGTATCTCTGTGGCCAAGGAGCAAGAGAGGTTCTGGAATAGTTCCTCCCTTACCCTGTGAATACAATCTATGTTGCCTGTGTACACAGGGGGTAAGTGGAGTGTAGACATTCCAGCTTGCTGTGGAAGTGTTCAAGGAAGGATCAAACTCAAGTGGTCTAACTCGAGACCTTCCCTCACTACCGTGGCCCACTGCCCTGCAAGCCACAGGAGCTTCCATTTGAATGAAATGGCTGTGGAAAGAAAGGAACGCTCACCAGCTGACCCTCCTCTAAGTGGAGGAGTTTGTGAGTGTGGTAGCCGACCTGTTTGTGCCATTTGTTTTCTACTTAAGTAATTCATTGTTTTCCATTTTGGTATTTAGTTTTCATTATTTTCCAGCTAATTAAAAACCACCTCCAACTGGAACCAATTAGGATCGGTTTGAAAGATGACTTAAAATACTTTAGTGTGCGTCGGTTCATTTGTCTCCTTTTGTCTGGCTGTGCAGTCCAGTGCTCCAGAGAAAGGATTCCACCTCAGGCACTTCCAGCTGTAGATTGAAACACCATAGACGGATGCGATAGGAACTGAGGTCTCACTGTGCTAGAAGCCTGTAAGTCGAAGGTCGGGGCACTGGAGATGGAGTCTGGTGAGGGCCTACAGTTTGGGTTCTTGCTGTTTGTTGACATGGCAAAGTGGCTCCCTGGGCCTCATTTACAAGACCCCTCATCCTGGCACAGGAACTGTCTGCATGAAGCCCCACATCCCAATTCCATCAGCATCACATGGGTGTTTAGATTTCAAATATGAATGAAGGGTGCATGAATATTTGAAACAGCAAAGTCTTATAATAGGAAAGGTTTACATGCAACATTAAAAATAAATGAAAATATATTAAATAAATGTATATTGAGCTACATTTTAATAGTCTAACTCGGAGAAGAAGATACCCTACTGTTAGCCCTGGCAGCTGTGCACACATCTGACATTTCTGATAGAACAACTTTGTCTTACAGAGTTTAGACAGTGAATTTTGCCTGGAGTTTTCTGCAAGTCTGTAACATCTCATGTTATAATAGGAAAGGAAGCGCCACTTTCTCTCTGTATAACTAGAAAAAACCAGGACCTTAGAAGGTTATTGCAGAGTGATAGGAACTGTCAGAGTCCTGAAGCTTAAATCCTTCCACTCCTTTCTTCTTGGAAGTCTTTTTCTCCACTGACAAAAAAAAAAGAAAGAAAGAAAGAAAGAAAGAAAGAAAGAAAGAAAGAAAGAAAGAAAGAAAGAAAGAAAGAAATGGAAACAAAAGTCGGTGTGCACCTGCTGTGCAAGTTAGCTTACAAATGAATTCACTTTGACAAAAGCCAAGTGCGACCTCGGTGTTCTTCAGAAATATTTATCTGGACACATACAAAAGACAACAACAACCTGTGTTTGTGAGCCACGGAGCTGTTTGGGTTCTGCCTTGTGGCTGGCTTCTTAGGGACATTTTGGGGTAACATATCATAGTTTAACAAATTAAATGCATTGTGACAGTGAAAAATACTCAGACTGTAATTCATTGAAGCGTTTAAGTTGAATAAAAAATGCTGTTTTTATAGGAGTCTACCATAGTTGATGTCACTACATAAATAAGAGGTATTAGGAGGAGAGTGAGCCCTGAGCTATGGAAGGAGCTGACATCTGGATCAGCAAGTGATCAAAGGAAATGAATAGGAAGTAGCCTAGGGTCACGGCAAGGGGGCTCTTTCTAATGTGTTTAGATAGAATTGAATGAAGACACAGAAAAGAGGCCAAGGAGAAAGTGGTCATGTGATAGGAGTCTGTTCACCGGAGCTTAACAAAAAACAGCGAAGAATGGAAAATCTGGGTTAAATACAATAGCTTCTCATCAAAGGACGGAAAGATGGGAGAGTATGTTTTAGCCAAAACAAGGTCAGAAGAAGCCAGAAATTACAGTTTAGGTCAGTTCAAATCTGGGCAAAGAAGTAGAAAAAAATAATGCCCAGTAGACGATGTTCAAAGATGGAGAACATGTATCTCAAATGTTATGCACATTGCTTAGCAACAAAAAACCTTTTAAAAAAAATGAAAAGGGAAGTACAAAAGACAAAGGAGAAAGAGACACATGCCTGTAAAGCAATCTGATGCACGGAGAAAATGAGAAAAGGCAAGATGGAAGATGAATTGAGACTGCGGAGAAGTTAAGATAAATGGTGACATTTATTATTGCCACCTAGGCAAGTTCCTTTAAAAGTTAGACATTGAATTATAATCACCATTAAAATAACTACCCAAAGTAAGGATATTGATTGGTATGTAAAATATACTTCATATTCTTTTCATAAAGCAGTAGAAATACACTTATATATTCATGTGATTTGGTGTTTTAAATACACATGTATTTCAATACAATATATGTGAAAATGTAGAAATTACTAAAAAAGTGGTTTAGGATGGCATTTGGCAATGATTTTCATCCCATGTTTTTTATAGGAATTGTTGTTTTGCCTTATTTTAAATATTTGGACAGTGGTTAGTACCCGACCTGCTTGTAAAGTTCAAAAGTACCTTGATATAAATAAGAGCTTCCAAAGGCCAGTAGATGCATTTAAAAATAAGTAAATTAATTCATCCCACATGCAGCAGTTAAGATAGAATGCATTTCCAATGTGCGGACTTAGATTTGACCTTGTAAAAACTGAAAGCAATACAAACCCCACATTCCACAGCTACCACAGGGTTCCTCTAATAAAAGGATTGCTGTCTTAAACATTCCGCGGAGCCATCTTTTTGTATGCTCTGTCTGCAGAGTAGAATTTTTCTTGGTAAATGTCTTAAAATAGTAGAGGCCCAACTCCCACTTGTTTGGGTAAGTAAGCAGCATTCTGCAGTGGTAGAGAAGAGGCTTAGACTCAGTGAAAACAGGAACAGTTCAGTGAGAGTAATAATAATCAGGCTCTCTATGCTGACTTTTTTGGCTTAAATGTTATTACTGGCTGGGGAGATGTCTTAATGGTAAAGCACTGGCTGTGCAAGTGAGAGGAACTGGGTTCAAATCCCCAGGATCTACATAAAACCAGAAATGGTAGCACAGGTGTCTGTTCCTACAGGGAGGTGAGAGCTGAAGACAGGAGCATCCCTGGAATCTAAGCTGTCTTCAGTCCCTGCTGAAAGGGAGGGTGCAGTCTGTCTATGCCCCCCCCCCAAACCTCATGCTCTGGATACCTTGTATTATCTTTACCTCAGACCTGCTGGTCCTTCGTTCTACAACATTGGTTCAACCTGTGGGTTCTGACCCCTTAGGGTGTCAGACGATCTTTTCACAGGTGACCTAAGACCATCGGAAAACACCGATATAAGTAGCAACAAAAATAATTTTATCGTTGGGAGTCACCTCAACCTGAGGAACTGTGTGAAACGGTCACAGCAATAGGAAGGTTGAACCGCTGCTATACAATATTCATGATAGCTCCTTCTACCATCTATCAGTTGTGGGAACCTTTAAAAATTCTTTTCTTCACCACCTGGTCACTGAGCTGTATCTAACCTGCCATCTATCTGTCCCAGTTTCTTTCTACTCCACTATCTCTGATCCACGATATATTGGCTACTGTAACAAAGGCTCACAGGCTGGATAGTTTGAGCATTTGTATTTATTTTCTTGGAGTTCTTGAGTCTAGAAGTCTGCAATGAAGGTCGTTCCTCTAAAGCTATTCACCTTACCTTGTAGATGACTTGTCTTCTCTCGATGTCTTCATGTGCTCTTTCTTCTGGATATGTCTGTGTCCTTTTCTCTCCTTAGAACACCAGGACCTATATGGTGGAAGGAGAGAACGGATTCCCAAATGCTGTCGTCTGACCTCCACTCTGGCATGCACCCCCATCTCTCTCTCTCTCACACACACACACACACACACACACACACACACACACACGTTGTTTGAATCTTAGAATGGATTCCCAAAAGTTGTCGTCTTACCTCCACTCTGGCATGCACCCCCATCACACACACACACACACACACACACACACACACACACATGTTGTTTGAATCTTAGGTGGTCTTATAATAAAAAATCCAGAGCCAAATATCAGGGTGAAAGCTGAAAGATCAGAGAAGCAGAACAGCCAGCCACTAGTTCTTACCTCTACGAAATCTTCAGCCTCAAGAGATGAGTTCCTGTTTCCTCAAGCCTTATATAACTTTCTCTGCCCTGCCATATTACTTCCTGGGATTAAAGGGGTGTGTGCTTCCCAAGCAAAGGCGTGTGATCTCAAGTGCTGGGATTAAAGGCGTGTGCCACCACTGCCTGACCTCTGTGTCTAATCTAGTGGCTGGCTCTGTCCTCTGATCCTCAGACAAGTTTATTAGGGTACATAGTGTATCACCACACACAGAGAGAGATAAAGGCGTTAAAGAAAGAATTACTTTACTTTGTAGAGCCTATCCCATTCCGTGTGAGTGCTTCTGCATCTTCCCACACCAAGAGCTTCGTCCACGGCCCTCCTTACAGCCTGCTGCATGGGCACCTCCTGCCTCCAGAGCCCACAGTCTGTGCTCTCTCATGCTAGACACACAGCAGCAGTGCAACTCTCCCCAGCTTCTCTAAAGGAAAAAAAATGGGTGCAAATTGTCAGAAATGTGTGCAAATTGTGAGCACTGGTACATTAGTAGTGACATGGGACAGCCGAGGGAGTAGGGGGAAAGGTATAAATTGCAGGATAATATCCAGGGGAGGTCAGTGTGTTAGTAATGCAGGGACTATGATGGACATAAAGAAAGGGTCTGAATTACAGGGTAATGGAAAGGGGAGGTCAGTGCATTAGTAACATGGAGAAACTGACCATTTGGGAGGAAAAGGTGCAAACTGTGGGATAATGTAAAGTCGGGGCTTCATTGTCCACAGCCTCCCACACTCCAGGGGGGCTTGCTTGCCCTGCAGACACTGGCTACAACTTTCAGTGTTTTTTTGTTTTTTGTTTTTGTTTTGTTTTGTTTTGTTTACAGTTTTCTCACAGCAGGCCTTTGTCTTTTACAACTGTTAATTAAATTTCAAACTAATATTAACAGGGGGAAATTATTGTTCTTGCTTAATGGAACTCTGAGGTAGGAAGATTCCCTGAAACCCTCAAACTGCTTGAACTTCTGAGCCTCGTATGGGAGGTGGGAGCTAATCAGCACGGATCTGCTGAGGGAAACTGTCACACACAGCCTCACATTCCCTTCACAGGCTCTGTAAATATGGCCGCTGTTTCCTTGCTCAAGAAGGAATCTTAAATAGTCATGCTATTTTTAAAATTAATCCTTTTAAGCATAACATACTAGGGAACTAGGCTTCACGAGGCTCTTTCGTGCCGCTGGCTTGAGAGTCAGGCACTGACTAAACGTAGAATTTCCTCTCAAAGATGGGTGTGTATGTGCAGCCTTGGGACATGGAGGTGCTGTCTGCCTCTCCCAGAGGTGCTGTTGTTTCTCTCTCAAAGGTTCGTGTGCTGGAAACTTAGTCCCTAGAATAATGATATTGAGGTGAGCTGAGCACAGGAACTCACAGAGTCTGAACCAACAACCATGGGACTGACCTAGGCTCTCTCTGCATATGTGTGACAGTCTGTAGCTTGGTCTACTTGTGGGGCTCCTAACAGTGGGAGCAGGGGTTGTCCCTAACGCTTTGGCTGGCTCTTGGGAACCTACTTCTCATCCTGGGTCACCTTGCCTAGCCTTAACACAAGGGGAGGTGCTTAGTCTTACTGTAACTTGATAGGCCATGCTTTGTTGACACCCATGGGAGACCTGCCCCTTTCTGAATAGAAACAGAGGAGGAGTGGGTTGAGGAGTGTAGGGGAGATGGGAGGAGGGGATGAGAGGAAAGGAGAGAGGAGAAACTGTGGTTGGATTGTAAAATAGATAAATAAAATTTAAAAAAAGAAAAAGGTGAGCAGAGGGCTAGGGAGATGGTTCAGCAGTTAAGAGCACTGGCTGCCATTCCAGAGGACCCGGGTTCAATTCCTAGCGTCCACGTGATACTCACAAGTGACTGTGACTCTAGTTCCAAAGAATCCAATGACTTCTTCTGGACTCCACAAGCATCAGGCATGCACAGAGATACATGCAGGCAAAACATTCACCTAACACATAAAATTGAATTACTATTTTTTAAATGCGAGCCTCATGTGAGGTGGTTGCCAGCCCTGCCCCTCTCTGATTCTCCAGCTTCCTCATGTATCCTTCCCTTTCGTTCATTCTTCTGCCCTTGTGCTGGCTGGTGCGGTCAGCAGGGCTCTCTTGCCAGAGTCGCTGGCCTCCGCAGATAAGAGCTAAATTAATTTATTTATACTATTAATATTAGTTAATAATAAATATATAATTAAACAAGAATGTTTATTGATATTAGTGTGTGTGTATGCATGGTAGGGGTGGAGGACCCTTCCCACAGCGCCCATGTGAAGGTTAGAGAACCACCTTTATGGAATCTCTCCTTCCACCTCTGCATGGCTTTCAGGTACTGAACTTGGGTCACCAGGTTTGGGCTGCAAGTGCACTGAACCATCTCACTGGCTTGAACCTATTTTTAAAGAAATAAGTCATCGGGCCCAGGATATTTTGTTACAGTGACGGAAAGCAAACTAATGTGCTGATTACTTGAAAGTCTCTAGGTTCTCTAGAACCTTCTAGCCAGAAGGTTCCTCTTCTGTGAGTCCACCTGTTGAGTCATTTATCTGAACCCATTTGCATCACTGCATAGAATTCAGGGCCACTGGGAACCCACACACATGTTGAGGAATATTATTTTAAGGTGTGTTACTTTTGTTTATGTTGTATTTGTTTAACTCTGCGAAGCTGTGATACTTTGCCTGTCTGAAACACCTGATGGGCTAATAAAGAATTGAACAGCCAATAGCAAGGCAGGAGAAAGGGTAGGTGGGGCTGATTGGCAGAGAGAAGATATAGGAGAAATCCAGGAGGAAAGAAGTTGTAGGCAGAGAAGGAGGGCTCCAGGAGCCAGCCACCCAGCTCTACAGCAAGCCATGGAGTAAGAAACCAACAAAGGTATACAGGAATAGAAAAAGAAAAGCCCAGAGGCAAAAGGTAGATGGGATAATTTAAAGTTAAGAAAAGCTGGCAAGAAACAAGCCAAGCTAAGGCTGGGCATTCATAAGTAATAGTAAGACTCAGTATGTATTTATTTAGGAGCTGGGTGGCAAGCCCCCAAAAGAGCAAAGAGTAAAAAAAGCCAGTAACACACACAGTTGTGCTCAAACTCATGTTGCTTGCTGTACTCAGTAACATAGCCCTCTGTATCTGATCTAGTAGTCCTGGGCCCTCTGCTTCCATGTGTGAGCCTGTGGTATGTGGTATCTTGCAAGGAGACTTAGTTCTTGGTCTTTCAAATCCTTTTAAGTTTTTTCAAAAGGGTTGGGATGCTGACAGAAACAAGGCTTTCTTGAAGAAGAATATGGAAAGCAGAGTCCTTAATAGGACTCAAAGAAAGTTCATGGAAATAGCAAACACATTGGCCAAACTAACGTCTAACCAGGCCATATGGGTCTCATGTTTGTTCCTTGGAAATGCAGATGAAGTGGGTAGTGGCTGCAGTACATTTACTCACTGTTGCTGGCTTGTGCTGTTTCCTTCTCTTCTTCCTGGCCTTTCTCCTTTTCTCTTGGTTTCTTAGCTGTCTGAGGGTGGCAACCTCCTCTCCCCACACTCTAGTCATGATGTACTGAGCTCCCCCAGACCTACAGCCGGGATACCCCAAGCAATGGACTGAGACTTCTAGAGCTGTGAGTCAGTCTGATGATGGGTATTCTGTCACAGCACTGGGAAACTGACACACAATTTTATCTTCCATCTAGTCCGGAAGAGAAAGGCTCTTCAAAACGCTTAAGAATTTTGAGCTTCTTGTGGCCATTGAGAATGATTATAAGCTTAAAAGGAGGCCTGCAGACTTGCTATACCATGGCTGGTTGATATCCATGGGAGTCCTGCCCTTTTCTGAAGAGAAATAGAAGAGGAGATGATGGAAGGAGGAAGGGGGGGGGAGAACTGGGAGGTGAGGAAGGAGGGCAAACTGCAGTCAGATGTAAAAACAAAATTAATTAAAAGAACAAGGAAGGCCTGCCTGAACTCTCTACCATCATTACTATGGGGTGTCTTAGTTAGGGTTTCTGTTGCTGTGAAGAGACACCATGACTACGCAACTCTTAGAAAGGAAAACATTTAATTGAGGCTGGCTTACAGGTTCAGAGGTTTAGTCTGTTGTCATCATGGTGGGACATGGAGGCATACAGTCTGACATGGTGCTGGAGAAGGAGCTGAGAGTTCTACATCTTGAACCTCAAGCAGCAGGAAGACACTACCACCTTGAGTGTGGCTTGAGCACTCAAAGCCTACCCCCAGTGACACACACTTCCTCCAAGAAGACCACACCTCCTAATAGTGCGCCTCCCTGTGGGTCTGGGGGGGGGGCATTTTTATTCAAAGCACCACAGGAGGTGGGATGGCTTGCTGCTCTGCAAGGCTGGCCTTGCATGGAAAGACACTAGACATGTTATTGTCATACATAATACTAGCTAAAGTTACCACCCCCATGCTTACCACCCCCATGCTGTTACCACCCCCCCATGCTGTTACCACCCCCCAGGCTGTTACCACCCCCATGCTGTTACCACCCCCCCCCATGCTGTTACCACCCCCCAGGCTGTTACCCCCCCCCAGGGTGTTACCACCCCCATGCTGTTACCACCCCCCCCATGCTGTTACCACCCCCCATGCTGTTACCATCCCCCCATGCTGTTACCACCCCCCGCAGGCTGTTACCACCCCCATGCTGTTACTACCTCCCTATGCAGATACCATGCCCCCATGCTTTTACCACCCCCATGCTGTTACCCCCGCCCCCCCTTGCCTTGAAGAAGCAGGAACTCAGAGAGTGATGGAGTGATTTTTCATGGTCTCTTGTATAGCACACAGACTCAGATTCTAAAACTCATGCTTTTAACCATGCCGGGCCCAGGCCATTTAACCCTTTAATTCTAGTAGTATAATGCAGGCTTGTAGAATGTTCTTTCTTTAGCCTCATGGAAGTCAGGGTACCACACAGTCGTGATCAGAAGTTACGGAGTAAAAGGACAGGAGGGAGACCACTCTTGCCATCACTTAGATCTCTGGTTACCCTTTTAAAGACTGTATCCCATAGTTTTCTTCCCAGCAAAATGGAATCTCTGGTGTCTGATGGGTCATATACTCCTCAACAAGATGAATTTAACCTTCCAAAGTGTGGTGAGGAGGGAAGGGAACATCAGAGATAGCTTAATGTTGCTAGCCATGTTTACATTTCTCTAGCATATGACTGGAAGGAGACCTAAGGTCCACATGTTTGTTTCTGTAAAGAAGCAGGCAAGGTCTATCCAGGGCTTTAGTCTCTGAGAGGCTCAGGAAAGGTATGAATGCCGTTTTCCTCCCGGTTTATAATTGGCCCCTATGAGCGAAGTCAATTACTTCATGTGAAATGGGCTTCAAAGGCTGGGGATGAAGAGTACTTAGCCCTGGTTTGCAGATTTGTCTTTAATCGACTACACAAAAAAATAAGCAAATGACTACTTTACTCTGACTTCCAGAGAACTTAGAATAAGGAAATGCAGTGAAAAGCAACAGGAGCCATCCACCCCCTTCCTGCTCCCCCATCCCCTTCTTGCTCCCCCCACCCCTTCCTGCTCCCCCACCCCCTCCTCCTTCCCCCACCCCCCTCTTGCTTCCCCACCCCCCTCCTGCTCCACCCCCCCACTCCGACACCCCAGGGCTGGCAGTGCACTCAGTGCTGAGGAGAGCTGGGGGCCGCCAGGTCCAGTTTGTTCAAGAGGCTGGCTTCCAGAGGATCATCTGCTGCTTTAACTGCATGTTTTATCTTGCTGTGCACTAAATACTATAGCACACTTACTATGGTCTGGTTCAAATGTTTCCCATTTGGTAGAAACAAAGGAAGTTTAATCTCTAATAATGAATAGATTGCTTTCCAAATGTCTGGGAGGTTGACTCTAAAATCTGAAGGCAACATCCAACAATCATGTAAATGATTTCTTAACCTCCCAGGCTAGCACACAAGGCCACTCTAAGCCTTTGTGTGCTTCATTATAACCTATGGATTCTATTAAGTGTTAAAGTAAAGGGGGGTACTTTTCTCTTCCTGTCTGGACCCTTTTTTAGGGGGTGGTCCTCCTTCAGAGGTTCCTAGTATCTTTACAGAGCATCACTGCAAAGGTATTGGCCATTTTTTCCCTTTTTCAACCTGTCAATGCTCTCATTCTTCAGTGTAGCTAGTCTCAACGTTAGTAAGTATGTAAGTATTTGGATTTAACTCTTTTATACTGACACATAAATAAACAGTTCCTCAGTCCTACTAGAGACATGTGCATTACTGAAATAAAATTCTTATTCACATGCTTATTAAGTCAAGCAAGCACACAGCGAGAGTGAAATCAAAGAAGGTAAACTGGGCACAGAGTCCCATGATCCCAGCACTCAGGCGGCAGAGACGAGAGAATCCCAAGTTCGATGCCAGCTTTGGCTAGATAATGAGACCCCCATCTCAAAGCAAAACAGGCCAGACAAGGGACATTCTCTTGGAGCCACGGGATTGCTGTCGGCCACAAGCGCTGCCCATGAGGCTGCTCTGTTGAGAGTCCTCAGCCAGCAATGCCGTTCACCACTTCTTCCTTTGTGCTGTTTATAAACCCGTCCGTTCCGGAAGAGGCCACGGGCCAGTGTCGAGTCAGCATCGTGCTGGCAGCAGTCTCGATGGGAGCCCAGTCTCCAGAGGACTGGGTATTGTTCTGAGTTCTGCGTAAATCCGAGAGGAACGAAGGTAGATGTTGTCGGTTCAAGCCCCAGACCGGCCTGAAGGAGGGAGCCAAGGCAAGGCACCCAGTAGAACAGAAATCTAGGGATCATTCAGCAGTTCAAGCCCCATAAATTGGTGATAAAAGCCAGTGGAGCTGATGCCCACTTCACACTTACGTTCACAGCCTGAGTGGGAAATTGACCTGGAGTAAGTAGGGACACTAGAGCAAATCATTACAAATGTCTCTACCTGCCAGCCTTGCACAGTATCTGATATCGTGACTGCGCAAACCAGGAGGGCTGAGGAAGCCATGCTTCCACGAAGAACTGGGCCTGGGCAGGCCTTCTCAAGAAACGTGACTCTTGTGAGGCTCCGGAACAAAACCACCTTTCCTGTGCCTCCAGGGAAATGCTAATAAGGCTTGAAGAGGAAACTGTGTGTGTATAGGAGGGAGACCTAGAGAGATAGACAGCTGTCTTCCAGGCCTCATAGGCCACCACAAGAATTTTATCCCCAAAGTTGGGATTTGACCTTAAGGATCTTAAACTGGAGAGAGACAGATTATAGTGTGTGGCCCTGACCATTGGATTAACTGGGGTTTAGAGCTGGGAGATCTCTTAGTGAGGGTGATTGAGACAATGCCATTTGGGGTGTACCTATTTCAAATGTATTTCTGATTATCACTGATACCATGAATGAGCCTCTATGATTAAAAACTCCATCTCTTTTAAAACTTGTGCCTCTACCAGCCTGGCGAGATTGCAGCCTGGGTAACATTTGGAAAAGCCTTCCTTTTCAAATGGAGTACCCCTTCCCTTTCTCCGTGCCTCTGTCCCCTGTCAGACTCCTGGATGGCTCAGCTCTCATTCTCTAACGGCTCCTGATTTCAAGCAAGGCTCTGTCCAGTCTGACCTACATGAACTCGATGGGATTCTGAGCCAGTCTGTCACCTTCCTGACTATGACATGTGGCCAGTTTAACTTTCCTTGCCGTAAGTGAGGAAAGGCATTTGCTGGCTCTGTCTGCTGAACCATCCGGAGGGGAGACTAGCTTTGACTGTATTTCCACAGGCCTTCCTTCTTTCCGCCTTCGTCTCACTGTATGTCAGCTGTGACCTTGGGCTAACTCTTCTGAGGCTGCCATGGTGCCCACAGCAGCTCCAGACCCCCTCTCGAAACCTCACCAACCCAGGCTGAGAGTGTTGCTCTGCTTGAGGGCCCGAAGTTCTGGGGTCTATCTAATATGAGTCACCCTGAAGTCAATGCTTGGGACCGGGGGTGCCTGGCAATCTGAGCAGCGGTCCCAGGTGAGGCACATGGCGTCTTTGCTGAGTGGCAGAACACAGCCCTGGAGCTTTGGCTGCTTTCTGCCTCCAGAACCACAGAAATCCTGGAGGCAAGAATAGGCAGGGCTCCCCGGGTTCTAAGGCTGCCCCAAACACTGCTGGTGGCTGCAGACTTCAGAGTCTCAGTCATGTGACTCTTTGTTTACTGTTAGAGCAAAGGGGCATTAGGTGGCCCAGGCCTGTGTTCCAGCCTCTTGGGAGGCTGGGATAATACAATCAGAAGTTCAAGGTCAGCCTTGGCTGTTGAGTGAGTTCAAGGTCAGCCTGGACAGTTTAGTGACACACTGTCTCAAAGTCAAGGAGGCTGGGCATATAGCTGTGGTGGAGTACTATCCTGGTCTAAGTAAGACAGTAAATTCTTACCTAGTACCAGACAGGGAGGAAACAGACGGAAAGGGGGTTGTTTGGGGGTGAACAGTGGGGCCTCCAGAATGTGGTTCCCACTGCCAGTCTTGTCCTTGACATCCTTGGTTGTTTTTCGTCTGGCTGTCTCCCGTGTCATGGAGGGCTTTTGAAGCTGGGAGTCCAGGACACTTGAGGCTGGCTAGGCGGGAGTGGGGCAGGGCGCAATGACCGAACTTCTCTATCTGTTATGTGGAGCTAGCTACTAACAAATTAAACTCTTTGTCACTGTATGTATTGAGTCATCTCTGAAACTAGAGTTCAGCAGAAGAGGGAGGGAAAACACAAACGTGTGTGTGTTGGTTAGGAAAGATTTGATGTTCTTGCTTTATATCTTACCTAAGTCTAAAGAAGTTTAAGTCTAAAGAAGTAAAAACATCATTCATGAAAAATTCTTTTTTTAATTTGTTAAATGGTAATAGTGATATTTCTTAGTGTTTACTTGTCTAACAAGGCTCTGTAGGCATCTTCGGAAATATTTCCAAAGCAGGCACAGTAGTCACCATTTAGAAATCTTAACCCTAGGTCCTTTCTTTCAACCAGCCATATTCATTAATATTCACAGAAACAGTAACAGAAATGGGAGTGTGCACATCCTCACCCACAGACACCTATCACATGCAGGGGCCTCTCTGGAGCTGGACAGGGGCACAAAAGGCACCCCTCCATTCCTCACCCACAGACACCTATCACATGCAGGGGCCTCTCTAGAAGTGGACGGAAGCAGAGAAGGCACCCTTCTGTTCCTCAGAGAGTAGAAAATGATCTAAATAGAAAGAAAAGCAGCAAAGTGGGAACCAGTCACAGGCTGCCCACTGCCTCGTGCCTGCAGGTGAGGAACAGTCGGGATCATGGGTGGAGGGGGATGCTGGTGCACTTTATTTTACATTGAGATGTTATATGTTCTTTCCCCTGAAAGAAATTCGGGGTTAAGCCCGAGGATGAGGGGGTTTCCGGAGTTGGCAAGGAAGAGAATATCTCCAGTGCCAGAGTTTGCTTGTGGCTTTTGTTTTGTTTTACATTTTTAAACAGGGTGTGTACCAGGCTGGCCTTGAACTCACTCTATCACTGAGGATGACCTTGAACTCCTGGTCCTGCTGTGGCAAGTGCTAGGATTTTAGGTATGAGCCCCCATGCTCTGCTCTGAGTTTTCTTTTCACTTGCATCATAGTTTGCAGAATGCGTTGCTTTATTCTCAGATTTCCCTTACTGTATAGCATGTCCTGTGGGAAGTTGGCCAGTGTTGAAGAAAGTATCGGCAAAAGCCAATTACAGGATAACGGCATCAACTCTGTATTTCTCTAGTTGGGACCATCTCTTCTACAGATGCTAGACGCTCTGTCCACAGTCACCTCTTGCAGAGGCCCAGTGTGCTCAGCACCACACTGCCGCCACTTGGCTTGATACGCCCAGACCCGAGCGTTCTGGAAAACAGAATGTGATTGTTGCTTCTTAGCGGGCTTTCTTTTACATTGAGCTGTCGGATCTTCTTCCCCCTTAAATATATTTAGGATTAAGCCTACAGCTTTCCATCTCGTGCCATCCCTCCCCTTTTTGTTATTTCCTGTCTTTGACTCTTCCTTTTCCCTCCAAGGCTCCTTCTGGACAGGGGTCACTTCATCTTTGGCTCTTTAGACATATGGAGAAGGTCCACTGAATGCTCTAGGGATGAATGGAAATACTTCACAGTTCAAAAGAAAGCCACAAAGCAGAGGAATGAGATCCGAGTGCCCATGGGCACGGTTAATTTTTGCATGTGAGATTGCACAGTGTCTCAGATAGCAGCTCCCCGCTGGCTTTACCTACCCAGCCAACCTTGGTGTGGAGAGGAAAGATTTATAATCCCAGAAAAGTGCTCTCAAACAGCAGCTGCCGTGGGAGACAGGCATGCTGTCTGTGACACCAACACGTTCCCGTGATGCGGAGGCTCAAACCCTAAAAGATTTGTGTTCGTTTTTTTTCTGTGTAATTAAGTTCTTCCCAGAACCACTTTCATATTGCAGATTCCACGAGTGTATTTCCACAAGTCCACACAACCACAATTTGACCATGATGACTAGCTTTTCAAAGCCTCCCTTCATTCCCCAGCAGGCAGCTTCCTGTCAGGATTCATTTCCCATTTAGAAAATATCTCTCTGACCCACAGTTTTCTGGACACAATTCATCCTTCACATATTTGAGCCTTCCCATTGTCATCAATCCTTAGCTCCTCAGATGCCAAAAAAACCTGTTTATATTCAGAGTGATAGGATCTAGCCAAACCACTGAAGGACAGAAAACTAACAAGAATGTTTAAGCGATTTCATTCTGTGATTTTTCTAATTTAAGGAAAAATGCTTTTAGTATCCGTTTCTGTTATTACTGTTTGAGAAATCAAAGTAATAACTATGGCAGTGGAAATGAGATGTGCATTCTATTTTCCCTGTGCTCTCTATATAGTTCAAATTAAACTTGAGCTGAGCAGCAGGATAATTCAGTTCTGCTTGGCAAACATTCATGGAGATCTTCCTGCCAGTCCTGTATCACAGTGGCTTCTGTGAGAGACAGTAGATCCAGACAAGACTTCAAGGAGTCACTGTGTAAAGGGAGCAGGCTGGGAAGGCATTAGCCAAGAGAGAAGACCATGTTGAATCTTGGAGTATTATTAGCTTGGCTTGTAAAATGTCATTACAGGTATTACACGGGTTAGACTCGGTGGGGTGTGTACTGATTCTTGTATAAGGAAGGGGTGTGACCAGGAAGGTCTCCATCAAATTGCAGGTTGCAGGATCTAGCATGGAATGAAGAGACTGGTCTATGGAGGAGGTCTTGTTGCCAGGGTAAAAGACATAAACATGTGACAGAAAGGGTCAAATCTTAGGCTTGCTAGCACAGAAGAGTCAGAAGTCCTTTGTAGTTGACTGAATATTGGAAAACAATGTGATAAGAACTGTCAGGGTCATTTCTCAGAATGGTATGCTAGACTAGCCAGAGAGTCAGGGTACCATGTTAGTATAAGGGTGGTTAGAAAGAGAAGGATAACAGGCAGAGCCTTTAGATGATGTCAGTGTGAAGAGGGAGGCAGACAAAGAATGGTCATAGGAGAGCCAGGAACCTCCAAATTCATGGAAATATCAAAGACGGTGTTTCAGGATGACAGGTAGAACAGATTTCAAAAAATATGATGTCTGAATTTAATGTTGCATCAGAGACGGACAAAATGTTGACCTTTGAGGAATTTCAGAGTGGGAGAAGCCATCGGCAGATGGGAGACTCTGGAAAGGGAGAATGTGGTATTGTAGTACTATAACACTAAATCCCCAGTCACCTCGCTAAGGCCCGTTGAAGGAAATTCACTCCTAGATTGCCTAGCATTATGTAACAAAATGCCAGTGTATTATTAATACCTGTAGGTTTAAAATGTGCTTATTTCTACATTGCAGCCCTGAAACATTATTTTTACAAACCATTTGGAAATAATATTTTGATGTTCTCTGATTTCACTCTTTCAAAATTTCACTTATCCCTCTCTGGGATTTATTTCTAGGTCATTGATTCACATTCCAAAGCTGGTGTTTTCTGCAAGCTTATTTTATGCCTACTAGAGTTTAAACTCAAACATTTTCCAGCAGTAGCAAGTGAAATAGCTTCAAAGCCATTTTTCATTTTTCACATCTACCTTACTTTTTCTCGGTTGATTATATCTTTTCAAAAAGCCCCAGATTGATGGTGCCTGGGTAGTAGCCTGTACTAACAACATTGCTTTTTAGAATTGATTGAGAAATATGCTCTGGCCTTGTCCTCCTTCTTGGAGACATCTTTTAATCCTAAGAGGAGCCATCCAAGGGAGGAAAAGAAAAGTACACCCGAGCAAGGTCCTTAGGACCTTGGTTCTCTCTCCTCCTTTATTGAATGACCTTGTGGGAGGTCAACCTGAGAGTCTGAGCTGAGAAGATGGTCTTAGGGACCAACTGGGTGTCTGTCTCTCCAATACATCCAAAAGCTCAGACTCCATGACTTCGTTCTCTTGTTTACTAATACAGCCTGCCACAGCACGGGGTTCCAGGCTTAGAGTTGCAGTTGGGGTGTCTTTCACATTACACCTCTCACTTTTCCCTAGAGGGAGTGCAGTAACTGTGTAGCCAGAACTGCCTCCCCGCCGCTCTCTATATTCAGCTGACTCTTTCGTCCTTCTCACCTCCTTACCTAATTTTGGACGTGGAGTGGTAGCCTCAGCACCCAGCTGGTCCCGGAAGGGAGGTCAGAGAAACATTCAGGTGGAGTCCTTACTTGCAGGCTATCTTGTATTACTGTCTGCCTTGATGGGTCTCCATGCCAACTGAGCACCAGACTCAGTTTTCTGATGTGGAGAGCCAAGTTCCACCCCACTTCCCTTGGTATTTGAATTTCTAGAAAAGGTCGTTCCATATTTATTTTAAATATACCCACGGGCCATGTTTATGTGAAAAGCTCTGGCTACCCTCTAAACAACCCCAAATGCAGTTCCTGTCATCTTATTCTTAGGCTCTAGGCCATTTCTGGCAGATATTAGATGTACTTGAAGTGTTTATAAATAAATGAATATAACTTTTGAGCAAAGCAATAAATAATAAATGAGAGTAAAATGCCCTTCTATTTGAAGATATAATACCTCAGACTTTAAAAGACAATTCCATATTATCCATATAAAATTTTATCTAAATAAGTGAAATAAATTATGTAAATGGCCCAGACCACTCCTTCTGGTAAAACTTAGAGCTCATCATTGCCTAATAATTATGGTTAGCACTGCCTTGCTGTTTTCCCTAATTGTTACATTTTTCTGGCTGTTACTTGCTTTTGTTATTACCACCTTGCTGTTGGCCATATTTAAACTGTTTCTTAATAAGTCTCCAGTCACTCACTGCTCTTTCTCACTCCTATACTTCTAGTATTTTATCGTGGAGGTGGGGGAGGCAAAGTGATAGAATAATGCAGACGGAGCATAAACTCCTGTTGTCTCCCACCCACACTCTGTACATTACATTTTTGTGCTACAGAGGACCACATTAAGAGAAATGCTTTTAACTGAGAAAATTATGCTCCCCAGAATACAAAAACTTTAGCCTTGATATTGTATTGGCCTGCTTCTTATCTGTTGCTGAATTACAAGATGCCCTGACACTTACCTAATGAAAAAATAAACTTTTAATGTCTCTCTGGTCTCTGGGGAAAAGGGCTGTGGGAGTGGCTGAGCTGGGCCATCCTGGTGCCCATGAGGCTACACTTGAAGACACTGGCCATTTGACGGATTCCCTGGGGCTGGGCACCGGCTTCCACAGTAGCTCCTTTGGGTGCAGCCAAGTTGTGGGTTGTTGTCTGTTTACCACGAGGCCTCCTCAGTGGATTGTTTGGATGTCTTCAAGACATGGTGGGTGACTCCCGAAAAGCAGGTGATCCAGGAGAGGCAGAAGCTGGGAGAAAGCTCCGGTCCCCAAATTTGAGAGACGGTGATTAGGCTCCACCTTAAGAAGTTTGCAGAGGTAGGGCTGCCACCACCTTGGTGTCCACCACCCACCATGTGAGCTGCTTGGGCTAAGGTGGGATGTGAAAGTATCAATACACTGGGTCACTGCCTTAGTTTCTTTCCATGAATAGAAGTCATGTGTCCAAGTTCCTCGTTTTCACTTTGTTCCTTCTTGTTTACAAAATAAAATTTAAGTGAAAAATAACATATATATATATATATATGTATATATATATATGTTATTTTTCTGCCTGCATTCCAGAGGAAAAAATGCAATTCAGGACATAACTTCCTGAGAAGCCTTAGTAGAGGCGAGAGGAAAAACTTGAAAAACTTGCCTGGTTCCAGATGAGGCTGCAGCCAGAACTGTGTGGCATTCAGGTACAATTCCTAGAGCAGCTTCCAGGAAGGAGGGACTTTTAAAGCTGTGGTTCTCAACCTTCCTAATGCTGCGACCCTTTAATACGGTTCCTCATGTTGTGGTGACCCCCAGCCGTGAAGTTATTTTGTTGCTGCTTTCTAACTGTAATTTTGCTACTGCTATGAATTGTAATGTAAATATCTGATGTGCAGGATAGCTGATATGGGATCCCTGTGAAAGAGTCGTTGAATTCCCCCAAAGGGGTCACGACCCACAGGTTGAGAACTGCTGATCTAGTGACCCTGGAGTTTCCGGCAAAGTAGAACCAAGAATTTTTGTTATTTATTATAAAATCGGAACTTTTAGGAACACAAGAGAAGGACTAGGTCATTAATAACTATGAGCCTACATGGGAGGGAAAACACACACACACACACACACACACACAATCAGGAGGCATTTTTTTTTAGGTGAGCCAAAAAGCAGGCATTAAATTTTTACATATTTTTCTCATTTTAAGAGGCAGTCTAGTCAGCCTTTTCTACTATATTCAATGTACTCATAGCACAGATCATGGCCTTTAGTATAGTTTTTACCTTTATCTGCCAGTTAAGTCTCTGCTTCATGGTATATATCTCTACTTCATGGTGTGTGTGTGTGTGTGTGTGTATGTGTGTGTGTGTGTGTGTGTGTGTGTGTGTGTGTGTGTGTGTGTGTATGTGTGTGTGTGTGTATGATTTAAAGAAACAATGAGCCTGTGTTTTTCAGCTTCAGAAGAATTTCTGATGTTATCTGATGGTCTTCATTCTCTAAAAGGCATACTAAAAATCTCACACGGAAAATGCTAAGGAAAAGCCCTTCTGTTTCGTTTCCAAGGGCTCTACTCTGATGGATGTAGGAGTGAGCGTTGTATATAGGAAGTGGAAGTTCAGTAAATGAGACTGTCAGACCCCACAGCCAGACCACTGGCACCCCAGTCACCTCAGAGAGGTCCTATTACACACAAAGCTGCTGTTGTAAGATCAGAGCTACTCAAGTGAGGCTTCGTGTCCTAATTCACAGGACTGTGGTAACAGGGAGTGTGGTGGGAAGACATGGTGCCTCCGTTCAGTGTGACAGGGGACATCAAATTGAGGTTTGTGATTAAGTATGTAGGGCATGAGGGGGACATCTAGGGAAGGTGTTCTTTCTAGAAATGGATGCTGAGGTCAGAAGTTTCCATAAAAGAAGAGCTCTCTCTAGGAGATAACTGGGTCCCAGACCTGTGCCTTCCCAAAAGGCTTGTGTTTTGAGGCCTGTTCCAGAGATGGTAGATCCAGTCATTGGCTCCCAGAACCTCTGATTTAATGAATGAATGAATGAATTGACAAGCTCATAACTGAATGGACTTTTGGGAGATAGTGCCTGGTTTAAGGAGTCGGTGACTGTGGCCATGACTTTGAAGGGTAGCTTATCTGTGTTCCTCCTTCTGATTCTTGGCCGCCGGGAGCTGAGCAGTTTGTGCCATCCTGCCTTCCCTCCCATGTTGTTGTTCTCCACTGTGACCTAGAAGTGGAACCAGCCAGCCATGGGCGGAAGCTGTGAGCCAGAAATAAGTATTTTTCTTCCTTTTGAATGTTTTGTATGTGTCAAGTATTTATTACACTAATGAGAAGTTTGACTAGCACAGCCTGTGTCTGATGAGGTCAGTTCACAGCTTGTTGGTAGAGAGAGGGGCTGGATGATGTAGTGCTAGGATGCTCTGTTGGGATTCTCTCCTGCTGTTTTTTATCTACAAGACCCGGATGATAAGGAAGCAGTGGTCCTGCTAGCAGAAAAAAAAAAAAAAAAAGGAAGCTACTATGTAGTCCTGTAGGGTGAAGGTCCTCTCTGTGGCTCCTTCAGGCTCTTCCATGGAAGTTGATTCTACGTGCTAATGATTTGGCAGTCTTGATACTTGCTTTTAAAAAGTACTATAGACATCTCTTTTGAGATACCATTCATATTTTAATAGATAACCACAAATGCACGCTTTATTTTCTAGGGAAAATACCTCCAATAAAACTGTGGCTTGACATTTACATATGCGTTGCCACAGATGGTTGTCATGAAACCTCTCTGATTAGTCATTACTATCTGATCTGAATTGCTTTAAATGGATCCTCTCTCCGTGTTACCCAAATCCCAATATATAACAGCTTTTATTAAGGGTTTTTTTTTTTGTAGTTTACTCTTTTGTGTTCATCTGAGAGCATAATTAAGATGTCTGACTGCAGTTGTTCCTTACAAATATTGCCCCATTCTTCTGTCTTTAATTAGCTGAAATAATTTCTGTATAAACAAATAACCGTTGCAGACTACACTACTTGCACTCTTTTCTCCCGAGAATTGAAGTGCATCCCTTGTTTGTTGGTTTCATCTTTTAAGAGAAAAACTAGACATGGCATATTTTGTCATGTTGTATGATGCCGTTAGAAAACAAAGACTCACTTCTGTATTTTTGTTCTCATTACACCTTTTATTTAAATTCCCTTTAGAATCCAGCATGGCAGGAGGACAAGTTTTGGAGTCACACTGATTGAAAATCTCAGCCTGCTTCCTTCTTCATGGTGTGACTTCAGATACATTGTCTGAATACTTTTCTGTTCCCAAGGTCCCTGCATAATCAAATGAAGATGACAGCTGGGTGCAATAGCTCATGTCTGTAGTCTCAACCACTGGGAAGGCTGAGGGTAGAAGATTGCTTCAGCCCAAGAGCTTGAGATGAGCCTGAGCAATGTAGCTAGACTTCCTGTTTTTAAAAAGATGATGGTAACATTTGTGTCATGGGGTTGTAGGCATTATGCAAATTATATGATTAATATTACTTGGTAGCATAGTAAGTGCTCATTAAATGCTAATAGTTTTATGCTACAAGAAACTTTCTTAACCAGTTCATCAGATTAAAAGAAGCTTGCCTAGCTGTCCAGATGGCACCTATAGCATCCCGGATACTTGCAACTGTTTTCTTATGTCAATTATGTGTGATAAATAACAAGGCATGTTGATCTTGAACTGGTTTACAGAGACCAAGGTTTTGGTGCAAACCAAAATACCGGAGAATAAATGTCTAATTTATTTTAAGTTTCCGATGAAATACTTAGCTTGTGCAAGTGTTCAGCCCAGGAGATGCTGAGCTCGAACCTGGAGCCATTTGTACTTCTTCTCCTAATGCTCGGGCATTGCATCTCAACTACCCTCCAAGGAAAAGGCCTTAACCGTCAGGAGCAAGGCTACTGCCTTTGGCTGAGGCGAGTCTCAGGAGGGTCTCAACTGTAAACCAGCAGCAGATGACTCTTCCAGCTGCTGGGGGACCTAAGGGACACAACACAACCTGGTAACAATGTGACAGTTTTTGGTGTATTTCTCCCTTATTAACAGACTTTTAAAAATTGACAGTTGACTCTTGGTCCAGATCGCTTCTGACAGAGCATCATCAGTGTTTATGCATAGTCTTCTAAAGGTACCATTGTGTTTACTCTTCTTTGCATACAACAGTTGGCCAACATTTGTGAGACTCAAGTCCTACAACTTAATCATGCCAGTTAATGTGGCTATGTGTCTGGAGCCCAAGTGATGGATAACCTTTGCCTACCCTAAATACTTCCCAGTATATATTTGGAGAATCATGGGAATAACCTCTTTTTTTTTTTTTTTTTTGCTTCTTTAACTGCCAAAACCCTTTGATAATATACTTTGGTAAACTCCCCATTTTTGTGCTAAAGGTCATCTTTTTCTTGTGCCCTATGGCCTGTAGCTTTCTGTCTCTATGTTCTTCAGTCACTCTTCTGCCACAAGTTACTGCTGCCTACCCCTAAACCTCTTGGGCTAGCCTTTGCCTTATAATCATATCTCTTGATCCTGATGCCCAGGCTTTCCACTTGACCTGCAGCCAATCTCCAGGACACCCAAATTTCATTTTTAGATAGACTTCCAAGTCCTAAAACAGGAGCCCTGCTTAGATAGTTGTATTTCTTCATTGTGAAATGCAAATACACTTTCATTTCTATCAGATTGTTTTGCATTAGATTTTAAATGCCAAAGGGAAGCCTGAATCCCTTTCCAAGTATGTCCATAACTACCACACTACAGTAATCACCACTGTTCTAGTGTGTTTTTCTGGAGCATTTTCGTATGTGCTGACCTTTTGGTAGGAATGCTATTGCCTCATTTATACCTAGTCCTTCATTTAGCCAAGTTGTGTTGTTTCTTTGGTTTCAAATTTTATCTCTTTATGTGAACTGGGAACTGAAGCCTTTCATTTGACTTGTGATCTTGCGCTTTCTGGAAGCTTATACATTCAATCATGGAACAAATAAAGCAGCTGGAAGAAATATTTCCTGAATAAAACCCAAGTGGGGCCTTTGAGTGTGAGCCAAGATTTCAGCAGCCATAGCGGGAGGTGTAAAAAGGCTGCCCGTATCATCTGGCCGACAAATCACTTCTGGCCAAAGAGGCATGTCCTTCAGGCAAGGGTCAGAGAGTAGGGACTTGGGCACATTTAATGGTCAGAGCGCCAGATAAAGTGTTCGCTGTAACCTTCGAGGTCTCCACCCCAAGTTAATTTCCATTCTGTAACCGCAGGTGGAGGAGCATGGTGGTGCAGCCGACTAAGCAACAGACCGACATTCGGAGGCCATTCAAGCCGAAGCTGGGTCTCCCACTAAGCTGTTCTGAGGGCCTAGGCGAGAAGATAGGGAGCCTTGTACTTGCTGGGGCCCAGTTTCTCTATCCCCAACCAAGAGTTATGGTTCAATTCAGTTTAAGAATACCCAAGACAACTAGCTAATAATAAATGGAGTGTCCTGTCCAATGAAACCCCTTTTACCAACCTCCAGTGATGAGATTGCTTGTTATAGCTAATTTGTGTTGTGTTTACATTTACACATTTAAAGCAAAGTTTAAAGTGGAACTAGATGTTTTAAAACATTGTGTCTTGGGTTTATAATCATTTGTCTCTTCATTGGCACAATACTAGCAGTTGCCTGGAATGATGCTATTTAAACTGAATGTACCTAGGAGCCACCTAGCGGGTTTTAAATATATCCTTCCTGAGCCCCATCTCTGGGAGCATTGCTTTTGTAGGTATTGTGGTGGGCCTGAAAACTAAGTCTTAAGTGATGGCTCTACTGGTGTGCACAACGCACAGTAGATTGCACAGTCTGAGACTCTCAGAACATAAGCGGGGGAAAATCATGACCATATCCACCAGGCAGGCAGACTTAATGATAATCTCACCAATCACCTAGCTGGGATCTTTGCTACTAAGATTGAAATGATGAGGAGGCAGGGAGAAGCGCTTCAGGTGCTGGTTTTTGGCAGCTTTTGTGTCGCTGTGTTTGAGAGCAGCAGGCCCCATCCAATGTTCCAGTGTTGTGCAGGCCTTGGGTATTGGTACCCTGAACTCTAGAAGAGTTCCTCTAGAGTAGGCCTGGGACGTCGGGGTCCCTGGCCCTTTGGCAGCAGTGGGTATAGTTTCCAAGCAAGCCTAAGTGTTCTACATCTGTATTATGTCAGTATTCTTCAGCTCTTGGCTGCAGCTCACATTGCAGCTTCTCAGCCCCTAACACCAAGCACTGTTACAGCACCCTGGGCTTAGGTGTCTGAGATCCTTGGCTCTAAAGGCTTGATGACTCTCCTGAACTCTTCTAGCAACCAGGGACTGAAGTTTCTCTTCTCTGCCTATTTTTTTTGTCCACCCCAGCCTCAGCTCTCCCTCCTCTATATCCCTGCTACCCCGCCCCCCTATGTCTCCCCTAGCCTCCCTGTTGAACTGTTCAGCTGCCTCTTTTGCAGCCCAGCCTACAGGCTACTTACGTTGTCGCTGTTGCTGCTGCTGCTGCTGCTGCTGCTGCTGCTGCTGCTGCTGCTGCTGTCTGCAGTGTCCCTCAGCCAGCTCAGCCTGGTAGCCTGCTTATATAGCCTGAGAAGGGGCATCGGACTAGCCATAGCAGCACACTTCATATAAACCATAGCCTTGCCTTTGTAACACTAGCCACAGCTGTCCCTCTCCTAAGCCACCAACAGAAGCGCTCCCTGTTTGGCCTAGGTAGACATGATCACAGGTCATCTCCAGCCCGGTGGGTTATGACCCCCACACGGGGGTCACCTCACTGAGCGTGAGGGTTGTGAAAACGTTGGCAATCGTGAAATGATTCTGGGTGTGCGATGACCAGAAATTAATTCAAAAATCAAATGTGTAAGGAATGTGAGGTGTTCCTGGCGATGCTGCCTCATGTCACCTTGCATGACTTCATAGCAGCCCTGGTTCTGAATGCACAACATGTATATGGTTCACTGTGTCTGCAACCAAGCCATGCCAGCCAACAAATGCCACCTGAAACATTTCAGCTCAGACCCAAGACCATTGTATGTTGTGAACTGCAGTGTTCTTACTGTGCACACAAAGTATTCTGCTCTTAAAGAAATATAATGATTTAATTATGGAAAACATAGACTTCTAATATTTTCTAGCTAGTCTTTACTCAGCATGTGTCAAATTAATGTATCTTTGGATTGTACTGTGTAAGAATGTTTAATATTAAAATTACTATTTGAGTTGCTTGAATTTCATTAAAAATCATTGAATGAAAAAAAAATCATTGAATGATTGTGATTAGGACAGAATTTTCAACAACTTTAGAGGGCCTAAAAAAATACTTTTTTTCATTTTGTACCACATACTTGTGCAAAGGCATTCTTGGCATTGATCATAATAAGATCAAAATGTCAGTCAGCTCTGAAAAATATTGAAGATGAAGATGCTGTGTGTCCTATAGTATCAAATATTCAGTCAAGTTTTAATTCTTTTCAGACATTTTATTATTTATCTTTTTATGGGTTTTTTGGGAGCTTTGCCTCCATGTATGACTGTGCACCATGTGCATGCAGCGCCCAGGGAGGACAGAAGAGAGGGCATTGGATCCCCTATGTCCAGACTTACAGATGGTTGTGAGCCACCGTGTGGGTGCTTGGAATCAAGCCCAGGTCTTCGGGAAGAGCAGCTAGTCCTCTTAATGGCTGAGCCATCCCTCTAGCCCCATTTCAAATCTTTATATACAAATAAACATGCACATCCCTCTCATTAGTATACAAATTTGCTTTCATCTTTAATAGTAACATTATAGGGATACCAAATAATTGCTAAAAATTTCCTTTTATGATTTATTGTCAGTAATGTTTGGTTTGTATATCTATTGTGTACACCCTACACCCAAAGTTGGGTAAAAATTTCTATAGTGAAAAGGGGTTGTGAGTGCAAAAGTCTAAGAAGCCCTGATCATCCTTGAGACTGATAACAAACAGTCTGGTACAAAATACTTGAAAAAGCTCTGGGTTGGCTAAGGCAATACTTTTATAAATGAGCAGAATCTGCCTTAATCCTTCTGTAGTCTTCTCAGGGTCCTTGGAACATTTCAAACAGTTGGTACTGTCAGGAGGGTAGTTTAGCCAGCTGTTTGAGAGTCCTTCGTTTGTGTGTGTGCATGTATGTGTATGAATATTCTTAGGGAAGTGTATGTGTAGAGGTTGTACACATGCATGTTTATACACGTGTGGACATGCCAGAGGGCAGCCCCGGTATCATTCCTCAGGAGCAGTCCACCTTGCTTTTTGAGACACAGTCTCATTGGTCTGGAGCTCACTGATTAGGATGGACTGGCTCTCTCCGTCTCCAGGGCACTGGAATTACAAGTGTTTCACTACACCCAGCTTTTCACATGGGTCCTGGGGATTGAACTCTAGTCTTCATGGCTTAAGCACTTTACTGAATAACCTGCCTCCTGGGTTCCAAGTGACACAGCCCTTTTATTCAGAGCAGTCGAGATACCAAGATCCCCCAACTTCTTTTCTTATTTACAAGAAAACAAACATCAGCAGGAGTGCTTGCAATAAGAACTTAAAGAAGCCATCACTAACACTCATCGTACTTTAACAGACATCAACCGTACTTTAACATGGTCCAGTGTGCCCGGGAGAGGTGGGGCTCCCTCCTCTGGCTCATTACTGTGGCACAGTGTAATGATATGGCCACACCATAGCACTATGAGTGTGCGTGCACATGTATGTGTCCTAAGACATCTCTGAGAGAACAGCATGTGCAGGTGCATGGAAAACCCCAGCAGGAGACACCTGCAGGGTCCCAGAGTTGGTTTTACTGGAACAAACAGCCTATTGGTGGCAGGGAGTAGAAGTAACTGGTAGTGATAGGAAGAAGGGGGCTTGAGACAGGAGAGTCTCTGAGAACCAAGTAAGGCTTTGATGATGAGTAAAGGCCTTGCATATGCTAAAGACTCTCACTGTTCTTCTAATTCTGGTGATAAAGGAAATAGGAAAGAGAAAGTGAATGACTCACCAGGTATCTGAAGGAGAGTCAGGAGTCACAGTATTTTGCCAAATACAATGTAGTCTACCAAATAATCCGACTGAAGTAACAGTAGTTGAGAGTTCATAGCTTGGGTGTCTGGTTTCTTCAGTCCTAGTCATTCTTGTACAACATACGATGAGTTACTTCTTCAATATTACCTGTGTCGTTATTTTTCAGGTTCTCTTTTGTCCCCAATGGATAGTCAGCTAGTCCATCTAGTCCAAAGTTGATTACAATGATAAACCGTTGGGATATAAAGATATTAACAATAAAAGCATCTAATCCCCAACTAGGATATGTCGTTACAAAAGCAATCCTTGCCTATTCCAGTTTATAGACAAGCAAGCAAACATCTCATGGTCCTGTTATATTTCAAAAGTCATTGCCGAAACCTCTAGACCCACTTCTCAGACCCCTTCCTATGTAGATGAACATTTTGAGACAGAGTCTCATTAACCCGGACTGGCCTTGAACTCACTAGTTAGCCAAGGATGGCTTTAAACTTCTGACCTTGCGGCTGCTGGGATCACAGGTGTGTGCCACCATGTCCAGCTAGTCCTCCTTAAGGGAATGGGACATGTCACATGGTGTTATGAAAAGTCAGCTTTCATCCACGTGAGCAGGCTGTCAGTTCCTGGGCATTTGAACTATTCTAACTTAATTCCTATTGCTTGACATTTTGTCAGTTCCGAGGAACCCCTGATGGCTGGTACCCATACAGGAAGTTGAGGAACAGGAGTCAGGCAGGTAACAGTGGTAGGATGGAGGGGTGGTCACTTTAGGCTGAAGGAACTGCCTGCACACTGCACAGGAAGGGGAGAGTGTGGCCCTTTGGGCAGCAGAAGGATGTACAGCAAAGCTGGGTCTTGCAGAGTGAAGGGTGATGGAGGAGTGGAGGGCATAAGAGGGAACTTACCTTAATAGCCTCCCGTTGATGTCATGGGGCGTAATTTACTGAATTGTCTGTAAATAATTCCAGCCAGGGAAAGCTGAAGACAAAAGACAAAAGATGCTTCTGAAACCTGTCAATGAACAGCCCTTTAAGTTGCTTCCATGCCATGCTTTTCTTTTTATCCTTTATTTTTGCCTCTAAGTGTGTGGACACGTGAGCATGTTCATGTGTGTGTGAGTGCATGTGTGTGGGTATGTGTTCGTGTGTGTGGAGACCAGAGGTTGACATCAGCTGTCCTCCTTGAACACCCTCTAACCTACATATGGAGGTGCAGTGTCTGTCATTTGAATCCACAGTTCCCTGATTCAGCTAGTCCAGCCAGCCAGCTGGTTAGGGATCCCATCTCTAAATCCTGAGTCCTGGGGTGACAGGCTTTCAGTTGGGTGCAGGGGTCCTGAACTCTGGTCCTCACATTTGCAGGGCAAGCGCTTTAGCCATCTCCCTAGCCCCACGTGTTGGTTTTCATCACCTTGACTTGGACTAAGGTCAGGTGATCAGGATCCAAACATGGAGGGAGGGGCTTATTGAGTCTAATGCTGTGCTGGCCCAGCACGTGCAAGCTATCAGGCCAGTTGTGTGTGTCTTTTCAGTGATGTTCCCTTGGTAGCTTCCGGCAGCAAATGCGGCAGATCAGGAGTTAGTTTTTAACGGGAGCCAGTTCTTTAGCCCATCACTAAATAGCACCGAGTAAAAGGGAAGATGCCTAAATGAATGTCCCAGCTGCTGGCGCGGGACCTACCTGAGCACCAAACCTCTTCGTCAGTGTTAGGCCATGTGAACTTGGAAATCAGAAGGAACAAGATTGGAATCCTGCCACTTTTTAGTAATGTTTTTAATAACTGTTCCTCAGTGTGCTCATTTAAGATGAGAGCCACTGCTATTTAACTTAAAGGATGGTTACAGATATTAATCTTTGAGAGACAAAATTTACAACAAAGTTATGACTGTGTTGAAATGAAAGGGAGAATTGAGTTGTTGTTTTTTTTTTTTTTAATATGTAAGTCCTGAGTTTCTGTGGCCATCTTTAGATAGACGCCTCTAACAGTAGACACTATTGAGGGTTAACTGTGTGCATCACATGCATTATTTCACTTATTCCACAAAAGAGCTGCGTGGGTAGAGACGAGTGATGTGATGGCCCTTTTCTATGGGCCAGAGACATCCAGAAGTACAGAACTGGGGTCTGGAGTGTGTGTGTGAGTTCCAAGTCTGCCTTCTTCCTATGTGCACACAGGGCAGTTCTTCACTCAGCAAAGACATCTGAACTGATGGGATCCACTTGAGTCCACTGAGTGGTTCCTGTCTTGGTTGTGTTGGGGTCACCCTGTAGGATCTGTAGAGTGGGCAGAGTGGAGGCCAAGGGTACAACCTTGGCCAGTACCGATGTTTAAATGCAAGGTAAAGGGAAGGAATCACAAAAGGTAAGAACTGTGAACAACTTCTTGAATTTGACAATCTGAAAAACATTGGTATGTAGCTTGAGTTTTCCTGCCTGGCCCACAGTCAGGACAAATCTCTGTCACCCACCAGTCCCACAGTCGCTCAGACCCGACCAAGTAAACACAGAGACTTATATTGGTTACAAACTGTATGGCTGTGGCAGGCTTCTTGCTAACTGTTCTTATAGCTTAAATTAATCCATTTCCATTAATCTATACCTTGCCACATGGCTCGTGGCTTACCGGCATCTTCACATGCTGTTTGTCATTGTGGCAGCTGGCAGTGTCTCTCTGACTCAGCCTTCCATTTCCCAGCTTTATTCTCTTCCTTGTTCTGCCTATACTTCCTGCCTGGCCACTGGCCAATCAGTGATTTATTTATTGACCAATCAGCAACACAATTGACATACAGACCATCCCACAGCATTGGTAGGCTTAACAAAAACAGTTTGGATAAAATAATGGAGGCAGAGGCCAGATTGATTGAGCTAAGGGAAATTGATAAGGAAGTAGAAATAACTAATGTGAACTGTTATATGGAAGGAGAGAAGTAACTTGAAATCTGGGGAGATATTTAAGAGTGTGTGTGTGTGTGTGTGTGTGTGTGTGTGTGTGTGTGTGTGTGTGTGTGTGTGTATTGGGACAAAAATAGTTAAAGCTAAAGGTACAGGAATGATTGAAGGAACCAGGTCCTTAAGGAGGCAGGAGGGATGGGATCAAAGCCTGGCAGAATGATAACCAGCCGACTCTCAGGTTTGGGTCACACAGGTTGAGTGTGAAGGCCAGGCAGCAGAGAACTGAAGCTAACTGCTGCAGAACTGAGATGGTACCCTTGCCCTCTCCTGAGCTCACTCCAGGAAGACTAAAGGCATGCCACTATAGGCTCTAGGTAGTTAGAAGATAGGTGAAACCAGGAGGTTATTCACACACCAAGAAGATGCAGAGTGGGCAGGGCACCAGGGATGTTGAAGGAAATGGTGGGTAAGTGAATAGAGTTGTGGGAGTAGGGAGTTGCCATAGTAGCCTGACACTGGAGTCTCCACATTAAACAGTTCACTTGCAGAGAATCCTGGGTACTTGGCAAAAGCCTTGATGCAGCTACTTGAAGCAGATTAAAAGTGAAGATTGTCATCACTAGGCTGTCAAGGGATCCAAAGCATAGAACTGGGGCTGAGACCTCACACAGACATCTTTTTTAGTTTGCATCTAACAAGGCTATATCTTTTTTATAACAGTTGGTTAATAATTTATGTCTGAAGAGCTCTCTGCCAATTTTCATGGCAATATCCTTGCTTAATGACTTGTGTTTGCTTGCTTCCTGTGTATGCCTGTGTAGCCAGAAGTCTACCTTAGGTACCATTCCACAGGTGCTGTCCGCCTTGCCTTTTTGAGACAGGATCTCTCACAGTTCTGGAGCTCACCAATTGGGCCAGGCTAGCTGGCTTAATGAGTCCCAGGGATGTACTTGTCAGCCTCCCCGTTACTGCTGTTACAAACCTGTGCCACCATACCTGGCTTTCATATTTCTTGGTTAGTATCTCAGAAATCTAATACTCTCTATTTTTTTTCTTTTTGAGACAGGTCTCACAATGTAGCCCTGGCTGGCCTAGAACTTGCTATGTAGACCAGGCTGTCCAGGAGCTGACAGAGATCCATTGCCTCTGCCTCTTGAGTGTTAGGATTAAAGACATGCGCCACCCTGCTGTCCTGATGATACCTTTACCTTGCCCTCATGATTTCCTTCCTGGGATTGGTAGAGGAAACATATAAAAGGTTCATTTCTTCTCCTTCCAGGTTATGGACAGCTTACACGTAGAGAAGTATGTTAGTAATAATAACTGCCATTTGTTAAGACTTACCACATGCTAGCCACTGTGCTAAGCATTTTATATAGATTATCTCTTTCTAGTTTTATATTAACTCCTTGAGATTAGTCCCATTCCTGTCTCTATTTTATAGATGAGAAGTCTGAAGATTTGCAAGGTCAGCCCCCTTGCCCAAGGTCACTCAGCCTGTAAGTGATGGAACCAATACTGAAGTCCATGCAGCATGCCATTAGAACACAAGATCCTAACTGCAAAAAACTGCCTCATGTCAGAAGCCAATGTGTTCGTGTTAGGGAATGAAGGAGTAGCTTCTCTCCCGATCCCTTGCCCAGAGACTCACCACTAGAACTGGGCGTCCATCTTCCCATTGCTCATCATCAGCCCACAGCTCCCAAGCAGAGTCCAGTGACTCCTGAGCATGCTGTTACTCTGCACAGCACTACTTTCCCAGGACAGTAGTGTCCTTCACTGCTATGGCATGGGGCATCTTCCCAAAGCTGAACACTGCAGTCTTCTTAAAACAGAACTGAGGAAGGCACACAGGGCATTCATTTCACTCTGTCACTGGCCCTTGGTCCTTTGGGGGGTCACTCACACACAGCCCTGTGATGGAGCTTTTGGGCTCCTGTGCGAGGGAGTTAGGTTGACATGCAAATCTTCATTCTAGATGCCCAGAAAAGTAACATAGGATTAGTAAGTGAAGGGGAAAAAAGCATTTCTTTTGAATGATAAAAATGAGTTACCCCGTAAGGAGCTTGAAAATCATGTTACTTTGGTTCTAAATTAACTTATTTGCTGAAAGCTATTTTCAGGAAACGATATTCTTCACTTATCCTGTGCTCACCCCACTCCACCTTCCGTCAATAAACAGCAGCATGTTAACTGAGGTCCCATTCCTGGGTGACCTGCTGCATATGCAGAAGATGCTCATGAAAGAAAACAGATGTGCAGAGATTTAACAAATGCAGAGTGGGAATTTCTTTCTGTTTATGGACCAGATGAAAACGGGTTTTTAGCCTTCTCTGCAAGAGTGAAACACTGTTGCACCTTTTCTTGCAAGATTAAGACAACAAAACAGTTGTGGTTTACACCATATGTTATGGATGCCTGAATAGTATTAGTTTATATCAAGTCGCTAACCAGTGGCCCTCCTCCTCCACTACCTCCTCCCACCCACCCCACTCCCACCACCCACTACCTCTGCTGATAGGAAGCTCACCTGGCAAGTTACCTTGCAGTGGCCCATTAAAATATTGGGAAGGGTTTACCTTACTCTTGAGGAAGAGGGGGCTTGAGGCCACAGGGCTGATAGCCAAACACAGGTCCCAAACGTAACTTAAATGGAGCCAGGAAGTTGTTTTCTGACCACGTTTTTTTTTGTTGTTGTTGTTGAGGCCTAGGTGTTAACACCCAGGTTGAACCAAAACCAAGTGTTGGGTGTGGGAAGGAGAGGGGTCTAAATGCAGAGGGGCTGGGGAATAGAGCATGGGTTTCAGTCTGGAAGGCTTGTGTCCCAGGCAGTGTTATCAGAAACACCCAAGCTGGGTTGTAATTGTATCCATTCATCTCCTAATGGCCTTGTGTCCATTCATCTCCTAATGACCTTGTGTCCAATCATCTCCCTAGAACTTCTCTCCATGTGGTCTCCTGGAGCCCCAACTGGAAGTGTGAGACCAAAGCTGTCTTCACACTCTAGGACACTGTCTGCCCTGCTCCCCTGTTGACATTGGTACTGATGGCACAAAGGTGGTGGTGGGTGCATGAAGGACTTCGAGAAGCAGCACCAGGCTACAGTAGTGATCACTACGTTTTCACCACCTTGCTGGCAGTGTGTTTCACATAAAAAATATGCTGATGAAGCAACACAAATTATTAAATCTCAGTCCTCACTGTACATCTTTCCAGTAGTCTGGGCAATGTCCATAGGCCATTTCCATCACATACAAAACCTGATCATTTGCACAATGGGTTGTGGGAGATCTGAACTGGCCACTGTTTTAATGGAACATTGTTTTTATTTGAAAGAATGACTGACACACAAACTACTGTTATTCCGAGTGTGGTATTTGGTCGGCATTTTCTCAAAAATGATTGAAGCGAACTTGTCATTTCAACAAAAACAGCTGGCAGTGTTTGTTGCCAATGATGGAATTTGAGCCTCCAAGTGAAAATGAGAATTTGGGAACTTTGTGCACACCCTGGAGAGTCTGACAGTTTCTCAATAGACTTTTGTGATGAGTTCAGCACTGCTATTAACAGATATGATTTTTATATTGTATAATGGAATGTGCTAACATTTCCAAGAGCTATATGTCAGTGAATTAATATTTTTGATGACCAGTGTAGTATGCTTAGGTGAAGGAGCCATTGAGATCCCTAGACACACCAGTATGCTTTCCTGGAGTAAAAACAGGCAAGTTTAATTGATACTCATCAAAAGTCTACATTGTGGCTGGCTTTGAAGAAAATACCACTTATTGAGCTACAGTGTACTATAAACCTGTGTGTGTTTGTGTGTGTGTGGTGTATGCATGTATGCACATGGGGGTACACACGTCTGTGCACACATGTTCAGATGACAAAGAAGAATGTCAGGTATACGGCTCTCTCACCCTCCACCTTATTCCTTTGAGACCGGGTCTTTCAGTGAACATGGAGTGAGCCCCAGTGATCCTCCTGTCTCCACACTTTCCCTCCGCCACTGGTATGACATGTGGTAGCCGTGCTCAGTTATTTACTTGGGTGCTAGGGGTCTTGAACTCATATCCTCACGCTTGCATGACCAACACTTTGCCTACTTAGCCACCTGCCCAGTCCTAGTGTACAGTAATTTTAGAAGGAAAGACTTTGATCAGCTGACATGACGATTGGAATTGTTCCTCTCTTTTTCACCTCCATAACAGCAGGAAGCCAAACTTTTCTTTATGTCCCAAACCATATCTCCTCAAAGGGAATTCAAAAGGAGGCGTGCAAGCCAAACTATAACTTATTGTGCGATATATTTCAAAGACTTGCAAAAGTATAAAATCATGATAGGTTTCTCACTATTGTGTGGTTGAAATAAGTTTTCATAAAAGCATGTTAAAATGTAGTGGATTTACTGTTGTTATTTTAAAATGAATTAATTTTTAAACATTTTCTCAGTTTTAGTGATTGTTTCTAGCATGGTATTAATGGGTATGACCTACATCAACAAAAGCTTATTAGGTTCTCAGTTTTAAGAGCATAAAGGAATCCTGAAGGCACAAATTGAGAACCACTGCATAGAGAGTTCCCAGCATGCACTGGTCCCGGAACAGTGCATAGCATGGGGTATTGATCAATTGTGGACCTTGCCCATGGAGCCAGTGGTTACTTAAAATTAAATGGGTAGGAGAGAAGGCTCAGTGGCTCAAAGCACTTACGACAGACAGCTTACAAACACCTGCAACTCTCACTCCGGGGGCACCAGCACACTTGTAACACATACACAAATAAGAACAAAAATCTTTTAAAAAAATTAAGCAGTTAATTTTCACAAAGTGTAACAACCGCTGGGACAGACGCACAGGTGAATGCAGGGCGCCTGGCCCGATAGAGGGGGGGTTCCAAGCAGACTGATGGCGCTGCTGATTCTTGAAGAATGCATAAGAGTTTATCCAGGCAGAGAATAGAGAATTGTTGCTCTGGGTATATCGAACAAGTGTGTGCCAAGTGCCCATGTGAGCTGTCTTCTCTAAATACATCTTCATTGAAGAAGTAAAGAAAGGCAGTGTAGCAAGAGTACAGGGTGAAGTGGGAATGATGTGGCATGAAGCTAGACTACCATGACAGCAGCAAAATCAGGAAGGGCCTAGCAAGATCAGGAGTTAGAACCTCCTCTTTGAAGATGGGGGGATAGTAAGGCAAGAGCAGGGCGTTTGCTCTCATTTTAGACACATATCTCTAACTGCAAAGATTGGGAGACACAATAAACTGATACAGAGAATAGAACTTAGACTACGGTGTGGCTAAAGAATTGGAGAGATGTGGGTCCATTCCAGAAATATTGATGTAGAGGAATGTATAGATTCATATCATTAGATTGAGTGTAGTTAAAGAGGGAATCGTGGGCATCAGGATTGAACCTAGATTCCAGGTTTAGCACCAGCAATGATGTTATTTTCACTGACAAAAAGAGCCCAGAAAGTGCAGGCTAGAGAACAGGGAGCAGAATGTCTCTTCCTACAGGCTGCCCAGGAGGACCTGCCCCGCGTCATTTGCATGTGTGGTTCTGAAGTTAAGAAGAAACACCTGTATTGGAGCCATAGTGTTGGGAGTCCCGGGCATGTAAATAGTAACTGAATCCACAGGACTAATGAGCTGTTAGGATAAGGATCTGAACAAGAGGGGCCAACTGATAGGGAAGGAAGTCATGGCAGTTGCAGCATTTAAGGAATAAACAAAGAAATGATGCAGTGCTCCTGCATACAGATTTAAGAAAACCCAGAGACCATGTGGTCATTGAGCAGAGGTAATAATGTCCAGAAGGAGGGGAAGAGGTCAGTGGTGAAGGGAGCTGTTGAGTCAACTCAATGAGGATTCAGAAGGAGACAATTGTTGAATCATTAGTTGTCTCCACATAGTGGAGTGGAGTGATCAGCTCCGACAGTTTAAAGAGTGAGGCAAGGAGAGAGGGAAAAAGTGTTAAGAGGGAGACAGCAAAGAGACAGCAAAAAGAGATGTAAGGAGGCTGGTTTCAGAATGCTGTAACTCTATAGGAAGGACCAGTAGAATAGACTCTGTGTGTGTGTGTGTGTGTGTGTGTGTGTGTGTGTGTGTGTGTGTGTGTGTGTGTGTGTGTGAGAAAGAGAGAGAGAGAGAGAGAGAGAGAGACAGACAGACAGAGAGAGAGGGAGAGGGGGAGAGAGAGAGAGAGAGAGAGAGAGAGAGAGAGAGAGAGAGAGAGAGAGAGAGAGAGAGAGAGAGAGAGAAGGAGGCCATGTCTTCAACCAAGTTCCAGTCAAGGCATGAGGAGAAAGGAGCTTTAGCAGAGGTTAAGGTATACTAGAGTTTAACTAGAAAAGAAAGCATTTGGCTAGTGAGATGACTCGGCCGTTAAAGCTCTCACCATGCCAGGACCTGAGTTTGATTCCTGGGAACTCACATCCAGAAAGTTGTTCTCTGACCTGTGGTTCATCAGAGGGACCAGACATGGTGGTGTATAGCTATGGAGACACTGGTGTGTACAGAGAACTGTATCTTTAGATATTGATGATGTATTTACAGCAATCCAAGCTCTTTACAGAATGATGCATTTCCATCATGAACTAAAATTGATCCTCAACAACAGTGATCCTTTTTTCCTTTCAACAAAAACACCATTTTCTGGCCAGTGCAAATTATCCTTATGTGTTTCTATTGTTTGCTTTTCTGTTCAGCAGGTTAAGTCTTCTGTGATGCCACTGCCATTACGTTTTCTACGTAGAAAAATCTATTCATTATGAACACATTTATTGCTTCATTGACTTGCCTGTTTAAAATGCAGAGAACCACAAATTAAATGTAGTGCTTTTCCATTTTGAAAAAAGGCAGATGAATGGGCACTATTTTCCTGAATGTTTGTCTCACATGACTGACAGTCCATACTTACAGGCCAGCAGATTCAAGTCTGGGCTTGTTTGGCACCTGTTCCTCAGTGGTCATTATTGGAAGGGATGCCTCCTGAGATTCAACACGCCATGTTCTGCATCGGAGGAAACAAGGTGGTCACAATGGAGTCAATTGCTTTGGGGAAGCAGATAACTGTCCTCCAAAACCTATTACTGTGAGGGTAAATTAACCAAGTAATAAAACAAATTCTTGTAAAATTCTCAAGTATCTTTGCTACAAGGTTAATTCATTAGGTACTTCTGGATTGAATTTATTGAATATATATTTATTGTATCTAAGACTTTGGCATTTGTTTCGGACACTTTTTTTTTTTTTTTTTTTTTTTGGTTTTTCGAGACAGGGTTTCTCTGTGTAGCTTTGCGCCTTTCCTGGGACTCACTTGGTAGCCCAGGCTGGCCTCGAAATCACAGAGATCCGCCTGGCTCTGCCTCCCGAGTGCTGGGATTAAAGGCGTGCGCCACCACCGCCCGGCTCAGACACGTATTTTAATGTCATATCAGTATTTCCCTGAATACCCAACTCTGATCAGTCTTAATATTCCTGTGGTGACTATATATGGGCGTAGACCACAGTACAGTACAAGATGCTAGCTATTAAAGGAGAAGCCTACAGGTGGGGATCAGCCTACAGGTGTGGATCAGCCTACAGGTGGTGGATCAGCCTACAGGTGGTGGATCAGCCTACAGGTGGGGATCAGCCTACAGGTGGTGGGTCATGGATCTAATCTAGCAGTAGACCTGACTTTGCCTTTTGATTCCCAGTAAGCTACCCTGGCATTTCACATCTTCCCCCTCATCCCAACTCTTAGCTCTTGTCTTTACTTTTCCCATTATAATATCAAGGAGGACTCTGTTCCATTTCTTTTTAATATAACATTTTTGTTAATTAGTTGACAATGCCATGCATGCATACAGTATATTTTGATCATACTTATCCTCTACTCCTCCCTCTAACCCCTCTCAGATCTACTTTGTATTCTATTTCTTAACATATATGATAGATTCTTCTAGAATCTTTGAGGCTTCATTCTCAGTGCCACAAATGTCATCGGGCTCATAGCCCTGTTGGCTCCATTAGAACAACAAAACAGAAGCCCCTGCATTCTCTCTGATTGGCTGTTCCTCATTCCGCTTTGATGGAATAACCACTGTTCTCTCAGGCTCTCTGAGGACATCCCTGGAATCCCTGTTCTACCTCTAGACCTGGATGGCAAAGCATCACCCCTGTCTTCTGGCTTCTGTTGGAATTCAGCATGTCCCCGAGAGCTTTCCCAGTTGGGCTTGTGAGAACACCAGGCTCAGCATGCCCAGTGCTGTTTGAACACTGTCATCTCCCCGACCTTGCCACTCTTGTGGACTCTGCTCTTTAGATCTTTCTCCATCTGACAGATTCTCCTGTCATCCTTCGACCTCCTGGTCATCTGTGTTACTTACTGCCTCCCTCAAAACCCCCTGCCTTCATCAAAAGCTTCCTGCTGTTCTAGATTTTCAGTTCTTAACCTTTCTCAATTCTAGTGACCTTCACCTTTTCTTTTTATAATCTGTTCTCTTAAACTCTAAACCATTGTTAGGAAATGCACCATCTGTGAGCTTTCATGTTCACATAATTCTTTCCAATGAGTCAGGACCTTTAATACAATGTTGAGGGACTAGAGATGATGGTGGCTGTCTGCACTGGTTAGGTTTGGTTTTTTGTTGTTTGTTTGGTTAGTTGGTTGGTTGGTTTTTGTTTTTATTTTTGTTTTGTCATCTAGGCACAAGTTAGAGTCGTCTGAGAAGAGGGAACCTCAACTGAGAAAACGCTGCTATCAGATTGGCGTAAAGGCAAGTCTGGGGTATTTTCTTGATTAATAATTTATGAGTGAGGGTCCAGCCCTTACTGTGGGCATGGTCATTCCTGGGTAGGTGGTCCTGGGTTGTATATGAAAGCAGGCTGAGCAAGCCATCTTTTTTTGCTTACTTTTCATAGTATAAGCTGATGTGTTAACATGAAAAAAAGAAGCAGCTTTTTCCTGTATTTTATCTGTGTGTAATGAAGCTTGAGATATTTCCTCAGTTCTGCTTTCCAGATCATTAAACTTCCCTTCAGCACTGTCAGACCTATTAATTCTATTTTTTTTAATTTCAAGATTTTAATTGGTTTCTTTTTATTTTTACCTTTTGGTAAACTTTTGGTTTTATTTTTGTTGATGGTTAAAGATCCCTCACTTGTGACTTGGGGGATTGTTACAGTCTTTTCAGAAGTGTTTGTTATATGTATGTCCTCAGATTTGAATGATGGTCCCATTCATTAGACTACCTTTAATCATGTTGCATATATTTTCTAATTTTCTTTTTATCAGAAATTTAACTTCCCTATGGATTTTTGCACCATAAGAATTCTCCTTGAAGAGTTTTGGGGTTGCCTCAACTCCTATCTTAGGAGTTTTTTAGCTCTTAAGTAAGTCATAAATTAACAAGCACCTGGCGTTGGGCATGATGATGTACACCTTTCATCCCAGCACTTGGGAAGCAGAAATAGGAGGATATCTGTGAGTTTGAGGTCAGCCTGGTCTACATAGGAAGTTCCAAGCTATCCAGAGCTACATAGTAAGACCTTGCCTCAACACCACCACCACCTCCCACCACCTACCAAACCCATGCATGCAAAAAAGCACTTGGAGCTGGAAAGATTGCTCAGCACTTGCTGTTCTTGCAGAGGACTCAAGTTCAGTCGCCTGCCATTTTAGTTCCAGGGAATCTAACACCTTATTCTGGCCTCCATGAGCACCCACATACATGTGGCATATACCTACAGAGAGATACACATAAATAAAATAAATTTTCAAAAACAAAGCCTTGGGAATCTTACTATAGAGAAATACTTTCTGTTCACATAAACATACAAGGCATCTTATCTTCATTTCTTTTGAAAATGTATGTTATTAATTATTATTACTGTTATTATTACTATTATTAGAGAGAGAATGTGTGTGATGCGCGCGCGCGCGCGTGTGTGTGTGTGTGTGTGTGTGTGTGTGTGTGTGTGTGTGTGTGTACAGTGTGTGTGAGTACAGGTGCCCCTCCGGAAGAGGTCTGTACAGGCAGTAAAAGAGTGGATACAGAGCTGTTTAAGAGGGTAATTCTGGAGTCCCAGGGTTCAGAATGTCACCCAAAAGGTGGGATGTACAGGATGTAGCTGACCATAGGCCCTGGTCCTAGCCTCTTTGCTCTGTAGAGAGGGGTACTGTAGGCAAAGAATTAGAGTGGATTCAGGCCCCAGGTATGGTCCCCATCAACTAATGTTTATTCTATAATACTTATCTTCAGCTTCACCAATTTTACTGCAACCTCTGGTACTTTGTCCCTGCTGTTCTTCTTGGCCTGTAAATCTCTATGGGGTCCCTTTTTCTGCATAGACATGAGCTAGGATGATCATACTCATAGCAATGTCCTCAGCTTCAGAGCCATTGGACGCTTCCATCACTGGATCAGCCTGGCTCCCCATCTTCTTGCTTTTGACTTCTGGTCCCCATTTTCGTACTGTACAATTGGTTGCCGAGTGCCTGCAGTATAAATAGTGTCAAACACATCATCCCAGCTGGATCTGTGTATTGCAGGGATTCATTCTGTGTTCTCTCAGGTTGCTTTTTCCCTGAACCACTCTCAAACCTTGGCCACTTTTCTCAGACTCCCATGGCACTATCTTCTCTTTTACTCCTGGCAAATGACTTTGCCTCCTAATTTCTTGAAGAAAATCGAGTCCTGGAAACAGCTGGTGTCTTTCACTTCCTGCTTCCCCCTCCAATGTTGCACCATGGATGTGCTATCTGACGCTCTGTGTGGTTGAGAGTGATGGAGGCTTTCAGCAGCACTGACCACTGACCTGCCACTTCCCTCCTGTCTCCATGGCAACAGTGCTGTCTCCCACACCGACTCCCAGCCTCAGACAAGTCTTCCTCTTCCCCCCATCGCTCTGTTCGGCCCCTTTCTGCCTCCTCTGGACTTAACCATGTCAATTATCTTCTCTGTCTAAAGCTGCGCATCTAAGCAGCCGTCACTTCGCTACTTAGATCCAAATCCCTTTCAATCCACTCTGATCTTATTTCTTCTCTGGGAAACTCGGCAGCAACCACTCTGACCTGGCTTGATGATGACTTCTTTCTGCTAAAACCAATGGGCTCTTCAGCCCTTCTCTGCCATCCTTCCCATTGTGGAGCCTGCCGTCTGAACCTGGCTGTTCCCCTTGGCACCCCTGCCCTTCCTGCTTCCCTGCAGCTCTCCTTCCTCTCCATGCTGTCTTCTCGGCTTTCTCCCCTAGGCTGCTGCTTGTCTTACTCATTAAATTCTCAGTGCCTTGCCTGTGGACGGCGCTCCATCAATATCAAATTAAGTATGCAAATCCAGCTGTCGGTTTCCAATTCCGCCAATGGACTCCGAAGTCTTTACAAGTTTAAGCAAGAAGGAACCAACTTTTTTGAGGTCTACACATTTTCCATTACCCGTGATATATTGCTTATTGCAACTGGAGTCCACTGGGGGGTGGGAACCATAAGAGCTTATTTGAGAACTAATGTTGCTATATGTTAGCCACAGAACTGATGTAGCCATCTTCTGAGAAATACAATAGAGAGATTACTTAGCAGCTGTCTCCCCACACTCTCATTTCTTTTCACTCCATAGTTCTTGGCAGAGAATCTGGAAAAGAAAAACATAATAATAATTAAACCACACTGTTCTCCTAGACTAAATGATGTCTGCTGTTCCAAGAAACAAATCTTAAGAGGCAGTGTGTGTTCCATGACTGTGGAAAATAGAACATTTTCGAAGGTTTTTCTCCTGGAGGTTTTTGATGAAGTATTATGGCCTTTCTCCTTCTAGAGCACATAGTAAAGTTCCCCTTAACTCTGTGTAACCACACGGAAAATGGCAGAGCCAGGCCCCATGTATGTTAGATTTTAAAGCCCACTTTAAAAGAAAGGATTCAAAAGAGGACCATTTAAGGCTCTTTCCTTTGAGATAAAGAGACACCACCTGGCGTGCATTGGGTTGTTTAGTCATCCTCAACAAGCGGTTATGTCACTTTGGAGTAGACACTATTTGATGTGTGCAAAGACTCCTGCCAGAAGAGCAACAGCAGTTACCTAGTACTTTATTCAGTCTTGACCTGGTAAGGTTACTTTTCCTAACCTTCAGACTCTGTCAATCAAAAGTCCCTACTTTGCCCAGTCATTGGTTTCAAGGAGCATGTTGTTCTGGTCACATCTGTCCCGGCCACAGCCACCTCACCAGCCGTCTTAATCGGGTTGCCCTTGGGAGCCACTGCAGACCTGAGCAGAGTCTGGAAGGATCATCACAGTCTAGCCAAAGCCAAGCCTCACTGCCTGCCCATTTGTAGCAGTCCTGGTTTTGACAACAGAAGAACTTAAGAGTGATCTTACAGCCACATTTGTTTATATTAGTGACCAGTAAAATGGACATGGTGAAGCACAAACATGAGATATGTAGATTGCATGAAGAAAATTCTGTTTATCTTCTTTCTGTTGTGACCTGTACACCCAAGACAGTCTATAGAGAGTCAGTTCCAATGCCCAGGCTGGTTAAGATTGTCAGCATGACAGGATCAGGACTTAGCTAGTAGACAAACCTCTGGGCACACCTTGAGGTGTTGTGTAGATTAGGTTAGCCTCTGGGCATGTCTGTGAAGCATCGTTTTGATTAGATTATTTGTAGTGGGATGGTCCACTCTAATTGTGGGCAGTCCCAGTCCCTGGGCTTGGGTCCTGGATGAGAAGGAGAAAGCAGGCTGAAGACTAGCATTTGTCTCTGTCTGCTTCCTGACTGGATGAAATGTGAGCATCTGCCTCAAGCTCCATGTGATGGGCTGTACCCTCTTACAGTATAAACCCTCCCTCCCTTAAGTTGCATTTGTCAGGGTGTGTTATCACAGCAACAGAAAGGTAACGGAGACAGTATCTAAGCCAGAATGGGGATTCAGGGCAGTGAGGGGTGTGAAAGTCACTGCCGACAGCCAAGCATGGTATTGCACACCTGTAATCCCAGCACTGGAGAGGCTGAGGCAGAAAGATCATGAGTTTGAGGTCAACTTGGTCAACTCAACAAGTTCAAGGCCAGCCCGGCTACATAGTGAAACCCTGCCTGAAAGAAAAAAAAAGTCTTAACAGTAAGCTTCTCTGTTTCCTAAAAGTGTCCATGTTTAAAATTTTAAAAACCTTAAATTAGCCAAACAAAACCTGTCTGGAGATGCAGTACTGCCCTGAGACTAAGTTTCAGGTCTCCAAGTTATGCCTGACTGCCTTGTTTCCTGAATTCCCCTTTCTCTCTGTGTACTCTGCTCTCTCTCTCTCTCTCTCTCTCTCTCTCTCTCTCTCTCTCTCTCTCTCTCTCTCTCTCTCTCTCTCTCTCTCTCTCACACACACACACACACACACACACACACACACACACACACACACTGCTGCTGCTGCTGCTTCGTTTAGAAAAATCACATTCCCAAACACCCTAGTGCTTGAGAGTTTGTATATGAGCCCAACATCATTTCAAAGACTTGAGAAGTTCTCAGTCCTTGTCAGTGTTTGCAGGGGACATGTAATGCAGGTTCTTTGTTTAAAACTTCTAACAACCAGCATCAAGATGCCGGTGATTTCCAGTGTACCTTCGTCACAGGCCACTCCCTACGTTCCAGACCCATTTGCACACACCATGTCCACTTGGGTGATTCATAAGTGTACAGGATTCAACTTACCTGTGTGTGCTCTGCTTTTCATCAGCATGTGGTGTCACCATCCACCTACTGACTCAAGCTAAAAACTCTCCTAAGGTCTTCCTTGTAACCTATGTTTCCTTTATTCTCCCTTGCTATGGCTTGGAATGCCCACCCCTTAAAACCCACATGTGAAAGGGTTAGTCCCCCAGCTTAGGACTATTGGGGGATGATGAAAACTCTAAGAGTTCAAGACTAGTGGGAAGTGTTAGGTCATGGGAGGTGTGTCTTCAAAAGATGCTGCAGAGCTCTGGCCTCTCTTCCCTTCTTTCCTTCACATCCATTGATGTGGAGAGTAGCTTTGCTAACATGGTACTCATAATGATATGCTTCATTGCTACAGATGCAGAAGCAGAGATGTCAGCCATGGTCTGAAGTTGTGAACAAAAACATGCCTTTCTTCTTTTAAAGTTGATTGTCTCTGGTATTTTATTGCAGTAATAGAAATCTGACTATCAGAACTCCCACATCCCTAAGGCTCCCTTAACAAATGTTGTTGATTCTGTACCTATGACATCTGGGGACAATGCCATTCCAAGTATAGTCTGCAGGATGCTGTGTCCTGAGCTGTGTCCATGATACAGAATAACTTAAACATTGTAGAAACTGTAGAAATTGGGACTATTAGGAACTTTTTGTAGAAATTTGACATGGGCATGATGACCAGGTTCACAACGGTGCACTCACTGAACAGGGTATGGACACTTCAGTATTGACGAGCTAAAATTATATATCATACAAGTTGTGTGATAAGTAATTCTATGTACCCTGGGACCATACCCAAACCATAATAGTTTATAATCAGCTTGTCAACTGTACACTAAAAGTAATAAAAACAACATAACCTTTTATAGTTAGAGCTTATATCTACCAGTTTTAACTTCTAACCAGATTTTTTTCATTTTGAGATTAACATCAGTAATTATAGCAATAGGTTTTATATTTTTGTCTTCACCTCTGAGTCACTGAAGATGAGTTTCATTGACTCTTGAGGACAGGACGGTGGGCTGGGGAGGGAAATACTTATATTTCCTAAGTGTGGCCGAATGGGAATGATGGAAATTATCCTGAGAAACCAAGATCCAAAGAGTCTATGTGGTTTCCTCAGAGCTGTGGTCCCTGACATGCTGGTTTCAGTTTATAGCTGTAATGGATGTTGATGTCCTGAAAACAGTGCTTAATAATTTATGGAGAGATTTGAGGAGGCCATGAAGCAGTGTAACCATCCAAAAATCACGCACTGTTTACTTACAAACATTAAGTTTAAAACCACCGAGTTTCTCAAAAGAAAGAGTATTGGGTTAGAAAACAGATAGCAGCAGATGTTTTATATCCCACATATAAACATGAAGGCTTTGCATGCTTCTTACTATGTACCATTCCAGCCTGCAGGGAGGTCCATGCACAGTAGAGACATTAAAAGACTCTGCTGAAGGCACTAACAGCAGAGGAGGTAGCTCGAGACCTTGTCTCCACGGCCACCATCACTCTGCATATTCTCGGGCCAGATAATGAAGCAGAAGCCTGACTCATGGAGCAGTTAAAGCCGGTGGCGTCTTTTCCATTTTAACGTTATGACTCCAGTCATGTCCCTGTTCGTTTGCCGTCCGGCCGTGATGAGAAGGTAGAGCTTTGAGTTTTGTTACAAACATCACCATGAAGGATGACGCTGTCAGCAGTGCATTTGGAGTTGAAGTGTTGTGTGGGAGGTAGCTCTGGCTGTGCAGAAAACATGCTGGAGCAGTTACCCAGAGGAGCTCAGAGGAGGATATAAGTCAGCATGCTATCTCTCGTGAGGAAATCCTGATAGGATAAAGAATGTTAGCAGAAATAAACAGTGGGCTTAGTGTTGTACTGAAAATTGGGAGTTAGGTAAAGGCTCATGTGTTCAGTTCTAGACTATTCTCTGGTGTCGTATGAGCCTATGGCAGCAGATCATAAGCAGCTGTTGTTGAATGCTGAGGTCTGATGGTAATCAGGGAGCAAAGTGTTGAAGAGGTTGCAAGTTCAGAACAGTTCTCAGTGTTTCTGCCTAAGAAGACCACAGTGTGGGAACTGGAGGTGCCGCCAATGATAGAGCCTTGCCTCATGTTTACAGAGCTCTAGTTCAGCACCCATTGCTTAAAAATTAAAAAATAAAAGCCTTTGAGAAAATGGTCTGGCCTCAATTTGTTGCCTATACAAACTGGGCAAGCAAGATTGCTTAGTGTCTTAGCTGGGGTTTCTATTGCTGTGAAGAGACACCAGGACCACTGCATCTCTTATAAAGGAAACATTTAACTGTGGTGGCTCACTTGCAGTCCAGAAGTTTAGTCCATTATCATCATGGCGGGAAGCAAGGCAGCATGCAGGCAGACATGGTATTAGAGAGTTCTTACATCTTGACTCACAGGCAACAGGAAGTGAACTGAGACTCTGGGTGTGGCTTGAGCACATAGGAGATCTCAAAACCCACCTCCACAGTGACACACTTCCTCCAACAAGGCCATACCTACTCCAACAAATCCACACCTCCTAATAGTGCCATTCCCTTTGGGGGTCATTTGATAGCTGCAGTATTTATTAAAATATTTTTATGCATATATATATTGTATGTGTGTGTATGGGTGCACACATGCATAGCATTGAGCATATGTGGAGGTCAGAGGACAACTTTTTGGACTTGGTTCTCTCCTTTGCACTGTATGGGTCCTGGGGATTGAACTCTGGTGCTCAGGCTTGGTGGCAAGCACCCTTACCCCGAGCCGTCTCACCATCCCTTGAGCCTGCTTCATTATTTTTGATGGTCTTTATACTTCCGTGTAATGAAGAAGTACAGCATAGTTTTTTAAGGGCAGAAAAGATGGAAGGACAAACATGTAGGAGCTTGGAAGGACCATTTGTTCTGACGTGCCCTAAAACCTGCCAGTCATCAGTGGTGAAGGGAATGGTCTTGATACAGCCAACACTGAACACTTTAGGTTTGAGAAAGCTCCCCCCAATTCCTCTTTCCAGCCAAAGAAATCTACGCCGTTAATAGCTGAGGCATTCGGAATGCATTATTTTCTTGGAAAGGTAATTTACCCTAACTGTTAATGTGTAGGGTAGATTGCTGGGATGGATCCTGCTGAGGCCTTGGACTCAGGAAGTGCTCAGGTCATAGCACTTGTTCTATTTTAGGTAATTAAAAAAAAACTTAGCTGGCTGAAATTGCTCTAAAATCCTTTTTACTCTAAAATCCCTTCTGTTCTATGAGACTCATTTATTTCATATTGTTATTAAAGTAAAGCATGGAAACAGTTTAGATATGCACTGTCCCTCAAGAGGAATCTTATTGGCAATCTTACCTAGACTCAGTAAATTGTTGAGCAGAAAGCAAGTTGATTTGTCATATTAAAAACTTTAAATCTTACTGTGTTTGTTCAAAGCTATATAAGCATTTAATATAAGGACTGGCTTTCCTCCTTAAAATGGAAAAAATGGAAAGTATAATAAAAAGCCCATATATTATTGCCTAAGTGGACAAAATAATATGTAGTTTCATATTTATATTTTCCCTACATTATGCTTACCCTTAAAGTATTTGTTTGTTCCCCTTAACATATTTATTGCAATAAAATTCCCTGGTTATTAAACTAATACTATAAAATCACAGCTCTTAATGTATTCTTTACTTCATTTTTTTCTCAGCGGTTCATCCATAGTAATTTTTTTCAAGGTATCAGCAATGGATTGGAAATGTCTAAATTGGGATCTCCTTCCACAGAAAGTTTAAAGAGCATTGTGTCATGGGACTCGGTATACACTGAGGATTTTCCTCAATCACAGTTGTCTTCCAAGTATCTCCCACGCCCAGCCATGATCTGGTAACTTCATTTCAAACAGGAAAATAGTCATTGAGCCTGAAACAGCCTCAGTCAGTAAAGCTGAGTGTATGTACATCCACATCACCTGATAAAATTAGCCCCAGATGAGACTTTTAGCCCACATCTAGCCCTTGTACCTAGTGTCATAATTAACCATTGCAGATTTTCCTCTGAAAGCAGAGCCCAGTGGCTGGTTGTACACCAAAGCCCACAAATAGACACCTCAAGTGGAAGTTTAGTTATTTAGAAACATGGTCTCATTTAGCCCAGAGCAGCCTCAAGCTGAAGACAGCCTTGAATTTGTGATTCTACTTCCACCCTCCCATGTTCTGGGCTTACAGGTGCACACTACCATTTCCAGTTGAAGAAATGCTGAGGATCAAACCTAGGTAGGGCCTCGTGTGTGCTAGGCAACCACCCTGTCAACAGAGCTACATCCTCAGGCCCTTGAGTTGATGTTTTTCTAACAGCTGTTGTGCTATACTCATAGCTCTGAGGTGACTTAGTTCCTTTTATACTGCTATACCAAGACAATGGAGACTGGATGCCATGGAAAAATAAACTGTGTTTGAGCTTGTGGTTTGGAGCTTGTTAAGGCCAGTCTTAGGCAGCCAGATCTGTCCAGGGGACAAACACTGTGTGAATGCACAGGGAGCTGCAAGTTGCATGCCTCAGGCTATATAGAGCTGGTCAAACTTCTGTGGCCAGAGAGGTCATAGGGAATCTCTACTGATATTTTGCTAAATGGACGTGTAATTAAGCTACCTTTCGAAAATTATGTTTCTGCCCATAGCCTAGCACAGCTCTCAGGCCTGACGAGAGAAGCCTTGGGGACCCGTAACTGACCAAATGTACTGGGAATAAATGACTGATGGAGTGCTCAGCCCCCAAAGGGACATCTGTGTCACCCCTTCCAAGGCCCAAGAAACAATGCAGGAGAGGGAGTCAAAGGACTATGGAAACCAAAAATGGGGAGGAGGAGTCTGGTGGGAGCACCATCTTCAATACAGGAAATGGCTGATGCAATCACAAACACATACATAGCAGCTCTGATTGCCTGCATAGGGCCTGAAAAAAAGAAAGGAGGGAGGGAGGGAGGGAGGGAGGGAGGGAGGGAGGGAGGGAGGGAAGGAGGGAGGGAGGGAGGGAGGATATGAGGGTAGGAAAGGATCCATTGGGAAGAAGTAGGTTGGTGGGAATGAGAAGGGAAAAGGTACCTGGGGGAGAATGTTACGCATAAATGTATACTATTGTCAATTAAAGAATAAGAATACCTTGATAATGAGGACCACGCTTCTCCATTTGGGGAACATACCACATCCAAGCCACAGTAGTGGCTTTTGGTAAAACAAACAGACAGACAAAATTCTAGTTTCAATCCTACACATGAAACAACTTGGACAGATGGAAGGTGTGCTCTTGGGAACAAGTTCACAGGTCAGAAAGAAGCTCCAGTGCTGACGTAAGCGTTTAGTGACTGTGCCAGGAGTCTCCAGAAGGCGGCTTCAGGAAACATGAGCACGGAGAAAGCAGCTGGGTGGGTTATTAGGTGTTGTCTTTCAGCATCAGACCACCCTCCATACTCAGTGAGGCTCTGAGAAACACATCTCTCCTTTGCCAGAGCCTTCTCCTCAGGTTCCTTCTCCCTGAGGCGCGGCTCCAGGTGGTGGGAGGAGGGGGACACCGTTGCCCCTTCCAGTATACTTGCGGTTCTCTGAGGGTCACCATAACACAGTGATTCTGCACTCTGCTCCTCTGCGGCTGCCTTCCGGTTTCTCGCTTTTCTCCAGTATATTGTATTCCATTGACGATGAACAGCTTCCGCTTCCAGCCCCTACCCAAAGCTCAACTCCAGCCTCCTAGGACCCCCTTGCGGTCTCACATGCCCTCACAACATCCACTTCCCTTTATTTCTTTGGTCCTAAAGATGATGGAGGCCTCATGAATTAATAGTTACTACTTTCTTGAAAAACACTTCGTGAAGTAATAGTTACTACTTTCTTGAAAACCTAACTGCAGGATTGCCTTCTTAGCCCCCTGTTACCTATCTATCTGGCCCATTTCTTACATAAAATCCCTTCTCTTAAATTAGCTTAGATCCCCAGCTGATAGAATCAGTGGCACCATGGCGGTCCCAGGTGGTCCGGGAATGGCGTCCCAAATGCCATGCTCAGCAGCGGCTCGCCAGCCCACGATGGAGCGTTAGTAATCTGTGTCATGCAGTGACATCATGATTAATCACACCGTCCCCTGTGGTTGATGGTGATGAAGTGCCTGGAGCAAGTAACTCGCTGAACCAGGTGGCTGCTGCAGTTAACTGTTACAATGGTAATAGTGATGTCTAAGAGAGGGGCACGAGATGCTAGTTCTAACTCTGTTCACATTTTGTAGGAAAAAATATAAGCTCAAATCTAAACACACAGGGGAAGTCAGATGTGACAAGTCTCAAATGTCTCTACTCCTCACCTCCACTGCTACTGGCCTCTTTTCGCACATGTAATTTTGTAGCAACTTCCCAGGCCCAGTTTACCCAGTTTATAATCCATTTTTATACAGCGGCCAAAGGACCTTAAAGCCAAACACGCCTGTGCTCAAAACCTCCAGTGATGTCCTGCTACATTTCCAATAAAATTAACCCCTTTGACCTCGTCTCAAGCTGTTTCCCTCTTCTCTGTAGCCCTGTCTGCCTAGCTGTCTCTACCCTGGGGCTCCCTTATAATAGAATTCTCTTTTCTCAGGGCTCGCTTCCTCTTCTGTGTGTGACTGCTTCCCTCCATTCTTACATATATAAATATTATCTGTATACTTACTTGTCTATCCTCACGGAACTGCATTCCATTAAGACAGATGTGTCTTTCTCTTAGCTACCGTATTCTTAGGCCTCTGTACCAATTCCTGTCACCTTAGTCCATGACTGGTGTCATATTTGACTTCAGCTGACAACTTGCTGCAGACCTGTGTCACCTGGGAAGAGGGAATCTCAAATGAAGGATTGCCCAGATCAGATTGGCCCACAGCCATGTTTGGGGGGGGTGCGGCGTTTTCTTAGTTGTTAATTAATGTAGGAGGGTACATCCCACTGTGGGCGGTGCCACCCCTAGGCAGATGGGCCTGGGCTGTGTAAGAAAGGTAGCCGAGCAAACAGTGTTTCTCCATGACCTCTGCCTCAAGTGCCTGTCTTGAGTGCCTTCCTCCCTAAGTAGCTTTTGGTCAGGGTATTTATCACAGAAAAAAAAAACAAAAACAAACAAACAAAAAACTAGAGCAACCAGTAATAGTGAATGAATAATCCTGGGAAATAATTATCCTTTCATTAACTTTCAGTGCCAGTTAGGACACTTTAAGCATACAGAAGGTAAAATGCCTAGATACCTGGCCAACCTCATTTAATGTATTTTGACATTTTGCCCTACTTAAGTCATATTGCACTTTCTTAAGAAATGAAATGTAAAATAAAATTCTCCACTTCACCTAAATTCAGAATTATTAGTACAAATCATATACATTCCCTCCTAGTATTTTTTACGTTTTTAAAATTTTTTATTTTATACACATAAATGAGTGTTTTGTCTGGGTGAGTGTGCACTATGCACAAGCCTGGTGCCTGAGCCATTCAGAAGAGGGCACCAGATGCCCTCGGGACTGGAGTTACAGGGGGCTGTGAGCCACCATGTGGGTGCTGGGAACCAAACCCTTGCCATCTGCAATAGCAAAAAGTGCTCTCAGCCTCTGAGCCAACTCTCTGGCCTCCTCCTGGTGTTTTCAATAACCCTAGGATCTGTCTGATCTTCCTGCCTCCACCTCCTGGGTGCTGGGGTGCCACCGCTCCTATCTTGTGTGGTACTGGGGGTTGAACCTAGGGCTGCATGCATGCTAAGCAAGCACTCTGCACCGAGCTACATTTCCAGCCCCTTGAATTTCTTTCAGTCTTAGTACAGATGTGCTACTCTTTCCCCGGTTTATCAGTTTCACTGATCTTTGAGAAGAACCATCATCCTGTTTCATTTATTTTCTCTTCGTTTTCCATTTTCTATTTCATTGATTTGTCTGTTATTATTTCTATGTACTTATTTTTATTTACTTGCTTCACATTTTTTTGTCTTCAAATGGCTATTTTAACCATTGATTTTAATCTTTTCATTTTTCTCCATTTCTTTCAGAAGCATTCCATATATATATATATATATATATATATATATATATATATGTTATATATGTTAATTGGCTTTTCTTCACTTGACAAAGGTACCTTAAAAAATTGACTTAAGGGAGGAAAGCTTTATATTTGCCTCACAGTTTAAGCCTTCCATCCGTGGCCACGTGGTCATGAAGAATCAGAGCATCACGTCAGGCAACATGGCAAAGCCTTAGCCTCAGGATGGCAAGGAAGCAGGGTGAGGTACTCTAGACAGGATATACCACTCCCGGGCATGCTTCTCCCCTACCCAGGAGGGTGGTTCACCTCTTGGTTCCCACCACCTCCTGATCCATTCAGTTGTTGTAAGCATAGAGCAATCCACAGATGACATCAGAAACCGATGATGCAATCGCTTCCCCAAAGCCTGGCCATAAACGTCGCTGTACTGAGCCCCAAGCCTTCTTCAGCTGATGAATCTTTGAGGGACATTTCAGACCCAAGTGCTGCCTTACCCACAGGCCACAGGTTTTCATATATTGTATTTCATGTCATTTCATTCAGGAGACCTTACACTTCTCTATGTGTCTTCTTCTTTGACCCATAGGTTCTTGTGAAATGTCTTGTTGAAGGCTAAGGGTGTTGCTTACCTAGTATGTATGAAACCCTGGGTTCAGCCCCCTTACCACATCTGCAATATACTTGTAATGTGTTCTGTATTTTTAAATAGCAAGTATTTTTCTTCAGAATTTGGGAAATCTTATGTTAAAATTTTTGGCTCTGAATTTTATTTTATTTTGTAACTTAAAAATAAGTGTAGCCGGGCAGCAGTGGTGCACACCTTTAATCCCAGTACTCAAGAGGCAGAGCCAGGCAGATCTCTGTGAGTTCGAGGCCAGCCTGGTCTACAGAGCAAGATCCAGGACAGGCACCAAAACTACATGGAGAAACCTTGCCTTGAAAAACAAAAACAAACAAACAAAAAGTATAAATTCCTGTTTCTGAACATTGTTTAGAAACGCATCCAACATGGTAGTGTGTGCCTGTAATCCCAGCTCTTGGAAGGCTTGAGGCAAGAGGATGGTGAATTCAAGGTCATCCTGGGCTGCGTGAACTCAACAGTTCTTACTTTTCACACTGAAGTTTTCATGTATTAAATCTTTGTATTACCCATGGTCCTGTTTCTAAATTCTCTCTCTTCCTTGTCCCATCGATCTAGAGTTTCAAAGCCAGCCACGTGCTTTTCGTGTGGGTTGCTTTGTGACTCATTCTGGTATCTTCTGTGACAAGTTCTTTCTTGTTCTCTGCATTAATCTCTGATATGAATTCCAGAGTTTTCTATGTAATAAAATATGCTGTTAAATTACCCAAATTATTAAATATGTAAATTAACTTGAAAAATTATGATGTTTGCCATATTTTATTTTTTCCATAAAAATGTTTGTAGTGTCATTTTTCTTGGGCTGATGCTAGATTTCCAAGTAGACAGTCAATAAAAATGTGTTAATACACTTGTAGTTCATCATTGTTACGAGTGAAATCTAGCTTTGAAGTGAAAATTTTAACAGTTGTTATAGAAAAACTTTTTTTTACTTGTAGAATATGTTTTCTGCTTCTGAATTCTGAAGTTCCTAAAATTCTGTGTAGATCAGTATTTCTGGGCAGTCACTAGGGACTATATCACACAGCCAACAGACAGATCATTGGTGATCTCCCTTTGTGTTGATTTTCCTTATTTGGTTTCCCTGCTGATCACAATGGCAAGACCTCCTAACAGTTTAGCAAATAAAACTCGGGATAAAGAGTGTCTGGCATCCTAGACACTTAGGAGGCCAAAGCAGGAAGATCAAAAGTTCATGTCCTGCCTGGGCTTCAAAACAAGGTCAAAGTCAGGGGAGGCGACCAACGGGACCCTGTCTCAGAGTACATAGTGAAGGAGGGGCTGCAGGTCTGGCTCGGTGGTGGAGTTATTGACCTAATTCAATGAGGCCCTGTGATCAGTCCCCAGGACTGGAAATGAAGGATGTCCTGTGCCTTGCTGTTACACCACTACTATCCGCCTGCATTGAGAGTAGCATTTGGCATTTTATTTCACCAGGTTTGTTTCATTTGCTTCTCAGAAATTGAAAGTCTGGAATGTATGTCTTATTCCCCCCACCCCGCTTTCTTCCCTCCCAACCCCTCACCCCCGTGTGAAAGCCAAAGTTTGATGTGGGAATATCTTACTCAATCACATCTCTACCTTGTTTCATGAGGCAGCCTCTCACGGAACCTTACAGATTCAGCCAGACTGGCTAGCCGGCAGGCCCCCAAGGTCTCCTGTAGATGTAACCAACGGTCTTATTAAATAAGAAACACAGAGCCGATTCAGAGAAGAAAGCCAAGAGGTCAGAGCTAAGAGCCTCACCCTTCCTGATTCAGCGATCCTCTTCAGCCAAGAGAGCTCTCCGAAAAAGGGACCTACTTCCTGTGTGTGTCTTTATATAGTCTAGCTGTTCTGCCTTCTCATTGGTTGTAAACCCAAACATGTGACTGCCTCGTCACTGCCTGTATGTACCGCCCTCCAGGTCCTTAAAGGCGTGTGCCACCGCCGCCATGCACTTGCTATGACTCTAATAGCTCTGACCCCCAGACAACTTTATTTATTAACATACAATTAAAATCACATTTCAGTACAAGTAAAATACCACCACAGTCTCCCTGTCCCCGTTCCACAGTGTTGGGATTATAGGCACACTGGCTTTTTAACATGGGTGCTGGGATCTGAACTCAGGTCCTCAGCAGTCATTTACCCGCTGGACCGTCTCTCCAGCCCCAAAGTTCCTTTTAATCCTTTTAACATGCCAGTGATTATTCCAAGCACTCGTAAGGCATACTAAGAACAGACTGCTTGCTGCGTGTGGAGAGCATGTTTCCACTGTGGTGACTTTCCAGTTTGAAACACACTCTTTTTTTTTTTAATCTTTTGTTCCAAACTTTGAAAGATTTCCCATTTGAGTGGCCGTCAGGACCGGGTGCCCCGAAGCTCTTGCAGACTTTGTGTTCTCCCGTATCAGCTCCATCTCAAACCTTCTCATTCTCCTTTGCCTTTGTTCTGTCTTTCTTGAATTCTGTTTTTCTAATTAAACCACCACATCAGTCGTAACTGTAATCTCCAGAAGGTTCCAGGAACATAGTTCATTTCCTCACCCTTGCTCCCCACTCTGATTTATAGCTGTCTATGTAGTATTAATTAAGACAGATTTCATAATGAAATTCCTCTCATTATGATATCACTGCTCCTGGTAAACTCGAGTCTTGCTAAAGGGCTCTTTTCTTAAGCACGATCCCGCATCTGTGAGGGAAAAACATAATTAAGACCTCTAATGGAAAGTTTTCCAATGCACACTTGCTACGTCATTTTCAAGCACTCTTTTGAAATGTTTTGTGCTTTCTTCTCCCTCCCCCGGGTTAGGAGAACGCTTCCCTGTGCTGTGTTTTGGAGCTCTGGGGAGGACGTGTAATGTGATGTAGGGACTGCCAAGTTCAGGGCCCAGATCTTTGTGACTCACTCACCCCAGAATTCTGCATGGCTATGGAAAAAGCTTTGGGATGACTGCTTAATAAAATGATCCTAACTCCAGACTTATCCCCCGTCCCCACTTCAGCTCAGAATGGCCAAGAAGTTGGGAATGGGCTTTGAGGGTCCTCCCTCATCCCTAGCACCACAGACAGACATGGACACCGCTTTCAGATGCCCGGCACTAACCTACAACCTAGCTTTTCTTTCTACGTAAAGTGGGACCGAGATGGATTTTTGACCTGGGTCTTAAGATCTCTGAAAGGCCAGAATTCATATCTAGGAAGTGTTGTTATTAGTATTTTACTCTTTTTTGGGGGAGGACTCGCCACCTAGCTCCCAAATAAATCACACATGGAGGCTTATACTTAATTATGAATGCCCAGCCGCTTGGCTTAGTTTCTAAGTTTCCAGCTTTCCTTAAATTATCCTGTCTATCTTTTGCCTCTGGGCTTTTCCTGTTCTACTTCTGTAAATCTCACTCTTACTCCATGGCTTGCTGGTTGTGTAGCTGGGGGGCTGGCCCCTGATGTCCTCCCCTTCTCTGGCTCCTCCTCTGCCTGCTAGCTCCTCCTTCTTCCAGATTTCTCCTTCTGTTTATCCTCTTTTTTAAAACTATTTTATTTATTACTATTGTGTGTGTGTGTTTATGATATGTGTGTAAATACAGGTATACATGTCATGGCATGCGTGTGGAGGTCAGAGGACAATGTTCAGAGGTCAGTTGTCTCGTACAATGGTCCCAGGGAGTGAACTCAGGTCATCAGATTTGATGACCAGCACATTTACCCATCTCACGTTAGCCCTAAAATACTTTTTCTTAGTGAGCACCTCATCTTCTATCTGTCCTTTTCTGAATTTCCCTAGCTCCTGTATGAAGTTGTTGGTTTGGATTTCAAAGGTCACATGACATGAGGTGGCATGATGATTTGCAGGGCACAAATCACCTGCTTCTTTATTATCTCCAAAGAGTAAAGGATAGGTTTTTTTTTTTTTGTTTTTTGTTTTTTTTTTAATTTGACAGAAGAGCGTCAGGTCCTGGTTTCCTGTCCTAGTTGGGAAAGTAGCTTGTGTTTCTGAGACCAGCTTCATTTGTAAACTGCAGAGTGGGCTGGGCTATCCTCTAAGGTCCCTTGAAGAAAATGACCATGAGTCATTGTCCCGGGAGAGAGCTGGGATTTGGAAGCACAACACGCAGATTAGTAGAGACCTTTTTCCCAGGATACTGGACCTCGGTTGCTGGTAGGTGTGAAGCCCTGGACATGGCTTCCTTTTGGGGAGTGGAAGAGTGGGCACAATGAAGCAGGAGACAGTCTTATCTCAGGGCATCTGTGCTCCAGAGCATGTAGCACTGAACACAGGCTCTACGTTGCTTTTATGCCTGCCGTTTGACTCGGGATTCTTAGAAGTAGTCTCGTGGTTTTTTCTCTCTCCCCCTAGAACCTGTCTTCAGTGAAACCTCCAGTATTTGTTACTAATGACTCCCAGTGAGTCATGTAGTCAGGCCATGCAGTCTGTGGAGGAAACTGCCACAGAAGGATGTATGTGCACAGCAGTCCCAAGACAGCATCCCTCCTCTGTCAAATGTTCCTGTAGAAGTTCTGTCCGAGCAGCTGTTCTTTCATCCTGTCTTCATAAACTCGTATCATGTAAGGCCGCTGAGTGATAACTGCCTTCTCCTTTGTCGTCCATCACTCTCAGGATGATTTCACCAAATACGAATGTTCCCTTGGCTGTGGCCTATAGACAATGGGCTCACAAAATGGGAAGAGGTGTTCGTGTGCATGTATTGTGGTAACAAGTGCACCTTAGGAAATATTCTGGAACTAGGGAAAAGTCTGAAGAAAGAAAAAAACATTTCTGTGCTGTGGGATGGTCTGTATGTCAAATTACTCTGATTGGTCAATAAATAAAACACTGATTGGCCAGTGGCTAGGCAGGAAGTATAGGCAGGACTAACAGAGAAGAGAAAAGAAAGAACAGGAAGGCGGAAGGAGTCACTGCCAGCCGCCGCCATGACAAGCAGCATGTGAAGATGCCGGTAAGCCACGAGCCATGTGGCAAGGTATAGATTTATGGAAATGGATTAATTTAAGCTGTAAGAACAGTTAGCAAGAAGCCTGACACGGCCATACAGTTTGTAAGCAATATAAGTCTCTGTGTTTACTTGGTTGGGTCTGAGCGGCTGTGGGACTGGTAGGTGACGAAGATTTGTCCTGACTGTGGGCAAGGCAGGAAAACTCTAGCTACATTTCTGCCCAACCAAAGGTGATGACTGTTCACATTTTGGTTCTTTCTTTTTTTGTGTGTCCAAGTTTTCTATTGTTCAAATGAGCTAGAGGAGCTTTGTGCACTGCGCCTTTCAATCAATGTCGGCTTTGCTCTATAAATAGCCCAACAATAAGCATATGTTTCTATATTTTCTGATTATTTTCACAGAAGTTTCTAGATGTTGACATACAGCATTAGAGAACTGGGCTTACTTCATCATCATTGTGGTTCTGGCGCGTCTTGCCCAGTGGCCTGATTAATGGATCCCACTACCCCAGCCCCACCGTGTGCCTCTCCCCGTCCTCTTACCGGCGATTGGACCTGATTTATTTTCAGATCTTTGCTAACTTGATGGGAAAACGTCACTTTACTTTTGTGTTTTATTTTTCTGATTACGGATAATATTAAAAGTTTTCACATGCCTACTAGCTCTTTCTCTTCCCTTTTCTCTAAAGTGTCTGTTTGTATCTTCTGCCCATTTTATCTCCCTTAGAATATTTACGTGTCTATTTTTTTTATTTTCATTAATTCTTTGAGAATTTCATACAATGTGTATTCACCAACCCCCCCACTCCTCCCAGATCCACACTCCACCCCACCCCCCACTTCATGTCTTTTTTTTTTTTTTTTTTCCCTTAGAGAGAGACTCTCTTACAGCAGATATCATGGTCCTCCGGCACTGACAGTCTTTCCATCCCCTGGGCCTTAACTGCAGACATTACAGACAGATGATCTCTACATTTGGGCCAGTTGTGGACCTCTGTAGTCTTTTCTGTTGGCTACAAAAAGAAGCTCCTTTGGTGAGGGGCGAGAGCTGCACTTCTCTGTAGATAGAAGGGTCAGTATGAAGAATTCGGTTAGAGATCACACAGGTTTGGGAAAGTGGCAGTGATAGGCTCTCCTCTAGGTTCCATGGCTCACCAGCCACAGCTGATTTTACAGCACTGGACATGAATTTCCTCCGACTGAGTGGGTTTGAAGTCCACTTGGGTAGCTGTTGGTTATCCCCAGTATATCAGTGCCACTACTGCATCTTTAGGAATAACTTGCCACGCTGGTCATTGTTATAGTTTGTAGATGATACAGCTGAACAGAACTATCAGTTCCTTTTCTCCCTTGGGAGACTGCACAGCTCCTTCCAATACTATGAGAGCTAGTCCTCAGGAAGGAGGCTTCCAGGTCAGATTCAGACCGGTTCCTCCAAGTCCCGTGTCCAAAGTCTCTGCTGTTGTCGGCAACAGGATCTCACCTTCCTGTCTGGGAGGCACTCAGAGCAGCAACAGTAGCCTAAGTTGTTCAGGGATCTCTTGGGCTCCCCAACCAACAGTTTGAAAGGATGTTTCCCATGGCTCTGGGGTTTTTGTCAGATAGTCCGTATTTGGGAGGAAGGAGCAGTGTGTGTGTGTGTGTGTGTGTGTGTGTGTGTGTGTGTGTGTGTGTGTGTGCGCGCACGCACGTTATCTGTCTTATGTGCTATAGTAAGTTGGCTTTGTTTTTTTTTTTAATTTGTTTTTTTGTTTTGTTTTGTTTTTTGTTGTTGTCCAAAGCAGGGTCAGCCTGTGTTTTACATTCAGTTCTTTTACATATATGGGGACCTGTCCAGGCTGTTTTGCCCCTTGCCCCTTATTCCTGCTCCAGAAACACACATATTCCCACCCCATTTCTTAGGACATACTCTAAACCTAATTCTTTTTGGTTTTCAGGTCGCTTTCAGCTCTGCTTGCTTGCTTGCTTGTTTGTTTGTTTTCCCGATGAGCGGTAGAATCATTTTTTGTGACTCTCCAAAACTCCTCTGGGGTTTTGATGAAAATTACATTCAACCTACAAATTAATTGGGAAGAATTTGGCATCTTTACAGCGTTCATGCCTCCCATCCAGGAACACATACTGCACGTCCCTTCACGATTTCCAATACCCCTTTATGTGTCTCGGTGGAATTTTGTAGTTTTCTTTTTGCAAGTTCAACACGTTTCTTATTAAGATATTCCCAGATTCTTTTATTTTGAGTTCTTTTAAAAAATGGAACCCATTCCTTCTTTTGTGCAGATCACTGTGTATAATGTCACTTTGTCCTCGGTGTTTGCCAAGTACGGGCAGGTATGTGACGGAAAAGCATCTTTCTTCCTTCCCCAGCTCATAAGCACTGAGCTTTGAAATGAACCAAGCTTAAATGTATTTTCTCTTTATAGATAGTAAAACTGAGGTCATGAGAGGTAAAGTGATTTTTAAGGATCATCTAACATGTTAGGTGTGTGACTACAGATGAATATTTCCAAATGGCTGTCTTCTTTGCATCAAAGACTTGACAAACGTAAAATTATCCCAAACTATATTCACTCTCTTCCTTGTATTGGTTTGCTGTGTGGTTATAACAAATTACCACAGACTTGACGGCTTAAAACAATGCCAATTTGTCATCTGTTGTGAATGAGTGATGGCACCAGTAGATGGCCACCCTCAGTCAGTTCCGCTGGCTCCCCTTTCCCGCACGTTCCTGACTTGCCTTGGTGTTCTATCCACAGCAAGCACAGGCTCTTTGTCCTGTTCCAAGTTCCATTACCAATACTCGGACCTCCAGTCACACATGGCCCTTCCCAGGATTACCACAGGGTAGGGGAAGGCAGAGCAATACAGTCAGTGCGGAATGTCAGATCCTGGCTTCACAAGCCAGCGGCAAAGGTGTTCAGGTGAGCTGTCTGAACGGCATGAAATGGGCAGTGGTGGGGGGAGCACACTGAGTCTGGGGTCCGCTGAGGGTTTACTGTTGGTCATCTTCTGAGCCAAAGCCATGACTCATACAGCAGGGTGGTCTATAACAAAGGATTAGTTGAGTGGTCCACACTGTGGGCTGATGTGAACACATCCTGTGTGTCTTTGGCCTGGTTTGTTAAGTTCTTGACGTTCAATGTGTCCAACATATGGGGTTAATAGTTTTTCATTTTACCACGTTCTGCTGTGTGTCTTGGTAACTGTGGGAAAGTCCAGGCATTGAATTCCTCCCAGTGTCTGGGGGTTGCTTATTTGTACAAAGTGCAGAGTCCTTCCACCTTGACAATGTTATCCAGGATGGAGTCACTCAGGGCGAGGCACAGCCTGCTCTGTACATCGTCTGATAGTTAGTTCTCTGGGCATGTCTGTAAGGGGTTGTCTAGACTGGATTTATTGAGATCAGAAGACCTGCCCTGAATGTAACGGCCACTGTTCCGTGGGGTCCCAAAAGAGAAAGTGACTCTCTGCAGCCTGACTGTGGGTGCCATCTGACTAGCTGTCTCAGGCTCCTGACACCACACGGGTCCCATCATAATGGATTTCCCCTCAAACCATGAGCCGAAATAAGCCGTTCTTTTTTTTTTTTTTTTTTTTTTTGGTTTTTCGAGATAGGGTTTCTCTGTGTAGCTTTGCGCCTTTCCTGGTACTCACTTTGGAGACCAGGCTGGCCTCGAACTCACAGAGATCCGCCTGGCTCTGCCTCCCGAGTGCTGGGATTAAAGGCGTGCGCCACCACCGCCCGGCATAAGCCGTTCTTTTAATGGCTTCCGTCAGGTTCAGCAACAGCAACGTGCGTGGAAAGTTGTGGTTTTTCCTCCCGTCTGTAGGCTCTTCTCTGCATCCATTCATGGAGTCAGCACGTCCTCATTAAACAGCACTGTGGACCAGCCAGCCGCTGGGCTGAGTCCTGGGCACAGCACGGTGAACAAGGCTTCTGTTGCTCCTGCCCGTTGAGTGCTCCGTAGGCGGAGGAGGAAGAACACTAACAACCTCGGAGATGGGCCAGCCCTCGTGGACTGCCACTATATCAAAGCAGCCTGGGTTCCTTTGTCTCCGTACCACAGGATGAGAAAAGCACTCTGCAGAGCAGCTTCAGAATGATGATGGCACTAATATCATGGAGCGTGGGGAAACAGGGAGACATTTCCATTTCCTGGATTGCTTAGGTTTTGAAGATTTCCTGAAATCCTCCCAGGCTTTCTCACTGTGTAGCTAGTAGGCCATAGTCTCTATAAGGAAACTGTCTGGAGACAGGGTGCACTGGGAGGCGGGTAACTCTCAGGACCTGCCCACTTCAGCCTCTTCCCCAAACATTTGGAGGTTCCCCCGCCCCCCCATCCAGGAGAGCAAACAAGCTGGGTTTTTCTCCCACACAGTCTCTTGGTTTTGTTTTCTGATACCCTCATACTCAAGTGCTGTGCCTCTGTGCTTGAGCATAATGTAAATACTTAATTTGTTTAATAAATATCCTGAAATGGCCTCTTGGAGTTGTTACTAGAAGGGCACGAACCTTTTAAGTCACTTAGCCAGCACAGATCAACACTTAATGTCCTTAATGATGAGCGTGATCTTTTTTAGTGGCTGAAACGCTCCGTAATCAATGATGTGGCCCTGCCTGGAGGCAGGAGAAACTAGATAATGGGCAGAAAATGTCATGCTGGATCGGGCCAGTAATTTGAATCCCTGAAATCGGTATTAGTGTGGCAATTTATGGGAGAGCAGTTTCTTCCCAAGGCTAGGAAGGGCCCCCCAACATCTCTAATGTCCCTCTGTGATTTACACATTATTGAAACCCCTGCTGAGCCAGTGTCTGTTCTCTGCCTAAAGCCTCAGAGAGCCATCTCCTCCTCACTCTCTAAGGCAAGTGCTCTGCCAGCCTCAGCAGGAAGCTCAGTGCTAGGCTGCAGGGGAGAGGCCTGTCTGGATGGGGTGCAGGGATGTCATCTGCCGTCCCTGAGTCGGCCCTAGGCTCCAGCTCCTTTCCTTCCTCCGCCTCCACACCAGCTTGGAGAATTATTGCAGGTATAGAATACAAGTCCATGCCTGTCGTCGCCAGTAAGCTCATGGGGAAGGATCTGGAGTCCAAGACCAACCTGGGCTCCACGAAACCCTGTGTCAAAATAAAAGAGGGGGAGTGGCACAGTGTGGTGGCGTGATGCTGGCTTAGCTTGTTCAAGGCCCCAGTTCAGCTGGAGGCAAGGAGGGGGCTTTTCCAGCTATTAAATGAGGAAGCATGTCCAGGGGCCAGTCTTTGAACGGCCCCTCTTGCACTTTGACCGGGGCCCCTCGCTTTTGTCCTAGGATGTGATTGGCCATAGCATATGTCATAATTTTCTAAATGCTTGTAATGCCCTCTGACCTCTCATCTCTCTGGATCGAAGTCTTGTTAAAACCCATGGTCATCCCATTTGGTGTGATGTTTTGGTAATAGGGAGCCTTCATTAATAGAATACTTCTGATAACTTGAGGAAATTATTTCATTATGAAATACGATTCTGTTTCATGTTGTTTATGATTGTGTACAGGCCCAGAATTTCTAAATGCTAGGAGCATGCTATAAATGAAACATAAATAATGTAGTATAATTATGCTGAACTAAAGCCAAATCTCCTATCAACCCACTGATGCACATCCTTGAGAAATGGGCTGAAGTGTAAAATCTACTTTCCCAAATGGATTATTTAAAACTAAAGATTTTTATATTCTTCTTTACTTGGGGGGGAGGTTAGATAAAACATGACTTCTCATAGTTTTACAATAAATTTTCTATAACCAAGCTGTATGGAACAAATAACTTGGATTTCTGGTGAGTCTTTGCTGACCCTGGATGAGAGCATCTTTCAGAATCTGGCCATGCCACGGTCCCTGGGGGTTGACAATGGTCTAGACCCTTCTTTGAAACATGGCATTCTAGTAATATCCCATTGCTCAGTCTCCTGGTTGCTGGAATTATAGGGAGGCTGGAAATGTAGCCTCACTGCCATACTGTAGAGTGGAAAGGAGAGTTTTCTTGGCAAGCAGGCTCTACATGAGTTTCCCCATCCCAAGCTGTGCAGCCAGCTACCGAAGCTACGGCTCTTACAGACATGTTTCATCCCACTGACTCCAAACGTCTCATGGGATCTTTGCTAAATCCATGTATCATATTTCAGAGTGCTATATTTTGCTTATTGCTTGCTGATTCATAATGATCAGACTGTTTTAATTACTGAGGACTCATATTTTTGGTTCAACATCATTATTATTTTTTTTAGTTCTGAGTCTTAAGGACTATTTGTTTTTCCAGATGAATTTTAGATTAGGTTTATTGAATTTCTTTTAAAATGAACAAGTGAACAAACTTCTACTATTCTTCTGTTCCATCTTATTAAAAATATATCCTACTTGCAAACATCCATATCAGAGAAAATAAGCATTGTTTGACAAGTGGGTCTTCTTCTGACTCCAAGGCAGTGTGGTTTTGCAAGGCAAGCTTACCACCAAACAGTGGCCGCCGGTGTTATTAGCAGGGCATCTACAAATGGCTCAGTGTTTGTAGTTCACACTTCAACTTCAACTCTATTTGTTGCATTAGCAAAATCAAGCTCATTAAGCTGTATTCTTCGAGTCCATCTCTGCGAGCCCCTGAACCCACTCACACTCGGCACTCTCGCCTGGTACTGGGTAATCTTTCCTGCATTACACTTGAAAGTTCAGCTCATTCCGAAACCTCCAGTCAAGGATGTGAACTTGTTGCTTTCAGGGAGGCCGCATCTGTGCGCTGAGCCATTACGCCATCTGTTAAAGTGGTCAGAGTTCATTTGATTGCCTCCTTTGTGGACAGACTTGTACTGTAAGAGCATGTGTTATTGAAAACATAATTTTCCTCATCATTATGCTTTCTTTCTAGCCAGATCACAACCTGCTAGAAATCTATTGAACATGGAGTGAAAAGCTCTCCAGAATAGCTGTTCTTAAGAGATTAAATGATTGCCATCTCTGTCCCATTTCTTTTATCTCATAATCAAGTTCAAGATGATACTGGATGTCTCAGCTGAAGTGATTATTTGAAATAGAAATGGCTTTATCCCCTTCATACTTCCCACTGTTGAATGCCGGGTCTTTTTTCTTTTCATTTGCATTTTTATTTGTGTATGTTTCCTTAGGACCATCCACAGGGTCAAAGACTCCAGCTACTGTTTTTAAAGGACTAACTGAAGTTAGGCTGCTTTTTAAATTTTCCATATTCCAAGACACTGATTATCTGACAGAGATCTGGTTCAGGCTTGTCACATTTGAGCTATAGCTAACTCAGACTTTATCATCTGGTCTAGTCATTCAGATTGACAAGTGAGGAGCTAAGAATTTGAACTGCTAAGAGATTTTCCAGTGATCACAAAGCCTTCTCCAAGGTTACGAAGTCCTGGGGCAGCCCGGCTGAGACTGGAGCTCATTTCTGGGCAGTTTCTACTGGACCACATTGTCCTTGGCATACCCAGAGGTGGCCTGACACAGCATTGAGGACAGAGAGCTAGTGACCCAAAAGTACAAGAAGCCATTTTTTTTTTTTTTTTGTAATGATTAGTTCAAGATGCTGTGTTGACTCTCCTCATCCTTAGGGCGGCCTGGTCTCTGCTGTTTTTCTTACATCACAGTTTCTCTTCCAGAGAACTGAAGTGAAAGAACAAGATAAGATCAGTGTTTGTTAGCGACACCGCTAAAACACTGGCTACAGAAGAAATGTCAGACTGCCAGACGTGGGAGTTTGGGCCACATATTGACCGCATGTATCCCCAGGCCCACAAGCAGTCGATAATTAGACATCTAAACATACATTCTTTCCTCCTTTTAGAATATGTCTGACTTGATGATTCCTCATTCTTAGAACTTCGTACCTGGGGAAAAGTGAGTCTTTGGGGAGAAATCACGTTACCAAGCGTGCTTGCATTTTTCACCCACTTTTCCCTTTGCTGAGGCTCTACTCTGTCACTGTCTAGGAGGGAAAGCCACACAGTAAGAACAATACTTAGAGTCTGGGGAAATGGTTCGGCAAGTAAGAGTACTTGGGCAATCATGAGGTCCTGAGTTCAAGTCCCCAGAACCTATGTGAAAAGCCAGGGATAACCCCAGCACTGTTGGGGGTGCAGATGCAGGGAGAGAAGAATCAGTGAGGCCTGCTGTCTGCCAGCCAAGCCCCAGGCTCCTCAAGAGACTCAGTCTCCAGAGAATAGAGAGCGATGGACCAAGATATACCCAATGTCCCCCACCTCTGTGCCAGACACGCACATGTGTGTGCACACGACATACATACAACACACACAGACACCTATCCTGTCACACTGTGCACCCTCACTGCCTGTGATCACTATCCTGTCACACTGTGCACCCTCACTGTCTGTGATCACTATCCTGTCACACTGTGCTCCCTCACTGCCTGTGATCACTATCCTGTCACACTGTGCACCCTCACTGCCTGTGATCACTATCCTGTCATACTGTGCACCCTCACTGCCTGTGATTACTCACTATCCTGTCACACTGTGCACCCTCACTGCCTGTGATCACTATCCTGTCACACTGTGCACCCTCACTGCCTGTGATCACTATCCTGTCACACTGTGCTCCCTCACTGCCTGTGATCACTCACTATCCTGTCACACTGTGCACCCTCACTGCCTGTGATCACTATCCTGTCACATTGTGCACCCTCACTGTCTGTGATCACTATCCTGTCACACTGTGCATCCTCACTGTCTGTGATCACTATCCTGTCACACTGTGCACCCTCACTGCCTGTGGTTACTCACTATCCTGTCACACTGTGCACCCTCACTGCCTGTGATCACTATCCTGTCACACTGTGCACCCTCACTGCCTGTGGTTACTCACTGTCCTGTCACACTGTGCACCCTCACTGCCTGTGGCCACTCACTATCCTGTCACACTGTGCACCCTCACTCCTGTGGTTGCTCACTATCATTGTTTGTGAGGCCTACTTTGCTTCTGCTCACAGCTGTCCCCACCTCTTAGCTCATAGAGGGCAATAACTGTGTGTTGAATAAATGAATTTGTGGACTGAATTAATAGTGGCCCCAACGTGTGACAGTAATGGTGGTAGCAATTTCATCATGATGTATCGTTATCAATGTGCTATTGTGCGGTTCGTTGCTGTTGTTAATCTCTCTTACAGTACCTAATTAGACATCGCCATAGACACTCATCTGTAGCAGAAACACAGAATGCAGAGGGCTGGATGCTGTCCGTGGTTTCAGGCTTCTGCTGGGGCCCGAGAAAATATCCATTCCAAACGAGGGGGAGGCTACTGGGTATTTATTGTCTCCTCTACCAAAGTTTAGAAAGGATTGAAGGCAGGATACTGGGCACATTAAGATGGTTTCTCTTGCAAATGGCAAGAAGTCTTGTTCAAAAGGCCTGAAATACCAGGGGATTTATTGGGCCAGTGACTAAGAATCTTCACACTAGACCAGCTTCAGGTATGTTTTGATAAGACTATAGCTCCCTTGGCTGTTCTGAGCCCTCCCATCCATGTGGAGAGCTCTGTTTTCAGCTGATAATTACCACTTGAATGCCTGTGCACAAATGATCAGATCTGTGTACTGCTGCATGCCAGGGCTGTGTGGAGACTTGCACCCTTATGGAAGGAAAACGCTGTCCTAGACTGGACTGCCCTTTCACATCCCAGGTGTCCAGAATGAAAGACCCTTCAGCTTGCAGACAGAATCTCCAGACTATTACATTTGGATCAACTCTTTACCAATCACCTGTGGCCAGGGAAGGAATGCCAGATATTAATTAGCATAAGCCAATTCTTGGTTCAGTTCTTGAACCAAGCACTGTGGTAAGGGGGAGGTCAGATTCCAGTGATTGACTTAGGCCAGTCCAATCCTATGTCTAGAATTTGAGGTTGGGATCTGTCCCACTTAGGTACTAGCTGCTACCTAGTAGAGTGCGCAGCTTGGATGTGGGAAAGTAACTAATGGCAACCGCTTTGTTATTATTCCTAACCGCACTTGGTGCTAATGAGACTCCAGGCTCCATGGCTTCTGAAATTCTTTATTCTTGGTCTGGTCTGGGTACCCTTTCATCATTCATAGTTCATCCAACAGACCCATCTAAACCTGTTCAGTCAGCCCTCACCTGCACCTCTGCCTCCCAAGTCGTCCTGTGAGGATCTTATATTCGGGTGTGTGTTGTCTTTACAATGAAGGGATACTTAAAGACTTAATATTCCTATTTGTTGTTGACAGACTAAATATTATTGAGTAGATGGGCATGGGACAGTGATGAGAAGGTCTGCTGGTATGGTTTCCTGTAGCTGTCATTTCAATTGTCCACAACTTCAGACTTCAGCTGTCTTTGTAAAGGCAGCATTTAATTTGGTCTAAAAAGCATTTTGACAGTAGCTGGCGATGGATCTGTTGCAAATCCTGAGATCCCTTTGACTAAATGAGGATCCAAAGTGACGTGCTCTGGCTCATGGCAATTTAAATGCACCATCCAAACAACCTGCATCTCCCCAAAGAAACCTCCTACTGTCTGCGTCTGGATTCCTGCCGCAAACGTAGCCTGCCTGGAAGATTTGAGTGCAGGTTATTGTGAAATAGAGAACGAGAGGGCAAACAACACACGCGTCTGTTCTCGAGTTCAGTACTACAGTGAGTGACACCAGAACCGCCAGTGGACCAAAGGAAAGACCTCAGAGTTGACTGTCCAAGAGACAAAGATGGATAGTTTATCCCAGTTTATCCACTGAATCTGTTGCCTGATTGATCAAGGGGGGCCCTGTAGGGCCGTAAAGCCTTCTGGTTCTGTATTTTATGTTTGTGTGTGCATATGTGCACACATGCCAGGTGTCTGAGCTGAGCAGTCCCAGCTAAAGATACCTGGTGCGGGGCGCGGCCGAGGCAAAGTGTCCCCGCAACAGTGTGAGTAAAGTGGGGTGCAGAGTGTAAGGGGAGCTCAGAGGGGGCCAGTGAACAGGGAAGAGATTGCCAGTCACACAGAAGCCCAGAAAAGACCAGAAATCATCCCATATCTCTTTAATCTTCCCTGTGCATCTGAGTGGCTTTCCTTAACATGTGTCCTTAAAAAGGTAAAATTAATAAACACATTACCAACGCAATTGCCGCAGAGCCCTGCAGGACCTCTCATCAACAAAGAGGCAGGCTCGCTGGTGGAGAGAAGCGGCAGGGTCCTCACAAGAGAAGGCGCCTGTGGGGGAAGCTGTCATTACTGCATCTTCAATTGGCGGGTCCTCTCTTCCCCAGCAGGGCTTCCTTGCTTGGTGGATAATTTTTACTCTTCCTGTTCTGTCAATATGACAGTTTTGTCCCTAATAGAATGGCAGTTTTGACTTCCATTGAAATCACTCCCTATAGACCCAAAAAGAAAAAGATGCACCCTCTCCATTTCCTCTTTTCCAAAGCTGCCCTCCATAAAAACTTTTCTCATTTAAATTTTTGCTTCCACACTGAATTTCTCATTCATGTTTCAAGAAAATCAAATACGGTGTCAGCTTTCAAAACCCATGCTTGATGATGGCAGTGACTCATATAATTACTGACTGTCAGTGCGTTTGCTAGGAACACAGAGATGTCTGGCAGCCCCGCTTCCACCAGCAGGAGCCCCTCAGTGTGGGTCTGCACTGGGCTGTTTTCCATCTGAAACATCCTAGTATTGGCCAGACACAGTATCGGGCCGTTAGCTGCATCATCCATTCAGGAAGCACGTGCCTCCGATGACACTCAAAGTACTTGATGAAGAAAAGTCTTCAAGACAATTGTTTTTTAATCTGTGTGTGTACATGCTTGTGTTTATGATGTATATTGTGTGTGCATGTATGGATGTGTCAGAGCCTCCAGTGTGCATCTTCACCTTCCACCTTGTTTGAAACAGGATTTCCTTTTTGTTGCTATTCGTCACTGCATGTACAAGGCGAGCTGGCCTGCAAGTTCCCAGGGATTCCCCTATCTCAGCTTTACATGGGTTCTGGAGATTCGAACTCAGGTCTTCATGCTCCCATGTCAAGTGCTTTATCCACTGAGCCACAGCTTCTGTAGCTCATTAGTTCTGAACCAAGGATGACTTGGTCTTCCCTTCTGCCACCACCACCCCAGGAACACTTGGCAGCTTGGGGAGACATTTTTAACTGGCATCTAATGGATGGAGGCCGGGGAGCCTGCTGAACACCCACAGTGTGTAGTCATGCTCTGTTGTGACACAGCACCCTTTGCTACAAAACTCTCTCTGCTGAGGTTGAGAAACCCTGCTCTAGCTGCTGAGGATTTCACAGTAGGAAACAGGCTGTTTGGGAGAGTCAGACTAAAGAGAAAAATATGGCACACTAAGGAACACTTCAGTTTCTTCACCTTTTTTGTGTATGCGGTCATGCACGTGGAAGCCAGAAGTCTTGGGTGTGGGTCCTCACCTCTCACCTTGTTTAAGACGGGGCCTGTTTGTTATTGCTGCTGACCGTGAGATCCCTGTGGGTCTCCTGTCCCTGCCTCCCATTTCCCTGTTAAGAGCGCTGTGATTACAGATGTGTGCTGCTTTGGCTTCGTGCGGGTCCTGGGATTCTAAACCCTGGTCTTCATGCTCGCACAGAGGTGCTTACACACTGAACCATCTCCTCAACCCCTCTTAAATAATACTTTAAGACAGAACTAGCCATCCCCCCATCCTCTTTATTCTATTTAACATATAACCTCTAACTTCCACTCAAATGAATGTAGATACTTCTAGGATGGTAATGTAACAAAGATACTATTTACATTCTTGTTTCCAGTTTAAAATGTCATTTTCATCGTCTTTGTGTCATTTTTAATAAAGAACATTGCATTGTTTTAACGTAATACAATCTATAAGCCTTTCTCTCCTTGTTTCTTTGTTTCATTTTTCTTTCTTTTTTGAGTAACTTTGGGAAAGCCAGTATTCCAGTTTGAAATCTGCCTTTGGAAGCCTGCCAAGAGTTCTCTGCAATGATTTTACAACAAAAACAACTTTTCAAGAAACAAGTATTTTTAGGGCATTCCAAGAAATTATTCTGATAGAAACGTTTTGTGTAAGGAACAGCTACTACTATAGAGAAACACTCACTATTTACATATTTTTTTGTTAAAGTGAGAACTCTTGGGGTTAGGTAGACAACTCAGTTAACCGGCTGCTAGCCTTGCAAGCACGAGGACCTGAGTTCGATCCCCAGAACCCATATAAAAAAAAAAGCTGGGTGTGGTGTCACCCATTTGTAATCCAGGGACTGGGGAGAAGGAGACAAGTAGATCTCTGCTGCTTTGTTAGTTCACTAGCCTAGCCCAGGTATCAGTAAGATACCCTGCCTCAAATAAAAAGGTAGATGGCACCTGAGAACAACACCCGGCTCATCCTCTGGACTCCACATGCACCAGCACATACATGTACATTCACACATAGGTGAACACACACGCAAATAACCTTGTGTTCCCCCTCAGAAACCAGTAGGCAATACTGTAGCCTGCCGCATGAGAGATCACAGTGGGAATCCCCAGCTCCCTGAGGCTCAGACCTCATAGCCTCTGGTTAGGGAAATACCTACTCTGGCTACCCAAGTTCCACACAGCATCACCAAGAGACAGCTCTGGCTGACCAATTGGGGAGATACAGGAGAAAAACACTGATTCTTTTTTTTTTTTATATGGGTTCTGGGGATCGAACTCAGGTCCTTGTGCTTGCAAGGCTAGCAGCCGGTTAACTGAGTTGTCTACCTAACCCCAAGAGTTCTCACTTTAACAAAAAATATGTAAATAGTGAGCGTTTCTCTATAGTAGTAGCAAATTTCCAGAGAGCATCTGGCCCCCAGCTCTCCCTTCTGAGAATTAGCTCAGTTGATGGGCCACATTACCACGTGCTCTTTGCCTTCCTGCTCCCCACTGCTTCTGCTCAGACAGCTCTCCCCTTGGTCCACTCAGCCCCTGACTCCAGGCACGCGCCCCCAAGCTCCTCATAGCATGTGCATCTGTCACAGCCCTGGGTGGAGGTCAGGAAGAGGTTATTATACTAAGCACCATGGATGCTCATTGTGAACATAGCAGTTTGCTGGAGTGCTTTTAGTCAGTTTTCCAGCCTCTTGTGTGGTGTACCCCCTTCCTGCACCCCTCTTCCTGCACCCCTCTTCCTGCACCTATCCTCCTGCACCCCTCTTCCTGCACCTCTCTTTTCTTCCTTCTCATCTTTTCCTCCCAAAAGCTCCTCAGTTGTTCACGGGGAGTCACAGGGAGCAGCCAGCTCTCTGGAGTCCCTACTGCCAAAAGCAATTCCAGGCAGGTCTCTATTATGCATCTTAAAAATGAATCAAAAGGACCTTTAATGTCATTGGACTTGCAGTTTTAGAAAGCACTTATTATTGTTAATAGCAACTTACCTTCCCTCATGCATCTCTGTAAGCCCAGTTCCTTTCAACAGCCCATTCTAAGCCTTGAGCTCAGATATGTGGCCGGAGCTCTGTCTGTGTGTCAAACCATCAGAGAGCAATTTCTTCACTGGTTCCACCATGGGAAGGTAGACTCGTGCATATCCAGGGTTCAGCTTTGGTTCACAGAGTCCTGTCCGTTAGCTCTACCAAGTGTGTACAACCTTTTGATGCTGTGACATAACATTGTCATCTATGAAGGTCATCCTTGAGACGCACATGATCAAGTCACACACACACACACACACACACACACACACACACACACACACACACGTCTCTATTTCTCTGTCTTTCTATCTCTCTGTGTATGCATGTCTCTCTCATAATGTTTTAAGTGAGTCTTATGATTTTATGTTGAGCTACACTCACAGCTGCCCTTGCCTGCTCGTGGGCCGTGGACCTTGGGTTGGTTACATCTACCTGTCCTGCCTGATGTTCAAGGGATCCTTTCATCCATCACCACACTCAGCAGCCTCGCTTTCCAGAGCCCATCTCTCCTGTGGTTCTTCCCATGCTTGCCCTGTGTTTGCCGAATGCAGCTGAGCACAGAGACCACGATGGACTTACTCAGGAATCTCTGGGTGGTATTTGGAGGTGGCTTCTTCCCCGAGTTTTATTTCATTGGCTGCTTTCCCGACTGTTGACAGTGGTAAGACACTCTCTTTATTCAATCCCAACACCTCCCGGGAGGTAATACATTGTCCCTAATATTGTCACTGGTTCCCCCAGCTCCATTTCTTCTGCAGATTCATTTATTCAGCACACAGCGTTGCCTGCTGTGAGCTAAGAGGTGGGGACAGCTGTGGGCAAAAGTTCCTGCACTCTTGGAGATTATTTCTAGTAGGGGTGAGAGGTGCTGAGATATTGTGATGCTGAATACTTGCAGGCGACACTAAAACAGTGAGTTCCTGTTTCAGAAAGAGGGTTGAAGACTTCACTGTAAACAGAAATGATGTTCCTTTTTACTTAATGGTAGTCTTCCCCTCTCCACATCCCCAGCTCTTCCCACCAGCCCATCTGCTCCCATCACACTGTGATTTAGTGCGGGTGTCCCAGTCTTGCACAGAATACTTGTGTCGGTAATAAAAGCTCTATGTCATAGCTTGTAAACTTCTAGCCCTTGAACTTCAGTTTTCCCTCTGCTCACATTGAAAGGACCAGACCTGTTCATATGTGTGCCATGTGAACGAGCATCAGATATTGTACCGTGTCTCATTTTAAACATAAACAGGATCTATCGAATATCTCTCCATTTGGTCTGGGAATGCAGTGCCCTCTCTAAGCCATAGTGATGGACTCTCCTTTCATGTGCTTGGTGACAATGTACCCACCTTCCAGTGGAAAGCTGTAGCAAAGGCAACAAGAATAATTAAATGTTAATACAATAACAACAGGTTGTTGACAGAAAAAAAATGGGCAGAGGGATTTGCTTTTCTACAGTCTTCTAGTGGCCCAATAAATGAGTAAAAACATACTCAAACTATCCTCAGAAGCAGTTTATCCTAATAGGACTTTTCTAGGTTATTCACCCTGTGAGATTTATAGTTCAGACGTACCAATTCAGAATAGAAAGGGAGAGGAGGCTCTTTATCTAATCAAATACTTAGGCAATATGAAGAATCTTCAATTATCTAATTTTATTGAAGGGATGGTTTATATCCCATAGTCAGTGATGTGCAATCCTGGGATTGTTTTAAATCCCTTAGAAGAGATCTGACATTTTGCTCTGCATGCTGTATAGCATGAAATCACCATGGATATTTCACCAAGAGATATAACAAGAAGAATAGCCTCTGTGGTATGCAGTCATTTTATCCCAACACACTGCAACATGGTTTTTGCCTTGGGGCAGAGAAGTAGGGCTTTTTTTTTCTCTACTTCAAAAGAAAGAAAAATTATCATCACTCTATCCAGAACCATTATAGACTTCAGAGACTTTGGCATGAAATATTCAGAAAGTTTATTTTAGAATTCAATATTTTAAAAGCCTGCTTTAAAACTATTACAGCAGTTAGTGGCTTTCTTGCTTAGGCCAGTCTTTGCTTTTAAAAGCCCTCTGTCGTGGCCGATCCCATTGTTTTCTGCAGAATGTCATTTGCATCAACCACAGACCTCCAAAGAAGGCATGCCCTGCCTTGTTTCAGGATGTCCCCAAGAGGAACTGGGACCGCGCTCCATGTTCTTTCATACACGGTTCTTTTCCTGGTGGCAGAGCCCATGAGTTGCTGCCAGCGGTGGTTTGTGCTTTGGGTGCCTCTTATCTTAACCACATAGAATGTATGTCATTCTCTGCTGCCTGTTCAGGGAGCAGAGCCCATGTCTCAGAGGTTCCAAGGACACCCCCTCAGAGGCTTCCCACACTCTTAGTCGAGGGCTCACGTCTCCATCACTCTTCATAGGAATTAGAAAAGCTTAGCATGTGCATTGTGAGGATTTAACAGGGATTCCAAGGATAGGAGTGAAGCCAGCAAGGAGCCATAGAACTGTGGTTAGCCATGCGGGAACTTCTTCCCGGGTGGTGTCTTGGTTATATAGGGTGGCAGTGGCAAGAGATGATGGAGTCCTGACTTCCGAGTTTCACAGCCCTTGCTTGAGTTGGATTTTAGCTGCTTTCTAGCAGTGTGATCCTTAGAAAACTTTCAGATCTCCTTAAGGCTCAGTAGCTCTGTGTATGACCTGGGTCAATCCCAGAATTGATGCTAAGATTCTGCAGTCTTGGGGTGTAAAGGCAGTGGTGTGTAGGACATCAGACTTTGTTATCATCACTATTTGCTGCTAAAACATTTTTCTTCTATTTATTCATCTCACATTTTTTATTATACGATGCATATATGTATGTGTATATATGTATATTATGTATGTAAATGTAATATGTATGAAATCAATACATAGAGCAATAATTATTCCTACTTTTGTTTGAGACAGGTTCTCATGTAGCCCTGGCTAGCCTCAAACTCACTATGTAGATAAGAATGACCTTGAACTTCTGATCGTCCTGCCTGCGCCTCCCTGGTGCTGGGATTATAGGTGTGTGCCACTATTCCCAGTTTTATGCAGAGCTAGGGTGAAACTCAGGGCTCCATGCATTCTAGTCAAGCACTCTATCAACAGCTACAGCCCCGGCCCCTTATACCTCCCTTTCTTGTATAGTTTATACATTTAGATTCACCCCTCAAATGCATTCCAGATGTGTTTCTGTAGGTTTTAATAAATAACCCTTCTTTCCTCCAGGTGTTAGCAGTGTAGAGGAGGGAAGCACAAGCCTCAACCTTGGTCTTCACATAGGGTTGGTTCCTCCCTCGTGCCGACCTGCAGAGAGGGGAAGATCCTAGCGTGCTTTTGACATGGAGGTGCTGACAGGAATAACGTGTGAATAACTTTCCGTGTCATTTTCCAGGGAAGCAGATCGAGACTCAGACGGTCACGTCAGCTTCCGAGACTTTGAGTATGCCATGAACTATGGACAGGCAAAATGAAGCCGGATGCTTGTGGATGGACCACTTTTGGCAATTCTGGACACACATCAGTGAATTGTAATCTAGTTGAAGGCCACGTAGATCTCACTCTTTTGTGGTGCTGTGTACTTGTGAGTAAACTCTTAATTACAGTTTTTGGATGCTGATATTGGACCTAGAGGTAGGACTCTCCTTCCACGTCGCTAAGAGCCCTGAGTCAGGCTGCTGTTGCTGGCCCTGCCACCCAGTGGTGTTTGGGTTTTTTTTGTTTTTTTGTGTTTTTTTCCTTTCCTCTCCTGTCAGCTCTGCATTCCTCATACTGTGAACTAGAGTCTCTGCTCATTCTGTTCCTCGCCTGCTTGGGTCCCTAGCTCTTACCAGCTCTGGGGAGGGTTTGCTTTGTTCTGTGGTGTCATCATCCTTTATTTGCTCAACTTTGGTTGAATGTCAAGCTTACTGTGGTCCACGCAATGAGCAAATGCTAGGGAAACAAAGACTTCTCTTATCTAAAGACCCTGGAGTGCAAATCAGTGGCAGGGCACTGGCTGTACAAAACATAGAAAGCAGCTCAGGCCAGCCAGCCTGCCATTCTTTATACAGAGAAAACCAGAATGCAGTTGGGGTCTTAATGGGCAAACAGGCGTGATTTTGTGTCCCTTTAGGATAGCCTGGACCTAGGCTTCTTACTTTGGAGAAGCTAGGCTGAGCTGGCCAGCAGCCCTCTGCTGCGTACTCCTGGTTCTAGGTAGTTTTGCTGTACACCTGAAGTTTCAGCCATCCCAAAGTGTTAGGAGTCTCCACACCCCACCGCTCCCCTGGACTCCAGTGACTACTTTCCTGGAGCAAATCAAGACACTCAAAATATAACGTAACATCTATTAAAAATAATTCTGAAATGCTGATATTGTCATTGTAAGTGTTCAGATTTCACAACATTAACATTTGTAAAAAAAAATGAATGTAATTTGTTTTTAAAGTGTTAAACATTAAAAGATCAAGTAGGAATGTAAATTTGTGTAGCAAACATTAAAGAAGTCTCCTGCTCGTATATATTATCAGATAGCCTTAAGAAAAATAAAAGTTTTAACTGTAATAAACCAGAGGAACCTAATGATATGGGACAACTAAATGTAATTTGACTAAAATGTAATTTGCTCTCCTAGATGGGCCCCTAGGAACGCACAGTAGAGATCAACCAAGCTTGGGCCTTCTCTGCTGGTTGTGACATTGTGAGGGACTAGGTGAGGGGTATACAGGAGCGCCACTGTCTTCACGATTTTTCTATAAATCTAAAATTATTCCAAAACCGAGTTTGTTAAAAAATTAAAGCCTTATTCAAACATTCATAAACTAAATGAAGAAGCCATGAAACTCATTTCTCAACATGAATGAAATGTTATTTCAAAGACCGCAATGGATCGCTGGTGTCGTTGAGACGTGTGGATGGTTTTGTTTGTAGTGCTCCAGTCTGACTTTGTCAACACGTGTTCCCATCATGGTAGACAAACTGAGTCCTTCATCCTGATCTCAAAACATAAAAGAGAGTTTAGATTTCTTAAATTTAAAAAAAAAAAATACACTAATAGTATTTATTAATAGAGCGATTCTTTCAGGAACGACCAGAGTTCCAAACTGCTGTATTCCACTCCTGTCTGGATCCTGTGTGTCCTGAGCAAGATGACATGGGAAAAGGAGGAGTCACTTCCTACCATGGATATAGGAAGCAAGAGGGGGCTCTGGGAATGGCTATTGAGCAACTCCTGTGACTCTGAATTAACCAAGACATTTTATCTCAGTGACAGAAAACTACCCAGAGAACTTTGAAAAAGGAAAAAGAAAATCACTGAGCTAACTTTATGAGACCTAACAGAGGGAGGGTAGGGTGCAGCTAGGACCCACAGTAGTGGGGGGTCTCAGAACCCACAACACTAGCACCTCCAGATTCCCCCTTCTTCCCGTAGCTACCAACAGCCTTACACCATCCTCAGAAAGAACTGATCCATGATCCATCCAGATCCGAGTTCAGAGCATTTAGGGATAGGCTCTGGTTGACCCCACTCAACTCTGGTTCACCCAGAGGGTATGGACATGTCCCCTGGGGACTCAAGTGCATGCAGCCAGGGCTGGTCATGGAGGAAGTTAACGGCCTGGGCAGCCTTTCTGGTGGGGACCTCTTCTAAGAAGATGCACACCCCTGAGTTTGCTGCTCGGGAGCCCCAGACTGTCTGAGGAAAGATCAAAGAAAGGGTGGCAGAGAAGCTACCCGTGCACCTTCCTCTCCTTGCTTTTAGGATCCATCCTCCTCTTGACTGGGAAGAGCTTTCCCCATCTTCTCACCTCCAGACCCCAGTCCCCATACTACAGTGTGGTGTGACCTTGCTGGTGTGATCCCAGCCGGGTGATCTAAAGGTAGGCACCCATCCAAGCTGACAAAAACTCCGTCTCAGCTCTTGGAGGACATTGAGACTGAGTGCGAGTCAGGTGTCCCTCGGAGTAGCTGAGCAAGGGATTGGACTCAAGAGTGGGTAGCAGTCATATTTTTCAGTCACGTGGCCTGGAAAATCCAAGCAGCTGGTTTGCAGTGAGCGGAGAGGGATTTAAAAATAGACAGAGGTGGCGGGGGGGGGGGGGGGGGGGGGCGGGGGGGACAGTAAAGGAGAAGCAGCCCCCTCCCCCGCTTGGTTTCTGGTTAGAGCTTGTATGCAAGACTCAGTCTTTGGGTCCTGGGAGGTAACTGCATCCTTCCAATAAATCTTTCCGCTCAAGCCAGCTGGAGCTGCTTTCTGTCATTTGAAACCCAGAGAGCCTTCAGTGCTGTGAGGTTTCAGCCAAGGACAGAGTCCTGGGTGACATTAGCATTTATGGGGCAGCAGAGAACACTCTTCTAAAGAGAAAAAGAGGCAGCAGTTGAAGATGGAGTGGAATAGTGCCACCGCTCCTGTCCCAGCCTTTCTCCGAGCCCCTTGCTGGTCCAGCTCTGGGCTTCCCTGCTACTGCAGCTTTCTGAGTGGTTGCCCATGCGCTGCTAATGGATGGATGCACCAGCTCCTCTCAGACCTCAGCCTGCAGTCCGGTCCCTTCTGTTGGGTCTGAGGTGGTGGCAGGGCCTTTGGAGTCCTCTCAGACCCTTCATGACACAGGTTTGTCATGGTATTTCTGTGCTGTCTTTTCCAGCTTTCCGTCCCATAACCAGTCTATAAATGAGAGTATTTTCCCAAGTCCTGTAACTGGCCGATCGTTCTTGAGCAACACATTCTCCAAGGATGATTTCATCCCCTGCCAAGAGGCCAGTTATCACCCTGATTGATATGACTCCATAACACGGCTTTATCTTTGATCTTGACCTCTGCTCAACTCCAGGCCTGTGTTTTCCCCTCACCAGTCAGACATTTCCACCTCGGTGCAGACTCACTGAACTAAAATCAGATGCATTGTTCCCCCAATTTTCGAAATTGTTCTCCTAGCCTGTGTTTTCTATTTCTGTTGATGACAGCCTCCCTCCCCATCCCCCACCCAAGCTGTCATCCCAGCCAGCTGCCTCAGAGTCTCCTCTTCTCCCCATCTTCCTTGGCTCTGACACTCAGTCACCAGATCCTTTTGAGCACGTCCTTGTAAATCATTCCTGATTTTTTTTCCCTTTCTATCCTGATCTTTCTGCCTGTGTCCTTAATCCTGGCCAGTTCTCCCATCCAGTAACTTGTTCTTTTGCTTATTCATATCAAGATGAGTGTAAGGTGTATGCCAATACTGCTGTCAAGAAATTTTAGTCTGGCGTGTCCGGGGCCTTCCTAAAGCACTGACAAAATGTCTTCCCTCTACTCAAGAGCTTCCGGTCACTATCTTTTCTGTTGGATGGTGCCTAACCCTGTAGCATGCCTGTTCAAAGCCTTCTATATTGGTGTAGAAATTTCCATTTAAAGTTTTGTTGCCCATGACTCCCCCTACCATACCACCCAGCAAACACAGAGACCCACAAGCATAGTCCCATCACCTAAAAACACAAAAATTGCAACAGATCTTTACTCAAAGTAGAACAGTAATAATCTCAGGATTAATATCTGATGAGATAGTAAGAAAGTCAAACAAACAAACAAACAAAACAACTTAGGGGCTTGGAAGAAAGCTCAGTCTGTGCCCACAGGCGTGAGGACCTGAGTTCAATCCCCAGAACGTACATTAAAAAGCCAAGTGTGCTGGTATGCAAGCCCAGCCCTAGAGAGACAGGATGATCTCCAGAGCTGACTGGCCAGCCAGCCCAGCCTAACCAGTGAACTCAAGGAATGAGAGATCCTGTCTCAAAAAACAATGGATGTTTCCTGAGGAAAAGGATTAGAGGTTGACCTCTGGCTTCTACAGGCCTCCACACAAGTGCACACATACCTGTGTGAACACACACAGATGCCCTCACGTGTACCCCAAAAAAGTAAGAAAGAAAGAAAAAAACAGCCCAGGTATGGTGGCCCAAGCCTTTAATGCAGCGTTTGGGGAAAAAGGAAGCAGAATTGCTTTCAGTTTGAATCTAGTTTGGTCTGCATATGAAATTCCAGGGCAGCCTGGGTTACTTAGGAAGATTCTGTCTCAATAAATAAATGAATTAGTAAATAAATAAATCTCATCTAAAAAATATTGATATTCAAGCTGGTCAGCTTACAACAGACAGACTATCCTGTTTGGCTGTGACATAAGCCCATATTCTATAGCCACACTTTGCTTGTAACCCAAATGAGATGATCCAGATTCATTCAATCCAGTTCAGGGGTTTCACATGGAAAGTATTCAAAATTGGTTCCCATCTTATGTACCACCAAGGATGTAACCAAAGTTACAATTGATTACCAACCAAACTCAGCTACAAAGACCAAGAATGAAAGGTCCTCTAGACCCTGGAGGCATTATTCAAAGGAAAGTTCTAGAAAGTCTCTGTACAACAGAAGTATCTTTGCATGGGTGTGCATTCCCACTGAGCATCACTTCTCTGGCGTATGAAGCCTAAACAATACATCTCTCCAGTCTTGGTATTCATAGTATACTTCAAACATTTAAATTAATAAAAAGGAGCTTTGTTACTTTTCTTGATTTCTAATTTTTGAAAGTTTTGACAATATGAGATTAGACAATTTCTTTAAAAAATACACACCAAGCGGATTGTAAATCAGAGATTCACTTGGTGAAAGTGAATGTTATCCATGTAAGTGTGAAAACTTGAGTTCAGTCCCTAGGACACGTGTGGCAAAGTGCGCCTGTGACTTCAATACGGGGGAGATGGAGTCGAAAACACCCCCAGGGCTCCCTGCTCAGCTAGTCTAGCAAGATCACTGAGCTCCTGGTTCAGTAATAGACTTTGCCTCAGAAAATAAGGTGGAGAGCAAATGAGAAGGACACTTGATGTCAACCTCTAGCCTCTACACACACACACACACACACACACACACACACACACACACCCCTGCACATATATCACCCACACATACAGACGTGAACACATGCAGAAAATAAATAAGTAAAAACGATAATTTTTTTTGAAAGAAATCCATTGTCATTAAGCAGCTCACAGTGACTTTTCTTTGGTAAAACAAATCTAAATCCATGAGGATTGAAAAGTAGCCCATAAACAATCTAACACAATAAAATATAGTACCTAATCTGAATTCTCTTATGTTAAATTGATAAAGTAGTTAGAAATGTGAATAAAAGAAAACATTGTTCTAACTTCGGAGAAAAGTACAGATTAATCTCTATGAAAACATGAACTAAAATTGAAATACATCCCCTACTTTATGCTTTACTGATCCTTAAAGACTCAAGTGAGAGCAAAACAGTTAAGTTTTCCAAAATATATCACTTCAAAAAGAGCAATTCCAATAATATTGAATTTATAGAAAAAATTTGACCAAGAGGCTGGAAATATATTAAATGTATTGTCATAGCAACAGTCATTGGAAGGCAGAAGTCGGGCCTGGGCATCTTTCTTATTTTGAATAGGAAAGGCAAGCTTGATTTTAAATGACTTTTCTAAGGTCAGATGTCTTAGAGATGGTCCTTGAATCAATTTTTTTAACAAGCTTTCCCTATTGCTTCTGACCGGTATTGGAATCCCTCCTTCCCTTCTTCCCTCCCTCCCTGCTTCCCTCCCTCACCCCTTCCCTCCCTCTCTCTCTCCCCCCATCTTTCTCTCCTTCTTTCCTTCCTTCCCTCTCTCCCGCCCTCCCTCTCTCCCTCCTCCCTCCCTCCTTCCCTCTCTCCCTCCCTCCCTCCTTACCTCTCTCCTTCCCTCTCTCCCTCTCTCCCTCCCTCTTCCCCTTCCCTCTCTCCCTCCCTCCTCCCCTCCCTCCCTTCCTCCCTCCTTCCCTCCCTCTTGTTCTCTCTATCACAATCATAAATAGAGCTATATTCATTGGGCTACTTAAGATTCAACTTGACCCACTTCTTAGCTAATACCCAGACATATATCCAGCAGAATTTTCCTCTTTGTGCCAACAGAAAACACAAATCTAGGATGCTTTATGCTTTTCATAAACTTCTTGGCTGTTATCTCTGTGAATGTTTCTTTCACTGCCCAGTCTTAAAGAGTGTCCTCAGACTCCAGTTGTACATGCCCTGTGTGAATGGCTCATCTAACGTGTCTCTTGTTCTCTATTCTCCCCTCTTCTTGGTACACGTTCCTCCCCATCCCTCCTTTCTCTCTCAGTTTTAGTTGATTAATATCTAGCCTCATTCAAGGCCAGAAGTGAACACAAAGTGGTACAGTCCTTTTGGACAGTCTCAGAAAGCTAACCATGCTACAGAGACCAAGCTCCCAGATATTTTACCCAACTGATTTGAAAACTCATGCCCATACAGAATATTTATAGTAGCTTTATTCATAATTGTTCAAAACAAAACAAAAGCAACCAAGATGGGTTCTCTAAGAACTGAATGGGTAGTCTGTATGTACCTGCACGGTCAGTCCTCTTCAAAACTGTCAAGGTCAGCCAGGCGGTGGTGGCGCACGCCTTTAATCCCAGCACTCGGGAGGCAGAGCCAGGCGGATCTCTGTGAGTTCGAGGCCAGCCTGGACTACCAAGTGAGTCCCAGGAAAGGCACAAAGCTACACAGAGAAACCCTGTCTCGAAAAACCAAAAAAAAAAAAAAAACTGTCAAGGTCATCCCAAGCAAGGAAGCCTGAGAACCCCCCAGAGTTGCCTAAGAAGCCATGGTGACCAAATATGATAGGCTGAGTGGGATTCTGGGACAGGAAGGGGGCATGAGATGAAAACACAGGAAACTTGAATGAAGTGTGGGTTTTAGTTAGTCAGAATGTACCCGTCATAGTTCATTGACAGCAGCAAGTGCCTGTTCCAAAGCCAGATGCTAAGAACAAGAGAAGCTCAGTGCCAGGGACACCAGAACTGCCCATACTGTCTTTGTAATTTCTCTGTAAATATAATACTGTTCTAAAACTAAGTAAATTTGTTAACAACTCAGATATTGATATGTGGTGGACATCGGATCCCTTGCTGCAATTTAAGTTTACAGTAATAATATTAAGGAAAATATGCAAAGGTGGTCTATAACAACACAAAATAATATTAAAGGATATATTAGCAAAACCAGACAAAATTGACAGGGGCTGATGAGTTGGCTCCGTGGGCAAAAGCACTTGCCATGCAAGGTGGAAGGAGAGAGCTGGTTCCCAAAAGTTGTCTTCTGACCTCTATGTGAGTACCACGACATACACACACACACACACACACACACACACACACACACACACACACACACACACCCCTACATCATACACATGCATGATAATAATAATAACACCAGATCACCACTATGGCAATTTTAGGCCTCTGTGTGGGACTTCTTAAGGCCAGCCTTGTGGGGTCAGATCTTTGGTGTAGAGAAGTATGTTCTCAGCCTGTTGTGTGATTCTGATTGGTCTCTGACAAAGGAGAGACCTCATGTATTTTAAAATACCTACTTTTGGGTTACACTTGCAGATCATTCACAAAAGCAAAAAGTCCCTGCCACCCTGTTATATGCTTTTAATACACATTTCAAGGAAAGAAATCCTTAGCTTTGGATCTATGGAAAAGAAAGACCCTTTATGTTTCTTTGGAACATCAGAATTCCTCACAGTGCTGAGAAAGCCATAAGGAGCAAGACACCCATGTGATGCAGTTCCTAGGCCATCTTGGGAGCAGGTCAGAAAGGCCCATTCACAATGGAGCACACAGCTCACCACTGTTATCCCAGCATTCCTAGTAACAGTTCAGCTTGCCCCAGGGTTACAGCCTCAAAACCCAGCACAGCTATTGGGAGACAGCTCTAGAACTGGTTCTCTCCACGAAGTTCATTGGTCTTCCGTGGAAGTTGTGTGTTTGTGTGCACGCACCTCTGTGTGTTCGCAAGCCAGAGGTCAATGTCGGCTGTCTTCCCTAGTCTCTCTTCGCCTGATTTTTTGAGTCCAGGGCTCCTGCTGAACCTGAAGCTTGCCTGTTCAGCTAGACTAGCTGGCCAGTGAGCCTGGGAGTCCTTGGTCTCTTCCTTTTGAGCGCTGGGGTCGCAAGCATGGACCATGCCCAGCTTGTCCACGGATGCTGAGGATGGAGCTAACGCCCCCACACTGCAAACCTTTGTCAACTGAACCGCATCTTCCCAATCCCTCATAAAGGTTATTATGGCCCAAAGCCTACGTCTTCTTTACATTGTGATTCCATACATCATATCATTCCCCTTGTAAATCTGGAAATTGTCTTCACCACTCTAAGGTGACTTTTATAATTCCTATTATATTTCCTTGCATTCTAACCACACACATAAACTAATATAGTCAGTTACCTTTTCATGGTAGCTCTTTTCAGGGGTTTACCAGTTTTGCTGACCTCAGAACATCAACTTTGGGCTTCATTGCTTTTCATTATGCTTGTTTTGGGTTCCATTATTTGGGCCCTCATCATTGTTACTAATTTGTTTTCTCTCTTTCTTTGATCCTTTTTGCTTGAGTTTCCTCTTTTATTTACCATGTGTATTGTATGTGTATGTGCCATCCCATGTATGTGGAGATTCAAAGACAGTTTAATGGGGTCATTCTCTCCTTCCACCTTTATATGCGCTCGAGAGATCACATTCAGGTTGCCTTCATCCACTAAGACATCTTGCCCCTTTTCCTAGATTCTTGAGAAGGTAAGGTTTTGGATTTCTAGAATATTCCTTTTTTGTTTAATTTTATGCATATGGGTGTTTTGCCTACATGTATGTATGTGTACCACTTGCATTCCTGGTGACTGATAAAGCCAAAAGATGTCAGATCTCCTGGAACTGGAGTTATAGACAATTGTGAGCTGCCATGTCTGTGTCGGGAATCAAACCCAGGTCCTTGACAAGAGCGGCCAGTGCTTTTAACTGCTGAGCCATTTCTCCAGCCCTAGAATCTTCTATTCATGTCAGGCTGTGAGTATTTTCTAGGTGTAGCTTTAGCTCCATCTCTTGAGTTTTGATCCTATCTCGATAATCATTTTCTTTAGAACATTTTCTATTTCCTGCTATGGTTTCTTTTTTAAATCCTTAGAGAGCCTCTTGGCCTCATCAGAGGAGCCTCTCCTCTTGCAGCAAACAGCTGTTAATGCACAGATTCGTGGCTGGTCAGGATGCTGAGAATAAATGACTATTGAATGTTCAGCCTTGAATGGGACATCTGAATCAGCCCCGTCAAGGCTTAGGGAATATCACAGAAAAGGAGCAGGAAAAGAACGTAAGAGTCCATCCAACCATGGGGAGGAAGGCCCTGAAATGCTGTTTTATGGACATGGTATGAACTCCTAGCAGCTGTGGTTGCCTGTGTAGGACCTGCAGAAGACTGAGTCATATCAGTCATAAATGGGGGAGGAGCTCATGGGGTCCTTCCTCCAAGGGGAGCTATTAGCAAATGATAGATGCTAGGGGATGGAAAGTTATAGGCACATTGCCTATTGATTCAGTTGATAGCTCCACACCCTACACTGGACACACACAAGGACATGAAAGTAGGAGAGAGACTTGTAAAGATGGAGAGGCTGGTGGGGATAGGAATGGGATAAAATAGGGTAGGAAGGAGTGTGACCAGAATATAATAAGTGTGTGGCATTTTCAAGAATAAATTAATAAATAATTTTTCAAAAGTTCCACATTTTCTAGGTTTCTGTATTGATTACCTAGAAATGGAAGATGCTAGGTAGACTGTTGGGAGAGAGGGGAATCACAAACAATTTTACTCAGCCTTAAACCCTGTGAGCTACAATAAGGACCAGCATGGCATGATATGCTTATGTGCACAATAGTGGTACAAATGTTATGGGAGTAACCAACTATATTCTGGTATTATAAATCTAGCCAAGAACCCATGGTTGGGGATCTTATAGGCCCTAGGGTTAAATCTACTACTACTATTTTGCTAAATAGGCATGGTGTCAAACAACCCTCTCAATTTATATTTTCATATTCATAGACGGGCACAGCTCTCAGACCCCATCAGAGAAGATTTGTGTAGTCGGTGGTTGTTAGTGCAGAAACTCATACCTGGTCGAAGTGCATAGAGTAAGGATTAGTAGATTGCTCAGCCACAAATGGGACATCTGTGTCACAACCCATCCCCTAGAGGCTCAGGGACTGGCACAGAACAAGAGACAGAAAGATTGTAAGGACCAGAGATGCAAGAGGAGAATGGGGTGAAACAGTAACTTCTGGATTCAGTAGGACTAGCTGCACTCATAAACTCACAGCAGCTGTGATTGCTGCCCAAACCCTGCTGGTAAACCTCTCCAGTCAGCATTTCAGCATGGAGGCCTAGCAAGCACCCATTCATAGCTGAGGAGCTACTGGAATTTGATGGCTTTTGTGGGAAAAAGAAAGTCAGTTTTCTTTAAAGATGTGACCCTTTTATGTCCACCACACCCCACTGGATGCTTCCATACCTATGAGTATATGAGTAGCATATACTAGATAGACTCAGTGGGTTAGATCTGTGCTTTAAAAGACGTGAAGTTGGGAAGGGGTAGGGGATATCCCTAGGGGATAAAGAGTGGATCTGGGGGGAGTTGGGTGAAAGAGTTGGGGTCAATATGATCAAAACACATTGTATGCATGTATGAAATTCTCAAAGGAGTAATAAAATATATTTTAAAAAGAAATATCAGTTCCTTATTGTATAGCCATAAACCATGACTACCATTTCACGTGTCCAATAGAAGCTGCAGTGGCTAGTAGTTTCCATATGGAATAGTGTAGAACAGCACATCACCACGTCCTGGACAGTTCCATAGCATCCTGGCATCTAATCTTTCATCTGGCTGCTCTGGGATCCAATGCCCATCCTGGTCCAGTCATCTCATACCAGCTCTGCTACCCCATACAATGACATTGTTAGGTGAACTCCTCAGAAGGGGATTAAGAGAGGCTACCATTCTGCAGCAGACTTCCTGCTCACTCTTCTCCCATTCATTCCACTATAACAAAAGCCCTGAGACTGGCTCTTTTGCAAAGGATGGAAATGTACTTGCGATAGATCTGAAGGCTGGGAGTCCAAGGTCAAAGACTGGCTTTATTGTTGTGTTATTTCATCAGAGTAGGCAAGAGGAGGAGAGCAAACGATTGAGTCTGAACTCACCCTTTTATCATGGACCCACTTTCCCTTACATTAGTCTCCTCATGAGAGCAGAGCCATCATGGACCACTCACCTCTTCAAGGTTCTACCTCTTAATGTTACAGTGGCACTTAAATTTCAACATTAATTTTGCAGGTAACAAGCATTAAAGCCATAGCACCCTTCCAGGCCCCAAAACACCACCATAAGACAACTCTCCTAACTGCTTTAGAGGGCAGTCACACTGCCTCAGAACTCGTCTTGGAGTATGATTGGTAGGTACATTGCCCTGTCTGTCACCAGTGAGCTTCCTGAAGGCCAGGAAGTACATGCCTGCAACATGGCTGATACATTGACCTTGGGATACAGATGAGTTATGTCATGTAATTTGGAGCTAAGAACTGGCCCCAATTTCTTGTGTTCTTTGGCAAGACCACCTCCTTCCTTGTGCCTCAATTTGCTTTTATTCATCAATCTCAGTGAAGAAGACTGGTCTCGGCCTTTTGTCTTACTCCATTCAAACTGCTATAACAAAATGGCTGTACCATGGGTTTAAATAGCAGCCATTTCTTAAAGATCTGGAGACTGGAGAGTGTAAAATCGAGGTCCCTTGAGATTTGGTGTCTAGGGAAGACTTGCTTTGCAGTTCATTGATGGATTTCTAACTATGTCTTCATAGAAGAGGCAGGAGAGCTTTTGGGTCCACAAGGGGACTAACCCCATCATGAGGGCTCCACTCCAGTAATTTAATCACCGCCGAGTGGTAAACATTATACATGATAACGGACTAAGCCTCTGAAGCTGTAAGCAGGCACCAGGTTAAATGCTTTCTCTTACGAGTTGCCTTGGTCATGGTGTCTCTTCATAGCAATAGGGCAGTGAGGAAGACGCTGGTCAAAGATAATAAAGGGTATTTTTTTTACTTAGAATTCGTAGAATTTTTTAAATGCTCAAGTCCATTGTGATGCTCCAAAATTTGGAGTAAAATATACTGAGCTCATAAGACTTACTTGAAGTGGGGGGCGAGGGGGTGGGGACCAACCTTGAGCACTGGCCAGCTCGCTGTCTCCAGGATCGTCCAGTCCATGTTTTAATGATTTGGATGCAGTCCTATCGACGTGGGCCATGGTGTAACTGAGCTCACAGAACCACGCGCTTAACCCCCCACCCCTTAGTCCCCGCTCCCTCCCTCTCTTCCATTCCCACCCCACCTGCAAGAAGAAACTGGAACAACTCTACTTAAAATGCTGATCACAGGGACAGGGTGCAGGCACATTTACCTTTGACCTCCAATAATGAAGTTACAGCACCGCCAATCCCAAAGAACAGCTGCTTTGAACATCGAAACATAAGAAGGAATTATTTTACTTTAATTTGAAATTGATTTTTTTTCAGTTCTTCTATGTTTCTTTCATGATATCATGGGTGTCGTTGTTTAATAACCTCACTGGAGCCATAACAATATGCCAGGCTTTCACACACAAGGATTCTTAAAGCGGCAACAGATTATTAATGCTATGTTAATAAGGAAACAATAATGAGATGTTACACAGAGTTCTTATTCCATACATTATTAATGAAGGCCTATTGTGTTTTGGTGGGCCTGACACTTTACGAGGTGGTTGCCGAATAGATTAGAAAATGCTTTTGCCTTCTCAGCAAAAAGCCTCCAGATCAGGGTGCATGAGGAGAAAATATTTGCAACAGGTAACAAAAACAGCCGTGAGGCCTTGTGAGGGAAGAGACAGTAAACATATTTTAATCTGAAGTACCAGGAATAGCAATGTTCTCGCTATAAAGAGAAAAACCAATCGTGCCATGCTCTGCTTTGGAATAAAAGAGGAAGAGGTCCAGGCGTCCTTCCCAGCTGACTTCTGGGATGTGTTGAATTGGCACATGCATGGAAACTCGCTGACATTGATGTTGAAGGCCTGTGCTTCTAGAAAGCCCATACTCTTTTCAGCGCTTCCTACACTTAGTTACATTTCACTCTTGTGGCCCCGGGAAGAAGGGGCACAAGCGATGTCGCTGTTAGTGGCAAGGGGCAGGCTGACCCTGAACCCACTCACCAAGAGTGGAGACCCCTGGCCTTTCCGCGTGGGGCTTAGGGAAACACTAAAAGCCTCTGGCTGATCCTGAAGAGCTTCGAGTATTTCTTGCATTGGAAATAGGGGCCTTTCTGGGGTAGTGGCTTCCTAGGAAGATGCCGGTTATGACAGATGGGGCATGGGAATAATGACGTAGACATGCCTGCCTATGATACCAAGGCTCTCAAGTAGAACTGGCTGTAGTCACATATTGGTCTAAAAGGTCACTTTGTCCTTCAAGGTAAGTGCCACCAGGGAAATGGGGCCTTTGAACAGTCAAACTCATGCCAGTTTTCCCAACCACCCTCCAACTCATCCCCCCATCCCAGTGACAAACCTTGTACTACCCTCAGTGACAGAATTTCTCTCTGAACCATCATCGGAAGCCGGCCTCCTCTGTCCTCAGCGATTGCTGACATTTCAAAGAGCTTGGGTGGCATGTTTACCCCCTCAGGATGCCAGTCCAAACTGTAGGAGAGGTAAGAGGTCCAGGAAGAGCCTTGCAACCCAGGGTGCCCAGTTGCAACATGGATATGTCACCTCGGGGCACGTGGGAAACTTAAAAAGCGCAACACCATTTTCTCATCTCTTTTGATTCGGAAGATGGGAGAAATGATACTGAATTGAATTCGCCAGAAACGATACAACGTCGACTTAACCTAAGCCAAAGTTCAACAGAGCCATGATTCAAATGCCAATGTTGTTTCCAGTTTTAGTTTTCAGGGAGTTTTGTTTGTTTGTCTCTGCAGAAGCAGTCAGGAGGGTGACTAAAAGCTGATTCATTTCAGGGTTTTTCTTTTGGAAATGAACATGCTGGCGCGGCTTTAATTGGGTTTTAGTTGTTGTTTGAATTCTCACGGTGATGGCTCTGCTCTGTCTTTGGGGAATGTGGAGGGACCTGGCATCTGGTGTTTGAAGATTCTGGGGAGCTACACCATATTTATGTGTAATAACTATACAGTAAATAAACAGAATGAATAATTAAGTGAATAATGAGTTCCTCAGAAAAGAGGAATCCTCTGAAGACTTCATCGGAAACCCTCCCGTGTCTTCCAGCCTCCCTTCCCTGTGGCGGCGGCTCTCACTGCGCCTTTGCACCCATGGCAACAAGCAAGGACGTTTTCCAGCCTGAAATCAAGCACACGGTTAATCAGATGAGGACGTTTCCCATGCTTGTGTATTCTCTTCCAGTTGCAATAATATTGAATTTATAGTTCTAGGAATAATTTTTTCTTGACCCTAGAGATACATACTTGCCTCTTTAAAAATAAAATCGGTGAGATTAAATTTCGTTGAGTAGTGTTTCTCTGAGGAACTAAAAACTTGGACTTCCAGACATTTGCAGTATTTAGTGAATGATATAAATTCCCACTAATACCTCCACCAGCCAGGACAGAGTGCCCTTGCTTCTGGATGCAGCTCAGGCCGAAAGTGAGTCATCTCAGAGGGAAAGCCCATCAATGCTGCTTGCTCATCCATTTACTCAAGTGTTTTTACCTGTCTGCACATTCATTCGAGGAATATTTACGGAGCACCAACTTGGTATCAGGCACTCATACCACATTCTGGGGACACCTGGCAGGGGGGAAACCAGTTCCAGACAGTTGCTGCTCTCTCAGAGCTCACCTTCTTAACAGGGATCTGGCCACTAGATGAAGCAGATTGTGCCGGTGACAGGTTTCTGTAGAATGTCTTACTCAGGTCAGACTGCTCTCACAAACGCCTGGCACTGCCTCGCATAGCCAAGATGGATTTCCTACAGTCCTGGAAACCAGAAGACCCAAATTAGAATGTCAGCAGGCTTATCTTCCTCCAAAGCTCTTCCGTTGACTTGCAGGTGGTTATCTTCCTAAAGTATCAGCAGGCATGTGGGCATCTGCAATATGGTAGCATAGGAGCATGCTGCAGACAGCTTGAGTGCAGGAGGTGGGGCAGGCGAGGAAAGAGCGGGTTTGCAAGGTCTGGCCGGCAACTGATCAGCTAGTGAGGCACTGGGAGACAAGAGTTAGAGACGTGTTGGATATACGAGTTAGTGACATAGGTAATGTGTGCTGGGCACTGGATGAGGAAGGAAATGACGAATTATTTGGATTTCTGACTTCCATAACTGAGCAAATGAAGTCCTAGTCAGTGAGTCCACAACAGCAGCATTGGCCCATGCGTGATTTGAGAGTTGATCACATTGGCATACTAAAGTTGCTACGTTGTTATGGTGAAAATTACACGACTTGGTGGCTAGAGAGATGGATCGGCAGTTAAGACCACTGACTGCTCTTCCAGAGGATCCAGGTTCAATCCCAGCACCTACCTAGTGGCTCACAACTATCTAACTCCATTTCCAGGGAATCCAATGCCCTCTTCTGGCCTTCATGGGCCCTGCACACATGGTACACAGGCTTACGTGCAGGCAAACATCTATACAGAGAAAATAAAAATAAATCAATATAAAATACATAAGTTATAATGGTTGAAATTGCATTCCTCCCACTAGCATATGAAAGTGATGACTACAGCTTGACTACAGCGAGACAACAGTACAGTATATGTGCAGCTCTGGAGCCAGACGATCGGACTCACTGGATTCAAACCCTGATTTCCCTACTTGATAGAGTTGTCATTTTGGACAGGTATTTAGTCTTTCTGTACCTCGGTTGCCTTGCATATAACACTTGAACTACAGCAGTGTTTCAGAGACTTTGGAGACTATTAAATTGCATGACATGTAACAGTGGAAGGCATGTAATACTCTTAAAGTATCACAAGAGCCACCATGTCTGTTCATCACTATGCCTCTGACACCCACTTGAGGGAAGATGAGAACATGAATGGATTCATGATGAACAGATTGAAGAAATGGGAGCAGAAGTTACGGAAAAGGAAATGCAGTCTTATGAAGCTATACACAATGAGTATGGTGGGATGAAAAGAAGGCCCATCCAAATGGGTGTGGTGAAAAAAAAGGCATGGACCACATAGTTCATGGCAATGAGTCCCTTTAAAATGAACTTCCGTATGGTTTCCTTCAGGTAGAGCATTTGAAAGTATCCACAAAGACCTTAGTGATTAACCAAGTTACTTGTTTCTCAACATCAATAGAGAAAAATATAAGCTCACCACCACCCACCATCCCCTCCTCAATCACACAGACATGACACACTCTCCAACTAGCTACTGGGAAGAAAGATGCCATCAGAAACAGTACATTTGATCCAATTTAAACAATATGTTCATTCAATCATTTGTGTGTCCCCCTATCCCCCAAACATTTATGAAACTTCTGTTGTGTGAGGGATAGACAGTGAATGGTTACAAAGCCAAAGTAAAATACTGTCACTGTCATCAAGGACCTTAAGAATCTAAATACGATAAATGCTTATGGTAGGTCTGCCTCATCAACATAAAACAGAGAGACAAAGTCTAGGTCACAGCCTGTATCTTCAGCCCATGTCTAGCCCTGCCCGCTGTCAATGGCAGGCAGAAGCCGCTGGTCCAGCTAAAGATATTTCCATGGCTGCCACTCTGCTTATGAAAACAACTCATGTCTGGCATTTCTGTTTTGCCCAAAGGATTTTTTTTCCTGTAATTTATTACAGAATTCCGGGCCATTTCATTAGAGGGAATGCACCGTATCATTGTTCTAACAAGTCCTCCCTACTTTCGTTCAGTTTTGAAACTGACAATCTAAAGGCTATTTTTAGCCTGGCCATGTGAGATTGTTTCCTGATGATGATAAGTTTTTCCTTCGGACTAGTTAACATGAATTTTATGCTCACTTATGTCACATGCTCCGATTCAATTTATTTTAAAGTAGATTCTTTGGGGAAAACTGTAAAGCTAATTTGAATTGATTCTTCAGAGATTTCATTTTAAATGAAGTGCTATAAAAATTGGCAGACAAAGTGAAAAACTGAAATTGAATTTTCTTCTTTGGCTACACACTGGATTCAGGAATCTTGCTTTTTGACACTGCCAGGGGTTTTGATATGATGTTTTATGCAATTTTCATAACATTTGTCTTAAACTCCACTGCCTTTGGTTGGGTTGTTCAGCTACGAAATGGTTTCCTGATGTTTCTTTGTTTAAAAAAAACAAAAAAGCACAGTCCTTGCTAAAGGAATAATTTTTGCTTTGATATACACTTTTGACCATCCGTGATACCTGCCATAGGTCTTGTCTAGGACAGGCATTGTAGTTCTGGAGAGAATATACTCTGTCCATGGCCAAACTTGTTGGGTGCATGTGAAGTAAGCTCCGTGCCTGACTGACTTCCGACCATTTTGCACAATTTGTTCTTTTCATATCTGCTAGATGTACAGTTTGAGAAAACTGTGCGGATAAAGGTAAGATGGCCGATGGCTAATTTCCTGTCCCTCACAAACCCCAAGAAGTGTAGCTTGTTCTTCAGGACACCAGGCTCCTAGCTAATCAGAAACAGCTGGGGCCAGTAGGCACCGGTGCCTGGACTGGGTCCATCCAATTCCACAGGTGATTTACATCCCATCATTAACCATCTAATGGAAAATACATAGGAACCACATGTCTACAATTGCATTTAGAGACACACTTTTTCTTTGATGTGTTTTTCAGAGGGAGTTTTATTCCACACTCACCTTTTTCTCTGGAGTCTCTGTATAGCAACTGTCTTTGTTCATTTTCTATCACTGTAACGGAATAGCCCAGACTGGGAGGATCATAAACTATAGCAGTTTATTTGATTCTCCATGATGGAGGCTGAGATCGAGGGGGGGGGGGGTGTTGGGGATGGGGGACCGCATCTGGTGTAGGCCTTCTCGCTCATTACAGCGTGGTTGGGAAGGGAGGGGGAGGGGGAACAGATATCCTTTGATCGGGAGCTCACTCCTCTGGTAAATAACCAACATGATCACAGCATTAATTTATTCACAAGGGCGGAGCCCTCATGACCTAACCACATTTCACAGTCTCTCTCTACTGTCATAACGTTGAAGTTCAATGTGAGTGTTGGAAGGGGTATTCAAGCCGTAGCAGCAACCTTCCTTCCCACCAGCCCAGCCTGTGGGCTGAAAGGAGACTCCCATAAGGGAGGTTGTCACTCAAGGAAGGTCGCCACTCAGTTTGGCTCAGCGGCCATTGTGTGTCACACTGAACTCTTGGTGCGATCCCTTTAAACACAACCTTAAAAGAAGCTAAGAATGATTGCTTATGCTTTTACTCTATAAAGAAGATGAGTGTCCAGCAAGGTGGCACCCACTTCAAGAGGCAGAGCAGGAGGATGTCACAGTTAATTCCAGGCCAGCTAAGGCTACATAATGAGACCCTCCCTATTTCAAAAAATACTAAAACCAGAAACAAAAACAAAAATTCAGGACAAACATAATAAAACAAAATAAACACAAATACAAAAAGATATGATATGAATATACCTGTCGTTTAGTTTTAGTAAAAGACACATACCAAGGGCCAACTTGTCCACAATACACACAATATTCATGATATTCAAGCTCCCAGAATCTTCAGTGAGTATAATAATGGATACATTAATCTAACTTAGATAATTTTATTTTTGTGCCAGCAGTTATAAATCACAATTTTAAAATGTTTAATGTTAGGAAAGTCCATGAAGGTGACATGTCTTGGCCCACAGAAGTCATAATTCCTCCTGAGCTGATCCACTGTGGGTCACATGGAGTAAGGTTGGGTTAGGCTTCTGTGGTCCTGGAAGCTGGTGAAGAGCCTCCACAAGGCTGCTGCTCCCCTCCATGTGAAGATGCAGAAAGACAGATGGTAAGGAAGAGAAAAAGACTGACTCAGAATCATAGGCAGGTTTGTTTCCTCCAAAGATTGTTGATTCTTGGAGACATCTTGACGACCTGGAGCCATGTTGGATTGGATTTGGGTTCATGGAGATTTGGATGAGGCTGCTCCTGGTGTCCCATGAGTTGATGCCGCAGATGCTGCTGAATATCCTGTCATGCCCAGGAAAACCCGCCACACACACAAAATCATCTGGCCCAAAGTACCAATAGTGCTGAAGATAAGCAACCCTCGCATGAGCCAGTTGGTCCTCCAGGGTCCTCATGACACCTACCCCCACCCCCGTTATCATCTGCCATTCATGGTGATGTTGCAGGTTAACCTTGGCAATGTAAACATTGCTCCTTTTTTGCTTTTATTGAACAGCTACTACTATACAATTTGTTTTGAGCTTTATAATTTTGTAGCATTTTAGATGAGGTTGTGTTTGTACTTGTGTAGAGGGAAAGCACCATGTTGAATAAACCTAGGATTAGAATGCAAATTGAAAAAAAACCATCACATGATAAATGCCTGTGGACTGTGAAGCCAGCTGGGAGCCCACATCTGTCCCTCAACACCTCCACCGTCTAGGATGGGGATGATCTAAAGAAGAACTGGCACCCTTTGCTATGGAACTACATCTGCTCCCGGGAAGATCTGAAGATACTGGAGAAAGGATACTGGGCAGATGCCAAGGAGGGCTAGGCCTGGATGCTACCCATACAACCAGAGGAGCCAGTGGATCGGCCACAGTGCCCAAGAGCAGCAGCGTGTGGTGTCTCACACCCTGTGCAGAGAGCTAAGGTCACTTCTTCACTTCTGTCTTCTGTCTCAAGCTAATCTCTTCCATGATCAATCCTACCTTAGAACCTGGCACAGAAAGGGAGTCTAAAAATCATAATTCCAGTTTGACGAGATGACTTGGAATATGCTATCTCACTGGACCATGGGTAGCTCCGCTCTCTACAGCTTTTCTATCCACAAAGTAGAATTTTCTTCACCTCCCGACCAACCTTGCATGTGTTTCAGTTGTATCTGGTATTTACTAGTTTGGATAAGTGACCCCCCAAAGGCCCAGATGTCACCAGCCTGTAGCATCAGTGGGAGATCATGGAACCTTTAGTATGTGGAGCCTAGAGGAAGTGAGGTCATTGGAGGCATCATGCCTTTCAAGGAGATAGTAGACCCCATCTCTCTTCTTTCTGACAGCCGCGAGGGAGCAGCTTCTGCCACATGCTCCCAGCGTGAGGTTCTACCTCATCACAGATCCAGAGACAGCAGGGCCAAGTGGCTATAGACTGAGCTGCTGAAATCACAAGAGTCTACAACTGGATAGGCTAGGTATTTTGTCATTTTGTCACAAGGATGGAATGGTGACCAACACAACATTTTACTATTTCAAGCCACAAACACCTAATGTGACTCAGGCTGCCTATTGTGCATCCATGGCATACAGCTGCCCAGATGGACCACATACAAGTCCCGGCCTTCTGTGCATTAGGTGTGCTGTGTCTTTGACTGCCTCCACACGCATGAGTACAAGCAGACATGCCAAGTCTAGTACTACACCCTCTAACCCAGCGCCCACTCCTCACCTTTCTACCAACTGGAGCCTAAACATGAGGAGGCATCCGAGCTTCAACACACAATGACAACAGTAGAGTGGCAAGCTGGGAAGATCCTGGGGTGTTACAATAAGAGTCCTTCCCACAGTGCACTTTCTTCTTAAGGATTTCCAAGGGAGCTTAGCGGTCCCTGGAGTTGAGATGATAAAAACCAATCATCAGAAGACAGAATGGACTGGCTAATATGATGGAGAGGACTAGGGTAAGAATGGCAGGTGTAGCTGAACTGAGGGAAATGTCATCGTGGCTCCCTATCTCTCAGCCCACAAGAAGACTTCTGTTTCCCATGGTCCTGTTGGGGCCATAGGTTTAACCCAGGACCAAATGGGAAGGCACCTGGACCATCATTGGCCATTCTGATCCATCTAGGAAGGTAACCAACACTCCAAGACAGGGGGGACATCCAAAAAGATGGTAAAAGCCTCAGTGGAAGGAAAACTGCTTTCAGCTGGGAAAGTTGAGGAAACAGTTCACACAGAAGTGGGATTTGAGCTCAGGCAACGTAGGAAGCAGAGTTTAAGAAGAGCTAAAGAAGCCTGGCGGCAGTGGTGCACACCTTTAATCCCAGCACTCGGAAGGCAGAGGCAGGCAGATCTCTGTGAGTTCGAGGCCAGCCTGGGCTACAGAGTGAGTTCCAGGACAGGTGCAAAAGTTACACAGAGAAACTCTGTCTCAAAAAAACAAAACAAAAAAAAGAGCTAAAAAGAAAATATTCTAGTTTCATTCTTGACCATTTTGAAGGCTCCAGCAGGCTCAGCAGTCCAGTGGATGGAACGATCTCGTGGCTTTTCTTTCTAGTGCTATTGCTCCAGGATGACAAGTGTTTCTCTGGGCACCAAATCCTTCATGAGAATGACTGAAGCAGAGAGATGTGACCAAGAGGACCAAAATCTCCAGCTGGGCAAGAAAGACGCATGCACTTCTCTACCTGAAAGGCTGGTAGCCGTGAATGGCAGTTCCTCTAATCAGCACAGAAAGGCTTGTTACATAAGTAAATGATTCAAATAGGAAGTGACGTACCTTAGCGAGTGCACACTACTCCTTTTCGTTTTTATGTTCCTGCAATTGTTTCTTTCAGGTCAGGGGTAGAATGACTTGTAATTTTAATACATTTCTATTAATCCTAAAACTGCCTGGTGTCAGATTTTAGGACTGCGTTTTTACGAGCATTCAAAAAGTTTAATGATTTTTGCAACCAGTCAGACTCCTAGAGCCGGAGGCTCACAGTACAGGACAGAGACTTTCTGTAGGACAGTGTCCCTTTGGCTAACCAGGGAGCTATTGGCTAGGTCTAAGAGGATGGTTGCTGCCTTGCCCTATGAAAGTGGTGGAGGTAATGGTGTGGCAACTATGCCCTTGCTGCTGTTGCTGCTGCTGCTGCTGCTGATGATGATGATGATGGTGATGATGATGATGGTAATGATGATGGTGGTGATGATGATGATGGTGATGATGATGGTGATGATGGTATGATGATGATGATGATGATGATGATGATGGTGATGATGATGATGATGATGATGGTGATGATGGTATGATGATGGTGATGATGATGATGATGATGATGACAATGACAATGAGTACCTACTGATCTCCCAAGCAATGCAACTAAGACAGAAAGCCTACCTTGCTCTAAGGAATCAGTACACTTATCTAAAGAATTAAGGTATGGGCTGGCGGGCTGTGATTTAGGGGTGGAGCACTTGCCTACAATGCATATGGTCCTAGGTTTAATCCCTAGCCCTCCCCCCAAACCAGTGTGTGTGTGTGTGTGTGTGTGTGTGTGTGTGTGTGTTGCTTGGTGACTAGAAGAGCATTCAAGACTTACTTCTTTTCTCATTGTCTAGTAACAAAATTATTTGGAGCACAGAGCTTTATCTTGACCTGCAAGCTTGCCCTTTGAAGCAAGTGGGGTGAGGTGGACCCATGTTTGCCTCAAGTAGAGTGTCTCTGCACTCACTTGTTCTTGGGGCACATGGGAAGACTTGCGGCCCACCCTGTGTCACCTGTTCTCTTAGGAATCAGGAGACATCACATCCCCCTAGGGACCACAGTGAACCATGCAGAGGCATTCCCGACTTCACGGGGGTGGATATGCATAGGCTGCTCATCTCAACTGGGTTGACTTAAACTGGTAGGCAAGATCATGTTGAGCATGATCTATTTCAGTTTCACTTCCTGTCCATCACCAGGTAGGACCTGCGATTTGCAGTGTCTCTTCTGGGAAGAATGTCTTCTCTGCCCCGGTGCTACTGGGTCTGGCGACATAACCTGGCCGATGAGATGTGAGCTGAAGAGACTGTACAGGCTGGAGTGGAGGCCACTGGAAGCCTCTCTCACTCTTACTCATTCCTTTCTAGCTGCCACAGGAATGGCATGTCCCCATAGGCACTCAACCTGGATTGGCTCATGTGAATGAGAAATAGATACTAGTTTGTATGCCACTGAGATGTGAGGCTCATTTGTTACAACTGACTGATACAAATGGTTGCTAATTATCATGAACAAGTGAAAAATGTCCCAGCTCTAGTACATGCGGATACTGATTGAGCTGCTCAGAAATCAGGAAGAGGGGGGTACGTGAGGAGGGTTGGAAGGAGGAAAAAGAGGCGGGAAATGGTGTAATTATATTTTAATTTCAAAAATAAAAAATATTAAAAACAGAAACTGATCCAAAATATCAGAAAACTATGTTCTTCAGTCAGATTGAACCAACAGTAATAAAACCCCAGTTTGGTATAGGAAATTTTCAAGGGCTGTAAAACCACAGCATCATAGAACTCGCACATGAAATGGGCATTCTGGGACATTGCTAATGCCAGCCTAAAGTAGAAGGAGTTCCTGGAGATGAAGATGATGAAGGCCTGCAGAGCACCTGAGTGGGCTGGGTACCACTGTTTCAACTCTGTTAACTTTCCTTGAATTCTCCATGTTGGTCACATGTTCTACCTTCACTTAATCTCCCTAGAAGTCTTGGAGGGAAGATATATTGAATATTTTCAAAACCTAAAAATTGTGTCTATGTGTGGTGATGTATTGTCTACCTGTAGCTGGAGGATTTCTTGGGTCCCACCTGGCCCCCTGTAGACCCACAGCTGCTTATAAAATAATCATTCAGAGGCTTAATATTAATTATAACTGCTCGGCCATTAGCTCAGACTTATTACTGACTAGCTCTTACACTTAAATTAACCCATAATGCTTACCTATGTTTAGCCATATGGCTTGGTACCTTTTCTCAGTTCTGCCTTGTCATCTTGCTTCCTCTGTGTCTGGCTGGCAACTCCTGACTCCACCCTTCCTCTTCTCAGGTTTCTCCTAGTCTGCTCGCCCCACCTGTACTTCCTGCCTGGCTACTGGCCAATCAGCATTTTATTAAACCAGTGTACAAGAGCATCATCCCATAGCATCTACCCTATAAAATTTGCCTGAAGATCAGAGAACAGAACAAGCCACTAGATTAAACGTAGATGCCAGGCAGTGGTGGGACACACTTTTAATCCAGTACTTGGGAGTCACATGCCTTTAATCCCAGCACTAGGAAGGTTGAGATAGGAAGTGAAATGGCTGGGCGGAGAAAGGTATATAAGGCATGAGGAGACAGGAACTAGAGCCTTTTTTGGCTGAAGCCTTTCGGCTGAGGAAGCTTTTCAGCTGAGGACAGAGAGAGACATTCAGTCTGAGGCTTCATGGAGACAGGATTGGCTTGAGGAGTTAGCGAGGTGAGAGATGGCTGTGGCTTGCTCTGCTTCTCTGATTTTTCAGCTTTCACCCCAATATCTGGCTCTGGGTTTTTTATTAAAAGACTTTTTTAGAATTCAAGCAACATCTATGTTCTTTGACCCATATCTTGAAATTTGTCCTTGAAGAAAAGGTAAAAGATGAGTGTGCTGGCTAGTTTTATGTCAGTTTGGCACTAGAGTAATTTTGAAAGGGGAAACGTCAATTGAGAAAGTGCCCCTACCAGACTGACCTGTGGCCAAGCTTGTGGTGGATTTTCTTGATTAATGGTTAATGTGGAAGGGCCTTGCTCACTGTGGGCAGTGCCACTCCTGGGATGGTGGTCTTGGGACCATAAGACAGCAAGCTGAGCAAGCCATGGAGAGAAAGCCAGTAAGTTATCACTCCTTCATGGCCTCTGCATCAGCTCTTGCCCACAGGTTCCTGCCTTGAGTTCCTGTCCTGACTTCCCTGGTTGATGGACTGATTATAGCTTTAAGGTGAATAAACCCTTTCCTCCCCAAGCTGCTTTTGATCATGGTGTTTTATTACAGAGATAGAAATCCTAAATAAGACAGAAATTGGTATCAGGTTGTGGAGTGCATTAGTCAGGGTTTTCTAGAGGGACAGAACTTGTAGAATGTGTGTGTGTGTGTGTGTGTGTGTGTGTGTGTGTGTGTGTGTGTGTGTATCCAACAAGCTTTGATCCGAGTAGTCCAACAATGACTGTCTACCAATGGAAGACTCAAGAATCCAGTAGTTGTTCAGTCCACAGGCTGGATGTCTCAGCTGGTCTTTGGTATATGCCAGAATCCCAAAGAAGTCGGCTCTAATGCCAGGAAAGGAATGGACTTGCTAGTGAGGTAAGAGCAAGCAGGCAAAGAGGAAGCAAGCTTCCTTCTTCCATGTCCTTTATATAGGCTGCCAGCAGAGGGTGTGGTCCTGATTACAGGTGGATCTTCCCACCTCAAAGATCCAGAATAGAAGTGGATCTTCCTACTTCAAATGATTTAAACACTTACTTATTTTTCATTTTATAAATATGGGTATTTTGCATGCATGCATATATATGTGTATCATGTGCATGCCCGGTGCCATGGATGCCCTGGAACTGGAGTTACAGACACCTGTGAGCCACCATGTAGCTGCTGGGAATTGAACCTGGGTCCTCTAGAGGAACACCCAGTGCTCATAACCACTGAACCATTTCTCCAGCCCCTCAAAAGATTTAATTAAGAAAAAAAATCCCTCACAAGTATGCTCAGTCATTTGGGTTTTAGTTAATTCCATATGTAGTCAAGTTGACAACCAAGAATAGCCATCACATGGGGTGTTTCTGTGACAGGCATGACCATGTGTTTGGGGGAGTATTGTGGAAAGACTTCATAACTTTGGATTAGAAAAGCCGTTGGGTGTTCAAAGACTGGTGAACCACCGTAGGACCTTGGTGGATAATGTTGAGAGCACTATAGATATTGAGGTCTGCCTTGGGAAGTTTCAGAGAGAAGCAATGACTGTATGAGGCAGTAGTTCCCAACATACAGATCACAACCCCTTTGGGGCGGGGGGGGCGTCGAATGACCCTTTCACAGGGTTCACTTAAGACCATCAGGAAACACAGATGTTTACATTACAATTCGTAGCAGTAGCAAAGTTACAGTTATGAAGTAGAAATGAAAGTAATTCTATGGTTGGCGGTCACACAACATGGGGAACTGTGTTAAAGGGTTGCAGCGTTAGGAAGGGTGAGAACCACTGATCTGAGAGCTGTTTATGTGCTATCTTAAATTAAGAATCTGGCCAGGTGGTGGTGGCTCACACCTTTAATCCCAGCACTCGGGAGGCAACGGCAGGTGGATCTCTGTGAGTTTGAGGCCAGCTTGGTCTACAGAGTGAGTTCCAGGGCAGCCAGGTCTACACAGAGAAACCCTGTCTCAAAAAATAATAATAATAATAATCAAACAAAAAAGAATCTGTGGTTCTGGTCACCTGAAACTGAAGAACTGGAAGAGACCAGAACCATTAAAGGGAAACTTTTGCTCTGTTGGGACAATCAAAATCTTCTGGGAAATGTCTCTCTGGGGTCGGCACACAGAAGCTGTGGTCCAGAGGCGGCTGAGGCTGCATCTCATGCTGACAGCCAAACTTAGTAGTGTAAGAGTCTCCCAGGTGGTCCTGGTTTTGAGGGCATGAAGATCAGCTGAGGCTTGGCACTGGGAGAGGCCAGTACAGGCCAATGGTTAGAGGTGGCCTCATCAGCGGTGATAAGCCCAGCATTGAAGGGGTCAAGGGGTCATGGAGAGAGGCTGTGGCTTGGCATCAAGTGATAGGGTCAGGGGCCCTGAAGACAGCCCAAGAGAGGCAACTGGTGAAGGGGTAACCCAGGGGCAATGGAGATCTTAGCAGTTAGGAGATGTCTGTACCATGGGATGGCTGCCAAGGACCGCAGCAGTTGTAGGGTACAGCCAGCCTGAACCTATGAGACAAGCTGGATGTGCTGTGGATGGCAGAGCCTGGAAGGTGGAGCTGCTGTGGAAGCCTTTGAAGCCCAGAGGATCCTGAGTGAGTCCCAGAAGTCTAACACTAAGTTTTACACTGTTGGGTTTTTTTTTTTATTTGATTGATTATAACTGTGCCCTAGTTCTTCCTTCCGGGAGTAAGAAAGTATTTGAATTATTATTATTATTATTTTTAATTTTACAGGAGCCCACAGTTGAGAAACTGAACTTTTATAAAGACTTTGAAATTTTAGAGAGCCTTTGGCATTTTAGAGAGATTTGATATTTAAGATAGAATATGGATATTTTAGAGACTGGATGTTCTAGAGAGTCTTGAACTTTGAAAGAGAATTGGGCTATTTTAAAGAAACTGAACTTTTAAAGACTGTGGAACTTTTAAAGTTAATTCTGTTTTTATATTGTAGTGTTAATATTAACATGACATCTTGGGGACCCATGAGAAAGCAAAGGCTCTAGTAGATAATGATGTGTCTGTCTGTCAGGCTGATGGGGGTCAATTGTGCTGGCTAGTTTTATGTCAACTTGATAGTAGCTAGAGTCGTTTGGAAAGAGGGAACCTCAATTGAGAAAATGCCCTTACCAGATTGACCTGTGGCCAAGGTTGTGGTCCATTTTCTTGACTGATGATTGATGTGGGAGGGGCCTAGCTCCCTGTGGGCAGTGCCACTCTGGGCTGATTGATAGCCTTGGGGACATAAGACAGCAGGCTGAGCAAGCCATGGAGAGAAATCCAGTAAGTATCACTCCTCCGTGGTCTCTGCATCAGCTCCTGCCTCTAGGTTCCTGCCTTGTGTTCCTGTCCTGACTTCCCTGGATGATGGACTACAAGCTGTTGGGTGAATAAACCCTCTCCTTCCCAAGTTGCTGTTGGTCATGGTGTTTATCACAGCCACACAAACAATAAGGTGTGAGGTTTTACGTAAGGATGTTTCTAGCAGCATGACTCATAATTAAGGAACTCAGACACAATGTAAATGTCCAAAAAGTGGGGATCTTTTAAATTAATAGAGCCATTTGAAAGTAATATACAAATATACAGTGGACATGAAAAGATTTATTCACACTAAGTGAAAAACAGCTTACATTAACAACTGAATTGTCATCTAAATCATACCTGCTGGGAGGGGGAAAATCAGTTTTCTCTAGTGACACTGGGTACATGAACCACTCCAGGGCAGGCCTCGTGTTCAAGAGTAGTTGACCAACATATGATGGACTCCGCAGTTTTTGGTGTGCTTTTATTGGTTACAGTTTGGTTTTGTTGTTGCTGTTGTTAGTTGGGGGGGGTATTTATTTTTCTTGGTTTGGGGAGTTTTGTTGTTGGATGGGGTTTTGTTTGTTTTCTGAGACAGAACTTAAAGTTGGGTGAGTAGGGATCTGGAAGGTCGTGGGGGAGGGGAAGAATATGATCAAAATACATTTAAATTAAAGCTGTTTTCAATTATAAGATATAATATAATAAAATAAAAAGAAACATATATATATATATATATATATATATATATATATATATATAGAGAGAGAGAGAGAGAGAGAGAGAGAGAGAGAGAGAGAGAGCTCACAACGTGTCTCTGTCCAGTACTACAGCCACTAGCCACGGAAGAACTCAATATGTGGTTAGGCCAAATTGAGATGCGCCCAAATGACAGCTTAACACGGCAGAGACAAAGGAATGTGAAGTAGCTCGTTAATAACTTCCATTGATTGCAAGGTAGAAATGATACTTTAGGCACGTTAAAGTGAATGCCCCCCGCTTCTTCCTGCTTTTTTTAAAAATGCTGATAATGGAATAATTAAAATCTCCCCTGTGACACCCATGTATTTTGGGCTTTGTGGGGACAGGGCGTCTCTGACAGCTACCCAATGTCTTTGCAAAGCCAAGACAGCCAACCACAGGCTGCAGGTGAATGGCATGTGTTGCGGGGGGCAGGGGGCGGGGGTAGGGTTGCAGAGTGGGGGCGGGACTAACCTGCACATAGTAGGATGCTTACCACTTTGGGTATGCCACAATATGTGCAGACATTGTTAAATACCCTCCTGGGAGCAAAACTGCCCTGACCGATAACCACTGCTCTTAGCTTATATAGTTTTACTTCTGTAAATAAAAAAACAGAAGGAAGGAGGAAGGGACAGGAGGAGGGAGGGAGATTCTGGAAGGAGAAACACCAAGATTGAGAATAACATGTTCTTTTGCCATGTCTTTATTTTTCTATGTTTTCTGGATTAAGTACATGTTACATAAGGAAGACTCATGTAGGGAAAAAAAGCCAAAGGGACAGAGATAAAATGAGATAACAGAAAGATAGGCTGGGGAAGAATGCAGCTCCCCCTTCCCAAGGACAAGTTCTATACCTGTTCAAAGGCCATGAGTTACTCCAAGATGGAGTGTCACAAGTAGACACTGTTGGGGGTGGCTAAACTGATCTCCGAGTGAGTGGGTTTGGAACCCTGTGTCTGCAACTCTGTGATAGGCAGGCTCGTGCCTGGTGTACGGTCAGTACCTCAACAAAAGCAGGAGACTGAAAAATATTCCTTTAAATTTTGAGATTATAATAAACTTCCCCTAAGCTCTCCTGTATGCCCCTTTGAAATCACTCTCTTTAAAATCCATGGCCGCTTTGTTCATTCACTTTGGATTTACCCACAAGTCCTTCTACCCACATGGTAAGGTCCGTTGGGACCGACACACCTGGAGTTGACGGGGAAAGGAGAGAACAAGGAGTGATTAAAAAAAAAAAAGCAATGCGAAAGGACACTTCAAAGCAAAAAAGGTAAAAATTTTCTCCACGCAACTTCACACAAAATTGAAGAAATCGAAGAAGATGTCAGAAAATGGAAAGGTCTCCCATGCTCATGGATAGGTAAGAGTAACATAGTAAAAATGGCAATCTTACCAAAAGCAGTCTACAGATTCAATGCAATCCCCATCAAAATCCCAACACAATTCTTCACAGACTTGAAAAGAACAATATTCAACTTCATATGGAAAAACAAAAACCCAAGGATAGCCAAAAGAATCCTGTACAATAACACAACCTCTGAAGGCATCACGATCCCTGACTTCAAGCTCTATTATAGAACTACAGTAATAAAAACAGCTTGTTACTGGTATAAAAACTGACATGTGGACCGATGGAACCGAACTGAAGACCCTGACATTAATCCACACACCTATGAACATATGATTTTCGACAAAGAAGCCAAAACTATACAATGGAAAAAAGAAAGCGTCTTCAACAAATGGTGCTGGCATAACTGGATGTGAACATGTAGAAGACTGCAAATAGATCCATATCTGTCACTGTGCACAAAACTTAAGTCCAAGTGGATCAAAGACCTCAACATAAATCCAGTTACTCTGAACCTGATAGAAGACAAAGTAGGAAGTAGTCTTGAATGCATTGGCACTGGAGATCACTTCCTAATATAACACCAGTAGCACAGACACTGAGAGAAACAATTAATAAATGGGACCTCTTGAAACTGAGAAGCTTTTGTAGGGCAAAGGACACAGTCAACAAGACAAAATGACAGCCTACAGAATGGGAAAAGGTCTTCACCAACCCCACATCTGACAGAGGGCTGATATCCAGAACATATAAAGAATTCAAGAAATTAGACATCAAAATACCCAACAGTCCAATTAAAAAATGGGCTATAGAGCTAAACAGAGAAATCTCAACAGAAGACGCTCAAATGGCTGAAAGACATTTAAGGAATTGCTCAACATCCTTAGTCATCAGGGAAATGCACATCAAAACAACTCTGAGATACCATCTTACACCAATTAGAATGGCTAAGATCAAAAACACTGAAGACAGCTTATGTTGGAGAGGATGTGGAGCAAGGGGAACACTCCTCCACTGTTGGTGGGAATGCAAACTTGTACAGCCACTTTGGAAATCAATATGGTGCTTTTTTAGAAAATTGGGAATCAACCTCCCTCAAGACCCAGCTATACCACTCTTGGGCATATACCCAAGGAATGCTCAATCATACCACAAGGACACATGCTCAATTATGTTCATAGCAGCATTATTTGTAATAGCCAGAACTTGGAAACAACCTAGATGCCCTTCAACTGAAGAATGGATTAATAAAATGTGGTACATATACACAATGGAGTACTACTCAGCAGAGAAAAACAATGACATCATGAGTTGTGCAGGCAAATGGATGGAACTAGAAAATATCATCCTGAGTGAGGTAACCCAGACTCAGAAAGACAAACATGGTATGTACTCACTCATAAGTGGATACTAGATATAAAGCAAAGGATAACCAGACTGCAACTCACAACTCCAGGGAGACTACCTAGTAAAGAGGATCCTAAGAAAGACACAGGAATCAACAACAACAGAGAAATGGATGAGATCTACATGAGCAAACTGGGGCTGAGAGGGTGGGTAATGGAGGGCAAGGGTCAGGGGAAAGAGAGCTTAGGGGAGCAGGAGGTCCCAGCTGGGTCAGGAACAGAGTGGGAGAACAAGGAAAGAAATACCATGGTAAATGAAGAACCCATGGGAATAGGAAGAAGCAGAGTGCTAGAGAGGTCCCCAGAAATCCACAAAGGTACCTCCACTGTAGACTAGTGGCAATGGTCGAGAGAGTGCCTGAGCTGACCTACTCTGGTGATCGGATGGCCGAACACCCTAACTGTTGTGATAGAACTCTCATCCAGTGACTGGTGGAAGCAGATGCAGAGATCCATAGCCAAGCCTCAGGTGGAGCTCCAGGAGTCCAATCGGTGAGAGAGAGGAGGGATTATATGAGCAAAAGATATCAAGACTATGATTGGAAAAAGCACAGGGACAAATAGCCAAACTAGTGAAAACACATGAACTGTGAACCAAGAGCTGAGGAGCCCCCATGGAACTGGACCAGGCCCTCTGGATAAGTGAGACAGTTGATGAGCTTGAACTGTTTAGGAGGCCCCCAGGCAGTGGGACTGGGATCTTTCCTTGGTGCATGAGCTGGCTTTTTGGAACCTAGGGCCTATGCTGAGACACTTTGCTCAGCCTTGGTGTAGGGAGGAGGGGACTGGACCTGCCTCAACTGAATCTACCAGGCTAGGCTGACTCCCCAGGGGAGACCTTGCCTTGGAGAAGGTGGGAATAGGGGATGGATTGGGGAGGAAGGCTGGGGGGTGGGAGGAGGGAGGACAGGGGAATCGGTGGCTGATACGTAAAATTAAATTAATTATAAAATAAAAATATTTTTTAAAAAAGCCCACAAAGTATTCTAGCAACTAAAAAGCCTGTGCCAACTTACTGGTGTTTTTAAATATAATAATAATAATAATAATAAGAAGAAGAAGAAGAAGAAGAAGAAGAAGAAGAAGAAGAAGGAGAAGAAGAAGAGTAATATAATTATGTTTAGCATATAACTGCATACAGTGCATAATTATCTATATAATCATATTAATGGCTAATAATTATTTTTGTAAGTATCACTGACCTGTCCTTATCATGCACTGGTCAGTGTGCTGGGGGTTCTGTATGATTTAATCCTTCAAAGATGCTGAAGGTAGACAGTATTTGGAGGACAGCTTTATAGATGTGGAAGCCCAGGATCAGAAGTTGTGAGATGTGTGCTGTATTGATCCACTCTGTGATGCTATGACAAAATACCTATGAAAAACAGCTCAAAGGAACAAAGACTGACTTTGGCTCATAGTCAGAGAGGCCTCAGTCCTAGGTAGGAAAGCACCGTTCCTTTCAGGCTGTGGTAAGGCAGGACATTATGGTGGGAAGAAAGAGCTGAATTTCTCACCCCGTGCTGGTTGGGAAGGAGAAAGAGCAAGACTAACTTAGACTCCCTCAAGACTAGAGCATTCTTTCTAAAAGTTGGTTCAGCTATGACTGGTCATTTAACCACTATGAACTTAGCAGCATCCTTGTGATCCAGTCACTTCTCAAGGGCGTTGCCAGCTGCAGACCAAGGCTTTAATACAGGAGCCTTCTGGAAACACGTTATATCCCAACCATAAACACTTGCTTTAGAAAAGGAACTAAGCCTGGAGTCCACACTGACTTGAGTGCTTACACACGTCTCAATGCTTGTGTCTACACTAGAAAGGAACACATTGTCAAATAGGATTCAAGTTTTTGTTTCAAATAAATCAGAAAAAGATAGCACCTAATATTTGGTATTTGGGAATTAGTCCTTATGGGGAGGAAAGAAAAGATTTTGCTCACCTTCCTCATTGGTGGGACACTGATAAATATGTCAAAATCAGACATAGTTTGAGCACATTTATGGGAAGGTAGGGAGAGCTGCCGCAAAAGCCCAGGCGGGAAGTAATCCTAAAAGCCCTAGGGTCTGGCATCATGACTCATCTCCTGGCTGTGTCTGAGAGATTGAGGGAACGGTGGCTGAGAGGATGGGGGTTCGGAAAAGAGAAGACTTCTGAGAGAAGACATGAGCAAAGTCTGAGACCATCATCATAGACAGGGTGTGTTGAGGGGAAACTAAGTTAGGTGCCCAGTTCCTAGCATAGGGACTCAGAATTTCCAGGTAGCCGCCCCTCAGAAGGGCCTGTGAACAGTGTCCTAATATTCTGGGAAAGCTCAATGTGATTTGCTTCTCTAGCAAAGGAGAACACAGTTTTACTCTTTCCTCAATTTCAAGGCAGCTTCCCAAAAGGGTCTGCAGAGGCACGTAAGATTTCCTAGCCTCTGTTCCCTTGGCTAAGATCTTCTTCCATTATCTCAACAAGACAGACCAGGGTGAGACTCCTGACACCCCAAAGCCACGGGATTGGTCCCCATTCTGTTGTTATGATAAGACACCATAACCAAAATCAACTTATGGAAGAAACAGTTTATTTCGGCCTTGGTTCCAAAGAGAGATTCTGTAATGGCTAGAAATAGCTTGCCCCTAGGCAGTCAGGGAAGGAAGCTGGCTGGTCACATTTTATATGCACAGGAGAAGCAGAGAGAGTGAACAGGAAGTGAAGCAAGGCTATGAGCCCTCAGAGCCCACCCCTAATGATGTACTTCCTCCAGCAAGGCTGTCCATCCTAGAGGTTCCATAATCTCCCTCCAAACAGCATTACCTACAAGGACCATGTTCTTAAATACATGAGCCAATGGGAGGCATGTCTTATTTAAACTACCATAGCCACCTAAATCACTCTTTTCTTGTTCAATATAGGGAATAACGTGGTTAAGGGTGTAATTCCTTATGGGGGCTTGGGTACTATCCTTGGCATCCCCCAAAATGAACAAAAAAAGTGGGTGGAAAAGATAAGGGGAATAATGCACTCTTAACCATGGCTATATGTTAGGTTCTTTTGTGGAGTTTTAAAAATGTATCCTTGCCCATGCTCTACCATGGACCAGTTGAATCTGTATCCTTGCCCATGCTCTACCATGGACCAGTTGAATCTGTATCCTTGTCCATGCTCTACCATGCACCAGTTGAATCTGTAGTGCAGGTTTTGATATTAAGAGGAAAATGCCTAGATGTTTTTATGCTACAGTCAGAATTGGCAGTTGCTGGCCTTACTGCCCACGTCGGTCTCTCCTTACAGCATGGAAGCAGTTTTTTCTCTAAGTACTCACACCTCCTCCATTGCCACAGGCCTTAGAGTGGCCAGGCCGTCACTGCTCATTTACTACCCAAGTCCTGCACACAACACTCTCAGTTCCCATCCCTGTGATCCATCCCAGGGAACTCTGGGTGTGTGTCCTGTGGATCTTCTAGGCATTGCCTTTTTGTGGTCTGCACTGCACATGCTCCTGCTGGTGATTCCTCCTTTGCACGAGCTCCCTCTCTTTGCTTCTATGACATGCACACCCCTTTCCTGACTCTCTTCCCTCCTCTTTGTTGAGACATCTCAGCTTATTTCATGGGATCCTTCTGCCTCCTCCATGGCCTTCACCTGAAGGCTTCTTGACCACTGCCCTCTTCACTGAGGATGGCCTCCACACCTACACCTCCATCTTACATCCCTCCTCTGAGCTCCAAAGCTAAATATCCAGCTGATGACCGGACAGTTCCACCTTGTTACCTAACAGGCACATCAGACAAAACCTTCCCCCAGATGGAGGCCAACTTCTCTTGCCCCAACCCTTTATCCCATGTCCCTTGTTTTATTGGATGGCACTAGTCACACACCCCTACTCAGTCACACAATTTAAAATCTGTCACTTCCATTCTCCTCCTCCCTCCAGCCCCCACTCTGTCATAGCCGTGCCCCTCTACTTCCTCTCCACAGACAGCCTATTATGGGATGTCCTCAATCATCTCCCCCATGATTGCCATAATCACCTCATGCAGTCTTCCTGGTTTAGCCATGTCCTGTTTCAATACATGCTTTGGCCAAAGGGATCATTTTGATACACAGGTATGACCATGTCAACAACCTACTGTTTCAGACCCTTGCGCCTTACCCATGGACCTCCAAGTCTAAACTTAGAAAGGTTCCCCAGGCAGTACTAACTCAGCTCTCCCCACTCTCCAGTTTCAGCACCTGCTACAGCCAACCAGCCAACAGGTGTCCTGTGAATCTCTCCACATTGCCCACCCTCACCAGTCTGCAGCCTCTCTACCTTCCCATCAACTGTCCGCCATTCATAATTCAAACTCATGCTCAGAGTTTACCGTCTCCAAGTCACCCTCCTCCTCAGTGTCTGTTCCAGAGCCTAGAAAACGCTAAGTGTTCGCAGAATGAGTGAATCAATAATGACAAGAAATTTGGAGTTTTTCACTTACCACATGAAAAAAAAAGTGCAAAAGAGAATTGCACCTTATTTCTAGCTCTCTAATGCATGGATGTCAAGGGAAGGTTTTTAATGGGGAGCTGCACAAAGACCTCTGGGTGATTTTATGTTTAAAATAGGAGATGTTTTTGGTGTTGTCCCGAAGATCTAGTTTAAGTGGAGTGTTTTGTGGCTAGGAAATATTTGGAAACTAATGATCTAAATTATTCAAACAACTAAGGTGAGCACAATACCTGAAGAAATCTCCCAGCACAATAGCAGTCCCCATCTGTCTCCTCTTAGGCAGATTAGGGATCCCCCACACACACCGGTTTTCCTAACTATCTAAATGGCACGCTTGTTTCTTAGTTTGGGGTTTTCACTTGCTTGTCTCCCACCACACTTGCTTGCCTTTGCTTTTCAAGAAATTATTACTACTGATGAGTAAATAAAACACAGGGTGAGAAGTTAAGAGATGCCAAGGAAACTGACCATATGGCCTCTCCACAAACACCCATCCCCATTCTCTAGAAAAAGCTGACTCTGTGACCTCTCCACAAACACTCCATCCCGATCCTCTAGAAAAGGCTGACTCTGTGGCCTCTCCACAAACACCCTGTCCCCATTCTCTAGAGAAGGCTGACTCTGTGGCCTCTCCACAAACACCCTGTCCCCATTCTCTAGAGAAGGCTGACTCTGTGGCCTCTCCACAAACACCCTGTCCCCATTCTCTAGAGAAGGCTGACTCTGTGGCCTCTCCACAAACGCCCATCCCCATTCTCTAGAGGGGAATGACTCTGTGGCTGGCTTCAGCATGTAATTCCAAAGATTTCTCCACAGGGGCCACTGCTCAGGAAGACAGGAAGCAGGTTCCCTTGATGGAGACAAAGAAGAATAAGTCTTCTCCTCATGGCCACTTACAGTTCATTAGTACAGTGACCTCAGAAGACACCTGGCCCTGCTACCTAGTGACTGTCAGGAGGAGTCGGAAGGTCAACTCTTCCAATAGCATTTGCTCGGCTCCTTTCCAAATATCCACTTAGGTCAACTTGCTTACTTACCTAACAGTGCATTTTCTTCCTAATACATTGAAGTTATTCACCTTAGAAAAACACACTACTTAAAATGAGATGTTCTTGAAAGGGGGAGGGGGCACTGGATTTGTTTTTTAATGACTGAAGTGAGTATTTGATATTTTAGTAAATACTGCACCAATTTACCTTCAAACAGAAAAGAAAAGAATGAAAGTCCCTACCTTTTTCCATCATAGAAATGAAGATCTAAATGGGGAAAAAATATTCCAAAACTGCTAGAGGAAATGATAAGGCAACACCTTCATGAATTTTTGGAGAGAAAAGATTTGCTTTAAGACAGCATTAAAAAAAAGCAAACTATTAATAGAGCCGTGTCTGATTATATGTAATTAAAACCCTTTGTTAACAGAACAAGATTAAGAGACAAGCTGTAGCCTGGGCAAAGTTATTCACAGAATATCTAGCAGGCAAGATTATTGTCAAGCAAGTATGGAATCCCTACAGATCAGGTAGGAAAAAAACTCTTCAACACAAAGGAAAAATAGGCAAAGGCTGTGAACCAAACATCTATGGAGAGCAAATATGAATAGACAAGTGTATTCAAATATTTGACTTCATACATAATTAGGGAAGTGCAGTCAAAACAGTAAGAGTTTTATTTTCCCCAATCATACTGGCAGAAAATTTTAAGTTTGAAAATATCAGATGGTGGCAAGGTTGTGAGGGACTGCTACCTCATTCCCTGCTCTTGAGGACGGGACTCCATAGAGACATGATTGAGAGCACTGAGTGGCATCTTGCAAGTTTGGAAATGTGCATCCCAATGACACAGCAATTTCTTGTGTGAGTATTACCCCAGGGATAGTCTCCCACATGTGCCCAGGAACCATGTGCACAGATGTGTATTTGTGCCTCCTTCTTATCTAAATGCCCACTAATGCTCTGGTATTGGACATCTATGGAATTAATAGCTGCCTACACTAGTTTTGGGGGCCTGGCTGTAACAAGTTACCATGACCCAAGTGACTAAAAGAACAGAAGTCAATTTCCTCACTGTTCTGGAGTCTAGAATCCTAGGCCAAGCATTAGCAGGGTGGTTTCTTCTGAGGCCACGGTGGCTTATCAATGGCCACACTGTGCCTTCACACAGTCTTTCTCTGCACATGCTGTCCCAATCTCATTCTTATACATAAGCCAGCTAGCTGAGGGTCTGTCCTGGTAACCTTTCAACCAAACCACCACTCCAAATTCTGAAGTACTAGGGCAGTGGTTCTCAACCTGTGGGTCCTGACCCCTCTGGCAAACCTCTGTCTCCAAAAACATTTACATTACAATTCATAACAGTAGCAAAATTACAGTTATAAAGTAGCAATGAAAATAATTTTATGGTTGGGGGGTCACCATAACATGAGGAACTATATTAAAGGGTCACAGCATTAGGAAGGTTGAGAAGCACTGTGCTGGGGTTAAGGCTTTAATATGCAAATTTGGTGGGGGACACAATTTAGCTCCTTACATTGCTCAAGAAGTGAGTGGGGTCCATGAGAAACCATGGTCTCCAACTCAGAACTCAAAGCCATGTTGAGCGACCGTGACACATAAAGGTATATAGACTCAGCTTCTCAAACTGTGGGTTACAAGCTCATATGGCATCATGTAACTAAATGGGGAGAAGGGGTTAGAAAAAATTATATTGGTAAAAGGCTTTTTAATGCAAAATGACCAAAAATTAATTTAATATAAAACATGTAATGAGTCTAAAGTGCTCATTTATACGGGATCACGTGACTTCATTGTAGCCTTGGTTCCGGACACACAGTGTGCACACTTTATATTGCATGTTGTGACTACCATCCTGCCACACACCAGTCAACACCGCTGGAAACACTTTAGCTCAGACTTGAGGCTACTGTGTGTGGTAAATTATAACATTAAAATACTGTACAAAGTTTTCTACTCTTATGGAAACATAAGGGTTTAATCATGGAAAACAATGACATTTAATATCTTTCTACCATCATACCGTAGCATGTATGTATCAAATCGATAGATTTTTGGATTGTGTTAGAATATTTGAGTTTTAAAAATCTCTAATTAGGTTGCTAACTTGAGTTTCTCTAAAAGTCCTTGGATGGACTTGTGCTTGGATTAGATCAGGATCTCCAGTCACTTCTGCAATGGTACTGGACAGAGTTCTGCCATTTTGAGCTGGATGTTTTTGCAAAATAGCACTCTCAACAGTGACAGTTATAAAATCAAAATATCGCTCTACCCTGAAAAATACTGAAAGCGCTCTTTTTTTTTTTTTTTTTTTTTTTTTTTGGTTTTTCGAGACAGGGTTTCTCTGTGTAGCTTTGCGCCTTTTCCTGGAACTTACTTGGTAGCCCAGGCTGGCCTTGAACTCACAGAGATCCACCTGGCTCTGCCTCCCGAGTGCTGGGATTAAAGGCGTGTGCCACCACCACCCGGCTTTGAAAGTGCTCTTTGACATGTGCTATCAGATATCCATCCAAGACTTAATTCTTTATGTGAAAATAAGCATGTCTATCTCAATGGTGTACAAATGTGCTTTTTGTAAATGGTAAATTCATATGTATACAAAAGAATTATGATTTTATTATTTCCTAATATTTTATTATTTTATCTGTGTGTGTATGTGTGTGATATGTATATGCAGATGCCTGCAGAAGTCAGAAGGGGAACTTGGGTCCTGTGGAACTAGAGGCACAGGCAGATGTGAGCCACCCAAAGTGAATGTTGGGATCCAAACTTGGATCCTCTGAAAGAGCAGCAGGCATTTTGAACCTCTGAGATATCTCTCCAGCTCCCCAGGGGATTTTTTTAAAGATAAATTTTAAAATAAATTTATTATTTATATGCAGTGAATGTTTGATTGCACAACCTGTTTTACATAATTGCTGTGCCAGGAACTCACAAAATTTTCCTACATGAAGAGGGGCTGTAGTGAAAAACTTTCAGAGGCCTTGGTATATGCCACATGGTATCACTAACCAGATATGGACACGAAGCACACATGCAAACCTACATCAATATTTTACATATGTATAAAAACATAAATGTTCTAGAAGGATCGATTAAAACTTGCCTCTTTGTAGGCTAGGTCAACAAGACTAGCAGTGTTTTATTTATTTTAAAAAGTATTGGAGAGCTGGGGTTGTATCTAAGTGGTATTGCACTTGACTAAAATGTCTAAGGCCTAGGTTCAATCCTCATTACTATCCATCTTTAAAATATTGGAAATGACACCTCATGGAACTTTCTCCAAAACTGACCACATACTTGGACACAAAGCAAGTCTCAACATGTACAAGAAAATTGAAAAATCATCCTGCATCCTATCTGACCACCATGGATTAACACTGGACACAAACAAAGCTTACAAACTCGTGAAACCTGAACAACTCACTATTGGATGAACGATGTGTCAAGACAGAAATTAAGAAAGAACTGGAAGACTTCCTAGAATTGGATGAAAATGAATACACAGCATACCCAAACTTACAGGACACAATGAAGGCCACGCTAAGAGGAACGTTCAGATTATTAAGTAGATACATAAAAAATTGGAGAAATTTCATACTAGTAACTTAACAGCACACCTAAGAGCTCTAGAACAAAAAGGAAATCACACCCAAAAGGAGTAGATGACAAGAAATAATCAAGCTTAGGGCTGAAATCAATAAAATAGAAACAAAATTTTAAAAAATACAAAGAATCAAAGAAACATAGGATTTAATTTCATCTTGACCTTACTAGAATGATATCACTTCTGGCTGAATTTTGGGTTTGTGCAGCTAAAAGATGCTTAATTCTTTTGGGATCAACCCTATGAACATTTTTTGAGATGAGATCTTACTATGTAGCCATGGCTGGCCTAGAACTCAATATGTAGGACAGGCTGGCCCAGTGCCTCCCAGTGCCTAGACCTGTGAACACTTTTGCATTTGCTGTTGAAAGGCAGCCAGTGGCTGTTTCTAGTACTTACACCATTTCTTCTGTGCCAGCACTAGTTTATTCTGGAGATATTTCTAGGAGCTTCCTAGAATCCTTTTAGAAGAGGAGGGAGTATAAATACATAAAAGGATATAGCACCTGAAGTAATCAACATTTCTTCGCAAGCAAATAACAGGATCCTGTATTAGAAAGCTGAAAACAACTTGTTCTGACCACTAGTGTGTGGGACCTCTGTTAGGGTCCAGACAGCTATCGCCTGAGTTTTAATTTTCATAACACCAGGAGGCAGGTTATAGAGGATCTAAGTTACTCTTTCAAAGTTATATAGTCAAACTAGCATAAAACATTGGAGGAAGAAAATACTTGGTAAGCCACTGGATTTTATAATTATACAGGGAAGGGATAGAACAAAGTTTACAGGAATTTAGCTCAGAATCTGCTTTCAGTGCAACAATATCATGGATCAATTGCTCTCTACTTCAGTTTAGAACTGTGGAGACCAAAGCCCAGAAAAATTAAGCATTTTTGTATGTAGTATGTATTGGTAGGTTTTCTGTACCCTGATAATAGGTTTCTCTGCTGACACAGTAAGCCAGGTCAAGCTGAAGGGAAAAAGTAAAAGAACAGGTTTATTTGAGCAAAGCAACTCCCAGGACAGTTCTCCAGTCCCAGAGACGGAGGCTGGAGAAGTCACACATCCAGACTAAAGCAGGGAGGTTATATAGCCTGTAGGTGAGGGGTGATGACATGTCCATCACAAACTGGGTTTGTGCCCCAAGTATGGTCAAATACTGAATGCTTTAGTCAGGGGCTTGGGCTGGTGGCAACTTCAGGGGAGGAGCTGCCACAGCTGCCAGGAATATGGGAATTTTGTCATTTTTTTTTATTGGAGAGTATCTGAGAGGGCAGGATTTGGAGAGAAAGAGATGGGGTTTCTCAGACCATGCAGGAGCGAGCAGGGGGTTCCAACCAAACATGTATGTAGTATGGGGTCAAAATGGTACAATGGCTGAACAAGTCAGTATCTAGAGCAAGAGGGACTTCTACAGAGTACATACAGAAGCTGTCTATCTTTTATCTCAAGAATTAGTTTACTAAGGCTCCCATAGAAAATACTAAACATTTTTTAAATAGCTAAAAAATATGTTTTTTTTACACTTTTAGGCTGGAAGTCTGAATTCCAGCTGCCAACAGGATTGATTTCTTTGGAGGCCTCTCTCCTTGGCTTGTAGATGGCCACTTTCTCTTGCGTCTTCATGGGGTCTTTCCCTACACATGGCTGTGTCTCAGCTTTCTTTTCCTACAAAGACCCTGTTTATATTGGCTTAGAGTCCATCCAATTAGACCCATTTCTCACCTCTTCAAACATCTAATTTCCAAAGTCAGCACATTCGAAGGCATGGGATTGTTAGGACTACAATACAACTGTCATTCATGGGTAAGATCACTCTGTGCTCAACCCACTACTGAGGACCTTGCCTCTTTCTCTATGAGTCTTCTGTGGACAAGAAAGGTCAAACCCAAAATGAATCCCAAGTCAGTCTGTCTCTACCTGTGGTTCTCACCCTTCCTAATGGTGCAGCCCTTGAATATAGTTCCTCATGTTGTGGGGACCCCCAACCGGAACATTATTTTGTTGCTGTTTTATAGCTGAAATTTTGCTACTATTGTGAATCATGATGTGAATATATGATATGCAGAATATCCAATATGTGACTCAAATGGTGGTTGTGACCCACAGGTTGAGAACCACTTCTTTAGAGGCAGGAAAAGGAAGAAAGCTACCTTTCCACTGTGAAATAATCTTTATAATTAAGCTAGCCTTCATCTCAGGGGACTTGAGTTGCCTCTTGTATTATGCATCCCACTGAAGATGCATTCACACATAGCTTAGAATCCAGCTAGTTTCTTTACGACATAAATAGAGGCCTGCAGTACCCAGATGAGAGCCTCCTGGGCTTCCTCCCAAATTTGACTCCAGCCTTCAAAAGGAAAGGTGCCAGCTTGACATGGTGATTCTCCTAACATTACTCACTGAAGTGATCTCTCTACAGGGAAAGACGACTTCTCCAAACTGAAGGAGTGGCTTCCCAATTCCTTGGGATACAAATCTTACTGAAAAGTTCTCTATCTTGCTCAACATTCTGACAATCCAGAGTGTTTGCAGAGGGTACGAGGCTCCTTGAAAATGATTTGTGGTCTGGTCTTGTAATTATTCACCAGGAAAGAAAATCTTGCTTCCACCAACTTAAAAAAAAAAAATCTCTTCCAGAAGTAACATGTGGCGAGGGACACTGTTGTTCTGGTTTTCATTGACTTTCTCTCTTGGCGTGTACTGAGTCTCACAGCTTTAATTATCACTTATATACAGATGATATTCAAATTTACACATTTCCAGCCCTTTCAGATGATGTCACCCTTCGCCTTGCCCCAAATTTGGCTCCCGCCTTGTCTTGGATGAGCCACAATTTTCTCTGACTGAATATGGATGAGATTGAGGTTTTCCATTTCAGTTGTAAATAAACTCCAAAAGCATGGGGGTTCATTTACCCCATTGATATCCTGGGCCTCCAGTGAAGGGCAGGGTTGCTCAGTGACTGAATTACCATTCCACTTAGCCAAGGAATTAATCTCCACAAAACATCCAAAGACATTTGACAATTGCCATCACTCCCGATTTTGGAGAGAATTCTGTATATCTCATGGCTGAAATTCTGCCATGGTCCTTGGAAGACTCCCAGTAAGCTCCCTGTTTACAGGGCACTAGGAGTATGGGTGCCCTTTGACCTTGCGTTGTGTCCACAGTCCCAGGACACATCCTTCAGACAACTGTGCTAGTATTGTATGCACTGGATAAAATGTGGTTCGTCAGACTCTTGGCCTTTACATGAACCAGCTTTTCAGATGGCTTAAAATGGCATTGTCTCCCTTTGAAGAGGCCCTTTCTATTCTGGCTCACCATGCGTTTGGGGATGTGTTCTGCATGGCCCCTCCACACATGCAGAACATGTGACCTTACACAACAACGTATATCTGAAACCCCTGGAGTGACCTCATCCCAGGCATTAGTTCACGACAGCCTGGTCCTTAATAAGCAACAAGCACTCCGTAAATACTCGTTGGGATAAAGCCTTAGAGAATGAATTTGTAATCCTTTGACCCACTTGTGGGGTTTGCGGCTGTTGTTATTTATATATTTTTATCTACCTCTTAGATGATTATGTAACTGTGTTGGTGTAATTATTATTTCGAGCAGAACATATTGGAAAGCTCCATTAACATAACTGAAGGGTATAAAATGGAGTGTTTGGAGTTGTCAATTAGCCGATTTGTCTCGTGTTGCTTTTCTTCATTATTTCCGAGCAGCTAACGGTTCATTCAGCACATTTTAATTAAAAACAAACATATGTGGGTCTGCTGAGAACGCCAGTGTCTAGTGGTGTCGTCAGACAGGAACGGCAAGTGGTTGCTAGCAGTGGCCATCTGATATCTTCCATCCATCTCAGCCATAATCCCCCAGATCTAATTATGGGGGGACGGCAGCTGCACTCAGTTAGGCTTTTCTTGATTTTTACAGAGATGTAGTTTTTCAGCCCATTATGTTGGAGAAAATCGGCTGCTGCGGGGTCCTTTCCAAGTTGAAATCCCGGGAGCTTTCTCCCACTTATTTTCCACTGAGCCCCTCCCATTTCTTCCCAGCCTGGGGATGTTCAGAGGAAGCGTCTAATCCCCAGCGCCAAGGCGTCTGCTAGTACAAGCATGCTCAGCATGTTATTGTGACTTGAAGGTGTGAGCACCAAGTAGGTGTTCTTAGGAACGGCATTGCCTGCTCGGGTCACACAGAGCCAGGGTCCGCTCTTCAGTCCTGTGTACTCAGAAGCTGCATCCCTTCAGGGTCAGGCGAGGGGCGTGTCTTGGTGTCTTACCGAGGACACAGGGGAGAATAAGCTCGTTTAACTCTTAAAAACTATTCATTCACATGGAAGGGCCCGAGTGTAGTGACTGAGGAAGGGTCTGGAGGCAGACCACTGGGGGTCACGCTCACAGCAGCGTGAGCAGCAGCATGGGGTCTGATGTAAAGGTGTGGCAGATGGACCCGAGGGCAGGCCCGCAGAATCTCCAGCTGTTAGGTCAGAGAAAGAGGGAGACGCTGAGAGGTCCCGCAGGTCCAAGCTCTGTGGTGACGTTCAAGGCCTTCTACAATCTGGCTCCATGCTTGTCTCCAAACTCTTCTCTTGATAGCGACAGAGAACAGCCTGCCAGTCAGTTTGATTGATTCATTAAAAAAAAAAAAAAAAGAATCCACCTGCTTCTTTCTCAGTTTAGACCTTGTTAATTTAAGAAATTGGAAATAAAATGAGAGAAAAATGAGAAATGTTTCACATAAACACACATGAGTAATTCCAGAGTAATACAACCTAAGCTGCTTGCCTCTTTTTCTCCCCATGAACCAATCCCTCAGCTGAGTACAAAAGCTTCAAGCAGGGCTCGGGTGGGAACTGGCTCGGTTGGGAAAGTGTTTGCCTGAGGAACCGAGTTTATCGCCAGCAGCTAGAGAAAAAGCCAGGTCCAGGACACATGCCTGGACTCCTTGGCTAGTCTAGTGAGTAGACTCCGTGTAGGCTTGGAGGTACTTGCAGGCTTACTTGTACTTGGTAGGCTCCCAGTACAGTAAGCGACCCTGCCTCAAAAATATAAAGTGGAGCCGGGTGGTGGTGGTGCACGCTTTTGATCCCAGCACTCGGGAGGCAGACGCAGGTGGATCTCTGTGAGTTTGAGGCCAACCTGGGCTACAGAGTGAGTTCCAGGAAAGGCGCAAAGCTACACAGAGAAACCCTATCTCAAAAAACCAAATATATATTTGTGGAGAACAGCTGAGGAAGACACTCAACATCCTCCGGCTTTCACTTACATGCATACACATGTGCGCATGCCACCCTCCTTCCTACACCAACATGTAGTACATACACACAAATGGGTATCAAAGCATGTTGTACATAATCTAAAATGCTCCTTTGCCTTCTGGCTGGCTACATGGTAGTCAAGTCCGCGGGTGGTTGGAAGCTATGTGTAATGGCAGGAACCCCGGCAGCCTCGGTTCCTGAATGAGTGTATGGAAGAGAGTTGCCTGGTAAGCAGGATTGCCCAGTCCCGTACACACGTGGAAGAACTAAGTTTCCCATGCAGTTAGCCTTTGACCTTTGGGATTTGCTAGCTAGAGAAACTGACTTTTTAGACACGTTATATCGTCTACCTTAACCGAGATGGTCAGTTACTATAAGGAAATGGGAAAAGCTATCAGTATTAGCCTCAAATTGGACATAACCTACTGCGTTGATAAAGACTAGGGTGGTGCGCATCCAAAGTATGAATTCTTGCACCACGCTGCAAGATTTCAAGCTGACTCTACTATTTAGTGACTAATCTTAGACAAGTGTTATCAGGAGGGATATATTTATTTATATATAGGAAGATATGCATATATGAATTAAATACCTGTAAGCCATATAGATACATCAAGCAAATACTATGCATATGTTTTAAGTATAAACAATAGATGTATATATCACTTATCTGTCTATTTTAAGATGGCTCAGTTGGAAAAGGCACTCACTGTCAAGCCTGAGTTGGATCCCCGGGACCCACATGGTAGCAGGAGAGAATTGGCTTCTATTGGCTGTCGTCTGACTTGTACAAGAGTGCCATGGCATGCACGTACACGTACACACACACACACACACACACACACGCTGAAAGAATTGGGTCACACAGTTGTTTCGGTTTGGTGAGTCTAACCTCATCTGGTTGGCCCTGGCAGGCTGAAGGCCTAGGAGGCAGTTGCAGCTGAAGCCGAAAGGCAGTCTGCCGCTGAATCGGGAAGAGTCGGTGCTGGGGTGGGCGGGTTCTGAAGGAAGTATCTGACAGAACCCCCTCTTGTTCCGGGCCAGGGGATCCTCCTGTTCCAGTCAAACCCTCGGCTAACCGGAAGAAGCCCACCCCCACTGTGGAAAGTATCTGTTTCACTCAAAAACCTAATAATCACTTAAAGACACATCCTCTTCCTTTTTGGAGGCAGGGTCTTGCTTTATAGCCCTGGTTAGCCAGGTACTAGCTAGAGAGTCCACGCTGCCCTTGAACTTAAAGCAATCCTCCTGCCTCAATCCCCTAAGTGCTGGAATTCTAGGAAACACAAATCTTCTTTGAAAAAAAAAAAAAAAAAACGGGGGAGTGGGAATAGGATTCAGTGGATGCATGTGAGGCCCTGACTTCAAATCCCTGGTTCTCACATAAAAAGCTGGGTGTGCGTGCATGTACCTGTAATTGTAGCATTGGGTGGACAGACAATAGAAGGATTGTTTAGGGGCCTGCTGGTTGCTTGTATAGTTCCAGGTTCACCAAGAGACCCAGTCTAAAGGTAATATGGGGGAAAGGAATAGAGCAGGGAACTTGGGAGTCCTCCTCAGGCCTCCACATGTGCATATAGATATGGACAATCACACACACACACACACACACACACACACAAACACACACACACACACACACCTTTGCAAGAACATCTAAATGTTCGAAAACATCCTCAGAAATATCTGAGAGATGGGCCAACCAAGTTGACATCTGAAAGACCTTGGTGGGTTGGAAGGAAGAGAGACAGGGAGGGAAGAGGGGGGGGGATTTTTATGAGGGGACTTCGCGCATGCTGCGCTACGCAAACAGGCTACTAGGATGACATTGTCAGAACCCTGGGCAGGTCAAAGTATTGCCTGCTTATTGGCCAGGTCCCCAAGGGGGAATGCTGACCAAAGTACCCATCATGTGAAGTTATTCCGTCCCCTAGCACATTGCTCCTTACCCTTAAAATGGAGATGACGTGAGAACATGTAGAGTGGATAAGTCCACGTCAATGTTTAGGGCAGAGCCAGCACGTAGCTGTCAGTGTTTACTCTTTAATATTATTATTACAGGCTTTGGCCGTGTGTTTTGCCCTTGTGAAAGCGCTGTGGACAAGTTCAAGCAGGACCACAAGGAATAATGGGTGTTTGGCGGGGAATGCCACCAATCTGATGAGAGACTTCATACGTTAGACTTCTGAGTGCAGCAAATGGAGACCCATGTACTAGTGTTTGCAGACCATGCTGGCCAGCACTCCATCAGTTTGTGGCTATTTTTGCCTTGTTATTCCATGAATAAATTTTAATATATTCCATTTCCCCCATAAACGGTTTATTTACTGCTCACATTAATGCAATATGGCAAAACCATTTACATGACTGGAGCCCTTTGCAGCCAACTAGAGCATTTCTTTTGCTCTGCTTTCTCTTCATTTCTCGTGATAAAAAATCATTTTGCTGTACATGTTTTTGAATTAACTGGCACTTCTCGGGAATATAACATCAGCATAAATCAAGTGGCTGATGTAGAGTCGAGTGATTAAGAGTCCGGCCAGCTCCTTGGCTGCTTAAGGATCCGCTACCATCATGAATGACATGGTAACAATCTGGACCAGAGAGTTCACGCACAACTGTCTACTTCAGAGGTCAGCGGTGTCTTTCACCTGAGGGAGACAACAGTGCCTAAGACAGAAAATGGGGAGGGGGGTGGGCAAGCCAAAATGTACAAGACCACACCACATGTCATCTTGTATTTGGTTTCAGAAACCTCTATGGTGGTAGCAAGAGAACTGGATTTGGCGTGGCATTAGATTATGCAAAGAAAAACAAGCCCAAACACAGACTTGCAAGATATGGGTCATATGAGAAGGAAAAGAGCACAAGAAATCAGTGGAAAGAATGCAGGAAGAGAGGGAAGGGAGTCGGGACTGTGTGGCCTTTGGGGCCGACCGATGCGAGCAGGAGTCTGCAGTGACCTGATCTGGGAAGTGGGACACGTGGCTAAGGAGGGTGCTGGTAAACCCCTGTTCCCGTTTCATGTCTGTTGCTGTGATAAAACAACTGAGGGAAGGAAAGGGTTCATTTCGACTCACAAGTCCATCTGACAGTCCATCACTGAGAGATGGGACTCTTCCCTGAGGCAGGAACTCAAGGCAGAAGGCTGAAGGCAGGCTTGCTTGCCATCCCACACAGCATCACTTCTAAAGAAGGAACTAACTTCACAGCTGAAGAAGTACAGCAGAAACCATTGAGGCTTGCTGCTTGATACTGGTTCACAGCTGGCTTATACACAACACAACTCATTGTCTTATGTAGTTCAGGACCGCCTGCCTAGGGAATGGTACCACCCACAGTCAGTTGAGCCTTCCCACATCACTCAACAGTCAAGACAACCCCTCACAGACTTGCCCACAAGTCAAAAATGACCTAGATAATTCCTCATTTGAAGCTCTTCTCTCAGATGACCCTAGGCTATCAAACTGACAATTAAAGCTAACAAGGACAATTTTAAAAACTTTATTTTAAAGTTTTTAAAGATGTGAGAGTGGTTTTGGGGTCTTAGCTTTCTTTATACAAGTTTATGAGGACTGATCAGGGGGCTCAGTGCAGAGCCTTGCCCTGAGGAAGCACTCAGTGAATGTGACTCAGGATCCCTTCAGTAGTTCCCCCTCATCATCCCAGTGTTCCTCACTGCTCTGGGAAAACTCGGGAGTCTGCCTGGAGGAAGTTGCAGGCTCACCCCTTCAGACTGGTACTTATGCTGGAAGTAAGCTTCTGAGGCTGGAGAGACGGCTCAGAGGTTAGGAGCACTGACTGCTCTTGCAGAAGGCCTGAGTTCAGTTCCCAGAACCCACATCAGGTGGCTCTCAACCGCCTGTAGCTCCAGTTCCAGGAGATTCAATGCCTCCTTACCTCCACGGACACTGGCACACATGGTGCACATAAACTCACTCAGGTGCACACATGTACACATAAATTTAAAAAAATCTTATTTTTTAAAAAAAGAAGTAAACTTCTATTATAGTTATCATTTGATATTTGGGGGTCTACTTAGTCCAGAAGCTTCCTTTTGGGGCAGTTTGTTTCAACTTAACTTACATGGTCAGCTAATACTGCACAAAGATCCCTGGCCATTTACCCTGGTCTCACCACCTCTTCAGGGGAAGCTCACTCACCCTCAGTGTGACGAGCCAAAGCTGGTGATGCTGGTGGATCCGTCCTGCCTCCACACTACACATACAGTACCATAGGTATTTATTTCCTGGGGCAAGAAGGACGTTTTTGTACTGAATTTTCCCATGACACCAACACAGCAGAAAAGAAATTACAGTTAATTTGGGGACAGTCCTTAGTTGTGTGGTTGTTGTTGTTGTTTTTAACCTAATTTCTATGTAAGAGTGAGCATCTAGTCTTCAATGTCATTTTCTGATGGAGATATCCTTATTTCAATTTGATATTTCATTATTGGAATTTTCATTCATTCTTGTTTTGCTTCACTTTGCTTTTCTGTGTGTGAATACATTTAGATGTGTGTGTGTGTGTGTGTGTGTGTGTGTGTGTGTGTGTGTGTGTGTGTGTTCAGGTGTTATGTGTTCAGGGGTATATGTGTGTAAGTATGTGTTCAGGGGTGTGTGTGTGTGTGTATGTGTGTATGTGTGTGTTCAGGTGTGTATCTGTGTATGTTCAGGTGTGTGTATGTATGTATGTATGTATTCAGGTATATGTGTGTGTATGTGTATGTGTTCAGGTGTGTATCTGTGTATGTTCAGGTGTGTGTATGTATGTGTTTGGGTGTATGTATGTATGTGTTCGGGTGTATGTGTGTGTTCATTTGTGGAGGCCAGAGGTCCACCCCAGTGTCATTCCTCAGGAGCATCCATCCTGCATGTAAAGACTGAATCTCTCATTGGCCTGGAGCTTCACAGTTAGGCTGGGCTGGCTGGATAGTCAACCCCAGCACTGAGATTACAAGCATGCACCCCACACCCAGCTTCTCACATGGGCTCTGGGGACTGAACAGATGTCTAATTGGTGACCTCCGGGTCTCAGTGTAAGACTCTGTCTCAAAACAGCAACAGAGGGCTCCTGAGGAACAAGACCTGAAATTGACCTCTGGCATGTGTGTGTGTGTGTGTGTGTGTGTGTGTGTGTGTGCGTGCGCGCGCGCGCACACACACACACACACACACAATAAATAAATAAATAAATATAAAACCATACTGTCTAAAATATTTCCTGATGTGCAAATGGAGCTTCTGCTCCTAGCAATGTTCTAAAACCCAATTACTTGACTCCTTGCAGCTGTAATACCACAACACAGTTGTTTCTAGACCCTGGATGGCAGGCCTAGAATGCTGGAGCAAAAGGAAAACAAACAAAATGAAAGGCCCGGCAGGAGCCATAAATGGCCATATTCCCAGCACAGACTGTGATGGGAAGACCACCAAGTCCACCAGGCAATGGTCAGAAATCTCACTGGTTACTGTCTTTATTCACTATGGTGTCTATCACAAATTATCATAAACTGAGTGACTTCAAACTGTAGATGTAACCAACCATCTTATTAAATAAGAAACACAGAACCAATGCAAAGAAGAAAGTCAAGAGATCAGAGCTAAGAGCCTTCCCTGCAGCTAGCCTCTTAAGCCAAGAGACCTCTCCGAAAGAGAACTACTTCCTGTGTGTTTGTCTTTATATAGTCTTTCTGTTCTGCCTTCTCATTGGTTGTAAACTTAAACACATGACTGCCTCGTCACTGCCTGTCTGTAGAGACTTCCAGGTCTTCTATGGTTGGGATTGAGATTAAGGGCATGTGTCTCCAATGCTGGCTGTATCCTTGAACACAGAGATCTACCTAGCTCTGTCTACCAAGTGCTGGGATTAAAGGCGTGCGCCACCACTGCCATGCTCTTGCTATGGCTCTAATAGCTCTGATCCCTGGGCAACTTTATTTATTAACATACAATTAAAATCACATTTCAGTACAAATAAAATACCACCATATCAAACAACACGAGTTTGTCAGGCATGGTGGCTTATACCTATAATTCCAGCCCTGGAGAGGCTGAGGAAGAAAGATTGCTGTGGTGGTTTGAATAGGTATGCCCCCCATAGACTCATGCATTTGAATGCTTGGCTCATAGGGAGTGGCACTATTAGGAGGTGTGGCCTTGTTGGAGTGGGTGTGGCTTTGTTGGAGGAAGTGTGTCACTGGGGCGGGCTTTGAGGTCTCATATGCTCAAGCCAGGCCCAGTGTGGCCATTCTCTTCCTGCTGCCTGCCAATCCAGATGTAGAACCCTCAGTTCCTTCTCCAGCACCATGTCTGCCTATCTGCTGCCATGCTTCCTGTCATGATAATAATGGACTAAACATCTGAAACTGTAAGCCAGCCCCAACTAAATGTTTTCCTTTGTAGGTGTTGCCATGGTCATGGTGTCTCTTCACAACAATAGAAAGCCTAACTAAGACAATTGCCATGAGTTTGAGACCATCCTGTGCTACATAGTGAGATCCAGGCCAGCCTGGGCTACAATGTGAGACCTTGTCCCAAAACAAAAATATGTTAATTAATTAAATAACGAATTTATTATCTTAATGTTTTTGTAGCTTGGAGATCTGACACACTCATCACCAGGCAAAGATCAGGATGTTAACAATGTGGACTCCTACTTGGAAGATTAGGAAAGAATCCATTTCTCTGCCTTTTTCGCCCTTGTGGGTCAGAATACTTCTTTATCCCTGACTCTGCCCTTCTCCATTAGCCTTGAACCAGGTCCATCTCACTCTGTGATCACTCTGTCCCCCTCTCCTGCCTCCCTCTTCGGTTTCAAAGATGGTGGGTCCACCTGGAGAACTCAGGATCAGCTCCTGTTTTAAGGTCAGCTGGTCAGAGACATTTAGTCCAACTACAGCTTTACTCCTCTTTGTTAAGTAGCCTGGCACAGCCCCGGTTCTCAGGTTGTGGGTCGCTTTGGGGAGGATATTGCTTTTCTTGCTATAACCAAGGAAGCATGTATCAGAGACTCCAGAACAGACAAGCTAATCCCATGTCAGTGGCTACCCTGAGCCCAGCCTAACAAAGCTTAAGAGCAAGCTCAGTCCCCAAATGACGTAAGTTAATGCTTGAAAAATAAACCCAAGGAAGCCAGGCAGTAGTAGCTCAGGCCTTTAATCCCAGCACTTGGGAGACTGAGACAGGCGGATCTCAGTTTGAGGCTAGTCTGGTCTACAGAACAAGTTCAAGGAGAGCCAGAGCTACATAGAGAAACAAACAAAAAGGGAGGTGGGGAGAAGCCGAATGCTTTGGGAAGGAAGGAAAGAAGGAAGGAAGGAAGGAAGGAAGGAAGGAAGGAAGGAAGGAAGGAAGGAAGGGAGGGAGGGAGGAAAGAGAGGGAGGGAGGAAGGAAGGAAGGAAGAAAGGAAGGAAGAAAGAAAGAAAGAAAGAAAGAAAGAAAGAAAGAAAGAAAGAAAGAAAGAAAGAAAGAAAGGAAGGAAGGAAGGAAGGAAGGAAGGAAGGAAGGAAGGAAGGAAGGAAGGAAGGAAAAGAAAGAAACCCTAGACATAAACAATGTGATATTTGAAATTGTAACCAAAAATTCTAGACATTCAAGTAAATGATAAAATATGAGCCATAATCTGGAGAAAAGTTGACCAAAAAAAACTTAAAATGACAGCAATATCAGAATTACCAAATACTGCAAAACAGTTCTTATAGGGTTACCCAGGGTGCTCAGTGGGTTAGGACACCTTCCACCAAGTTCGATGACCCAAACTCAATCCCACATAGCAGAGAAGAAAACCAGTTGCCACGATGTCCTCTGACCTCAGTGTGTTCACCATGGCATATGCACACTAAATAAATATAATGTAAATTTTTTAAATAATAATACAGATAGCTCATGCTTTGTAATAAAAACACTAACAATAATGAGGAAATACAAAGCTATGGAAAAAACAAATGGAGTCTCTATGGGATCAAATAAATTAAAAAAAACACTTGGATAACTAGACTAAGCAATTAGACACAACTAGAGGAGAGGTCTGTGAACTCGAAGAAATTGTGGAAGAAACTGATGGAAATAGTAAACTAAAATACATAGAGAAAAGTTCGAGGAAAGAAGGAAAGAACACCCAGTGATTGTGGCAATGTTGGGTGGCTTCATTTCTATAAAATAAAACTCTCAGACAATGGACAGAAAACCTTTTTGAAGAGAGTACAGGCAAAAATGTCACCAAATTTAACGAAAACTGTAAACACATCCAAGCAAGAGAATCATTGAACACCAAGAAAAGTCTACATGAGCAGAATGCATCAGAATGTACCAGAATTAGATTGCACAAAGGCAATAATTTTAGAAAAGGAAGAAATTCTTTAGACCAATGAAGAAAGATGGCAAGAATACCCAGACTTCTTGTCAGAAATGATCCAAGAAGATGATGAAAAGGGAACATTCTTGAAAGCCCATGTTGACAGGGCTGGAGAAATGACTCAGTGGTTGGCAGAATTTGCTGCTCTTGCAGAGGACTTAAGTTCAGTTCCTAGCTGATATCAGACAGCTCACAAATGCCACTCTGTGTGGTAGTTTGAATGTAATTGGCCACCATAGACTCGTTAGGAGTGGCGCTGTTAGGTGTGGCTTGTTGGAGTAGGTATGGCCTTGTTGGAAGAAATGTGTCCCTTTGGAGGCAGGCTTTGAGGTCTCCTATATGGCCAAGCCACACCAGTGTCTCCGTTCATTCCTGTTGCCTACAGATTAAAGATGTAGAATTCTCAGCTCCTCCTCATGTCTGCCTGCACACTGCCATGTCCCACCATGATGATAATGGACTGCACCTCTGAACTGTAAGCCACCCAAATTAAATATTTTCCTTTATAAGAGTTGCTGTGGTCATGGTGTCTCCTCACAGCAATAGAAACCCTAACTAAGACACTCCAGCTCCAAGGAATCATAACCTGCTTCTGGCCTCTGTAAGCACCTGTATACACATGGCAAACATACATACATTAAAACAAAGTGTGTCAAATTTGATTTCTATTGCTATGGTTTGGATATATTTGAGAGTCTTCCTCAGGCTCACAGGTTGGATACTTGGTCTTTAGTGTGGCAATGTTGAGAGGTGGTGTGGATCTGTAATAAGTGTGACCAAGTGGGGAGAATCTTAAGCTACTGGGGTACATTCCCTCAGAAGAGATGATGAGCTTCTCCTGTGGCCCAAAAGTAAGTTCTTGGAGGAACATTTGTTATATAAAAGTGATTGTGACCCCTGAGTTACTCTCCAGCCTCCCACCTGGCAATATGGTCTCTGTGTCCCCATGACCCTTGTAGCATGAATCTTAAAAGGTCTTATTAATAAAAACAAACCCAGTACCAGTTACTTGGGTGAATGCTGGAAGATCAGAGAAGCAGAACAAGCCACAGCCACCTCACCTTGCCAATTCCTCAGCTGATTCTGTTTCCTCAGACTGGAAGCCTCTGAGTCTTCATCCAAAATGAATCTCAGCTGAACTGTGCTGCTCAAAAGCCTAAAAGCTTAACCTGCTCTAGTTCCTGGTCCTCACGCCTTTTATACCTCTCTGCTTCCTGCCATCACTTCCTGGGATTAAAGGTGTGAGTCACCATGTCTATGCTTAGATATGAGATAGATCATTGAATGTACTCTGAGAAAAAAGATGAAGAAATAATAGGATAAATGGGTAGATTATTGAATCTACTCTAAAAAGAAAAAGGGGCAGATATAAAAATGACAAAAGGTAGACTATTGAATCTATTGTGAAAAGAAAAAAGATAGAATATGGATATGATAAGATAAAAGGTCAATTATTAAATCTACTTTTAAAAAGGAACTACTTATTTTAAATAGGATAAGTAATGAATTTTTTTGTCTGAATTTATCAAATGTTACTGGACTTGACATTGTTTTTTTTAATTATAACATTTTGCCTGTGTGTATGTCTGTGTGAAGGTGTCCGAAGCCCTGGAACTAGAGTTACAGACAGATGTGAGCTGCCCTGTGGGTGCTGGGAATTGAACCTGGGTCCTCTGGAAAAACAGTCAGTGTTCTTAACCACTGAGCCATCTCTCCAGCCCCTGGACATTGTTAATATATATAATGGAGTTTTTGTCTGAATCTGTCTAATGAAAATGGACTAGACATTGTAAATGTAATTCTTGACTGTATACTTTGTATATACTTATTGGATATACTTTTCTTGTATTAGTTATAACTTTTTTATTTTAGACAAAAAAGGGAAATGTGGTTGATATATTGTGTACCGCAATAAACTTATCTGGGGGTCAGAGAACAGAACAGCCATAATATTAAGCATAGAGGTTAGGCAGTGGTAGCACATGCCTTTAATCCAGAGATCCATCTGGAATGCTAGGAGTAAAGGCATATGCTACCACTGCCTAACCTCTATGTTTAATATAGTGGCTGTTCTGTTCTCTGACCCCCAGATAAGTTTATTGGGGTGCACAATATATCAACCACACACTCTCCTTTCATTAGGTCCTCATGAGAGGTCAAATATATGAGGACACTTCATGTGGGACATCTGACTCAAAATCCTTGAGCTAAGTAAAGCTCTTTTCTTTATCAAGTTCACCCACCTTGGGCTTTTCATAATAATAGTTAAAAATGGACTAATACATACACAGCAAAAAATAACCTTCAAAAATGGAAAACAAGGCTACTTTAATCCAGAAACTTCTACTGGAAGAAACTTTTAGGACTGAAGAGATATGATAGCAGGTTGAAACTTGGATTTTCACAAAGGAAGGATAACACTGGAAATGATGAAGATGAGTTAAAATATAAGATATATTAAAATGCCTGCTAACTTAAGATTTTTATTTAGTAAGGTTGAGACAGGAGGATCAGAAGTTCAGTCATCTTTGGCTACACAGCAGATTTGAGGACATCCTGGACTACATGATACCCTGTCTCAAAAACCAACCAAGCAAACTTACTTAATGAATAATTGATTATTTAAAGAAAAATGGTGTATTATGGAGTCTGTTATATATGAAGAAATAAAATGTATGACAATTGTATAAAGGACTTATGGGGAGAAAGGGAAGGACACTATTGTAAGACGAAGTTATGGCTGGAGATACCACTCAGTGGTCGAGTGCTTCCCAGACACAAGGCCCTAGGCCCAGTCCCCAGCACCATGGAAACCAGGTATGGTGGCACATCTGTAATCCCAGAACTCGGGCATTCTTGGCTACATAGTGAGTTTGAGGCCAGGTTTGAGGCCAGCCTGGGCTACATGAGACCCTGTTTCAAAAAAAAGAGGGACCTGTGAGATGTCCTATGACCCCCACATATGTGCCATGCACACACACCCCCATACCCCCACACATGCACACACACACACACACACACACACACACACACACACACACACACACACCAAAAAGAAAAAAGAAAAAAAAAGAAAAATAGGAAAAGTGGAGAAAAGTAATGACAGATGACCAAGTAGAAAACAAAACAGTCAGGTGGTAGACTCCAACCCAACCACACCACCACCGCAACAAACCACCACACACTATAAAACACTTTAATTAAAAGCCAGAGGGTGTCTGGATAAGAAAGCAAGATTCAATTAGATCTTGTTGACAAGAAATTAAATATAACGAATAGGTTAAAATAAGGAAATGGAAAAAGAGTATCCCAATATTAATAATGATAAGAAAATTGAAGAGGCTGGATTATACCAAAGGGTACTTTGTAACAATAGCAGCATGGATGATGAGGGTCAATTCCCAATGATGAAAGGATTGATTTCAAAAAAGAAAGAAAGAAAACCACAGGATTCTGTAGAAAACCACAGGATTCTGGCCAGGGAGTCGGGGAAACTAACTGCAGAGCTTCACCTCTCCCACCTCTCCTCCAAATCCAACCCCCAGTTTCATCTCCAGCTCTGTAGCAGACCATTCCTCTCTGCCCCTTCCTCTGGCGTATCACTCAGATCTTCCCCCCCAGTTTTCCTTCCCCTCACTCATCACTTCATCCCAGCCCTCAACTCCAGCAGGCATTCCCTGGTAACCCACAGGCCACTCTAGCCAGGGAAGCAGGTAGGCTAACTGTAGAATTTTTCCCTCTCCAAACCTAATCCCCAGGCTCGTCTCCAGCTCTGTAGCAGACTACCTGTTGTGGCCTCTCCTCACTCTCTGCCCCCACTCCCAGGGAACTCAGCAAATCCAGGCGGAACACCCTGCTTTTCTCCAGCCTGTGGACCCCCTCAGCACCACCCCAGCCCTTCCCCCATTCCTAAGTGTCAGCTCCCAATACCTAGAAACCTATTTTACCTGGAACCCCAATGGCCATACCAAGCAGGATTCCAGAAGAATTCCCTACCAGGGAACACACAACCACTGCACCTTCCTAAGAACCAGAGAGGACAGTAGAAACCAAGGAAGAAAGCACCCAGCCAACCAAAAGAAGACTGGACATCAGCACCTGGAATTAGAATATTCACAAACCAGATGCCTAAACACCAGCACGAGAAAAAAAAAATCACTAACAGCCAGGACAATACATCTTAGAAGAAAGAAGACTTCATGGTATTCCATTTGGTCACAATTTCTTGGCTGTGACAGTAAAAGCATGGGCAACAAAAGAAAAATGGGTGTCTGGGTGGTGGTGGTACATGCCTGCTGTGGGCCGCAGGAATATATCAGAACTCAGCTGGTTATGGAAAAGTTACTACCTGGAGGGATCAAGGATTTCCAGCAGAGGAAGCCAAATTCCAAGGAGCTTTTGGTGTTATTTGGCTTGTTATATATCAGCTGTCTTCTGTTATGAAAATCATGTGTGCCTTCATAGTTTTCCCAATTGATTTTTCCCTAAGAAGAGCTAATGGTGTGGACTGATCACTCTCTGGACATACACATTCCAGGTATTTGGAGAACAGCCTCAGGAAAGGCTTCCTCTGGAATCAGATATCTCCCTTGGCCACTTTCAAGGACTAGCAGTAATAAAAGTCCACATGCAAGTCTCCTGATTTAAGGTAAATTCCACAAGGAGACACCGCCTAGGTCAGGTGGATGTTAAGTAATAGCTTTACACAATTTAGCTCGGACCCTCCTTTCTTACAGCCTTACTAACTTTATAGACCTCTAACTCCTTACCTAACCACTTCTAGGAGTATTTAGATAACCTTCTGCACTGATAGCTATGCTCAACCAGAACCCCAGTTCAAGCTTCCCTGTAATTATCATCATTGGCAGCATCCGGCCAGGTCCATCCCCAGATGGAGGAAAGTACCTTATCAGAGACACCTCTGTACTCTCTAAAAACAGACTTAAGCATCCAGGCTACCTGTTTGATACCTGTTTGAGAAGGCCTGGCGGATGTGCCAATTAAGCTTTACTTCCTCCTTTCCCAAACCTTACCTCTAGTTCCAGATCTCACTTTAACTATCACCAAAGGCATCTAGCTGTACACAGGTTGCCTAGCGACTGAGCACACTTTCCCCCACCCTGCAGAAAAAACGGCAGATAGCTTGGACAGATAGGAGCCACAGGAAAAAAAGAAGACAGTTTTATTTTCTCCCATTGACCTAGCAACTTATAGATTCTTAACATTTTCTACTAATCATGTTTAAGACTATAGTTGAGCACATAAGATCCCTCTTCTTGGTATTACCTGAATTTAGCCTTTAGTTAATTCATTTCCCCATTGGTCACTCCCCTTTGGTGTTGCAAATGATAATTAGCGGTTATTGCCCCTCTATGTGATTCTTATCACCCCTCTGTTTGACCCTGAAAGCCTGGCTTTGCACTGCCAAGGGAATACTGCTTGTAAGTGTATATATACTGGGAGTCCCAAGGCACCTGGAGAACAGAACAGAGAGATGGAGAACAGGGAGGAAAAAGGAAGATTTTGACCAGAGAATATGTGTGGATGAGATGGAAGATGAGGATGAGTCAGATGGGGAAGTACTAGCTGGATAAGAACAAGATAAAAAGGACCTAGATGAGGTGGAATTAAGATGAGAGAATTAAGATAGAACTTAGAGGGAGCAGCAGGTAAATAAAGAGAGAAATCAGGCAAGAAAGGAGCTAGGCACAAGAACAGAACTGAAGCTGTGTATATAGGATGTTATGCCAGAGGAATTAAAGCAAGTGGACTATAGAGCTCGGTGTGCTGAGATTCTATTTCCCAAAAATAGTCCTCACCATTAGTAGTTCTCTCTCCTGAGCCCCTGGGATGTATAATATTAAGGCTGGACCCACAAATATTATATAAGACACGCCTTTAATCCCAGCACTAAGGAGGCACCAGTTGGATCTCTGTGAGTTCGAGGCCAGCCTGATCTACAGAGCGAGATCCAGGACAGGCACCAAAGCTACACAGAAAAACCCTGTCTCAAAAAACCAAAAAGAAAGAAAGAAAAAGAAAAATGGGCTACATTAGAATCTAAAACTTCTGCCAGGCATGGTGGCCCACTTCTGTATCCCCAACATTTGAGAAGTCGAGACGGGAGAATCAGAAATTGAAGCCAGCCTTGTCTTAAAATAGTATGGGCTGGAGAGATGGCTAAGAGTACTTGATGCCCTTGAACAGGACCCAGGTTCATTTCCCAGCACCTACGTGATAGCTCACAGTCATCTCTGCTCCAGTTCCAGGGGATCTGATGCCCTCTTCTGTCCTCAGAGGGCACCAAGCATACATGTGGTGTGCATACATACATGCAGGCCAAACACTCACACATAAAACAAATACATCTAATAAAAATGTAATATCATTAATTAATTAAAGCTCTGGACATAAAAGAACACTACTTCTTCCCAGAAATGCAGGGATGTTTCAATAATTATCTATATTTTTTCCATGAGAACAAGAGAAAATATGTATAAAATATCTGTAAGTGGTTGCTATCCAACAATTCAACAAAACACTAAACAGTTCATAAAAAGAGCAAAAGGCTACGGAGATGGCTCAGCAGTTACAAGTGAGTACTGCTCTTGCTGGGCAGTGGGCACGCCTTTAATCCCAGCACTCGGGAGGCAGAGGCAGGCAGATCTCTGTGAGTTCGAGGCCCACCTGGTCTACAGAGTGAGTTCCAGGAAAGGCGCAAAGCTACACAGAGAAACCCTGTCTTGAAAAACCAAAAACAAACAAACAAACAAAAAAGTGAGCCCTGCTCTTGTGGAGGACCTGAGTTCAGTTCCCAGCACAGGTGTCAGGTAGTTCAAAGCTCCCTGTAACTCCAGCTCCATGGGAGGTCTGATGCCCCCTTATGGTCTCCGCAGGTACTGCACACACACACACACACACACACACACACACACACACACACACACACACACACACACACACTCCAATGATCTAATGACCATTTCCCAAAGGTTCTACCACCTTCCACCATACCACTGTAGGGACCAAACCTTTGACCTTTGACCACAGTGGGACTCTCAAACAACCCTTAAAAATACTATCATCGAGGTTTCTGTCAACAGATGAATGGACAACTGAAAGGTGTTAATATTACACAGTAGAGTGTTATTTGGCATAGAAAGGGAGGAATTGTTTGATGAACCTGGAAGATGAACTTTTGGCTGTCAACCCGACAGTCATGGACTAGCAAATGCTGTGGAATCTCTTCACTATCAGTTTCTTAGACCCACCACATCCACAGACAGGGAGAACAAAATGGTGGCTGTCGTTATGGGTGGTCTTTACAGGCACGGTGTTTCCAGTGCAAACAATGGAAAAGTTATGGGATGGTTGGTGGCAATAATACATATTCAGCACCTCTCAGATATATGCTTAAACATGATTACAGTAGCAAATTCTATGTAATGTTTGACCGCAGTGGAAAATGGAGGTGGAGGAGGGGGCTTAACGGGAAAGGCTCAGTGTGGCTCTGAAATGAGTTAGGCTTATCCCCTCCACACCTTTTCCACACCAGAAGGAGAGTCTTATATTGCAGTTCGGCCCAGCTTAGAAAACTCCCATGTGCTGCAAATTTCTGGCCAAGCGGGCCTGTGCGTCTGACCCTGGCATGTGAACTAGGTCCTCCACTTCCTTGTTTAATATATAGGGGTAGGCGCTTCCCTGAAGAGGAAGGAGAAATTACCCACACTGCTCTTTTCTCTCAACAGCCTTAAGATTTGAGCTAAAACCACCATTATCCTTTTTCCTTCAGCTCTCTAAAAATATTCATCTCCCTGTTGACGGGAACTTTGGCTGGTTCTCTGTAAGAAGGGACACTGTCCCCCCAGGAGCCTCTGGTTTATCCACATTGCTGCTGCCTAGAATTCAGCTGTTATGCCTGAACTGACTCTTGGTTATGGGTTTTCTTTGTTTGTTTTTGTTTTTGCTTGGGTTTTTTGTTTGTTTGTTTTTGTTTTGTTTTGTTTTTTGAGACAGGGTTTCTCTGTGTCACCTTGGCTATCCTGAAACTCACTCTATAGACCAGGCTGACCTCGAACTCACAGAGATCCACCTGCCTCTGCCTCCCAAGTGCTGGAATTAAAGGTGTGCACCACCACTGCCCAGCATGGGTTTCCTTTTTTAACGTGGAATAAAGAATCAGTTTATCTGTGGCAATTATTTCAACCTGGCTCCAATGCGAAGCTGGTGCATTTGTAGTGCCCTCATGGAGAGCAACAAAACTCTGGCATTGAAGCCAGGCCTATTGGCATGTCCTTGTAAGCTCAGTGCTGGGGAGACAGATGCCTGGAGCTCACCATCCAGCTAGCCTGACCTTCTTGGTGAGTTCTAGGCCAGTGAGAGACGCTGCCTCAAAAAAAAAAAAACCTAGGTGGGTGGCAACTGAGGAATGGCCTCTGAGGTTGTCCTCAGGCCTCCACACTCAAGTACACACACATGCACGTCCATATGTACTCACACAAACTCACAGGTACACCCAGGCACACACAAAGAACTCTGGCATTGACATCATTTTGTTGTTGTTGTTTATTTTTTGGTTTTTTGAGACAGGGTAGCTTTGGAGCCTGTCCTGGAACTCGCTCTGTAGACCAGGCTGGCCTCGAACTCACAGAGCTCTGCCTGCCTCTGCCTCCTGGGTGCTGGGATTAAAGGCGTGCGCCGCTACCACCCGGCTGACATAATTTTTCGATGGATATAACAGTGATAACCATTGTACCGTGCGGCGATAACTGAGTCGGTTTTCACAGGTCGACTTACTCAGTTCTCTCAGTAACACTCTAAGTCAGGTTTTAATGATTATTCTCATTTTGTAGATTTGGAGAGTCCAGTATACAGAGGCAAGGTAGCTTTTCCGGTTCAAGGTTGTGCATAAATCTCTACTTCTTTTTTAGTAACGACTAATTTCATCATGTACCGAGATGCAGACTGAAGTGAAGCTTGCTCTGTGTTGCTCGGTTGTTCAAATCATTCGGTGGCAAGCTGGGGCAGATCAGCGGATATTTGCTGAAGCAAGGATGGGATGGTGGTGTGACCAAGGAAATCAAGAGGCTCAGGTGTCAGGCACAGCTGTACCCAAGAGACAAAAGGGCGTGTGCCCTTACTTTCACACGCGTGCACACACACGCATGCACGCACGCACGCACGAACGCACACAAGCCCTAGAGTTGGCTTCCATCTCTGCTATCGTGGTTAGTTGAATAGCATGTGGCTTGTAACTCCAAGTTTAATATCTGTGCAAAAGAGAAGGCTCCCCCAACCAAGTCCCGTACGAGTCCTGGGACTGAATTCTTAGCGTCCATCTTGGATCAATCACCATAGTCAAATGGAGAGGTACCATGGACTTAGCCAGCCTGTGCTGTTTGTCCCTCTTCAGGCTTGGGGCTAGGAAGGGGTTCAGTTCTCCCTTACCTGTGTGAGCCAAGAGTGTGGAGAGGAAAATTGAGGTGCTATTACCTGAAGGAGGGGGAAGCCTGTGCCGGGCAGACAAAGACAGCATTGACTTCGCTGCCAGGAGTAGAGTCAAGAGCAGGCAACTGTAGGAACAGGGTTCTCTCTGACCTCAGACTGTAAAGCATCTCTGAATTGTTGGCTTGGATGTCTATGAACCGGGTCCTTCAACCCCACCCCTCAAAGCTTGCTGACCAATGCCCTCTTAAAGATTTTAACAGCTTCCAGTTCACTGTTCCTAGACCACGGGAGAAACGGAGCCGTCGGTGCTAGCTAATGGAAAGCTGCCAAGGGTTACTTTAATTTGACATTCATTTCTTCATGAATGGAACACTGACTGTTTGGAAGGACCTTGCAACAAGGGTTCCGTCAAGGTCACAGCCCTAAAGGTCACAGCCCTAGCTCAGGCTCCAGTGACAGGGGCTTACTGTCCAAATTAATGTAGGCTTGCTTGCCTGGGTACACCGCAAGCACCTTTTGCATACAATACTGGATTTTTTATATAATACCAAGATAGAACTTGGGATAGTAGCAGTCAGTCAACACACATTTGCCAATTTATCCCATGGCAGAGACACTGAGCCCTCCGTACCATTATTAATTTTACTCTGTTGTTTACCTGCTGCGTGACTAATCAGTTTGCCAGTGATGGAATCTACCAGCTGTATTTCCAAGAACGGTGACATCAGTGCTCCTCCTTATGGGGATTAGGAGCGAAAGCTATTCTTACGCCTGCTAGTCATTTGCATGGCCTTAAATGATACGTGGGAACGAGAAGCCGCACAGCAGCCTTTTCCCCCCTTCATAATTTTGCTACCTTTGATCTGGAATTGTAATCTTATTTGGTTAAATTATTGCTAGTGAGATGTCCAAAGACTTTCAAGTATCTCTGCTTTTTAACATTAGCTTCTTTTTGGTGTGTGTGTGTGTTTTTTTTTCTATAATTATCCTAAATATAATATAATGACCATGAAAGCAGAGGAGGAAAAAAACCCTCATTTTCTCTTCTTGAATTGATTTCATATTCACATAGTGCCTCTCCAGTTATTAGGTTCATTTGAATGTAGTTTATGAGGTTCCTGACAGGATTGCAATCATTTCAGTATCTCACCGTCCATCCAGGGAAAGAGTCGGTTCATTTGATTTAAACACAGGACCTAAATGTCTGTATGCCTGTGCCTCTCAGAGGGCCCACTGTAGAGACTTGAGAACTGGGCTACAGGACATCATTTCATGTGTAAGAGTCATTTCCAGTTAGTAATCCGCTAATCAGATACTTATTGAGCACCTATTATGGATCAAGACCTTGACTTGTGGAGGTGGGACAAGGAAATGAGGATAGAAATAAACAGGTCCAAAGTATCACGTGCTGTGAAGAGGTATAAAGCAGAGCGTGACATGGGGTCGAGATTGACATGCCAGCTCAGAATGCCACAGACTGTGGCTTAACCACAGGAACCTATTGCCTCACAGGTCTGGAGACTGCAAGTCCAAGAAGGAAGTGTCTGGTTTGGTTCCTTCAGAGGCCCATCTCCTGGCAATATAGTTGCTTTCTAATTGTGGGTTCACTGACTGTGTGTGTGTGTGTGTGTGTGTGTGTGTGTGTGTGTGTGTGTGTATGTGTGTTGCAATTCTAATGAATTCTGGTGAATAACCTCTCCAAATAACCTATCTCCAAGTATAGTCACATCTTAAGGTATGGGGGTTAAGACCTCCACATAAGAATGATGAGGGGTACAGTTCAGCTTATAACAGGGTTCAGAGGACCTCTTTGAGGAAAGTGACATTAGCAGAGCCCTAGAAAAGGGAATGGTCTGGTTGGGGGTGAGTCAGCTGGGGAAAGAGTATTCCCTGCAGTGAGGCGGTGTGGGATAGAGTGGTAGGGGTGAGTACCAGGGACAGAGACAAGCAGGGGTAGACAAGGATGTCACACAGGGCTCACCTGGGGATGAATTCATCAGCACTGTGAGGGCTGCACTTCTGAATGCTACTGGAAGTCACTGTAATGTTTCTAGCCTGACAGAGACATGATCTCATATATTTTTTCATTTTTTAATTCACAACAGATTTTTTTTTTCTGCAGACTCCCAAGAATTCATTGGCTGAGCTCATAGCCAAGCTCAGCAAAGTGGATAACTAATGCAGACCCTTCAGGTCACTCTGTTGGTTTGGGGGCAAATCCTGTCCAGGGGGAGCGTTAAAGATCTCAATCAAGAAGTATCTGGAATGCTGGGTGGCTGCTAAAGCCTACCCTATTGTGGCCAATGATGCTCGGTTTACAGTAAGAGGAATGCACGGTCCCATTTGTATATTGAGAAGACCCTCCTTTCCTTGAAGAAAAGCCTTGGCTCTGATGATCTGGCCTCTTATCTGTAAGAGGGAAATTAAATCGGCAGTACTTGGGACACCGTGAATTGAGGCAAATCCAGGGTTCTCTCCGTCTTTGACAAATGCCATCTTGGGGTAATGAGAGGACAGACAGCAATCATTCAGGCTATTCTGAGGAAACATGTTTCAAAAATAGCAATCAGTCAAGCTTTCATCTTACCTGATTTTGAAATACAAAGTCTGTTTTTATGAAGGAGGAAATGCTGGATAGACAGCCAATTTCAAGTAGACATCACTGGGATATCATCAGAAACGACTCTAAGATCTCCACAAGGCCCTTCACAAATCTCACCTCGAGACTCCATTCTCAATTAAGAAGCCTCTGTGTGTGTGTGTGTGTGTGTGTGTGTGTGTGTGTGTGTGTGTGTGTGTTACTGGAGATTGAATTTAGGACATTCTAGGCAAGCTCTCCAACGTTAGGCTATATTCCCAGGCCCATCCATATGTGAGAAACAGGGTCTCATGTAACCCCAGCTGGCCTTGAACTTGCTCTGTTACTAAAGATGACCTTGAACTTTCTTTGCTTCTACTCCTCAAATGCTAGGATTACAGACCTGGTTTATGCCAGGCTGGGGACTGAACCCATATGTTGTATATACTAGGCAAGCACTCTACCAGCTGAGATATATCACCAGTCCCCCATTAATATATTTCAGATCAAAATTATTTTGTCCAGTTTTACGGAGTATTTATGCTGTGTTCAGATAGAAGCCTTCTATCCAACAGTTAGCACTTCGCTGATAGACTCATGGGCATTTTCATGGGAACTGTACCCAAGCTGTCAACCTTCTCCCTATTTTTCTATTCAATTTCATAATTGAGAGCTGCCTGCTAAGGTCTATAAAAAGTTTCATTATACAGAAGGCTATTATATGGGGGAGGGGGGGGGAAGGTGTGGGGAGAGAGAGACAGAGAGAAAAAGAAAGACAGACCATAACTGAAATATGATTGCCGTGAAGGATTGAGACCTCTGCCACCATTAATCTAAAGAAATCTTGCTTCCCTTTAAAAATTTTCTAATCAGAGTTAGTAAAATTTTAAGGGTGATCACTCACATTTCACAAATAATAGGCCATTTTAAATTTTCTTTTTAAGGCACAGATAAGTGTTTTCTTGAATAGAGAAACAGTCCATTGAAAATGAAGTTCAACTAGTATTTGCCACAGAGACCACTTCAACATCATTAGAAACAACTTTAATATGAGTATTAAAAGATCTCCTTGCCTGCATGAGGAATATACAAGTGCTCACAATATTTAACCTGCCCAGATGAATAGCTAGAATTAGATATGTGTGAATAAAGTCATAAGGAAACCAAATAATCAAATATGGATTTGAGAAACCCACGTATCTCAAGTGCGCTTAGACTGTTTCCCTAATAATAGTCTCCAGGATCCTGAAGAAATTGGATGCCCGAGAAAGGGCGGGACACAGAGCGTAAAGAAGATAGCCTCAGTGAGATTCTTGGGCAGTCTGAGACTACCCTTGGTGACTGTGTCCAAAGGACAGTGCAGCATTGAAGCAATGTTGTGGCATCTGCTTTAATAAGCAAAACTAGAGCTCATTGGGGATGACCCAGTCACCGGTGGAATGTGTCCCTGTGCATCCAGAAAGCCTCATTTCGAGTCTTCCAATGAAATCCTTGCTGTGAAGGGGTGGCAAGTGTTATTAAGTTATTAGATTAGCCAGCTTCTACTGTGTTTTCCCTTTAAGCCAAAGTACTTTTACAGCCGAGCTATAATGCTCTGAAAATGCCTCCATAACAAGGTCCAGGCTCTGGGTTGAATCCCAAATGGTAAACTGCCAACAGCATTTAGACAATGTTACTTCTGTAGCTACAGCAAGTCAGCTCGAAAGAGGCACTGTCGAAACTCACTCAGAGTGGAAGCCACGGCTGGAAAGCTGAGACTCAGGAGAGGGATATCCTGAGGGAAGGTAATCCCCTCTCTACAGGATGCTAGCATGGACTCTGACCTCTTCTTTAAAAAAAAAAAAAAAAAAGATCCTGCATCACATTACCATGTCGGTGATTAAATGTTACAGAGTCCATGCTTGGAACAATGTCAAGGAGTCTCACTTACCCTGCTGGCCAGCTGGGACCTGCTATATACTTGAGTAAACGGAAGGTTCCCTAATAAACTGCCTTGCCTAGAAGTCCAGAGGACCAAACCCCTTGAACTCGAGAAAACTCCAGGTTCTCGGAGAGACAGGAAAGGGATTGAATTACAAACCATAGAGCTGGGAGGGAAACTCATATGAACCCCAGGGCAGGGAGCTAAAGGGATCTGGGAAATTACATTTCAGTTGCCAATTTGGACTCTTGTTTGCAAAGGTACCTGGACCTGTGACTGGAGTGAATCTTGCACAAAATCTATTTGCCTGGCCTGATTCAAAGCCTTTAGTGCCTTTCATCTCCCTGTGATGGATGAATTGGACAGGTGTGACCCAAGCCCTGGTCTGAGCACAGTGGACAATGAAAACCCATGAACTCAGGCCTCTGGCTTGGGGGTTTTGACGCAGGGAACACACACATACACACACACACACACACACACACACACACACACACACACACACACACTCACACCATCAGCGACAAGAAAAGCAAGGTTCTGGGGTTGTCAGGAGGTTTTAATGAAGTAGGTAGAGTTGGTGACTTATGACCTGAGAAGGAAAGGCGTAGTTTCCTTTGCTTGGTTACTAAATGGAGTCTGTCGGAGGAGGTGGAGGGTCATGGTGCAGAGCATTCTTGAGCTATAACACCACACATGCAGACTCTAGACAGGTGTCTGGAACCTCCTGGTGAGAAGATTGGCAGTATCAATGACTGGGAAGAGCACAACGGATGACAATTTAACTTGTAATCTCTTAGGCTAGAGAGATGATTCAAAGGTTCAGAACACACACTGCTCTTGCAGGGGACCTGAGTTCAAGTCCCAGCTCCCACCATTGAAAGCTAATAACCACATTTAGCTCCAGGGGGAACTGATTCCTCTGGCCTTGGAGGGCAGCTGCTCTCACATGCACATACCCCCACACAGATACACACACAGGCACGTAATTAAAGTTAATAATCTTAAAAAGAAATTTCTGACTGTGTACCTGTTATCACATTACCTGGTAATTATCATCAGGTGGATTTTGACTGGATAGTACACGTTTGGACTTAAAATATGGACTTTAGACTTTGGAGGTGGCTCAGTAATGAAAGGGCTTGCCACACAGGCAAGAAGACCAGAGTTGGGGTCTCCAGATTCCATGTAAATCATGGTATCCCACCTGTAAGTCCAGCCTTGTGAATGCCGAGATGGAATCCCCAGAGCACACTGTCTAGCAAGACCATCTGAATCCATGAGCTCTGGGTTTGATTGAGAGACCCTGCCTCAAACAAATAAAAAGGAAAAGAGACAAGGAAGCTTCCTGACATCAGTCTATAGCACCACACCTGAACATGTGCCCACACACATGCACACATGCACTTACACATATAATCTCCACACACATACATTAAAAAAAGGAAAATATATACTTTAAAAGTGAACCTAAAATATGAGCTCTTAACAATAAAGAGATGCTCAGTGCATTATCCTGCATCAGATTTTCCCAGAATTGGGCCTACAGATGTGGATGCTTGTGCAAGGAGTTCTTAAGGACGTGTTCTAGGGACATCAGTGCAAGGGTTATAGCTCCGGATATCCTGACTATCTGAAATCAGGCTATACCTGCAAGTATATATGTATATATATATACAGCTCTGGAAGGAAAGATATCCTGACTTGTCAGGAAGTCAGGCTCTACCTACAGCTGTGTAGGGAAGGTATCCTGGATACCTACAGCTGTGAGAAGAAAGGTATCCTGACTTTTCAGGAAGTCAGGCTATAACTCAAGCTGGGTTCCAGTGGGGGGACGGTCTTCCAGCAGGTGTTTCCCAGCAGAGGTATCAATTGCTTCTCTGCTCTGCTCCACTAGGGAGTCCTCAGCTCTGGTTCAAGTTGTTACTTCTGCTTCACTCTGCTAAGGGAGAAAGCCTCACAGAAATGTAGCAATCTGCTCCAGCTCTGACTCCAGTGAAAAGCTGTAACTGCGGCTCCACTCCCCTAAGGAGTTTTCCCAGAAGAGGTGTCCATTGCTTCTCTGCTCCACTCCACTAGGGAGTTCTTCTCACTTCCGGCCTAAGTTGTTACTTCTGCTTCATCTGCTAAGGGGGAAACCCCTGCAGAAATGTAGCAATCTGCTCAGGCTCAGCTCGGGCTCTGTCTGGCTCTGGCGAATTGTTACTTTTGCTCCGCTCCCCTAAGGAAGTTTCACAGAAGAGTCGTGCGTTGCTTCTCTGCTCCACTCTGCAGAGAGGGTTTCCCAGCAGAGATTCTGCTTCACTCCAGCAAAAGAAGGTCCTCACCCAAAACTCTTTCAAGAGATTTATTTGGGAAGGAGGAATCCAGAAGAGTGGCTGCCTCTGCCAGGGTGGGGAAGAGCAGCTGCCAACTGAACAGACACGGGGCTTATGGAGGACTTCTTAGGGGTGGAATTTTTCCAGAGAGATTTTTAGGGTGGCAACTGGTCAGATTTCAATCCCCTTGAGCTTGGACAAGCTCAGATTGGCTGGATTTCATGCTCAGGGATTGGTTGGTTTTCTGCTAAGGAATTGGTTGGTTTCCCTGCTCAAGGATTGGTTAGTTTTATGCTCAGTTGGTCAGGGGCAGATTTGGCTGTGGTTTCAGGGCCAAAGTGTGTTTCTTTCACTGGCCCTTTTTAGCCTTTTGGCTCTAGTTTCAGGGTCAGGATGTGTTTCTTTCACTGGCTCTGGTTCCAAGGCCAAAGTGTGTTTCTTTCACTGGCTCTGGTGTCAGGGTCAGGGCGTGTTTCTTTGGTTCTGGTTTCAGGGTCAGGGTGTGTTTCTTTGGTTCTGGTTTCAGGGTCAGGGTGTGTTTCACTGGCTCTGGTTTCAGGGTCAGGGTGGGTTTCACTGGCTCTGGTTTCAGGGTCAGGGTGGGTTTCTTTGGTTCTGGTTTCAGGGTCAGGGTGTGTTTCACTGGCTCTGATTTCAAGGTCAGGGTGTGTTTCTTTGGTTCTGGTTTCAGGGTCAGGGTGTGTTTCACTGGCTCTGGTTTCAGGGTCAGGGTGGGTTTCACTGGCTCTGGTTTCAGGGTCAGGGTGGGTTTCTTTCCCTGGCTCTGGTTTCAGGGTCAGGGTGTGTTTCACTGGCTCTGGTTTCAGGGTCAGGGTGTGTTTCACTGGCTCTGGTTTCAGGGTCAGGGTGTGTTTCACTGGCTCTGGTTTCAGGGTCAGGGTGGGTTTCTTTCACTGGCTCTGGTTTCAGGGTCAGGGTGAGTTTCTTTCCCTGGCTCTGGTTTCAGGGTCAAGGTGTGTTTCTTTGGTTCTGGTTTCAGGGTCAGGGTGGGTTTCACTGGCTCTGGTTTCAGGGTCAGGGTGGGTTTCACTGGCTCTGGTTTCAGGGTCAGGGTGGGTTTCTTTCACTGGCTCTGGTTTCAGGGTCAGAGTGAGTTTCTTTCCCTGGCTCTGGTTTCAGGGTCAGGGTGTGTTTCTTTGGTTCTGGTTTCAGGGCCATGGTGTGTTTCTTTCCCTGGCTCTGATTTCAGGGTCAGGGTGGGTCTCTTTCGCTGGGCCTTTTACCCTACAATCAGTCTGAATGGGAGAGGAAGAGGAAGAGGAAGGAAAAATTGGGTAGGGAAGACAAAATCTCCAAGCAAGAGAGCTATTTTCTGGCCAAGCCTGTGGGAAGTATTGTTTGGAGTTCATGTTACATCTCAGGCTTTATTTCAATTTTATGGAGCGCTGGGTTTACATACTTTGGACCACTTAATTATTGAGCATCAATCCCCAAGGAGGACTCTAAGGGTACAGCAGTGGCATGTATACTTTGGTGGTAACCAATGGCTCTCTAATTGGACTTAATACCTACTCAACAAGAGGGAAGCCATGCCTGGTGCTGGAAACCCAGCCAACTACCTATGGCTAGTGAAGTCATGGATCTAGGAGGAGAATCTGCAATCATCCCTTTACTAAGCCAGTATAATCCCTAACCACATTCTATATATTTGTCTTATACCCACAGACAAGTGTAGACCTCCCCCCTCATCAAGGGAACGTCTCTTTGCAACAGATGGAGACCATTACAGAAACCCACAACCAATCAGAATGCAGTTATGGGACCTAGTCCCAGAGGAGACATCTAAGGCTTCCAAGGCATCAACCTTAGACAAAGAACTGCAAGCCACTAAGGAATGAGTAGGAGAAACAGTCGTCCCCAGGGAAGAGCACACCAATTGGTTATTCAGTGTCACATGGTCAGCCCTAAAAACATACACATGCAAGTAACACTATACAGACTAAGCAGGTGGCATTTAAGTTGTTGTTGTTGTTGTTGTGTGTGTGTGTATAGCAACAATGAATGAAAAAAGAGGGCATGAGGCTAGGCGGTGGTGGCACAAGTCTTTAATCCCAGCACTTGGGAGGCAGAGGCAGGCAGATCCCTGTGAGTTTGAGGCCAGCCTGGGCTACAGAGTGAGATCCAGGAAAGGCACAAAGCTACACAGAGAAACCCTGTCTCGAAAAACCAAAAAAAAAAAAAAAAAAAAAAAAAAGAAGAGACATCCAAGTATTCTCTCTACCTCTCCTTCTTCCTGAACACTTCCATTAAAATGAATAAAAAAAGAAAAAATGGCCTACTGGGCAAAGAACTGCCCTTGCCTCGACTGCTGACAGTACGAATGCAATGCTGTCCTTTCTGGACAAGCGGAACACAAAGAAAGCGACCACTGTACTCTGCCAAGACAGGGTAAGATGGTCTTTCAAAATTCCTGCTTCTGAAAATGGTCTGTCAGATACTCTAGGCCTGTGGCCAATTTGAATGCACCAACAATGCTGAGAAACATTAGGTGACTGTCCAGACTGCCAGTTGTCTCTGTCTACTCTTGCAAGATTCCCAAAAGTTGCTTGCATCCATCTACCATTTCTCAGGTACCATTATATTCCTTCTCAGGTCTTTGATGGGATTGAAGACTAGCAGTTATAGTTACAACTTAGTATATATAATATATATACATATATATATAATCTTAGATAGAACATATTAAGTATTAGATTCAGGTTCTTTAGGATAGGACACATTTTGGAATGATCTTTGTAACATGCCATTTACCTATGCTCTATACTTCTCTGGACTTTAGTATGTGTTTCTTGCTTGATATTGTTCGCATTGGTTGTAGTTCCATCTTATCTAGGTCATTATCCCTCATTATTCCTGGACAATATTTGATAACCATTCCTTTGTATATAGTCTTGTATTAGGTTAGAACCTTCTTATTTAGACAAAAAGGGGGAGATGTAATGGGTAGCCATTCCAGCTTGATCTGGAAGTTCCAACCCCCATTGAGGCTTCGGCAACTGTCATGCCTACAAGGCGGGGCCAAGGGAGGCACCGAGAGACCCGAGATCTGGATGGGCCAGCGTGCACTCTGTGCCTGGACCCGAGACAGTGGAGGCTGACCAAGCAGAGCTCCAGAGAACACCACTGGACTGCGATACACCTTCCCCAGACCCCGCGACCTACCTATCCCTTCATTTGTAAGTTACCCACTAAATAAATCTTCCTTTTAACTACGTGGAGTGGCCTTAATAACTTCACCAATATCTGAGGGTGGACTCTCTGAGTTCCTGCTGAGTTGTAGGCCAGTACAATTCACCCAGGCCACCCAGTGTAGTGGCGCCAGAGAACCTGTACTCAGTAATGATTTTACATCTTGGCTGAGGCCTCCCAGCGCCGGGAGGACATCTTCTGGGTGGTGCTAGGTACTTGCTGAGTGCAATGAGGAAAGTGGATGGAACACTGCTTTACCCCAAAGTTGCCAGCGAGCCTCTGGACCCCACCTCTGTCTGCACCCCTTTTCTGTTTAACTGATAAGCCACCCAAAGGGTTTCAACTTGGACTTGAGGAGCCCTGGAAAGTTCCAGAAGGAGATGAAACTTTATTTTGACCTTGAACACCAGCAGAATTCAGAGAGGTGGGAGAGGGAAGGAAGTCAGGGCCCTGGGGCAGATGAGAACAAAGGTCTTTTAAAGGCACAGAAGTTTAAAAAAAAAAAAAAAAGTGATGCCTACTTTCATGACCCAGTAGAAGCCTGGCTTAGGGGAAGTGAAGAATCACTTCCCAAACAGCTGGCTGTTGGTCACCCTGGGTCTCAAAATTGGGTCACGGTCTTCAGCATACCCCATGCTGCTCCCTTCAGCGCTTTCTGAGTCTTTGCCCCATTCCTCACTCAGACTTGATCTCTCCGTCACACTGTCTCGTGCTCCAGACCATCCTCCTAATGAGTATGTGCCAGGTCCTGGGAGCTGACAAGCTCTCAATACAAAAAACAAATAACACAAGCAGGGTGACGAGCCGAACAAAATAAAGATAGTAGGGGGTGTTTTGAGTGAACGGCATCATGGAACAGGCACATTTCAGAGACATTTTTGGAAAGGGGAACCTGATGTGTTAATTAGGAGTCTATTTCCATAATAAGACTGCACAGGGGTAGGTAATAGAAGAAACAAAGGGACAGTGGAGGGGTCTGTGCGAGGAGAGTTGGAGCAGAGTGGAGTATTCTGTACGGAGAGGAGGAGTTGATTATTCTCTGTTGTTTTATGTGTGTCTGTGGTCTGTTGGCTCCCTAAGACAGGGGACTGCCCCTTTTGTGTTTTGTAAAGCGCCATGAATAAAGAGCTTTGGGTATAAATAACACTGTGGTTTCTGCCCCCGACAGGAAGTACAGCAGCCCTACCAGCTCCAGCTGCTGGTGGGGTTTGCCTTTTCAGGGCAACTTCTATTCAGAGGAACTGTCTTCTGTTGAGAAGGCCCGGCACAGTGGGTTAAAAACAAGAGGAAGTGCCCAGAGATATGAGGTGCAGAGCACCCACTATGAAGAAAGGGGGCTTCTGGGGTGGGAGGAGGGGGTGAAGGACTCTCCTCGGCTTCAGGAGGTCAGGCTTAGGGGACTCGGGCCCCAGACACAGCAGACATAGAGCCTAATTCCATCCTGCCACTTGCTGAAGCCGTGGTCAGGTCTTACAACAGGTATGGGTGGGCTGAGAAAAGACAGTCTGTCTTCCAGACTGCAGCCAGATTAATTTCCCAAAAGCGCAGCTTTGAACGTGCCTTTCTGCTGTTTCGAACTGGCAGTGGCCCCCAACTGCCTGGCAAAGCGGTTGCTGTGGGGTTGGTGGAGTTCGGGGCTTTGCGGAGCTTCGAGTGAGTCTGTTACGAACCTTCTCGAACCACATGTCCGTCTTCGTGGAGGAAGGGTGCTAAGGATCGCAGTGTTGCTGAGCTTCTCAGAATGTCCACAGAAGTCACTCGGGATGCAGCTCCCTGTGGATACCGATTTTCCAGACCGTTAAAGAGCTGGCTAAGTGGAAAACTCTCCACTTTTTGGCTGTACTGTGTTGCACACATTTCTTGATCTTTGTAGGATGCAGATGCCTACCTGTAACACAGAACATTGCTGTATCTCGACCAATATTGGGTGCCTGGTAATTTTTAACTTTATGTTATGATATCACTGTCACCATTACTTTAATCAAGGAGAGAAAAGAAATGAACGTGAGAATATGCTTGCTGAGTGCCAGAAATTGCACTGGAGTCTGGTGTGGAGGAACACTCATGCACTTACACACACACACACACACACACACACACACACACACACACACACACACACACACACACACACCACAACCTTCTCTCTACAGAGGCTTCTGTCCTGAACAAATGGGCCATGTATAGGGAGTAAGGGCTTCTAGGCCCTGAAAGTACTTGTGATATCTAAGTGTCTTCTAGACTCTCTGGACCCAACACTGGGCACCTATCCAGCTCAGGCCAACTGAAGGTGGTGGATAAATCTTCCCAATTCAGCCGATGGTCAGTGCGGTGGTTTTGTGGAGAATTTGTGCTCTCATGAGGTCAGTGGCAGGAGGGTAGGGGTAGGAGGCATACCTCCACACTGCCATCCATAGCAATCTGAATCTTTTCAGAGACCTTTCTCTGAGTGAAGCTGGAATTTAAAAAAAAAAAAGATTATTTTTAATTTACATATAAGGTTGTTGTGCCTGCGTGTATGTTTGTGCACCACGTGCCTGCAGTTCCCAGGGAGGCCAGCAGAGGGCATCAGATTCCCTAGGAATAGAGTTACAGATAGTTGGTTGTTCTCTGCTTTGTGAGTGCTGGGAATCAAACCCTGGTCCTCTGAAGAGCAGCCAGTGCGCTGAACTCCTGAGCCATTTCTCCAGCCCAGAAGCTGAGATTCTTAACTTTGCTGCAGGAAGGAACTTCAGAATGTGTTTATTGTTACCAGGGAAATCAAGGTTCCCTTTTGGGGTCTTAGTCTTACTAAAAGAATTTAGGAAGGGACTCAGAAGGAATCTCATGGTCAATTTTATTAGAGTTTGGAAGAAAAACAATAGAGCAGGCAGGCTGTAGATCCTGGTAGCTGCCAGGAGAAGGGAGATGAAGAAGAGGAAGCGAGAAGGTCATGCCTCTTTGAATTAGGGTCCAAGAAAGTAAACATGTTCAGCAATGGCAATCAGTCAGCAAGCAGCTGAGAGGCCGGGGGGGGGGGGGGGGACTTCAGAGAGCAAGGGAGACACACAAAGCCCAAAGATGAGCCTCATCACTGGTAAGACCATAGAGATCCAAATGAGAGCTGTCTACCAAAGGGGTAGTGGTGTCTAGGCTGGAGTTTGGGTCCCACATTCCAAGGAGGGATGCTCATTTAGGTGAAGGGAAAGCGTGCAGGCAGGCAGAGCTCTCTCCTGGCAGTCCTGGCCTCCAGTCAGGACAGACCCGAGGACATGTTCTGATTCTGGCCAAGGACTAGAATTAGAACCCCTCAGCCAAGCACGGTGGTTCACTGAACAGTAGCATAATGACGGCTTACTCATTAAGAGGTTGGCCTAGAAACAGTCAGTAGGACTCCTGGTCTACCAGTGGTCCATGCAGAAGACTTTACAGCAACCAGCTATAGGCATGGAAAAATGTCCACCTTGTAAAGACAGTGTCTTGAGTCTCAGGTCCACCTCTGTGTGGCAGTGAGTGAGGCTGGTGCCCTTCCCAGTGCCCCACCTTACAGTCTGTAAAATGAAGAGGTTCTCCTAGATGATCTGTGAGGTGCCGTCCGGGTCTCACACCTAAATTTGGTAAGCGTAATGACCGCATGCCAGCTGCACGGACATCGTAGTGATGAAAGGTCCTGGATGCTTGGATCTCTCACAGATTCACATGTGGAAACCGAGTCACCCCTGCGGTGGCAGGAGAAGAGATAGGAGTCATAAGAGCAGTGGATGAGATCGTTGCCCTGATGAAAGAGTCCCCAGAAACCTGGCTTGTCTTCTCTGCCTTGAGAGAACACAGAGAGAGCATCTGTGAGCTAGGAAGAGGGCCCTCGCGGGAGACTGAGCCTCTAGTGCCCTAAGAAATATGAGCTGATAGTCCTCAAGTGCAACCATTGGTTCTGGGAGCAAAAGATTTTAACTGGGACGTGGTGTGACTGACTGCTTTGTGTGTCACAGGCAAGCTGGCAGCAGAGGGGAGGAGAAAGGCAAAGGACAGGCTGAGAAGGAGGTGAAGGGACTGGAGAGATGTTCAGCAGTTAAGAGCACTTGTTTCTCTCCCAGAGGACCTGCGTTCAGCTCCCAGCAGCTCCCAGCACCCTCTCCTGGCCTCTGTGGGCATCTGCATATACATATGCATGCAGACACTCAGAGAGACACATAGATAAAAATAAAATTAAATTAAAAAAAAAACAAAGAAAGAAAATGAAGCTGAGCTATAGTGTGTCTTCTTGGACAAAAATGTACAATCTAGTGTCTGAGATCATTTTCATTACATGATGACTGGGCTGGTTATTCATTAGTGGGACTCAACCATAGAAACATGGTCTTTGGAGAAGCCAAAACAAGGCCAGGCATAGTGGCCCATGCCTTTAATCCTAGCACACCAAAGGCAGAGGCAGGAGGATCTTTGTGAGTTTGAGTCCAGCCTGGTCTATGTAGGGGATTTCAGATTAGGGCTACATGGTGAGATCCTCTCTCTCAAAAAAACAAAACAAAACAAACAAACAAACAAAAAACCAGCAGGACAGGGTCAACAAGGTAGCTCGGTGGATAAAACAACCTGAGTTCAATCCCCAGAACCCAAGGAGGGAGAGAACTGAGTCCACAACCTCGTCCATTGACCTCCGCAAATCATACATCACGTGTGCAGTGGCCCACTCGTGCCCACACATATACATATCCTACACATAGTAAAATTACTTTGAAGGATAACAGCTTACCATAAGTGACACGAACAAATCAAATCAATATCCCGACTCTAGTTCCTAAAATACGAACGGAAGGAGGAGAGAAGCTTCATCCTTTACTCTGAACGGAACTGTGGTGTCGCTGAAGGTGCTTGGCACTCTGGACGGGAAGAAGCCATCCTTCTTGCCATGTCCTTATAACAGGTGAGTCTAATGAGGGATCATGCTCCAACGTTTGAAACCAAATTCCCTCAATGTATGGTGTTAAGCAACTTGTTATTTTAAGTGGTTTAGACAGGTATTTGCATACACAAGCGAGCACATTCTTTGAACTGAAGCCCATTATATAACCCCACTTATCCCTGTGGGTGATAGACAGTGACAAAGGCAGAATTGGCTATGTCGAGGGTTCTCACTGTGTGCACCTATCTACAGACCAATAAGAAAAGATGCACTTGTTAGGGATAATAGCTGCCTTCCACTCCACTTACCTCTTATGAGTTATTTCAGCTCTCAACTCTAAGTCAAGACAAGCATATCATATTTCCTCACTCAGGCTACTAGGTAAGTACCAGGAGAGCTAGTATTCATGGCGACTATGCCTATGTGCTGGAGCTAAGGTATGTGCTCTGCTGCAGTAACAGAAGTAGAAGATTCTATTCGCTCTCTTTTTGTCCCACACCCCGTTAAAGGCACTTCATTCATTCATCCATGCATTCTTCAGGAAGGTTTCTCTTTTTAAGGGGGGATGTGAATGCCTGTGTGGTGTACACACCTGTGTGTATCCGACTATGTTCACCCATGTGCTTATGGAGGTCAGAGGGCTCTTACTCTAAAATTCTCCATCTCGTTCCCTCAAGGCAGGGTTTCTCACTGAACCTGGAGCTAGGCTGGTGATTCTGTCTACCACAGCACTACGGTGACAGGCATATGCCATGCCTGACTTTTTACATGAACACTTGAAATTTGAACTTGGCTGTTCCTTGTACAGCAAGGGCTCTTACCTACTGAGCCATCTCTCCAGCCTTGTCTAACATTTTAAGGCTCCATCCATGCCTACATTTTGAATATCAACAGTGGTATTTAGTGTCAAGTAAATATAGTATCATCATCCAGTCGCTCACAAGTAGCTGAAAAGTTGAACTTTTTTTTCTCTCAAGATAGGGTTTTTCTGTGTGGCCCTGGCTGTCCTGGAACTCACTTTGCAGACCAGGCTGGCCTTGAACTCACGCAGATCTACCTGCCCCTGCCTCCTGAGTGTTGAGACAAAAGGTGTGTGCCACCACTGTCCATTGAAAAACTTGGACTTTTAACGATGCTTCAATAAAGGCATCATTTGCATCACATTCATCTCCAACTGTCCGCAGTTCTAAGGGACAGCACAAGCTCTGAAGCCAAAATGTGTAGGCCTTAGATACCAGTTGGGCATGACAAGTGTCAGCCCTTGGCAAGACACCTTTGACTACAAGAAGCCCCAAGTTTCTTGTTGCAATTAAAATCCCCAAAGGCCCCACCCTCACGTCACTGTCATGCATAGGAAATAAAGTCTGGGAAGGGCCTGGATTAAACCCTGCAGGTGGGAAGGGTTCCGTCGATTGTTATTGCTGTTCTTGTCATAAATGCCTCGTTGTTAAGCTTAGGGATGGTGTTTCTCTATGCTGACACAGGCAGGGCAACACTCTCAGGGATACAGAGATTCACAGATGGGTGTTATAGTCTCTCAGGTTGGTAGAAGCCAAACATAGATAAACTGTGAGCAAGGGGATGCTCTCAAGTCTGCAGTCCGGCTGTAGAAAGTCTACCAGCTACCTAAGGCCACCTAACATGGTTCCGTTCATAGGTTGGAACAATATGCATCCATTACTTGTGGTTCATGTGGATTAGGGATCTGAGTGTGGCTTAGCTACAGCCTGTGCCTCAGGTTGCTCACAGACTACAACTGTAGTATTTTTTGATAGGGTAGCCAAATAGACTACACCGCCCATTTTTGTTTCCTAGTCTGCTTTTCCTATCCCCTTAGCCACCTTTCTCCTAGTTTGCTTGATAAATGACAGGAACACAAAAACTCTTCTTACAGTCTGTCTCAGGGGCCCTGCCTGCAAGAGAGAGTGCCACATGTCACTAGGAATCTGACTTTAAAGAAGGGATTCAAGCCGGGCGGTGGTGGCGCACGCCTTTAATCCCAGCACTCGGGAGGCAGAGGCAGGCGGATCTCTGTGAGTTCGAGGCCAGCCTGGTCTACAGAGCAAGATCCAGGAAAAGGCGCAAAGCTACACAGAGAAACCCTGTCTCAAAAAAAACAAAAAATAAAATAAAATAAAATAAAATAAAGAAGGGATTCAGGATTTTGCTTATTTGCTAACAAAGTGATAATTAGGTCCATCCTGGTGGCATTTCGTAGTTTTTTTTTTTTTTTTTTGGTTTTTCGAGACAGGGTTTCTCTGTGTAGCTTTGCGCCTTTCCTGGAACTCACTTGGTAGTCCAGGCTGGCCTCGAACTCACAGAGATCCGCCTGGCTCTGCCTCCCGAGTGCTGGGATTAAAGGCGTGCGCCACCACCGCCCGGCTGGCATTTCATAGTTTTTTAAGAAATTTGTTATAAGTATGTCTTCACACTCAGAAAGTTGTATTAGCGGGACTGGAGAGATGGCTCAGCAGTTAAGAGCACTCACTGCTCTCTAAGAGAACAGGAGTTCAGTCCCCAGCACCCACATCAGGGTACCCACATCAGGGCACCCACAGCTGCCTGTTAACTCCAGTTCCAGGGGATGTCCTCTTCTGGCCTCCATGGGTACATGTGGTGCATGTACACTTGTGCAGACATACATACATATGCATAAATAAAAAAATACATTTTAAGAATTATTAGGGTACAAATGGAAAAGGACACTGGTTTTTGAGAACACAGAGGAAATAGCACATATAAAGGGCTGTCATTGAGGAGAAGCACAGAGCATCCACGTATGCTGCATGAAGGTCTGCCATCTATCAACTATCCATCCTCACCTGGTCACTGCTATGACCTCACCGGGAGTTCCAGGACCAGCTGATGAGAGTGTACATCTCAGGCTAGGTTCAGAACCCAGTTAGCTCACTGTATTGATGCAAACTAAAGTGGGTTGCTTTCAGATCCTGACCCCCCCCAGGAGGTATCCCCGAGACCAGTGAAGATAAGTCATTTTGACAGAGCCTCAGGCTTGACCCAACCATCCGCTTTGTATGGAGAAGGAAGTGGCCTGGGTGAGGATGTGTAGAGACTCAGGGGTCGTGGTAGATGACTGCACTGATTGGTCCTAGGACCAGAGGAACACATTGGAGGATGGAGAAAGAAGGTTTATAGGGAAAATACCCGTCGGAGTAAGCACAATAGGGAGTGCCAGACATTGCACATTAATCCCTGCCAGAGTGTACACCGCCCAAGAGGCACTCAGCAATCTGTAGGATGACGGCCTTTCTCCTTAGCCACTCCTGATAAAACTCAGGAAGGTCATAGCTACAGCGACAGAAATGGAGGCAGTGCAAACATACACAACATGGGCCACTTCTCACCATACCAGTTTAGATACTGTCCTGCTGAAAGCCAATGCCCAAACTATGAACAGCAGAAACTGACTCTGACTCTGTAGTATAGTGCCATTCATCGAGAAAAAAAACAAAAACAAAAAAAACAGAAACTCGGTGGCAAGTTGACTATATAGGACCCCTTTCGCTCTGGAAAGGGCTGCATTTTTCTCTGACTGGACGGAACCAGCTCTACATTTAGATAGGTCATTTCTGCCTACAAGCATCTTGATAAGGTCCCGGCTAACAGGACTCAGCACGTCTAACAGATATAGGATCCTGTCAATTTTAGCCCATGTTTCTTGAGACAGGAGTTATGAATGGCGTGAGACTCTGAGATCCCCTGTTTACACAATACACCATACTGTTCAGCAGCTTCTCAACCACAATCTATTACCATCTTTGGAGGTACAGATGCTAAGTGAGAAATGATACCCAGTGAGAGTGAGGCATATAGAAAAGTTTGGAGTTGTAGCTAGAGAAACCCTACAACCCTATAAGAAGAACTGAGTGGGACATTCTAGCAGGAGTTTGGAAGAGCAGAATGCGGAGATAAACGCAGATAGCGTGAGCCCGGCTCACGAGGTGTCAGACGGAAACAAGGACTCTACTGGGAGCTGAGCTAGAGGTGAATCATGTTACATTTGGTCCAAGAACCTGGGTGCACCCTGCCTGTGACCTAAGAACTTGAGTGCAGCTGAATTCAAAAGCAGCGGAAGAAGAAAATTTAAGACAGCATAGCATCAGACTGTGGCATGACTACACGTCACAGCTTTTGCCCATATTTTCAGGGACAGAGAGCAGCCAAATAGAACAGACAGATAAAAAATGTGCCATTTGGTGAGGAAAGGAGTATGAACAGGTTTAAAGGTACAGTCAAGGAGATCTCAGAGAAAGCAGACATAATTGTTTAAGAGAAATCCTCAGGCTACAGGATAAAAGGATGAGGACCCTGAGGACCAGACCCCATAGAAAGTGCCCACCTTTGAAAATGCAGATTTATTTGAAAAGAAAAACTGTGAAATGAGGGTGTTCTGAAGTGACTTCCCATTTGAAATAATTGCCTAAGGAGACATTTTCCCAGATCAGTTTCCAAGGCGCTGTAAGCTACTTTAACTGTGGTAGAAGGGGGTTAGGCTACAGTTATTGGGGCCGACAGGCTTGTGCCAAGGTTCCAGACAGCTGCTAAGGCCAGGGAATATGTGTCAGGGTTGGATTTTCTATAAAGAAACCCTGAGAGACCATTACATGAAGTTGTGAAAGTGAAGCCTGAGTTGCAGTGGAGACCCCAGCAGGCTAGAGATGTCAGGACTGTCGGATGTCTGCCCAGGAAGGTTGCAGGCATGGAGTGTAACTGGCCTGAGAGAGGCTGTGTGTGATGCAGATTATTACAACTGGAGGGATGGGCTGCACAACCCCATTAAAACCCAGATGCTGCTGCCAAGAGTCCCAGATGCTGGACAAGAAGCTGCAGGATTTGATGTTTTCTTTGCTGGTTTTCAGTCTCGCTTTAAGCTGATCCTTGCTTACTATGCCCCAATTCCTTCCTTTTGGAATGTGAATGTTTATTCTCTGCCATTGTATAGCAAAAGAATGGAACTTTTTAAAAAGTTTTTTTTTTTTAATTTTTATTTAACAGGATCTCATAGTTAAGAATGGTTTGTGTCTAAGAAGAGACTCTGGCTATTATTATTATTATTATTATTATTATTATTATTATTATTATTATTATTATTATTTAGAAAGGGTCTCACTATGTAACCCTGGCTGGCCTGAAACTTGCTATGTAGACCACCGCTGGCCTGGAACTCACACAGATCTACCTGCCTCTGCCTCCAAAGTACAGGGATTAAAGATGGACCACCACTCTAGGTCAACAGTATTGAAACTGTTAAGACTATAGGGACTCTGAAGTTGGAATTACTGCATTTTGCATTTTGAGATGGTCATGAGCCTACAGGAGGTAGGGGTGGGATATTGTTGGCTATATTATCAATGTGTTTGTGTGTTGATAGGGTTGGAATTGTGGTTTTTAATCTTTGTTGTCAATCTGACTGTATTTAGACTCACCTAGTAGACACATCTCTGGGCCTGTGTGCTTCCAGAGAGAGTTAACCGAGGAAGACCCAGGCTGAATGTGCATGGTGCCATCACATGAACTAGGATCTCAGACTGAATAAGAGAGAAGAAAGGTGAGCATCTCTCTCTGCTCCCTGACTACAAAGGCAATGTGGCTGCCACTTCACGCTCCCACTGCTATGCCTTCCTCACCATGACCTGTCAAACCACGAGTCTCAGGAAACCCTTCCTCCTTTCAATTTCTTTTGTTGGGTGTTTTGTGATGGCCAGGAGGATAATATAGGGTGCTATCCTTCGGAATGCAGTGTATGCCTTAAACTATTAGCTCTTATGTGGCATCCCACTGATGGATACATGGACTTCAGAACAGGGCAGCCTGGCTCACTGTCACTCCAAGTGGGTCTCTTGGAGAGTGTATGCGTCCCATCCTTCCAGTTCTAAGGCATGGTCTTGAAGGTTCTAGTTCCCAGAGTGAGGATGTTTTGTACCAACGGGCATAGGAAAACCCAATTAAGAGCTATAGCTCGGATGCCATTTTGCACTCCTTGAAAGCAAAGAAAGTAGTTCCCACACTGGCAGGGATAACAGACCCTGAGGAGGAAGAGGCAGGACTACTGATCCATGAAGGGGCAGGAAGGCCTGCATTTATACTCAGCTAAACCACCAGAGAGGCACTAGCTGCCTCTATACCCAGGCTGAACTGAAAGCAAGCCAGTTCTTGCCACCACTGTGAAATGAAGACAAGGTTGCAAGGAGCTCTGATTTCTCAAGGAATGCAAGGACTTGGCTCACTTGGTCAACCGAGCTACCTACCTAGTCTAGTGCAAGGGCTCCTAGATGGTGATAGTGATAGGGATGGATGGCAGACGAGAGACATGGTAGAGATCAGTTACTGCTTTGGTAGTGATAACTAATGTGGTAGTAATAGACTAGATTACAGTAGACGAGAGAGATGGTAGAGATCAGTTACTGCTTTGGTAGTGATAACTAATGTGGTAGTAATAGACTAGATTACAGTAGATGAGAGAGATGGTAGATATCAGTTATCACTTTGGTAGTAATAACTAATGTGGTAGTAATAGACTAGATTACAGTAGACGAGAGAGATGGTAGATATCAGTTATCACTTTGGTAGTAATAACTAATGTGGTAGTAATAGACTAGATTACAGTAGACGAGAGAGATGGTAGATATCAGTTATCACTTTGGTAGTAATAACTAATGTGGTAGTAATAGACTAGATTACAGTAGACAAGAGAGATGGTAGATATCAGTTACTGCTTTGGTAGTAATAACTAATGTGGTAGTAATAGACTAGATTACAGTAGACGAGAGAGATGGTAGATATCAGTTATCGCTTTGGTAGTAATAACTAATGTGGTAGTAATAGACTAGATTACAGTAGACGAGAGAGATGGTAGATATCAGTTATCACTTTGGTAGTAATAACTAATGTGGTAGTAATAGACTAGATTACAGTAGACGAGAGAGATGGTAGATATCAGTTATTGCTTTGGACTAGCTGTAACATCAATGGCTATGGTTTATCTCACAAGATCTGTCACCAGTTAGAACCTTGTGGCAATGTGGAGTAGACTTACCATGTGGAGCAGTGGGTAGATTGTAATGGATGCTGTTGGTAATCTGTCTCCATACTGCCAGCCCCACCCCCCACCCCCCCACTCATTCATGCATACTTTACTTTTCATGGCTCAGCCTTCTAACTTCCTATAGAGAACTTCCTTTCTTTATTTTATGAGAGTTACTTCATCCTGGCCCAGTCAAGAGCTCAAGAAATTTATGCTCACAGCCTTCTCTAGGTAGAATGCAACCGAAGAGCTGAAGGGATGGAGGTGGGGTTGGGGTGATAAAACTAACAATGCTTATACATCAAGGGATATCCTTGCTGTGAAATTCATGCTTTGGATCAAGCTTCGGCTGGATCTTCACCTTAATAAATAGCTTGCACACACATCCATGGCAACCCAACAGTTAGTTCCCTAGCAAAAGTAAATAAATAAATGAACTTCGTGGACAGACATGGTTTAGTAGAAAACAATTTTTACATCCCCCACAGTGTCTACCCCAGCATGAGATAACCACAGCCAGTCAGTCTTTGATTTCAATTTTCTTTTTACTAGGAATTCAAAGTTTCTTGTAGTTCCAGTAGTACTTTACAGACAGGGACATCTGCAAATTATCAGTGATACTTCCCAGTGTAAACCGTTTGTCCAAAGGTATTTTGGACGTCTCTGATTTCAAGTTCTCAATCCTCATGTCAGACCTTGTTCCAGACAGCACGTCCCAGTTGGTGTGGGGTATGCGTGCTTGGACAGCAGAGGGAATGAGGTCTAGCCAAGAGGCAGCCTGCGGAGGTAATTTAAGCAACATAAAAAGGCAGAAATCTTGACGTTAAGCAAAACTGGACCTCATGAGTATCCTGGCTCCATCCCACCCAGCTGTTGGACCTTGGCTACCTTTATGTTAAAATGAATTAACTAACCTCCATATCACAGGGTTTTAAAAAAAATGAGATGACGTATAGCAAGTACTTTGCACGGCTCCTGGTTGATGTCAAGGCATGGATCCTTCTAGACCGGAAAGAACAGTGGGTTAGGGAGCCTTCCGGGGACTTGAAGAGACCTCTAGATTAAGCGAGGACAGGGGAGGAAGGAGGCAAGAGAGAAACAATGCCGAAGTGTTTCCTCCCCGGGCACGGGCCACAAGGGCCACAATGCTCGTGTGTCAAGGGGAGATTGGACCTCACGTAGGCCGAGAGGGGGTTACCCTCGGATGAGGTCAAGACACTTGCTGAGACCCTGGTCCACCACGTGGCCGCCCAACCCTCCCCCACCTCAGTCTCCGCCAGGCTGAAGTAGGTGAAGGGTGGAAGCCGCGAGACCGCGCCGCGGAGGCGGACGCCCGCTGCCGGTCTCCTAGCAACTCCAGCCCCGCCCCGCCCGGCCTGGAGCGCCGGCGCCTGGAAGCGGGGACCGGCAGGCCGCAGTTGCCATGGCAGCGCAGCCGCCGCGCCTGATGCTGGCGGCGTCTGCGGGAAGCGCGGGCCCTGAGCCCCGCGTGGGCGGCCCGGCGGCGTCCCCAGCTCGCCCCGACCCGTGCAGCCACCGAGGAGTCCTCGGGCGGTAGCCGGATCTTGCTAGTCGTGGCCCCTATTTGCGTCCGCGCCGACGGGGGCGCGGCACAGCTTGGAGACTTTCCAGTTGGTGGGGACCGAGTTGGTCGTCCGGGCAAGGTCTAAACTAGGCAGCAATGTGCACGCGCGCTCCCTCACATGCAAACACCAGCAGCCTGAGGTCGTGCTTCTTTTCCGCTTTAGTCTAAGAAAGAAATGTGCAGAAAACGGAGAGGCTTCCAAACACTGTCTTCTAAAAAAACGTTGAAACAAATGCTGCTTTTCTTAAGGGCCGTTTTAAATCGAAAATGCCCGTGTCTGGAAGGGTGTGCTGGATCCGAATTGGCAATCTGCAGTGGGTTTCACCTGGAGAATCCGGTTATAGGGTTTTTAATTTAATACGTTTACATCATCCCCACCCCCTGCTAGGGCAATGGTCTCACTAGGACAGAAGAAGCTACTCGCAAATACAAAGCTCATTCTCTGCCTTGAGAGTATTTTTAACTGAGGCGGAGTCTGTCACGTGTTTGTGATTTTAATCAAATTGACAAGGGCTCCAAACAGGGAAAGCTTGCTATCTAATTCGAAGACAACGTTAGGGACATAGAGAAGCAGACTCTTCGGTCTTGTTTGAATCGGAGCTTTTCACATCTAATGTTCTGCATACATTTTCCTCGATCCACTGCAACTGGAAAATTTAAATCAAACCCCATTTCTTATATTCATTTTTATGGTAAATGTCTCTGGGCTGAGATTATGCATATTCTCGATCAACAAGACACCGGAGCGGCAATCACCATGAATTGAGCACCTTGCTGATTGAGCAACCCTTGAACCTGGAGGCATGAACAGCCGTAATCTCGGAGTGAAAAATCCTTCACGGTATCTTTCAAACACGTATTTACAGCTAACCTTTTCCACTCCAAAGGATCATTCACTTGGCAACTTTCTTATCCTTTACTTTGTCAGAGTAATCTCTTTTAGAACTACTCTCATATACTTTTCAGTCTGTGGTTGGAGAGATGACCATATTAAAGTATTTATAGGGAGGCAGATGAAATGACTCAATAGGTCAAGACACTTGCTGAACAAGCCTGACAACTTAGTAGGATCCCTGGAAGCCACACAAAGGTGGAAGGAGAGGACGCACATCCTGGCACACCAGTAATCCCACAACCGCACAGTGATGATGGTGACTGAGTTTTTTAAGTATTATAGCTGGACATGGTGGAATGTGCCTGTAATCACAGCACTGGGGAGGCAGAGGCAGGAAGACCACTGTAGGTTGGAGGCCAGTCTGGTCTACACAGTGAGACAACAACATAAAAATCAACAAAAAGAGCAAATGTTTTAAAGTAATAACTGCCCCCTCTCCCTCTGGGTGTGTGTGTGCGTGTGTGTGTGTGTGTGTGTGTGTGTGTGTGTGTGTGTGTGTGTGTTGAGTCTCATGTAGCCTAGGCTGGGCTTGAACTCCTGATTTTCCTTCCTATTCCACAGGAATGCACCAAGCCTACTATGAATCTGTGGAAACATACATAGCTATTCTCTTAGTCATTTTCTCCTCCCAGTATCAAAAACAGAACCTTATAATTTACATGGTGGAGAGGAGAGGATCAATTCTGAACATGGAACCAAATATCTGAAAATAAGAATCTCGTGTTTATCAAGTATTGGAGAGGAAAAACAAAGAACCTATAACACTACATATCCTTCATAAATTTTTAGTGGAAAGGGCCAATCACTGAATAAACTGACTTCGAATTTGCTAGTTTAAATGTGATGATGGCAGAAACAACAGTGAATTTATCATTAAATTAGTGCTTGTGGAATGTTTTTTATTTGGTAATCCTCGTCGTCTCTCTGATTATTCATTCATTATCCTACAGTTCTTTTTCACAAAGGTTATTCATTAGTATGAGCCCAGAACAACTCGACTGCAGGATACTGGAAATGGTCCACAAGTGTTTGGCAAATAGAATTGCCCAGATCAGCTCTTTAACAGCCGGGTTGGTCTTTTTCAGATGAAAGCTGAGTTATACACATGAGTTAGCCCAACCGTCAGTCCAGAGGCGCTCACAGGATTTATGCATGTCCTACTTTATTAATAACACCAGAACTCGGAGGGCCTCAATAGATTTTCCACATAATTTCCTGATGTGGAGACAATCTCCTCCCAGCTGTTGCTATTGGTTTCCAGGATTGCAAGGGTTTTGCCTTATCATTTATGGTTAGTGTTTCCTCGGGAACCTAATATTTATCAAACACCAGATCCATTTTCAGGCTCACCTTTCCTCTTTTTCAAATCACCAGTGACCTTCCGTGCTAAGTATCTTATCATTATTGCAGCCTACCTGCCTCTTATCTAATCCCGTTTTAAACTAGCTATACACGTTATCTATACTGCTTTCATCTTTTAGCGGCTTATTCTAATATGAACTGTTTAATCTTTCTCCATTTTCCAGATTTCTCTACTTTAATTCATTTGCCTATATGCCTTTATCCTTTTTTCTTTACGATTCCCATTTCATTTCTTTCTTTTTTCTTCATTTCTTAAATAGTGCAATGAAATAAAGCAGAAGGCTTATCTTGTCACCTCAGAAATGGTTGTATTCCCACAACATGTGCAGTATTCTTGACCGAAGTACAATGCAGATGTTTCTGTCACTAAAGACTCTCCCATCCTGGAATATTTCTTCTTATCAAATACAAGGCCACAGGGAGTTCTCAACTCAGCCCTTGCTCTTTGCAGAGGTGTTTAGTGTGTTAGTTAATCAGTCAGACTCTGGACTCAGACATGGTTTTTACACTTACTGTCTGTGTGCATTTGTATTTTCTGACCTCTTCCTTTGCTGTGACAAAGATACCTGGCACAAACAACCTGAAAGAAGGAACAAGGTTCATGGTGTCAGAGGCTCCGGTCCATGGCCAGCAGCTCCATTGCTTTTGGACTCATGGTGAAGCGGAGCAGCACAGTGGCAGGGCAGGGGTAGAACAAAGCAATAGAGAAGAGTCATAAGGAAGCACACCCACAGTGACCCACTTTCTCTGTCCAGGTCCCACCTTCCAATGACATCATCGGATTATCACCCCATCAGTGGATTAACTCACTGACTTAGTCAGACCCTTTCTCCCCTAGTCACCATCCTTCCTTAGCCCCACCTCTGAACACTGAAGCATTGGCAACATTTGAACCTTTCAGGGGCCACTTCACCTCCTAACTATAACACTTCTTTAGGCCTCAGGCTACTCATCTGCAAAATGACGTTAGGCTCATTAGCTTTGGGGACTTGGAAGGATTATATGAGACTGGTCCTGTGAAGTGCTTGGCATGCAGTCAGTGTGCCAGCAGTGACTGTCATAAACTTCATCATTAAAACACCTTAAAATGTTGTTCCCAGTTGGGGGTACATTCCTGAAATCCTTTCACTTGGGAGGCTGAGGCAGGAGGATCCCCATGAGTTTGAGCCCCACCCCTAAGGACACATAGTGAGAATATATCTCAAAACAAAAACCAAACTACTGTCCTCATCATTCCCAACTGACCTCACCTGAATTAGTGCTAGCCTGTCCACAGAGAAATGGAATTTGGACCAGACGTGAGACAGACACTTGGATTAAAAGGGTTGCGGCAGGGACGGGGTATAAACAGAAAGGGAATTCCAAATCACAGAGCAGTGCTCAAGGGCTCTGTACACAGATACTTTGGAAGGTTAGCGCACAATGTGGGTAATGAGGTGCCTAAGATGGACAGTGGGATGCAAACCACAGCTCATCATAGAAAAACTTGCATGAAATTAGTGACAGCATAATACGATGAGACCCAGAGAAAAGTGTCTTCTAAATACACATGAGATTGTGAGGCCTGCCATACAGGAAAAACATGGAAACGGTGGAGCATCCTGGTGACACCTGAGGACTGGAGCGGGGGTTCGGGGTCTCTCAGTGGCAGCTCCTTGCCAGGACTTAGAATCCACTCTAGAGAGTTTAAGCAAAAGAAATGTGTTACAGAGTGATTAATGGTTACCTGCTTGTTTGGGTTGAGGAAATGCTCTGGGCTGAGCTTTAGGAATAACTGTCCAAACTACAGTCGCCACAGGAAGCCCCACCTTCTTGAGCAGCAGGAAAACTGTTATTGCAGCTGATGGCTTAGAAGCCCCACCTTGACAGCCACCTTCAGAAACCGCTGACATCAGAGAGCATCATGGTCAGGGAATGTCTATGCCAGGGCCAGCTTCAGCACCACGACGTCCTTATGAATTCTCACCAGCTAAGCAGATGACCCGTCCCTATTTGACACCCACAAAGCTGGTGATTACACACTGGGGCCTCTGTTAACCTGGTGGAAGAAATGTTCAGTGACTCCCGGGGCAAGCCTGCCAACAGGACCAGCAGAAGTCAAGCGGGAAGCAAGCAAGCAAGCAAGCACGCCCGAAAAGCTGATTTATATTTAGAACTTTGCTTCAAGGAACTCTGAAAAATGAGTTTGTGCTGTTCCTCTCCACAGCAGAGGAACACATAGGAAGACGGGGTTGGGACGACTCATGGGCACTAATCCACTCTGTCCACCAGGAGACCAGGCTTTCACTGTTAAATGTTTGTATGCACTGTCCCCTAAATTGACACTTCTGACTAATACACACACACACACACACACACACACACACACACACACACACACACACACACAGACAAATCCTCACTACCTCACAAATGCAATGCCAGCTTTTTGGGCGTATCCGTCTCTAGGTGATGCTTCTTTCCTCCCTTTTACCTCGTCACCTCATGTCCTACAGCCTATAGACCAGAGGTTCTCAACTTGTGCGTTGAGACCCCTTTGGGGATCACATATCAGATCTCCTGTGTGTCAGATATTTACATTAGAATTCATCACAGTAGCAAAATTAGAGTTAGGAAGTAGCAACAAAATAATTTTATGGTTGGGGGTCACCACAACATGAGGAATGGTATTAAAGAGTCACAGCATTAGGAAGGTTGAGGACCACTGCTATAGACTAAAGGATAGTCTATCACAACCAACAATCCCTTTAAAGGATGACAAGGGACAAAAAGGAAAGGATAGAAAGGAAAGTTGCTTACATATGTAAAAAAATACATACAGAGCAAGGCAAAACACACGTTGCTACTATGGCCTTCATTTTTCCAAATTGTCTTGAGTCCCAGTTGGTATTCATGACTTCCTTCCTCTGTTGCCTGGTCCATGGATCCTGTGCTCCCAGATTGTCAGGGGGCCAGACTTCTTCTCCTAGCAGTATTGACCTAAGCTTTCACTCCTGAGGACTCCAAGTTCTAGGGTCGCTGAAACCTTCTCTAACCTTTGCCTTTGCATTTTACAGTACCAAGGCTGGGCAATGGTGGCGCACGCCTTTAATCCCAGCGCTCTGGAGGCAGAGCCAGATGGATGTCTGTGAGTTTGAGGCCAGCCTGGTCTACAGAGCGAGATTCAGGACAGGCACCAAAACTACACAGAGAAACCCTGTCTCAAAAAAAACAAAAAACAAAAAACAAAAAACAAAAAAACAGTATCAAGAGGCAGTTCAGAGGGTGGACTGGCCCTTAGCAAACCTTGTCGTCAATTTTCAAGAGGCCCCACACGCATCCCAGTCTCAATTCTAACCCAGTGGAGCCAAGTGATAAAAACATGTCTCTCTTGAGCCCACCAACCCCTAAGTCAACCCAAACCCCAAAGTTGACACCATTTAGATATAAGTGTTGTGGCAGTTTGAATGAGAATGGCCCCTGTAGGCTTCTATATTTGAATACTTGGTCCCCAGTTGGCAGAACTGTTGGGGAAGAGTTAGGAAGTGTGACCTTGATGGAGGAGATGTGTTACTGGCAGGCTTGAGGTTTCAAAAGACTCAGTGCCATACCAAGTTCTCCCTCCTGCCTTCTACTTCCAGATCAAGACGTGTGCTCTCAGACGTGTGCTCTCAGCTGTCCCTGCTGCCATGCCTTTGTTCTTCCGTCTAACAAGTTGAAACGCTAAAGCCCAACTGAACGCTTCCTTTTAGAAGTTACCGTCAGGATGTAGCTATAAGTCAGACATACATGAAGTTACAAGATTCACCAAGGCTTATCAGATTTACAAGAATAATACAAGTGCTTGGAAACTTTTTGGTTAAGATAGGCATGAGTTTAATGCTAAAAAGAAATCTAATGCACCAAATACATAAATCTATTTTAAAATATTAAAGGGAGTTTTAACAGAGTTTATAAAAAGCCTCCTCCCAAGTGACTATCAAAATTTACTTGCTTTACACAGAATAAGATGTGTAAATTGAATTTGAAATAGGAGTTGGCGAACCTTCCCTATAAACAGAAAGATAGTAACTATCTCAGGCTTTATGGGTTCTGTTGCATCTACTCTACTCAGTTTTAACAGCACAAAACAACCATGGACAATACATAAATAAGTAAATGTCGCTGTGCCCCAATAAAAACTTTATTTATACAAATGGGCAGCCATACTCAGCCCACATGCTAGAGTTTGCCAATCTCAAGTCTAAAAGACTGAGGATTTTTAAATTTATGTTTACTATTTATAGCTTTACTATGTCAAATGTTAACTATAAAAAAAGAAATGTAACCACTGAATAACCTTTTCAGTCCACACAAATCACCCTCAATGGTATCTTAAAACGCAAATTTAAATGTGCTATGTGATTTTGGAGATAAGGACATGAATCCTAAAGAAGTGATTTTGGAGTTTGAGACCTGGTTTCCATGCCTACCTCACCTCAAGTAGCTACACTATTGGGGGAAATCACTTAACTTCTGAGGGTTGTAAAGCAAAATCCATAACTGAAGCTGAGCTCATAGACCCTTGAAATATTCAAATGAGACATTATCTAAGAATGTACATTGAAAGTCTCTTTAAAAACAGAGTGCTGCTGCCCCAACCGAAATACAAATGCATTCGCACGAAGTCCATCCACAGAGGTGACAGGAGTTTGGAGTAAGTTTTTACCATGCTTAGCACTCGAATATTTGATATCTTGGTGGTCACTCATCTATAATGTCCTGCCAATCAGATTTTGAACTAATGTAATACTCAGAAATCTGCATATTTAATATACAAATTTAGCCTAGGCATCTTATAATTCCAATAGGTTCAAATTCTTCAACTGGAAAATCGAATTTGTAAGATTTCTTTTTTGCCACAGTTTCCAGAATATTGTAAGATTAGGAGCAGAAACGAAGACGCTGAGGAAGTCGATAGGCGAAGCAGCGTGACCAAGAGTACACTTTTAGGAAAGTGTGCAAAGTGTGTACAATGTAATGAGATCCCAAATGAAAGGTGAAAATGGTAACGATGGGCGCCTCCCCCCCGCCCCCACTTTGTATCTGTCAACCTGCTGGGTCTGTATATTCCAAACCTCACACAATGTACATCGAGGAGGTCCTGTGCATGATTTACAGCTTGAAATGCAGCCTCCGGTCTTCTCCAAGTCTCAGAGTGAACAGTTTGGAATCATACGTTAGAAAAAAAATGATCACATGCTCCTATGGGCTCTCTATTTTTCTCATTTGTACTGTAATTCCTCTGCAGGCTTCCCGGGATATATTGAGAGAAGGCAGAAAACAAACCAATGTTCACGTTCTTTTCTCAGCATTTGTCCACTGAGGGTTTGCCTATTTAGTTTACTGCTTTATTTTATTTAGTCTAATCGGCCCTCTGTAAGAAACACCATGGAGGACAAGTGTCTAAGGTCCATGCTTTCACGCTGGCATCGAAAAGCATTAATAGAAATTAAATATGGAAATCCCAACATGCTGAGATAAATTTACAAAACTACAAAAATGTAATTTCCGTTCAGGTCCTTTCAAACCTGGAGGGTTGAGAATGGCTGGTTAAACACAAATATTTATATAGTTGTGATAGTATCAGAAAAACAAACTTATTTCCATTCTTCCTGTTCCTCTTAATCTTCTTTCGGAGTTTACAACAGAAACCGCTGAACTCTGGGCTCTCCTCCATTGAAGAAGCTTGTGTGATTAGCATGGAGTCATATGGAGGCCTTTCCTTCCTGACTCCATGCGCTATATTCCAGCTCTATGGGATGGATGCATACGTGTTTTGTTACAAAATTGGCATTACGTTTATATATTGGTGACCTGCTTTTTCACTTAATATGGATTCTCCCCCCTAGAAAATTGAGTGTCTCATTGCAACATGACATTTAACAGCTATGTGATGTTTCAACAACCCGATGAACTCTTCTTTATTTACACACCTGATTGTTGGGAATCTGTGTTTCTGATTTTTCAGTACTATAAATGGTGTTTGGGTGAGTGCATCTACAAACAGCTCTGTGCTTAGTTCTGATCATTTCCTTAAGATGAATTTATGAACCTGAAACTGCAGAGACAACACATGAGAGTATTTGTAAAATGTCTTAATGATCATACTAATACCATCTCCTGGACTCTATGCAATTGACCATTCTCATTCTGGGGCTAACTGCTTGTTCAACAATCTCTCCCAAACCAAACAGCTGCCATCTTGAGGAGTTCAGCTGTGTACGAATACTCATCCCAGCTGTTCTTGTTGACTACTGATGTTCCTTCATAGAAAGAGAGGGTGCGATGGGTCATGGGACCCTCACCTGAGTAGCCAACTACCCCTCCCAACCAGTTGTACACAATTGCATGTGGCCTCGGATCTCTGATGGGCCAGAACATAGGCTGAGAGGGACTACCAGAAGGGGCTCTTCTGTGTGTTTACGGCGAAGCTGTCATCCATGCTGGAGTGAGGACTTTCCACACAGCTGCTTTGACATCGCCCGCCCTCTCCTGCTGGCAGTCACTCACCCAACTCTGTGAGTCAGCTCAATGCACTCATTGGTCTGGTTTCCCAGGAGGAACTTCGACAGAATAGAACTTTGGTTTGTCATTAGGGCCTTGAGGAGGGGGGTGGATGTAGCCTAGTATCCCCCCCCCACACACACACACAGGAGAAAATTCTTGAAACAATACTTTATAAACATAATTTCATTTCAGCCTCACAAGTTAGTAAGTTCTATTAATATCAGCCTTTATGCTGGGCGGTGGTGGTGCACGCCATTAATTCCAGCACTTGGGAAGCAGAGGTAGGCAGATCTCTGTGAGTTTGAGGCCAGCCTGGTGTACAGAGCAAGGTCCAGGACAGGCACCAAAACTACACAGAGAAACCCTGTCTCAAAAAACCGGGGGAAAAAAATCAGCCTTTATAAGAGGAAACTGAAGCTTGTGCCTAGACATTAGCTAGTAACTGACCTGAGTGTGTCTGATTTTAAGGCACACACACACATGCACACATGCACACACAGGCACAAACATCTACATTGTGCCTGTGCATGCATGCATGATTTGATGTCAGTTCTCTTCCTACCCTTATGTGCTCCTGGACTCCAACTCTGGCTTACGTGGCAAGGGCGTCCTTCTGTGAGCCATCTCGCCGTCCTAAGACGATATTTTTAATCCCTATGCTCTATTGTCATTTCCGATGCCAAAATATCTTCAAAAAACAAAACAAAACAAAATTGACCATTTAGAGTTCTCTCCGCAATACAAGTGCGTGTTGTTTCCCTGTACTATTGAGTGTGACTTGACTACCCATGAAGTTGAACAGATTTTTCTTCCTGTTGTTGGCCATTGGTACCTCCTCTGTGGATTCTCTATTCATGTCCCTTGCACAGAATTCATGTCTGAAATGTTTCCTTTTGAGATGGAGTCGGATGATCTGAATTCTAATCACAGCCCTGTCCCTAATTAGCTATGCCAGGGCAGAAAAAAATATCACTGTGGATTCTGCTTCTTTGGTTCCTTTTACGGAAAATGAGATGGTTAAATTAAATCATCCCATCTCTAAGATTCTGTCACTCCATCCTGTCTGCTCATTCTCCACCCTGGTCACTGGCCAAGGTCACCACCCGCCTGTGCATCTGTCTTCATTCAAGAATTTAAATAGAGGGGCTGGGAGATGCTTCAGCCAGTCATGTGTCTACCACGCAAGCGTGAGGACCTGAGTCTGATACTCAGCACCCACATCAAAGCCTGTAATTCTGATGCTGGGCACACAGGACAGAGCAGACGGATTCCTGGGGACTAGCCAGATTGATAATCTCCAGAATCAGTGAGAATCCCTGTCTCAAAAACTAAGGTGAAGAATTGTGGAAGGCACTGAACACTGATTTCTGTTTCCGACATGCATGCTCCTGCAGGAGAGCATTTGTGCAGGCACGTGTGCACACGCACCCACACACACGCACACCATGTGGGCCTTGGGGGTGTCCTTCCCCTCTCCCCCAAGTTTCTCGTTCCTGTTGGAAGGGTTTCATCCCTCTGTCAGTCTTTGTTCCTACTTGGATGACTTCTCATGCTCTTCTTTCTCCATGTGCCTCAAATGTCGAGGCTCTCCAGGGTTACCCACAGCATGCTGTTCCTTCAATCTGATCAGGGCAAAATCCTGGCATCTGGCAGCCCCACCCCATCCCATCCCAGTACACTCACTGGAAATGAGGACAGGTGAAAAGCAGAAACAGTTACTAAATGCCACCATTTGGGGGAAAGGGAGAGGTAGAAGGGTCCAGTGACACCCGCCCACGCCTGTCCATCTTTGGGGTGCTGACATGGGCTTTCTTCTGTGCGGGTTTTGTGTCCCTGGGATCCAGGGTGGCTGCAGCTTTAAGTTTATCATGCCTCCGGTCTTGGCGAGGGAGAGAGAGATTAGACAGACCCGGCGTGAGCGCCGATCGTCCTGACTTGTAGACAGAGGCAAAGGAGACAGAAATGGAGGCAGGGGTACCAGGCTTTTATGTTGCTTCCAGTCAGCTCGTGGGCCCAGCAAGGAGGCAGGACTATTTCAGCAAAAGCATCATCTAATTGCCTGTTTCAGCACAGCATTCCGAGCGTTCACTGCTTCGTCTGAATCAATTAACAAGGTGTCTGGGACATCACTGACTCTCAGCAGCCTTTGGTCCAGGGAATACATAAGTCACACTGCTGAACCTTCAGGAGGTGTTTGTGGTGGTTTCAGTTTTATTGGTTTTTTTTTTTGGGGGGGGAGGGAGGTTGTTGTTGTTATTGTTGTTGTTGTTGGTGGTGGTGGTGATGGTGGTGGTTTTCCTAAGCCTTTGTCAGGAATCACTTTCTTGTGAACTCTGAGGACACAAAATTAGTTATATTAAATATTATATTGAAGAATTAGATGTTGAAGTAAAGTGTGGTGGCTCACACATATAATTCTAGCACTTAGGAGGCCGAGGTAGGAGGATCATGGAGAGTTCGAGGCTAGTCTGGGTTACCTGGTGAATTCCAGGACAACCTGGGCTACAAAGGGAGACCCTGTCTTCCAACATTCCAAACAAAACAAAACAAAAAGCCCAAACAACAATAAAAACAAGGGCTGGGGATGTAGCTCAGCTAGTGGGATGCTTCCCTAGTGTCGATGAAGCCCCCAGTTTCCAATGTCACACGAAGCCAGGTATAATGCCGCACATCTCTGATTCCAGAATGCTTGTAATCACAGCATTCAGAAGCTGGCTGCTGGGGGGTCAGAAGTTCAAAGTCACCTTTGGTTATATACTGTGTTGGAAGCCAGCCTGGGCTACTTGTCTCAAAAAAAAAAAAATGGGGCCCAAGGATGCCTATCCAAGAGAAACAGAATGTCATCCAAAGGGAGAGGAGACCACGATACAGACAAGTTTCTCTTTGTGCTTTCTTGTGGATGCTCTTAGCTGACATCCTGACTCTGGGCTTCTCCCCATAATTCCAGTGGTACCTTTGGATAAGTGATGCCCACGGTGGCGTCTTCACCCCCACATGTCCCCCATATAACCTCTAAGAGCACCTGAGCAATGCGGTATCTCAAAACAGATGCATCACTGAAATCAAAACAGAGCAGACAGATTTGGAAAATGGACTTCCTGGGAAGGTGGCAGGAGGCCAGAGCCAGGCAAGTGAGGAAAGATGGCATGGGAAGAGAGAGGCTTCAGGCATCTTGAAAATTGAGATGTCTTTGGGGGAAGAAAAATCAATACAGGCTATGAATCTTTTAGTATGGGCTGACGGCAAAAAGCATCACAACGGGACCGTTGGTTTTTTTTTTTTAAGGTTTTAAAAATAATTATCCATGTACATTAGCTGGTGTTTCTTTAAAGAAAAACATAACCCACATAAGTACTATATTTCAGAAAGACTTTAAAATGCTGAAGTTGCCTCGCACAGTAAATCGATGCCTGGCCACTCCCTAAAGTACTGTGTTCAGCGCCAGTTCCCAGAGCCCGAGACTCAGGGCTCTTTCTCATTAAGATCAATTCTGGTTCTCACTAATAGTAAATGCCTAGTCAGATGGACAAAAATATCACTCGCCTCCCCTCCACAATCGCAGTGTCGACTTTTGTTACTGGGAAAACAGGTTCCTTTTTGGGGGGTGGGGGGTGTTCTTGGTCTCATTAATAAAACTCAGAAGGAAACTATAGTTCATAGTTGTTATTGTTTTAGACTTTGAGAGAGGAAACAATAGTTGGGGTAGCTGAAAATTCTGTCAGCTGCCAGGAGAGAGGGGAAAAGTCACCCCTATTAAGTTAGCCATGGAGGCACTGAGAAAGCGCCCAGTGTTAGTAGGGAAAGTGTGTTTAGAGTGCCCAGCTGAGACGCTGAGGTCAGAGGTCACCCGACTCCAGGATCTTCAGTCCCAGGAGAAAGGAGGCACAGGGACACATAGTTAGAAATATCAGCGGGAAGCCAGCTTATTACAAAGTAAAAAGCACCCCCAAGGAGGGAGAGCACCCAGTCACGTGGTATCTGGCCTTTTATAGACTCTCAATCGTCCCCAACTCTAGTTTATATTTTTAGGGCCAATCCCACCCCCACTGAGCATGCTCTGTTAGATGAAGCCCCTGATAAGAAGGACTTCCAAACTTCCTCTGCAAACTGGCTTCTTTCAAAGTTGATGTTTCAATTCAGTTCCGTCTTACTTTCTCAGGGGAAGGATCAACAAGCACTTGGCTCCCTGCACCACCCACACACCACAGAGTATCATGATAATAGGTCCAAGAATGTGCTATCCCACCAAGTCTAACTTGGGGAACCAATGAATGTACTGAGGATTATTTACAGAGATGGTGATGGATTACTTGAAGGCATGGAGGTGACCCCAAAGTAGCTATATCTCTCCAGCATAGACACACAGATGGGTTCCTTTCATTAACCCTCCACAGAGACTCTAGCTCCTCTCAAGACTGCAAGGGCTCATGTGAATTAGGGCAGAAGTTCGTATAGCCAGCATTGGGATGCGGGTAAACACGATGAGACCTCCTATAGAAGTACCATGCTCCACCTTCCTTCTATGAGGGAATGTCGGCTCCGTTCTCCATGGGGTTACAACTACTCTGACAAAGACAGGAATGGCTATCACGCTTAGTGGGCAGTGTTCTGCAACCCCCTTCATTTCCAGAAACTCATAGCCCAGCCTGGCCTCAAACTTGAATCCTTCTGCCTCTGCTGCCTGAGTGCTGGGATTACAAGCATGTGCCACCATGCCCAACCCAACCAATCCTTTTAAGAATGCCTTCAGAGCATGTATACTATTGAACCGGGCTAGACAAATACACCCATTGCTTTCCTCTCTCGAGGTTCCTACTTGGCCTTCGCTGTTAGTGACCTTCTAAAACTACGTTCCGAGCCAGTTCCTCCAAGCAGGATAAGACCATCCCCATCCCGAAGCAGAGTTGCTATGGTGACCTTCAGTCACCGCATGACCGGCACCAGTCACGGCAAGGAAATAATCTGAACAATGCAGCTGATAGGTCAGCCTATGGAGATGGCGATACAGCTGGTAACAGTCCTCGTGCAAGGAGCAGAGGGGTCACCAGAGCCCACCTGAGATGCCAGTGGCCCCTCCCTCCTGCCCCAGATACACATGGCGGGCGCTAGAGTACATACTGAGCAGGCTGTGATACCAATAGACACCTTCAGAAGTTCTTGTGATATGGAACATTTTGGCGTGCTTTGGAACATGGCGCAACCTTTCTTGGCTCTTGGTGATCTTAGCGGGAGTGAGTCTGGAGTCCTGGGAAGCTTGATGGCCACCGAAGCCGCCCCAGTTGGTGGCTTTCCAGTTCTTGTCCCAGGAATTCAAAGAATGAAATTCACAGAACAAAAAGGGAGTTTCGGGGGGGGGGGGAGTTTATTCTTTGGGAGTTTGAGGGGAGGATTCCTACGCAACAGGAGTGGGTCCCAGGAAATAGGGTCCCATTGAGTTGCTAATCTAGGACTTTTTATAAGAGCTATGACAGAAACCAGGGTGATGCATGGGTTGGGGGACAAGCTGGTCCCTCCTCAGTTTTGGTCATGTCCTCAGGTATAGCTTTCAGACAGAGGTCAAACCAGGACACAAAGATCTCTTCTGGCATTCTGGCCTCCAGCAAGGACATTTTCAAAACTGCCGCTTTGGGGGCCCTGTCCTACCCGGGCAGTTTCTGTCTCCTGTCCTCAACATTTGTGTCCCTAGACCAGGAACTGGACAGAGCATGATGATATGAACCAAACTGAGAGATTTAAGAAAGTGTACACTCCCCAAAGAGGAAATGAGCCCAAGCAGAGAAAGATTTAGAGGAAAGCTGGACGGGCCACATCATGTAAAGGATGGGATCTTTGTGTCACATTTCAAGGGCTTCGAGGGTCATTGGCAGAGGGCAGTCTTTCTCACCCATGCTGACTGTCACATGCAGTAAATAGTAGAAACAGCTTCATGCATCCCATGTCTCATTAGCCTCTTAAATCTCCACCAAGAGGGGTGTGCTTTGGTACTATAATGAGCCACAGGACACCATCAGACACCCTGTGCTGGTACAAGTGGCTTTGGACAGTTCCATTTGGTCTTGGCCAGGACTAGGGCTGAGGGTCCCAGCCTCCTTGCATTTCTCCCGTAATTTCATTTGGCAGCAGCCTTTAAGTGAGTCAAGCCTCCCGGACCTCAGCCTCTGGTTGCCTCTCCTGAATCACCTGGAGGTTGGGAATCGTTGGTGGACTTCCCTGAGAGCTGGCGATGCTAGGGATGAGAATGTTCAGGGATGCAACTGTGTTTAAGTCACTCATGCTCCCCTGTAACTAACCCCAACAAACTCGTTGGTCCACTCACATGGAATTAGGTAGAATTTTCTTAGGCCTGTTTGGTGCCCTCTTCATCTGGCGTGGATGAATTGTTCATTATGCTTTTCCAGGAACACTTGTGTAAGAAGGACCTTACAAGGATTAACTTATATTCATAGAAGATGAAAGAGAATGTGGTAGCAGATATATATGGGGTAGGGGTGGGGTTGAGGCTGGAGATGGACCAGGTCCTTGAACATGCTAAGCACATGCTCAACCATTGAACTACACTCCCATCCCCACGTTTCTGGATTGGGAAATTAAAGCTCACAGACAGATCCAAGACCCGCTCGTGATATAGAAAGACATAATTCAAAGCCAGGTGTGGTAGCACACACCTTTATTTGTAGGATTAGGAATTCAAAGTCATCTTTTGGCTACACAGCAAGTTCCAAAGCCACCTTGGCCTATATGACCCTGCTCCCTGCTTTAAAAAGGGGATGGGGGGAGTTTGAGAGTACCAAGAGGACTGGACCTCTTCACCTTTGCCCAGCATCCTCTCTGACTTCTCGAGTGTCTACTTAATCCTAAAACCAAGCTCAAGCCACAGGTCCTCGGACACCTGGGGCACCCCCAGAGCTTCTGCAGACACCTCTATTCTTCCCCTACATCCCTCCCTCCTTCACAGCTCTTGACAGCCAGTCTGGTGTCTTTGCCATCTCCACCCCCAGCTCCCAGCATGTAGCACACCTGGCCGATCTGTTAAATGAGCAACCGAAGGGTGAAAATCTAAGGTTCATTGTAGCTGGAGTTATCTCCAGTCCCGCCCAGGCCCGCAGCCATTCAGACTCAAATAAACACACAGACACTTATATTATTTAAACTGTTCGGCCTAATGGCTCAGGCTTCTTGCTATCTAGTTCTTATATCTTTATAGAAATTAACTCATTTCTATAAACCTATACCTTGTCACGTGGCTCGTGGCTTACCAGTATCTTACATGTTGGTACTCATGGCGGCGGCTGGCAGCGTCTCCCTACTCAGCCTTCCTGTCCCCAGAATCCTCTTCTCTGCTTGTCCCTCCTATACTTTCTGCCTGGCTACTGGCCAATCAGCATTTTATTTATCAATCAATCAGAGGGAAACATTCACAGCATCCCCAGCAGTTCATAGTAAAAGGTGTGTTTCCCCGAAGCTCACCCCAGACAAAGTTCCAGGAAAGAAAACATAGGCTTCTACTGTATTGAAATGTCTATCTTCACGTCCTCACACTAGCTCGTATGGCAGCAAACAGGTCAGTGTAACAGCAGAGAAGCCTTGAATGCCAAGAGCACAGGCTGACATGCCTGGTGGGAACCTAGAGACCAAATGTTCTTCCTAGAAATGTTTCCTCCTCTGCTCCCTCTTCGAGGACTCAGAATATACTTTCTCACAAAGCCAGTTGTTGGAGGTTGTTATTACATTTCTAGGAACTATTCAGTTCAGCTGAAGTTCCGTTAAATTAACTGTCTTAGCTGCTAGGTAGAGGCACACATACGGCCATTATACTGCCTGTTTCAAAGTGTCTGGCCTTTGGTTTCTTAAACTTTAGTATATCGTGAGCCTGATTAATGGAGAGCAGGTATGTTTGGGGGAAATATTGTGTATAGTGGTTGGGTACTTCCCTCACCTGATAGCTGGGATTCTTCTAGAATGTGGAGCTGATTTTGTCACACCCCAGGCAGGTGTTCTGGAGAACTCTTTGTCTCCTCCATAATAAATATCAGATTCTTTAAAGTAACAGGTATTTACCTGCCTTATCCAGGCAGGATACGGCACCTCCCCTATCCCACCTTGCCCCGACCATACACTTCAAATGCAAATTCTCCCAAGCTTTTAAACCAAGACTAGAGGTTAGAGAACACACTGCTTGATTGAATCTCTTCTTTCGAAATCAAAAAGAGGGGTTGAGTAGATGGCTTAGTCAATAAAATGTTTGGTGCACAAGTATGAGAACCCAAATTCAAACCCCCAGCATCTGTGAAAAAACCTGACTTGTCTGAACACGCCTGTAACCCCGGGACTGGGAAGACACAGACAGATGGAGTCCTGGAGCCTGCTGGAGATTGCTGGATGACTGGTATCACCTAGTCAGTGAGAGACACCATCTCAAAAAATAAGGCGGGGAATGACTGAGGAAGATAGCTGGTATTGACCTCTGACCTCTGTATATACAGACCTCTCTGTCTCTCTGTTTCTCTGTCTCTCAGTCTCTCTGTGTGTCTCTCTCTGTCTCTCTCTCACACACATTCATGGGCACAAACACATCATACACACATACATACATACAAAATAATAGCCAAATCAGATCAACAATAGAAAGGTCTGTGGCTTCTCTCTATGCACAATCACTAAATAGTGTGTTAGCAGGTATATGGTGGATTAAGGTGTGTTACTGATGTGGTCTACTGATGTGTGTTACTGATGTGATGCACAACCATGTGCTATTTATTATCCCCATCCACCTCCCTCAGTTGGTACCCACAGCATCCTCAGCAGGCATTTGACAGGGTGACCACCAAGCCTGCTGTTTATAAAATTGTTGTTCATGGCTCCCATCGCCTCGTGTGGCCTGCACCACGTTTCTGGAAGTGTAAGCATGTCCACAGGAGATCCACTGTCCCTTTCATGTGAGTGTTGAAACACATCGATTTGTCAAGAGCTTTCAAAGTATCTTCCCTGTGGTTTCTCAGACCTCGGTTCTCACAAGACAGTCTTTCAGCCGAGGCTTCATCAACTATCACTAATATACTCTCAAAGTATGTTCCTTCTTTTTGTTGTTCATAATTCAGGGCAAAGCCCAGGAGGCGCCAAGGCTGTGGGTTCTGCCCTCCAGGATATTGGGATAATGGAGTTGCTGATGCTTTAGCTGTTGGGTGTGTGTGTGTGTGTGTGTGTGTGTGTGTGTGTGTGTGTGTGTGTGTGTGTGTGTGTGTTTTCATGTGTGTGCCCGTGTACTTAGAGGCTGGAGGTCAGTGTTGGTTGTCATTCTGTCTCTCGTTAAGCCTGGAGCTCACTCATTAGGCGAGACTTGCTGGCCAGCCAGCCCCAGTGATCCTGCCTCAGCCTCCCCAGTGCTGGGGTACTGGCACATGCCACCACATTCAGTTTATTCACATGGGTGCTGGGGACCCACACAGGTCCTCATGCTTGCACAGCAATCATTGTAGCACGCTGAGCCATCTCCTCAGTCTGCTGTTGGATATTTCTTGTCCAGCATAAGCAGGTCACGCTGACAGATTTTCAAAGCCCACGCGTGACTCTTGCTGTTCTCCCATCCCATCTCCGGTCACCTTCCTCTCTCTCCAGCTGCCTTGAGCACATCACCATGATAGCCTTTGCAGTCCTGCACTGACATCTATAGTAACAGCCACCGTTAAAAGCTTTTTATGGACCATCTGCTTTCAGGAAGGCTGCATGGGGTCGATTTAGATTTGGTTACATTTTAATTGTATTGCCAAATATGTTGGTGACCTTCAGTGAGTCTTTCAACGCTTTCAGTTTCACCTTTTAGAGATTCCATTTCTTAACTTGAAAGAAAAGAAAAGAAAAGAAAGAAAGAAAGAAAGAAAGAAAGAAAGAAAGAAAGAAAGAAAGAAAGAAAGAAAGAAAAGAAATCTAGAGCTATCTTATGGAATTGGCATACATGTATGTTTCATGTATTATTTCTTCCTCCTTATGGAATGCAATTTGCCTCTGTTTTCCACCTGCCAAAATCCTACTCAGCCAGGGAAAACATCTTTCTCAGAAACCTTCCTAGATCTCAAAGGTCAATTTTCCCTGGGTCCCCAAAGCTTCTATTTATGTTTTATAACCTAGGTTTTTTCAAAGCATGCATGCATGGAATTGTCACGACCGGCTTTCGTCCGGCCCTGACGTGTGTGATTGTAAGGACTTCTGCATGTGGCTTCCTTTGCCCAACTGCTTCTTAGCCCTGGGAAACATGTCGTGAGAAGTCGCTTGAGTCTAACTGGTTGATCACTGTGTCCCCAGCATTTACAACAGTGTTCAATACTTAGATGATGCCCAGAAAACACCAGCATCAGTGAACAGCAGGTCTGGGAAGAGCCCCAGGTCTGCTCATCAGTCCTAAGCCCTGCGCTCTGCTCCCTCTGGTCTCTCACCTCCCTCCCTGCGGTTCAGCCACCCAGGATGCCCTCCTGCTGCTGCTGTCCACCAAGAGAAGCCTTTCAAAGGAGCATCTATTATCTGAAGCTGCTGGGGTACCACTGAAGATCACAATAGCAAGCACATGGTGTCCCCTCATTTGTCTTCTGTCTGGACTGTCCAGCTGCTTAAAACACTGTCATCTGGGCTCCAAAAATAGCCCCAGTGGGAGACAAATGACGTGACCTTGGATGCTGGCTTTGCCGTGGACAGTCTACCGGTGGGAGGATTTTGTCCATTGAGACTTTTCCCTTAAGACGCGGAGATGTGGCTGGAGGCCATGCTGACCTCAGCCTGTCTGTCTACTCTGAGGTTGGACAATCTTAGCCTCTCCACTGACTCCTCTTAAGCTTGCGTTTTCCAGAAGTCTCCTACACTTGTAGCAGGCAGACAGTACGGGCCCTCCAGGTGTTCTAACACTTAGGCGCTCCTGTGCATTAGCAGGCTTTGAAGTGCAGTATCCTAACACTTGATTCACTCTGTACTTTTGGACAATGTGCCTTTCTACATCCCTAGATCTTATACTTTTTTAAAAGAATGTTCCTTTTTCTCTTCCCCCCACCCCCAGCTCAGGCCTTGCACATAACAATTGTTTAATATTTGTTGTCTGGCTTCAGTGGAGAAATGGTTGTCAAGGGGGAAAATTTTCCGCATGGACCCGAGGGTCTGGTTGAACCTCGGGAGGAGACATGGGAAGGGGTGGGCGAGGATCAGAGGGGGCAGCCTTTCTTCCCGACAGTTTCTCAGAGTGTTTTTCTCATTCCCTTTATTACTGGGGATGAAAAGGAAGGAAGGAGGTGGTGGGTCTGTGCCTTACAGGGCTCCGGCAAAAATCGATACTTTCTGTTTACAGATTATTTCCTTTCCATTTTTGTAGAGTTCTTACAAAGGAAAAAAGGAAGTAAAGAGAGTAATAACCCGAGACTCACAGCTGGGGAGAAGTCAATGTGAATTAAGTGAATTGGTTGACCAGGTGTTTGGACTAGCTAACACGGGTCTGTTTTCCCCAATACCAGTTTCTTTTTTAACTTTGCTTATGTGATCTCACATTTTTGACTAAACAAAACAAGACAAACAAACGGAAAAAAACAAAGCCAACGCACTTGTCTGGAATGGTAGCTATTTTAGAGTTGAGCTGCATGTTTGCATGTGGTCACACGGCCCTGGTAGATGGTAGTTTACCACCATGATGCAATAAGTCTTTCACTTCTTCAGAAACACAAAGTCTATTTTTACAGTTCCCACTCCCTGTGCAGAAAGCAAAAGCCCAGAAGGAGTGTGTTAAGAAAGTATGGATTTATGCACCAGGCACACTGCCTCCCGGGGTGCGCAGAGCACTTCCTCCCATGGTTCTGCACGTGGCATGGGTGGTGGAAGCTTCTTTAACTTGGGCTTGGCTTGAGTTCTCTAATTAGAGCGTCATCTTTGCCTCCTTGACCCAAAGGACGTCAAAGAAGGGTCTCCCTCCTCTTTTCCTGTCCTTCATTTCCTGAAGGTTAAAACCAAACTTATTTTTCTTCTGCTGACTGTAGTGGTCTTTCTCAACAGGGTGTGTGTATGTGTGCATGTCCACATACATGTTTGTGGGGTGGGGGATGCACATGTACATGTATGTATATCTATGTGGAGGCCAGAGGTCAGTATTAGGTGTCTTCTTCGGTCACTGCTTGCCTTAGTTTTTGATACAGGTCAGTGAGCCTGAAGTTTCATCAATTAAGCTAGAGGGGGGCCCCAGGGATCACCATGTCTCTGCTGACCCAGCACAGTGGTTACAGGCGCCTGCTGCCATACCCAGCTTTCTACATGGATTCTTGGGTTCCAAACTCTGGTCTTCATGCTTGTACAGAAACTCTTCACTGAGATATTTCTCCAACTTCTCATTGAGATGTTTTTGATGATTGATCAGAAGCTGAGCCTATTTCTAAAAAAGAAAGGGGGGAGAGACAATTTTTGACAAGTGTTTTTAAATTACTGTGTTGTTTCTTTTAACCTCCTTAAGAAATCTGAAGGCCTGAGATTAAAATAATGAAGACTAGATCTTTCTATGGCTTCTGCCATCCTTCTGACTTACTTGGGTGCTTAAACCTTAGTCTATGCCTTATGAGTCTCCATCTGGAGGAAAAAAAGTGCTGGGGTTCAAAGCAGGTTGTGATCAGACATACATTCTAAAGCATGGCATTGTTCTTTATCTTCCTGGGGTTAGAAAGAGGACGTAGATATTGGGAGCAGGAGTGTACTCCCGGCTGTGACCCCTGACTGTGACGCCTTGTGGACAGCCACATTACCGTCTCCGAGGTAAAATCCTACGTACCGAAGCAAGAAGGTTTGGGTGTCAGTTCACAGTTTCAAATGTCTGGGTGTGTTGCTCTGCACCTGCGCAGTGTGCTGGCCACTGGCGAGGCATTTTCTGAGCGTTCTAACAAGAGGAGGCTTCAGGACAGAATGTGTCTCTTGACGTCTGCTGATCTAGCTTAGTTTGTCTGCTGTCGTGCCCAGGATCTTTCCTTCCCCTAGAACCTGTTCAGAATGTGCCACGTGTGTCCCTTAAAAGATTTTAATAGCTGCAATCCACGTATTAATGAGAAACAAGTTAAACTGAGTTTACTTGTTAATGATATATCCATTTTGGTGGTGATCAATATAAATGTATTAGTGTAGCATTCCAATTCCTTTCTCTGGGCTGTGTCTTGGAAATCCAGCATCTGGTCTACTCTAGCAACACGTCTCAGCTCAGGCCAATCACATTTCAGGAGCTGTATGCAGGGAGCACCCATCTTGCTGGCAGCATTGACACAGAGCATGCCCATCACTGTCGGAAAGTTCCCTTGGACAACACATGTATAGCCCAGTCATGAGGATTGTTATCTAGAAATGTGTCTTTGTAAAGAAGGCGTCACCTGTCATCTTCACTTTCCAAAGAGCCTCAAGGCAGTGTCTTTCTGGGGCAGCAGAATAACAAGGAAAGCCCATTTCACACTATTTGGACCTGTTTTTCCTCAGGGTTCAAACTACACTAAAGGCCCAGGAAAGCAGACACACAGCCACTGCCCCTACCATGCCAGGGCCCAGCTGTTCCTGGAGCACATGCTTTGCCCCCATTGCTCCGTTGGGATGCGGTTTGCTGGTGTAGTCATCAAGGTAGCAATTCTTTATGTCCCCAAACCTCTTTTAAGAAGGACTGGCTTTCCATCAACCCTCAAAGGTATGCAAAGGTATGGTGGGCTGAGAGACCATCAGCAATCCAGAAGGAAGCACTTACGGTAACCTTTGCTGGGGTGTGAGCACTCCTGGCCAGTGTGAAGTTTCCTAACACAGAGGTGGGAAGAGAGCCCTCAGTCTGTTAGGAGATGGCGCCAACTCATTGCTGGAGCAAAATGGGGAAGTACATGTGAACTTGACTTTCCCATTTCCAGGAACTGATGGAATATGTCCTCCAATATCCTTCACATACATAGGAGAAAAATCTGGAGGTCTCGGTGTATCCGGTAACAATGTCCTGACAGACAAATTTAGTAAGAAAGCTCACAGGTTAGCTTAAAGGATATATGAATGATAATAAACATATTATTCTTACATTCTACATCTACATCCATAATTAAAAAGACAGAGCTAATCAATATTATCCCGTTTAAATATAGCTCAAAATGAGATCAGCTTTCATTACATCTCTTTATTCTGGTTAGATAACAAGTGTACCGCTGTTCAAAAAAAGAAAGAGAGAAAGAGAAAAGATAGAAAGAAAGAGAGAAAGAAAGAAAGAGAGAGAGAGAAAGATCTAATATACAAATGGATTGAAAATATATCTGGATTTGTCATTGGCCCATGTGTCGTATAGGCCACCATAAATGTGAAACAGAGTGTGTGATTGTAAGCTATGAGGTTTACCCTACCCCAGGATCTTGGGTGAAACTTTATAACTGTATTCGGAAAAAGGCCGTACCATCCTCCCTTACTCTGCCAGACCGGACAAGATGTGTCCGATGGTTCAATAGTGGAAAGTGTGTTATGGAAACATCCAACCGCTTCTTTTTTTTTTTTTTTTTTTTTTTGGTTTTTTGAGACAGGGTTTCTCTGTGTAGCTTTGTGCCTTTTCCTGGAACTCACTTGGTAGTCCAGGCTGGCCTCGAACTCACAGAGATCCGCCTGGCTCTGCCTCCCAAGTGCTGGGATTAAAGGCGTGCGCCACCACCGCCCGGCATCCAACCGCTTCTGATTGGATCTGGTACCAGACGGGAATTCCCGTCTGGTACCGTCAATCTGATCAGAAGGGAGGTTTTGGGCCCTAGCGGGGAAACTGCTGCCCTTAGGTTACTAAATGGACCCGATCTACCCACCAAACTGATGTGTTGTGCACGTAGGTTAGTGTTGCGATCTGCTCGGTCAGAGAAACCTCCTCTCTACAGCGGGCAGCTGTCACTGCAGAGACCTGGCTGTCCTAAGTGCTGAGAATAAGTGACTGTAGATTGCTCCGTCGGAGGTGGGAAGGGCTACATCGCACCCTCCAAGGCTCGGGGGACATCAGGGAAGCAGGGATGAAAGAACGCTAAAGCCAGAGGATGGCGTTGGAATGGGGAAGCGGTATGGAAGGCTGACTTCCTGGAACAATGAAGCTATCGCTGGCTTGAACTCACGGTAGCTGCGATTACCTGCACAAGACCTGCGTAAGATGGGACCCATGGGGCCCCGTGGTGGAGGCTGAGACCAGGAGGATGGGGAGAGGAGAGCTACTTTGTCCCAGTGGTACCCCCTGGTTAAGATGACTGTGGAAGACATCCAGGTAAACCGGGGACTCAGGGCGAAGAGGAGGGGATTGGTGAGAGAGAGAGAGCGTGGTGTAATGGTGTGACTATGATCAAAATACATTATATACACTTACGAAAGTAACATAAAGTATGATTAGTATTCGCTGATTAAAAAAAAACTATTTTAAAAATATGTGTTGGACTAGGAAACTGTTTTCTCGATTTTAGTAATTCATGTCCACAGCCATCAAGACTCTTATCAGTCCCATCTGATACCTGCCCTGGTCCTTAATATTTTTCTCTAATTGGCTCATGATTTTAATCAACTACCTAAGCTTTTTCTAATAACACACATCGCCTGTTTGCTTGATGTACTACTTGTGTTTCTTTTCTTTTCTCTTTCCGTCACGTCACCCCTCCCCCCCTCCCCCCCACAGGGTTTCTTTGTGTAGCTTTGCACCTTTCCTGGAACTCACTCTGTAGCCCAGGCTGGCCTCAAACTCCCAGAGATTCACCTGCCTCTGCCTCCCGAGAGCTGGGATTAAAGGCGTGCGCCACCACCGCCCGGCTATTTTGTTTTTTTTTTTTTTTTTTTTTTTTTGTTTTTTGTTTTTGTTTTTTCGAGACAGGGTTTCTTTGTGTAGTTTTGTGCCTTTCCTGGAACTCGCTTTGTAGACCAGGCTGGCCTCGAACTCACTCTGTAGCCCAGGCTGGCCCCAAACTCACAGAGCTCCACCTACCTCTGCCACCTGAGTGCTGGGATTAAAGGTGTGCACCCCCACCGCCTGGCCAGTTGTGTTTGTTTTAAGGTGTAGCGCTGTACAAGTGCAACTGTGACGTTAATTGGTGTGCATGTTCCTCCTTCATCTTATATATCATATGTAACAGATGTCTTAGAAGCGTAGGGCAAGGTGACCTCTGTGGGGGCCACGGCACTGTGACTTCGAGAGATGTCATTATCTCAGCCAGTTTAGTGCTCACTGTGGAAATTTCAGGATTGATACACCTTGCAGCGATACTTGTCAATCAAGATGAGTGAAGCTAATGGATCATCTAGCTAGACTGTTGTGCGGGTCTCTCATTACAGATCAACTTGGCTCGAGACTTCTATTCTGAAATGTACTTGTTCCTGGAACGTGCCTGCTCCGTCAAGCAGCAGAAAGATCTGATCAAAAATTTAAATGAACACATTCTGCATATAATATTTTGTCTCTTACTACTAAGTGTGGTAAATAGGTTGAAATCTGCATATAAATCAGTTGTATTTGTCTAGTTGTCTCTCTGGGGTTGCTATGAAGGTGCTTTGAGTACTATGTGAAATTTTTAAGAGATTGCTGAGCCTAAGAGAGGATATGGAATTATTATTTTTTTTTTTACAAAAATAAGTTCAAGTATTAGAGAGTAGGTCTTTCTTAATGTGATTTAAATAATTTCAACCAGATGAACCATTGTCGACAATTTGCATTTAAAACATAATTAATTATGTTCGTAGGCTTGCTATTATACCGGAAATTAAGATACTATACATGTGGATAATAGGGAATTTCTCAATTGTCTTTTTTAATCCACTAGAAAGCTGCACATCTATTTCTACCCGAGGAAAGAAAAACATTACGCTGCTAAAGTAATGCCAGTCTTTGCTAGGATTAGGAGTCTGTGCATGGTTTGTGGGATTTATGATTTCTCTTCTCAGATGAAAACCAGATGGGCTAACCCAACAGCATAAACAGTTGAGGGGGGGAAATTGGCAAGAAAAGTCACATTCAATAATTAAATTTGTTGTTACACCTTCTCTTATTTAATGAGATAGTAGAGATAGTTGGAAACTTGATTTGCAAGATAATATAGTTCCCTGGCCCGGATCTAACCCAATAAAAGTTCTCACTCTATTTTGTTCGGGAATAATTAGGTAACAATATGATAATTAGGTAGGTCTTTTTATTAGAAACAGAAAAGTCTTGCCCCTCCTCCCCCCAAAAAAACTTTCTTGAAATGTCTGTAGATGTAACCAACCTTCTTATTAAATAAGAAACACAGAACCAATGCAAAGAAGAAAGCCAAGAGGTCAGAGCTAAGAGCTAAAACCTTACCCTTCCTCCTGCCGTGGTCCTACCTCTCCGAAAGAGAGCTACTTCCTGTGTTAAAGTCTTTATATAGAGTTCCTGTCCTGCCTTCTTACTGGTTGTAAACCCAATCACATGACTGCCTCATCACTGCCTGTCTGTATAGACCTCCAGGTCTTCTATGGTTGGTATTGAGATTAAAGGCATGTGTATCCAATGCTGGCTGTATCCCTGAACACACAGAGACTTACCTAGCTCTGCCTACCAAGTGCTGGGATTACAAGCATACGCCACCACCACCCGGCTTTCCGATGGCTTGCTAATAGCTCTGACCCCCGGGCAACTTTATTTATTAACATACAAATAACATTTTAATACAAATAAAATATCACCATAAATGTCCATCCTATTGTTCACTTCAGTGAAGACATGCGGACTTTATGTATGTATTTAAGAAAAAATAAAGTGAGTGTATGCCCTTTCCTGCAGTTATATTAGCAATAGCTGTGTAATCACTGTTTATACATCTTAGTAATATTCGATATTTTAGCACAAACACAAGGAATTAATTTACATCTTCTGACTTAGAGACTAGAAACAGTTATGTTAATCATGCAGTGTTTTAGGAGCATGATATGCAAGAACTTAATGTAGGCCATTCGTCTAGAATCCTAGATTCTTTGAATCTCCATCCCACCACATTCCTGAATGCTGTGAGGGAGGCTTTGTGCCCACCTCTTTACAAGCGTTTTTGTCCTGCCCTTCAGCAGGGGAAACAGGAAATGAAGAGCCAAGTGTCCAGGTTTGCATGCATAGGCCAAGGTAGTTTGGAGTGAGGTTTGGGTGTAGACCCCAGCGTTCCTTGGAGTTCTTAGGAGAGTTGTTGGGAACACAAGGATGAGAAGAGATGCATGTTGAGTTTATAGAGTTTATGGAGCCCATCACTTTGGACCTTAAAAATAAAGAATTGGGAAACATCGTGGAAACTGGCCAAACTCTTTAATAACAGAAGAAAACAGTGACCCAAGAGCTAAGTGCCTTATCTTCTATGCGTAGGGAAGATAAGAATCTAGATAAAAATGATGAATTGGCCATTTAAAGTGCTGATAGTGTTTTTTAATTATTATGGTAGTGTTTTCTAGCTGGATATGTACAAACTAGTACTTAAGTCTGATTCTTTTCTCAAATGTGATAAGAAAGTGTGTGGATGTTCATGAGTGTCACAGCCATGGCTACAATGGGGATTAAGAACAAAATTCTAGCCTCATGAACTGAACAACTACTGAATTCTTCAAATTTCCATTGGTAGCAGCCATTGTTGGGCTACCTAAACCATAGCTTGTGAGATATTCTAATGAATCCACTTTCTTCCTACATGGAGAGATTTGTGCCACCAGTTATGATCACGTAGAGAACCTTAAATAATACATTTTTTTAACCTGCCCACTGAGGAAGATATCCTGGCTAACAATAGTGCTCATAAATACATTCTTCATTGCTTCAAATATTCATGAAGACTACTCTTTATTATTATTCATTTGCCAACAGTTTGCTCTGGATTTCATGAATAAAACTCCTAGAGCAATGGGCCTATTTAAAAAAAACAAGCAAATCAAAACATAAATACAAATAAGCTAATAAAATAATAAAATATACAACAGGATCTCCTTTTTTAAAAAAAGAACATAATTCTAGTGAATTCCATTCAACACATACTCAAGGGTCTGTGAGCTAGACGTGGAGATGAGTGCTGGGGCAGTAGTGATATATAGAAAGGATGGAGTCCTTGACCTCAGGGCCATTATCAGGTAGGGGAAGAGACTGATAAATACATGATAACCGTGATGGGAGGACTGTCAGGTACTATAATCACACTAGAGGGACACCCAGCGAAAGGGCCATCAGAGTTGGAATGTTGGGGAAGTGTCCAGAGGGAGGAAAATGATCAATGTATCCTAAGCCAAGCCCCGCCCTCTGCTAGCATCTGGAACTATGTATGTGGTTGTAACAGAGTCCTTCCACTTGCTTCCCAAAGTCCACCCTCCCTCCCTTCTTCTCTGCTCTTTCCCATCAGTGGAAGGCTTCCCAGCAGAGGGCTGCATTGATAGGCAGCCTACCCTATGGCTGTCATTTGGCTTCCGCCAATGGAAAACCCAAGGAAGAGGGGTGGAGGGGAAGACATGGTAGGTCCACATCCTTGTAAACTGGTTTCAGCTAGCTATTGGTGGGCTAGGTCCCCTCTCGACCCAGCTTTCTCTTCTCAGGTCCTTAGAATGGCCTCCTCCTTGGGTGATCACAGCTCATTGTCTTTGCTGTCTGTCCCCTGTACACCTGCCACTTCTTGGTGCCAAGGTCCTTTAAATTAGGCCTTCCTAGAATTATCCCAATTCCTTGTGCAAGGATTCCCAAAGAGAAAGCTACTATAATGAGTGGGGCTAATGAGACCCGAGAGGCAGATGGAGAGAGAAGCAGGAAAGGGTTGAAAATGTAGGCTAGAAGAGTCAGATCCAAGAGAATCTTGTAGGCACAGGAGGATTCGGACTTATTCTCCGTGGACTAGAGGGACATGTCAGGAGGAAAGTGACAAGATCTGATTTGCGTGTTTTTCAAAGACCACTCTGGCTGGCTGGAGGAGAGCCTGGGAAACAAGGGTAAAAACCATGTCTGAGCTCTGCTGTGAGATTGGAAGGTTCCTAGTGGGAAGAAAGAACAAGGAACAGTTCCTGAGGTGACAGACAGGGGATCTGAAAGATGAGGAAGAGATTCACCTTGAGGGATGCTAATGTAGCAATAAAGAGATCTTAAAATGTAGCAGAAAGCGCAAGTTGTGTTTGGGAGAAGCGGTCCCCTTGTGGGAAGTTACCAGTGGAAATGACACTGGATGGGAAGAAACCCCCAGGCTGGACATCACTGCTTTGCTGCTGAAATGCCAAGGGTGAAACTGGCATTTCTAGAATAAATGTGATCCATGAATACAAAAATGTAAAGAGAACAAGTCATTGAAAAATCCCCCTCTGTATACCACCGAATTAGTTATTGTCACTCCGCTAAGTGGGAGCATGGAGTAGATACGAAAAGGTCTTCTCAATAAGACTTTACCACCAGCATATTCTTGGACTTCCAAAAAAAATTTAAGATTCTGCTTCAACTTTTCTTCCTAGGATTGTTTCCCCGCCCCTTGTTCAAGTTATCTTTAAATAATCAAATCCCCTTTCTTCCTAGTGCATAATGCAATGCTTCCAGTGAAACATTCAGGTCATTTGGAACACAGTATTGTTTTGTGGTTCTCATCACTATAAAATATGCCCCATTAAGATGATGTACACTCTAAACAGGAGTTAATGAACCTGGAGTTTTGCAGGATAATTCAAACTTTAAGGGTGATATTAACTTAAGTAAAGTTAGAAAAGGAAGAAAAATCAGGTTCATTACACCCCAGAGATCACAGTCTTTCCCCTCTCAGTTCATAAAAGCATATGCATTGCTCAGTTACTCTCATACCATCATTAGTGTGGTTGTCGAGCATGTGTGTGTATATAATTAAGTACCCCCCTGTGGCTATTAAAGGACTCCGGGTTTCCACAGGGTGTATGTGTGGAACTTGAGTCATAAGACCATGAAAGAGTCTCCGTATGTTTAACCTCTGTGGTGTGCTGGGTGGAAGTGTGTGGCATCTGCTCACAGACCATTCAAAGCAGAGGCGGAACAGATATGACCTCTGGCCAAACCCAGCCCACTACCTGTTTTGTAAATAAAGTTTTATTGGCACACAGCCATGGCCATTTATTTGCAAAGCATCTGCGACTGTGTTAGCCCTGAAACAAGAGCTGAGTAGTGACAATAGCGATTGTAAACAAGCCATGATGCCTAAAATATTCATTTGTCTTGCTCTTTGAAGAAATCACTCTGCCACCTCTCGGTACAAAGGCAACCACTTGTTCCATGATGTAGACCATGTGCATAATTATAAATGGAATAAAAATTACATTAAATTCCTCAAAGATTGTCTCAAGGCATAATAACTACATTACACAGAATGCCAAGGTTCTTAGAGTCACTTGACCTACTTAGGAATACAATTCTTTTTATTTTATACCCTACACCTGGTATCTTAAGCTCTTACTATTATTTAATTTCTTCAAGAAGTAAAATAAATAAATAAATATAATAGCCACAAGTTTTATAAGGCCTCCTGAAAACACAATGTCTCCTGCTCCCCTTCTGGCTCTGCAGCAGCTGTTAACTATCAAATACTATTTCTAGAACCATGCTGACATCAGTCGATGATCATACACAAAGCTGTTTGGCATGATCCACACTGTGCAAGTCGAGGCTGTTAAAATGAAACAGCTCTGTTCAAATTAACTCTATTCACATCACAGGGAAAATATCTCTGTGCGCCAAATCAATTCCTCCCTATAGCAGCGGGGGAGAAAGAAAAAACGTTCCCACCCTCTACAAAAAGGTGATTCAGACACAGGAGGGGAAAAAGGATGATAAAGAAGAAAAAAAAAACATCAAAATTAAAATGATAAAACACAAATCTGCTTGACTGCAGAAGTGCTTCCAGATAGATGAAATTGGACTAAAAATTGAGCCAGCAACAAATGTAACTGACGGGGAAGTCTGCATTCTGGACGCGGTTCTGTTATTAGTGCTAATATGCCTATATTTTTGTTCTGTTGTTCTGGTGGCAAGAAGATAAATGCCCATATAATATCTCCACCCAGTGGAAGCCCTGGTGGTGGTTAGTGTGCAAACATGCCGTGCTTATGTGGAAGGGAAAGACATGTTTTTAAAAAGGACTCTCTACTGTGAGAGGCCATTGCAGATCCAGGTATAGCTTTGAAATAGAATTTCTTAAAACCATTACATGGAACATAAAAAAAAAAATTAAAAAAACCAGTTCCTTTGTGAAATTTAAAATTCTATAGATGTAATTTTCTTCAAGCAGCTAAGTATTTTCCCTACATGATTTTGAAGTAGCACTTCTTTAAAATTAACAATCGTTCTCTCTTCGTCCTTTATAATCAGTGGTTGAAATTTACATTCAGGGCGATCACATCCTGGGGTAGGGTAGGGGTCTTGTTTGTTTGTTTGTTTGTTTGTTTTTCTGTCTGCTCACATGCCCCTAAAATCAGTCCTTAAGGGCTCCTTCTCAAGTCCCAGCGGAGATGGCCGCAGCCAAGAGGGACTGTGAGCTGTAGGCAGTGTTCCAGAGTATCTGGCCGTCCCCATTTCCAAAGCTGAGGATGGGAGCCCTGGAACTGGTTGCCATCCGAGGGGCCAAGTCTGGAGCCAGGGGGTTCAAGCCCGCAAGTCAGTTGTTTCCTCTAAGCAGCCATTGAGTTTTGCAGAACAAGCATGAGGCTAGAAACTCTGGCCAGCTAGTAACAGCATGAAATACAAAACAGGAGTACCAGCCTTTATGGGCTAATACCTTTTGATGTTTGTTCTGTGTGCATGAGTGTATGCATGTAGGTTTGAGTGCACTTACGTACACGCGTGTGCGAAACCGAGGTCATCCTCGGGTGTCCTTCCTTAGGCTACCTTCTTTTGGGAACAGGAGCTCTCACTGGCCTGGAATTTGCCAAGTTGCCCAGGTTGGCCAGTGATCTTAGGGGTCCACCAGTTGCCATCCCCCTAGCGCAGGGATGGGAAATGCACGCCACCACTCCTGGCTTTTTTTTTTTTTTGGTTTTTCGAGACAGGGTTTCTCTGTGTAGCTTTGCGCCTTTCCTGGAACTCACTCTGTAGACCAGGCTGGCCTCGAACTCACAGAGATCCGCCTGGCTCTGCCTCCCGAGTGCTGGGATTAAAGGCGTGCGCCACCACCGCCCGGCGGCTTTTTTTTTTTTAAACACAAATTCTGGGGATTGAACTCAAGTCCTCGTGATTGTAAGGCAAACCCTGAATTGTTCCCACCCCAGCTCTGTGCTTCCTTCTAAGGGTCTTGTTTAGATTCCTCCGTGGCCACGGACAAAACAGTGTTCACAGCTTCCTTGGGAGGGAAACTACTCTACATAAACCATGATCCGCACTGAAGCCTGTCTTCAATCACAAGAAAGCTCTCGCAGACCTTGGTAAACCAGAGATTATTTAAATAGCAGTAGCTCCTGCGATCTGGAGCCTATACTTACTCCAAAGTCTCTCTCCACTTACATTCTGTTCTCTTAAAAGCATTTTTCATTCTTAATGTGTTTAACTCTCTCTCTTCCTCCCTCCCTCCCTCCATCCCTCCCTCCCTCCCTCCCTCCATTCCTCCCTCCTTCCCTCCCTCCATCCTTCCCTCCTTTCCTTTCTTTCTATATCAGTGCTGTCTCTAGTGGACAAAATTCTAAAGTAATCCCCACAATCCCCACAATCCCCACTCCTGGTGAACTTGCCCCACATCCCCCTCGAGTGTGGGCAGAGTCAGTCAGTGTCCTCAGATTGGGCTACTCCATGAGTCAGCTTTGAAAGGAGTTTTGTCCTGGGTGGACTTCATGAAGCAAGACGTTTAATGGAAGGTGAAGGCGAGCTTGTGGTTTAGAGAAATCCCATGGAAGGCACCCTAGTGTGGTGGTATTGTGTTCCCCAAAATATTGTGTACCTTAATAAACTTACCTGGGGTCAGAGAACAGAAAAGCCACAAGATACTTAGGCTAGAAAATGGTGGCACTCACGCCTTTAATCCTAGCATTCCAGAGACAGAAATCCCTCTGGATCTCTGTGAGTTCAAGGCCGCATTGGAAACAGCCAGGCATGGTGACTCACGCCTTTAATCCCAGAAAGCAGCCTTTAATCCCAGGGAGTGGTGGTAGAAAGCAGAAAGGTTTATAAGGCGTGAGGACCAGAAACTAGAAGCATTTGCCTGGTTAAACATTTTGGCTGGTTAAGCGTTCAGGATTTGGAGCACAGTTCAGCTGAGATTCATTCTGGATGAGGATTCAGAGGCTTCCAGTCTGAGGAAACAGGACCAGCTGAGGAACTGGCAAGGTGAGATAGCTGTGGCTTGTTCTGTCTCTCTGATCTACCAGCATTCACCCCAATACCTGGCCTCAGGTTTGATTTTATTAATAAGAACTTTTAAGATTCATGCTACATCCTAGGGCAGCAGTCTCTAGTAGCTGCAAGCAGACCCCCCCCCCCCGCCGCCCCCATCATTAAGAGTCATGAGTTTTATGAGTTTTAAAGAAGGATCTTGAGCATCAAAGGGGACTTCAGTCCACACTTGGCCTTGTAAGAACCTGAGCAAGGGACCCAGCTAACCTGTATCCGGACTCCCTGTTGTGATGTGCTAGACAGCGGTAAAAACTAGTGCGCCACGCAACAGAGCTTTCCATGAAGACGGAAACAGTTTCTGTTTACTTTGCTCTGTGGTAGCCAACAGCCAGGTAAAACTAGTAAGCATGTGAAATGAGGCCAGTACAACTGGAGAGCTGGACTTTTTATTTTACTGTGTTCTACTTTCCTTAGATGTGTGTGGCTAGCGGCTACTGGGTTGGACAGTGCTAGTCTAGGCTCATTATAATGGAGGTGCTATTCTGGTTCATAACCCCTCCCGCCCCCACGAGCTCAGGAGTCTGGTTCTCACCTTCCACCTTGCTGACACGTGGTCTCTCTTGTTCCCGCTGCCATGCTGGGTACTCCAGGCTGTCTACCCAGACAGCTTCCTGGTGATTCTACCGTGTCCACTTCCCACACTGCCTTAGGATTACACACATGCTCCACTGCATCCAGAGAAGCCAGGTGTATTCTGATGAGCAGATCTGATGACAGAGAAGTTTAAAGGCCATGCGGAAATTGGAAGTTATTATCAGAGTCTGGGAAGGGATCATTTAACAAAAGAAAGTTACGGACATCAAAGGAAGCACCAGAAGTCAGGGGATGGGTGTGCACATACCAAAATGTGTGTGAATATATGAAGTCAGAGAAGTTATGAGGAAGAAAGAAAAGAGGGGGAGAGAGAGGAGGAAGAGGAGGGAGGAAGGAAGGAAGGGAGGGAGGGAGGAAGGAAGGAAGGAAGGAAGAAAGGAAGGAAGGAAGGAAGGAAGAGGATCCAGATCTAGTTCTAGGGGATCTGATGCCTCCTTCTAGCCTCTGTGGGCACCAGGAACTCATGTGGTGCACAGATATAAGTGCAGGCAAAATACCCATGGAAATAATTTTAAAAAATAATCCTCTACTAGTCAGTGAGCAATCAAACCAAATAAGCCTTCTGGAGGATCCAATAATAAAACGACAGACTGTGTGTAATGTGTTTATGTAAATAAATACCTCTTTTCAGTTGTACCTGCCTAGGAGATGATGATAAACAAGCAATAGTAAGCTCAGGGCATAAAGTCTATCTATCTATCTATCTATCTATCTATCTATCTATCTATCTATCTATCATCTATCTACCTTTCTCTCTATCATCCATCCATCCATCCATCCGTCTGTCCGTCCGTCCGTCCATCCATCCATCCATCCATCCATCTACCTACCTACCTTTCTATCTAGCTACCTATCTACTTAACTACCTACCTACTATCTTGCAAGTGTATGTATGTATGTATGTATGTATGTATGTATGTATGTATGTATGTATATGTGTTCCTAAGAGCATGCACACGTGGACTCACATATCTGCCGTGGCACATGTGTGGAGGCCAGAGGACACCTCGTGGAGCTGGAACTCACATTCTACTGTGGGTCCTGGAGATTGAACTCAGTTCATCAGGTTTGGTGACAGGTGCCTTTGCTCACTGAGCCACCTCACCAGCCCCCAAATTCACATTTTGCTTGCAGTCACCTCTGGTGATTTCATGGAGTCCCTTTTTTCTCCTTACCTCCTAGGTTCTTGGCAGAATCTAAAAATAAATTAAAGTCCTTCTATATTTTGTTACCATAACCCGATAGATTGTTCTCGATGGGGTTTCTCAGTGATATTTGTAAAGAGTGTTTAGGAAGGCTTTCTAACATGCTGATGTCTTTGTTTTGATGCTCTACCTCTGGGCTGAATGTGGAACCATCTTCAATTTCCACTGAACCATATAGAATTTCTGAGAAAAACACAAGATCTTGATTTATTGTTTATCTTATTAGTCCTAGTTTCCAGCAATGACATTGCATGCTTCTTTACCATCATACAAAGTATATATGTATGTATATCTATATATAAATATATGTCATTTTTAATCAAGATCATAAATAGCTTCTGGCAGTTAACAGATTGCTTTCTTTGCTACAAGCACCATCTTGAACTCTGAGTCACTGGCAACAACCTAATCCTCAGGGTACGAGCCAGCGGAGTACATGAGGGTCTATCTTAGAGACAGTGTCATTAAAAAGTCATTCATTATACTGAGTCTAAAGCATGCAGAAATGCTGACTCAGCACCTATGATGGTCCAGAGCTGGGGACATTAACATGGATGACTATATGGGTGTCTTCACGGGGCACAGAAGTAGTGGGTGAGGCAGCCCTGGGCACACAAATGGCTTGTAAAAACTCAGATACACACTCTGGGATATAAACAGAGTCAGTGGGAACATGAAAAACAGGTGACTTGATTTTTTGTCTGGAGGGCACTCTGAGAAACGGAGGTGATGCTTAAGCTTAAGAGGATAAGGGATGAATGAAGGGCAAACCAGGAAGGCAACACAATTCAAAACATAATCAGGATCCAGCCCCTGAAGAAATGTGGTGGTCAGGAGAGATGGCCCAGCAATTACCAATACTAGCTGTTCTTTCAGAAGATTGGAGTTTGGTTCCCAGCACCCATGTCAAGCAGCTCACAGCTGCCTGTAACTCTAACTGTAGAAGATCTGATGCCCTCTTCTGGCCTCAGAAGGCACTGCACTCATATGTGCATACACCTGCACACACAAACACATAATAAAAATAAAGTCTTTAAAAAGAAACCTAAGCTTTTTGCTCTAAGGCAGTAGTTTTCAAAGTTGGGCCCCTGGATTATCACCACCCCTTGTGAGATTGCTAGAAATGCAAATTGTTGGTCCTCACCCCTAGGTTCAGTGAGGCAGCATCCTGGGCAACAGAACCTGTGGTAGTCAGAATTTCCACTGCTATGATACCAACAAAAACAATTTTTAAGGGGAAATGCACACCGTTTCAGAGATTCCATTGTTTTCTAGGCTTGTTGTAAGACAGATGGGGAAGAGAGAAATGCTCATGTAATAACAGTGGCCAGAAATAAGATCTATCTTTGCAGGGCCTGCCCCCAGTGGACCTACTTCCTTCAATTAGGCCCCATATCCTAATTTTCTACCACCCCCTGATAACACCATCACATTATGAATCATGTGGGTGGGTGCTGGGAACTGAACTCACCTCAGGAAGGGCAGCAAGTACGGAACCATTTTCCCAGCCCCAGCTTCTAACTTCTTGGCAACCTTTTCTCATTAAACATCTCTGTATTTGAGCCTAAGCTTTGCCTACCACTTTTTAGAGGCTTCCATGAAGTCCGAGCATCTTACAAGGGAGTCCTCATCCTTGGAAAAGTTCAAAACCCTTGAGTTGGTGCCACTCCTGTGGCTTGGTTACCCCGACTGTTGCTGTGGTGTTGACTGTGGTCTCAGGAGGCTCAGCACTATGTCTCACCCTCATCCAGATGTGGGCCCCTCATCCAGATGTGGGCATTTTACCATTGCTCTGGTTCTCCAATCCTTTCCTCTCTTTGTGGGGTCAAGGTTGTGAGTTCATCCCTGAAGAGACTTTTGAATTCCTACTAACACTTTGCATAATATTAGGGTACAGCTGCCGAACAGTGACAATTCTCACATCAGGGTTTTATAGTCTTTCTTAAAAATCCCCAGATCTCCCAAAGGTATGATTAGCTGAAAGATTAATTTATTTTACAACCTAATTATAATTTCTTTTACAAAGGAGAGATCTCTTTATTAAAACAGATAACAAACATTAAAAGCAAAGAAGATAGCCCCACAGAGCAAATTACTAAAGAAAATATATACCTAACTGCATTAGCTACATTTCTTACCCATCCTTAGGTCTTATCAATCATTGTTTAGTGTCTGTTCTATTCCTAAAGCTCGGTAGACAATTTCCATTTGGAATCTTTCTTCTTCCAGCCCAGGCCTCTGGCTGCCTTTTGGTGAGTGCTGTATTTTCTCGGTGTCTAGTTTTCGGGTCGTAGGACCCCTTGGACTTGCCTGACTGGCAGGATTTGTGGGAGAAAGGGCTCTCCAACGCAGGTGGTTCCTCTGCTCTCCCTACTGCGTGGCTGAGCTCATCAGGTCCTTCCCTTGTTTTGGTTAAAGCCAAACACCCATCTTGACCCTCCTTCAGTGGGAGGCCTCTTACAAGGGGGACCCACCCCCCGGCTGATCTGCTTCTTCTACCAGAAACCTTCCTTGTCCTCAAACTTTGATGGCAGCCTTTTTCCTTCAAGGTAACAGTGACTAGGGGGGAAAAAAGCTGTAGACACATAAAATGGGTTTCTATCAGTAGAAGTGGGGCATATTATATTGTATTATGTTGATGTCAGAGTGTTTCAGGAAAACAGAACCAGTAGCGTATTGCATGTACACACATACATGCACACACACACACACACACACACACACACACACACACACGCACGCACACACACACACACACACACGTGTATAAATGAAACCTTTTCTCCCAAAGACAAAACAGAGTCCTTGGGTGCAGTCTACCTTTCTTCTTGATATGCTGTCACTTAAAGGACCTTGGTTGTTCATACCTGTTTTCCTGGTAGGGTGACCCATTTTCTGTCCCTGAAGGATCTGGGCTATTATGAGTATTGCCTGAATGGGGTCACTACAGTTTTCTACTGGCTTTAATCACAGGTTTGACATGAAGGGATCTGCCATATGCTTGACATGCCCGTCCACACCTCTGTTGTTGAGGAGCAACCCATTGCTTGGTGGCCAGGATCCCAGCCAGCATAGTACCTCTCTTTGATTTTAGTTGATTCGGGAGCATGAGGAGTCCAAAGACAGTCTTAGCTTCCATCTTAATGGGTTTATCATTGCATCTCCTATGGAACCACTTCTCCCTTCGACTAGCAGTCAACAGGACATGGGAATGCAGAAGAGGAAAGCGGGATTTTAGTGGGGTTCTTTAGGGACACTAGTGATTGGTGTCACTTGACATTTCCACCCTTCAAAGAGCGGCAAGTGCTGGGTATGGATTCAAGGCACATACTGCTTCCAGGGAAACCTTACCCAGCCCTGCCGACACTTACCTGGTGCAGAAACTGAGTGTTCAAAAGGCTCTTCCAGATTCAGGATGGTTGGTCAATGCCTCTAATCCCAGTATTTGAGAGGTAAAAGAAGAAGGATCTAGAATTCAGGACAAGACTCCTCTACACAGTGAATTTAAGACCACACTGGGCTCTCTGAGATCTGGTCTGAAAGGACCAAGACACAAGCCACCCCACTGTTCTATCAAGCCAGCTGGTGCAGGATGGTAGAAAACAGGATGAGGCCAGTGAATTCTATAACGTTTCGTTCGCTGTAGTTTGAGTTCCTCCGTCAGAAACAGTACTATATGAAATACTACCATGGTAAATGATGATTCCGCAGTTTGGGCAAAAGCATTACATGCAGAGAATTCACACCTGGATCCAGACTAATTTCTTATTTCGACAAAGACAATCCCCTGCCACTTCTATGGTAGTAGCCAAATGTATCCAGCTTGGCAGTGGGTGTCTGCCTGATTCCCCTGGGTATGGTACCACATAGAGAATTCACCATAGATCTCTGCTGCTGGAAGACAGGGCACTCGGAAGAAGCTGTGGCCAGATCAACTTTGAGGGTACAGTTCCACGTCAATGCGCCTGTGTATGACTTGCCTGCCACCACAATCACTTAGTGTATAGTCCCATTGGTGATGACAGCAGTAGCTATGGAAATTGATTGATAACCACATAGTAGGCCACCCTAGCCCTTTGTTTTTTTTTTTTTTTTTGGTTTTTTCGAGACAGGGTTTCCCTGTGTAGCTTTGTGCCTTTCCTGGAACTCACTTGGTAGCCCAGGCTGGCCTCGAACTCACAGAGATCCTCCTGGCTCTGCCTCCCGAGTGCTGGGATTAAAGGCATGCGCCACCACCGCCCGGCTGCCCTTTGGTTTTTAAACTCCTCTGCCAAACTCATTCTTTAATGGGAACTCCCAACTCCCCAGCCCCCATCGCTTTCTCTCTGTTTCTCCCTCCCTCCCTCCCTCCCTTCCTCCCTCCCTCCCTCCCTTCCTCCCTCCTCTAACTCACGCTGGCCTCAAAATTGCTATGTACCCAAGAATAAACTGGAACTTCTGATCCTCCTGCCTCCTGAATACTGGGGTTCCATGGAGGCGTGTACCTCTGTGCTTGGTTTATGTTGTACTAGGGATCAAACCCAGGGCTTTGTGCATACTAGGCAAACATCCTTCCAACTGAGCTGCATCTCAGTCCTATCCTCTCATTTTCCTTCTTTGCACAGAAGTCCATCCACATACCTCTTCCCCAGACTTGTTACAACCAATTTTCCAATCATATTCTTTCCAAGTCCCTGACCTTCCGGAAGCCAACTCTTGGCTACAACCTGTGAAACCAGTAGATAACTGTATATCTAGCTGTTTTCCTCCCAAGCCAAGTAAACAACTGTGTGCAGTGCTCAGAGTGACGCTCACTGAGAGATGTCTCTTCAGCCCTGCCCTTCAGGGAGGTCCCAGTAGTGTCTGTAGCACTGTGGCTGTCCACTTCTGGATGGTCCTCTTCTAAGTGCGCATCATGCGCTACCATCGAGAACTAGGCCCAAGTTTTCTCTTCCTTCAACTTACCAGAGGGTCTACAGACGAGAGAAAGAGGGTGGTAGAGGGCAGGTGTAAATCAGAGAAGAGCTATGGCTGCATTTGGACTCCACAGACAGTCTGCTAGAGGGTCGCTCTCTAGCAGAGGTTAGTGTCTCTCTATTAAGGCCTTGGGCTGATGGGACGATGCCACTGCCTTATAATCTCATTTACTCAGTGACTTCTAATTGAAGTGTTAATCTAGCCTAAAAAAAACCTTCATAGATATATATAGAATAATGTGTGATTAAATATCTGGGCACTATGGCTTAGTCATGTTGACCCATAAAATTAGCCATCACAACATTCTGCGCTAATAAGGAGAAACCTATCTTTCCTCAATCACTCCTTCCTTTTATCCTTCGTTCTTTCTCTCCTCTTTTTGCACATTTTTCCAGAGATCCCTGTAGATTCCCAGCCCTAGAAGGCTATTGATGAAGTTGAGCGGTCTCCTTGGTAACCATCTCTAACTCAGAGCAGAATACAAACTGCTTTCTGAAGCAGACTGTCTTCCTTAAAGGGTTCATCTTTCCCTGTGCAATTTGAAACCTCAACTGAGGAGAACAAAATTTTGCTGTCCCTTAACCAAAATAGTAATAATAATAAATATAAGAGCAAGAATAATAATTTAATGGAGCAATTAATGACAGATGCTGAAGTGTAGCTGGTGGAGGCCCTCATTTAGATGGTGCTGACTTAGAATTTGTCATGATGTGACCAGAAATCAGCTCAGAGATTACTTGTTACGACAAAGTTTGTCATGGAAACAAATGGTTTGAAAAATATCCAAAGGAAAAGATTAAACCCATTTTAGAAAATAAACTATTTTCATGGTATTTAGATAGCTGCCTATGTAATAAATGAAACGTGTTAGGTTCTACTACATTTAAGAATAGATTTTTGGGGCTGGAGACTTGGCTCAGCAACTAAGAGCAATTGTTACTCTTGCAGAGGACCTGGGTTCAGTTACCAGTATCTACATGGGTGGCTTGCAACCATCCATAAATCTAGTTTCACGAGACTGGATGTCCTCTTCTGACCTTCAAGGGTACCAGGCATGTACTTGGCACACATACATACATACTAGCATAACATGAATGCTCACACAATAAAAATAAATGCATTGAAAACATAGATTTATTGCAGCAGGCCAAAAGACCAAAAATGGTGGTATACATCTGTAACCCTAGAGCTGGGGAGGTTGAGGAAGGAGGTTGGAGTCCAATATCAGTCTGAGTTATACAGCAAGCCCCTATTAAAAACAAGCAAACAAAAGGGGGACTGGAAAGATGGCTCAGCAGTTAAGATCATACGCTGCTTTTGGAAAGGGTCCCAGGTTCATTTCCCAACACCCACATTGGGTGGCTCACAGTCCCAGGGGGCCCATCACCTCTAGCCTCCACAGACACTGCATTCATATCTACATAACCACAGAGAAACCCACACCTATATGCTTAATTAAGAATAATAAAAATAAATCTTTAGAACCCCCAAACAAAGCCACAAAGAGTTCCTATTTGTCAAAATAAACTGGAAAATATCTAGTCTGAATTATTATATTACACACAAACTAAGTTACGGAACCACAATTCAGACTAATACTCCAAGAGCCTAAGAAGGTCCCATCCGAATGGCATTGTGCATGCAGGATCACACATGGCATTATCGTCAGTCTTGTACAGGCCTGGTTTTCCTGTTCCAGAGCACAGATGTGCTTGGTGCCTCCACAGTCCCCAAAGTGTCACATTTAGCCCACTCACCCATTGAGTTTTGTTTTTTGTTTTTTTTCCCTTCTCTGATGTGTCTCTGGACTATTGTCACCTTATACTGAAGATCCCTCTTGCTACCCTTTGCTTGAAATCTAGTCCAGTATAACAGGTACTCTTTCACAGTCAACAAGAAGAAACTATTGACCAGGACACAAGACACGTGTCAAATAAAGAAGCCATGGGCCAGGGAGACGCTCCATGGGTACAGCACTTGCTTCCTAAGGACCTGAGTTTGGGTCAAGCTAAACACAGTAATGCGCACCTGTCACGCTAAAGTGTTCCTCCTGTGAGATGGGTGGCAGAGACCGGAGACTCCTCAGAATCCTGAGGGCCAGCTCCCCTGGCAGAAGCCATGGCGGACAATGTAGAAGGTGAGTACTGACGCCCAAGGCTGTCCTCTGACCTCCACACAGGAGCCATAGCCCCCCGCATGCCCGCATTCACACATGAACACCTACTTCCCATGTGTACGTGCATCACACCCATATACATACAGAGCCAAAAAGAGGAAAGGGAGAAGTCATCATCCACCATAAACAACACCCTGTAGAACCCACTTAATACAGTAGAGAGCTGATCGATTGGACGAGAGTGTATGTTTTAGAGCCATAATGCTCATTAGAGGAAAGCAACAACAGTTTGTCACGTTCTCCCATTGGCTGAAATCACGTGATTTTAGAGCATCAGCTTATCAGACATTGAGCAGATTGGAATGGATTGTTATAAACAGAGTTTTTTTTTTCTCCCTTACAATATAAATATTTAATACCTGCAGACACAAATAGTTTTTATTGCAGATTGGTGCTTTGCAGGGACTACAGTAGGAAGCTGAAAATTTATTTTGTATTAAAACTTAGCGTTTTTAACCAACAGCCTTCATGATTTCGGATTTAGCTTATCTCCTAATTGCTAAATAAGAAAAGATGCTTTTTGAACAAGAGCTGATGAGCTGTGTAGCTTTCTCACCTTGGAACATTATTGTGAACTTAGAAATTCCTAGTGGGAGGGGCTGGTGAGGAGGCTCAGCAGGTAAAGCCGTTAGCAAAGGCCAGTGACCTGAGTTTGATCCCAAGGACTCTCATGAAGGGAGAAGGGAGAACAGACTCCATAGGTTGTCCTCTGACCTCCACACATGTGCATGTGCGCGTGTGCGCGTGCGCATGCACACACACACACACCAATAATAAAGGAGTTTTTAAAAGAAATACTCAGTGGCTGGCTATGTGGCTGTCAGTGTCAGACATCATAAATAAAGTTTTATAGGAGAATTCTTGGGTCTCGACTTCACTATATAGGGATACTTGTGATAAAGACCATTTACTGCCCAAAGCCTGAAGTGCTTTCTATCTTATCCCAGCTGGAGAAAAAAAAATGTGGCCCTCCTCTCCCTTCACTATAGATACTCAAAATATTTTTGTTCTTCTAAATAGAAGCAGGATTTTCTGACTCACGGTGTGAATGAACATAAATTGCTCAGCTCTAACTCTGACTCTTCATAAATAAACTACTACACCATCGTCCGTTCGACTGTTTTAGGGTAACAACGCCAGAGGCAGCACTAACCCATTTAAACACAGCACAAGCCACCTAGGCGATTCTCTCTTGCTAGCAAGGCCTGTCTTACTATGCAGCCCACGCTGGCCTGGAACTTTCTGTGATCCTGCCTCCGCTTCCCTGGTGCTGGGAAGTGACACAGGCCTGTCACCAAAGCCAGAGCCACTTACGCAATTTAAAAGTTTCTACTAGCCACCATTTAAAAAAGAAAAAAAAAAAAGGTGAGATGAATAATTGGTAATCTATCTTATTTAACCTGCTACATCCCCAAATAAAATTATCTCCACATACGATCCATCAATCAATAGGCAAAAGGAACAATGATGTATTTTACATCCTCTTTTTTGTAAGCCCTCAGAGCCAAGCAGGTTTTGGAATTGCACCCAAGAATATTTTCCACTCCCAGTCTGCCTTCATTCATACACTGTGCATGTCAAGCACTCAATAGCCTCTTAGAACTGGTACCTTCCCTACCAGACAGCACAGGCTAAAGGCAACAGACAGCTAATGACCTTTCCCATTCTTAATTTGTTTTTACTTCTAATGAGGAAATTATTACTCTAAAAACTGTGTAGAACACATGAAGGTAGGTAAGAAAGAGATCCAGTCCTGAGGGGGGTTCATTTGCTTAAGTATTTACCTACTTAGGTACAGTCGTGTGACGTTTAACAACGGAGATGTGTTTGGGGAAGAATCGTGTATAGTTATACACTCCGTGTCTTAGTGCAATACAACCACATCGAACCCCCGTTTTACAAACGGTCTATCGTTTACCAAGACATCATTCTGTAGCTTATGACTCCATTTATGTTGCACTTTGCTCAGTGTCCAACGAGATGATGGAGGTAGATACTCAGAACAGCTTGTCAGACTTTGTGTGGGAGCATTCAATCCCAGAGCATGGGCATGATCCTGAACCCATAACATGAGCACATTACATCAGAAACATAGGTGAACACGTTTGTGTCTTTCTCGATGTCGGAATTTATTGAATAACAGTAAATTCTTGAGGTGCAGCCATTTCCTGGAGGTGCAGTAGCAATTTGATGGCTGATCCGGATTTCCTTCATAGCTAGGTAAGACAAATACAGGTCCTTCTGTTCCAATACTAGCCACTAATACTAAGTCTCAGACCACACATTATGTATCTCACCGTAAATACATCTATAAATTAGATTTGTAGGTTGCAGACAAAGTTAAGGAGGCCACAGCAGAGTTCAAAGACTTTCAGGGGGTTCTAACTGCTGAAGCAGGGGGAAGCTGAGAGAAATACAAAGAATCCCTGTAGGGAACTGAGAAGGTGATTCATGGGGTAAGAGAATTTGCTGTGCAAGAGTGAAGACCTGAGTTTGAATCCCCAGCACTGATGTAAACAAACAAACAACAAAAAAAAACAAAGAAGAAGAAAAACAAAGTCAACAAAACAGGCTTGGTTGCACATTGCTTTTACCCCAACATTGAAGGGCAAGGGACAGGCGGCTCCCGGGAACTCACCAGCAGGCCCCCTAACAAACGGAGAGCTTCAGGTTCAGCAAGAGACCCTGTCTCAACGGAACAAGGCAGAGAGCAATAGAGGAAGACCCACAATGCCCCTCACCTTTGGCTCTGTGTGTGTGGAAGCCCTGTAGGGGTCAAATAACACCCTACTGGAGGTCAGTTGAAAGTGCTGCTGCAAAGCCGGACATGGTAGCACAAGCCAGCTCTAGGAAGGCAGAGGCAGGCAGATCTCGGTGAGTTCGAGGCCAGCCTGGTCTACAAAGTTCCAGGACAGTCAGGGCTGTTATACAGAGAAACCGGAAGGAAGGAAGGAAGGAAGGAAGGCAGGAAGGAAGGCAGGAAGGCAGGAAGGAAGGCAGGCAGGCACTGCTCATGCCATCAGGTGACAGGTTGGAGTCAAGCTGCAGCAGTGAGGTGAGGAACTGTGGAGGCTGCGGAGTTGAAGGACAACCGTGGTTCCGGTAGACCCTGTCAACAGTGAGGACTGAGCACTGTTTTAGTCGTCTACCTGTTAGTCCTTTGGTGCTCACACTGGGTGGTCAGAAGACAGGCCTACAGGGCCAACGCCACCACAGTCAGGTTCTTCCTTCTGCACTTTTCCCTCAGTTCTTAGCTTGGCTTTCCTGATAGGAGTTTAATACACCCATGGGCTCCTACAGACACAACCTACTTTGATAAATGTATGATGTGGCATCCTAACCTTAGGCCAGTGAGTTTCAACCTTCCGAAGGCTGCCACCCTTTAATAACAGTTCTTCATGCTGTAGTGACCCCCCCCAACCATACAATTATTTCATTGCTACTTAATAACTGTACTTTTGCTACTGTTATGAGTCATAATATAAATATCTGATATGTGAACCCAAGGAGGTTGCGACCCACAGGTTGAGAACCGCTGCCTTAGAACTAACTTATTTATCAGTCTGTGTCTTGTGGGTGGTGCCAGAGAGATGGTGCTGTTCATGCACCCACCCAAGGTGCAGAGTCATCTTACCCTGAACTCAAAATGGAATCAAATACCGCTTGTGAAATGGAATCCTTTAGGGTAAGGCACAGTATGAAAAAAACCACTGCTTCACACAACATGGAGTAACTTAGGGCAGGGTACAGCCTGGTCTGAACAACCAGGCTACAAAAGCAAAAGGAGAAAGTTTCCATTTGCAAACACCTCGCATATGCTGGGTTTTTGTTAGTGGTGGTTTTTTAATTATTTTATTACATGTGTATGGGCGTTTTGTCTGCGTTTATGCCTTTGCACAACACGTGTACCTAGTGTTAACAGAGGCCAAAAGAGGACATTAGAGCCCCTGGAACTGGAGTTTGTTTGTGAGCCATCATGTGGGTACCGGGAATAGAACCTGGGTCTTTGTCTTAGGGTTTTTATTGCTGTGAAGAGACATCATGACCATGACGGCAACTCTTATAAAGGAAAACATTTAATTGGGGGTGGCTGGCTTACAGTTTCAGAGGTTCAGTCCACTATCACCATGGCGGGGAGCATGGCAGTGTGCAGGCAGACGTGGCGCTGGAGCTGAGAGTCCTACATCTTGACTCAGAGGCAACAGGAAGTCAACTGAGACAGTGGGCGCTATCCTGAGCACAGGAAACCTCAGAGCCCGCCCCCACAGCGACACACTTCCCCCAATAAGGTCATACCCACTCCAACAAAGCCACACCTCTTAATAGTGCCACTCCCTATGAGCTTATGGGGGCCAGTTACATTCAAACTGCCACAGTCCACTAGAAAAGCACCCAGGGCTTTTAGCCACTGAGGTATCTTTCTAGGCCCCCTGCCTATTTTTCTGAGTTCTAACTCAAAAAGAGTAACTTCTCACTTTCTCTTTTCTCTCTCTTCTTTGGACAATGGCCAGAATCTTAAGCATGCTTGCCCTGACACTCTAGACAGTCTCATCATTTTCTCTGAAGACCCCTCACCCTCCCACATGCAGCTGCTTGGCCGCTGTAGCTAGACCGGCCTGTTTTCTTGGACGCTAACTCACTAAGTCTGGTTAGCGTTCTCTCCCATTCCCCTCCCCTGGTTTGCTGCTGCATACCCTCTCATTCCTTCTTCTTTTCCTCAAACCCTAATGGCCCCAGTCATTACTTCTGAGTCTGTTTTTAAGTATTTTAAAGTCAGGATCCATGAGATGGCTCAGTAGATAAAGATACATGTCTCCAAGTCCAACAACCTAAGTTCAGTCCCTGGAACCCCATGGTGGAAGGACACAACCGACTTCAGCAAGTTGTCATCTGACCTCCACGCACATGCCCTGACATGCATGTGCACATACAAGCACCCCAAGTAAATAAACACATGCAAAAATAAAAGTTTTAGTCCTTTATTAGTGAGACCAAGAGCCCACAAAGTAGAACTGTGGTTCCCCAGTCACATTACAGTTTCATTTACAAAAGAAAGTTCTTTGAGATAAGAGAAGTGCATAGCATAAAACAGTTCATATTTTTTACTTAATTTTAATACTTCACCTTTTTATTTTATTTATTTTGCTTAAACTTTAAATATTGTAATAAATTGCACCCTTTGAACAATGTAACTTTAAAAGTCACAGAAACATATACATATACATACACACGCGTATACATACATATATATCATTGTAAAGACATCCGAGGCTCTCTTGAGAAGCCCACCTTTGGTGTCCATCCCTTAAGCCTCTGTCTGTCTCTCTGTCTCTGTCTCTGTCTGTCTTGTCTCTCTCCAAATGTCTGCACTTAAATCTAAAGCAAGTACTATTTCATATTTCTATGTAATAAACTCACTAACTTTGCTCTGCTCTGACCCTTTCTAAAATTATTTTCTGTTATGCTTTCAAGGATCTGACTTTACCTGGGTGTAGGTGTCTAAATGGGGGAATTCTACCAGCTACTGGTGGCAGTGTTGGCCTACATCTCCACCCCACCCTGGACAGAGCCTTCCTAGAGAGTTATCTTTAGAAATCTCCCGTTTGTGCTCTGCAGGAAGAGACATGGTCGTCAGTCAATGACGCCTGCCATGGGCAAGAAAGGGGTGACAGAAATGTGTGCACCATGAAACTATTACCCCCAACATCCTGCATTCGGTGAACCAAGAGAGATGCAGTTCCCTCTTACTTCCTCCCTGCCTCTCTCCCTTCTTTCCTTCCTTCCTTCAAATCTTGTTTATTAGCAACGTTACCTACCTCTGTCCAATGCCTAGTTGTGAACTGTACAGTATTTTTCTTTTATATTTGGAGAGTACAATGTGTATATGAATTTGATTTGGGGCACTGGGGTGAAGTGAGTTTCCCCTGGTCTGACATGACCACCGGCCATCATGGAACAGAGATAACCTGGCCCCTGCAACAACCTAAGCAGACCTCTACAGTGACGGCTGGGTCTGTGGTGAGGTGTAATGGAGCTAGTAACACCTCCTAATAGGAAGAGAGCAGGGAGGTCACAGGACCCTCTTCTTGAATTTCAACCATTACCACCTCTTGCACCATAGCTGCCATGATCATGGGATGGGCTAGAAGGCTAAATAAAAGCAGGACTCCGTTTTGCAGCTTCCATGAAGCTGGGGTGGGACTTTGCAGCGAGGCAGCTGTTTTGAGACACCTGTGCTCCAGTGAATCACCTCTTACCCAGTGCCTTAGTTCGTCTTCCCATTGTTGCAAAAAAAAAAAAAAAAATCCTCAGACAAAAGCAACATAAGGAAAGAAGATTATTCTAGTGCATGGTTCCAGGTTATAGTTCATCGTGGTAGAAATTCAAGCTGTCGGGAGCTCGAAGCAGCTGATCCAGCCTCAGCACCTGTCACAACCCATAAACAGGCTCCTACCGAGCACTGTCTGCCTGTGAGTCCTGGCTAACAGATTTGCAGCTGCCCCAGTTTCACACCTGGGGAATTGAGTTTGCATCAGGTACTAGTGGCCACACATCCTATTCTGTAGATGGATTTTTCGTTGTGGGCTGCCAGCTCACAAGAAGTGACACGGAGACTTATTATTAATTATAAAAGTTTGGCCTATAGCTTAGGCTTGTTCCACTAGCTCTTATAACTTAAATTATCCCATTTATATTAATCTACATTTTACCTCTTGGCTTTTTACCTCTCTTCCATCTTGCACCTACTGCGTCCTCTGGCATCCCTCCTGTGCCTAGATTCATCTCCTCTCCTTCTCTCTCTTTCCGGAAGTCCTGTCTAACCTCTTCCTGCCTAGCTATTGGCCATTCATCTCTTTATTAAACCAATCAGAAGGCGCCTTGGCAAAGACACATCCTCACAGTATACACAAAGATTGTCCTACAACACTAATTCCTACCCACTTCCCTGTGTCCTGCCTGGAAATCAGAGAGCCTGGCTATGGGCTTTTGCTGTGAAACCTCCCCCATCCTCAGCAAGATATAAGAAGAGACCTCCATTTCTACCACATGGCCCTGGTTCCTCTTTCAGAGCTCCCGACAAGCTGTCCCTGAACTCTCTTCAGAGTGTCCCCAACCCTATGTTCTTGTCTCTGTATGTTCATGGCATTAATAACTCTTCTAATAAACTCCATGGCCTCCAAAATCTATCTCAGCATCCCTCTTGAATCCTTCATCTGAGACTTGCCACTCTGGAGAGCATGCTGGAGAGGTGGCTCAGATGGTAATGAGCTTGCTCTGTGAGCATGAGGACCTGATTTGGAACTGCAACACCCATACAAGGAAGCAGACATGGATCGCTGGTCTCACTGGCCAGCCAGGTGGGAGTTGGTGAGTTCCGAGTTCTGTGAGAGATCCTGTATCAAAAACTGTAATGTGGAAAATGATGGATAAAGATACCTCTGGCCTTCACATACAAGTGATTGTGTACTCACACACATATATGTGTGTGCGCACATGTACACACACACACACACACACACACACACACACGTATATGTACACAAGACATAGAAAATAAATTTTTTAAAACTATGGAAATAATTAAGGTGGCTGGCTGATGGACATTTATTATAAACATAGTTTCAATGTGACTAACACACACACACACACACACACACACACAAAACACACACACTGTGCTAGGCTAGCTTCAAATCCCTACCCACCTGTCCCAGCCTCCTAAGTACTGAGATTACAAACACAAGCCCCCACCCCTGACAAGAGTGAACTGCAACCAGATTACAGATGGAGGTGAAGATGGGCATCTTTCTCAATAGGAAGTCTTCTGAGTCTTGATTCAGATGATGTGCGCAATTCCATAAGGTTCAAAGCATATTTGAGAACTAAATGTAAATGTAAGAGAGACAACTCTTTTTTTTTCTTTTTCTTATCTTTTTTGTTTTTGTTTTTGTTTTTCAAGACAGGGTTTCTCTGTGTAGCCCTGGCTGGAACTTGCTCTGTAGACCAGGCTGGACTGCCTAGCCTCTGCCTCCTGAGTGCTTGGATTAAAGATGAGAACCACCTTTAGAAGAAATCAAAGGTAGAAAGGAAGCAACAGAAGATGTTGAAGGTAGAAGAAATAGTCTTTTGAGTACCGTTGGGTTCCGGAATGCCATTTGCCATCTAGTTTAGTGCCCACATGCACCTGTGCTGTGTGTGGTACACTCTCAGTCAGAGAGTGCTGATTTTTTTTTAAACGTAAAAACAACAAGAAAAATGCCACCTGCAGAGCTGAAGTGATGGCTCAGCAGTTAAGAGTACTGGCTGCTTTTCCAGAGGACCTGGTTCGATTCCCAGCAACCACCTGGTGACTCACAACCATCTGTAACTCCAGTTTCAGGGCATCTGGCACTCTCTCCTGGCCTCCAAGGGCACCAGGCATGTACCAGGCATGAACACGGTGACCAGATATACATGCAGGCAAAACACCCATATGTGTAAAATAAAATAAAAATAAAAACGTCAAAGCAGGCAGGCTTGGCAGTGAAGATTTGTTAGCAGCTGCATTGGGGGAAGGGTGTCTGGGGATGCATAAGTATATGATCTCATTAAGGGCATAAATATTCCTCCCATCTCCTTAGCATGTCTTCAGGTGGATCAGTTTTCCTGGGGGGTGATCTCTTGGTCAGGTAATTGATAGGCCCAGTTGGATTAACTCTTTCTTTCTTACTTTCTTACTTTCTTTCTTTCTTTCTTTCTTTCTTTCTTTCTTTCTTTCTTTTCTTTTTGTTTTGTTTTGTTTTGTTTTGTTTTTCAAGACAGGGTTTCTCTGTGTAGCTTTGCACCTTTCCTGGAACTCACTTTGGAGACCAGGCTGGCCTTGAACTCACAGAGATCCGCCTGCCTCTGCCTCCCAAGTGCTGGGATTAAAGGCGTGTGCCACCACTGTCCAGCTGGATTAACTCTTAAGCAGGGGACAATAGTGTGTAGTGTTCTGATCTTTGGGGGCAGATCAGAATGCCTTATCGCCACGCAGGGCCAGAGGTAGAGCTTAGGTTCTGTTCCTTTGACCTGGAGGAAATAGCTTTCCCTTACTGGGCCTTAACACTGGCCCTGACACCTTGTCATATGGTATCTAAATCTTAAGAAGGAACAACTGTGGGGTTCTCCTTTCTAGGGTTACCAGGGAAGCAGGAAGTGGGATCCAGAGCTGATTATGAAGGAGTGGTCCATTCTCAACGCTAATACGTGTGTAGCTGCCTAACAGTGAGGTGGCTTTTTGAGGTATATTGTTTCAATATAAGAATGAGAAAGGACTGCTCATATTGTAAGGTCAAGGTCGCAAACATCCCAGCTCTAAGTGAGTGTAGATGAATTTCTAAACGGTCTTGTTAAATAAAAAACACAGAGCCAAATATAGGGGTGAATGCCTTAGAAATCAGGGAAATAGTGATAGCCACCAACCTTACCTCTCCAGCTCTGCAGCTACCAAAAGCAAGCTACTTCCTGTCTTACCCATGCCTTTATTGCCTTGCTTTTCTGCCCTCTCATTGGCTCTTAGCCCAGCTACCTCACTTCCTCGTCACTGCCTGTCTGTGCAGACCTTCAGGACTCTATGGTTGGTACTGGGATTAAAGGCTCATGTCACCATGCTTGGCTGTTCCCTAGTGTGTCCTTGAACACACAGAGACCCTGCCTGCCAAGTGATCGGTATTAAGGGCGTGTGCTACCACTGCCTGACTTTTGTGATTATGGCTTGCTATGTCCTCTGATCTCCAGGCAAACTTTATTTATTAACATACAAATAAAATATCACCACATTTTAGCACAAATAAAATATCACCACAAGTGAGCAGAGCTCATCTGTTGTTTTGAAGATCTTTGTTTGAGATGTCTATAGGAAAGTATTTATAATCTCTGTAGGCAACCTTAATTTTTATTGTGTTGAACTCTCTTGACTCTCAGATAGCAGGAAATACAAACTCTACCCCCAGAGTGGGGGCTTCTTTCCTTCGATATGCCTCCTTAATTTCTGCTTCTCCTTCTTCCAAATGACAGGAACTAGAAGCCAAGGTCTATACCTACATCCCATCTCTGGTGTACTAACCAGGGCTCAGAGGAGGATGGTGATGAAGAGACAAGGGGGCGGGGCGATGGCTCAATTGGAAAAGTACTGCTGTGCAAGCCTAGGACCTGAGTTCGATCCTCAGCACCTACATTAAAAAGTGTCAGGTGTGGTGGTGCACAGCATAGGGGAGGTGGAGACAGGTGGGTCCCTGGGGCTTGCTGGCCAGTCAGCCAATCTTAATTGATGAGCCTCTAATCTCAGCAAGAGACCCTGTCTCAGAAAACAATAGGTCTTGAGAATGACCCCTAAAGTTGATCTCTGACCTACACAGGCACTGGCCAAGTGTCCTTCAATAGAACATTTTTTTATGGTGATCCAATAGCGGTCTTAAGTTCTGAAGGGGTAAAGAAGACATTTTTGTCATGAGACATGTAGGACATTGTGAAGAACAAATAAAGCCCATTCAAGCTTTATCAATGTGCAGTGTGGTAACCTATTCCTGTAATCCCAGCACTCGGGAGCCTAAGGCAGGAGGATCTCAAGTTTGAGGCCAGTCTAGACTACAAAATGATTTCCTGTGTTAAAAAAACAAAACAAACCAGGGGGCCAGAGAAATGGCTTAGTGTTTAAAAGGACTTGAGGCTCTTGCAGAGGACCTAGGTTGGATTCCCAGCACCCATAGCTGGCTCACAACCACCTTTAACTCCAGCTTCAGAAGATCTGATACCCTCTTCTGGCCTCTATGGGCACACATGGATAGATAGATGGATAGATGGATAGATGGATAGATGGATAGATGGATAGATAGATAGGTAGATAGATAGATAGATAGATAGATAGATAGATAGATAGATAGATAGATAATAGATAGATAGATAATAGATGGATGGATGGATGGATGGATGGATGGATGGATGGATGGATGGATGGATCTTTAAAAACAAAGCGACCTTTGTTGAACAATAAGGATATAGACACCTGAGAATGAGGTTTCCTTCCTGTGTCAGTGGTAAGTTTTGAGCAGCATCTTCCATTTGCTCTTGCAGTGCTCTTAACTCCAGAGCTTTACAAGGATGGAAGCCATTTTGAAGGAGCCTCTTCCTCATCCTCTCCATCAATGAGCTACTGATGTCTTATGAATACGTTTTACAAATCTCTTTGTACCCCCACTTGATCCCCTGGGTAGCAAGCATCAGGCTTGCTCATGCTCTGTTTTGCTTGGGCATTGGCTTTTTAATCACAAAGGACATCCGAAGGTTTATTAGTCCTGCTCTCAAGTCCATTTGCTGCGTATTGACTTTGCAGTGTAATAAGCAAAACAGCATTTGTCCCCCATCCCCTCTTAGCTGTTCATGCAACGTATCTCACCAAGTTCATCTTTCCTAGAGCACACTGTCCCACCATTTTTTTTTTATTGTCGGGATTCTTTCCACTTATTTTTAAACAAAGAATCCATTCTACAAGGAAGGCAGAATGCTGTCTGAGCTGCCATTCTTATTTATTTTAAAGGAAACAATGGCTTTTTGAGGCAATAACTCACCTACCCAGAGGTCATTTTTCCAATCGTCTCAGCCACAGCGAACACGGTTGAAGAAAAAGGCCTCTGAGCAGCTCAAGTCAACACCACGGAGCTCATTCACAAGCCTCGTGTAGTTCAACCCCATCTTTTTAACTGTCACTCGACAAACATCTCCCGTTTTGCACACAATCCTTGTGAATCTGACAAGCTGCTGTCTTGGAGAAGATTAGAAAGAACTTTTTGAAGGGGATCACGAGGCACCTAGGAATGGATGGCAACAAAGGAGACACGTTCTTAGTATATATACAAATTTTAAAAATTATCGCAACTGCAGTCATTTGTGTTGGACCCCCACTCCCTCAGTTATCCTGGAAATCCTGTTCCCACCACAGCATTGAGCTGTTAGCATTATTTCATGTTCACTGTTCTCTGTCTGTGAAGAGGAAGTACTGCTGATTCAGAAGGCGCCTGGAACACAGAGGAGAGACGGAGAAACAGAAAGAGGCTATGAATACCACAGACCTCTTTGCGTCTCGGTCTTTTCTACTTCCTGTAGGTCCCAGCATCTTAAACTACTTTCCTTCTCCATAAAATGGAGAAAAGCATCAAAGAGTTGATATTTATAACATACCTGCTTGGGTAACACGGGTTCTGGAATCCCCCACAGTCTCACGTACCATGTCTGAAGTCAGAAGTAAGAATCAGAGAGTCAAGGGAGGGAGATGAAGAGGAAAGGGAAGTTAAGGGGGTCTGCCTGGAGGATAGAAAGACAGAAGGGGAATTCACGGGACTTACCCTGTGGGCGGAGAGGGACCAGGCAAGCAGGGGAATATTTAAGTCAACTGTGAATGTAATCCTTCTCTCCCTCCACCTTCTGACCACATGGAGTTCCTTACCAGGCTGTAAGGATGCCTGTCTGTTCATTCACTCTGTCAGCTTCCAACAGATGGTGTGCCTACTACTCATTGGGCCTTGTGCTAATTATTGCCTGAGATGCACTAGGGAAGCAAACACTCTGTTCCCTGCTTTACAACCAAATCTGAGAGTATGGAGGCTCTCCAGTGTAACACGTGCCGAACTTTGTGGTTATTAAAGTGGGTCAACATTTAATGATATTACAGGGTAGGTGGTGAGCTTTTCATCCCAAGCAGACAGAATTGCCCGAACCAAGAAGATATGGGAAGAGGCTCTGGCCCTGAGTGAGGGCCATTCATCTACTGACATTTGATGTGTGGCCTAAGTCCCCATGGAGACTCAAGGATTGGTTCTAAACCAACATTAAAAAAAAGTTCACCCTACTAAAAGACTGTAACATCTGCTTGTCACAAATTATCTCTCTGTCTGTGACCAAAGACTAGACCAAGTCTTCACATCAGGCCAATCCTGGGCTGTCTTTAAATGATACACTGGGGAAAAATCATTTATGTTAACATTGGTGAGTTCAGCTGAGATCATATTGGAAAGACAAACTTGTATATCGTAGAAACAGAATGAAATGTCTTCATTCCTAAAAACCGTGTTTCCTGTTGACTGATTTAAATATTCAACAAAATACCAAAGGCAAGGTAGTTTGGGGGGGGGCATTAAGGGGTGGAGCCCAAGGTCCAGGGATTGAGTCCTTAGTGCCCAGCCAGTGGTCTGCCCAAGCATAAGAAAAACATTCATCTTACATGATCATATGCTTTATTTTCTCTTTATTGATTTTGACAAGTATAAGAATTATGATTTTGAAGACTAGGGATTCTCAAATGATCACCTGCTTCATTTTACTGATTGATAGTTGAAGCTCAGTGGGGTTAGATGATGTTTATGGCTTGTGAACTGTAGAGTGTTTACTGGACTCGGGCACTCGGGGAAGGCACAGTTGTGGCTTCTTTTTCATAAGATGCTGGTGAACAAACATCTGGAATATGATATCTGGAATAGCTTATAGTCACTCAGAGTTTCATCAACGAGTCAGTGGGACTTTTGTAAGAAGGAGCATTGATCAGGGAGTGCCACATTGTTTTATCTGCAGTGTCCAGATTAGGTCTTTTCATGGCCATCTTAATATCAGATTCAACCTTTGCCCTCTTTCACCTTATGAACGCCAACTCTAAATGCATCAGGTGTGCCCAGCTTCTTTCTATACCAATTTATCAACCAACAAGACATGCAGTTGCTCTTTTTTTTTTTTTGGTTTTTCGAGACAGGGTTTCTCTGTGTAGCTTTGCGCCTTTCCTGGAACTCACTTGGTAGCCCAGGCTGGCTGGCCTCGAACTCACAGAGATCCGCCTGGCTCTGCCTCCCGAGTGCTGGGATTAAAGGCGTGCGCCACCACCACCCGGCTCATGCAGTTGCTCTTTAACTAGTGAAACTCTGTGTGTGAGTGTGCATGCGCACATACACATGCATGTGCAAGAAATTTTACTATTGAAAAAACTCTACACTTAGCATTTTCCCTTTGCATTTTTTTCTCTGAATGATGAGCACACGATTAGTCTTAAGTCTGATGGTCTGAGTTTGATTCTGCAGGACCTATATTCTGAAAGGGGAGAACTGTTGCCTGCAAGCTTGTCTTCTGACCTCCACACGCGTGCTTTGGAACATACACATACACACAGGCATACATATGCACACACTCACACACACTCAATAAGCAAATGTAATTTTTAGAAATGTAAGGGGCTGGAGAGATGGCTCAGAGGTAAAGAGCATGTACTGTTCCTGCAGAAGACCTGAGTTTGATTCCCACATTGGGTGGTTCACTTATCAACTCCTCCTCAAGGGAATCCTCTTCCGGCCTTTATGGACATAGCACACATGTGTATATCTACAAAGGCACACACATACATACACATACATTAAAAACTAAAAAAGAAACAGAAGATGAATGAAAATGCACTGAACCACACCAGGAAACCCTAGATTCTGATGTTGTCATGGTGAAGAAAGGCTGTAGCCTATTTTTCTCTACGGAAAAAACAGACTCAGACCAGAAAGAAGATCTTTTTACTTGTTTGGTTTTTGTTTTTGTTTTTGTTTTTGTTTTTTTGAGACAGGGTCCCAATGTGAAGCCCTGGTTGGCCTAGAACTTGCTTTGTAGATCAAGCTGGCCTTAAATTCATAGAGATCCGTCTGTTTCTGCCTCTGGAGTGCTGGGATTAAAGGCGTGAGCCAGGAGACCAGGGGATCTTTAATGTCCCTGCTAGTACCAGATTGTCATGTCTCTAATACTTGCCTGAGAACTACAAGAATCCTATCTAATTCCAATTCTGATAACACACAGAGCCTAATCTCTTCGAGAGTAGCCAAATACCGGTCTCTCTACTTGGCTGTCAAATGAACATCTCTAACCTAGCATGTCTGAAACAGGATTCCTAGTCCATCCCACTGACCCCCAATTAGCTGTCATTTAGTTTTTCCATCTCACTGGGATAGCTTCATCATCCACCCACATGCTTAAGGCAGACATCTAGGGGCTATTAGAGTTTCCTCTCCTTCCTCAGTACCAACCAGCTATTAGTAAGTCCTCTTGGTTATAACCAACAGTCTTGCTGTTTCCAGCCATCTCACAACCATGACCCTCAACCACGCCCTCACAATCTTCTCTGTGACCACATTTAACAGCTACCTAGTCTCTCAGCTTCCAGTCTTGCCCTTCTGCAAACCACCTTCCACACAACAACAGTGTGGTATTTTAGAAACATCGTTCAGACCTGTGCCTCTCTTGCTCAAAACCTTGCTGGTGGCTTCTGACCACACTTGGGAGCAAATCTGAACTCTTTGTTCTGACTTATGATACTCTAAGGTTCTCACGGACCTCACTGCAGTCACATATTAGATATCCTGCATAACAGATATTTATGTTATGATTCATAGCAGTTAGCAAAATTACAGTTATGAAGTAACAACGAGATAATTTTATGGTTGGGGGTCACCACAACAGGAAGAACTGTATTGAAAGGTCACAGCATTAGGAAGGTTGAGAGCCACTGTCCTAAGTGATCTGACACATCTCTGTCCATATCTTGCTCCTTTGACTCTCAGCCCCAGGGGCTGGGGGTGGAGCTCAGTGGTAGAGCACCTGCCTAGCATGTGAAAGGCCCTAGGTTCAATCCCTGGAACAAGAGAGAGAGAGAGAGAGAGAGAGAGAGAGAGAGAGAGAGAGAGAGAGAGAGAGAGAGAGAGAGAGAGAGAGAGAGAAAGAGAGAAAGAGAGAAGAGAGAAAGAAAGACTCTCAGCCCCTTGGCTCCACTAACTGGCTTCTTTGAACCTACTCGCCCCGTTCCTCTCGTGGACCTGTGTACTGCGTCTCTCTCCTGCTTCAACTGTTTTTTCCCATCATTTCACGCTGGTTCCTCATTTCATTCCGTCACTACCCCAGGAGTCATCTTCCTAAAAGAATCCACTCCTCTCCATCCAACGTAAAGCAGCATCTACTACTCTTTGTTAAGACGCGGAAGTGCAAGATCCATTGGAGCAGAGATCTTACTTTGACCATCCAAACATCCCTAGCACAGACCAGTGCTGGCACGGGAAAGGATGCCACAGAAAGCAATCCAACGCTTGCTGTGTGGATGTTGGCTGAGAGAAGCAGGTCAGCCGTAAGGTTCCCAGTCCCCTTTGTCTACACCATGTGCCTTAGCTCTGTTCTATGTTATCCCATTTCATGTTTCCACGTGTGGATTTGTACAGACTCCCTCAAGGCCCTGGAGGGCAGAGATGGTTTCTTCCAGTTGTTCAGAATGTGTGTATTTGTGTGTGCACGTGCACCTAGCGCAAAGCTGAACATACATACCCACTGTCCGACTGGAATCTAAATTACATCTGTTTATACCACCTACTGTTTAAAGCTGAACCAGAAGGCCTGGGGATGCACGTCAGCGGAGGAGCACTTACTTGCCTAGCATCGGCAAAAGGTTCAGTTCCTCGGCTCGGCAAGGAAACAACAAACTTCTTTCTTTTTCCTGTCATTACAATTTTTTCTTTTACATTTACAGAATCTTTTTTGACAACAACAAAAAGTTTTCACACAGTTGAGAATTGCTCAGAACCAGAGACTAAAAACAATCAGACAGCTACATGAGCATTTCTAAAAGTAAGTTATACATACATGGTCGCATATGTTCCTTTGGTTTTGTTTTGTTTTGTTTTGGAGACAGGGTCTTCCTGTGTAACCCTGGATGGCCTGGAACTTGCTATGCAAGCTAAGGTAGCCTCCTGTCCCTTTCTCCTACACGCTGCTGCTAAAGGTGTGTGCTACCACATCCAACTAACGTATGCTCTTTTTAAAGAGTGTTTTTATCTAAAATAGAATTACATCAGTCCCCATCTTCCCTACCAGTTACCATCCTTTAAAACCTTCCCATGTCCTCCCCACTCTCAAGTTGATAGCCTCTTTTTCTTTGATTATATGTTACATGCATATATGTATATAAATATATAAAAATATATTCAATATTTAATCTATATAAATAGGCTCTGCTGAGTCTGCTTTTTGTTGTTTCTGTGTATATGGTATTAAGGCTGACTATTCTGCACTGGACAACTGATAATGAGGCTCATCCTTGGGAGAAATTCACTCTCCTTCTCCCAGGAGTCAGGGGTTGCCTGTAGTTCTTGGTCTAGGGCTGGGACCCTGTGAGATTTTCCCACTTCTACATTAACATGCCCATTGACATTGCCATTTTCCTGGTCTTGTTTATGCAGCCATTTCTAGGAGATATTGTTGCACAGCAGACTGCCTGGTATTCTGGCTCTTGCAATCTTTCTACCCACTCTTATGGAATGTTCCCTGAGCCAGGGATGCAGGAGCTATGATGTAACTGTATTCGTTGGGCTGGGCTCCCCACAATCCATTGATCTCTGCGTTATGTCCATTTGTGGTTTCCTGTGACGGTCTCCATTTGCTGTGAAGAGAAACTGCCTTGATTAGGGGTGGTAGCTGCACTTATGTATAGTGTAACAATAAGATTTAGGATGTAGCCAGGTGGTGGTGATGCACACCTTTAATCCCAACACTCGGGAGGCAAAGGCAGGGAGATCTCTGTGAGTTCGAGACCAGCCTGGTCTACAGAGCGAGAGCAAATTCCAGGACAGCCAGGACTGTTATATAGGGAAATCTTGTCTGGGAAAACAAAACAAAACAAAACAAAAGATTTAGAATGTAGTAAGAAATTATGCTGGTCTAGCAAGTTGAAGTAGATTCTTTCCTACAGTCCACAATCTCACTAGCCCCGGGAAACTGGCTAGGTTTACAGTACTAGGCATGATTTCCCTCCTGTTGAATGAACAACAAACTTCTTAAAGTTAAATGTGGAGGGGAAAATCAGTTTCCTGAGCTCATAAGGAATTCTGAACCTGCCACATTTCCCCCAGAACGGTTTGTACCTGGCTGACGGAACTACTGTGAGAACCAGGTCTGGCGGTCGGTCCATTCCTTCATTCCTCATCTCACACTTCGAACTGCATCCTCCTTTCTATCTAGAAAATTCAAATTTACATTTCAGAAGGCATCACAGGCCATTTCCCCTCAACACCCATCCCTGAGGCCTAGCAGGGAAACACTGCCTTTTCTTTCCCATTTAGGAGCAGCAGTAACAACAGCAGCAGCCAAGTTCAATCCTAATCACCCCACGACAATCACGGGAAGGAAGACATGCACCGCTACATCTCTGACGGGCTTTTACAATCTAGTTTTATTATTCAGCGCTTACGGAAACGCTATTCCCTGAGGAAGAATATCTCCCATGGTTTCTTCAGCACAAACAGCTTCCTGGAAACAGGAAGCACAAGCCATGAAGCTGTCACTGCAGAGGCACACTAGGAAAGGGAGGGCCAGAAGCCCTTTATTGTCACTGAGGAGGGAAAGGACGAGGGTGGGGAGTGACTTTTGGAATGTGAGGAGAGTGGACGTGGGAGAAGGGACGGTAGGTGGGCACACCTTCCTCAGCACACGAGCCATGGAACAATGGTGCTAAGCCATCAGTGAGACGTGAGTCTGGACTTTCTTGGTGACACATCCTAATACGATGGCCTGGTGGTCATTTTCAGAGCAGTGTTGGGGCACAACCATCTAAGCAAATTCCACCACATGTTGTACCCCATCTGACCTCGGGGTTGGGGAGATGGCTGGGTGCCCAGGCACTTGCATGACAACCAGAGGTGGGGCCCCCAGAACTAACTAAATGCTGTAAATGCCCTCAGAAGGCAGAGACAGGTTCCATAGAGCAAAGACTAGCTTTGGGTTTGATTTAGAGACCCTGTCTCAATGAACAAGGTAGAAAAAAGGATGAAAGGTGATTCTTGACATCAATCAAGCTTGGGCCTCCACATGTACACGCACATACATGTGTCTCCACACATGCAAACACACATACATGCATACACATACATGAAAATGGAAAAAGAAAAATATGTGTATAAAGCGTATCACAGGGTTTTTCATTCATAACTATCAAGAAGTGGGGAACCTCTGTTTTGTAATTTCTCTTGTCGATAGCAGGGTACTTGCTCTTGGAATTCTCTTCTAGAAATTATAGTAATAGACTCTAAGGGTTGGGGAGATGGCTCGTCAGTAAAATGCCGGCCGTGCAAGCATGAGAACCTGAGTTCAGATTGCCAGTACCCAGGTAACAAAAAGCTGGGTGGAGTAGCCCAAGGCTGTAACCGGCACTAGGGGTGTAGACACAAGTGGATCCTCGGAGTTCATTAGCCAGCTAGCATAGAAGAATCCAAGACCTCCAGGTTCAGTGAGAGAGCCTGTCTCAAAAAATAAGGTGGTAAGTGATTGAGGAAGACACTCACCATCAACCTCTGACCTCCACAGGCACACCGCCCCCCACACGTGTACATACACCATATGCACATGTACACACAAACACAAACATACATGCTCACCAATAAAAATGAACCGCCAGACACTGTCTGGAGTCATAGCTTATGTCAGTGGGCTGGACCAGATGGGTGGTCCTGAAGGTTTTAATATCCACTTAATTCCCATAAAAAGGCAACGTGCTAACAGTACTTTAATCCCATTTCCTCCCTCTGCTTAGCAGATATTATTTTGAGGTATACAGAGGACTCAGATCTCCTGTTTAGACACCAGGGGACAGGATGTGTAAGTGGAAGGAGGAGGCCATTTGCAGGACCGGAAGAGAGAGGAGCTAGGGTTGCCTTTCCCGCCTTCCATTTTGGCCTGTGATAGGATGTCACTTACTCTAGGAAGATCACAGGGGTTGCTTCTCCAGTTTGTCTGCAGACCTCAGCTCTGTGCCTGAGGTCGTCAAAACCGGTCCTGCCTGAAAGTCGCAGTGAGATCTTTGCCCCACACATCTGACAGCTGGATTCCTAGGGTTACTGGGTGAAGGTTTTCTCCTCAGTTCTCAAAAGAATTCAGCCAAAGACAAGGAAGGACCTTAGGTGAAAATGGGTGTGGGGGGGCACTCTTCCCAACTCCGCCCTGCTCCTTAAACCACGGGCTCTCTGAACAATGGGATGCAGAAGAATTCAAAAATAGCAGACAGCCTTTCTTTGGGACCTCTGTTCCAACTCTCTTAAATCCATCCTTCTTTCTTTTCAGAGCACAGGCATTTGCTCCTGGGCCTATGTTCATGGTTGCTAACATGAGTATAATTGAAAGGATTAGTGATATCTTCGCCTCTTTGTTTTGTTAAAAAAAAAAAAAAAGATTTTATTTCCAAGTTTAACTGGCTGGGAGAATATGAAAAGCCTGCATTCCAGGTTTTTATCAATGAAGGTTCATGTTTTCTCAATCTTTGAAGGAATCTTTGAAGGAAGAGCTCTTTGCTCTTTGAAATAAGATGATCCCTTTCACATTGAAAGTTTCTCATTGTGAAGTTCAGTGTCAAGGGAAAAGTCAATGGGTGCATTATAAGTGCTCACCACAATGGGACAGGATTTCTACATGACAGAGAGAGGAGGCTGAATGAAGCTGAGCTGACGCCTGAGCCGTTTCTTCTCTATAAATCACGGAGCTAAGGACAGTTCCTCTGTAACTGTGGAGGTCTTTCCGCTCTGCTCGGTGTTATCGTTATTGCTGTTTCTTTCTTTGGCAAAATCTCTCCTGCACTGCTTCTTTAGTACCACAGAGAAGGCCAGAAATACCTATAAAGAGCATGCCCACTTCACCCATTTCAGGAAGGTATGTAAAATGAAATTTGCTCTTGTCTCGGATTGATTCATTTAGCGTCAGTGGTCAAGGTAAGTTAGTTCAAGCTCATTTTGTGGTGCCCCATGCTGTCTGGGCTGTTCCGAAGGAGTGGGGGAATCATGTAGACCCAAGGCTACTGCTAAAATAACATTGGTTGGTGGATGTAACTGGTATCCAAGATGGAGCTGATGGAACACAACTCTTGCACCTGCCAAGAGAGGCTGAGCGTGACTGGTCTAAGCCAAGAGAGCATTTTTTTACATCATGGTAAGTGGCTCATGCAAATCTTTATGAGAGACGGGGAAGTGCCTCCAAGGTGGTGTGCTCTGATCAAGGTTTGGAGCCCTGCTGGAGAGAGGGAGGGTTATGGTTATGGTCCTGCTGTGAACACCAACAGTGCCTCCATCAAACTGCTGACACACTTCAGGCTACTCAATTGAGCATCGTATCAGTGCCTTTGCTTGTAACCACACCAAATATCCGATGAATCAACTTAAGGAAGGAAAAGGTTAGGTTGACTCCACAATGGCAGAGGAGGCATGGCAGCCGATCCAGCTCCGGTCCCTGGCTGTAGAAGGCTGCTGGGAGGACCAGGAAGGAGAGGGAGAGGAATGATTGCTCTCTGTTGGCTTTGTTCTTTCCTCCTTTTTGATTCAGGCTGGGACAACAGCCCATGAGATAGTGTCACATTCAAGGTAGGCCTTCCCCAATCAGTTAACCCTCTCTGGAAATGCCCTCATAGACACACCCCAAGGGATGCTTACTAATGCGCTAGGTGTTTCTTCACACTTGAACATAGCCAAAAGACTGAGAACTGATGAGTCTCTTATCCAATGAGTTGATAATAAAAATTAACCATCCAGGCCAAGCATAAAGTTACATGACTATAATCCTAGCACTTGGAAGTAGAGGAAGGAAGATCAGAAGTTCAAGGCTATCCTTGGCCAATAGGGACTTTGAGGCCAGCCTGGGCTATATGAGATGGTTGGAAATAACCATCACAAGTACTGTCCCACCCCTTCACATCACTAGCTCCTGGGGGCACCTGGATTCTGCATTTTCCCCCAACATCAAGAGAAGTGAGAAGATGGCCTGTATCATTTCACTTTTTAGTAGGATTTGCCTCCTGACATTGGGGATTCTCCAAGCACAGGAAGAGGGCCCCCCTCAAAAGTAACAGATGACATTCTCATTATGGAGGAAAGGGGTTCAGCACAGTACCCTGTGGGCCATAGGTACCAACCTTTGCTCACGGATGCTCTGCTGACATACCATGAGGTGTTCCCAGGGATTCAGATCGACTGGAGTGCTGAGCAACTTTTAACCCAGTGTTCACTTTCTCGAGCTCTGGTTCTTCTACTGAACCCACTGTAAGGTGGCCATATTATATTCACACTCTCTGATGTGACAGGTGATGAGGTTCTTTACCACCTTACCACCCACTAGATGCAGAGCTCTTTCTGACCCCCATGACATCATAATTTGCATGATCTAAAAGAAGTGAGGAAATAATGTATTTAAATCCTGTGGTCTCCATGAAGTTAGCGAAAAGGCACCCCCAGCATTTTACTGCAAACATCGCAAACCCTGTACTCAGAGAGTGGCAAGCGCTATAATCTACAGGGCTGTTTGACAGGATGGCTCTTTCCAGTTGCTTCTCGCCAGAGAGGAAGGCTTGGAGCTGCGTGGCTAGAAAACCATCCATTTTCTGTGGAATAAGGAAAGCACTGGGGGCCTAAATAGTAAGGTTATCAAATATCTTACATACAAACAGCCACCTTAAAAGGACTACCACACAAGCAATGGTTTTCTCCCGATGGTAATGTTTGCTGTTTTAACGTACAATATGGCACTTTGCAGACACAGGAAACTCAATGAATTTTCCTTGGTGGTGATAACAGCTGGAGCTAACAGAAATTGTCTCTTATTTTGGTAACAAAAGGCCTGGCATTTATTATTTTCGTGGAAGCCATAGAGGAATTTTAAAATAGTACACTAAAATTGTGGGTGAAGTGTTAGTCTTCCTGGGTATCATTACCAATTTTGATGCGCTCAAAATAAGATTATTACTATCCACTAAAACACAGTCCCTGCATTCCACTCACCCAACTTTCTGTAATGTCAATGGCTCAAATGTCATAAATTAGTCTAAAGTAAGGATTAATGGTTGGTAAAAAAAACTGTTAACTGAACTGCAGACTTCATTTAGATTTCCTACCATTTCATCTCAGCGAGAGATGCCAACACCAATTTGAACTACAGGGTCTCTAACACTTTGGTAGCAAAACTACATTAATTCAGACTGACTGGGATTAGATACAAGATGGCTTGGGAAGGCCACAGAATCTAGCCTTTTCTATGCCACATGCTTAGGATGTTATGCTCTGATTTCATCCTTCCCAGAAATCAAGGGGTGGGGGAGGCACTGGACATATTCCTGTCGGTTTTATAGATGATACAGTCAGCCCTAGGATGCCAAGCAATGTTTGCAAGACAGCTCTCTGGGGGGCTAGGTCTGGTCTAAGGTCTCTCCCTGCCTTTCAAGGTCTCTCCATCCCGACCTCACCCCTCTCTGTATGCATGTGCATACATGTGCATGTGGAGGTAAGAGGTCAACCTCAGGCTTCTTTGCTCAGCACTGCCCACCTTATTGGGCTAAGGCCTTTCTTATTCCAAGGTGCTTGACCATGGTTACAGTGGTATAGACTGGAGACATTCATTCCGGGTGTGACACATTGAGCCACATCTGCCCAGATGCCTACTTCCAAAGGTCATGTGGGTCAGCTATAGCAGGTAACCTCAACTAGGTGGATGATTGTCCTAAACCAATAATGAATATGGGGTTTTCTAGGGTATGTAGACTGGGTTTCAACTATGCAAGAAACACAGAAGCTCCACCCTTCCACCTGGGTTAGGGTGGGGCTAGATGAGGGAGGGGCTGGATGAGGGTGGGGCTTGGTGAGGGAGAGGCTAGGCGAGGGTGGGGCCAGCCTGTTCTCCAGTCTAAGCATGGAGAAGCATGTTGCAAACATCCCCACTGTCTTTGGCTTTCCTTTCCTGAGTGTTTTAAGGCTTAATTAATGCGTGTAAAGTGATCTGAAACATGGGAAGGAAAAGAGCCAGGGACCCGCAGAGTGCCAATGATTACCTGAGGCCAGACAGCTGTAAAAGGGAGCTGGAGGGGGGCCTGGAGAGGCTGGGAGAGGGCTCTGCTTAGCCGCCAGCTGGCTGGCCCCATGCCAGCTTGGACTGTTTTTGGCAGGGTTCGGCCCCATGCCTTCCTCTCAAGGCTGACAAGGCAGCCACACTCAGGAGAAACAATTCTTTCGGGACCTGAACTGGAGCAGAAGAACCAGTGAAGACACAAAGTATGGCCATTTGCACGAGCCGACCCTACAGAGGAGGAGACGAGACAACACTAATCCACCTCTCTTGTCAAGGCAAGGCAACCGCCGATGCCTGCATTTCGGGGGCCCTGACGGGATGCACATAGACACATCAAAGAGATGAATGAGTCACAGCTTTCCTCTTGACAGGAGGCACAGTGACAGTCCCATCACCCGTGGGAGGCCAGGAATCTCTTTAAAATGCTGGGTGGAAATAATGCAGTCCAGGGCCCACGCTGTTGCCCCAGCTCCTTGGTGTTAGTAACAGGGTAAGGCTATCAGTTTCATGGAGGATGTTAAGGCTTGTGACTCCACAGGGCGATGTCAGGCGGCACCTCATTGCAACTCAAAGCATGCAGAGAAGCAAGTGGCAACTCTTCCTCCCACTCTATCCTGATTCCTACCCATAGCTACAAAGTCTGAGAGTATCCAGCACCGAGCCCCTGCACATACCTGTGTACACAGATGGTGGTTAGATATACAGAGGAACCCAAACTGTTATGATGACGGAGTCGGCAAAAAGGGTTGTTTGTGTAATCCAAAGTTTATGCTGGGTCTTCATCATGTCTCGGCGTCCTACATGGGCTAACGGTTGGGTTGTTATCCACCTCCAGAACCCACAATCTGAGGATGTGGCTGCTGGCAGCACCCTATGGTTTAGTAGTTGGGGTAGAAGGAGACTTGCTTTTCTGGCTCATGAAAGAATTTCAGAAGGCTCTGATGGCCTCGAAATGGGACTCACTCCAAGATCAGGTCTGTAGCTATACCATAAAATGCCTACTAAGTGGATTGAGACATCCCCCCAAAACGGGCCTTTCTATTGCTTCTCTGACTGAGCAGTTAAATGGCCAAGAGACACTGTCATGCCCAGCCTCCACCACAGCAATTCAGGCTGTTGTTTCCTATACTCCTCACCCCCGACTGGCTCCTACTGTCTGATGTCTGTGGTGGGTGCAAGATCACCTATTGCTAATGGGTCATGAGAGGGTCTTCTGAAGCTACCAATAGTAAATTCCTTCATATCCACATCTAAACGAGCATAATGGTAATCTCCAGTCAGTCACCCCACTTTCTGACATCTAAATAATGACAGATCTAAGTCATCCTCCACTGGGTCCAAGGAAAATCTCCACAAAGCTCAGCACCCTTCATGTCCTAGGACTATGCTGTTAGCTCTGCTGGCTCTGCAGCTTGCTGGTGCAAGGCTTAGGATAGATCAGCCTCCAAAGTTGCAAAACCACATTTTGTTTTGTTTTATGACAGAGCCTCACTATGTAGATGTGGCTGTCCTTGAGCTCACAGAGACCCACCTGCCTCAGCCTTCCAGTGCTAGGATTAAAGGCATATGTCACCACACCTGTCTGGCATAGCTAAATTCTTAGAATAAATCTCAACCAACCTCCCTTCCCTCCCTCCTTCCCCTTCTCTCTTCTTCCATTGTCCTGACCAGCGGGATCTTCAGCAGAGACCCTAGAAGGGGGAATGGCGAATGAAGGGACAAGAGACACAAAGAATTGACAGCAAGACAGTATTCTGATCAAGCTGCAAAATTTTATTTTTCTCAGGTGGGTTTTATAGTAAGCAGACCAGGAAACTTTCTTTGGGAAAAGATCAGGGGACTGTTGAGTTGCCAAGCAACCCAACCAAGCAACCTAACCACAAAACATTGTTACTAATGGTCACTGTAGCAGAAAGATAAGGAAATGTTAAGTTATTTTCTAATAACTCAGGACTTGTTCAGACATGTCAAAAGTTTCTGGTTAGTGGCTCAATACTGGACAACAGAAAATTAACTCAGGCAGGCAATATGGCATGGCTCTTAAAATTGTCCTCGGCATTCCATCCTATATGTTATGGAATAATCTTTTTGTACACTATGAAGATATGTCTTTGCCAAGGTGCCTTCTCATTGGTTTAATAAAAGAGCTGACCAGCCAATAGCTAGGCAGGAAGAAGTAGGCAGGGACAGCCAAAATGAAAGGATGCTGGGAAGAAGGGAGGAGTAACACAGAGTCGCCAGTCAGACACAGAGGAAGCAGGAGATGAACACGCCCTGCTGAAAAAAGGGACCATCATGCTATAGAGTGTGGATAAGAAATATGGGTTAATTTAAGATGTAAGAGCTAGTTAGTAACAAGCCTAAGCTATCAGCCAAGCATGTATAATGAATAAGAAGTCTCTGTGTGGTTATTTGGGAGTTGGCTGGTGGGACCAAGCTGACTGTTGGTCCCAAAAGAAAATTCCGCCTACACCTACCTATAGGTTCTGTTCCTCTGGAGAACCCTGAACTAGTGCAAATGCCTTCTTATTTCTTAACTTTATTCATTGATTTAATTTTTTTTTTTGACACAGGATCTCTGGTTATGTAGCCTAGGATGACCTTGAATTTTTGATCTTTAAGATCATAGATGTGAGCCGGGCGGTGGTGGCGCACGCCTTTAATCCCAGCACTCGAGAGGCAGAGCCAGGCGGATCTCTGTGAGTTCGAGGCCAGCCTGGGCTACCAAGTGAGTTCCAGGAGAGGCACAAAGCTACACAGAGAAACCCTGTCTCAAAAAACCAAAAAAAAAAAAAAAAAAAAAAAAAAGATCATAGATGTGTGCTACCACACCCAATTTATGTAATGTTGGGAATCTAATTTGGGGTCTGCTGTATGCTAGGCCAGCAAACTACCTACTAAAGTACACCCCCCAGTCCCTCATTCATTTGTTTGAAAAAAATGAACACTTACTATAGATCAGACACTTTTTTTGTTTTGTTTGTTTTTGTTTCAAGACAGGGTCTCTGTAGCCCAGGCTGGCCTCAAACTCTCATCGATTCTGCTGCCTTGACCTTCCATGTGCTAGGATTAAAGGCATTAGCCACCAGAACCAGCTCAGACACTTTTATGTTCTTAACAATTCTCAGTGGGGGGGGGCGGGAAGCAAAGATTCCTGGCACCATGGAACTTCTACTGCTGTGCATAGAAGAGACAGTGGATTATAAAGATCGTAGATCAAAGGTGTTAGAAAGTGATCAGGGCAAAGAGAGAGTGGAAACAGAGTAGGATTCGGAGAAGCAAGAGACACTGGGGAAAGGACACTGGGCAGGGGCTTACGGGACATAAAGGGGTTGGTCGTGTAGAAACCGAAATCACCTTCAGTGCTCTAGGGACCCAGGCCTAGGATTTACAGCAATTCCTCATGCGACAATGTCTCTCTTAGGTCGGCCTCTGACCCTCCACGGCTTGGCCATGCTTGAATGTCCCCTCCAGTGAACTTTCCACTCTCCACTCTTCTATGCATCATGACAAAGTCACTCAGGGATTAATTCCAGCAGAAAGCTAACCACATCTCTGGGCCGAACCGTTCACAGGAAGGGTCAGTGTTTGCACTCAGGGCCTGAGGTCACCGGAGAAGATTCAGTGAGGCATCGCCCACCAATGATGCCATCAGCCAAGAGGGGGGTGATGACATTGTCTGGCCCATCCCTTCCTGTCATTCTCCACTTTCACTTTTGTCTCCTTTCTTGGCCATACCCAGCCAGCAGCCGGCTGATCCAGGATTCTGTGACAATCTACATGGGCAAAAGCAGCTTCAGCAACTCAGAGAAGAATACATCTGAGGATGGCCCAGAAGACAACCGTGCCCAAGACGGAGACAGCTGGCGCTCACACAGGGCACGAAGGACATGATGGAGCTGCAGTGGTGTAACCACTGGAGTGGTTTGCTTTAAGGACATCCGTGCCGTTTGGGCTTTTGTCAATTTGACACAAGCCAGAGTCACCCAGGAAGAGGGACCCTCAACTGAAGAACTGCCACCATTAGAATGGTCTGTGGGCATATCTGTGGGGCATTTTTTAAAACAGCTGATTGATGTGGGAGGGCCCACAATGCCCACTGTGGGCAACGCCATCCCTGAGCATAGAGGTCTGGCAATAAATATATATAATATAATATAAAATATACATAATATATAATGTTCCATATATATATATATATATGGAACTGAGAGAGCCAGAGGAAAAGCAAGCCAGTAAGTCGTGTCCCCCTGTGGACTCAGCTTCAGTTCCTGCCTCCAGGTTCCTGCCTGACTTCTCTCAGTGATTGATGAGGACCTGGGAATGGTAAGATGAAATGAAAAACTCTTCCGCAAGCTGTTTCTGGCCAGTGTTTTATCACAGCAATGGAGAGGCAAACCAGAACAAGATTATTTTCATTCCCACAGTCTAGAAAGCTTGGTGCAGTCACAACTGGATGAATGAATGAATCTGAGAATGAATGAATGAATGAATGGCCATTTCTTTATCACTGACACCCCTCCTGGTACGCTTCAGCCTTGTGCTTTGCTTAGTAACGGGGCTGCTTTGTGGCATCGCACCATTCCCTGCCTGTGCTAAGGTGACTTGGATCCAAGTGTTCACACCGTCTTAAGGCCACACGGATGGTATAACTGTAGTCATTAGAGTATTTCCACAAAGGGAGCAAATAAACCCGTCAAATGGAATTTTACACAAATCCTTCCAAGCAGTTCACCAGGAAGGTACAATACCTTCCCATGCCTCTGCCCTGACTAGCCCCTTCCTCGAAAATGTATTTACTCTTTGATATTTCTGTATATTAGGCCTGATGTCTCTTAGCCCTTCACCTGGCTAGCAACAGGTTGGGACCCATCATGAGATGTGACAGAGAGGAGGAGGGAGTGGAAGGCACGACAGCGCTGGCTGCTGACTGCCTCACAGGTGCAGGAGAGCTGAGAAGTGACTCCCCGAGGGCCCATTGGACTCCAGGTGCCATTAGGTCTGCCTGGGGACATCCTGAATCACACTGATGATTCACCTTATATCTAAGATACTTGACTTCTTGGGGTTTACCAAGCCTTTCAGAGGGGACACTAGAAAGTGATCCATTTCCACTGAAGACATGTGCACCCTGTGTGTAAAGTAGAGTCAGTTCTGTCCCAGACACAGAGCAAAACAGTGAGCATGGGTGACGGTGGCACTACACAGCCCGGAGCTGGAAGCCCCAGGAGGGAAATCTGGACAGCACAGGTCCTGCCGGCAAAATTTCTCAGCAGAGACTAAACTATTTTCAAGCATCTTCATGTGGCCATCCTATGGACGGGGGCTTTACCACAGGTAAGAAAGGAGGAGGCCAGAGACCTTCCTGCATTCCCAAAGTACTTTGCAGAGAAGTAGTTGATAGAGGCGGATGGTATGCTCAGAAGAATAGGACTCGCTGTAAGTATGTGAGACCTGAGGCTCCCATTCCAGCTGCTCTGCTCAGCAGCTGGTGGCTTTGGACCAGCCCTTTCCTGACCTTCCACTGTCTTTCTTTGGAAGCTGGGAATTATGTGCTTTCTGTTGGAGGTACGGCAAAGGTCACAGAAGTACTTGGAAGATGGACGGACGTACCATGTTACAACGGTAGGCATGAGAAAAGGTGCCTGTGGTGTTCAGTTAATGAGGTTTTAAAATCTTCCATTACATTTAGCTAGCCACCACTGGAAAGGTGAGGGCAACAATCGTTTTTCAAAGGGATATTTTTCTGCTCTGAAAATAGAAGTCAGAAGGCACGGTTTTAATTTTCTTCTTGGTGTAAAACTCCGTCACCCTTGCTATTAGCAGTCTGGACAGAATCATGACCTTCTAACTGGGTGGTATCGACCAAGACTGAAGGAATACGTTCAGTTGCCAAACCTTTCAAACAGGTTTTCCCAACTAAGGCACTGTTATCGTGAATTAGGAGCTAATGGGATTGTTTTCAAGGAGCACCTGCAAGATTTAAGTTACCTTCCAGGTGTGCCACAGTAAACGCAGAACCAAAAGGTCACCAGAGAGCCCAAGGGTGGAAGTGGGGGTGGGGTGGGGGCGGGGCTGGGAACCGGGGTATGGTGGACTCACGCAAGGAAACAGCTTTCTCCTGTTGAGAAAGAAACCTAGAATTTTTACAGTCCCCCTGACGGCACATGAGCTGATCTGTGAATCAATCTAGAATCATAATTTACTTTTGGTTTATGGGATTTGTGAATTTTCGCATTTGTTTTAATTTGTAATTAAGTTTTCTCTACGAGGCACACCATATGCCACCATTAATTCTCTCTTGTTGATTTCTTAGGAGATACATGAGTGCATATTTTGATGTAATTTTGGAGGTCTTTTGAAAATCAGATGACTACGTGGTGAGCCATATGGGGCTTTGTTATTTAAAACAGAAATTATAAAGCTAGAGAAGGCAAAATGCAAAAAAAAAAAATGTTAACGGGGAAAAGGTTGGGGAAAACTGGTTTCAAGCACACGAACTGTCCACTTTTCCCCTACATTCTGAAATCTCCGAGGATCCCGCGATGTCTCTTACCTTCTGTGAGCGCACTCTATACCACAGGTGCACGGAGCAAACCTCCCCGACCACGCTTGTGTTTTCCGCTCGGGCTGCAGATTCTAGCATCTGCCTTCTGGGAGCTCGGCTGAAGCCAGCGTCTTTCTTTGCACACCCAGGCTTTGGCACTGAGCTCCGCTCTCTCCGCACCCACGGCGGCTCGGCTTTCCCGCCCGTGCTTTCCCGGGGCTCCCCCCCCCAGGCCCCCCCCCCCCCCCCCCCCCCCCCCCCCCCCGCCTCCCCGGCCGGCTGCCCCACAGTACGTGCAGGCTGCAGAGCGGGCTGAGGCCCGGACGGCGAGCGCTAGGACCCAGCAGGACTCCGGGCCCGGGTGGGAGCCGAGCCGCCGACCCCGGGCGGGCGCCGGGCGCTGGAGCCGGGTGTTCCGGCCGCGGTCGGTGCAGCTCGGCTGGGAGACGGCGCGACCCGGCGGCGGGGCCCCCCGCGAGTCCAGCGCCGCCGCAGCCCCCCAATGCGGCCGCGAGAAGCAGCGGGGGGGCAGGCGATCGAAGGTAACGAAAATGCGGCTCGCTGGCTGCCTAGCGAGCTTCTCTGCCCGGGTTAGCATTGTCACCCCGAGCCTCGCTGCCCAGGCTGCCCGCATTTGGGGGGCACCCTTGGCTTTTTATCTTAAGGTGTTCGCCCCCATCTGTGCACCTAGTTTCGGATTGATTTATAGCATGCATCTCAGAAGGGGAAAGATCCGGGGATGGCGAGTTGCTTATTTTCATTAGTTTTTGTCTCAAAAGTAAGTTCATTAAAAAAAAAAAAAAGAAAGAAAGAAAGAAAAAGAAAGAGAGAAAAGTTTTTTCCTCCTGGAATTTGTAGATTGCTGGTTTTACATTTTTATTTTTAAAAATCGCAGACAATGGATATTTATAAAAATTACCGAATAATTGATGTAATTCTGTTAATGACTTCGGAGGAAGGCGGCTTTGGAGGGGTCCCCAGGCATGACTTGTATTTTCAAGGAACTAACGTGGTAAATGTGGAGTTTGGGGCAGAGTTACAGCATCGCTGTCGTAACTGTTTTGCTATCAATTATAAGCAGAGTGTCGGATCTATGGGCAATTTAAACCTCTTTTTCCAATACCGGAGCTGCATATCCCGGTGTGACATGGACAAACCGGAGTATCCGGTGAAGGAAGCAGGAATGTTTCTGGTTTTGGAGAAAAACGTTGCTTTGAGGAGAAAAACCCAGATTCCTAGCCGGGGAGACTATTTTTCATGCTTTGTTTATAGTCTGGGAATGACATTTGGGGAAGGGGAGCGCGGTCTTTCTTGGGAGCTTTTAATCGTGGGGGTTATTAATTTATTTAATTTATTAGTTTCAATTGGTTGGGCTCCGGGAGCCTTCCGTCACCAGGTTGTGCTAACGTCGGGACACATGATTGCGAAGACGAAACTGCTAGCTGGGAAAGGACTGGACCCGGCTGGTGGAAGCTCCCCCGTGGCGCTGTCGTAGGCTGGGTGCTACTGGCTCATTGAGGAAAAGGGGAATGGCTTTCCGAGCTGAGGAAGACATCAGTATTTCCCTTTTGTTCCCTGTTTTTTCATTGATCGCCAGCTCTGCCTTAGCCAGGGGGAGCAGCTCTGAGGGTACAGAGCCCTGAAGACGGCACGGATGTCTGGAGCCCGCTCTAACTCTCACACTGATTGGTCAGTTAGAGGGAGACTTATGAAAACAGTCACCCGAAACCTTCTTTTAAGACCTTGCCTTAATTTCTGATCTGCGGTCTCGTGCATGGGTTTCCGCAAGGTTGCTTTTTTTTGATCTGGGTGCATCTGGCTCGATCTGGGTGTCTTTATGTTTAATTTTTTGTTGTTGTTTCTATCCAGATAAAGTAGGCCATTTTGGTGACAAATTTCTTTGCAGATGTCAGCTTCTCGCTCGCACTAATAGATGTGGGACTTCACAATACAGTCTCAATGATTTCTGTTCTTAAGTTGTAGAATGCAAAGTTGTTCAACTTGGTATTAATTTTTCCTAAATTTTTTTCATCTGAGCATTTAAATAGCAACACCAGCAGATGGATGCTTAACTGTATTATTACTCTGATAATTTAAGTGCTTTGCAAATTAGCATGTTTCTCGAGCTAAATCTGTCTTTAGACAGTGAAAGAGAAAACAGACAATGAGGAGCAGGCAATCGTGATCAGCTTGCACACTATTGCAAGAAATCGTGGTGTCTGCTTTGAGCAGAATACATTCACATCCAAGAAAATGGGTGGTTGTTTTTGTTTTTGTTTTTTCCACGGAAGACTGAATTAGTGAGCACAATGAAATGGGATCACTCTAAGACAGAGCTTGACCCCTGTGGACATCTTCATTTGAGCCTTAAAGTGGCTCATTAAAGAAGCTGGGTTCCAGAAGTTGTTAACTGTATAAACACTTTTCTGATTGGTTTAAAAATTTAGACACAGGAAGTAGATGGTGTCTAGTAACCCAGGAATGGAGACATGGTTGTCATAGAAACTGAGAAGTGTCACCCTCCCCTCACCCCCACCGCCATGCATTTACTACCATGACCACACTTAAAAAACAAAGACCCCTGCATATCACCACAGATGCTCGGAGAACATGCTGGCTTCTGTGAGCCTTCCCACAACATCTGTTGAAACCTGAGACCATGCCTGTCAAACCAAGGTCATTTTACAACATCAACCAAATTGCTCTCAGGTCCTGGATTTCATAACTGTATTTTTATTGAAAATAGTTCAGGGGAAAGCCTGAAAGCCAGGATGTGCATTCATGCTTACTTAGCATTTTGCAACCTCTGAGTTGCGCAAGGGGAAGGCTGGAAAGGATACATTTGAGCCATTAATTGTGGAATTGTGTGTTTACTCTCAGATGTGTGTATCTGCTGTCAGAACAAGTCTTCTTAGAGACTTAGAGACCAGAATGCTGCGTATGGAGGAAGAATCGTCTGGGGGAAAGTATAATGAAGCCTTTTCCTGCTTGCAGGCGGGTTCCAGGTTGAGCTGAGGCATTTGATCTGAAGGTCTGTGGTATTTTGGACAGGTTCTCTCTGGCTGCCTGAGCAGAAACACGCAGACCGCCTGGTGCTCTGGGGAGCAAAGGGCGGGGTGTTCTTGGTAGCTGAGCAGGGAGAGGAAGAACTCCTAAGTGGAATGGGGACTGTTTCCAGCCTGCAAATATGACTGCCCAGTTGACTTGGAAACATTTCCTCTCCTGTGAATGGAGAATGGGGCTTTCATTTTGAGGCTCTTTTAGCTGCACCCCCACCCCAAGTCACTGGCACCTACATCAGCTGTACCTTCCTTACTCATGGAGAGGAATACCAAGGAGAAAAGTTTAACCCCCTCCCCCCTCCCCACCTCCTACCCCCCCACTCCCGTTTCATTTAGTTGCTAAGTGGAAAATAGCCAAGCATGCTTCTCCTAAATTTTGACTCTGAAGCTCTTCAGTAAAACTTGTCAGTATAAAAAAATTAACACATTTGCTAGACTTGGACCCATCTTGTCAATGGCAATCTTTAAATTGTAAGGTTTTTAAAAAAGATTTATTTTTATTATTATTAATTATGTGTAGGTGTATGTATCGTCTGCATGTAGGTATGGGCACTCATGTGCCCATGCCCAGCGAGACCAGAGGGATCCTCTGGCGGTGGAGTTACAGACTGTTGTGAGCCACCTGACCTGGGTGCTGGGGATGGAACTCAGGTCCCCTGGAAGAGACCTCTTAACTACTGAGCCATCTCTCCAGACTCCTACATTTTTTTAAAAATACTTTATTTATTCTTATTTTATTACATTTGGTGTTTTGCCTGCATGTATGTTTGTGTGAGGGAGTCAGATCTTGGAGTTATAGACTGTTGTGGGCTGCCATGTTGGTACTGGGAATTGAACCCAGGTCCTCTGGAAGAACATTCAGTGCTCTTAACTACTGAGCCATCTCTCCAGCCCCAGCCCCCTAAATTTTAAGTTCTTTGTATTTGTTTAGAAGTAACTTCCCTCTGTACATGGTATATCTAGCACTACACTGGCTTTTCTTAAAACAGTTTTAAAACTTACTTAAATTACAGTTTGGGCCTTCTAAAAGGACATCAGATCTCCCTTGTTTTCCCTCAACTGGTTGCCTTGAGGAGGGGGGAGAAAACAGAGGCGCTCCTAAATATGTTTTAGTGTTTATTTAATATCCTGCATCGATGGTGTAGCAAACAGCTTAGAGCCATGTAGTGTCTCTCATTTGATTTGGGGTGTATTTCATGATCCCACATTATCAAATATTTAGTGTTCCAGGATAGCAAGTTTAGTTGAATGGCACAACTGGTCTCTCTCAGCAAAGGATTTCCTGTTGAGAACTTTCTTATCTGCAAGTACGGCAAACAGCCATTGGCAGGAAACTTGGCAGGTACTTGTTTTTACAAACTGAAGGAAATGAATTGAGACTTGTTGGTTTCTAGAATTTACCTCCATTCTCCACGGCCTGCCCCGAAGTTTGCTCAGAACAGCTCAAAGTGACTTTGGAGCTGTTGGATGAATTTGCTTCATATTGTTGGCGCGTCTGTGGATTTTCTGTTTTGACTTTAGAATTAGAAAAATTAATCCTTACACTGTCATGTAAAGCTTATTTCACCAATACAAATTAACAAGATGTTCAATAAAGTCCTAATTCATTTTCAGTTGACAGAAAGTCGCTCACATGACCACTGAAGCTGGCATTTTTTTGATGGCTGTGCCAAATTTTTAACAGTGGTTCCAGAATACCAACCAAATGCCAGTCTTAATTTTGGATTAGTGCAGAGAGGTAAAGGAGAGGGGGTGCGGGGGAGAGCAAGCCATACTTTCCTTCTTATGAGGGGAAATGGTTCATGAAGAACACATGACAGGTGTATGCCAGCCTCACTGACAGCAGAGAGCCCAAGTGAGGGGTGGGTTTGTGAAGGGCACTTGAGAGAGAAACACATCGTAGCTTTGAAAGCATTAACTATGTGAAAGGGTTATTTATTTCATTTTTTGACATTGTATATGCATGTGTTTAATTGCTTTGGGCCTGTGTTTAATTGCTTCAATTTATGGATATTCCAAATTCTGGAAAGGTGGGGGGAAGGACAAGCCTCTTTATAGGCTGTAAGTACATAGACCTACCCCCCCCCCCATAAGAGAACTACTTATTGGAATGGGCCACACACATTTTTGTAGACCATTTCTGTTTTATATTTAGTGCCAAGTAGAATTGTATGCAAGGCCCTCCTATCTGAATGGAATCAAACAAAGCAGAGCTAGCTACTGTAGAGGAACCAGGAACCCAGAGGTGGGGACTACCCTCTAGACAGCACCTGGGGCTAGCCCTAGACCTAGAACCCAGAACTCTGCCGACGTAGTTGCAAACCCACTGCTTTTTAAATGCCCCCAAATATTCTCCTAAGGAGGCCCGAGAGACCTGCCTTCAGGGTCCTGTGTTGGCTCCGCCAAAGAGAACTTTTGCCTTAACAATTTTGGAGGACCCTTGTTCTCAGGGTGAGGAGGGAAAAAGGTAGGAATTAATTATGTTTTACAGCACACCCTGAGAAACTACTAGGAACCAGAGAAGGGTCTGACCAGTCACCGTATGAAAAATCCTGAGCCGATGATGACGAGAGACGTGAAAGGCTGTTTTTTAAGGATGCACACACGAAGGCCTCCTTTATAAGTTATAGGAATGCCATGTGGACATGTCCAAGACGGTCCACTGTCAACTTGCCGGAAAGCTTGGATTCAGTGTCTGTCAGGGGTAGAGATAGTTCATGTAGTGTCACTTGTGAAGGGAAGGTTTGCCAAGCTGTGTACATCGGCTTGGCAGACTCAGGAGTGTTGAGTCAAATGATAACACACAGATGATATTTGAATATCATCAAATAGACTCAATTATCTCCTCTACTATGAGAATGTTCTGGAACAGCGGTATGGAGATGGTGCTCAGTGCCCCCTGGTGTTCCAGATGCAATTGGTGTTAGGACTTCTAGGTGTGCTGGACAGGGAAATCCCCTTCAGTTCTATTTTGGGTTTTTAAATTTTTTTCTTTATTAATATTATTATTATTATTGTGTGTGATGCGTGTCATGGCAGCTGTGCATGTGTAGTCAGAGACAACTTTTCGAGAGTGACTTCTAGGAATTGATTTCTGTTTTATATTTAGCACCAGGTAGGATCTTAGGCACCTGCCGGTCCCCACTGAGCCATCTTGGCAGCCCCACCCTTGGTGTTCACAAGCACGTATGTGTGCGCTGAGCCCAGGATAGGGAGACATCAGCAGACCTGGGTGAGCTGCAGGTTGTGGGATTGAGCTTGGGAGGGACACAGCCAGTCTCTCCGCATGGATGCTGGGGGGGGGGGGGGGGGCTGCACAGCTGGGGGTCCAGAAGAAGAAAGGACCCAGGGCTTCTACTTGACACTCTCCCATCACTGGCATTGTGTCTGCCCTCTTCCTACTGCCTGCCTGGGGCTGGAGATCATGATTAAAATAATCAGTGTTTGAGGAAGCCACAGAGCTTCCAACCATTTTTTAAAGAAAGCATTTCCTCTAAAAGATGAAACTAGTGGAGAGCACAGAATTGTCGTCCGCAGCAGTGGATGGAAATGATTGTGGCTAACTTTCAGTTGCTGAATTGCGCTGAATAAAGCTTTTCATGGGTAGGCTGTTTAAGGCCTCCTGCCTCCTCCCACCTGCGCTTCAAGGAAGGCGTGTGTGGAGCCCTGGAAAACCAGCCAAACCTTCCAAGGCCATTCACCGCGACAGAGCCATTCCGCTTTGGATCTGAGCCTTGCATCTCAATATTCTTGGGTCTTGTTGTTGGTTTTCTATAGTTTGTTTTGTTGCTCTGGTCTTTGCAACAGGGTTTCATATGTCCTAGGATGTCCTGGAACTTGCTGTGTAGTCAGAGATGGCCTTGAACTCCTGATCTGCCTGCCTGGTTACAGGTGTCCACCCTCATGGTTGCTTTGTGTGGTGAGGGGATCAAACCCAGAGTTTCGTGCATCCAGGCAAGCACTCTATCAAGTGAACTTTATACTTAGCCCAAGGGCTTGCTTTTTCAATGGAAGGATGCCCACCAGTTACCAGGGCGCTTCTGTGGTTGTCCCTGAAGGGCTTTTCCAAGTGTGGCCAGTGTATGCCCAGTACAGACGCAAAGCTCTGAAGTGGGCAAGTTCTGCTTGGAAAGGGGATTTTAGCATGTCATACAAGGTCGGTTTTGGAAACCCAGAAAGATCCCTTTGTGCTCTGAAATGTTCTGATTCAGCAAACTTAATAGTTGCTTTAAAATGAATCAGCTACTCACTACTGATGAGTTAATAAATCAAGACCATTGGTTGCTTCTTGGGACTATTAGCATGTAGAGTGGTCTCTTGAGAAACAATAACTTGGCAAGATTAGTCATATTGGGTGACAGAAAAATCGCATTGTCCTGAGAAGGGGCTTGCTCATTAGATGCTACTCACTGCCTTACTTTATTTGAGTCTCGTAATAACCCAGCATTGATGTTCATGCCTAACAGCAATGATTATGGTATGCATGCTATACATGAAGAAACTGAGGCAACTACATTCCCAGAGCCACAGAGTCTCTTAAGAGGCAGCTAGTTCTCACCTCCAGTTCCTGAACCCCAAACTACAGCCTTTCCCACCCACTGGCCACATACACGTGTTCTGATGGTTTCTTGTCTGGGAGTGGTGGCATCCCCTTCCACAGCTGACAGGAAGTCTTCTCCCTAGAGAAATGGGAGCATAGGATGGGGCAGGTTCTTGGTGATTTCCGGGAAGAAACTGCCTGTTGACTTTTGTGTTCACGTATAAATCCGTAAGCGATGGGAGAGACCTCTTTGGTCCCTTGTGCGTGAGTTTACCTTCCTTCATCTTCATCTTTTAGAATGTCTGCAGCCAGCCCTAAGCACATGCACTTACTTGTTAAACAAATGATTCTGCCCACAGCGTCTGCTTTTCCTGAATTCCCAAGATAGTCTACCCAGCCTCACCGCTGGTGGCATCTCTAACCTTTGACAGAGTTCCTGGACAGTACTCAGCTTTGGAAGTAGAAACAGCTCAACAAAGCTCATGTGTGCAAATACAGCAACAGCTCTCCAGTCGCTTTATTAGATTGTTATCTGGGCAGCCTACTGTGTGCTAGATACTTGTGGCCGAATGGTTAGAACCAGCAAAGGGAGAGTTTGAGCCATGTGTGTTCCTGGCTCTCAGGTCCTCTTGAAGGGATCCTGTAAGTAATTTGAACTGGATGGAGCATATTCCTGCTTCACAGATGTGAGTTCGTGTATTTCATGTATGTGAAATCACTTCAAGGGATTGGTCGAGGAACCTGCTAAAGACGTATTTGTAAATGTAGGGAAATGGATCATCCATGAATTCAGAGAACACTAATTAGACACCTACTGCATACCACGGACTGTGCCCTAATCCTGCTCTGGGATTCATACCAACCTTTTAAGTGGAACTATCTCAAAATGTGACTGTTCCGAAGTTTATTCTGACACAATCTTTGCAAGGACAGGTGAAGGTTATATATTTATATCTGAGATCTGATCCCAGGGAGGGATAGGAGTCAGCCAACAGTGAGTGAGTTGGCCTCTTCTAGAGGAAACTGTGTGGAAGTGGGACTCTCAGCCCTTGGCTCAGGACCACTCTCAGGGGACACAGATCCTAGCACTCGAGGTCCTCATCTAAGCTGGCAGAGCAAGCGGTACCCACAGAAGGTACTTCGGTCCGGACACCTTTTGAAGGTGGGGCTGCTGTGCACTGGGATGTCAGGTACAAAGGGGACAAGGCCAGGGTCGTCATAGCGACTTTCACTCTTACTCTGTGTTCATCAGATCCTTCCCCACTCTTAGAACTAGAGTTGTGTGTGTGTGTGTGTGTGTGTGTGTGTGTGTGTGTGTGTGTGCGCGTGCTCACGTGCAGACATGCACATATGCTCTCCTGCTCATGGAGACCAGATGTTGGTATCAGGATCTACCTCAGTTGCTTTCCACCTTATTTTCTAAGACATGGTCTCCCACCACACCTAGAGCTCTTGTTTTTGGCTAGATGGGCTGGCCAGCAAATCCTAGGGATCCTCCTGTCTCTGCCTCCCTGTACTCGAGTTACACATGCACCCAGCTCTCGATGTGGGCGGATCAAACTTAGGTCCTCGTGATTTGCACAGCAAGAACTTTACTGACTGAGCTGTCTCCCTAGCCCTGATATAATGTATCTTTCAGGTACCATGTGAACTTGCGAATAAGTGAATGTCCCTAGAGAGCAGGACTTTAGTGGGAAGAGTGGGACCGAGAGATGGGGGCATACGGTTCAGAGTCTAAACATTTGGGTGGAAAGAATTTCCAGGAAGGAGATGCGTCTGTTTTCTGTTCTGTTCCATTCCATTCCTTTCCATTTTCTATCTGTGACAACCATGCTCCGCGTTTTCCAGGTTAGGACACTTGGACTCCATCTCTACCACAAGCATGTGAGTTATCCCGCAGGCGTCTGGTGCTGTCTTTCAATTCTTCTTGTCTTGAGTTCTGGTACTTCACTCCATGAATCCCCCAGGTGACCTCAGGGAGGCTCTGTGGGCTAGCTTCTTCCCTTCCTTTGCTCCTAAAAGCCTTCTGCCCTTAAACCACTCTGCAGGTCTGTGCTTTGATGCTGGACTCCCTTTTCTGACTTATTTTTTCCATCTCAGATATGGGCACGGGGGGAGTTACTTAACCTTAGACTCCAGTCTTAGCTGTTGTTTCCTTAAGTAACATGGGAATCCTAAAAGGATATTGGGGAAGCTAACTCCTAGAGTCCTTGAGAAGGGCTTGTCACAGAACTTGGCATCTAGTCACAACTCAGATTATTGAGCAATTGTTGTTGTTTTTGTTAAATTTTACTACTGTCTCCATTGCTTATTGAGAACCCGCCTAGGTTCCCTGATGCCCAAAGTGGTGGTTTGAATGTAATTGGCCCCCATAAGCTCATAGGGAGTGGCACTATGAGGAGGTGTGACTTTTTTGGAGTGAGTATGGCCTTGTTGAAGGAAGTGTGTCACTGTGGGGATGGGCTTTGAGGTTTCTTCCGCTCAGGGTACCGCCCAATGAATCGGTTGACTTCCTGTGGCCTCTGAGTCAAGATGTAGGACTCAGCTCCAGCACCACATCTGCCTGCATGCGGCCATACTCCCTGCTGTGATGATGATGGTCTGAACCTCTGATCTGTAAGTGAGCCACCCCAATTAAATATTATCCTTTACAGGAATTGCCATGGTCATGGCATCTCTTCACAGCAATAGAAACTCTCAGATATCCGCCTCCTCAAACCCGTCCTCTGCCAGACTTTTAATTCCTTTTGTAATCTGTCCGTACCGATTACAGCTTAGGGAAGGGCCTGGGATCTTGTTTATTCAACTTGTCAGCAGCACACGTGTCATGGCCTCGCTGGTTCCATCGTCACTGTGCTGTCATGCCCTGGCCACAGCCTTTTCTCATTTGCTATGTTGTAGACTGTTGTGTTAGTTCACTTAAAGCCTCCAGTGTGTAGAGAAAAGCAACTGCTTTCTCTTGTCTGGGCAGCCGTCCTTCCAGCACACACCCATTTTAGAGCTCAGTTGGCTCTGATAGTCTCACTCTGATAGTGCCCCCCTGCTTAATCTCCCTCCGAGACCAATGCCCACTCCATAATGCGTGCTCTCTTAGCCCCCTGCACCCGTGTTTTTGCCTGTGATGGCATGTGTGAGGATGGATGTGGAACTCGATTTTTTTTTTTCTCTCTTGGAGGCAGAACCAGCTCAGGGTCCTGAGACTGAGTGATCTCAGCTCTCAGCCTTGAGTCCACCCAGAACTTTTCTGTGTGGTGTGAGGGATGTAGGTTCATTTTTCATGCAACATACATGTACACATACCAACTATACTATATAGTAGAATATATATTTACATATTGTATCTGCGTACCTTATAAATGCATATAAACATTATGTGTCTTCTTACAACTGTGCCTACACTTATATTTGTTTTAGGCGAGCTGTACGTCACCTCTTCAGCTGCGTTTCTTTCTGTGTTTTGGTTTATGGACCATTATGTTATATACTTAATTGAATTATTAAACTTTTAATTGAATTATACATGTAAATAAGGGCATAGCTCTCAAGCTTGATTTTTTTTTTTTTTTTTTTTTTGGTTTTTCGAGACAGGGTTTCTCTGTGTAGCTTTGCGCCTTTCCTGGGACTCACTTGGTAGCCCAGGCTGGCCTCGAACTCACAGAGATCCACCTGGCTCTGCCTCCCGAGTGCTGGGATTAAAGGCGTGCGCCACCACCGCCCGGCTCAAGCTTGATTTTAAGTGAACATAACCACACATAACAGCATCTAGACCAACAACTCGAACATTATCTATATCTAAGAAGTACCCTTGTGCCCTAAACCTTACTCTCCCTTGGAAGGTGATCATTTCCTTAATTTTGAGCACCATTGGCTAGTTTTGTCTGTGTATGAATTTTATATAAAAATAACCAAGCCAATGAGATGGCTTAGTGGGAGTCTTAGTTAGGATTTTATTGCTGTGGAGAGACACCATGTCCATGGCAACTCTTAAAAAGGAAAACATTTAATTGGGACTGGCTTACAGGTCAGCATTTTGGTCTGTTATCGTCATGGCGGGAAGCATGGTGGTAAATGAGTAGACATGGTGCAGGAGAGGAGCTGAGAGTCCTACATCCAGACGGGCAGGCAGCAGGAAGAGAGAGTGCCCACTGGGTCTGGCTCGAACTTCTGAAACCCCAAAGCCCACCAGCAGTGACACACTTCCTCTAACAAGGCCACACCTCCTAATAGTGCCACTCCCTATGAGCGTAGGGGGGCCATTTCCATTCAAACCACCACAGCAGGTAAAGGAACTTACCACTAAGCCTGACTACCGGAGTTCAATTCCCAGGACCCCTATGGTGGAATGAGAGAACCAACATCTGCAACTTCTCTGTCATCTACACACATGCGTGTGCACACACACACACACACACACACACACACAAATGAATAAATAAAATGTAACATACCTTTAAAAACCACGAACTGTCTTTTGTGTTTGCTTTTCCTACTTATCATTTAGTTTCTGAGAATTCCCATGAGACTGATAGTTACACATGGTGATAATGTGCTCTTGTATTGCTGTATAATGTTTATGGTTTTAGAGATAGTGCTGGCATGAACTTTCCCACATGATTTTTTAGTGAGCATGGGCAACATTTATGCCTAAGAGCTTCTTGCTGTGTCCAAGGTTTGGTACCCAGAAATAATCAAGTTTATGAATTCTAGCATGTATTGCAAATTCTTTTGAAATTTTTTATAGGTAATCAATCATATGATATGCAAATGACATCCGTGTTCCTTGCCAATCTTTGTAGCTGTGGTTTCTTTTCCCTGCAGCCCTGGCTAGATGCCCTTGCAGTGTATGTACTGAGGGTGAGAAGTCTCTGTAGGTTCCAATGTCGTGTTGGTGACCTTACCCAAAGTACTTACTGTCATACTCAGAAGTGCAGTGTTGACGGGGTGTGTTGTAGACTCCTTTGTCCAGTGCAAAAGTTATTTTTATTTTCTCATTTTTTTTTATTTATTTCCTAAATCTTGGATAGATGTCAAATTATTTTTCTGCATTCATTGTGCTATTTATATTTTTTCCTTTAACATGATGAATTTCATTAGTTGAATTTAAAATATTAAATTAACCTTAACTTTTCTGGAAGAAGATTGTAGCTGGAGTTTTCTCCAGTCCTGCCTGGCCCACGGTCAGGACAAATCTCTGTCACCCGCCAGTCCCACAGCCACTCAGACCCAACCAAGTAGACACAGAGACTTATATTGCTTACAAACTGTATGGCCATGGCAGGCTTCTTGCTAACTGTTCTTATATCTTAAATTAACCCATTTCTATTAATCTATAAGTTGCCACATGGCTTGTGGCTTACCAGTATCCTAACATGTTGCTTCTCGTCATGGCGGCTGGCAGCATCTCTCTGCCTCAGGCTTCCACCTCCCAGAATTCTTCTCCTCCTTATCCCGCCTATACTTCTGCCTGGCTACTGGCCAATCAGTGTTTTATTTATTGACCAATCAGAGCAACACATTTAACATACAGAACATCCCACAGCAAAAGATCACTGTTTTAAATCTTCTATGTGCATTGATAATACTGATTTGATGATAATTCTTAATTTTATGTCTATGTTCAGGAGTGTAGTTCAACTCTATAGTTCTCTTTTTTTAAACATTATTTTTATTTTATGTATATGAGTGTTTTGCCTGCATGCATGTCTGTGTACTATATGCCTACCTAGCTCTTTCAGAGGCCAGAAGAAAGTTCTGAAACCCCTAGAACTGGAATTATAGATGATTGTGAGCTGCCATGTGGGTGCTGGGAACCAAACCTCCATCCTCTGGAAGGGCAGCCAGTGCTCTGAACTACTGAGCCATCTCTCCAGGCCCTAGCTCTCTTTTCTTACCAGATTTTGGCATCTTGTTTTGGTTTGGTTTGGTTTTCCCTCTAGAATAAGTCCCCTTTTCTGTTGTTGGGACTTATTTTCATAAGATTAATAGGTTGTATTTATTCCTCAGAGTATCTCTAGAGGATCCACTTTCTAAAAGTGACCTTACTCCATTTCCTTTACAGGAAGGTTACTCTGCCATACTTTTTCTTCTTGATTCCATTTTAACAATTCATGACTGTTAAGATCTTTTCGTTAGCATACAGAATAATTTGTTTCACCATGACCTGTGAGTGCGTGCGTGTGCGTGCGTGCGTGTGCGTGTGCGTGTGTGTGTGTGCTGTGTGCCGTGTGCCATGTTCATCCCTGTTCCCTTACACCCCCCCCCACACTCCTACCCCTTGCTGACCCCAGTCTCCCTCTTTGCTTTCATATTTCCTATAGTCTCCCATCTCAATCCCGCTTACGGGAGAAAACATGTGACTGTCTTTCTGAGTCTGGCTTCCTTCTCTTCACGCCATGGCCCCTTTAGTTCCATCCATTTCCCCTGCAAAGGACATGATTTCATTCTTTGCAGCTTCATGAAGATCCCTTGGGTTCTTGTACCACATTTCCTTCTGAGAATTTATTTCATCTTAGCTTGGCCGTTTTAGGGTGTGATGATTGTGTGTGTGTGATAGTGTGTTAAACCCTCAGGGTGTCACAATTTGTAGTCGTTGCTAAAATGTCACCTGTACGTTTGCCTGCTTTGTCTTCATCTGTGTCACCAGAAGTTGTGATAGAGCATCCTCTTAACATCTTGCATCTTCTTCATGGTGTCTTTATTTAGTTTTTGCCTGTATCTTTATTCCTTTTAATCTTGGAGTTTATTGTTTTGTTATTTTTCTACCTTCCGAAGGTTACAGTTTAGTTCATTAATCTGAAGCTTTTTTAAATGTAAAAATCCAATCTATCAATTAGATTCTAAGAACTAAATTAGCCTTCACGAGTTTTAATATGTTTAGCTCTAAATAGCTTCTAAGTTTATTATTACGTTTCTTTGTTCAATAAGCTACTAAAATGTTTTTTTCTAAGCTTATGGGAGTTCCTTCCTTCCTTCCTTCCTCCCTTCCTTCCTCCCTCCCTTCCTTCCTTCCTTCCTTCCTTCCTTCCTTCCAGACAGGGTCTTTTTTAATAGCCAGGATGCCTGGAACTCACTATACAGCCAGGATGTTCTTGAACTCGTGGGAGTCCTTCTGTCTCAGTTTACCTAGGGCTAGATTATGAGCTTAAATCACTATGCCCAGCAGGTATTTATTAGTGGTGTATGTGTGTGTGTTTGGGGAGCGGGGGTTGAGTCTTAAATGCCAAAGCTTACATGTAGAGGTCAGAGACAGCTTTTAAGAGTTGGTTCTGTTCTTCCACTGTGGAATCTGGGGTTCAAACTCAAGTCCTTAGGCTTGAGCAGCAAGCGCTTTTACTCACTCACCCATCCTGCTGGCCCCTGGTAGGTATTTTTTAAGTTGTATTTTTAAGAACCATTTGAACCATCTCTCCACCCCCTTGAGTTGTCTTTTTTTTTATTGATTTAAACAACTGGATTTTGGTTGAAGATGTCATGTCCTGTTATTTTCTGGCATCTGCTGTTGCTGAGTAATCATGGCTAAGTCTAATTTTCGCTTGTGTTGGACACTCTTCAAGACTACTTTACTAATTTTAAATATATTCTCTTTATTTAAGGTTGCACAATTTTATTATAAAGAACCTTGGTGTGAAGGTTTTATTGTTTTTTTTTTTTTAAATTTTTATTTGAGACAGGGTGTCATGTAGCTCAGACTGGCCTTGAACTTGCTATATAGCTGAAGCTGGCCTTGAACTCCTGCTTTCCCTGCTTCCATTTTGACAGCGCTGGGATCATAGGCATACACCTCCATGACCAGCTGCAAAGTGCCTGGATCATAGGCATACACCTCTGTGACCAGCTGCAAATTTTTTTTTAACATATATTTATACTTGGAGTTTCCAGAATGCTAGTTCTGGAAGATTCTCAGAATATTGTCTTCATGCTGTATTCTTTCTAAGTTGAATCCATTAAACTTCTCTACTTCTCTGTTTCCACTCATCCTTTAGGCTAAGATGTAGAATAGTTCTCCGGTCTTCTTCATGCTCTTTCATCTTGGTGTTTATTATTTTGTTATTTGCCTGGCTTACTAATGTTGCCAGTTAGTTCATTAGTTTTGAAGTTTTTATTTTTCAAATATGAGAGTGTAATCTATCAATCAATTGGATTCTAAGTACAATCTGTAATTTATTCAGTGTCTTATCTAATGTTGCCTACGGATATTGGGCCTCATTTAATTGAACACTTATTTTCTGTTTTGTATCTGATCGTTGTAAAGTTCAGAGCCTGTGGCTTCAGCTCTGCCCTGCATTGTCCGACTACTCATGCGCTTTGTTTCCGGGGACATGGTGTATTGTCTATTGTTTGGTTTTATTTTGTTTTCCTGTGACTTTGTTTTGGAGTCTATCCATGGGAATTCTGAGTTTGAGTTGAATGAGAGTTTCTCTAGCATTGATATTTTCTTCTGCCTGTTTGTTGGGATCATTCCTGATTTGTAACATCTGAGTCTAGAATCCACACAAGCCACCCGATCATCTTGAGGCCTATCTCATGCTTACCCATCTTTAGTACAAACCATTTTTCTCCTACTTTGCACTTGTTTTTACAACAGTCATTTCGGCTATTTCCTTTGGGGTCCTCCTTCGCTCGGTGCCTCCTGTCATACTCTGTTCTTTGGTGAGTCCTGGGTTGTTTAATGACACCAAGTTTATCCCTTGTGCCCGGCTACATTAGGAAAATAGTTGAAATTCTTCCCGTTTGGTAAATGCCTTCAGGGTAAAAAAACAATACACTTGTTCTCTTCTGAGTGTGTCTTATTTTCTTGTTGGTTCACAAATACATGTCAGATTATTTGTGAGGAAATGCTTTGCAAAACACATTTGGGTTATTTTCAGTGGAGAGACTGGCCAGGTGCTTGTTCTGATGGAAAAGAGAGCCCCAGTCCCTTCCTCTTGTTTCCTGCTTTAGTAGTATCACTGTTCCTCCAAGCAGGGGCTATCTTTGGTCTACTCATGACCATATACAGAAAACAAGAAAGACGAAACATTGGGCTGGAGATGGAACTTAAGTGATAAAGTGTTTGCTCAGACTGCACAAAGCCCTGGGTTCGATCCCTAGCACCTCGTAAAACTGAGTGTAGCGATACTGCTTATAATCCCATCAACTGGGAGGTGGGGGACTGGGGGAGGATAGATGCAAGAAGGTCAGAAGTTTAAGGTTTCCTTGGCCGCATACTGAGTTTAAAGTGGGCTACATGAGACCCTGTGGGGGGGGGGGGGGGGGAGGAGAGAGAGAGAGAGAGAGAGAGAGAGAGAGAGAGAGAGAGAGAGAGAGAGAGCGCACAGCAAGCATTTTCAAAGCATCACTTCCCTCCACACACATTCAGGGGTATTTTAAGCTCAAACATGTTTATTCTGGTGAAATTTGCTGCTTCAGCAAATTCGAAACAGTGCAGTGAATCAAAACAATAGGAATTCCTTTCTTACAAATCTGAAAAGGGGGACTTGGTGAGCGGATGCCTCTCTTTCACTAATGATGTGAAGCACGTTGCTTTGAAAAGGACTACCACTTTCCACCCTAGGTCACTATGCCTGTGTGGATCCCATCAGCAGAAAGGGACAAGAACATGGTGACCCCTGAATGACTAGCTTTTATTGGCCAGGCCTACACTGCAGTACATACAGCCCACTTCCTCCCTATTCTATTAGCCATATTTAATAAGATGGCCACATTCAACTGCCAAGTGGGTTGCTGGGAAATGTAGTCCATTTGTTACCTAGGAAGAGGAGGAACAGGTTATATATATCTTATGTCTTCCCTAAACTTCAACTCCACCTGATTTCTCAGTTCTTCGGACCTGTATTCTATTTGTAATTAGTACCATTAGGTGTATAATATAATTGTCCTGAGTTAGTTAATGTTAGCGTAGTCTAAAGCACAAACTATGTCATATATTCCTTGAAGGCATGACTTCTGTGCTCCAGCTTCATGTAGCCCAGGCTGGCCTTGAACTCACTGTAAGCTGAGGATGACCTTGAACTCCTGACTCTCACCTGCACCTCCCCAGTGCAAGGCTTACAGGTGTACACCACCATGCCTGGTCTGTATGGTATTTGGGGCTTGGGGATCCATATGTTCTAGGTAAGCCCCCTATCAAGCGAGCTATGACCCAGCATGTGCTGGACTGTTGAAAATGTCTTGTACCACTAAGTTTTGAACATACAGGGTACTCGTAAAAAGCTAAACTTCTCCGTGATAAAAAGCTAAACTTCTCCATGATAGAGATTATTTTTGTTCTTAGGAGATGCCTACTAGCATATTTAAGGCTATGGAGTTATGACCCACAACTTAGTTATTATCTTATTCCTTCAAGTTTTCTTGAGGCTTAAAATGGGTCAGAATAAGAACCTGGGGAGAAAGCTAAATCCTTGAAGTCTGGAGAGAGCTCTACAGATCACAGGGGCACAGATCTGTCTCTGTGGTTTCTTCTACAGTGCCGTGTTGAAACAAGCCCCTCTGCTTCCTCTGGATTGCTGTAAGAATTGGTCACTCAGCTGCCAGTGTTTGCTGAGGTCTCAGAATGTTGGCACCATTGAGAGGCAGGACCTAGGGAGATGAGCAATCCGGATACGACCCACCAAAGCGAGAATTAGACGAGCGAGTGTAGGGAGGCAAGCCGCTTTGAGTGTGGAAAGACCTTTGCCATTGACTTTGGTTGATGGAGTGTTGGTCAGACCCTGGGTTATTTGTAGGACATAAAAGGAAAAGGTAGGTGGCAGGGATAGGACCGCAGGTAAAAGCAGTAGCTGTGCAAGCCTGGAGCACACGCACGAAGCTGGCTGTGTTCCTGAGCGTCTGTAATCTCAGCACTCCCCTTGTGAGATGGGAGGCAGAGAGGAAAATCTGCCTGAAACTGGCAGGCTGGCAAGCTTGGGCGATGCGGCTCAGCAGACGTAAGAGAGTCCGTGCCTCAACAAGGTGGTCGGAGAGGGCCAGTCTCTGAGAGCTGTCCTCTGGCCTCCACACACACACGTGCACTGGCACACACGAACCACACATGGGTGCACATATATACACTGAGTAGAAAAGAGCTAGGTAGTGTTTCAGTCTTTAAGGAACCCTGTTACGCTCTTTTTTCCCTTTTGACTTTAGGCTTTTGCTTAAGAGGGCAAACCTATCCAGGCTAGAGTTTAGCAAATCCACAATGGGGAACCTTAGCTCCTGAGTATTCCCCAGGGACGTAGGATGAACTCAACCCGAGGCTGCTGGCCTCAGGGTTTCCCTGCCCCTGAGTTAACTCATTACTTTGTTGTTAGGCTCAGGGTTTCCAATATTTCATTTTTATTTTCTGTTGCTTAGTCAACGACAGTGACATACGGGCTGAAGTTAAATTGTTGGAATCATATTCTTTTCACTGAGTGGTTTTCTTTCTCCACTGCGTCTACCATGGATGGGAAAGTCCCCTGACATCGCTGTAACTCTGATCTATTATCCACCTGCTAGGATGTAAACACCATGCATGTAGCAAATCACTTTATATGCCAATAAAGCCTATGTTTTGGAAAAATGTTGGACTGTTTGTATCCAAAACATTGTTTGGAATCAAGTCATCTAAAATACACAGATTAAGAATAGGAAGTGATATCCTGAATAGCATCATTAAAATTCCAGGAAAGGACAGGCTGCAAAATACAAGATGTGGCGAGGCTATAATTAGGCCACCACACCGCTGTGTCTGACTGAGAATACTACTTCTCCTTAGACTCCTCTCCAGTCTAGCCCAGAAGAGTTCACTGTAAACGACCCAAGAGGCAGGACTGGCCTTCTCAACAGCCAGTACACCAGGCCCTTCACTGTGTGTTTTTCCTTCATGGAATAAGGGATAGAATTTTGTACAGACGAGCAAAATATAGCATTTTTAATAAAACAGAGGGAGAGAAGGGACCATGGGGCTTGTCATCTAGAGATCATTAGTTTCTTTTCAAGTCTAAAATTTCTCATATGTGCATTGGTATAACACACACACACACAGAGAGAGAGAGAGAGAGAGAGAGAGAGAGAGAGAGAGAGAGAGAGAGAGAGAGAGAGAGTTTTGTCTTATTTACCAAATCTCAGGCATTAATGAAATACAGGACTCAGGCTCTGACAGACTGGTATCATAGTGAGTTCCATCTGCTGATGCAGTGAGACCCTCAGGAGTCTCTTCCCCAGTGAGTGAGTGCTCATTTCTCTCTTTAATACCAAATAGCACAAAGGGAAGAGACAAGGACTCCTATTTTTCATTTGGCCACTATGGTCTCCAACTGTTTATTTTTGGGGGAGTGCTCCCTCCACTACTATTAGTAGCCAAGCGTTCTGATTTGTTTGTGGTGATTTTGGTCTGTGCCCACAGATGCGGTGAAATCCCCGGTAATTCCTGTTTTTATCTTCATAGGGATCCTCATTTGCATGATAAGGTTTGCTACCTAGTTTGCATCGACTGTCACTGTGCCTGGCATTAGTAGATTGGTTTGTTTGCGTCTTCTCTTCCATTGAGAAAAGTTGCTTAAAATTCAAAAGGAGAAACAAACAATCCCAAACTTAGTTTGGAGTACTGGAGATCCATCAAGGCAGTGAGGAACTGCGGAACCAGGTCGAAGGTGGAACCCAGAGAAGTGAGCTTTTGTGCCTGTTTCCTGTGCTGGGTGTGACTTTATTAAGCAATATCTGTAATTCATATGTCCTGAGGGTTAATATGTCCTTGGCCAGAGAACTGGAAAGAATAAATAAGAACCAACGTTACTCTTTTGAATACTTACTGCCGTTAAATCCCAAGGGGGTGTGCTTTTAGGGGTGGTGTAAATGGCCTGAGATTGGATTCCGTGATGCATATGGTAGTATGGCTGAATTCATTCAAACTGGTAAGGGAATATTTGCAGTTGGTGACTTTAATGGTGTGTAACTGGCATCTTGTACCCCAAGGAAGCTGTTTCAAAGACTAAATGGGTGGATCCAAGCAAAGGAGGTACCAGTGAAGAGAGAATTGGTGGATTAGAAGATAGAGCGTGAGAAAAATCAACGCTGAGGTTGGACTGTATTTCTGTGAGGTCCTGTGTAGTTGGTTGTTTTACTCTTTTTACCCTTTGACTTTTTGCTTTTTGCTGTTTGGGGGGCCTGCCACCCAGCTCCCAAATAAATCACACACAGAGACTTATTGTTACTTATAAATGCCTGGCCTTAGCTTGGCTTATTTCTAGCCAGCTTTCCTTAACTTAAATTATCCCATCTACTTTTTGCCTCTGGGCTTTTTTTCTTTTCTCATTTTTGTATGTCTTACTTTCATTCTTACTCCATGGCTAGCTGTGTGGCTATGTGGCAGTGTGGCTATGTGGCTGGCTAGGTGGCTATGTGGCTGGCTGTGTGGTTGTGTGGCTGGTTGTGTGGCTGTGTGGCTATGTGGCTGGCTAGGTGGCTATGTGGCTGGCTGTGTGGCTGTGTGGCTGGTTGTGTGGCTGTGTGGCTGGCTGTGTGGTTGTGTGGCTGGTTGTGTGGCTGTGTGGCTGGCTGGGTGGCTGTGTGACTGACTGTGTGGCTGTGTTGCTGCGTGGCTGGCCCCTGACATCCTCCTCTCCTTGTTCTCTTGCTCCTTCCTGAACCTTTTCTTCCCAGATTTCTCCTTCTATTTATTCTCTCAGTCTGCTAGTCCTACTTATCCTTTCTCCTGTCTTGCTATTGGCCGTTCAGCTCTTTATTAGACCAATCAGGTGTTTTAGACAGGCAAAGTAACACAGCTTCACAGAGTTAAACAAACACAACATAAAAGAATACAACACATCTTTGCATCATTAAACATTATTGCATCATTATTGCATTATTAAACATTAATGCATTATTCCACAGCATAAACAAATGTAAAACATCTTAAACTAATATTCCACAACAGCCCTAGGTTCAGCCCCCAGTGCCAAAATAATAATGAAAACAATGAAACACTGGGAGGCAGGAACACAGAAAACAAGTACAGGATTACAAAGACAAAATGTGGTAAAAATGCCTCACATATATGTAATCATATATTCAGAAGAAGAGAAAGAAAAGGAGACAGAAGAAATAATTGGGGGGAAAATCTGAAAGATTTTGTTGTTTCTGTTTTCTTTTGAGACAAGGTCTCTCTTTGTAGCCCTGGCTGGCCTAGAATTCTCTATGGACAACAAGCTGGACCCAATTCACAAAGATCTACCTGTCTCTGCCTCCGGAATGCTAAGATTAAACACACACACCACCATGCCCAGCGCTAAGTTTTTATAATCCTTATTTATTGTGCATGTGTAGGTGCACATGCTATGACCGGTGTGTGGAAGTTTCAGGAAAACTTATGAGAGTTGTTTCTGTCCTTGACCATGTGGGCTCTTGGGATTGAACTAAAGGCATCATCAGGCTTGGTAAGGGCAACTTTTACCTGCTAAGCCATCTCACGGGCCCAGAGAATGGTTGGGAAGCCCTAGGATACAGAGCAGTGTAAACACAAAACAACAACAACAAAAAAAACCCAAAAAGCCAATACTCCAACAGAGTAACACTTCTGAAAACAAAACCAAAAGCAAACAGCAGCCAGAATCAGAGGGAGAGGCAGCCCTCTCTGCCTTAGCAGAGCAGCAGGAGGACCGACAGCTGACTCTTTGAATGGAAGAATAGAAATCAGAAGGAAATGGAACCGCCGTCTTTGATTGCTGAAAGAAAACAACTGCTCATTGTGTTTTGTATCTAGGATTCTCCGAGAATGGAAAAAGAGAAATCAATGTTATTAAAGGGTGATTGTACGCTAATCTGTACTAACTAGAGGGTATCTGTTGGATAGAAGGAATGTCGTTCCAGATGAATGCTGTGAGATACAGGAAGGAATGAAGAGCAAGAGAAACAACAGTTGGTTAAATGTAAGTAGATATTGACTGCATAAATGATGATAATTGAGCCCTGTGGAGCTTCCAATAGACAGAGGCAGCGCAAGATGGTGGTACAGATTTCCAAGAAGAGGAAGTTTGTGGCCCATGGCATCTTCAAAGCTGAACTGAATGAGTTTTCTCACTCAGGAACTGGCTGAAGATGGCTACTCAGGAGTCGAAGTCCGAGTTACACCAACCAGAACAGAAATCGTTATTTTAGCCACCAGAACACAGAATGTTCTTGGTGAGAAGGGTCATCGGATCAGAGAGTTGACTGCGGTAGTCCCGATGAGGTTGGGTTTCCTGAGGGCAGCATAGAACTTTATGCGGAAAAAGTGGCCACAAGAGGTCTGTGTGCCATTGCTCAGGCAGAGTCTCTACATTACAAACTCCTAGGAGGGCTTGCTGTGCGAAGGGCCTGCTATGGTGTGCTTCGATTCATTATGGAGAGCGGGGCCAAGGGCTGCGAGATTGTGGTGTCTGGGAAGCTCCGAGGACAGAGGGCCAAGTCCATGAAGTTTGTGGATGGGCTGATGATCCACAGTGGAGAGACCCTGTTAACTACTATGTTGACACTGCTGTGCGCCATGTGCTCCTGAGACAAGGTGTGCTGGGCATCAAAGTGAAGATCATGTTGTCCTGGGACCCAAGTGGTAAGATTGGCCCCAAGAAGCCACTGCCTGATCACGTGAGCATTGTGGAACCTAAAGACGAAATCTTGCCCACCACCCCCATCTCAGAGCAGAAGGGTGGGAAACCAGACACACCTGCCATGCCCCAGCCAGTGCCTACAGCGTAACAGGGTCCTGGCAGCTGCAACTGGAGGCTGGATGTTGTCCTGCACAAACAGATGTGCTGTGGGATGGTCTGTATGTCAAGTGTGTTGCTGATTGGTCAATAAATAAATCACTGATTGGCCAGTGGCCAGGCAGGAGGAAGTATAGGCGGGACAAGGAGGAGAATAAAGCTGGGAAGTGGAAGGCTGAGTCAGAGACACTGCCAGCCGCCATGATGACAAACAGCATGTGAAGATGCCGATAAGCCATGAGCCATGTGGCAAGGTATAGATTAATGGAAATGGATTAATTTAAGCTGTAAGAACAGTTAGCAAGAAGCCTGCCATGGCCATACAGTTTGTAAGCAATATAAGTCTTGTGTTTACTTGGTTGGGTCTGAGGGGCTGTGGGACTGGCAGGTGAGAGAGATTTGTCCGGACTGTGGCCAGGCAGGAAAACTTTAGCTACACAGATGTTTAATAAAATCTTGCACAAAGACAAAAAAAAAAAAATAGACAGAGAATAAGATAAATGATGGAGGAGGAATGAAGTGAAGTTGTGCTGAGCTCCTTATAGAGGAAGTGATGAAGAACTAATTTGTATTGGCCATTGATAAGTTGAGGATGCATATTTTAAATTATAGATAAATCATGAAAAGAATGATGAACAAATGTATAAACAACAAGATGAGAGAGATAAAATAGAATAATGAATAACTAGACAATTCAAAAGGAGGTTGAGAATGGGAATAGAGTAGGTGATTACAAATTTTAAAAAGGATATATTTAAAACCAAGTGTGCCAGAGATTATATTAAGTATGAGTAGACTAAATTGCCAATTGAAAGTGAGGAGATTATCAAGTTGGACTTAAATTGGTACTCTGCATTCTGTGACTTATGGAGATACAGTGTCAGGTGTAAAGGATGTAGTAATATGCATCACACAAAATAAACCAAAAGAAAGACTATAAAGCTGTATGATATAAAACGGGTTCCCAGTTAAGGCACCTGTAGAGATGAAGATGTTCCATAATAAAAGAATCCAATTCATTGCTTAAATGCACACACCCATGGAGCTGTAAGACCTACAGGGATAATTAGAGGTATCCATAGAGTTAGAAATTTGAACATATCTCTCTTGTTGACTGATGTAATCGACAATAAAAACCAGTAAAGCTAGACACAGCTTGAACAAAGCTAATTAGCAAATATCATCTAATTATAGCATCTTGCAATGAATAAATGTACACATTTGTTTCAAGTGCACATAGACTATTTACCAGCATCTTTCATACGGTGAGTCATAAGGCAGTTTTTACATTTCACAGGGTTGAAATCATAAGAGTGTGTTTCCTGACCATTGCCACTGCTATCAGTCTGTAACAGGTAATGGGGGAAAGTATCCCTGTATGTTTAGAAATTTTAAGTGAGGCTGGAGTGATGGCTCAGAGGTTCAGAGCATGTGCTGCTCATGTAGAAGGCCCGGGTTCAGTTCCCAGCACCCACATGAGTAGCTAACAAAGGCCTGCAACTCAATCCCAGTGATCGTGATACCCTCTTTTGGCCTCTGCAGGTACCTGCACAACATGTGGTATACATAAACCCACATAGGCACACACATGTCAACCCAACTGTTTCTGTGAAAAGAAATTTAAGTGACCATGGATCAAAGAAGGCAGGCCAGAGATTGGAAGCTTGTGACAGTGAAAGCTATGACCGATCAAAATCTGTGAAATGTAGCTTTAAAAAACTTTATAGCCTCAACTGCATGTGTTAGTAAGGAAGAGAGACAAACAAACAAACAAACAAAAAAAGTCAGCATTCTCGACATTAATTTCAATAAGTTTAAAAAGGAACAACAACCAAAAAAAAGCACCAGCTGGTTCTGGTGGCCCATGCCTATTATCCCAGCTACTCATGAGGCTGAGGCAGGGGAATTTTAAGTCAGAGGCTTTCCTGGGCTTACAGAGTTCAAACTCAGCCTGGGCAGCTTCGTGAGCCCTTGTCTCAAAATTGAAAAGTAAGATGGGGCCTGGGGAGATATCTCAGTGATGTGACACTTGCCTAGTTATTTACAACCAACAGTTAAAAAAGGCCATAAAAGAACATTCTTTGAATTTTTTTAAACAGGTGGAAGGAAGGAAATAAAGACAAGAAATGTAGTGAGATAAAGCAGACACCGGAACCAAATAACTAATAAAAACGAGCAAGTCCTGATGATACCAGCCTAGAAATAGCACCGGAAACGAATGTGTAACTAGATTGAAAAGCTAGGAATGGAGTGTCATGAATAACCCATAGTAATATATTTGAAATTTTAGAAGTAATTGACAAATTTTTTAAATGCTACTTATCCAAACTCGTATAAGAAAAATAACAGTCTGAGTGGTTCCATATCTACTCATATGAATATGTAATTAAAAACTTTCCCATAAGGAAAACTTCAGAGCCAGATGGTTTTACTGTTGAATTCACCAAATATTTAAGGAAGAAATAACACATATTTTCCACCAACTCTTCCAGAGAATAGAAAAAGCAGGAATACTCCCAACTTGTTTTAAGAAGCCAACAGAATTTTGATTCTAAAACCTGACAAAAACATTATAAAAAAGGAACATTCCAGGTCAGCTTTACTTGTGTATCTCCATTTAAAAATCTGAATTGGAGGGTGCTAGAGAATGACTTGGCCATGAAGAGCACTTACTGCTCTTGCAGAGGACTGGTTCCCAGCACCCCCAGCAAGCAGGTCACAACCACCTGGGATTCTAGTTCTGGGGGATCTGACACCCTCTTCTGGCCTTCATAGGCATCTGTATTCATGTGATGTACATAAACTCACAACAGCATCACACACACACAGTTTAAAAAAAAATCCATTTTAGCCAAGCAGTGGTGGCACATGCCTTTAATTCCAGTACTCAGGAGGCAGAGTCAGGGAGATCTCTGTGAGCTTGAGGCCAGCCTGTTCTACAGAAAAAGTTCCAGGACAGCCAGCTCTACATAGAGAGACCCTGTCTAAAACAAACAAACAAAAAACAAACAAACAAAAACGAGTAGAATACTAGCCATATGAATGCAGCAAGAGAGTGCTATACAAAGATCAAGTTGACTGTCTTTTGGAAATACAAACCAAGTGTGACTATTTGACTCAGTCAGTGTAGCTAAAAACATTAATAGAATGAAGAAAACAACAATATGATCATCTCAGTAGCTATAGAAAATACAGGTGACATAGTATTTCTGCTTATTAAAAAGGAAAACTCTCAGCAACTAGTAATAAGCTTTTTACTCTTAGAAGAAATTCTGTAGAGCTATTTTGTGCTGTTAAAGGTCGGCTACATCATACTTAGTTGGCAACGTGTTAAAACTTCTGGAGTCAGAGAGGCGACAGATGATACACCATCTCGGACAGATACACTCTCTCACCACTTCTAATCGTGACTGAGTGGAAATTCTAGCTCGTGTGATGAGACCAGGAAGAGACAGAAAGGCTTTTGGATTAGAACGAAATGAATAAAACTGGAGTGACTGTGAGATTAAACTACTGGAGGTAGAGAAAACACGAAAGAAACTTTAGTTAAACCGTTGGGGCTGAGAGGGAGTTAGCATGCTTCTGGTTTCATTGTAAACATGGACAAGTGAGTGGAAGTTTGGCTTTCCACTCATTAATAGAAAATGAATTTACATTGGAGTAAGAACGATCAAACACCTAGGGGTAAGTCTAAGACTCAAAGACTTGTCCATTAACGACTCTTAGCTATTACTGAAATTAACTAAAGACCTAAAGAAATGACAGGATATAGTGTGCTCCTGAAATGGAAGACACACGTTTTAAAAGATGTCAACTCATCTTAAAGTGATGTAGAGTCTGTAATCCCATCAAAATCTAAGGAGTTTGGTGAGTGTGAAAATATATGATAATCCTGAAACTTATATGGAAACACAAACTCCAAGAATAGACCAGACATCTTGAAGTAGTATAAGAAAGTTTTATTTTCACAGATATTCAAATCTACCATTATGCTGGAGTAATTGGAGGAAAGCTGGGGTTGGCCCAAAGCTAGACACTAGACCGGTAGAAATAAACAATCCCAGGATAAACTTGGGCACATACAGGACACAGTGCTATAACATACATGGCCCCACAGGAGAAAATGATAAGATGGTCATATAGATATATATGTATATATATATATATATGTATGTATGTATATATATATATATATTTTTTTTCCAGAGCTGAGGACCGAACCCAGGGACTTGGGCTTGCTAGGCAAACGCTCTACCATTGAGCTAAATCCCCAACCCCCTTTTATATATTTTTATTTATGTGCCTATGTAAGACATGTGCACCTTGGGTGTGCAGGTGCCCCCAGAGACCAGAGGAGGGCATGAGATCTTTTGGGACTAGAATTATAGGTGGTTGTGGGCTGCCATGTTGATGCTGGGAATTGGTTCTCTCAAGAACAGTAAGTACTTTTAACTGCTAAGCCATCTCTCAGCCCAGGACAGTCTTAAAAAAAAAATCCTGTGATGATTCATTATCAGTATAGAAAAAATAATACATTTTGATCATACCTAGACCTATCTCTACTAAGCATTATATAGAAGTGTAATGAATAAAGGATTAAAACTTCCAGAAGTTAATCCAGGATAGTGTACTCACAATTTTGGTTGGAAATGAATTTACAGGATCCAGTAAAGCCAAATAAAAGGAAAAGTCAGATAAAACTGAATCGACAAGAATGAAGAATTTAGTCCATCAAAACACAATTAAGACAGTAAAGGGTAAATTAGAGATAGCTGCAGCCTGTATAAAAAGAAGACTAAATGCCCAATAGAAGAACGAGGAGGTAGGGGCTGGAGAGACGGCTTGGTGCTTGAGAGCACTTGCTGGTCTTTGTTGTTGTTTCAGTTTTGGTTTTTTGAGACAGGGTTTCTCTGTGTAGCTTTTGGAGCCTGTCCTGAAACTCACTTTGTGGACCAGGCTGGCCTTGAACTCACAGAGATCCACCTGCCTCTGCTTCCTGAGTGCTAGAATTGAAGGTGTGTGCCACCACCGCCCAGCACTTGCTGCTCTTATAAAGGACCTGGGTTGGATTCTCAGCACCTACATGGTGCGCACAACCATCTGTAACTCTGGTTCCCGGGGGGATCTGATGCCCTCTTCTGGCCTGTGTGGGCACTGCACTCACCTGTACACATATGTGAAGGCAAAATACTTATACACAAAATAAAATCTTTTTGAAAAATGGGCAAGTGAATTATACAGGGGCTTCACACAAAGAAGGCTGGGACAGTTCAGTAAACACAAAAAAGCTGTTTATGTTTATAAATCTTCAGGGGAATACAATTAAGAAATCACATGCAACTGGGCAGTGGTGAAGCATGCCCTTAATCCCAGCACTGGGGAAGTAGAGGCAGGTTTGAGGCTAGCCTGCTCTACAGAGCTAGCTCTAGGACAGGCAAGGCTACACAAAGAAACCCTGTCTTGAGAAAAACAAAAACAAAAAAGAAAAATCACATGTAGTGTGCCTCCTTGTCTGCCACGATGACTTAAAACATTGAGTTGGTGAAGACTTCAGGAAGCAAGAATCCTCAGACACTAGTGGTGAGAATGTGCACTGGTACCACCACTTTAGAAAAATCAGTTGCCATGAGTGAGCAGTTCTGTCCTGGTACAGACTCAGTGAAAATTATAGATAGACATGTTCCTAATAGCCTAAACAGAAAATTAACCAGTGCCCATCTGAGTCTAATAAAATGTCAACCTGTGTGTACACAAATTTGTGTGTGTGTGTGTGTGTGTGTGCACAAATTGTTTATGATATGGTTATATAAATGAAAATGATATGTTAATAAACTCATTTCTTACCTGTGCAACCCACATGGGTTTTGCTGGCCTCAGTGTGTGAAAGAAGCACTCTCCCCCAAATATATTACATTTATGAACCTCAAAAACTAGACGGAGTGAAACTACAGCTTATAGGCAGGCAGCATGCTTCTTTAGGCTCCCGAGACAGGGTCCACTGGAAAAGCTAAGGTGATGCTTTGGAGGACAGGGTGCTAAGTGGAAAGAGAATGGCCAGGGCCTCAGAGTGCTAGCTAGCACTCTGTCTTTTGTCTTGCATGATCACATGGGTGTTGGCTTTGCAAGAGGTCATTAAACTGAGCTTTTCTGTCTTGCATGCTTTTCTTTGTGTAATGAATAGTTCACAGGGGAAACATTTTAAAAATAAAAACCTACTTGAAGACCGCTTTTAAGAGTCTTAATCAATCTAAAATTGTCCATTGATTTTCAATTTTGATAATTTTCACCTGTCCCCCTTCTTTTGAATTCACATTCTGTTCATATTGTGAGACAATTTTTACTGATTGTAAATCCTATCTTCCTTAACAAACATTATACTTTTTGGGTTGTGTGTGTATAAACTCCTTTGTTGCTTCTTTCCTTTCCTTCTTTCCTGTCTTCCTTCCTTCCTTCCCTCCTTTCCTTCCTTCCTTCTTTCCTTCTTTTCTTCTTTCCTTCCTTCCTTCCCTCCCCCCCTTTCTTCCTGCTCTCTCCTTCCCTCTCTCCCTCCCTCCTCCTTCCCCCCCTCCCCTTCTTCCTGCTCTCTCCCTCCCCTCTCTCCCTCCCTCCTCCTTTCCCCCTCTCTCCCTTTCTTCCTGATTTCCCCATGCCTTCAGGTTGACTCTCCGTTCAATTTGCTCCTGTCCAGTTAGGTCAGATCACGCATGACTGCCGCTTTCTCCAGTTCTGGTTTGGCCTGGTTCCCTCTCATCCCGTTTTAGCACAGCGTTTGTGTAGGGATTCATTTTTTCACTTGTCTCTTATATTTTTCCTGTTTCCTGGACCCCGTTTCTTTTTCTGTTTTCTTTTGGCTCGCTGCTTTTGGTGGTGTCCATCCACTGCTCGTTTCCTAAGTGCTGTGGTTTGGAAACTGTTTGCCCTACAGAGGTTCATGTGCTAGAAGGTTGGTCCCCAATATGAACAACATTGAGGTGGGCGAACTTTGAATAGGCCTGAAGGGACATGACTATATTATGCAACACTGTCAGTAGCTGATGCCAATGACCAGGGAGTGGATTGAGTCTACAAGTGTGCTGTTATAAAGCAAGGCCACTCATATACTTGGTCTCTCCTATATCTAGCTCATCCCTTTCTGTTTCTCTGTTGTGCTGCACTGGAGCCAGCCAGCTCCTTCTAGAAGGCCAGCCCCATGTTGTTTGGCCCTCCCAGCCACTAAAATCATGAGCCAAATGCCACCTCTACAAAATACGCAGCCTCAAGTTGTTTTGCTATATTATAGCATGAAGCAGGCTAAGATCTTAATCACAGGAGCTAAGGTTTCCAAGAACTTAATCTCCGACCATCTTTCATCTCTCTGTCAGTTGCTTCTCTGTTACTGTGATAAAAGACCATGACCAAAGGCAACTTCAGGAAGAAAGAGTTTATTTTGGCTAACAGTTCTGGGGAGATAGAGTCCATTATGATGGGGAAAGCATGGTGTGTTAGCATGAGCAGGAAACTGGCTGATCACATTTTCACCCCCACACAGGAAGCAGAGAGTGAGAATGGGAAGTGGGCTTAAGGCTTCAAAGCTTGACCCCCAGTGACAAGGCTCCACCTCCTAAAGGTTCTATGACCTCCCCACAGTGCCATGAACTGAGGACCAAGTGTTCAGTAAATGAGCCTGTTGGGGACCTTCTAATTACCATAGTCTCTTTTCATATATAATAATAGGTTGAACATCACTTTTGGACCTGCTGAGTCTGAAGTGGCCCATGTGTTCAATGGAAATGATGTGTAGCAGGCAGTTGAACATAGAGACAAGAGAGCATGATTGGAAATAATGATCCAGACACCACTCACAGAAAGACAACTTTTGGAATTATGAGAGTTGTAAATAGAGCATGGAGCGTATATAGCATGACACTTGATGGGCATGTTAGTGTCTTTAGTCTCATTGCCTAAAACACCCAGAAGAATTTGTTTTCTTTTTCCTGTCCAAGACAAGAGCAGGATGTTTGCATTCTTGCCTTAGTGCGTTCTTGTGGTTTCCTTGTGACCTGGAGCTGAATGTCAGCTTCCAGACACCTAGAAGTCCACTCACATTCAGATTTTGTTAGGAAACTGTATGAGGGTTGAGGGTGTGAGAAAGATAGATGTTGGGAGTTGGTGATACAAAATGGTGATACAAATGATGGGAGGTTTGTTTTGTTTTTTGCCAACTTGATACAAGCTACATACAGTTATCTGGAGAAAGGAACCTCAGCTGGGAAAATGCCTCTTTTAGATTGCCTGTAGGCAAGACTGTGGGGCATTTGCCAGACTGCTAATTGATAAGAGGAGGGCCCAGCCCTGTGGAAAGTATATGAAGTCCTGAGTCAATGTGTACTGTTGACTTGAGCATAGACATGCCAAGGACTCCAATGCCTCAGACCCGTGGGAATGGCAGGGCCTTCTCCTGATCTGAGGACTGATGTTGACAGTATGAACAGAAAGTATCAATCACAGCTTTCTCCTCCTGGGTGATTATAGCCTGAGACTGCCCCCCCACCCCCACCCCACAGAGACTTCCTACCCAGATTAGCTAACCTGCCTCCTCCTTCAGCTGTCTATAATAAATCCACCCCTCCTCATTCTGCTGTCTATAATAAACCCACCCCCTTCTTGCTTCAGCTGTGTATATTAAACCTACCCCCTCCTCATATGTACCTTATATACCCCTCCACGGTATATAATAAACAAGCTGAGTTTCTGAGCTGCTAGTGTGTCTCCATCAAAGCACAGGCCCCACCCAGTCCCAGCTTTTCTGTAACTGTGCCTGTCATTTCTTCATCACATGTCACCCCAGTCAGTTCAGTCCCAGAGCCGGGCAGGTTCTGGGACAGCCTGCTGATGATGGCGCCACCTCTGGGCAGGTGGTCCTACATAGTCAAGAAAGCAGGCTGAGCAAGCCAGTAAGCAGCAGCCCTCCATGGCCTCTGCTTCAGTCCCTGACTCTGGAGTTCCCTTAGAGATGGACTATTACCTGGAAGTATAAGATGAAAGATACTCTCTCCTCCCCAGGTTGTTTCTGGTCATGGTCTTGATCTAATGCAGAGGCACCATTGAGCTTCTTTGTGTCTGAGAGTGGGAAGTGGGGATTTAGAGGAATCTAAATGGGATGGCAAATGTCAGTGCAGCTGTCCTGTATCATACAAGCAGATGCCCCTACTCGGTGGTGGAGATCCTGGAAGGACTTAGCCTCAAGTACCATGGCCCTGGAAGCCACACCTGAGGACTCCAGTGGCCCCATTTGGAACAAGTTTTGGAAAGGCTGCGAAGGAGTTCCTTGTTCTTTGAGAACTGTGTAAGCCCCGACGTATTCCTGGGGCCCACGAAGAGGGAGGTCCCTAAGCAATGGTTTCAATGAAATTTCAATTAAGTGAGGCCTGGCAACCCAGGTTGACTTTGATTTAGAAGGAATGAATTTGTGTCCCTTGCTCTCACTTTGACAGGTTCTGGAGCAACCGAGTTACCAGTAAAAATAAGTCCCCCGAGAGATCCGCGGGGAACATGTACTTAGGGGAGGGCTGTCTTGATTCTGGGGAGTGACCCAGATGTTGGAATAGAATCATCTAATCATCCAATAGAATCATTGGGTAATGGACAATTGTCTAGAAATCACCTATTTCCTTCTTTTGCCTAAAACAAGGTTGGCATCTCTCTTTGAGGGCTTATTTGGGACTGTTGTTGGGTCCTTAGCTCGTGAGCTATTCTGTGGGCTTACTTAGTTCGATTGAGATTCCTGCACTGTGGTTTCCCCTGGGCACAGAAAGAGACTTGGGTTAGAGATACTTAACATGTAGCCCTGTGGGGGCTTACACTGTGCTAGACACTGGACAAAAATCATTGCTCTTTGGCCTCTGTTGGAGCCTCATTTTGTTCTCCCATGATTGAGGTGAGGATGTTGTGGTTGAAGAAGAAGGAATTCTGAGCCTCAAACAAGTCCTGGGCAACTTGTTTCTAGAAAAAATTCTTAAGAGTAGATTTCCTCCCCTTGATTGATTCTTCTAGACTCCTCTGGCAAAACACTCACTCGGTGTTGGGAAAGATGGATGTCACATGATTTCAATTCAGATTGTGGCTTTGTTTTCATGTTTCTTTACTCCTTGGATCTTTAATTTTTCGTCTTCAAAATAGGGATAACATATCTCAGGTTAGGGGAAAAAATGAAAAGAAAATGTATTTATTTCTATATGCGTATTGAGTTAAACATTGTTGGGTATGTACTCTACAACAGTGAAAACTATAGCCGGGGTTCCCACTACCATTTGGTTGAAGGGATAAGGAAACAATGAAGAGATAAATGGGTCAATATGCAAGGTTTGTCCATCTTAACCATGACAACAGACACGGTTCTTCCCAGGATGCAGTAGCTGTACAGTGTTAAATGACAGTGGAAGATGATAGATAGTAAGACCACATTGGCTAAAACCGAAGAAGGGTCCTCTGGCTCTAAGGGCTCAGCTGGAGAACGTGGGATATGCAAAGGGGTGGGTTGGTAGTGCCAAGGGCTCTGTATGAGACAACCTGCGCTTGAGATACCCTTTGCAACATGGAAAAGGGGCTGCTGGGTATTTCCTCACAGGGCTTGGATGACAGTCATGGAATTTGAAAGTCCTCACTCATAAGTGGTGTCTACAGCTATAATAATTGGGTGCGATCATCCAGAGAGATGGGATAGGGGAAATAGAAGGGTCTCCAATGCCTGGAAGACCAACATTTATGAGACTGGACCAAGGACACACTGGCAGAAACGGAAGGCGTTCTCATTGATGTCCAAAGAGACCCAGGCATGGAGAATAATGATGAGAAAGATCGCATGGACCAGCCAGGGCTGTGTGTACAGTAGATACTCAGTGAGTATTAATTAGCCTCTCCTTTAATGGAAATAGCATCATTCATTCCTTGTAGGGCTTTTGAACTTTACATCCCTGTGTAAATTCAGTGTGTACTGACACCCCTCCCCATTTTGTCTTTTAAGATTGAAATATAGAGCCCTTGAAGAGTGGGGTGGGCCCCCTTTCTTTGAAGGCTACCATCACCAGCTTGCAAGTCCGCCATGAAAAATTTCTCTTTTTCCTTTGTAAGTTCACGTGATTTAATTTGCCTGAGTAACCTGCTGTCAGGTTCCTGTAGCATTCATCCTGACATCTAACTGAGTAATGAATGCTTTAGGCTTTTAGGAACCATTTCAGGTTTTTATTAATCACTGTTGTGATTGCACATATGAATTATGAAGGAGTTATTTTGGTAGTTGGATTTCCCCCTCAAAAAAAAATTTTTTTTTATTTGTTCATCATGAGCTGATAGCCCAAAGAGGGACATGGAGGCTGTTCTCGGGTCGTGGGAAGACATTCCAAGGTGTGTTTCACCTCCTAATTCTACAAGTGTGGATGTCTGAAGTTAGTAGTGAATGCTTTTCTTACTCCCTACAGTTTAACTAGAAACTATCCATGCTCCGCACCTCTGATATGAATTAATGGGAAATGTTTAAAGCTGGGTGACCTTCCGAAGGAATTTGTGGGTGTTGGTTCCCCTATGATTCCCACCATGAGTGGTGTGGGTGTTGATTCCCCTATGATTCCCACCATGGGTGGTGTGGGTGTTGGTTCCCCTATGATTCCCACCATGGGTGTTGTGGGTGTTGATTCCCCTATGAATCCCACCATGGGTGGTGTGGGTGTTGGTTCCCCTATGATTCCCACCATGGGTGGTGTGGGTGTTGATTCCCCTATGATTCCCACCATGGGTGGTGTGGGTGTTGGTTCCCCTATGATTCCCACCATGGGTGGTGTGGGTGTTGGTTCCCCTATGATTCCCACCATGGGTGGTGTGGGTTTGGTTCCCCTATGATTCCCACCATGGGTGGTGCGGGTGTTGGTTCCCCTATGATTCCCACCATGGGTGGTGTGGGTGTTGGTTCCCCTATGATTCCCACCATGGGTGGTGTGAGTGTTGGTTCCCCTATGATTCCCACCATGGGTGGTGTGGGTGTTGGTTCCCCTATGATTCCCACCATGGATGGTGTGGGTGTTGGTTCCCCTATGATTCCCACCATGGGTGGTGTGGGTGTTGATTCCCCTATGATTCCCACCATGGGTGGTGTGGGTGTTGATTCCCCTATGATTCCCACCATGGGTGGCGTGTTCCTTGGATGACCTCCTGGATAAATGTGTTGGTCTTTTGGAGTTGAAGTATCTCAACACCTGGAAAAAGATAGAAACTTAACCCATAAACATATAGGAAAAGAAAATGTTGTGGACTTCCAAAATTGTCTGGTTGTTGGAGATGAGTGTGCAGAATAGAAGGTGAAAGTTGGTGCGTGCTGCCCGGTCCTTCGGAGTCCATCCTCAAGCGTGAACATCAAACACAGTGTTTTGTCGGCAGCTCCTCCCCAGCCGCCATCCACAGACTCCTCAGACAGTCACAGGTTCTCTGCACGAACTGTTGGAGGCCCTGCTTCGTCATTTTCCTGGGGCTGGGGATAGTAGATGTGGAACTGCTCCTGCATTACAGAAAATTTTACTCCCAACTTTTTACTCTGACAAGGGACTTGCTACTTCATCCACTGGCCCCAGCACACCAGGCCAAGATGGATGTGATCTTCTGTGACTCTGCTACACTTGGGGAAAGGTTTCCAATAAAAGTCAAGGTTCTTAACATCAGCATAGGAATGGAGGCAGCCGATCCGATAGGATCTAGGGCCTTGACTCTTGAGTGGAAATACCTGTTATTGACCTCCCAGCCATTCTTAGTCTTCCTAAGTGGCTGGGGGCTGGCACAAGGAGGGAAGGAAGAGGGTGGGTTGGCCAGGCTGCGGACCTTTTACAAACTCAGGAGCTGAAGGCTCCAGGCCCAGCCGACACCTGAGCTGACTTGTAAGCGGTAAGGCGTGGCGGCCCAGTAGCCAGCAGATAGGCCACTCTTCTAATTCTGCAGTCTCTCCCCACAGCAGACTTCTAATCTGATGGTATTTTCGTTTTAATTTACTTGCAACCTGGTTTTCTTCTTGTTGGAGCAGCATTCCCGACAAAGGTGATAAAGTGGCTGGAGCTTAACATTCAGATCCCCTCCTCGTGTGAATGTTATATAATTATATATACATTTGGGCTCAAAGGTCCCAGTCTAACAAATTCCCTTCGCAGGAGCACCATTTGAGGGCCCATTCTCTCATTAATTTTATTTGACATTTATGTCAACATTACATTCCTCGCCTAAAAAGAGAAATCACATGAGTACGCAGGGGTGTGCTTTAAAGTGGAGTATTTAGTTTGGCAGTGAAAAGCAGCCAGTTCAGTCTGCTGTAGCAAAATGTTCTAAATTAGTCAATAGAAAGTGGTCTAAATGCACTCAAGTTAGATTGTTCTACAAAGTGCTAAATGCTGGAGCACGTGGCTCTTTTGATATTTCTAAGATCCCCTCCCTCTCCCCCCCGCCCCAATCTGGGCTCCCAGAGTTGACTGAAATGGGTGTCTGGGAAATTAGCTTGGGAGCCATCAGAGGCGTGAGAAACAGACTGAAAATAAGTCTTAGGGTAGCTGGAGTTGAATTGGCTTCAGTGAGACGTGGTGCAGAAATCAAAGCCCTGATTCTTCTGTTCGCCCGACTTCAGAGTCGGGGTCCGATAAGGTAAACGGGAACAGGTCCTGGTCCCAGGTCTACAGAGCAAAGAATTCCCCACCCACTGCAGAGGAGGGGTGAGGCAGTTTTGGGCCCCACCCAAACATCCAAAGCTTTGTTGTTTCTCTGACCATTTGATCCTAAGTTCCCAACATGGCCTAGGACTTCCAAAAGTAGACAGTAGCCGGGGCTGGGTGGGTGTAGGAACCCGAAGTAAGAATTTGTCATTTGCTAACATTGGTATTCTCCATGTCAGGGTTAGTTAGATCAGGAAGTACCAGGAGAGAAGGGAAGAGCTGTTTCTGAGGCCCAGCCTCAAGCCAAGGGCAGCCGTCCCTCTCAGTGCTGAGGTGCTGACTGTCCCATAGCTTGTGGTCCTTGTCTCTGGAGCTCCACCATGAGTCGTAGGCTAGGCTTTCGCCCTGCAGAGAATCCACCAGTGCTGGCCAGGACCTGCCTTTGACAAGCACGGGGAGTGGACCCCTCCTCACGTTCTCTGTCTTGTCTTTCTTCCGGAATTTTTATATCTGCTCCCTAAGACTCCCTCCCCCTCTGACCCCCCCCCCCCTCTAGATTAGGCCAGACCAGCCTTCCAGTTCTCTTTATGCGTCCTTCAATGGGAAGCTGAAAGGTCACGTGGTGGGTCACCAGCTGACCTGTGAGCCCATGCAGATGGCAAGGTCCCTCAGCGTCTTCACTGGAGTGATTTTTAATGATGGCCTTCTGGAGTCAGTGTCTCTTGGGACCCCTCCGTGGACTGGTGGAGGGGGAAGGTTTTATCTGAGACGACAGAGGTGGAAGGGCGATATGTTTCCTGAAGAAGAGTCTGGCTTAGCCTTTTTCCAAGATGGCTCCGACACCCATGTGTCCCTTTGGCCTTGGAGGCTCCTTTCTCCTTCCTCTCTGCTCTGGCTGCCCAAGCTTCTGGCTACCTCTGCTTTTTTGTCGTCTTGTGTATAGATGCTGCTGGTGGGAAGGTGGTCTTTGGTCCTGGATCCCCTTCCTGCACTGAAAAGGCAATGCTAGGTTTTCTGGGGAAGGACTTTGGATTTGGGGGAGCCTGGGGCTCCCTTGCATACATACATAGGTGAGTCCAGGAGGGTAAGAAGCAGGGCCTCCTGACAGGGGCTGATCAGGGAAGCTTCCTGTGGAGATGTAAGTGAAGAGAAGGAACGAGATAGGAAGTCTCTCTGTTGAGAGCTGAAAGCAAGTGTGGGCCAGCCCGGTTGAACCGAAGGGCCTTCGGAGACAGTGGGGTCCAATTCTGGGGCTGTGGCTTGGGTTGGCGGAGTTGGAATTGGCAACAGCCCCCTAGTTCACGTGTCCCCTACGTACTTTCTGGTAGCAGGTGATTGGAGGTACCCAGAGTTCTCGCCCTCTCTCATCCACCAGATGAATTCCTGTCAGGGACTTGTCATCTCAAGAGCAGCCCCAGAACTTAATGGGGTTTGTTAACCACACTGCTGATCTGTCCATGTGGAGTCCCACCTCTGCTGTGAGCTCTGCCCAGGGAATGACCATTCCCTTGAAAACACATAGGCAGATGGGGCTCCCAGTTCTTCCTTCATGTGTGTGTGGTGTGTGCACATGTGTGTATCTGGGTGTGTGTGCCAGAGGAAACTGAAGGGGGGCACAGGTGTCCTGCTCTGTCACTCTTGGCCTTCCTCCCTTGAGACAGGGTCTCTTACCAGCAAGCCCCAGTGATCCTGTGTCTGTCCCCAGGCAGGGCTGAAGTTAAGGGGCGTGCATCCATGCCCATCTTTTTATCTGGGTGCTAGGGATTCAAAGGGAGGTCCTCCTGCTTGCCCATAGAGCACTCTTACCCCCTGAGTCATTTTTCTGGCTCCTGGGATCCCTAATTCGTGTCTTAGTCCTCACACCTGTGGCATCTGGCATGTTGCCCAGCCTGAGAATGGGAACTCGGGTAACGTCTGCATGCATACTTTCCTTTCTAGCACGATTTAGAAATTGCTAGTGGACTAGCTTCAGGGGCCGAGGGTCCAGTCCCTGCTCTAAGGGGCTCCTAGGATAGCTACAAGCACAGCGGGCTTCCTGAACAAGCTGTATTGGCATCTGGCCTCTTGCAATATGTTTTTAATATACCATGCATGCTGTATCTGAGTAAATCAGTAAGTATGTTTTGAAATTAAATATTGGCTAAGGGCTAGGCTCTTCTCGTGTTAAATTATTGATAACAAACTTCACAGACACTGTATGAGACTTGATGATATATGATTTTTGAGTGACCTGCCATTTATTAGACTTTATCTACCCATGAAATCCATTTCCAATTCCGACCCTATCTACTCCGGGATTGCTTGCCAGGAGCCCATTCCCAGGTTTCTCCTTATTTCTCTGAAATATCTCAGGCTCAGCACCTTTCTCAAGGCGCCTGATCTAATCAGGCCCCGATCACTTATCGCTGCTCATTTCCTTTGGCAGGTCTGTCAAACTGCAGGTGCATCTTGGGGACGCTCAGAAGCACATGGCACCCCCTCCCCCTTCCTGCATGGCGGGAGGTGGGGAGAGGTGACTCCTCCAACCAGAGCCCCTTGTTTGGGGGTGGTGGTGAGCAGAGCCAGGAGCATCCCAGAAGCAGAAGAGAAAGTGCTCTCTGCCTGCCTTCCCTCTCACCGCCAGGGGTTATGGGGCTTCTCAGCACTTGACCTCTATGCAGTGACCCCTCAGCAATTAGAACCCATTTGCATGGTCTGTGAGCTGAGCCCGCAGATCTTTGCAGCTCCCCCTTCCTCCCTGGCTTTTCTGCAGATAGGTCCCTGCTTCTGGCTTCTGCAAGGGCCAGCTGGCGGGAGGACTCTGACTTGTCATTACGGAAATAAAATTCGTCACCCCTGTGTTCCCAACCTCTGTTCTTTCATGTTTAAGCAGCACTCCAAATCTTTATAAACATGTCAGCGTTTCTATTTTTATTTCCTAATTAATTCAGAAAAGGAGCAGGAGACAGGAAAGGAAAGAATGGGGAGAGGTAAGGTGGAGGGTGCATTTGTGTTTTAGTGGGAGAAGGGAATTGAGAGACTGGGAATATCTAGAATTGGAGGAATGACCAGATGCCCTCCAATAGACTCCTGAGCTCTTTGTTTTGTGGGTTTTTAAAAATCGGGCGTGCACAAACGTTAGGCTGCATGTATGTGTATGTATATGACATGTGTAACAGGGACTTACCCTGCAGCCAAGGCTGACGTGGAACCCACTGTATAGCCCAGGCTAGCCCAAAACTTGCAGCTATCCTCCTGTTTCTGCCTCTCATGTGCTGGGATTACAGGTGTGCACCACCATGTCGGCTCCTTAGCTGGCTTGAAGCTGGTCAGAATTTATGAATAATACCTACACTTACCACCAATTGTGACAAGCTTGTATCTCTATCCTAATGAACAGCATTAATCACCTCATTTTCCCACCCATGATAGAAAATATGAACACCCATAGGTTGGCAACATCTCAACAGGTAAGCGTGCTTGCTGCCACGCCTGATGACCTGAGTTCGATCCTTGGAGCCTACATGGCGGAAAGACAGAACTGACCTTTGCAAACTGTCCTCTGACCTCCACACATGCGTTGTGGTATGTGCGTCTCACCCCCATGCCAAATAAATAAGTGTCAAAAATTTTTTTAAATAGAGCTTCCATTTATATTAATTTTAAATTATATTCTGAGCATGTTAGAACTAATTTATCCTATGTCTTGATAATTCAGAAATCATCCTTACAAACATCTAGAATGGTCTCTGTCAGTCAGTCCAGGAGCTCAGCAATCTCAAGGGTGTGGTGCCGTACTTAAATGAGATCTTCTCTTCTATTGTTACAGAAAGGACTGAAATAGCAGACATGGGCAGTCAGGACCTTAGTTGTTAGTTGTGTGATCTTTAGCATCCCGCCTAAGCTCTCTGCGACTTCACCTCTTGACCCCTAAAGATGAGGATGTCTGTTATCTGTGAGGATGAAGATGGTCTGTAAGGTCTCCATGACTGCTTACAGCTCGAAAATTCTTCAAGTATATGGTTGGGACAGTGATTAAGAGCACTGCCTGCTCTTGCAGAGGACCCTGGTTCACCTGGTTCCCAGACACCTCCATCTCACCACCACCTGTAACTTCAGCTCCTGGGATCCGATGCCCTCTTCTGGTCTCCGAGGGACCTGCACTCACTTGTGCAAACACACTGACACAGACATACACATCAAACTTAAAAACGGGGAAAAAAAGACAGAGAGAGAGAAATATCTGCTTAATATTTGTCTTTAGAGAAAGGCCTTCGCTTTGCCTTTCCCATCTCAGCTTTATCCCTTTTAATTGCAATTGCTCTCCCTCCAAACTGCTTTAACGTAGCACAGCTACTTATCTAGAAAACAAAAACAAGCCAGGCATCAGGAGGACTTAGAGTTATGCTAGGACAGCATGGAGGGGACGCTCTTGGGGGTTAGGGGCTGAGTATGCGAGCTCTTAGGAATGCCCAGGTCCTTCTTGTTTGTTGTTGAAATCATCTCCTATTTTGAGATTTCTAGAAGCAGTGGTTTTGACTTTGCTGAGAGGATGGATTAAGACTTGGCTGTGACAGCCACACCTCACACACGGTTCCTTTGTGCTGATGGGCTGAAGTGGAGGTCAGAAGATCCGGGCTTAGCCCTCAGAGGCCAGATGACCTCAGCTAACTCAGGACCTTCCTCTTCCTGAGGTGGTCTCTCCATCTATAAAGAGGGACATGTTGGGTTTGGTCTTAGAGTTGCAGATGCCTTGGCCCCAACTGCCCTCCACACCATGGGGCTGGAGCGGTGGGGAGAGTATTCCAGACAGACAGTAGTTGGCAAAATTACAGTACCTTCTAAGTTACCTGCTGACTCATGTGCTTCCTCCCTCCACTGTGGCCAGGAGAGGAAGCCTTGTCCAGGCTTGACCTTTGTTGTTGTTGTTGGTTTTTAAGAAAAGGTTTCATGTAGCCTTGGCTGGCCTCAGACTTATTGCTGTATAACTGCCCTTGGCTTTGAACTTCTGGCCTTTCTGCTCTATCTGCCCAGTGCTGAGCTTATGGAGTTGTGATACACACACACACACACACACACACACACACACACACACACACATGCTTCCATTTGTTCATGGAACCCAGGGCTTCATGCCTGCCGGACGGGTGCTCCACTACCTGAGCTCCAGCCTCAGCCCTTGACTCTGTTCTTGATAAAGTCAGTTTGGTTTCTTTTAGGTCCCTTGGGTACTGGTACAGGTCTCTGAGCCCTAAGGGGAACAGCTAGGGTGGTGGGGGATGGGACGACGCAGGTGTTCATGGGCTCCTCCATTCCTGTCAATTGTGGGCAATTGTGCCATGGGGTAGGTGTGGATTTAAGGCATCTGCATTGATAGTCTCTGAGTCCCTCTGAGGCAGGAGCAACTTTTAAATTTAACTGCAACTCTCCAATGCCTGGACCAATACCTGGGTTCAACAGATAGGTGCTGAATTAATTTGTCATGACAAAGGTTTTCAGGTGACATCAGGGTCCCTTTGAGGTTCTGGGTTAAGCACTTCACTTACTTCTAGTACTCAACTCCAGAGGAAGCCGCGCTTCCCAGGGAGATGAGGTCACAGGGTGGCTCTTGCTGCTGGGCTGAGTGGGGCTGACACTACAGAGGAAGACTTGTCACAGCTACTCTGCACCTAAGACCACCCCGACTTCCAAGACCTACACCCTCTCCTGATTTGAGCAGAGCCCCCCCCCACCCCCCACCCCCCCACCCCCGCCCTCACATCCAGGCCTCTGCCATCAGTAACTAATTCAGATTAGCGGGGGCGGGGGGGGGGGGGGCGGGTGGTGAAACGAGAGATGATGTCTTTCAGATAGTGTGCAGCTCACTCTGTAGGTTGTCTAGGAAACAGCCGGGTCTGCTTGTTGATATGTTTAGTCATCCCGTCCCGTGTCCGTCGTCCCCCCCCCCCCCCCCCCCCCCCCCCCCCCCCCGTGTTCATGTCTCAGAAGCTTGATCTTCAACATAACAGTGTCCTGAGATGGTAGAGTCCTAGTGAAAGACCTTCAGGTCATGGCCCTGGGAGGCCCACGTGACTAGGACCCACATTAGATGTGGTGCTATGCTGTTTTCACTTCCAAGCTACCAAAATCATGAGCCAAACAACCTCTTTAAGTTACAGCTTATTCAGACTCAGGTGTTTTGTTATAGCAACACAAAACAGACTTAAGGAACCCATGATTCCTCTACGTGTAAATGCATAGAGTAGCTTTTTTATTCTGTTGCCTGTGCTTCTTTGGGCAATAGATAACAAAGCATTCGTTCATTTTTTTTTTTTTTATTGGATTTTCTCAATTGGTGCCAGATATTGTGCTAATGACCGGGGTCGCAGCTCTTAAAGGGGGTGAAGGGCCCTTGTCGGTAAGGAGATTCTATGTAATTAGTAAATAAACAAGAAGAACAGGTGTGGATCGTGGGGGACACAACATTTGCAGCCTTACACATTCGGGAGCTCCCTGTGCAGGTGGTGGTGGTGGAAAGAGGAACTTCTGCACTGAGAACACGGCAAGTTCAAAGGCCATGGCCGGAAGCGTGGGGAGGGACTTAGCCTGTTTATGGAAATGAGCGGTACAATACATGGCTGAGTATGGAAATGGAATGAGGCCCCAGAGGTGATCAGGTGGGCCGGTGTTGGGGGAGTTTGGATTTGTTCTGACTCCCATGGAAGCCATTGGCCAGTGCTAGGCATGGGAATGGCATGGTTGGAGCATCCCTTGGCTGGGCTGGCTTGTGTAGAATGGTTCAGAAGGAGGCTAGATTGTGGTCATGGAGGCCGGGTTCACCTTTTTCCTAGTGTTAAGTAACAGCTGACGTGGGGAAGATAAAGAGAACTTTCTAGTAGCTTGGAATGGGAAATGGGGGCCTGGAGTGCTGACATTTAGAAGGCCAGTGTTTACTGAGGTGGAAGAAATGAAGACAGGAAGAAGTAGGAGGCAGATTTGGGAGGGGGGCAGGTCTCAAGTTCTCTTTGAAATCAGGCATATTGGTGACTCAAAACATCTTTTCGACCAGCAATCAGGGACCACTTCCATCATGTCCTGCTAACCCATAATCACTCCATGTCCTGATAACTGATTACCTTTCTGCCTATATAGACATCTTCTCTTGGGTACCACTTGGTGTCCAGGTTTGTGTGGAATGGGACCTCAGGAGTAAACACTTTGGTTTGCTTGCTTGCAGTGGCTGCTGAAAATTAAACAGCTACCCCTTGTCTGTCTTCAGTGTCCCCGGTTTAGCAAAGAGCAGTGTAACATGAATCTTAAAAGGTCTTATAAATAAAAACTCGGGAGCCAGATATTGGGGTGAATGCTGAAAGATCAGAGAAACATAACAAGCCACAGCCAACCTCACCTTGACAATTTCTCATCTGATCTTGTTTCCTCAAACTGAAAGCTTCGGAGTCCTCACCCGAATGGATCTCAGCTGAATTGCTGCTCAAAAGCCTGAAAAATGAAAAAGCCTAAAAAGCCTCTAGTTCCTGGTCCTTGCACCTTATATTCATTTTCTGCTCCCTGCCATCACTTCCTGGGATTAAAGGCATGTGTCTTTCCCAAGCAAGACATGAACTCTCAAGTGCTGGGACTAAAGGTGTGTGCCACCATGCCTGGTTCTGTTTCCAGTATGGCCTTGTTTCCGGATGGATCTCTGCCTCCAGAAAGCTAGGATTAAAGGCGTGTGCTACCACTGCCTGACCTCTATGTTTAATCTAGTGGCTGTTCTTTTCTCTGACCCCCAGGTAAGTTTATTGAGGTGCACAATATATCAACCACAGAGCAGAACTCTGTAGCAGGGAAGAGAGGCAGGTGGAGTCCTGAGGACTTCTAGCCAAGATGGCAGTGAACATTTGTATTTCTAGAATTTGGAGGTAGATGCAGGAGGAGCAAGTGTTCAAGGCTAGCTTGGGCTATGTGAAATCCTGTCTCAACAAAACAAAACACAGAGCAGAGAAGAGAGCTGAGCTTTCCTTTTCTTGTAACATGAAATGGCTTTTTTTTTTTTTTTTTGGTAACAGAAAAGAAAAAGTTTCAATTATAAGAAAGGAATTAGAGATGAAAGAGGACCCATTGGGATGGCTCAGCAGTTAAGAGCCACACTACCCTGGCAGAGGACCTGAGTTTAATTCCCAGCAGCCACATCTGACAGCTTTGCACCGCCTGCAAGTGCAGCTTGGAGGGGCTGACACCCCCTCTTGACACCTCAGGCACTTGCACACACTTGTACACACCACCATCTCCCATCAGCACAATCTGATAAAACAAGTCTTTGATGATGAAAGGCACACTACTAGCTTTAGAGAACCGACCCAGATACCTGGCCTTTTGGCCGCCATGTTACCCACTGTCCTCATATCCGGTCACATACTGGTGATTGGCAGTCACCAATACACACCTGCCTTCTTTCCATCCCCCGCCCCCATTTTCCTAGTGGAGGGAACTTGGTGTGTTTGTGGAAAGTGAAAGTGAGACGCAAGAGGAGAGGAGCGCTGTCAGGTTCATTCAGAAGCCCTGGGGGGCGGGACGGGCGGGGCAGGACTTTGGGAAAGGTGGTGGTTGTCACAATCATGAATGGGTCCCACATGTCATTTCCCAAAACTAGCGCACACAATAGAATTTTCATATCATGGTTTCAATGTTGCAAGATTGGAGCTGGTACCCTCCCTGTGACATGCCCGTGTCCTGAACCAGCCATTTTTGACAAAGCAAAAATATCAAAGGCAGTATCTTGTAAGGCTAAAAGCTAAGCGTTTGTTGCTTTTTTTTTTTAAAAAATTTAAGTTATTTCTTCCCTGTAGGAAAGTAAAGAAATCGTGCTAAAATAATAATTAAATGCTGACAGGGCTACGTTTCTCCCCAGCGTGAGCTGGCAGCAGTTTCCTACCACAACATTAGGTCATTTGAAGAAGAAAAAAAAAATCTGATTAAATACTTGTGTAGGCTTTTCTGATTAGCCGCTCTTAAATGAACAGAATTGAAAGGGTGTAATTTGACAGCCACAATTTACTTTGGAGGGAAAAAAGGTAAAATGGTAGCGTATGTCTGCGTGAGGTTTGTGTGGGGGCTTCCTGTTGCTCTTTCTAGTGTGGTTTGTTTACTGATCATGAGCTTCTGGACACCCGAGCAGCTGTGTGTGAGTGTGGGTGTTCCTGTGCTGGCCGAGGCCGGGGGCTGCGCTTCAAGGCCAGCCTTTTCTTTCCCTTTCAGAAAGGGAGAAACCTTTCTTTCCTTCCTTCTTTCTTTCTTTCTTTCTTTCTTTCTTTCTTTCTTTCTTTCTTTCTTTCTTTCTTTTCTCTCTCTCTCTCTCTCTCTCTCTCTCTCTCTCTCTCTCTCTTTCTTTCTCTCTCTCTTCTCCCTCCCTTCCTCCCTCCTTTCTTTATTTTCTTCCCCTTTCTCTGTGCAGGGGGGTTCATATTTCTGGGGTTAAATGACCTTGGACTGGAGCAGGTTGAGGAGAGGAAGTGTCCTTGCACGAAACTCCCCCCTCTGCACCCCTCAGCAGTCATTTTCTGCATCTGGCGGCTCCCCGCGTCTCTTTGTATTAACTCGCTGTGGCATGAGGCCTTCGGGCCAGACCTGACGTGAAGATGGAGCTGTTATGTGGCATATGGTAAAGGCAGGCAGCACTGCTAATTATGCTTTCTTTACGCCCTCTCCTTGGATTCTGCTGCTTGACCGTGGGTTTCTGGAGTTTGAACCCCATGTTCTGCTTTTTTGGCCTTGGGATGATCCCACCTCGAGTGGATATTGGAATGAGAGGTGTCATTGGCTCCAAAGTAATAAAATCATAGAGTTTCCACTTCAGGGCTCATGCAACCCAAATCCTTTACTTCAAAGGTTGGGACATTGGATCTTGGAGGTTGTTTTGGAAGGGGCTTGCAGAATGAACATCAAAGCTCAACTTACCCAAGTTTCGGGTGAACCCAAATTTGTCTTTTAATGTCATACCTTGCACAGGTGTGTAGTAATTCATTTCCTAGTGCCATCAGTTCAAAGCACTCAGACTGGTTGGCGTGAACTGTTCTGGAGGCCAGAAGTCTCAAGCTGCAGTGCTGACAGGGTTGCCTAGGTGACTGTAGGGTCCCGTGGACAGTGTTCCATGCCTCTTGGCTTCTGGTTTTGTCAGCAACCCTGGTTTACTGGGACCCAAATAGAGCAACTTTAAGAAGGATAGGCTTATTTTGACTCACAGTTTCTGGGGGTTTATTCCAGGGTCTCGTGTCCCTGTGTACTCAGGCAGAGCATCATGGCAGTGAGAGTGAGTGACAGACTGTTCTTCCCTTACTGGTGGATGGGAAGCAGAGGGCAAGACAGGAGCCCAGGTCAACTATAAGCTTTGGTGCTCTCCTGAACTGTGACCTACTTCCTTCAGCTGTGTTCCACCTAAAATTTTCACACCTGCCCCACGTGGAACAACTATTTAAGCATAGGATCCTGTGGGGGACACATCGTATTCAAACTGTAGCACCTCGACATCCTGTAGCTAATCACTTCATCCCTCAGTCCCTCCCTCAATCCTAACATGCCCTACTCCACCCATGGCTTCTTTTCTTAGAAGGATGCTAAGTGTGCAACGCTCAGGGCACACCTTATTCGGTATGATCTCACTTCAAGCGTATCTGTAAGAGCCTGTTTCTGAAAGTCCACATTCTGAAGCCCTCTTGTAAGGCTTTGACAGACGCTCGGGGGGGGGGGGGGGGGGGGGGACAGAATTCACTGCGTAACAGCTGGGATGGCGTGAGTCTTTGCATAGGGGCATTTTGGAGGCTTTTAACCACAGTGAATCATTATCCCCTCCAATCGTTCTTTGAGAGTGTGTTCTCTGCGCTTTTCCTGTCGAGTGAGGAACCCGAGTCCTTCCATTTATTATTAATGACCGTGATAGGTAGCTTTCCCTTTTAGCACCGAGGGAAAGTATGTGAGTCAGTCTAGAATTAGTCATTAAAAGAGAGAAAGCTAGATACAACTCAGAGACCAGATTTACATTGTGAGCATTTCTTGGTAGCATTTCCCTGGGTCCTTAGAGAAGCATTAAAGCCCTTCAATTTGGAGAGTCCATTCTCTTCATATTTATACTTATTCTATAGTTGTTTAGGACTTACAGTAATTTCATCTTCAGAATAATGTATTCTGGATTACTTACTCTGTAACATCTTATTCAGCAATTAATCAAATCTTACCTTTCTACTAAACTTTCCCCTATCACTTTCTTGTCATGCTAAATTCCCACGGTGCTCAGAATCCACCAGGCTACCCATTCTTGCCGTTGTGGCCTCCCACAGTTGCCACACTGAGTTTCCCACAGTTCTGTTTCCTAATCCTTCCACACATCTAGTACCTAGCTTCGGTCATCCTTCACATCACCGGCCCCTACCGTCCTCAGAAATGCTGTCCCTTTCATGTCTACGTGAGGCCTCACACCTGCTCACCCCCAGCTCCAGGCTCGCACCTCACACCGTGCCTTCGTGGCTTTCCGACACCACACACAGGAAACCAGAACCTCTGTGCCAGCCCTGATATAGAAGACCCCACCTGTACCTCATCCAGATGGCTAGGCACCATCTGTAAATGCTCCCCGTCAGAGCAGTGGAGCTGCCTTGTACTCGGGGTTCTGCCGTGGTCATTTTGTGTGGGATCTTGCCTGCCTCGCTGTGGCTCCAAGAGTCAGGTGGGATTGAATATCAGAATCATTCAAAATTCATCTATGAGAAGTGCTATTAATATGTTTATTACTTCATGTGCCTCTATTTTCCTACCTGTAAAATGGACCTATTCATCATAGTAATGGGTGAGGGTGAATTAAGTCCCATAGGGCAGTACCTGGCTAACAGTGCAGCATCACTGATGATGAGCCTTCTCCTTGCAGCAGCATCCTCACCATCAGTATCTTTGTTGATGGGACCATGAGGCCCTGGAGGACTGGGGTTATGCTTTCAAGTCCCCTCCACACGGGCTGGAGAGATGGCTCAGTCTTTAAAGGCTGGGCTCACAAACAAAAACATGTCTCCTCCACATGGGGGATCCTTATAGTCCTGCTCAGTGTAGGACATGCTGGAGACTTCCACGTTTCCATTCTTGTGTTTTCTCTGTGTCTGTGTGTGTCTGTCTATGTCTGTGTCTCTGTCTGTGTCTGTCTGTGTCTGTCAGTTTCTGTGTCTGTCTGTGTCTGTCTCCCCACCCACTCCCGCTTTTTCCCCTTAAGATGTTAAAATCCCCACTGATTATCCTAGTCTGGAATTCCCTAAATGACTAGCAACAAGCTCTCTGAGAGCAGTGTTGATTTGGACTCTCCATCTAAATGAGTGTGATAAGCGAATCACTCTGGCAATGCAAATGTCATCACTTGAAAGTGGCCCAAGCTCATTTTACTTTGATGCCTCCTCATCATGATGGAACATGGACATGTTTTCAAACGGAGCATTCTCTGTTGGTATCAAGGTTTGTGTGGTGTCCTTGCAATGACCCCTTGAAGGGCCAGACGAGTGCATGTTTTATGGGGTAGAAGATTTCTGTGCTAGCTTTCTGTCCCACCATCCTGTGGAGGGGAGCTGGGTGAGGGAGAGCAGGGAGGTGGGAAGAGACAGAGCTGCCTTCCATGTGACCTTAACAAAAAGAGAGTAGAAGGCTGTGCCTGAGTGTGCACTCCTATAATTCCAACTACTCAGGATGCTGAGGCAGGACAGTCACCATTTCAGGACCTGCATTTCAGGGTTACAGAGTGAGTTCAGGGTCACACGCTGCATCTTCAGGTGCACACGGTCTGAGCTGAGCTCAGTAGAGCACTTTGCCAGCATGCGTGAGACCTGACATTCAGTCCCCAGGACCTCAAGGAAAGAAAGGGGTAGGAACTCTTCAGCTATGAACAGGCATTGATAGAAAAAGATGAGAAAGCTCTTCTTAGACATGAGAACATACTTGTTCTTGCTGCTCATAAGAGAGCGAACTGACATCTCCGCCCGTCACGCTGAAAGAGTTCAAATACTTGCTGGAACTCTGTTGACTGAGGCAAGAAGCCGAACCGGGGTCTTGCTGGTGAGTGCAGTGGCCACATCTCTCTGAAGACCAAACTGACAGTGTTAGGTGAGATAGAACTGCATGTGTCTTTGGTCAAGCAATTCCATTATCAGAGTTTACCTTGCAGATGTATTTATACTTGTATTTTTTTACATGTATTTGTTTGTGTATGTGTATGTGTGCGCACACATACACAGGCTGGGAGTCAGTTCTTTCCTTTCACCTTGTGGTGCCTGGATCGAACTCAGGCCATCCAGCTTGGCGACATACTCCTTTTCCTGTTGAGCCATTTCACTGCTCCCCACCCAAGAACATTTTTTTTTTTTTTTTTTTTGGTTTTTCGAGACAGGGTTTCTCTGTGTAGCTTTGCGCCTTTCCTGGAACTCGCTTTGGAGACCAGGCTGGCCTCGAACTCACAGAGATCCGCCTGGCTCTGCCTCCCGAGTGCTGGGATTAAAGGCGTGCGCCACCACCGCCCGGCAACATTTTTTTTTTAAACAAATAAGAAATGCTTGTCTGTAAAAACCAAAAAGGGGGAGGGGAATGTGGAAGCAGATCTCTGTGAGTTTGAAGCCAGACTAGCCAGACTAAGTTCCAGGAGAGCCATGGCTGCATAGTGAAACTTTGTCTCAACAAACAAGCAAATAAACCACAAATTAAAAAAGTGTTGAGGAAGCAGAGGGAGTGGAAGGTGGACCCCGAGGCTTGCTAGCCAGCCAGCCTTGTGTCCCTGATGAGCTACAGGCTAGTGACACACCTGTCTCAGAAAACAAGGTGTGTGATGTGTTGTGGAATACGTAGGCAAAGATGTGTTACATTTGTTTATACGGCATTTGTCTAATTGTGTAAAGATGTGTTACATTTGTTTCACCTTGCTTGCCTAAGGCACCTGATTAGTCTAACAGAAAGCAGAATAGCCGATAGCTGGGTAGTAGAGGGTTAGGCGGGGCTGGTGGACAGAGAGAATAAGGAGGATGAGTGTAGGCTTGGGCAGACGAGAGAGAAGAGAGACCAAGCGAGGAAGAGAGGGGGTTGCTGGGGCGGCCAGACGCAGCAAGCACTGAGAGTAAGACATACAGAAAGAAAGGTAAAAAGCCCTGAGGCAAAACATAGAAACAGGTTAGTTGTAAGAGCTAGCAAGAAGCGAGCCTAAGCTAAGGCCAAGCATTCGTAACTAGTAATCAGTCTCTGCATCATGATTTAGGAGCTGGTTGGTGGCCCAAAAGGAAGTCTGCTACAGTGATGTCCTAAGAAATTACACATGAGGTTGTCCTCTGGCCTCGACATGCCTTCACACATGACGCATGTGCATGTGAATGAGCATGTGCACATGTGAACACACACACACACATACACACAATCAAATGAATAAAAATTAAAGGACAGAGGCAGCTTGAAGAAGACCATCCTACCTCTTCTCTCCACTTTCTAGACCATGTGACTTCCGCTGATCTTTTTTTATTTGTTCAAGTTTTTCCTTCTCCATTTGGGCACGGGAAACATGACGAGTTGAGTCCCTACAACCGCAGAAAGCGATTTGGTTGCCGTCCTAAAGAACCAAGTGGTCCTGCCTGCCTTTATCTTGGTCTGCCAGACTTGATTTCTGAGATCAGGGTAGCCCCCTTGAGAAGTTCTGAGCATGGAGCCTCGAGGAAATGTTTGTTCGTATCCCCGACTCCCAGTGAGTGCAGAGCTAACTGAAAAGGTGCTCTGGGCCTGCTGCCCAGAGGATGAATCTCCTGGTAATTAGGTGGCCATACAGGGGCCAGGGTACCCAACTGGGATGTTGCACAGTGAGACAGCCGTGACTCACGCCTGCCTTTCTACTCGGTTATAAACAAAAGCGTAGTGTTTGCTCATTTGCCTCCTGAGTTTTGCTTTCTAAATTTGTTTTACTTTTGTTTGTACTTTCCTATTATTCAAGCAAAGGGCTATTTTAATTATGTTTGTCTTTTAACTCAACTCACAAGCACCACTTGATAGTTCTTTTTTCTAGATTGTCCCTTTTGGGGATCTGTGTGGCCTTTTTTGCTGTGAAGATCAAATGCAGTATTCCTGCCCCTCTACCCCCCCAGACTAGTGTGGCTTCCCAGAGATTTTCACATGCAGGGGGCCTCTGAACAGATGCCAAATGGGCTATTTGAAAGCACCCCTTCACGGTGATTCAACATTGCCTTGCATTAAGAGAATTTACCCCAGTTCCTGTGGAAATGCCCTCCAGCTCCCGGAAGAGAGCTCACTGTGTGGTGTGGATATATGCAGTTTAGAGTGAAAGGCCGAGTTAAACCAAGGGTCATGTGTGTTCCCGTGATGAATGCACATCCTTTGTTTGAATGAGGTTCAGCTTGTTTATTATTCATACCTGTAAGTCAGAAAGAATACACACGACCGTGCCACACATGAACCGAGGGATTGTGTTTGCGGGTAGGGGCTTGAGTTTGACTAATATTTCTGCAGACGTTTTCCTGTGTGCAGCTTCGTTGACACAAATAAATGCTTACATCCTTCACAAAATAAACAGACACACATTCCTGAAAAGCTTTTATCTCTTTTTACGAGGTGCTGGGGATCACAGCCAGGGCCTTGCTCGTATCGATAAATGCTGTGTATCTGGGCTACAGCCCCACTGTAGTGGTTTTTCAGATGTACTGTACAGTGACTGGTCCGAGATCGGGCCTGATGTCGTGTACTACAGATGCCGCAGTTGAGTTGTTTTTGATGGAAAATGGTAAGTCTCAGGGCACCAGGTTTCCTTCAAGTGGCCAGCTCCAGTTCAGTAATTAATTTTACGGGTATGACTACATTGTAATAATGACCATGGAGAATGGCCATCCATTTTCTCAGGTGACTGCTACTGGGCCCCCAATGTCTCTGGATTCCCAGCTCTTTGGGGGATGTGTTGTATAACTTTTACCACGGTGTGAGAGCACAATGGAAACAAATACCACTGAAGAGGTCTTTACTGCCTGGGACTGAGCATCATGGGGGGTTCTAGAAGGGGTGCCCCTCTAGATGACCTGGAGACACAGGACCATCACAGGAAGAGACACAAGTGAGTTAGATGGTGGGGAGAGCTGAGTGGAGGCAGTTGCTGGCACAACATCCCTTCATCTCCCCATCAGTGGGAAATGACATCAGCATCATAGAGTCCTGCTTGAGGTACGCCAGTGGAAGGGACTGAGCATGGTGTGCTTTGTGGAGCATGTGAGGTGAGTTGTGGAGAAACGGTGATGGTGGGAAGGATGGGTGTCGGGAAGGATGAGTATGGATGGGACAGATGTAAGGACAGATGTTAGTACAACAAATCTTAGAAGGGCACATAGATAGACAGATGTTGGTAAGAGGGACCGATGTTTGTAGTACAAATCCCAGAAGCACAGATGTCAGTAGGAAGAACAGGTGTCGTTGGTAGGAAGGACAGGTGTTGGTAAGAAAAGTGGGTATTGATAGGAAGTACAGATGTTGATAATGTGAATCTTGGTAGTAAGGATATGTGTTAATAAGGACAGATGTTGACAGGAAGGATGGGTATTGATACAAAGGGCATGTTGGCAGGAAGGACATGTGTTGTTGGAGGAAGGACACATGTTGGTAGGAAGGACATGTGTTGGTAGGAAGGACATGTGTTGGTAGGAAGGACATGTGTTGGTAGGAAGGACATGTGTTGGTAGGAAGGACACGTGTTGGTAGGAAGGACACATGTTGGTAGGAAGGACACATGTTGGTAGGAAGGACACATGTTGGTAGGAAGGACACGTGTTGGTAGGAAGGACACATGTTGGTAGGAAGGACACGTGTTGGTAGGAAGGACATGTGTTGGTAGGAAGGACACATGTTGGTAGGAAGGACACGTGTTGTTGGTAGGAAGGACACATGTTGTTGGTAGGAAGGACACATGTTGGCAGGAAGGACACATGTTGGTAGGAAGGACACATGTTGGTAGGAAGGACACATGTTGGTAGGAAGGACACATGTTGGTAGGAAGGACACATGTTGGCAGGAAGGACACATGTTGGTAGGAAGGACACATGTTGGCAGGAAGGACACATGTTGTTGGTAGGAAGGACACATGTTGGTAGGAAGAACCCATTTGGCAGGAAGGGCAGGGGTTGGCATGACAGATTGTGCGGGGCAGTTAGAGGCGTGTGGGCACACCTGAACCTCTTTCTATGAGCTGAATGTGCAGAAGACCAAAGAGAAAAGTTGACCCTATACTTCTGTCCCCTTGTTGCAGAGGGCATCCTGTGTATCGATGTTCCCCCACCTGACCAATGTATCATGTGCTGTTAAAAAAGAAATCAGCCCCTCTGCCTTGTGCTGTAGAAAAAAAAACATTTCTACAGTTTCTGGTAAGTAAATGGAGTCTTCAAGCTTAAACCTCTGCCCTGGGCAAGGAACCAAAGGATGTCATTGTGCATGACTTCAAAGACAGACGTGATGTTTAAGGTCTCTGCTCTCTGAAGGAATTTCTTTTAAGGCCCTCCAGAAACATCTGTGTGTGTCTCTCCCTCCACTGTCCCACGGAGCAGAAGACCGTGGATGCACCTTGTACACCCCCTTCCTCAGAGCTGTTCTCTTTCTCTGTCCTCACAGTGACTGTGTAGTGTTTGGATCATGGGTGGCCTGGAATGATATTAATACAGTAGTGGGGCAGGGGTAGTTCAGTGGTGTGACTCTTGCCTGGCCCTAGGTTCCATCCCCAACTAAACACACACACACACATACACACACACACACACACACACACACACACATACACACACACACACACACACACACACACACACACACACACGCCATGGGGAGGAGCGGGGGGGGGGGGGGAGAGAGAGAGAGAGAGAGAGAGAGAGAATGGTATTATTCCTGTTTAGAGGAACTGTGGGCCCAATTGTACCGTCTTTGTGTTTGTGTGGGGCAGTCACCTAAGGCTTCAAGATTTCTTGAATTTGTGTGTGTGTGTGTGTGTGTGTGTGTGTGTGTGTGTGTGTGTGTGTGTGTGTGTGTGTGTTGGGTTATGGCTTGTATGATAATGAAATGAACTGCCTTCTCCCCATCTCTGGTCATCCGTCCTTTCGTGTCTTTGGGTGACAAGTCACACAGATGTGGTATATTGCAGCTGTTGATTAAAGACCCCTCTCTCTCTCCCTCTCTTCTCTTCCTTCCCTCAAATTTGGCACAGCAGATGCCCTCCACCTGTGGAGGCTTTTCAGTAAACTGTCTAGAAGATAGAAAAATGCTAGAGAGCTGCCCAAATGCTTGCTGCTGACTCGGGATGCCTCCTGGCTACATCCTGAACTTGAACATTTTGATTTTGGAAATGAAGACCTGTGTTGTCAAGTCTAGGAGGACAAGACCAAGGAGTAGATAGGCATGGGGTCCTTGGGAAGATTCCATTTACCCCAGACGTGGGCAAGGAGCACGGATGCTTTGATGGCCCAGGACTGAGGAGCTTGCTTTCCTCCTGGAAGCCTGGCTCCCTCTGCACTCTGAGGAGCACCAGACATGCCTGTGGGCTGTTACTGAGGGTGGAATCCAGGACTGTGGCACTTGTTTATTCTTTGTCCTTCACCTGCATCCCTGGCCTAGAGGACAGAGACACAGGCTCTGGTCCTTCCTTGGGATGGAAGTGTGCTTGCTATGGCTCCTGGGAGTCCTCTTGCTGCATTTCACACAAGGAGCACCAACTAGCCTGCTGGCAAAAAAAAAAATGTAAGCACATGAAGACTGGGAACCCGACAGTCTGAAGCTCCCGTCCTTGCATTCTAGACCTGTGCCCTCAGGCAGGCTGCAGATAACTTAATGCAAGCGTATTTGTAACACTCCGGTTCCGCCCAGATCAAAAGGCGTCGAGTTTACCCGGGCTGCAGCCTCTGAGACGAGCACTGGCCCCTGGAAGAGACTCGACCATGCCTTGACTCCAAAAAGAAATCCGAGGTCTGTTATGGATGTTTGAGCCATCACAGGGACACTTTGAAGTCTCTTTGCCTGTAATGGATCGCCTTCCATCCTTCCCTCTGCCTGTCTTGTGCTAATGTAAGGCTTGTGGATACTTCCACAGCGGTGCTTCCCATAGGGCTGTGGGGGAAATGGAAGTGAAGACACTTCCAAGCTAATAGGTGTTTTAGATGTTGGGGGACCAGGGAGGGCTCGAGTTGGATGTTTTGATGCCAGTGGGTTGGTATTGCTTAAGGTGAAGGGGAGCCTTTTTTTTTTTTTTTTCTTCCGACTGAATGTGGTCATGCTGGTGTCTCTGTGGCCTTGGTTAGCTTCCTTCAGAGTTTTAGCTTTCAAAAGTAGATTCCTCCCGTGTGTGTGTGTGTGTGTGTGTGTGTGTGTGTGTGTGTGTGTGTGTAAAAATAAGAACTTTAAGGACTGGGTATGTGCTTTAGCTGACAGAGTGCTTGCTCAGCATGCACAGAGCTCTGGATTGGATCCTTGGCACTGTCTAGACCAGGTGTAGTAGCCCAAGCTTGTAATATCAGCATTCTCAGTGACATAGAAAATCCTAGGACCACTTGGGCTACATAAAAACCCTGTCTCAAAAACAAAAGAGGGCCTGGAGAGATGGCTGAGCAGTTCAGAGGATGTACTGTTCTTACAGAGGGCCCATGGTTGGTTCCCAGCACCTACAACCATATGTAACTCCAGTTCCAGGGTATCTGACACATTCTTCTGGCCCCTGCAGGCACCAGACACTCACGTGGTACACAAACATGCATACAGGCAAACACTCATACACATAAAATATGTATGTATATACATACACCCACATATGTATAGCCCTGGCTGTCCTGGAACTTGCTCTGTAGACCAAGCTGGCCTCAAACTCACAGAGATCCACCTGCCTCTGCCTCTCCTCCAGAGTGCTGAGATTAAAGATATTCACCACAATGGCTCATCAGGAATTTTTTGTTTGTATTGTTTTGTTTTGTTTTTCAAGACTGTGTAGCTCTGGCTGATCCAGAACTTACTATGTATACCAGGCTGGCTTCTAACTATTATCATTCTAATTTTCTAAAACAAAGGACTGGTAATACAAACTTTAAAAATCAGTAAGAATTTAACTGCAGACTAAAGAAGTCTTTTGGATTAGATAGATAGATAGATAGATAGATAGATAGATAGATAGATAGATAGACAGACAGATGAGAGATAGAAGATAGATAGATAGATAGACAGATGATAGACAGACGATAGATAGATAGATAGATAGATAGATAGATAGATAGATAGATAGATAGGTAGATAGGTAGATAGATAGATAGGTAGATAGATAGGTAGATAGATAGGTAGATAGATAGGTAGATAGATAGGTAGATAGATAGAGTGAATGAGCAAGAGGGCGAGCTGGGGACTGAAAGTGTAGCTTCATTGGTAGATTGCTTGCCTAACACGAGTGAAGACCTGGGTTTTATCCCAAGCGCCAGAGTACACAGCTGTAATTGTAGCATTCCAGACTCAGAGGCAGATCTGACCCCTCCCTGGGCCGTGTAGTGAGTTACAGGCTAGTGCCACATAGAAAAACACTTTCTAAACAAAACAAAACAATAAAGAAAAATATGTGTATAATCTGGGCATGGTGGCTCATTCCTGTAATCTCCGAATTCAGGAGGCTGAGGCAGGAGGATCACTGTTGAGTTTAAGGCAGGCCTAGGCTTAGACTGAGGCCCTGACTTAGAAAAAGCCAATCAAACAACAACCCCTCTTCTGGTATTTCTCATTTTAGAACCTTTTGTCACTGATCAGTCAGTATTGAGCTGTGATCAAACATTTGTAAACAATAGTGTTAGGCTATGTAGCTTATATAGTATACATATACACATACATACATATAAATTAAAAAGAAAATTATAATTATTATGGTAGTTACATTTACATTAGGCTTTTAATTACAGAATACTTTTACATACATTATTCTGTGTGATCAGTTAGCACATGCCTTTGAAACATAAATTAGCCTTAATAGCCTAAGCTAAATAGAATTAAAAACAGAAGGGAGAGAAGTCTAGTGTTTAAATAAACTCATGATGTCTTAGAGTCAAATATGAATCTTTAAAAAGTATCTACTGCTTTGGTTTGCCTTGTCTTGATTACCCTACTATATTAGTAAAAGTCAATAAATATACTATAAGAATATGCATACATTTTTATAGCCATATATATAGCATAGTTGAGTACTTGCATGTACTTACCATGCTGTTTCCGAATACAAAATCAGAACATATATTTTGCCATGGGTAAATATATGTATATTAAGTATACAGGGATAATAAGGAAAATATATGAAATATAGGAGGAGAAAATCCTAGGACTATGGAAGACAGAGACAAAGGGTAGGGGGTGTGTGCACCAGAGAAGAAGCGACTCAGAAAGAGAATTTTTACTCTCAATGAATAGGTATGCTTCTTGTTCTAAACTTGTAATTTTTTTATTATGCTTATTTATTTGTATGTGTATTGGTTAGTTTTTCTCAACTTGATACAAACCTGGACATATGTGGGAAGACAGAATCTCAGCTGAGGAATTGCCTCTATTAGATTGGACTATGGAGAATTTTCTTGGTCATTGATATAGGAGGGACCAGGCCACTATGGGCGGTCCCATCCCTGTATGGGTGGGCCTGAGCTATAAAAGAAAGGAAGCTGAGCAAGCTAGAGGAAGCATCCCAGTAAGATGTGCTCCATGATCCCTGCTTTAGTTCATGTCTTCAGGTTCCTGCCTTGAGTTCATGCCCGACTTCCTTGATGATAAACTGTTATTTGGCTGTGTAAGATGAACTAAATCCTTTTTTTCCTATAAGTTGCTTTGGGTTATCATGTTTATCACAGTAACAGAAAGAATGGGAGAGAGAAGGATGCCTGTGCCATGGCACATGTGTAGAGGTCAAAGGGCAACTTGCAGGAGTTGGTTCTCTCTTTCCATCACGTGGATGCTGGGCATTGAACTCAGGTCCACAGACTTGATGGCAGTTGCCTTTACCTACTGAGCTATCTTGCTGGTCCATCCAAACTTACATCTTGAAACACACATGTATAAGCCAGGTGTGGTGCACACCTGGAATCCTAGCACTTGGGAGGTGAATGCATGAGGATCAGGAGTTCAAGGCCAGCCTGGGTTCCATGAAATCCTGTCATAAACAAACAACAAACCCTACCCAGCCAACTAACAAAAGCCCATACATGTATGTTGACTTCAGCTCAAGTGTCCTTCATGACTCTTTGCATATATGTATGTTTCATTTAGAATGTTCTTTTTGAACAAGATAAAATATTTTCTCTTTTCTAAGTCCTCATCCCTCCTCTTTCTTCATTAGAAATAAAGGCTAGCTCCTAGCTCTTGAAGTTTCCCCAAAGAGGCCATGCTTCAGTATTCTAATTGGCAACTGTTTCTTTGAAGAAGAAGAAAAAAATCTGTGGAGGATCAGTAGCTTAGTTCTAAATCTCCAGCCATGTTTTGAAACCTTCGAACAAGATAGAATTTCAATCAAGCATTAAGTCATTAATTAGCAAACTTAGGCAGTGATCATTGTACGGATATTTACTGCGTGTCTCATCCATGTATAGGTTGGGGCTAGGCAGTGGCACTATGGTGGTGTTGAGAGTAACAGTTCTTGTCCTTGGGGAGCTCACGGGCTTTTAGGGAGATAGGTGCTCAATGTAGTAATAGATAATCACAAATACTCAGGAGTTCTGGATACAATACAAATGGATGCTATCATCGATGAACCTGAGAGAAGCAATCTTGCAAACTCAAAGAGAACATCTATTTGACCAACAATTGACAATTGATATATGTATCTATGTGTGTATGTCTATGCTTAGGTGCACATATATTTTTACATGTATATGTAATAAGGGCAAAGGTTATACAATAAGCACCACTTTTATAATATAAACCATATTTTAAGAAAGGAAACTAATGAGAAAGATCATTAATTTTCTCGTGGGCTCTTCGTATGGAATACTTCCTCTACAAAAGCATCATTGACAGCTGGGCATGGGGTGGTGTACACTCATAATCCCAGCGCTTGGGAATAGAAGCAGAAGGAGCAGGAGTTCAAAGCCAGCTTTGGCTACATGGTGAATTAGCTTAGGCTCCATGAGACCTTGCCTCAAACAACAAAAGTCATGCAAAACACACCATCTGCAAAAGTATTTAGAGAAAGCAGAAAGTCCTTCAAGAGAAAGAGAAAAGACAATGCTGGTTAGACTGACCTAATGTCCTTTCAGACCAAAGACTCTTTTCTCTGTTATGGGACAAATGAATTTAGCTAGACGCCCCAGATTGTCCATAAAACAAACAAACAAGCCATCAGAATTCTAGTTTTTAGGGCTTCCATTATATGCATTTTGTTCTCTTCCCATGAAAACTACAGTACTCTGACATAGAGAATTTACCTTCTGGATAGGGGCCTGAGCTTACTCACACCTGGGGAAATAAACCTGGTAGGAGGAAAGGTAGTTAAAAGCAAGGGGTTAGTAGAAAATGGGAAATAGTCCATGCAGAGACTAAGCCATAGGTAACAGAGATTAGTTTGGGAGTGGGGAGGGGCTCTCAATTAAGGGTTTCTGGGGTGGCTTTTGAGCTAGACAAAATGTGGGCAAGCCGTGGTCTTGAGACTGGCAGTGGGTGCCACGCAGCCACCTTCACTAGCTTATGGGAAGACCCACAGGGGCGCTTTCGTATTAGAACTAACCACTGTTTGTTTCCTGGGGGGGGGTGTGTGTGTCTTGTTAGGGAGCAATAATAATGTATCAATTTCTATCAAGTCCCATTTTATCATCCTAATGGCTCCAAAGAAGATGCTTTTAACTCCCGCAGTGCATTTTAATGTGTCGTGAAAACATGGAAACTTACCGAAGACATAATGGACACACGATGGATGAGGAGTAGGCAGGGCCATGGAAGGGGACCTATCATGGCCAGAGCGTGCAAGTTTTCCCTGGAATGTGTCAGTATCCTCCGTATTAGGAGGAGCAAGGGTGCAACTCGGTTTCATTCAACCACCCTGGGAGATGGGTGGGTCAGGATGGAATTTCTCCCTCCCTCTGATGGCGTTTGCCTCCTTCCCTCGTCCGGGGGCCCTTGGACCCGCTAATGATCCTGGGTTCTAGATTGCATGAGAAGAGGACATTGTCTGTCAGTGCAGGTGTGTGCACTTGCCGAAGAGGCCGATGTAGTATGTGTGCTGAGAAGGATGATTTTCTCCAAGAGAAGTTGAAGAACAGGGAAGAGTGTGATTTACGGCATCCAGGCCCTGGCAGGTGGGCCTGCCTTGAGAGACCTGGAGGGGACAGTAGTGACACTGAGCTGTCAGCCCACTGTTTTCTGAGTCTTGCCACATGGGTCTGTATCTCTTGGAGGCAGTTTTCAGAAATGAACACAGTCAATGCTAAACCAGTCTTTTGAGGAAGAACTTGGTTGGTGAGAAGCAGCCATCTTGCTTTCTGTCTTAATACTAGGCAGACCTGGCCCAAAGTCATGTTATTTCTTTAGAACCACCAAAGCCTGGGCTCAGGACCTGAGAATCTTTGCTAATTATTAACTAATACCACTCTCGGGTGTTTGCCAGATGAGCTGTCGCTGGAGGATAGCAGGTCAGGGGCCAGGGTTTAGAGCAGCGGTGGGGCTTTTGCCTACCGTGTGCAAGGCCCTGGGTTCTATCCCCAGCACCAGGGGAAAGAAGTATGATGCAAACAGTACCAGGCACAGGGGTGAACTTGAATCCAAACTCGTTGTTATGTTGAGAAGTTCCATCTTGATTTGCGTGTGTGTGTGTGTGTGTGTGTGTGTGTGTGTGTGTGTGTGTGTGTGTGTGTTCGTAGTGTTGAGGATTAAACCCAGATTTAAACATCCCAGTCAAGTGCTTTACCCTATGTTACACTCTCATACACTCTCAGCCGCCCCTCCCACCCATTCTGTTTCCTTCTTTCCTGTCTTTTTTCCCCCCTTTTATACTGCTGGGAATTGAAGTTAGGTCTCTCTCTCTCTCTCTCTCTCTCTCTCTCTCTCTCTCTCTCTCTCTCTCTCTCTCTCTCTTTCTGTGTGTGTGTATGTGTGTACAGTAGATAAGAGTTCTACTACTGAGCTGCATTCTCAGAACATTTTTATTATTTTATTTTATGTGTAAGGGTGTTTCACCTGCATGTATGTCCATGTACTGTGTGCACGCCAGGTGCCCACAGAGGCCAGAAGAGGGCATTGGATCTCCTGCCCTCTTATGAACTGGAGCTAGAGACAGTTGTGAGCCTCCATGTGTTGGGAATTGAATCTCGGTCTTCTGGAAGAGCAGCCAGTGCTCTTGACCACTGAACCATCTCTCCTGCCTGGCTCTTTGGTTTGTTGAGACAGGATCTTGCTAAGTATTCCCGGCTGGCCTGGAACTCGCTGTGTTGACCAGGCTGGCATCAAACTCACAGCCATCCTTCTGCCTCAACCTCTTGAATCCCGCGACTGCAGGTGTGCACCACCATACCTGGCTTACCAAAATATTTTTTCAGTGCTATTTGTCTCCATTGCTTTTGAATATCCTGACCTTAGAATGATAGGAAATTTATCATCCTATAGAACGAACCTCAGTGAATCCCTAGTATTTCTGCTCAGTTCATCTTTGGCTGGGATTGGGGTATTTTCTGCCTTTCCCCGATTCCTGCATTTGGAAGTGAGCATGTTACAGTACGTTTTGATTCCATTTTAATCCATCAAAATCAAGTTAGTTGTGAGTGATGGAAGAGCTTACTTTGTGGAGTCCGAGCTGCCTGGAGACATCAGCCACATGCCAAAAGCTTGCTCGTTGCCCAGCAACCTCGCTGGAGGAATAGATTTTGTGCCATTGGCTCCCTTTTTAGTCGAGGCAGAATCTATTAACACCACTGTTCTAGCCCAGAGAACCAGAGCAGCACAAGTTTAACAGGAAAGAGTAGTTGGAGGGTTTTTTGTTTTGTCTTGTGTTGTTTTTGAGAACCCTGTACCATGTTTCTGGTTTCTAAACCTTACTACTAATTTCATTGACTTCTGCATAAAGGCTAGGAGCATATGAATATCATTTAACACTGTTGAAGCAGAAATGATCTGTCTCTTGCATCCTTGGGCACCCAAGGATGCCCATTGTTTCATTTCCCTCAGAAACTACCACACAGGGATCAGAGACTGACCTCGAGTGTCCACATTGACTGTGGAACACATCGGAGTGACCCCATTTGCCCCCAAACTTTCATTCCCCAGCAGGTATACTTGCTGGCTTGTGCTTTTCTGAGGCAGACTTATCTGCGATTTCTTCCAAGGTACCTGCTTTAAACTCTGATTGAAAAGCGCCTGTGTGTGCCTTCCTCTTATCCTTCAATCAAAGAATGTCTCTTCCCCTTTTGTAGCTAAATACTTCAGCGACTGGATTGATGGTTTCCATCTACCAAGGGAGTTCACGTCGCTGTCAGCCCCATTGTTTTTTTTTTTTTTTTCTTTTTTCCTGCTCTTAATGTAATAGCTTTGGGTTGTAGTGAGGCAAGATGATGCCTAAGATCCACGTCAGGTGGCTGGAGTTATTTGCTGCTGCGGAAATGCAATTTGAATAATGGACTGTATCAGCTGAGTGTGTCTCCGTGCCCCTTTGTAAAACAAAGGACCATCTCAGAGTATTAACCCATGGTTGTCAGGAAAGATCAGAATCCCCTTCTGAAAGCCTCAGGAGGAGAGGGGGAAGGGTTGTGCCTTTCAGAGTGAATAGATACTGGCCACTTGCATCAATGAAAGTGTGGTTTGTGATGTGGCAGAGAAACTAGTCAGTTGGTAATGCCATGACTTGGAAAACAGTGTCAGAATACACCTGTTTACTGGTCCTGATTCTTCTGAATTTTGTTAAGTACAATAACTCATCAATTTTGGGTTGTATTTTACCACCAAATCTTAGAACATTACTCATGCAAAGGATCTTAGAGGTTGTAGTTTAAATACCCAGTTTTATGAATAAATAAAAAAGTTTATTCAAGGATACATGGCTATGTCATGGGGAGGGGAGCCAGAATGTGAACCCCATTTTCAGCCAGTTAACTGAACCATATGTTACAAGAAGCCCACCAGAGATCACCACTCAGACACAGTCGATAGCCAGTTGAAAGTCTTTATTCCAGCTGGCTAAGACTACACTCGGTTATTTGGGACCCACGTGTAGTGCATGTGTTTTGAGTAAGGGTTTTTTAAAGGTAAAAACCACGTGGTGGTATCTCACTCAACATTTGCAGAGGGAGGTTTTGTGCAAGCAAACAGTTTAACAGAAGCTAAGATAAGCAGTCAGCTGGAGTGGGAGGTTTGTACAAGCAGGCAGTTTAACAGAAGCTAAGATAAGTTAGCTGAGGCATCCTGTCCGCTGGTTCCTAAAATAGACTTGGGTAGTTTTCCATGGGATTCTCCATCAAAGACCTCAAATTCTAGTTAAACCTAAAACGGCCTCAGCAAAAATACAGAATGGAGGAACCTCTGCATTGTCTTGCCCTATCACCCATGTTCTCACCAAAACTTGGGGTTTGCTGTGTACCAAGGAGAGGGAAGTACCTGTTACCCCAAAGTAGGTTCCATTGCTGTCCAACAAATATGTCACACACACCTATTGTGGGTACTAGGAACAAGTGCGGTCTATATTTCCATGAAGTGACATCGTTAAAGGTAGGAGGACCCCACAGCCCAGCAACAAAGCAAGAGAAATATGATAAGCTACAAGGTGAGCAAAGCATATTAGAAACCATTAGATGATGAGGTTTCATCTGCTGAAGCATGGCTGTTAACTCTAGAATGGCTGCATTCTTGGTGCTAACAAGAAACATGCTGGTAAGCCAGAAAATCTGACCCATTGTAAAGCAGCAGAGAGACCTGCCTGGTGAGGTGATGGGCTTTCCCTGACTGTGGTCAACCCAAAATCCAGATGGAGGTGTACAAAGGGTTGTGGTCTGAACTCCTCTAACAAAAGGCAGGACTGGAAGAGTATGGCAGGTCGATTTAGTCAGAACTCTGTATGACATCGGCACCTTCAGAAATGAAGGTGTAAGGACTCAGGGGAAGCCATCTGTTTTCTATGCTGAGAGTCACAAAGCGTGGACAGACAGACAGAAATGTAACTAGAAAAACAATGTGACCTCAAGGTGATGCCAGGGAGGGACACCCCTCAGATTCTTCTTAGCTTCTGCCACATTCCTTTCTCCTGGTTGAGGGCAGGGCCCTCTTAGAATGGAGGTCTTGTGAACAACTATCAGACAAAGAAGGTCATAGCATTTCTTTATGTCTATCTCCTACAGGGAAGATGGAGGTAATATTTTTAGGTTTTTATGGCTGGCTTGTTGGTTGCTTTTTTTTTTTTTTTTTTTTTTTTACCTGGAGGAAAAGGAATATAGTTTCTGGCCTGACCTGGGGGGAGGAAAGGGGAGCTGCAGGGTCAGAAAAAGGTCAGAAAGAAACTATGGCCTGAGGCCCCACTTTTCCCTACTGTAGCCTGTAGTTCAAAGTACTCAGCCTGCTGAAGAACCAGACTTGGGGGTCTTAGCACTCTGGCAGTGCTCAGACATTGACTGGACCACTTTGCCTGGTCATTTGGTTTTTCATGCACTCTTTGAGTTCCTTCATGTTGCAGATGCTTTCTAGACATTCCCTTCCTATTATCAAAACTCTCTGTATAACGTTCCTCCCTCCCCAAGACCCTGTCTGATTCACTTACGTGGAGATATATTCTGTGCCGGCCTCTGTGCACAGCAGCAGTTTTTTGGACACGTTAGCCTCCCTAAATTTGATTTTCAAAGTCAGAGGCCTCTTTCGTTCTTTTCTGACTGGTTGCTTTAGATCCCCAGGCATCTCCGTATGCAAGATTATTTCTCAGTGTGTACTGTGAAACTCTAGCATGAGGATTTGCTTGAGTGTTAGCTCTGACTTAAAGCAGATATTCTAGAAGACAGTGGTAAAAATTGATTTGCTTGGTTGGGGCAGCATCTGTTGCCAGGCCATGATCTAACACATCCCCCACTTTCATTTCTTCCCTGCCTTGGCGTCTGTCTGAATGTATTTGCTCGGAAGTGTCCTAGATCTTAAAGGCATCACACACACACACACACACACACACACACACACACACACACACACGTGCACGTACGTACATATGCACACACGCATTTGGGTTTGTCGTGGGGTGGAGCCAGAAAAAGAATTCCAAACATCCTGCTGTTCTCTGCAGTTAACTCTCTTCTGTTGATGTATTGTGATATTTGGATATCAGATTTCATAGAAAAGTACAAACAGCCCAGGGCCCTGTTTTTGTAATTTCATATTAAACTCATTTCCTTGGAAATCTGGCTGGAGGGACTTTTCCTACAACCTCTCTTCCATTTTGGCATGCCTTTTTTTTTTTCCTTTTCCCACTTGGCCAAGTTGCTTGTATTTTTCTTTTATTGTAAGAACGGGACCTGCAGTGGACTGACCATGGCAGGCTCCCCCAGTTTCTGGTGTCTCGTGTCACAGTTCTGGAACACGTGGAATGATTTAACTTGCTTTTCTCAGTAAATACTCTCACCTCCAGGGCCTGGGTATTGCTGGGATAGTCTCTATCATCCCACTTGGCAGATAGAGAAACTAAGACTGGTGTTAAGCACACCCCTAAACTGTGCTCCTATGACTTTAAGGGCCGCCCCCTGCTGTGAACGTGAGCCCCAGTACCCCCTTTACTTCTCCATGCTAGGAGTCCCCACTGTCCTTTAAGGTGTGACCAAGTTCCTCAAAGTAACAAGGGAGTAGGTGATTTATATATTAATTCCACTAGACCAGTGTTATCTCTGTGTGTTCAAGAATGTCAGTGAGAAGGATGTCCCTAAAGGCATAGAAAATGTTAAATGAATTCGATCAAATTGTACATTGTACATCCTTCCGAACTCACTGTAACATATTAAGGGACCTGTGGTGTCAGTGCACACTCACACACACACACACACACACACACATGCATGTAGACATATATACACACATATATACACCACACACAGAGACACACAGGTACACACAGAGATACATCCATACAGGCACACAGAAACATACAGACACACATACATAGTCATACATACTGAGAAATACATGTATGTGCATATACATACACAGAGACAGACATAGACACATATACATACACACAAACATACATACAACTGATTTAAATTTTATTACAGTTTTTTTCATTTAAAACTTTCCTGAATTTCCATGTGACAGAAGCTGTTCTCTTGTCCTAATGCATTTGAAAGCACTGTTTCGGGGAGCGGGATGTAGCTTCAGGGTAGAGCACTTGCCTAGCATGTGCTAAAGTCTTGGGTTTGTATCTACAGCATAGAAAACTGTAAGACGAATTGCTAAATGTTCTTATTAATAATATCTGGAGCCAGATATTGGGGTAAAAACTGAGAGATCAGAAAAGCAGAAAGAAGCCAGCCATGTTCTTACCACTTGGAAATCCTCAGCCAAAGAGACCTACTTCCTGTACATCCACACCTATATGCCTTTCTGTTCTGCATTTCACTTCTTCTCTCTGCCCAGCTACATAACTTCCTGTCTGTCTGTGCAGACCTCCAGACCTCTATGGTTAGTGCTGGGATTAAAGGCGTGTGTCACCACACTTGGCTCTGTTCCCCAGTGTGGCCTTGAACTCACAGAGATCTGGATGGATCTCTGCCTTCCGAATGCTAGGTTTAGAGGTATGTGCTACCATTGCCTGACTTCTATGTTTAATATAGTGGCTGGCTTTTTCTTCTGATCCTCGGATAAGCTTTATTAGGGTACATAATATATTGGGGGACATAATGCTATGGGAAGTATAATTTGGAAAAGGTTTCAACTAAAAGTCAAGTGAAGAGCTTGGTAGATTCTACTATACAACTAGAAAAAGATTTTTTAAAAACAGAAAGGAGCCGGGCAGTGGTGGCGCACGCCTTTAATCCCAGCACTCGGGAGGCAGAGCCAGGCGGATCTCTGTGAGTTCGAGGCCAGCCTGGTCTCCAAAGCGAGTTCCAGGAAAGGCGCAAAGCTACACAGAGAAACCCTGTCTCAAAAAAAAAAAAAAAAAAAACCAGAAAGGAAAGAAAATAACATTCTCTGGCCTGTAAAGATGACAGCCTCCTACAGTACCATCTCTACTGTATCACTTGAGTTTTTTTTTTTTAATTTTTTTTTTTTGGTGGAGTTTTTTGTTTTGTTTATTTCAAGACAGGATTTCATTCTTTAGCCCAGACTACCTTGAAACTCACTGTGTAGTCCAGACTAGCCTTGTACTTATGGCAATCCTCCTGCCTCAGCCTCCCAAGTGCTGGAATTTTAAGTATAAGCCACTACAGCCAGGTTCTACTTTAAAGCAAATCCCTGCAAGACAGAACTCCTGATTCCTCTTAGGTTTTGGCCAGACCATGGCTGGATTATCACACACCTATATGCTTCTCCATCTTCCTGGGTCCACAGAACTACTTGAGCGGGAAAACTGAGCCTGGATGTCTCTGTGGCCTTTTAGTAGCCACACTAACAACGCACACACTGCATAAATGAATTGTATTAGAGTCACGGAGCAAGAGCATCACTCAGACCCATTTTTCTGGGTAAACTCCAGCCAAGTAAATGACCCCCTCTTTGGGCGACAGTGAGAAATCGGAGAAGCTGCAGTAACTCATTTATATCACTAGGGTTCCATTTGGAAAACGATACCTCCTGTCGTCTAATTTAATTAGTAATCGCATTTTCCGTTCCAATTGAAAACCTCGGAAGAAAGGATGGTAATAAACTGTGGTCTATGGTATTATTATTGTTATCTAATTATATTTACCATTGTGACAGTTTTAGATTAAGGCACCTTTCACAAAGGAACTTCACAGACCTATCTAATAGATTTTTCTCTTGTTCCTCAGTCAGGTGTCTTAGAGTCTGGTATTAAGCAGGAGCCTGAATTGCTGCCTGCGGCTTTGGATTTGTTGTTTGCTTTTAAACATATGGCTGAAGGCTGTATGGCAGTCCATCCTGGACTCAGAGACATCATCACCAGTGTTTTCTGAGGTGTCACCCATAGCCCAGCAAAGGTGGTGGAGGAATCAACAGAACATGATTTAACCAAGAGGTAGAAGATAATGCAGTCTGCTTTGCTTCTGTTGCTTACTTGTTTCATGGCTATGGACCATCGAGCCACCAATCCATCCATCCATCCATCCATCCATCCATCCATCCATCCATCCATCCATCCATCCATTCATCCTTCCTTCCTTCCATCCATCCATCCATCCATCCATCCATCCACCCAACCACCCACCCACCCACCCACCCACCCTCCCGTCTGCCCGTCTGTCCATCCGTCCATCCGTCTGTCCGTTCATCCATCCATCTGTTCACCCATCATTTCATCCATTCATCCAACATTTTAGAGTTCACTGTGTGTCAGGGCCTCCTTGTCCCTCTTCTTACCTCTTTTTAAGGACATCATTGGTGTGTGGAGTCAGACACATGAACGAACACCCTTAGGGAAGTACTTTCTCATACTTCCATAGGAGTGTGTCCAGGCAGAGTGGCCCCCAGAGAAGGAAGAGGCACCCTATGTCACCTCAGAAAGACTTTGTGGGGAAATCAACTTTGTATTAAACGTGGCTGTAGGGAGAACCAAAGATATCAACAAAGGATTATATCACAGTAAAGAGTTTTGTTTTATGCTTGTTTGTGATTTCCTGGTGATGGGAGTCACTGAGGAATTTTAAACTGAGAAAAGAACAGCCATTTTTGCATTTCAAATAAGGAAAACTCTGCTTAATCCCTCTGCTCATGTGTAAGACTAACACCAATAATACTCATCTTCCTCCTGGATTTGTTTGGGTTGCACCGTCTCTTTAAAATCCCCTTGGAGCTAGGCATGGCGATGCATGCTTATATTTCCAGCTACCCAGGGAGCTGAGGCAGAAAGTGGGCTTGACTCTGAGAGTTCAAGACCAACCTGAGCTATGGAGCAAGACCCCGCCGCACACCAAAAAAAATCAGTAAATGAATGGTCAAGGTCAGTTGGAATAATGCATATGTTTAGTGCTCACTTTGTTCTCTCTCTGTGTGTGTGTGTGTGTGTGTGTGTGTGTGTGTGTGTTTTCTTTCCATTTTTTTTGGTTTTTCAAGACAGGGTTTCTCTGTGTAGCTTTGCGCCTTTCCTGGAACTCACTTGGTAGCCCAGACTGGCCTCGAACTCACAGAGATCCACCTGCCTCTGCCTCCCGAGTGCTGGGATTAAAGGCGCGCGCCACCACCGCCCGGCCATTTTGTTTTTTTTTTGAGACAGGGTCTCTCACCAAGCCTGGAGCTTGCCAGTTGGCTCTTTCTGGTCCTGCCTCTCCAGCACTTGAGGTGACAGCATGTACTGTCATGCCTGCCATTTCACTTGGGTGCTGGGCACTCAAACTTAAGTCCTCACCCTTGAATGGGGAGGTACTTTGCCAACTGAGCCCCACTGCCGAGCCCCCACGGCTCACTGCTTTCCAAGTACTTTAATCTTCACAACCCAATGGAAAGCCATCCTTACGAGTTCCATTTAGCTAGTTGACTAAGGGTGGAAACTGTCTGACCCTGTCGTGAGGAAACAGTCAAGGGCTCTGTGACCTTGGGACCCCACACCATGCTGTGAAGAAGCTGGGAGGTGTCTGTCTCTGTTTGACACTTCTGACCTGAAGTGCATTGGCTGGTGGCTGCCCCTTGTCTCTGATGACCTTAGCAAGACTGTCCATGTCTCAGGAGGACACAGGAACAGCCACACACAAGTGTGCTGTTCTTTACAGCTCTCTCAGATAGTCTTTAATGATGTGGTCCCTTATCGTAAACACCCAGATTTGTGGAGTGTGATACGCGACTTGAATTCTTTTCTACTAATAGGCTGTAATAGATAATATATGTTTCTAAGGCATGAACATAAATCTTCTGTTGGCAACAATCATGATTCTAATTCCATTTGGGGGCTGGGGAGCAGTTCTTTCTGAAGACCCAGATTATGGATAGGTAGAAATAAAACACATGAGAAGTATTAGAACAGAGGAAGATCTGGAACGGGGTTGGCTGGCTAAGAGGAGTTGCTAAACCGCAGAACAAAGGTAGAGAAGGGACTTGGCAAGCTCAACAAGCTGCGTTTGTCACGAGGCAGCCTGGAAACTTCTAGTTTTGAGCAAGGATGAGTTAACAGCATGTCTTTAGCCAAGGCTTTATTGCTATATTTTCCCTGTTCCCACATAATGGAGAAGGCTGCATTATCCACTGAGAATGAACAATCTGGAGGCTCAAGAATTAAAATAATGTTCTTCCATGTCTTGGGCTTTGCTCAGCCTGCCAAGAAGTAGTCCTGGGTTACGCATTTTGTGGCTTGGGAGGAGCACTCTGATCAGCTTCAGCTGGTCATAAAAAAGAAATACTACTGTGTTCTTATAGGGACTGCTTTTAAAAGGATTTTTTTAAAGAGTGGATTTTCTTTTTTTTTTTTTTTTTTTTCTTTTTTTGTAGCTTTGCACCTTTCCTGGAACTTACTCTGTAGCCCAGGCTGGCCTCGAACTCATAGAGATCCGCCTGCCTCTGCCTCCCGAGTACTGGGATTAAAGGCATGTGCCACCACTCCCTGGCTAAGAGTGCATTTCCAAATGCGGTGTCATTCTACTATTAAAAAACAGCAAGCAGAACGGGGAAGCAAAGAAAAGCGGTGCCAGGCTTACCACGTTAGTCCTGTCAGAGGGAAGGGATGGAGTCAGACAGAGGGACTGTGTCCGAGATGAAAGTGCTGTTCTCCAGCCTGGGCTGGAGTGAGTGCTTTCCTTTTTCTATGCAGGTTATACTTGAATGGGAAGGAATGGGAAGGGAGGGAGACAGAATTTCTTTAGTAAATAGAAGGACACTGCCAACAGTGCATCCTGGATCAGAACGGCTGTTTTACATGAGCAAATTCTGGGATATGGATGAAAACAACCCCCTGAGATTCTGCTGTCTTCTGTGGAGGGAGAGTGGAGTAAATGTTGGGTGAGCGGAGCCACGGGATGGGGGCCCTCTAGGCGTCACTGTGAGGGTGAGTGGTTCTCCGACTTGGATATGCATCGAAGTCACCTGGGGAGCCCGAAAAGGTGTGATCTCTCTCTTGTGACATGGTGTAGGGTCTGGCTAAAGACCAGGAGTTTTAAAACACTCCCCAGTGGATTTTAATAGAGAGTAAACCTAGAGAGGCACTTACCTAAAAGATAATAATGACTTCCTCGTACTGTGTTCTCTGCAGCTAAGGAAGTTTGAGGTTGCAGGCCAGGTTGGAAGACTTGTTCTGTGTATACTAGGAGAATGTGGAGCAGAAGCCTCTAATTAATTAATTAACTACGGTATTAATATTAACTTTTATACAAGGTCTCACTATGTAGCCCTGGTTGGCCTGGAACTCATCATGTAGACCAGGCTGGTCTCCAACTCACAGAGATTCCCTTGCTTCTGCCTTCTGGCTTGGATCAAAGGCCCGTGTCACCACCCAACCCAGCGGAATCCTTTTAAAGACAGACTCAGGGGACTCTTGAGGAAGATTGCTTGGATAGTTTCCTCTGTTTAAGGATTGAGAAATAACGTTCTAGGAGTGCCTTGACAATTGAGCAAGGAGTCTTTTCTTTTTCCATTGCAGAGAAAGCATTAAGTACACACATACCTTGGAAATATTGTGGGTTCCATTTCAGAGCACCACAATGAAGAAATCATTGCAATAAAGTGAGTCACATGAGGTTTTCTTGGTTTTGCAATGCATATAAAAGTGCTTATGTGTACTGTAGTCATTAAGTATGCACTAGTTCTATGTCTAAAAACAACAACAACAGAAACCAATGCGTGTACTTGTCCTGGTTTGGATCTGGGGTGTCCCTTAGAGACTTGTGTGTGGAAGTATAGTCCCAACTGTTAGTGCTATTGAGATGTGATTGGATTATGAATGTGATATCAACAATAGTTAACCCATTTAGGAGGTCATGGCAGAAAGGTCTATTAGGATGTGGGGCCAAGTTGGAGGGTGAAGATCCCTGGGGTGATGTCTTTGAGAGTTAGATCTTGACCCCAGAATCAATCAGTCTCCCTACCCCTTACCATCTGTCTGTCTGTCTATGTATGTATGTATGTATGTGTGTATGTATGTATGTATGTATCTATCTATCTATCTATCTATCTATCTATCTATCTATCTATCTATCTGTCTATCTGATGCCATGAGGTGCACAGCTTTGCTCTGCCATGCCCTCTCTGTCACGATTCCCTGCCTTACCACAGGCCCAGTAACAATGGAGCCATGTGACCATGGGCTCAAACCTCTGAAGCCCTGAGTCAAAATAATTGTCTCCTGATTTCCTTGGGTATTTTGTCACAGTGACGGAAAGTTGACCTAACATTGGAATAAAGCACATTGCTGAAGAATGCTCGTGGTCTGAGTGTGGGAGCTTTCGGCAGGGAAAGCACTTACTGTGCAAATCTGAAGACCCAAGTTAGAGCTGCAGCACCCCTGGGAAAAGCTAGGCATAGTAATGCCAGTGCCACGAAGCAGGGATAGGCAGATCCGGCGAGTTTGCCAGCCAGCCAGCCTAGCACAGTCAGAGAACTCCAGGTTCAGTGAGGAACCCTGTCTTCAGCCAGTGTTCTGTTGCTGTGAAGAGGCACCATGACCATGGAAACTCTTAGAAGAGAAAGCCTTTAACTGAGGCTGGCTTACGGTTTCAGAGGTTTAGTCTATTATCATCATGGCAGGGAGCATGGCGGCATGCAGGCAGACATGGTGCTGGAGAAGTAGCTGAGAGCCCTACATCTAGATGGGCAGGCAGCGGGAAGAGAGAGCCACTGGACCTGGCTTGAGCTTCTGAAACCTCAAAGCCCACCCCCAGTGACATACTTCCTCCAACAAGACCATACCTATTCCAACAGGGCCACACCTCCTTATCCTTCTCAAGTAATGCCACTCTCTGTTGACTAACCATTCAAATATATGAGCCTATGGGGAGCATTCTTATTCAGCAACCACAGGCCCTGTCTGAAAAAAAAATAAGGTGAGGAGGGGCCTGGAGTAATGGCATAGTGGTTAATAGCACTTGTTTTTGCAGAGGACCTGGGTTCAGTTCCCATCACCCACAACTAGACCAGTTCTAGGGATCTGATTCTCTCTTTTGACCTCCAGAGGCACGTGGAACATATATACATGCATGCAAAACATTATACATAAAATAGAAATAATAATTTTTGTAGCTAGAGTTTTCCTGCCTGGCCCACAGTCAGGACAAATCTCTCTTACCTGCCAGTCCCACAGCCACTCAAACCTGACCAAGTAAACACAGAGACTTATATTGCTTACAAACTGTATGGCCGTGGCAGGCTTCTTGCTATTTAGTTCTTACATCTTAAATATAGCCCATTTCTATAAATCTATACCTTGCCACGTGGCTCGTGGCTTACCGGCATCTTCGCATGCTGTTTGTCATCTTGGCGGCTGGCAGTGTCTCTCTGACTCAGCCTTCCACTTCCCAGCTTTATTCTCCTCCTTGGCCCGCCTACACTTCCTGCCTAGCCAATGGCCAGTGTTTTATTTATTGACCAATCAGCAACACATTTGCCATACAGAACATCCCACATAGGGTGGAGAATGGCAGAGTAAGACACTTGATGCTGATTACTGGTCCTCACACAGAATAGGTGTCTGCCCCCACACATACACGCATGTGCATTCTCTCTCTCTCTCTCTCTCTCTCTCTCTCTCTCTCTCTCTCTCCTCCCCAGAAGAATGCTAATAATCATTTGATCCTTCGGTAAGCTGTGGGAAGATCTGACCTTCATACTGATGGCTGCTGACTGAAGGCTGGGGTCAGACGCAGCATCTTCAAGTAAGACGGCAATGAAGTTTGCCCCGTTAGTCAACTCTTCCTGTCTTCTTGTGCACCTGTTCCCTGGAGCAGACTTCTGATTTCCTCTAAGAACTTTTCTTTTGCCCTCACATCCGGCACAAGAAGCCTGGCTTCTGACCTGCCTGCATTTCACACGCCTTCCTCCCTGGCCGTTATCATTTCCAGCTTTTCATTGAAAGTGAGACGGCGCACACAACTCACTTCAGCATTTCTCAGACGTTACCCGGTTATTAACTGGCCTGATGTCAGGGTTGTATCTCAGAGAGAGGGAGAGCTGGAGGAAGCTGGTGGGCGGGTCGGTCAGAACACATGCAGCGTCTGTGGATTACAGGTGCAGTCCAGGGTGACAGCTGCAGCAGTGATGTCACAGATGCAGGGTGGATCACCAGAGTGGACACATCAGCAGTGAAAAAGTTGCCAGTGTCAAACTTTGAATGATCAAAGTGTAAGAGTCACGACTTGGGGGACTTGCTAATGATAGGCTTGCAATCTACTGAAAAACACCACCATGTACAAAGCACAGTATTAGCAGAGTGTGGTGAAGGGGGCGTGCCTTTCTTTTAACTTTTATGGTTAACGGTTTTGGTTAGTGCACACAGCAATGGGTCTCACTGGACATTCTCCTGGATGTCTCTCATGCCTTGCTCGTCTTCACCCACCCTTCCTCTCCACCCATCTTCCTTCATTGCCTTTATTTACTATGTACATTCTACAGGAAGAAAAGAGGGAAAAGAAGATACCTCTCTACGTATGGGCAAAGGAGGGGGCAGATGGAGGGTCTTGGAGAATGTGAGTCGTGACCCTAATTTACTGCCGTTCAAGGAAAACTGGGGTGTGAAATGGAACGAAGGGACAACTGGGGGATAGAGAAGATGAGAAGGCAGAGGGAAGGAGGGCATGTGGGGAGAACTTTAGACTTGTATAAAAATACCCTTGTGAAACTATTACTATGTACAATGAGTGTGCATTCCTACAAAACCTAAAACCCAGGGCTAGCGAAATGGCTTGGTGGATGAGAACCACCGAGCATGAGAGCCAGAGTTCAGATCTGCAGAACCCATGCAAAGGCTCGGTGGCCTTGGTGGCCCACCTCTAATTCCAGCACTGGGAAAGTGGAGGTGGGATCCTTAGAGCAGGCTGGCTAGACTAACCTGTGCTCCTGAACTCTGTGTTCAATTGAGAGACCCTGCCTCAGTGAATTGGGGGAGGTAGATTAAGGAAGACTCCTGAGGCCTACACACACACACACACACACACACACACACACACACACACACACACACACACACTTATACACACACATGCATACTACACACATATAAAAAAATCAAATTATTAAAAAGCAAGTTGTGAATAAAAAACAGACTGTCAGAATCACATCTGCCAGTTCCCTGGAAGTTTTCCTCTTTCAGGATTCCCAGGTGACATGATAGGACATAACGAAGAAGAAACTGTCCTTTCCTAACCGTAAGCTTGCCTTTTAAATATTTTGACTCAGCTTTTTTTTTTTTTTCCTCTCAATCTGTAAGATAGGAGAACTTCTAACCCATTCTCCTCACCCTCCTGTTCAGACTAAGAATGCAGTCGAGGACACTCAGCCATTCACAAGGAGCATCTTCATGAGCCCATATGTCAGTCTGGGTGATGGCGAGCGGACGTCCCACTTCAGTGCAATCTTCCACAAAGTGGTGAAGCAGAACCGCAGGGGAGGCTCATGGATCGGAAGGCCAGACAGCAAGCCGAAGTCATGGCGGGAGGGGGCTTAAGACCAGAAGGCAGGTTTGGGCAGCTTTTCTGACACTGAGCAGTGCGGGCCTGTCTCCTAGAGATGCTGGTGTGATTCGGATTTGATAGTGGAGCCTGAGTCTGCATTTGCTACAAAGTGCCTCTCCACGTGCTCGGCTGCCCTGGAGCCCTGGTGTGTCCCTGGCCACTTTGTAACATTTTCAAGCATTATTTAATGTGTGTAAAGCTTGCGATGTAGCGCTTCTGCCTTCTCAGTTCCGGGTGGGGTTGCTGAGGGAGGGAGGGAGGGAGGAATTAAAAACAAAGGCTGCGATGTGTTTATTGTAAACATGTGAAGATGGAGCCAGGGACTGTGGAGCCGACGTTGTACCTTGTCAACAAGAATGCTTTCCTATTTATGTAGTTTGGCTGGTATTTTCTTTCTTAAAAAATGAAATTAGAGCTGATGAAGTCTCTTGGAACACATAAACACATTGTGGTTTAAAATAGCCAACTGTAACTCGGCTTCCTCCTGAAGTTTCCATGGTTTTCTCTTAGACCTTTTGAAGTCGAGCTGCTTCTCACCAGCTCTGCTCAGGTACTCCTCTCTAAGCCAGTGGTTCAGGAACCTGCTCGCATCAGAGCCACCGGGAGGGTCTGCCAGCAGATGGCTTGGCTTCACCTACCCCAAGTTCTGATTCAGGAAGTGGGGACAGGGTCCTGGATTAGTTGCTTTCTCATTGTTGGGGCAAAGTAACAACAGAAAACTGGCAAAAGCAATTTAGGGACGGGAGGATTTATTCTGGGTCATGGTTTGAGTGTCTAGTTCAGTGGTTCTCAGCCTGTGGATTGTGACCTTCCTGGGGTTGCCTAAGACCATCAGAAACCAGACATTTACATTACGATTCATAACTGTATTAGTCAGGGTTCTCTCGAGTCACAGAATTTATGGAATGAATATATATATTCATTCATTCATTCAGAGAGAGAGAGAGAGAGAGAGAATTAATCCAAGGTCTGGATTAAAGGCATGTGTCATCCAGCCTGAAGATCTAGATCAAAGACATGTTGTCCTCCTGCCTCAAGATCCAGATCACAAGTGTGCCCTCCATTTATGGATTATAATTCATTCCAGATATAGTTAAGTTGACAGCCAGGAATAGCCATCACAATAACAGTAGCAAAATTACAGTTATGAAGTAGCAACAAAATAATTTTATGGTTGGGGTCACCACAACCCGAGGAACCGTATTACAGGGTTGCAGCATTAGGAAGGCTGAGAACCACTGGTCTAGTCTATCATGTCAGGAGGTCATAGAGGAGAAGCTTGAGGCATCTGAAGTCAGGAAGGAGAGAGTTGATGCATGCTGGTACTCGGCTTATTTTCTCCAGGATCCCAGCCTGTGGAATGGCATCTCCAACACCATGGTTAGGGTGATCTTCTCACCTCAGTTCACCCAGTCTAGAAACTCTCACATACATGCCCAGAGGTTTGTCTCCTAGGTGACTGTACATCTTGTCAGATTGACAATTGGGCCCCCAAACTCAAATGTCCCCCAAGTTCCTAGGTGCTGTTGCTGTTACAGGCCCTGCTGAGAACTGTATGCTAGTCCTAATGGTTGCCGGTCACCAGTAATGTATGTTAGCATGCCTGGCTATCTTGGATCCCAATCAGAGCCTTATACATGAGAACCCATATTTTCATGAGATCGCCCAGGTAATGTTTGCACAGTAAAGTTTGCAAAGTTCTTTGCAACATGCTAAGTGCTCTGGTGATAGACAGCATTGAGATTTCACAAGGTCTGGATAGACAGCATTGAGATTTCACAAGGTCTGGAGCAAGAGGAAAGAGAAAAAGTCCTGAAGAAATTAGAAATCCCTATGTGTTCCCCTTTCCTAACAAGCTGAAGTCACTTGGACCAGACTTGAACTTATTTCCATGAGTTCAACTTTGTAGCATTCAAAATGATATTTGTTTTCATATTACCTTAATTCTAGAGAACATGAGATACATATGTAGTTGAAACCCTTACATATGAAGCATCATAAAGGTACTGGCTGTTTATCATAGAAAAGGGAGTTAAAAAACAACCAAGCTCTTTGTTGGTTGTGCTCACAAATTTTCTACCGTCTCAAACAGTGGCAGACAGATGTGACTGGAAACCTGTGTGTGTGTGTGTGTGTGTTCACCGGGTGAATGTTCACAGGGCGATTGTATTGCTGCCCACCCCACCCCCCATAGCCAAGGCTGTGTCATGAAGCCTGAAAGCTGTTCTTATAATCAATCCAGTGGCAAACAACCAAAAACCAAATGTCTACAATGTCTGCAGGGCTCAATTAATCAAAACACAAATACCAAGGACCCTTCTGGATAAATGATAAGCATTTTTGTTTGCTCCTGCCCTGTTCAGTGGCAAACATTTGAGAGTTTTAGATATTGTTTCCTTAAGAGATGCCTTCAACACCAGTTTCCTTAGTAGTTGCAGGTGAGGAGGAAGCGGGAGAAGAGGCTGTGTAGGACTGTGGGAGTGGGTGGAATTTGTAGCTATGCTGATGAGAAGTGCCCCAGGGTAGGGGAGCTGTAAAGATGGCTGCCAGCCAGAGGACTCTGTGGTCAGACGCTTGCTGCCAAGCCTGCTGACCCGGGTTCAATCTCTAGGACCCAAGAGAACCAGCTCCTCAGACCTGCCCTCCCACCTCCGCACTTGTGTGTTGTGGCATGTACCCACCTAATGAATGAAGAAATGTAACACAATTTTAAAAAGAAAGCCACAAAGAAAACAGGGTACGTCTTATATCTGTCTAACTTAAGATTTGTGTGTGTGCTTGGTGCCTGTGTTTGTGCGCACAAACGTTGTGTGTTCCTTGTGTGTGTGTTGCACAGTTTAAGTGACAGTATTAGACATTGTCATGCAGTCAACACAGATTATCTATGGATAGGAAATAATATCTATTTTTAGGACACAACATGTAACTTAAAGGAATTGGAGATTTGTCACTGGTGGTTTATGTGTTCTGTACCCAGACTCCCAGGATTTGACCCCCACCCCCCACTTTTTTTTTCATCAGGAATACAGAAAGATTTGTAAAAGATTTTAAGGTGCATGTCCATCTCCTAAGGTAGCAGGGGGTTTTAAAGTTTGCTTCTGGAGATTACTTCCAGGATCTTATCCAGTCAAGGCAAGACTCTAGCTCCTGGCAATGATCTGACCTGAAGGTGGAATACCACCTCTCATTTTCAGCTTCTTTTTCCTTTTTCCTTAAAAAGTACCACTGTCAGGCTCTAATTGATATAGAATATGCTACACACATTCGGCGTGTCAGTTGGTAATTTTGAACATATGCACACACACCTGTGAATCCTCATAACCATTAAGGTGAAGAAGCGCCCATCACCCGTGATAAATACAAGGTTGCAAAGGGTCCCTGATGTTGCACTGGGCAGTTGCACTGGGCAGCTGCACTGGCCCGGCTGAGCATAGCACTGTAGGGTTTCGAAGCTCCAGTATGTTCCAGGATTCTCTGTAGCCAGTCAGCTGAGCTGATACCCATTGACTGGATGATGAACCAGACTAAGCGCTTGTTTTCTGGTCCTCACTTACTATTTTTTTTTTCCTGTTTTCTGCAAATGCTGTTTGATCTCAAAGTGGGCTGGAGCTTTCAGAGCTAACTGCTTCTGGGAGCCGCCTCAATGCATGAATGGTGTTTTGTTTTGCTTTGTTGTTCAAATACACTGTACTGTTTAATCGGTCTAAGGAACTTTCCTCCTTAAGGAGCTTCCTCATTCCCCTCTGACATCTCTGCTCTCCTTCTCCCTGTCCTGAGGTTGGCAAGAGTCTGCAAGCTTCCTCTGTCACGCGGATTTCTCTGTCGAGTCTAGAATTTCATGTAAATAGAATCATGTGCTATATGCGTTTATGACTGGAGTGTGAATGGCTTCTTTCACTCGCCATAGTTATTTTAAGATTCATCCAGGTTTTAGCATGAGTTAATACTCCCAGTCTCTATTGCCGAGCAGTATTCCATTGTAGAGACATAAGGCAATCCGTCCATTCACCCGTTGATGGACATTTGAGTTGTTTTCAGCTTACGGCTATCACAAATAAAGCTTCCGGGAATGTTTGTGTACAAATTTCTACATAGACATATGCTTCATTTCCCTTGGATAAACACATAAAAATTGAAATGGCTGGGCCATACAGTAGGCGTATGTTTAACTTTTTTAGAAACTGCCAGAATGTTTTAAAAAGAATTTTTTTACAATTTTACATTTCTAACTGCAGCAGATAAGAGTTTCCCTAGCTTCATAGCCTCACCCGAATCAATGTGATCAATCATGTATGTAAATATGTGTGCAGATGCACATGCTTGTGTATTGGTATGTGAAGGTCAGAGGTTGACATGGGCTATCACTCACCACTTTATTTTTTTGAGGCAAGGTCTCTCACTGAAGCTGGGGCTCATGCTGTTCCTAGTGTAAAGTAAACTCTACCATAGATGTGTATATATGGGAAAACTGTAGTATATGTAGGATTTGGTTTGAGACGCCCACCGGGGTCTTAGAACATATTCCCCATAGGTAAATTGGACTACTATATTACACTTTCAAATATCTGGGCATTTTCCAAATATTCTGTTCTTGCTTTGTGATTCAGTTTTTATTGTGGTCACAGATGCCTTACAGGACTTGAATCCTTTTTTGTGATAAATGTATTTCATTGTTATTTAGATGTTTGAGCTCTTACACTCGTTTTTTTTAATACGTCATTGAACACTGACAAATTATTTCTCCCACAGGACTGTAACCTCTCTCCCAGACAGTGTGTGTGTGCATGTACATGTGTCATACATGTGTAGTTGAACTAATTAACACGCATCACCATTTTATTGATTACATAATAAAACAAATTAGCACGTATCTGAGTATTAGGTTACACAGCTCAGAGGCATATGAAATATTAGATATTAGCTCAATGCCTTAGCAGAAACCCACTTCCTTTTTCACAAGAGAGGCTGGGAAGAGAAGAGGAGAATTCATAATTCAAATACAAAATGAATAATCATAATTCAAACTTTGGTAGGTCTACAAAAAAAGAGGACAAGAATTTCAGGAACTTTAATAATTGCTTAGCTCTAAGAGAGCAGTGCTATCTTTTAAACATATTGGCTAAATTAAAGAGCATATTTTATGTGTTCTGCACAAGACAAAACATTTCCCTAAAATTTTTACAAGCTCCCCCATCTTTACTCAGACACCCCCCTCTGTTAAGTTGCAGCTCCAAGTGCAAACACTAAATTAACTATAAGGCTTTCTTTGAGGGGAGGATTTATCAAAGGCGAGTTTTACAACTGTAGATTTTCAAAATGGAGATTTCTCCTAATGACACAAAGTAAGAGTAGAAAGACACTAAATAATCCTAAGACTTAGTAAACACTAAAAACGAATCATGGTTAAATAGATCTGATGTAGGTGTATGGGTAATGTAAACAATTGGCAAGTTGCCATGGAAGCCCTGCAGGGCTTGAAGTGACTGAGGCGAGTAGCCACAAGATCTAGTTTCTTAGTGCCTGACATTTGAGTTCCATATGACACTAAAATTATGCCAATATTATGCCAGGTATTTGGGGACCCAGTCTTTCTAAATTCTCTGTATATTGATAAGAATTGTATATTGGCATAAGAATAGATTTAAAGGCATAACTGACTCCGGAGTGATGTTAGAAATGGTCCGTGGGTAAAGAGTAAACACATTCGAGATGCTGGGGAGCAAGAATCCCTTTGCTAACTGTCCACCTCGCTTGATGTTAAGTAAGTCACAGAGACTGCATTCTATCCACTCATGGCCTGGTAAAGCCCACTCTGCAGCGCTCTGTGGAGGCTTCATCAAGCCAGCAGGTTGGCTAGTTACGTTTGACAAGTTAGATCCTGTCTCAAGCTTTACTCCCAGGCAGTAGCAATGGGACCCTCAGTTTTACTGAATACAGTTGTTTCCGTGGTTCTTGGAGACTCTGAAGAGTGGCCCTGTTTTAGGAAAAATACTTCTCCAGATACAAAAGCTGCTCGCTGTGAAAAGTCCGGTCCTGCTTTTCCCCCTCATGAATGGTATTACATCTTCATATCCCACTGGACCTTTAAGTCCTGCCCTCGTGCTCCCCCAGGGCCTATGACTCAATGGACAGCGATGCAGAAGTGGAGTTCTTTGTGAAGCTGGCTTTTCACAAGACTTAGCTCACCTGTGATCTGCTTGGGTGGTGGCGTGCCATGGTCAGAAGGTCGATGGAGGATATGGGTGCATCATTCCCTGTGAAGGGAGCATCAGATTGCTCTGCATACTCCCTTGTCCTAGTCCCAACTCGGTTCCATCTCTGAGCAAATACTCTGACCAAGAGCGACAGAGGAGCAAAAGGGTTTATTTCAGCTCACAGTTCCGGGTTACGGTCTGGTCTGTCACCATTGGGAAGTCACAGTGGCAGCCAGTCACATTGCATCCATGTCAAAAGCAGAGAGAAGTGAAAGCCTGCATGCTTACTGCTCGGCTTTCTCTACTCCTGTCCACTCCAGGGCCCCAAACCAAGGAATTGTGTCCCCTACTTTCAACTAGAGTCTTCTCACGTCGCTTAAGATGATGAGGACCATCCCCCTCAGACCCACAGGTCAACATGACCTAGGCAGCCCCTTCACTGAGACTCTCTCCCCAGAGGACTGTAAATTGTGGCAACTTGCCCGTTACCATTAACCATCACGCTCCTCTGTAACATTAAGAGTGCACTGGTTGGTCCCTGTGTAAAGGGGCGTGTGGTGCTCTTGTACATGACTTCCACCGGAGCAGGGCGGTTTGCTCAAGCCACATTAGTTTAGTTTGAAAACACCCAGCAATGCTTGAAAAGTTGAATCCAGAAATGATGTAAAGAAATGCCCTTCAATGTCCTCCACTTGAACTCCTCTGGGCTCTGAGTATGAAATGGGGAGAAATGGGAAATGAAATCCCTAGCTAGACACTTCAAATCTTCAGTTTGGAAACACTGATGCAATGCAAAGGAAGTGAGAATTTCACCTGGCTCAGGGCGCCACTCTCCCAAAATGTTCCTCAGTTTTCAGCTCAACACATCGGTGCTCACTTTTTGCAGGGGACTCTTGGTGGAACAGTGGCTTTCTCAGGTCAGTTGTCTGCGTAGGTAGGGTCTGTTTCAGTTTGGTTTCTGTTGCTATGTCTTGTATAATATTTGTGGGTCCAGCCTTAATATTATACATCCCAGGGGCTCAGGAGAGAGAACTACTAATGGCAAGGACTATTTTTGGGAAATAGAATCTCAGCACACTGAGCCCTATAGTCCACTTGTTTTAATTCCTCTGGCATAACATCCCATATACACAGCTTCAGTTCTGTTCTCGTGCCTAGCTCCTTTCTTGCCTGATTTCTCTCTATATTTATCTACTGCTCCCTCTAAGTTCTATCTTAATTCCTCCTCATCTAGGTCCTTTTTATCTTGTTCTTACCCAGCTAGTGCTTCCCTATCTGACTCTTTCTCATCTTCCATCTCGTCCACATGTACTCTCTGGTCTAAACCCTCCTTATTCCTCTCCGTTCTCCATCTCTCTGTCCTCTCAATTTCTTATCCATCTAGTTCTTCCATTCTCTTTTCTCTTCTCTGTCCCCCTGTGCCCTGGAAGTCCTGGTTTATATACACTTACAAGCAATAATCCCTTGGCAGTGCAAAGCCAGGCTTCCAGAGTCAAACAGAGGGGTGATAAGAATCACATAGAGGGGCAATAACTTAATTATCATTTGCAACACCAAAGGGGTGTGACCAATGGGGAAATTAATTAACTAAAGGCTAAATTCAGGTAATATCTAAGAAGAGGGATCTTATGTGCTCTACTATAGTCTTAAACGTGATTGGTAGAAAATGTTAAGAATCTATGAGTTGCCGGGTGGTGGTGGCGCACGCCTTTAATCCCAGCACTCGGGAGGCAGAGTTCGAGGTCAGCCTGGTCTCCAAAGCGAAATCCAGGAAAGGCGCAAAGCAACACAGAGAAACCTTGTCTTGAAAAACCAAAAAAAAAAAAAAAAAAAGAAGAAGAAGAATCTATGAGTTGCTAGGTCAATGGGAGAAAATAAAACTGTCTTCTTTTTTCCTGTGGCTCCTATCTGTCCAAGCTATCTGCCGTTTTTCTGCAGGGTGGGGGAAAGTGTGCTCAGTCGCTAGGCAACCTGTGTACAGCTAGATGCCTCTGGTGATAGTTAAAGGGAGATCTGGAACTAGAGGTAAGGTTTGGGAAAGGAGGAAGTAAAGCTTAATTTGCACATCCGCCAGGCCTTCTCAAACAGGTAGCCTGGATGCTTAAGTCTGTTCTTAGAGAGTACAGAGGTATCCCTGATAAGGTACTTTCCTCCATCTGGGGATGGACCTGGCCGGATGCTGCCAATGGTGATAATTACAGGGAGGCTTGAACTGGGGTTCTGGCTGAGCATAGCTGTCAGCACAGAAAGTTATCTAAATATTCCTAGAAGTGGTTAGGTAAGGAGTTAGCAGTTTATAAAGTTAGTAAGGCTGTAAGAAAGGAGGGTCCGAGCTAAATTGTGTAAAGCTATTACTTAACATCCACCTGACCTAGGCGGTGTCTCCTTGTGGAATTTACCTTAAATCAGGAGACTTTCATGTGGACCATTATTACTGCTAGTCCTTTAAAGTGGCTAAGGGAGATATCTGATTCTAGAGGAAGTCTTTCCTAAGGCTGTGCTCCAAATACCTTGAATGTGTATGTCCAGAGAATGATCAGTCCACAAAATTGTTAGCTCTTCTTAGGGAAAAATCAATTGGGAAAACTATGAAGGCACACATGATTTTCATAACAGAAGACAGCTGATATATAACAAGCCAAGTAACACCAAAAGCTCCTTGGAATTTGGCTTCCTCTGGAGGAATTCCTTAATCCCTCCACGTAGTGACTTTGCCATAACCAGCTGAGTTCTTATGATATATTCCTGCAGCCCACAGCAGCTATGGTAAACACCAAAACCCAAAGTAAGTTGGGGAGGAAAGGCTTGATTTAGCTTACTGCTTACAGTCCATTGTCGAGGGAACCCAAGACATGAACTCAAAGGCAAGAACTTGATGCACAGACCACAGAGAAACATTGCTCATTACAGGCTTGCTCCCAGGCTCATGTTCACCTATCTTTCTCACATAGCTGAGGTCCACCTCCCTGTGGATGGTACTACCCCCAGGGGGATGGTCCTTGTATTTTAGCAATGAATAAAATGTCCCACAGACATGCCCACGGGCCAGCCTGAGGGAGGCAGTTCCTCAAGTGAGGTTCTCTCTTTCCAGCGGTGTCAAGTTGACAGTTGAAGCGATTCACACAACAGGGTCCTGCTGTATAGAGTCCTGGCAGCCAGCTCCATCACCCTCCAGAAAGGCCATTAATATGTGCCTAAGAGCACCGCAGAAAGGAATGTATCTTTTCATTGCAGATTGTAGTCTAGTCCCTGCAGGAGGACCTGAGGGCAGAGCCAAGGATGCTGGTGTTGTCCTGGGGTGGGTGGCTGCAGGGATACCAGTCTACCATCATGAGCATCTCTGAGGAGAGTGTATTGCCTAGCTGTCCTATGCCCTGGGGAGCCAGTATATACCCTTGGAGACTGAATCCTTTTGCACTTAGTGATAATTGTTTTATGCCCTGGAGTGATCTCTCTTGTTCTACGCCCATGTGGATTTAAACACACAGTCTTCTGTTGAGTGTATGTTTTTGCCACTAGATCATTTTGGTTCATGGTGTTCAAGCCCTCTATACCTTTCCTGATTTTCCTATCTGGAATCTCAGGCTGTCATTGTGGACTTATCTATTTTTTCCTTGCAATCCTAAAACTTTTCTTCATGTGTTTTGATGATGTTGGTAGTATCTAGGTATCTGTGATTAGTTTATTATTTTTAGTTTTGGTGCTGGGGATGGAAGCCTCTGCCATGCTCTCTGTAACTGAGCTGTATCCCCAGTGGTTTTAATTTTCATTTCCCTAATGGCTAAGGTTGTTGAATATATTCTCAAATATTTATTGGCTAAATGTTTCCTCTTTTGAGAACTTTTTAGCTAATTAGCCTATTTATTGATTGAATGTTTTGTTTTTACTGTTAAAATTTTTTAAAGATATTCATTTTTTATTTATTTTATGTTTCAGCGTTTTGCCTACAAGTGTGTCTGTGCACTGTTTGTGTGTCTGATACCCTTGGAGGCCAGAAGAAGGTGTAGGAGTCCCTAGAACTGGAGCTATTGATGGTTGTGAGCTGCCATGTGGGTGCTGAGAATTGAACCTGGGTCCTCTTGAAGAACAGCCAGTAATCTTACTCACTGAGCTGTCTCTCCAGGTCCCCAGTTTCAGGTCTTACATTATGAACCATTTTATATTGATTGATTGTGTGTGTGTGTGTGTGTGTGTGTGTGTGTGTGTGTGTGTGTGTGTAGGGGGAGAGATATGGATCTAGTTTTATTTAGGGAGACAGCACCATTTATTGATAAAGGTTTTTTTTTCCTCCAATGAATGTTTTTGACACCTTTCTCAAAAATTAGGTGTCTATGTCTGTGTGGGTTTATTTCTGGGTTCTCTATTCTGTTCCAGTGATATATCTCTTTTTGTGCCAGCACCATGTTGTTTTTGTTACTATGGCTCTGTAGTATAGTTTGACACAACTTATATGATACCTTCAGCTTTGCTCAGTCTGCTTAGGGTTACCCAGGCTACTTAAGATTCCTTTTTCTAGTTCTGTGAAGAATCCAGCTGGGATTTTGATGGATTACATCTGTAGATCAATTGTTACCCTGTTGACCCAGCCAGTGTGTGAGCATGGAAAATCTTTCCATTTTTTTTTATTTCTTTCTTCAGTGTCTTAAAATTTTCATTGTAGCGATCTTTCACTTCCTTGATTAGGTTTATTCCTACGTGTTTTGTTTTCCTTAAAGCTATTGTAAATGGGATTTTTTCCCCTTGATTTCTTCCTGTACAAATTCATTACTTCCTTACAGAAATGCTACTGATTCTTGTATGTTGTATGTGTGTTGATTTTGTATCCGGCTTTATTTAAAGTGTTTTCAGATCTAAGAATTTTCTGGTGGATACTGTGAGCACTGTATTAAATAAGAACAGAGAGTAAGAGTGAGAGAGGGAGGGCATCTTTGCCTTGTTCCTGATTGGAGAAATTATTTCTGTTTCCCCCCATTTAGTATTATATTGGCCATGGGTTCGCTGTATATCACCTTTATTGTGTTGAAATGTATTCTTCTACTCCTAGTTTCTTTGGGGGCTTTTTATCAGAGAAGGATGCTTAACTTTGTCTAAGACTTTTTCTACATCGGTTGAGATGATCGTATAATTTAGTTTATTTATTGTTACATTTATTGATTTGCGTATATTGAGCTGATTTTGTATCCCTGTGATAAAAACAGCTTGGTCATGGTGTACAATCTTCTTAATGTTTCTTGAGTATAATTTATAAGGATTCTACCGAGAATTTTTTGCACCTGTGTTCATGATGGGAAAATGGCCTATAGTGTGTGTGTGTGTGTCAGGGTTATACTGGATTCACAGAGTGAGTTTGGGCCTGCATCTTCCTTTATTGTTTTGTAGACTAGTTTGAAGTGTATAGATAGATTTTAGCTGTTCATAAAGGTTTGATAGAATTCAACAATGACTCTTACCTTGTTCAGGACTTTTTTTGTGGGAGACTCTGTATGCTGTAATCGCATTGCTTGCTATGGATCTCTTGAAGCTGTTTATATCTTCTTTGTTCAATTTTGGTAGATCATATGTATGTAACCATCATTCATTCTGGATTTCCTTATTTTCTGGAATTTACATTTCAGGATATCCCCAAGTCATTATCTGGATTTCAATTGGAAAGTATTGCATCATCTCCTTTCTTCATGTCTAATTTTATTAATTTGCTTTTTCTTTTCTCTTTTTCTTTGGGTTAGTTTGACTATGGGTTTGTCAATCTTTCTTATCTTTTCCAAGAACCATTTTTTTGAGACAATGTCTACATCCCAGGGTAACCTTGGCCTCATTATGTAGCCAAGGATGGCCTGATCACTCGTCTTCTTGCCTCCAGGGATTACAGTTCCATCATGCCAGTAGAACCAACTGGTTCATTTGTTTGATGGACTTGATCTATTGATCAGAAGAACCAGCTTTTTGTTAGATTCTATATATTTTTTTTTCTTTTCGTCTTCATTTCAAAAATTTCTGCCCTGATATTTATTATTTTTTGCTGCCTACTATTTTGGTATTTGGCTTGTTCTTGCCCTTTTTGTTTGTTTGTTTGTTTTGTTTTTTTGACAGGGTTTCTCTGTGTAGTTTTGGTGCCTGTCCTGGATCTTGCTCTCTAGACCAGGCTGGCCTCGAACTCAGAGATCCACCTGGCTCTGCCTCCCAAGTTCTGGGATTAAAGGTGTGCACCACCGCCACCCTGGCTTGTTCTTGCTTTTTTTTTTTTTTTGGTTTTTCGAGACAGGGTTTCTCTGTGTAGCTTTGCGCCTTTCCTGGATCTCGCTCTGTAGACCAGGCTGGCCTCGAACTCACAGAGATCCGCCTGCCTCTGCCTCCCGAGTGCGAAACCTTAAGTTGTATCATTGCACTGCTTCTTTGAGAACTCTGATTTTTTTTTTTAACTATAAGCAGTTACTGCTATGAACTCACCTCCTAGACCTTCTCTATCTTTCTCCCAAAGGATCTGGTAAGTTGTTTTTTTTATTTTCATTTGAGTCTAGGAATTAAAAAATTTCCTCCCTGCTTCCTTCAATGACCCCACTGGTCATCCATATGTGTATTGTTCAGTCACTAAGTATTGATTAGTTTCTCTTCCTAGTGACTCCTAGTTTTAGTCTACTATAACTTCATAAGATTCAAGAAATCATTTTGACTCTTTTATATTGCCTCAGACTTGTGGTGTTGTTGTTTTTGTTAACCTAAAACGTGGTTTATTGAAGAGAAGGTGCCATGGGCTGTTGAGAAAAATGTGTGTTCTATTTATGCTGGATGTTATTTCTGTCACTATTTATCAGGTCCACTTGATTGATGGTGTAATTTCACTTGGAAGTTGCTTTGTTGATTTTTAGTTTGGATGACCTACCTAAAGATGAAAGCAGAGTGCTGAATCCATGCATGACTAGTGCAATAGGATCTGGGGTTTCTATTGCTGTGATAAAACACTGTGACCAAAAGCAATGTGGTGGGGACAGGATTTATTTCATTGTCTGCTTCCAGGTAACAGTCCATTGCTGAAGCAGTCAGGGCAGGAACCTGGAGCCAGACACTGGAGCAGAAGCCATGGAGGAGTGCTGCTCACCTCCTTATGCGGGTTCTGTCCCTTGTCTTGTAGCTCAAGGGTGGCACCGCCCACAGGGAGCTGGGCCTTCCCACATTGATCTCCATCAAGAATATGCCCCACAGGCTACCTTACAGGCCAGTCTCATAGGGATATTTTCTCAGTTGAGCTTCTGTTGGCCCCAAAGACTCTAGAGTATGTTAGGTTGACAAACAAAACAAACGAAAACCAACCAACCAAACAGGACAGTGCCCATTAGTGTTTATTTTGTGAAACTAGGGACAGCTGCATTTGATGCACATGTATAGGGATGGCTCATCCCTTTATGAATATGTAGTGGCCTTCTTTGTCTCTTGCTTGAAGTCTGCTTTGTCTGATACCAGATGTCAGAGGAGCTACACCAACCTGTCTTCTGCTTTCATTCACTTAATAGATTGACTTCCTTTCTTTGATTCTCAGTCTATTATACCTTTACCATGGAGATGTGTTTATTGAAGAGAGCTGGTAGTGGATTTGGCTTCTGTTTTTAATAGAATAAGGAATTTACTGGGGCTTCCAGTTTTGGAGGGTAAATCTAGGACTGTCATGGTGGGGATTGTGTCAACAGGCAGGCAGGCAGGCATGGTGCTGAAGCAGTAGCTGAAAACTTACATCTTTTGATCCAAGAGAGAGAGAAAGAGAGAGAGAGCACTAAGTGGGAATGACCTGGACTTTTGAAACCTCAAAGCCCACTATCAGGAACACATTTCTCCAACAAGTGCACACCCCTTAATCCTTCCCAAACAGTTCCACCCGCTGGTAACCAAACATTCAAACATAGGAGTCTATGAGGGTCACTCTCATTCAACACCCACCCCATTCCATTCCCTGGCTCGCATAGGCTTGTGGCCATATCATAATGCAAAATGCATTAAGTCTAACTTCAAAAATTCTATAGTCTTTCACAGTCTCAACTCAGTTTAAGAGTCCAAAGTCTTCTGAGACTCGAGGCAATCTCTTAATTATAAGCCCTGTAAAATCAAAAGTGAAGTTACATACATCCTACCTACAATGGCATGGAATATACATTACCATTCCAAAAGAGAGGAAAGAGGCATAGTGAGGAAATACTGGACCAAAGCAAGATGGATCTAGTTTTTAACGTAGCTAGCTAATCTGTGTCTCTTTGGTGATGAGTGAAGTATATTTACATGTAAGGTTAGTATTGAGAGAAATTTATTAACATCTGTGACTTTGTTCATTGTTTTTCTGGTTGGTTAAATTACTGTCCTTTTTTTTCCCCTTCTTCTTCTTTCCCTATTAGTGTTAGGGGTTTGCTTGTCTACAGTGTTAGACATGGTGGATTCCTTCCAAGCTCTACCCTTTCATCTGTTCTCACGAAATTTCTTCTTTCCTGTCCTCTCACTGGCCAGCCAACCTAACCAAAGGAGCAAACTCCAGGTGTGTGCAGTGAGGGAGCCAATCTCAGAAAATGTAGTAGAGAGCAATGGGGGAAGACACTTAACGTCGGCCTCTGGTTTCCACACGTGCGTGTCATGTGCGTGCGAACAGATGTCACACGAAATTATAGACATGTAAGAAGGAATAAAAAAAAAAAAAAAAAAAAGCCGGGCGGTGGTGGCGCACGCCTTTAATCCCAGCACTCGGGAGGCAGAGCCAGGCGGATCTCTGTGAGTTCGAGGCCAGCCTGGACTACCAAGTGAGTTCCAGGAAAGGCGCAAAACTACACAGAGAAACCCTGTCTCGAAAAAAAAAAAAAAAAAAAAAAAAAAACGAGCTTGAAAAAACCCAACAACCAGGTCAGCAGCGAATTCTGAAAATACAGCAGAAAGGGGGGAATCAAAGGGAGCGGAAGAAATAAATTATAGTAAAATACAAAAAGATGGACTAGTAAATGAAAAGATGTGGAAACAAAGTTAGATAAATACATGAGGAAGAAAAACAAACGTGGGGCAGTGAAGCTGCGGAGTAGATAAAGAGGCTTGTCACCAAGCTGTCCCCAAGCACTTCTAATAAATAGAGGCTGGCACTTTGGAGCTTGCAAGCACCTGGCCCTCCTCTCAACACCTGCCTCCCAGGGCCTCCCTTACCCCAGGGCTGTAACACATTAAACTCAGCATCTCTATGGTTCCTCCCATCCTCATGTCCTCGGGCTGCCTCAGTTTCAAACCCTAGGTCTCTCTCAAGATGGTGACTGGTACCTACCTGCCCTCCAAGTCATACAGAGTGACAATATGGGATCCTTCTCTACTGCCGCGGCTTCCCATCAGAGGAATCGCCGCCGTGCAAAGCTCACGACTGCTTTGGAGGCTTTTGAGGGCTGTGAGCCTGTCCCGGAGGAGGATTCCCTGTCTCCTTTCCTAAGCCAGCTGGCTTACCTTCCAGAGAAGTGTTCTGCTTCCCTCTGCCTGATCGGGCTCCCTGCAGCTGGGCTGTGTTTGACTTGGCTCCCTGACCCACCGTGAGCCACCTTTGAAGGTATCCCACCCCTCCATATATGGAATTTGGACTCTTTTCTCTCTCTATGGAATGGAGTCTGTTTTTCTCTCCCTCTGATTCTTCTTCACCAGTTACATGGAGGCAGCTTCTAGTTATGCCAAGAAGGCCACAAATCTGTCTTTAAGCCTCAGCTGTGGTCCCTCATTCCCTTGCTTTTCCACTAGGCCACATCCTCAGCTCTTTTGGAGGGTGGGATACACGTATATATATATGATGTATGCCTGTGGTATATGCACACATGTGTGCACACGCGTGCACGTGTGCATATGCATGGATGCCATCTGCTAAATGTCCTCATCTGTCACTCTCTGTCTTGTGCATGAAGACCTAGTCTCTAAAAGGACCTGGAGCTAGGCTGGCAGCAACCACCAAGACTCAGCCATCTTCTCTGTCACCACAGTGCTAGGGTTGCAGACACTCATAGTGCATGCCTACCTTCTTACGCATGTACTGGGGATTCAAAGTCAGGTCCTTGTGCCTACACTGGAAGCATTCCTACCCCCTCAGCCATCTTCCCAGCCACCCCCTAGCCATTTGTTTTAATTTTTTTTATTTTGAAACAGGGTCTTGCTAAGCTGCCTGGGCTGGCCTTGAACTTGGGATTCTTCTGCTTTCACCTCCCTAGTAACTGTAGTAGTGGTTGAAATTCATCTTCCCTGGGCTGGGTCCTTTTTATTTATGTTTAAAAGTGGTTAACGTGGCATTGTTGCAAGCAACAGAGACACCACCACCACCACCACCAAAATGAACTTAGTGTCCTTGGCAAGGGTGCGTAGGCAGGAGGGAAAACATAGCACAAGGATACTTGGGTTTCTAACTTATTGCTTCCCACTCTCAAAACTATATTCCCATTAAAAATAGTCTGATGGGCCTGGTTCTAGCCCTTCCATCAGTCCACCTAGCAATTAACTTTGCTAGGAAAAGAGTCATTCGACTCTAAACATGGCAGCCAGATAGAGGGTGTTCAAGGGATGTGGGGCTGATAACATAACAAGGTAGGAGTGGTAAGAGGGAGGGGCAACATGGGCAGGCTTTCGGACGTGCAGGCAGGAAAATTCCTTAGGGCATGAATCTGTGGAGGGGGAGGGCAAAGGAATTAACGGGTGGAAGGAGCCCCAGAGGAGGGTCTCTGCATCAGGTTGCCCCCAAAGCAGTCAGTACTTAGGGCTTTAGAGCCATCTCTACCTTGATGCCCTCCAGCAGATGCCAGGTATAGTTTTATGGGCATGCAGACTAGGTGGGCTCAAAATGGCTGGGCATCTGCATGGCTTGGCGGATTAAAAACTAAATGGACATGAGAACAAGTTGAGTTTGATACCAACCAAGTTTTAAGCTCAAAGTTTGCAGCCTTCAATGGGACATCTTTGACTCCTGGTAGGATGTTGACGGTCACCCCCGATGCCAGTTGAAAGGACATCGTTTTTAAAGATAGGTGGAGCTTCTACCATGGCTCTTTGAGTTCTAGGGGTGTGGGTGAGCTCACCAAGTCCTGTAAACTCCTTGATATGTTTATCTCAGTATTACCTAATAGTGAGGTGTTTAGTTGTGAAAATGTGACTGTTAAATGGCTGGATGATGGTTGGGAAGGTGGATAAATGGATGTGCTTCCCCTCTCTGGAAGGCATTTGTCTTCGGTCTACATAAGCAGCGTGTCTCCCTGTGATGCCTCCCGTCTCTCTCCCTGTATCATTCCTTTGATTTTACTATCTCATACAGCGATGATTGTAGCCCATCCAAGGTGGTTCGCTTCTGGAAGGCTCGGCAGATGACATCCTTTTTTTTTTTTTTTTTTTTTTTTTGGTTTTTCGAGACAGGGTTTCTCTGTGTAGCTTTGCGCCTTTCCTGGATCTCGCACTGTAGACCAGGCTGGCCTCGAACTCACAGAGATCCGCCTGCCTCTGCCTCCCGAGTGCTGGGATTAAAGGCGTGCGCCACCACCGCCCGGCTGACATCCTTTTTTTAAACATTCCACCCCTTACCTCAAGAGTGTGGAACACACACACAAAACAAAAAGAGTGTGGAACACTAGCCCGTTGGTTTTCGGAGGCATGCTGGATGGAAGAACATGGACCTTGGGTAGAACAGAAGGACAAAGTCAAGAACTACTGTGATTAAAAGCCTTGCCAGTGACCAAGAATACAACTGAATGTGACCAGTCCTAGAGACAGCATCAGAGAGATCAAGTGAGGACTGAGAGGGCATGGAAGAGAGAACCCCAGCTCCCTGGACAGATAGGTCAAGGCGTGGAGCTTGCAGCCGATGTTAAGGAGTAATGACTGACCAGAGCATCTTTTCCAAAGGAAGCCTGGCACGGTGCCCAGAAGGGTTTGGCATGTGCTAGGAAGTCACCAAAAATTATATTGAGTCCTAAGGGGCATTTTAACCACAGAACTCAGAACTTATATCACAGAGAAGTGACTGTACAGAGAACACTAAATGTCTGTTTGCCCATGAAATTTCATTGGTTTCTCTACTTCTAGCTCTTCAAAGGATGGAGGCCTCCATTTCCATCTGGCCTATGAGCAGATATAAAAGATTAAAGCAACCGAGAGCGCAGGGAGAAGAGAAACTTTAGCCAGATTCCATTTTTCCTAAAGCTCAAAGTCCCCGCAGCATTTATCTGCACAAATAGCTATCTAAGAACGTGCAGTATCTATCCAAAAATCAAATGCCCTTCTGAGGCTTCTTAAGAAATAATGCTACATGTCCCACTTTCCCACGATGCATTGCTTGTGGGTATAACAAACCAGTCCTCAACAGTTTAAATACTTAATTGCTATACACACACACAAAAAAAAACCCCACTGGTTTGCATTTTGAAAAATCTACAGCCATTTCAAGTCATGTGGCTGTTGACCAAGGCTCTGGTGCAGACGGGAGGTACACCTGCTACTGGGTCCCAGAGGCAACCGTGCTGTCACAATTGTGACCCTTTGAGCACCCCTGAGGTTCCCAGGACTGCAGGAATGGCTCAGCCTGCAGCTTGGCGCCTCAGCATCCATTATTTGGCAGTCTAAAAGCCGGGCCTTCAACTCCTCATTACATGTCTTATTTTAACAATCATGCACAATTGAATGCAGTCCAACTGTTTGGTTTCTGCCTAAGCAGTCGGAAGTGTATTTAAGACACTTCTGAAAAGGAAACCTTCCTTTTGCCGATGCCAATGTGTGCCTTAATTGACAGTGGTGCCCTTATTCTTAGTGGCTTGCAAACCTGGAAGAAACTTTTCCTTTGCCCCTGCTGGAAGTGGGCTGTAGATCCAGACCCTGACCGTCGGGAGTCGTTAGAGCACAGAGCACGGTCGGCAATGGGAATCTCAGCCATCTCTGAGCTGTCAACATGACAAACAGATGGTGATCACTCTACACGCCTGGACCTCTTTCTTCTCTTCTGGTGAGGACCGTGCAACCGAGAGAAACCTGGGAGCTGCTGAATAAAGAGGAGCGAGTGGAATGGCAGGCGCACAGATGGAGGGACTCTAAAATTCCTAGAAAGCGCAAGCTGAATGTGTGATGAACTAAAATTAAGTGTGGTTGTGCGAGCCAACGCGAGTAGCAGAGGGAGTGTTGTCCTGACAACTGGCACAAGCTTAGCCCCCGTGGATGCCAGTGACCTTGACCCATCTTTTGGGCTCCAGTTTTCCTATCCAGAAAGCCTGATAACTGCAGATAGATGGTGTCTGTTTCTAAGGTGTAAGTCTAAGGCTCTAAGATGAAGCAATAAGGCATGCTCCCTGGCGATTTCATTGCATTTAATTGAGGTAACATTGATGTTGTCTTGGCATGTGATTTACACCACGACTCACCCAGGGAGCAAGTGAGGACAGCCTTCGGTTTATGGTTGCAGACTCTCAGGTCTTCAGTGTGATTGATGCAGAGGCCAAGGGCAAACCCATTTACAATGGCTGGTTGCCTTTGAGACCTATGGCAAGAGAATACACCAGGAGCACAGGGTCCATTGTTCCAGGGCTCTAGCCCTAGCAGTGGGAGCCGAGCACTTGGTGCTTGGTGACCCAGCCTCTCTCCTACTCTCCTTCTCCCTCCTTATGTGCCCTTATTCTTCTTCCAGAATCTCCCTCCACCTCCCCACCATGTTTTGTTGGTACTGTCTTCTTTCCAAAGATTGGTGTCATTCCCTGGTTAGCCTCTGTCTCTATTTGTCTGTCTGTCTGTCTGTCTCCTCTCTCTCTCTCTCTCTCTCTCTCTCTCTCTCTCTCTCTCTCTCTCTCTCTCTCTCTCTCTCTGTATGTGGCGGGGGGGGGGGGGGGGGGAAGATTGACAGTATAATAATGGGCAAGAGAGCTGCGGATGTAACCTAGTTGTGCCGTGTAAAAACATCAGTATCATCTAATCAAATGTGTGTTCCTCCCCTCCTGTTGACCTGCCTTTCATCTGTTCAGGTCACAGACCACAGAACCTAGAGAAAACTCTTTCACACCCAGGCAACCACTCAGTAGTCCCTCACCGTGGCTTCTACCCTGCTGTGAAGACAGGTAGACAAGGCTGTCTGTTCTTCATCGTAGGCAATTGGCAGAGAATAGGAGGGAGCCAATCAGGAAAGGAACCACAGCTGTCCCTTTGGGCTTCTGAGGGTCTACACTGTCGATTCCAGGGCAGCAGAACGTCTCCGTGACTGGGCTAATATAACAGTAGTGCTTAGTTGAGCTCTAACTTGGGTCTTGCCCACAGCAGTCCTGCTTGTATATGCCCTGCAGGTGGCCATGGCCAAGCAGAGTGTCCTGTGTAAGTTTGGGACTCGGGCTGCCCTCCAGTCAGGCTCCAGGGCAAGCTGCACTTGGATTAAATAAAAGTCATAATATGAAATACAAAATAAACAGGACTTTTTTTTTTTTTTTTAAGCCAGACTGGTCTCACACTTACTATGTAGCTAAGGATGAATTTCTGATTCTCTGTCCTTCATCTCCTGAGTGTTGGGATTAAACATGCATACCACCATGCCTGGGTTTATGCAGTTCTGAAGCTTAAACCCAGGGTATCATGCATGCTGGGCAAACACTTATCAAGCATACCCACTATAGCCCACCAAGAAGAATCCTTGACAATGGGTGATATGTGCCCACTTAGGGTGGGATGGGGGCAGATAGGGGGTGACAGACTTGGTAACTCCTCCCCATGAGCTGGGACAATGCCCCATTGCGTGTGCATCCAGTTCCAGTAGGAGTAGAGGTGTTGTTCCCCACACCCCGTATTGCCCTCGTGTGTGACTGGAGATGTGTGCACCCAGATGTGCAGCCAGTGGAGTGGACTAAACCAGAGGTTCTAAACCCAACACACTGCCCTCCTGGCTTGATGGAGCTGCTTTCTGTGCATACCCTCCTGGGAAGATCCAAACTCCTCTGAGTCTGTGAATGCCATGAGACTTCACTCAGGACCCCTGTGTTGAGTCTTGTAGCTGAAGCCATTCTCCATTTAGATACAGAGTGTACCAAGAGAGGTGCAAGGCAGAGCATAAGCAGCAGGAAGCATGGACCCCAGCCAGCCCTTCAGCCAATTGGCAGTGGGACCCTGTGTGGGTCCCGTACACCACGAGGAAATCCCCATCCCTCATCCTGCTGTCTCTTTGTGGAGGAGTGGGAAACCCTCTCGTGGGAGTCTTCCTGTCAATCTGGATCTGCCTCTCATCTATGCCGGTCCCCAGAGGGGGAGGGGGAGGAATCTCTTCAGGCGGATGGTGAATGAAGAGCTGGGAAACATGGGGAATGCCTCTCTTCACGAAGCCCAGGCTTTCACGACAGGATAAAAATATCTCCTGCAATCTGCAACACCGGATTCTTTTGAAATCTTGAAGAAGTCGTTTAAAAACAAAAAATACCACTCAAGTTGGGTGTATGCAAGCAGTTCCCCAGAGTCTTTGAGGATGATGGTTGGATCTTTAAAATATTAATTATAATTTGAGTTCTTTCTTCATTCAACATATATTTATGTGTCAGTGAGGAACCCGGCATGAATATAGCAGTCAACGAGACACAGAATGCTTGGCCTCCTGGTGGTGAAATGGGAGTGAGGAGTAGGAAGGAGGATGCTGAACAAAATAGCATAGAATCTTCAGGTGCTGTGGAGAAAGAGAGGGAGAGGTGGGGTACAGGAGCTAGAAGGGGGTGCTGTACTAAAGAACAGAGGGCCAGGCGTGGCTTTCCACTGAAGGCAAGGAAGAACAGTAGTCAGTGGGTGTTCAGAGGATGGTTCTTGAGGTAGTGGAGACAGCAACTATGATGTGGCTCCATCTAGAAAAAGCAAGGAGGCCTGGGAAGGTGGCCCAGAGCGATCCAGAGAACTCGATAGGAGAAAAGACAGAGAATGATAAATGCAGCGGTTGTGGATATTGGAGGATGTAAAAGCTGGTGGGATATTTTGGAGGCTGTGTTATCTCATGATGCAGCCCACCTACAGTGATAGTTTTGTTCTTTGCCATGGGCAAAGCCTGTCATATGGAAGGAGGGAAAAGCCTGGAGTCGTAGGAGCCCTGATAGTGTGATGCCCTAGATTTCGCTTCTCAGAGTGTGGTCCACCGGCCAACAGCATTGGCATCCCCTGCCGCTTGTTAGAGCTGCATGGTCTCTGCTCTGCCTGAGCCCTACTGAAGCAGAACTTGCCTCTCCCAGGGCCTGTGGGTGATCTGTGGGCTCACGACTGTCTGAGAAGTGCTAGTTTGGAGTTACCTGGAGCTTTAGGCATCAAAAGCCTTGGAGGCTGCCTGAAGTTTGCACTTAGGATCTTGGCTGGCTTCAGTTGCCTTGTTACTTTCCCTGCGAGTATGGTAGGGTGATGTTCACAATCTCTACTCAGCCTGGCCCTTCTGTTTTTCTATGAGAGTGACTTCCAACACCATCTTGCCTGTCCATCGGAGCAGAATGTTCCTGGGGTTGTGTAGACTAGAAGGTGCAGCCAGAAGCTGTTACTCTGGGCTCTGTGAAATTTCCAGACTGTCTTTTTTCAGTGTTCTCAGAAAAGTATTTCAGATACACCAAGTCTGACCCATAATGGTCCTGCCTGCTCTGTGCACACATCTCATAATAGCCCGCCTCTACAGAGGGGTATATGCTTTGATCTGCACACCTAGGCATCCACCTGAACACGTGTCCATCATCTTTTTGTAGGTCTTTTATGGACCCAGTCATAGGAAGGCTGGTTGCCTTTGAGGACATGTGGAAATACTGGCTGTCATAATAAACAGGTATTCTGTGGAACTGGCTGGTTCATGCTAGGATCAGGCGTCATCGTATTACCTTACCGTCCCCAGATGAAGCACCCAGCTCCGTGGCCTGGGTACAGAGCCCAGAGTCTTACAGTTCTAATTCTGACTCAGCTGTTATTAGCACCTGAGGGATTTGAGTCTACAGCTCACTACACTGCGTACTGATCAAATGGGATTACAATATATTTCTTATTTCACAGGAAGGTTGCTGCAGCTTCATTATCGCAATGCTTTCGAAAGCTATTCTTGAATGTGTGATTCCAAGTTCACGTCACTCTATGCTAGCATAGCTTTGTGTGTGGGTGTATGGATGTATGCACGTGAACATTCATGTGAATGAATGCGTGCGTGCGTGTGTGTGTGTGTGTGTGTGTGTGTGTGTGTGTGTGTGTGTGTGCTGCAGTGAGCATGTGGGATCAGAGGACAACCTTAGGTATGTATGTATTATACTACTCACCGATTACTGGGAGCAGAGACACCAGCAAAGTATTGGCCCTTTCATGCAGTTTCTGATTTAGCCACAGCCATCCCATTATTTGTGTATGTCAGCAGCATGACATAAATAAAGTTAGAGTTGATCTCTTTCAGAATGTGTTTAGAATTTGCCCTTACAGTAAAGTTAAGACAAGGTGATGTGTGGTTTATAATCCAATAGAAAGACCTTTTTGGCAAAGCATTTGCTTCTGCTCTGGAGTGATTATTGAGCCCTGGTTTCTAGATGTGGTCAAATTCTCGGATTTCTCAAGTGTTTCCTGGCTTGCTAAGGACTGCCACAGAAGGCGGTCCTCATTTGTCACTGCCCTTTTTTTCCATTGGTGGGGCAACTTGATAGTTCTTTCTCTTGCCCTGCGGCTTCTTACCTTACCACCCTGGAATTCCACATGAGCTGGCTGTGGTCTGGTATGCTTCAGATCTTCACCACTGTGCTTTGAGGGAGGCCTTCTGGGGTCACCTCCCCGGCTACTGCATCGGCCGCTGCCCATGCCGCTTGAGGCAGATGGGTTTGGGGACAGTGCTTGGCTAGGTAGCCTAGACCTCAGCAAACACCACCGTCACAGCAAAAAACAGCCTGGGCCATGCTTTGTTGGGCTGCAGAGAAGAGATCTGGCTATCACAGCCTAGCGGGCTGAAACCTGTAGGGAGCTAATTCATGCATCACACATCTTCCCCACACCTTACGTTGTATTTCACTGCCTGAGATGGAGATTGTTCCAGATCCCAGATGCTGCTATCCTGGCGAGGAAGTGGGAGCTTCACCACGGGTTCATTGTCTGCTTCAGGAGCTCTTGGAGAACTTGGGTATAAGAGAGGGACTGTGGACCAGGAGTTTGGACTAATTGGGGTCAGAGGAGAAGTCACATGGGCCCCTGGCTACAGATGCTGTTAGAAAAGAGTATGCTTTAGTAGGCGTGGTAGGATTCTCAAGTGCCATCTTAGGAAAATGCCGCACCAAAAAGACGGTCTCTGTAAAGCCACAGCTCCCGGACTTCTTCTGGACCTGAGGTTCTGGTTAGTTTCAGATGTGGGATGGGGTCAAGAGGAGCGGTGTCGTAACCCCAGTGGCTAAACAAGACCAAAGCAGACATGCCAGCCTTCTCATATGGAGCCATGGTCCTGGAATGGTTCTCTTTAGTACTTCAGGAATGAGCACACGTTTCTGTAAATTGAACTGATGGAGGTGTTTGCCCACTGAGATCTGTGGCCAGATCAGATCCAAACACAAATGCTGTGTCACATTCTTCTACAGTCAGATGTTTCTCAGGTCCTGCCTGGCCCTGTGATCCTGCAGTCACTTATAAAATAATCATTCAGAGGCTTAATATTATTTACAAACTGTATGGCCTATGACAGGCCTCTTGCTAGCTAGCTCTTCTGTCTTAAATTAACCCATTTATATTCATCTGTGTTTTGCCACATATTCCGTGGCTTTACTGGTCTGCTGGCACATTGCTCCTTGGACAGCAGGCTGGTGTCTCTCCAGACTCCGCCTTTCTCTTTCCTGTCTCTCTCCTTGGATTTCCTGCCTGCCCCTAAGCTGCCTTGCCATAGGCCAAAGCAGCTTATTTATTAACCAATGGGAACAACATATATTCACAGCATCCTGAAAGACATCCCCCGACATTCTTCCTCCTAATCAATATGGTGGTCAAGTTGCTCACCTCTGTCTACATTCAGTTCCTTTCCCAAAGCAGAGGAAGCGAAGTGCTTCGTGTTGGCACTCCTTTTTGGTGACGTTGCCAGCCTGTACTTAGGTTGGTTTGGGTCTCTGACATGTGGCGTGGTGAGTGAGCCAGCATAATACCATGGAGTTTGGTCTTATGTGAGTCAGTGTCCTCTGCATGCACGTAAACAGATTAGCCATGCACATGACCACACTCTTTTGTGTGTTCTCTGACGGAATGACCCAGTTAGAGGCCTGGCCCAGGGACAGAATGAGCAAGGCTGATGAGCTCTGTCAGGGAACCTTCCCAGCTCTGTGACAGGGGTTCCTCCCATCCCTCTCAGGGTGAAAACAAGTGTCAGGGCCAGGGGCAAGAGTCCCCATGGGCTTGGTCCTGCTCACTTCCTCTGTGGCTGTTCAGATAAACAAGAAAGCAAGCGGTGAATCGGATGGGCGTGAGAGGAGAGATGATCGATTTCACAGTGCTGCTGGTCTTTTTGGAGGCAGCCATTGTGCGTTGGTCCTGCAGCTTTCCCTCTGTGTTCACCAAAACTTGAAGATGTTTTAGAAAAATCTCTTCTATGTGAATCCACCCAGTGTGGGCAGAGCCATTATCCTTCCCTCAGCAGTGATGAAGAGAACTTCCGAGTTACCTGTCCAGAGGTCCAGCTAGACTCGTACTTGAACTAGCCAGGCTGCATGGGAGGCCAGCCCCTGACTTCCTCCTGCAATTGTCTCACACGTGGGGAGGTAGCTCGATCTGTAAGACGTGTGGTTGCTATGAATGACCGCTGTTGATAAGGAGGACTGAGGCAGTCTCTTTTCTAGATTACCTTTCAAATATTCAAATCCATGCACCAGCAGCATATGGCTAGAACTCCCCTCCCCACCCCCCGCCACTCAGATGTCTTCCAATGTGCTTCAATGAATTCCAAAACCACATCAGGTTTGCATTTTGAAAATGCCAACTGTATACTAACTGAATGTGAGAGATGAAGAAAACGTTCATAAATGTTGTTGTTGTTGGCTTATTTTATTTTATTTTTTTTAAGAAATGGTGTTCTGTGTTCAGATAGAAACTGGCTGTATGGATTCCTTTCTTTCTCTTTCTTTCTAATCATTGTGGTTCATTTACATTTTGCTAATATTGACGAAACAGTGTTACTGAGGGGTTCTTAGCTAATTTTTAATAAGGCAGACCCATAGTAGCACATGTGAGCCATGAAAGGAAAGAGGATGCTGGCTGTCTTGTTGGCCTCCCTTGATGGGCAGGACCATGACTGAGTTGTTGGATGAGGAAACAACCATGTGTTCCTAGAGGGTGGTATCAGAACATGCCACACCCTCTCAGCCTACTCAAATTTGGGTCTAGAAATACAGCTTCTCGTTGCTTCTTTCGTTTTTGAGACAGGGTTTGTCTATATAGCTCTGGGTATGCTGGAACTCACGCTGCAGACCAGGCTAGCCTTGAACTCAGAGATTCACCTGCCCCTGTTTCCTGAGTGCTGGGATTAAAGGCGTGCACCACCACCTCCCGGCTACAACTCCATTTTCTTGCTACTGGAGGTTGAGCTTAATTTGTGGTTGCTGTTTATGCTTTGTTTCTTGCTGGCTGTATTAATTGCTTTTCTTGTCCCTTGACAAGATACTTCATGAAAGGAACTTAGGGAAAGGAGGAGGGTTTCTTGCGGTTCATGGTTTGCGAATACAGTCCATTATACTGGAGAAGGCATGATGGCGGGCACAGGTCTAACCGTGACAGCAGGAATGTGAAGCGGCTGGTCACATTGCATCCATAGTCAGAAAAGAGAGAGATGGATGCTGGTGCTCAGCTTTCTCTCTCCTTTTTAGTCAGTCAGTCTGGGACCCCAGCCCATGGAGTGGTGCCACTCTTATTCAGGGTAGGTCATCCCTTTTTAGTTAAACCTTTCTGGAAATACCCTCGTAGCTATATGCCCAGATGTGTGTTTCCATGGCGATTCTAAATCCAGTCAAATTGACAATGAAGACCAACCATCATGCTGGGTAGATTTCTGAGCATATTAGAAGGAATAAAAGGAGGCTTTTATCGGATGAGTTTTTCTAAGGTTCACAGGAAGTGAGCCTGAATGGGTCTATTTAGAATGACCTCGGCCAGAGGCATGGACATAGTAAATGTAACCTTGACTGCAAGCTAGACCCGGTGAGGGTTTCATCAGGTCACTGGCAGCTCTGAGGGCTTCTTCGACCTTGGGATGCTCTCTTGTGGGGCACTACTCTCCTCAGGCCCCCTCTCCATAGGTCATGTCTTTATATGTATTATTGATACACTGTCTTCAAATCAAAGGCATTGCCCGTTGGAACATGTAGCAGTCTTGGGTGCTGCGGAGACCCAGGCCTGCTAAGGAATCGGAGTCACTCATTTCAGAGAGTTCTTAGCAGGCTGTGTGTTTCCAACTGATGGAATACATTTTGACAATGTACTGAGTTGCAGGAGGGCAGTGGAGATAATGCTAAATTTTACTACATTTTAAAATGTGGTCTTTCTAACACAGAAAAGGCAGAGCACCCATGTAACTGCTATGCAACTTAGTCAGACCTCAACATGTTCTTATGCACATCTCAAGTATTTTTTAAGATTTATTTTTATTTTCTGTGTATGAGTGTTGTTCCTGCATATATGTCTTTGAACCACACACATGCCTAGTGCCCGGAGAGGTTAGAAGAGGGTATCAAATCTCCTGGAACTGGAGTTACAGAAAGTTGTCAGCTCCCACGTGGATGCCAGGAACCAAGCCTGGGGTCCTCTGCAAGAGCCGCGCGAGTGCATTTAACCTCGGAGCCATCTTTCCAGCCTCTGCTGGAAAATATTGTTAAAAAGGGAAAGGGGAAGATCTGATGAACCATCCTTGCAGTCTCCTGCACCCATTCCCATTGCTCCTGGTGCCCATGGGACCACACTCCTGCGTTTGGTGCTTATTGTCTCTGTTTGTGAACTTTTTACTTGTTGTTTGTGTGTTCTGAGACAGGGTCTCGGAGAGTCCAGGCTGGCCTTGAATTCACTGTGTGGTCAAAGATGAGCTTGAACTTCTGTCCCTCCTTTCTCCCCCTCTCCAGTGCTGGGATCACAGGTGTGCACCACCATGCCTGGTTCCTGCAGAGCTGAGGATGGAGCCCAGGACATGGCACATGCTAGGCAGGCTCTCCACCCACTGAGCTCCATCCCCAGCCCTCATTCTATCTTTGAAATACCAACGTGATGTACTTACTGCTAGTTGATCCCTGTGGGTGGTCCCTGCTTTTTCTTTTCATTGACGGAACCCGTGAGCTTTAAGTAGCCAACTACTGGAATGGCAAAGTGATTTCACTTCCTGTCTGATGAATGGACGCGGGAGGCATTGGGTACAGCCTCCAGATTATGCCTTGAAAAGGAAGGAGCAAGTTGTTCACATTCTCTTTCCATCTTGCTTTTGATGGGATCAAGGACCAGCCCCTGACATATTAGATGTGAGTCAGAACATGAGGGAACTATGGGAACCAGGTTGCTCCGCACAAGCTTGTAAGATTCCCACCACTATGGCGCACGCCTTTAATCTCAGCACTTGGGAGGCAGGTGGATCTCTGTGAGTTTGAGGCCAGCCTGGCCTATGTAGAGAGTTCCAGAACAGCCAGGACTATTACACAGAGAAACCACTAGAGAGAGGAGACGAGGATCCCTAGACCCTGATAGCCATCCAGGCTGACCAAATCAGCGAGCCCTAAATCCCAGTGAGAGACCTGTTCTCAAAAAATCAAGACGGACAGGGCTGCAAAGACACCTGAGGCTGACCTCCATATGTACACATACACATGTGCTTGTGTACCTGCACACATATGTACCTCTGCACACACGTGAATACATGCATCTGCATACACACAGAATCTCATCCACAAAAGCTTCAAAACCCATAAATAGTAAATAAATAAACAAACAACACAACACACACAACACAACTCCTCAAGTAGTCTAACTAACACAGTTGGTTTACATTGTGAGCTTGCTCGTGGCTCATTGCCTGGCCCTCTCCATAAGTTGCCTTCATGGTGAAAAGAAATGACCAGAGGAAGCAACGTGTCCTCCCTAGTGGCAGCCAGGCCACAGCCGTGACTTTCCTGTGCTACCACCAAAGGAGAGACATAAGTGACATCAGAGTCTGTGTAGTCTAGTGTGACTAAATTTTACCTTTCGTGACAGTTTTCACAATCCTCAAAATAAAACTGAGATGGAATGGATCCCTCAAAAGCAGCTCTCTTATGGATTTTCCTATGAACCAATTCACTAGAAATCTACTTTGCATTTGAGTGGTTTTGCTTTCATTGTTGGTATTTAAGGAAAACAACAAAAAAAAATGAATTTAGCTCAAAATTTAATTTAATGACATCTCTTTGGGAGCTTGACTGATTCATTACTGTTGCTTATTCTCAACCCCCCCTTCACCTTCACAGTTCCAGGGGCCCCTAAGGCCCTCTCTGAGGATTGGTGTTGGTCCTAAGACTGGGAATCCTGAGAAAGAAAGGGATTGAAATTGAGAGCAGACAGAATCTGATTTGCTTGGGTGTGGGGGTAGGGGGAGGTGCTGAACTCAGCCAATGGCTGAACTCTATTCCCCAACCCTTAGGTGATGAGAATGGGTGAGTAAGGGCAAAGAAGAGTTGAACCTCACCCAGCAGCCCCAGGTAACCCCAAACCATTTACTCTGACACTTGGTATCTCTCCCCCCATAAATAGCGTTACTGTGGCTATTTTAAGCCTTTGACAACCAACTACATGGTCGCTGCACTTGGGGCTGCCTGGCTATGGAGAGAGCATTAGATTAGGTCAGAGAAGACCTAACTAGTTCATGAAACTCCGGTCATGATCACATACGGTATCCTAGGTGAAGATGCTTGATGAGGTCAGAGGAATAGGGACTGTCAGGACATGGAGGTCAGAGGACAATTCCCAGTCGTTGACTCCTGATTTCTACCTTGTTTGGAGGCAGGATTTCTCTTGTTTCTGCCATTTCACCACCCCAGGCCAGCTGGGCTGTGAGCTTCTGGGTGATTCTTCTGTTTCTGTCTCCCATCTCCCTGTAGGAGTGACAGCCTTACAGATGTGCACTCTCCCGTCTTTCTCTGTGAATTCTGGGGATCAGCCTCAGGTTTCCAGGCATGTGTAGAAAGTGCTTTTATCCAGTGACCCACCTCCCCATACCCTTTCTCCCAACATCATCTCCAGATTGCTTTTTAAAAGTGACATATTCCCTTAACTGGTAAGGTGTATGTATCTATTTTCTGTTTGCTTTTATCTTAGGGATGAGTTGATCATTATTATCATAGTAAACAGCCAAGAATGATTCAATTTAGGAAAGTAATGGGAAAATTTGCTCATCTTTTATGGGATCATTTTACCATAATCCCTGCCGATAAAGTAGTGGTTTCTTTCAAATATGCCAGTTCAGGGTCAGGGAGCTGCGCTCTTAAAGCCTCCAATTGATTGTTTAGTGAGGAAATGGTATTCAAGTGAGGCGCATCAGCATGCAAATCTAAAATGTGGCCATTTTCATCTAGATTGAATATTATTAACTAGCCCAAGGGATAGGATGTAATTAAGATTTTCAACAGCTTATTTTTGTCTACCGTGATGAGAATAACCCCAATATTTAAAGCAACTGGCCCATTTGAATAATAGGAAGGCGGCTCAATGCCCATTTTGGCTTCTAGGTATAATGAAAGTGTTTGGCTTTTTCTCCATGGGGCTGAGCATTGGTAAGGACAGGGATCTGAACCTGAAGCAAATGAGACCACTCAGATTGCAGGACTATTCCAGTCTGTTGTTTTGGGTGACAGGGTTCCAGCTCCTCGCTTAGTAAGTCGCTCTGGTACCTTCTTGCATGGATTTAGGAACAAAGACCCACTGGAACCAATGAAGTCATTGTTGAGAGTTTCTGCTTTTGCCTAATTAGAACGATAGTGCTTAGAGCCTGTTTGTGACGATTTGGTCAAGAAGGAGTGTAACTCTTAGTTTGAATCTGCTTCAGAAAGTTTGCAAGGTCTCAGGGATTTGGATGTAGCTCAGCAGCGGTGGAGTGTTTGCTTAGTGTGTGCATGGCCCTGGGGGTCCATCCCTGATGCCGATGGAAAGAAAGTTTGCGAGGTCTGCCTCTACCTGTCACAGAGCTGATCAGACAGGCAAATCTGGTCATTTCTTTATTCTAGTGCAATCCCTTGGCCACCATTTTTAGGTGAAACAAGAGGCTCACCCCATGTCATTAGAAAAGAAAGAGAAAGTTCTCCTGTCATGCCAGGAGAAGTGAGTGAGAAGATCCTCTGCAGAGCGGCACCACCTTCAGCACACACCCGGCAGGCTGGGTTGGTACCACGGCTCATTTCAGCCATCCGTATTTCCAGGTGTGCCATATGTGTTTAGTACATCATTTGATAAGACTAAAAAAAAATATATATATATTAAAGCAGTGTGAGACGACAGGAGAAAGAAGATGAATGTTAGCATTCCCCTGGGGTTCATGGGTGAAGGAATTAACACAGCGTGGCACTCTACCCTAGCTGTGTTTGTCTCCATGGCAACAGCTACGTACATGTTTCAGACTATCTACAGTGACACAGTTGCAGAAATAGTAGCTTGCAGGTTTCTGATACCGCATCAGCGGACAGGCGGCACGCACTGTATTAAGTAAGTGTAAAAGAATTTAAAATATAGGGGTGGATTCAGGCATGTAGAGCTCAGCTGAGTCGTCGAGTCAGGGGTGACGGCTTTTCCCTTGTGCGCGACAGCAAAGTTGAAAGTTGCAAGATTCCAGTCAAACAATTGCCCTTGCTCGGGGTAAATACCATCAAAGGAAACAAATGTGAGTTCCAAAGGTAAGAAAACGGCTTGGGGTGGGTGACATAGAAGGATGTGGACAGTGAAGCTAATATTTTGGAGGGAGGACAAGCATGAAAGGCTTGTTTGGAAATAGCTGAGTCTTTAAGCAGATCCGAGCGAGGTACAGCAGAATCCTTAGCAGCTGCTGAGTTTATCGCAACTGAGCTCTTTGAATGTCTGGTTGTGGGAATTGCTTCGATATAAAAATGATCAGGTGGGGAGCAGGAAGGCTAATTAGGGGTGCAGTTAAGGGGGGGGTTGGGGCTCCATTGTCTTTTCAGAGTGCTTATATAAAATATCCCTGTTCCCTCCTGGATGATCCTGGTTTGTCTTTGATATCCCTGTTACTTCTTGGTCCCTTCACGTCGGTTTCTGCGTTTACATTGTGTTTATATTATGCCGCCACATTGTAGCCTGAGATGACTTCAGTGTTGGCTAGAGAGCAGCCAAGCACAGATGATAGACTTTGTGAGCATGCGACTTTGCGACCAAATTGTACAGTAATTTAGGAGGAGTGTTGGAATGGCCATTTATTTACATTGCCGGAAACCTACTTTTGAATAGCAGCCCAGGTGTTAGGCTAATGGATTTCAATGTGCACGTTATGGTTACAGGAGCTTTCAAGTATGTTATAGCTAATTTATACTGAGTTTTTGATGTCAAAATATTTTCCTCCGTGCTCGTTATTCTGCTTAAACTTGCATTTACCTTATACTGTAGTTTTATTAATCTTGCATCAGTGGAGAGAAAGCAAAACAGGACAGTCATGTGAGATAATGTGTTCATTTGAAGGTTAGTGTTCTGACCTGAGGTGGGCTTTTAAAAGAAGTAATGTATTAATGCTTTGGGTCTATATACGAGTATTTTTTTCATGTTCACAGGAAATGGTCTAGAGCTCCTACTGCCTGTTATCCCTCATAGTAATTATTTGAATAGATGCTAAGAGACCACCTCTGAGGGCCTCTGAGCTTCTGAACAACTGGGCGTGTGGATGGAGAGCTGGGACAGGTTTGGAATTACAAACTAGGGATTTGAAGCCTGGAGTGAGCAGCATCCCAGTGGACAGATAGGCCTCACCTTCTTGTGCACCTGGAGGGAATGAGTGCCAAAGCTATGTGGGTGCATGCCCAGTCAGTCTTGGCAGCCCCCCCCCCGGGGGGGGGGGAGGGAAGTTTGTGTCTTCCGTGGGGAAACTTTTCCATGGTGGCTCACACCATCATCAGGTTGGTTCTTGTAAGGAGCCTTCTGCCCACTCCTGAGCTCACTGAAGTTGGGGCTTTCCATGCCAGCCTGGCTTTGGAGCCAATTAGAGGCTGATTTGCCCGGCATGGGTCCTTGTGATAGGTGCAAAACACCACTCGCCAGAGGGACTGAATGCCATTGGTCTGGTAGTTCACAGGAGATTCTGCCTTTAGGTATGAGGGGTCCTGGAAACCTTGGGTTCATTCACTGGGACTCAGAGGTTACAAATGAACAAAGTCGGCCGGGCGTGGTGGCGCACGCCTTTAATCCCAGCACTCGGGAGGCAGAGCCAGGCGGATCTCTGTGAGTTCGAGGCCAGCCTGGGCTACCAAGTGAGTCCCAGGAAAGGCGCAAAGCTGCACAGAGAAACCCTGTCTCGAAAAACCAAAAAAAAAAACAAACAAAAAAAAACAAACAAACAAACAAAAAAAACAAATGAACAAAGTCTCAGAGAACAACTTGGGATGACGAGCTCAACTTTTGTTTGGGAGGGACAGAGTAGACCCATCTAGCATGTGGCATGGTTACTTATTTTTTTTTAATCACCTGGAAATATTTTTGGGGTATAGAAATAAAAGTCTGCATCACTTTGTTCTAACTCTTTCATAATAAGGAGACACAAACCAGGTACAGTGATATACATGCCTGTAATCCCCAGCTCACTGGGTTCTCAGGAGGCAGGAGAATCAGAAGTTCAAGGTCATCCTGAGTTACACAGAAAGCTTTTTTTTTTTTTTCATTTTTTTTTTTAATTTATTTTGCAATACAATTCAGTTCTACATATCAGCCACGGATTCCCTTGTTCTCCCCCCTCCCGTCCCCCTCACCTTCCCCCCGACCCCCCCCATTCCCCTCTCCTCCAGGGCAAAGCCTTCCCCACAGACTGAGGTCAACCTGGTAGACTCAGTCCAGGTAGGTCTAGTCCCCTCCTCCCTGGCCGAGCCAAACAATCCTGCATAGGCCCCAGGTTTCAAACAGCCAACTCATGCTATGAGCACAAGATCTGGTCCCACTGCCTGGATGCCTCCGAATGGGTGAGACAGTTGATTGGCTTGATCAGAAAGCTTTTTGAATGCATTACTTTTCTCTTCATGGGTATCAGCTACCCAACAAGAAGGAACTTAAAGAGATTTATTTCGCCTCATTGTTTTTAGGAGGTACAGCCCATCGTGGCGGGGAAGACATGAAGGCAGGTGGTCCCATGGTAGTGGAAATCTGCAACTTGGACTCCTCACCTGCCCACATCTTCCTGAAAGAGGAAGCAGAGAGCAGGCTAGAAGCAGGAATGGGCTACTGACCTCAAGCCTCCCTTTTACTTCCCAGTGACCCACTTCCTCCAGCTAAGCCCCACCTCCTAAGGGTCTTATGACCTCTCAGAAGAGCACCACCAGCTGGAGACCAGTGTTCAAACACATGCACCTGTGGGGGGCATTGTACATTCAATCCCCAACAACATTAGGCCTTCAGTTTATAGCCTGTTTAAAGGCCCTGCCTTAACCTGCCTTGGCAGGTTTTACAGTGCCTAGATAGATCAGCATTTCAAACTTTCGTTTTTAACTGAGTTCTTAAAAAACTTAAAGCCATCCTTCATGAGACCATGTCCAAATGCTTGTATTCTTTGATCAAAGAGAACATACTGAACACTGAGGTCCTGTCAGTCACAGCACCAAGCATCTGGACCGGTTTGTTCAAGTTCAGATAATTACAAATTCCCTACTGCTTGGCACTAAACATAGTAACAAGTGGCTGGTTGTTTTTCTTCTTTTCATGAACTCCTAAGACTATAGAGATAAAAGGCCTTCATAGGGCAAAATTCCTCGTATGAGAGCAGAGAACATTTTTTTTTCTTTTGTTTCTTTTTTTTTTTTTCTTTTTTTTTTTTTTTTTGCTGGGGTAGTGACTCACCATGTTGCCCAGATTGACCTTGAACTTACGATCTTCCTGCCTCTGCCTCTTAAGTGCTGGGGTTATCGGTAGGTGTCACCGTGCCAGAATCAGAGGAGAGAATATTCAGCCAAGGTGTTAAGGGACTCTTCCCCAGGGGCAGGGTTCATCAGAGCCCAGCTGACAAAGTGTCTGTAGTCCTGTCTGTAGAGCCTTTGAGAATGTGGCTCTGGGTTCCACCATGCACTGCGAGTCGATTCCTGCATCTGGATTGGCTCCCTCTGCAAACGCGGTCACCCAACAATAACATTAGTCAACTCTTTGCTGAAGGCTGGCATCATTGGGTTAAAATTAAAACCCAAAGAAATGAGCTGAGGGGGGACAGTCCACAGTCCTTAGCTGTCCCCTCATGAGGACACAGCAGCTGTGGAGTTTAGTCAAGTTCAGACCCTTAAAAAGAGTGGAAAAAAGAAAGCTCATACTTTCCAGGGCCTGGGCACTGCTGTGCCAGCCAGCTGGGCACAGTGCCGTGGCAAAAAGAGGTCTTCAGTTTCAGAAATCTGAGACCCCGACCTTGCAAACAGGGAGGGACACGAGGCTGCCACTGGGCCTGATTGTGGCATTTGGTTTGTTTCTGGGCTCGTGTCTGCCCACAGCTACATCAGACATTGCTGCTGTGTGAAGCCCACAAGAATCAAAGAGTCAGGCTCCAGGTGAACAGGAGTGAGCTGTCTCAGGAAGGGCGTGTGTGTGTGTGTGTGTGTGTGTATGTGTGTGTGTGTGTGTGTGTGTGTGTGTATGTGTATGTGTGTGCAGGCATGTATCAACAGCTTTTAAGGAAAGCTTCCTGTGTAAACGTGGGTTCCTCTTGTCCAGAGTTAGCCTGTTCAGGGAATAGAGCACAATTCAGGTTTCTGAGTTGGAAGCCTGATTAATCTCTCTGTCAGTTACATATGGAAATAAATTAGTAAATGGTCCATCTGGGACTAAACTACTGCAGAGGCGATAAATTATCACCATCGTATATGTCTGGGTTGCTGAAGGCTGAACTGTACTCTCTGGAGCTGCTGAAAGATACCTAGATACTTGGCTGTGGTCAGAGGGATAACATTTGTTGAAAAAAAAATTCTTAGGGAAGAATTTACCTTGAACTCTTTCTAGGGAGAATGGCTTGGTTGATGCCAAGTCTTTTCCCCAGATCTGCTATATCTGCAAACATTTAAAGAGTCTTGAGGGCATATGGAAGATTTGAGTTTTATGTTTTCCAAGGCTAGTGTGATACGGCGTCGTTAATTAATACCCAAGGTCTCAATAAAGAGCAGAGTTCCGCATGTCTGTGTGAGATTGTGTGCTATGCACCACCAGCAGCTCCATCTCTGTTTTCTTATCTCAATTTCAACAAAGGCGGGGCAGGTCAATGTCTCTCCCTTTTGTTTTTTAAAAAGATTTGTTTGTTGGGCATATATGTCACGGGACATGTCTAGAGGTCAGAGGACAACTTCCTGGGAGTCAGTTCTCTCCTTCCACATTGTTTAGAGGGAAGATCTCTCTAGGTGCTGACTGCCCATCCACTCTCTTGGCCCCCCCATCTCCCTGCAGGAGTGCTGGGGTTATAGATGTATGCTACCACATCTGGCTTTTTTATGTGGGTTCTCAAGATTGAACTTGTCAGGCTTGGGTGACAAGTGCTTTATCTGCTAATCCTTCTGCCTCAGCCTCCCAGAATTATAAGAGTAAGCTACCGCATCCTTCCTAATGCTCTTTTATATAAAAATAAAAAGTGAGGCTTAGGGGATCTGACCTTGCTCACGACAATTTGCATGGCTAGAAGGAAGAGTTACACTGGGCAAGAAGATATTGTTAATTCTGATTTTTAAATTTCAACTGAAGCCTTGGTGCGACATCAAGTTCCCATCGTTACTAACCAACATCAAGAAATAAAGGCATAGCCGGGTGGTAGTGGCACACGCCTTTAATGCCCCGTACTCAGGAAGTAGAGGTAGGTGGATTTCTGTGAGTTCAAGGCCAGCCTGGTCTACAAAGCATGTTCCAGGACAGCTAGGGCTGTAACACAGAGAAACCCTGTCTCGAAAAACAAAACAAAACCAAAAACCAAAACCCCCCCAAAAAAAAGAAAGAAAAAGAAAAGAAGTGAAGACATGGCACGTTCTACTTATGTCCATGTTCTAGAAGCAAGAGCAATAATTGAGCACAAAAGTCCCATTTCTCCAATTGGAGAGTTGGATATAAGTTCCAATTTTGAGAGGTCATATGCACACCACAGTTAACCTGAGATTTAATGTTAAAACCAAGAAAGTGTCAGGGCTTTGAGGTGTGATAATATATTTTGTCCCTTTGCAGAAATGCCCAGGGCTGCAGTGACATCCAGATTCTTGTGCCTGCGGAACACATTTTCTTTTGTGTTCTTCCTCCTGGGCAGACCATGAGTTGTGAATCCTTGAAACAGCTGAGAGTCTCCTTTGTGGAAAATGCAGAATAGCAAATATAAAAAGTAAAATCTAAAAAGTAAACTAGGTACAGAAGTCTCTAAGTGTCACACTCAAAGGACATGGATTTCTAAGCCCAGGGTATAGGCTGAGTAGTCTTCACCCAGGAATTGGAAGCCACAGTCCCCTTGATCTCACCTCTCAGAATTTGGCATTGACCTTGGTTCACTCAGATCTTCTCATAAATCAGCCAAAGCTGGTTACTGTATCTCAAAAAGGACTCAAGTTAGAGCATTGCCCATTTTTGCCTGTCCCAATATAGTTTTTTTTTTTTAATTTATTTATTTGAGACAGGGTCTCATGTACTCCAGGCTGGCCTACAACTTGATATGTAGCCAAGAATGACCTTAAAATCCTGGTCTTCTTGTGTCTGTTGCCCGAGTGCTAGGATTACAGGCGTGGGTTTATACAGTGGTTTTATACAGTGCTGGGGATCAAACCAGAGCTTCATGGGTACTGCGCGAGGACTCTCCCAATTGTGCTAGTAACCGAGCACCCTGATTCTAATATTTCAAAAAAATATTTATTTGATGCATGTGTGTGCATGCATAGGCGTGAGTGTGTGTATGTGCATGCATGCATTGGAAGTCAGAGAACATTTTTCTGGAGTTGGTTCTTGCCTTTCACCTCTATTTATTTATTTATTTACTTATTTATTTTGAGATAGGGTTTCACTGTGTAACCCTGGTTATCCTAGAACTCGGGCTATAGACCAGGCTGGCCTTGAACTCAGAGATCCTCCTGCCTCTGCTTCCCAAGTGCTGGGATTAAAGGCCTGTTATACCACCACCCAGCTGCCTTAAGGCAGGCTCTCTCTTGTTTCTGCTGCTGTGCTGCATACTCCAGGCTCACCAGCCTAAGAGCTGCTGGGCAAGTCTGCTCTCTCTGCCTCCAATGTCTCAGTAGGAGGGCCTGGAGCACAGATACCCACCACTGCCTCCATCTTTTTACATAGATCCCAGCTTTTTACAAGGGGTTGAACTCAGGGCCCCAGACTTACCCAGCAGCACATTAGCCCACTGAACCGTCTCCCTGCCACCCACCCCCATTCACCACCACCCCTAAGGTCCATTATTATTGTCATTGTCTTTATGATCAATCTCTGACTTCATCCTAACCCCAACTCTTCCCCGGAGCCCTCTAACCAACAGAAATAACACTCTGGGGGCATCATGCTTGTGTTTTCCCAAGTGGGTAATGCGTTTCGAAGAACCTCCTTCCCTTTTTCCTTCCTCTCTCTCCAATCCCTCCTCAATGTCCTGTCTTTAATTATTAATTAGAGTAGGGTAAAGTTTTATTTCATGACTGGGCCAGTGCCTTCGTGTGAATGGATGAACAGTGATCTAAGATCAGAGGCACTGGAGGGTTTGTGAGAGCGCTGTTCTGTGCCCTCTCCTCCCAGTATCCTGTCTGTGGAACCTTGGTCCGTGCTAAGATTTCCATCTTTCCAGCAAAGACCTCAGATGCTGCTCTTCCAAGGACCTGAGAGCCACTGTTGTCGAGACCGTCTCCTAACGTGCCCACACCAGCCCTCACAGGACAATATCATTCTTTTCTTAGAGAATGTACGGATTTGTCATTCTTAAGGCCCTTGATGCCAAAAATTATCTTCCAGTAGAAATCAGTGTGCAGTCTATCTCATGTGCCAGCTTTTCTGTTGTCCAGTGTTATTAACCGTGACCCACTGACTTGTGAGTTATGTGAGGTAGTCCTTAGCACTAGACCTAGAGAGTCAGTGACTTTGCAGCCTGAACACTCCATCTACTCAGTGGACCGAGGCTGGCCTTGAACACTCGGTGACCTCTGGCAGTTAGACAGATGAGTTTCAGAAGTAGCTATAGTAAAGGAAAATGATCTCAGGAATGTCTGGGTGGCTTTTGTAGTGAATCAAATAATCTCACAATGTCTGTGGCATCTATTTTTCAAATTTCTGGGCCCTCTTGTCCCCCAGAAGCAGTTTCAAAACCACTCCATCCTGAAGGCCTCACTCAGTCCTTCACTGTCCGAGACCTGAGAGGCACTATGGCAATTGGCTTTTCACTGAAGGGTGTCCGCTTCCAGAGTCAGGCCGGGGAGGACACGCAGTGTGACTGTGAGAACTCTCTGCTTCTCCACCCTAATCCTGTCTCCCTTCTGCTCCACTCCAGCAGCCTCTACAAGCGTCGTCTAGTGACAATGAAGTCACCTCTGTCCTTTCTGGAGAGATGCTGACCTCCGTTTCCTGGACCCATTCTGACTCAGGTAATAGCACTCCGGTGGCCCTTCCCCAGCCGCCAGGGAACCTTAGTAGATTGCATGGAATCAATGAAATGCCGAAGCTGTATTTAAATGCAAATACCAAGTAGATTGTTTCTCCCTCCATTGTTACCCTTCCCCCAATTTTCTTAATGATCCATTCATGCAGCTGACCAGACTGACCGTGTGGTCAGTCCAATGGAGGCATTAAGATGATTGAAAAATCTTGAATCACATCTTTATTTAAAATTCTCCTGTGCGCCTTAGACCCTCAAAGCCACCCAAACATTGCTGGGAATTTTCATATGGAGACATGCTAGGACCTAACTAGTGCGTCTGAATTTCCCAGAGTGCCTTGCATAATTGTCATAATCCTTCTGAGGTTGTACCAGTTGGCCGTGTCATTGGGTATCTGTTTTGTGCACTTGGGACAGATGAGGGTGGGGAAAAACAAAAAACAAAAAAACAAAAAAACCAAGGCTGTTTTCTATATCCTCAGAGATCTTTCAGGGTTGCCAGGTTCACAACTCCGTCTTGAGAGAATGGCAGATGGTGGGGCTCAGTTTGGGGTGGGGGCTGGGCACTAAGTCTAGGGCTCTGTTTTGGGGAGTCCACAGACTTTGACAGGATTTGAGGTTGAAATAGTTACTGAGGCATTTGTGCACCTAGAAGGGTCTCAGGTGGCTTCCTCTCTGAGGATCTCTTGCCTAGGCCAAGCTGGGAGAGTGATGGGACACTTCAGCAGGAAGGCGGGACTGAGCGAGGCCTCAGTGAGCTCAGCTGAGACAGGGCTGGCTTTCTCATCCCTGATCCTCTGTCCCAGCCAAAGTCAGACTTCTCCTCAAGGCCTGGGCTGCTTAAGATCCTGGAGTAGAACCACCTGGGGGAAGCTCTGACCTGTGACAGAAGGGGTTTGCCTGGCATCATCTCCCAGGACCGTGGCCACTGTGGTACAGCTTTGGCATGGTGATCTTTCTGCTTCTCTGCCTGTGTGTATTATTATTTACTCTTCTCTTGCAAACTGACCCCTCCATCCTCCAAGTGCTTGGGGTAACCACGGCTTGATGAGGCCAGCGCCTGACCTTCAAAGGTGCCATTTGGAGCTAAGAAGTGACATTGAAGGGTAGGAAGCACAAGTGAAGAACATGAATTTATAAGTCCATGTTGGGGGGAGGTGTCTTTAGATAGTTCCAAAAACCTGAATTCAGGGACAATCTCAAGGTCAAAACGGGAACCACAGCTAGGAATGGGGAGCCAGATACCCCAAGTAATCTGTGGGTTGTGCAGCGGGTATGGCCCACGTTCAGTTCTTTGCCAGTGGTGCTTATTTTTAAGATTGAGCTGTGGCCGGGCGGTGGTGGCGCATGCCTTTAACCCCAGCACTCGGGGAGGCAGAGCCAGGCAGATCTCTGTGAGTTAGAGGCCAGCCTGGTCAACAGAGCGAGATCCAGGACAGGCACCAAAACTACACAGAGAAACCCTGTCTCAAAAAAAAAAAGATTGAGCTGTGGTGTGGTGTATTCACCACCGTGATAAATTCTTAAAGGTGCCACTGAGAGCTGCCAACCAAGGTGCCTGTTCTTCTGTGGAAATGCCCCGGCCTCCCTGGACCTGCTGTGGTGTACAAGTACCCAGGCCCTGGGTGATGGAGGAGCTCCAGCCTCCTAGAATCACAGCCATAATCCCCAGCCAGCAGGACAGAGAAGGGACAAAAGCAGCAGAATCTGTATTCTCTTTCCGCTGCACTGAACCAATGGAAGTGACCCCTCTCTTCTCAGCTGAAAGCTACGTACACCTATGAACCAAACAAACCTCGCCATTGGTGTAAATTAGACAAGCCAAGAGAGGTTCTTAACATTTTTTGAGATTCAGAGAAAATAAAAGCAGGCTAAACTTTGTGCCTTTTAAGTATGTTGTGAATGACTGGGAATGTGGCTCTGTTAATAGAGTGTGTGTCTAGCATGCCCTAAGCCCTGAGCTCCATCCCTCACACTGCTTAAAGCCAAGGATAGTGGCACATGCCGGTAATCCCAGCACCTGGAGGCTGGAGGTCGGAAGTTTCAGATCCTCCTCCTCTACATAGCTAGTTCGAGGCCAGATCGTGTTGCAGGGGACCCTGTATGGAATGGGCGTGCTAGTGTCTCTAAGTAGGGTGTTGTTAGGGGCAGAGCTCAGTTCATTCATCTCTGCATGATGAAGGCAGCTTTTGCACTAAGAGTGAAAAAATTGGACAGGCAGAGCAAGCACCATAAAATATTTACCATCTGACCTTTTGCAGAAGTGTGCCATCTCCTGACCTAAACAATGGTGTGACACACGCATTTGCAAAATTTGAGAAGTGGGACTTGTTCTCCTTTAAGAAAATCCGGACATATAATGAGTAGATTCAAGTAGGAAAGAGAGAGTGAGAGGAACTTTCTAGAGAGAGACACTGAGTCAGTCACATTCTATTGGATTTTCCAGGTATCTCTGTAACTGTCAGTTAAACCTAAATCCATCATTGAAGTCATTTCACTTCAGGAACCTACATGCACTATTGGTCTGGTTATCAAATATGGCACCAGGCTTCCCGAATTAACCTAAATGTTGGAGTAGGTGGGCACCCAATAAAGCCAACCGTGCATTTTGGAACTTTTTCCTTTTTCTTTGGCACTGGGTGTGAGCTATTTTACCTTAAAGCAAATAAATATTCGGTTTTGAATCAAGGAAGTGTTGCAGGCTTTGCCATGAATAAGCTAGTTCGTCTTGCCAATGTTTCCCCCCTCAGCTTGTAGGGTTGCATGCTACTGGAGTCAAAACGATAGCTGAAGTTGGAGATGTGAGCTCCTATCTTACTGACTGGCCGAGCAAGGGAAGGCTGTAGTCGAGCAGGATTAAAGAGTGCATCCTGGGGGGCTGGTGAGACGGCTTAGTGGGTAAAGGCACTTGTTGCTAAATGATGGAAGCCTGATGACCCAAATTCAACCCCCAGAACCCGAGGAAAGATGGAAGTCACTGATTCTGCAAAGTTGTTCTGTGACCACCACACGTAAACTGCGTACGTGCTGTGGGCACAACCTCTCTGCCCCTCCTTACACACATACACTAATAGCAACAGCAGTAACAATAACAGTAATAATATATGTTTGACTACGTTGGTGCTGGAGAAATACATGGTTAAGAGCACGTATTGCAGCCGGGCGGTGGTGGTGCACTCCTTTAATCCTAGTATTCGGGAGGCAGAGGCAGGTGGATCTCTGTGAGTTCGAGGCCAGCCTGATATACAGAGCAAGTTCCAGGTCAACCAGAGCTGTTACACAGAGAAACCCTATCTCGAACAAAACAAAAAACAAAACAAACAAAAAAGAGTACTTATGGCTCTTGATCAGGACCTAGATTTGGTTCCCAGGTCCCGCACGGAGGTTTATAACTTCTATGACTCCAGTCCCGTGGCCCCTGACATCCTGTTCTGGCTTCCTGGCTTCTGCACACATTTTTCCAGACACTCATGCAGGTTCCCACACATGCACAAATTTTTAAAAAATAACTTAAAAAGATAAATAAGTAAGATGGAAAAGTTTGTCAGGGGCTGGAGATACGGCTTGGTTGGTAGAGTGCCTGCCTGACATATGAAATCTTAGGTTCAATCCAATTCCTCGGCTACTTGGACAAGTTCAAAACCAGCTTGGGCTATGTGAGACCCTATCTGAGAAAAAGGCCTAACCACACTCAACACAGACCAAATAGCCTATAGAATGCTATTGAACAAAATGCTGTCTACTTGCAAGACTAACGTGACCGTTTCCCTGGATCCTTCCTGATCAGTGTTCAGAACCAAACACATGGACTCAGAAGGACCACTAGCTGGAAAATAAGCCACATGTCTTCTATTGCTTGCTTCAAGAGACATCCCCCCCGCCCCCCGCAGAAAATCACATATGTGCTTTGTAAACGCACAAAGAAAAAGAAAGCTCCCGTTCTGAAAGAAAAATTAGGTAGAAATTTCTAATCTTGTCTCATAAACAATATAGAAATAACTTTAAAATATTCCACTTTAAGCATGCATTTAATTTGTGCTCTGGGAACCAAATAGTGTTGCCAAGATAGAACATTCTAATAATGATTTATGTAAATTTATTTGTACAAAGTAATGGTGTAGTTGCCTATAGCAAATTGCTTAGAATATGAAATGACATTTATGGGTTTTTTCCCCCCTCTCTCTCTCTGAATGAATACAATGGAGAAAATGAGAGAACCCAGAAAGCAAAAAGGAACCTCAAGTTCAAAATGGAGTCTGATGCCTCAAGAAGCAGAAAGGGCTGGCCAGGTTACAGGGTGTAAGAGTCATATCGGGGTGGTTCTCTATGATATACTTATCATTGGAATCATTTTTAAGGACAGGAGAGTGTTAGAAGGCCAGAGCCCTGTGTGTTGGGGATGGTAAAGTACACAGACACTAAAACTCTTACAGCAGTAACAAATCCCTTGCCCTGGTTAGTGCCCTGGTAGCTAGCTTACAACATGTGGCATGCAAGGCAAATGTAATTAAATTTAGGCAATTAATCTTAGCTACTGGTTACTTATTACCAGGGAAAGTCATGCTTTACTCATAAATGGAGCCCAAATATTATGAAACAAAAAAACAAGCCACAGAACTCTCCCAAGATCTGATTCTCAGACCTCCAGGCACGTGCCTGTTGCCTGCCCTGTTTGCACCAGTGATAATGGCTCCATGTGTTCCCTGGGAACATTTGATCAGTAAGAGCCAGCCATACACACACCAGACAGTGTCTGGATGCTTGGACCTGGTGAATCCCCACTGCAGTTTCCACGCCCTGCCCTGTTTAGAAGAATGAATGCAGCATCTTTACTCTAGAAGACATTTAACTTGTTCAGAAAGTACTTTTCCTATCTCACTTGCTCATCCCAATCACTTGGAGGAGGGGAATATTTATACAATAAACTTGAGGGCCACAGAGTGGCAGACCAAGATGTCAGCGGACTTCAGTCAGAATTCTGCCTTTGGCTTACCCCAAGGCGTTTTGGAATTATGCTCATGCTCAGGAGAAGACAGGTAGAGCAGAATGACCACGAAGTATGGTTCTCAGCTCTTCTGGGGCCATGGGCTGATGGCCGACAAAATTTAAAGACCAAGCAGGATTGTCAGCCTGAATGAAAACAACCCTGGCTTCCAGGAAGGAGGGGATGGCTGAGTTCGAGTGATGTTGCTAACAAATGCAGGTCTTTGTTGGTTTGTTTGTCTGTTTGTTTGTTTGAGGCACAGTTTCTTTGTATAGCCCTGGCTGTCCTGAAACTCACTCTGTAGACCAGGCTGGCCTTGAACTTGCAGACATCTGCTTGCCTCTGCCTCCCAAGTTCTGGTATTAAAGGAGTGTGTCACCACTGCTGGGTACAAATGTAAATCTTAAAAGTGGTGCTTAGGGGCTGGAGAGATGGCTCAGGGGTTAAGAGCTGTTCTTCCAGAGGTCCTGAGTTCAATCTCCAGCAACCACATGGAGGCTCCCAACCTATAATAGGATCTGATGCCCACTTCTGGCATGCAGGTATACATGCAGAGCACTCATACATACAAGATAAATAAATAAGTTGTGCTAAGGTTGGTTTTAGTGGAAGGTCCCAAGAACCCAGCCTGAAGCAGTGGATCCAGACGCAACCCTGAGCTATTATTCCTTGTGATGACTAATCTAGATTTAGAAATCACCATAGAAACCAACTTCTGGGCATGCCTTCCAGGAAGGTTCTCCATGAGGTTAATGGATGTGGGGAGACCCATGCTAAATATGGAGGGTGCCATTTCAAGAGCAGGTATCCCCAGAGGAAAGAAGCTGAGCAGCAGCACTCATTCCTCTCTCTGCTTCCTGACCATGGATGCAATGTAATCACGCTCCTGAGGACATGGCTTCCCTTCCCTGATGGACTGAGCCCTCACACTGAGAGCCAGAACAAACTCTTCCTTCAGTTGCTTTTGTCACAGCAGCAGACAAGTAACTAATACATTCTACCACTCATCACTTCTGCTTCCCGGCCAGATGACCTTGGATACAAGGTCTGAAACTTGTTTACTCTATGGAGATGGTAGGAGAATTAAATAACCCTTTAAAGCACCTTGGCATGCTGCTCAGAAGATACTAAATTCTTGGTTTATGGTGGCTCTTAAAGTTCTTCCAGCTGGGGAAACCTGAGAGTGTATGGGCCAGACTGAAAATTGTGAGAGTAAATATATATTTAATTTAAATGTGACTTGATCTAAAAGATGTCAAAATCAGTTGTTTATGTGTACCCAAAGAGAAAATCAAGTATGAGAATTCTTTCACTTACTCATTTAACAAACAACTCTTAGTGTTTAAAGCCCTTTCTTTGTAAGCTGTTTACAAGGATGGAGAGACCAGATAGCCTGTTCTCAAGCAGTAAGGGAGTTCAATTGTTCTCTTTAATATTGTCGTAAAAAAAAATGGACTGGATAGCTGTTTTTCACATGATAAGTGGGCCCGGTGCAGCCACTTTAAGGCACACGGTCTTTATCTTCTGAGAATTTGGAAATTAAGCTGACCCACATCCCTCTGTGTTACTACAAGTCCTGATTCTGGCAGACAGCCTGTGACTTGTTTCTCTTCAGTAGTCCTGGCTAGCTAGGGAGTGGATTAAGACAAATGGATGGCAAGTCTGACTTTTGACTCTGCTACTTCTGCCTGCAAAAAAAAAAGCCATTGTCTCTCTTTGCTGAAAGGTTCCCAGGCAGTATAGTCAGGCCCTGATTAGGTAGAACTAATTTCCATTGGAACTTTATACGCTCTTAGCAAGGGTTGAAATGAAAATGGATCTTTCGTAAAATGTGTTGATTTCTGTATTTTTTAATGGCTTCATAACACCCCAGAAAACACATTTCACAAAAGATTCTCTGTAAAAAAAAAAAAAAAGTAGGGAAATGTGAAGTATGGGATTCCTTTTTAATTTTTTGAGGCATGGTTTCAGTTTCACTAGCCCTGGCTGACCTGGAACCCAGTGTATAAACCAGGCTGGCCTTGAACTCATGGAGTGCCACCTGCCTCTGCCTCCAGAGTGCCGAGTCTAAAAGTTGTGTGCCACCACAGCTACAAGGATTCTTTTCTTGTTTGTTTGTTTTTTTTTTGGTTTTTGAGACAGGGTTTCTCTGTGTATCCCTGGCTGTCCTGGAACTCCTCTGTGGACCAGGCTGGCCTCGAACTCTCAGAGATCTGCTTGCCTCTGCCTCCCAGGTGCTGGGATTAAAGGGATGTGCCACCAGTCCCTGGCTTCCACAAGATTCTTAAGTGAAAGGAGAAATAAGTGATACATTTAATGAGTCTGGGGGTGTATGTAGCTCAGTGGTAGAGCAGTTGAAGAGCAAATGGAAGACTCCAGGTGTGGTTCGCCCCACACCCTGAAAAGAAGCAAGCAGAGAAAAGACACTTCCAAGATCATTTTGTCCCAGACCCTAGGAGCCTCCTGTCTGGTAAGCCGAGGGAACCCTAAGATACCCTGTAGATGTGACCAACCTTCTTATTAAATAAGAAACACAGAACCAGTGCAAAGAAGGAAGCCAAGAGGTCAGAGCTAAGAGCTAAAACCTTACCCTTCTTCCTGCGGTGGTTCTACCTCTCCGAACCAGAGCTACCCCTGTGTTAAAGTCTTTATAGGGAGTTCCTGTCCTGCCTTCTCATTGGTTGTAAACCCAACCACATGACCGCCTCCTCACGGCCTGTCTGTATAGGCCTCCAGGTTTCCCATGATTGGTATTGAGATTAAAGGCATGTGTATCCAATAATGGCTGTATCCCTGAACACACAGAGACTTACCCAGCTCTGCCTACCAAGTGCTGGGATTACAAGCGTACGCTACCATTGCCCTGCTTTCCTATGGCTTGCTAATAGCTCTGACCCCCGGGCAACTTTATTTATTAACATACAAATAACATTTTAATACAAATAAAATATCACCATAGTACCCTGCTTGAGCCGACAGTCTATCAGAAAACAGACATTAACATGCATGCACGGAGGGCTGGAGAGACAGCCCGGGTTAAGAGCACTAGTTGCTCTTGGAGAGGACCCAGGTTTGATTCCCAGCTCCTACATGGCAGCTCACAACCATCTGTAACTCCAGTTCCAGAGGATCTGATGCCATCTTCTGGGCCTCTTGGATGCTGTATGTACCTGGTACACAGACATACATGCAGGAGAAGCACCCATACACATAAAAACTAAAATAAAAAAATCTTAAAAAAAAAAATACGCATAGAGGTGTTCAAGCGTAAGCTCCTTCTTACCCTAAGGCATGGTGAGGAGAATAAATCCATGATTGTAAAGATCAATATCCTCACTTGGCATAATAAAAAGGTGGCGATGTGCACCCATCCCCTTGACTGTACTCACGTGCTGTATGATGGCATTTTGGCCAGTGATGGATTGCCTATCCCATAAGGTTATAGTAAAGCTGAGAAGTCCCGTTGCCTCGTTTTTACTGTGCTCCTTCACCTATCTCAGATGCATGCAGATTGCTGTGTTGTACCTGTCTTCAGCAGGACAGCTTAAAGATTTTCCACTTATGACCTCTTTTCTGCCTGAGAAACATGATAGGACCCCGGCTGGGTGTGAAGGTAAAGAAGTACACAAATCAAACATTTACTGTTCATAAATTGTAAAATTTATTTTAAAATAATACCTTGGTTATAAGTGGGATTTATCACCTATTGAAGACAAAAGCAGTTTGCATAGTAATTGGAAGGATATGCTTATTTATTTTTATGTAATGAATTAAATCTTAGCCCAAAAGAAAAATAAATTATTGAAAATTCTGCCCTAATCCCAAGGTAAACTCACTTAATATTTCTTCCCTCCCTCGCCCCCCCCCCAAACTCAAGCACCAATTTTTAAAGTCTAACATTCTAACAGTCCTTCCAGAGGTATGCTGATTGGATGCTTAACACGTAAAGCAGTTATGGTAGAAGAATATTAAGTCTTTGTTTCCTCGTTAGGCCGTTACGTTTCCGCAGTGAAGAGCATACAGTTGTCTCAAATCTGAGCCGAGGCAGCGTTTATTGTCGTTGTATGATGTGATAGCCTGTGAGCTACAAACTGCCTAGGTTGTGTGTCAGAACCAAGGCCGCACCGAAGTCCTGTGATACAACAGAGTCAAGCAGCGCCAGGCACACCTTCGACTCACATTTCACAGTTACCACATTGCTAACCCCCGCTTCCCCGCGCTCACTTATGCGACCTCACATGGGGCCACAGCCTACAGTTTAAGTCCCTGTGGCTTACAGTGCTCCGTGCGGCAATGTCCTGAGTAGGTCTGTAGTGTAGGAAGGAGAAGCTATGCCGTCACCTAGGCACCGTGCGGGCTTGTGTAGTAACGCGGTATGTGTGTACAGAAATGCCCTCTGATGGCTGTGTCCCTGATGTCAGACAACATGCCACTGCTTTTGCGATCTCACTGCTGTGTGAAACCTAGATCTGGGGACCCTCGGGTCTTCTCACGCTCCTACCTCTTGAGGCTGCTTTTGTCTCCTCCCCTCGCCTCCTCCTCCTCCTCGTCGTTGTCTCATATTGCTGTTTACTGGAGGCCCAAAGCCCAGGGTTTATCCTTATTAAAAAGAAGATTAGCAAGTATTAGAGACATACCAGCAATTAAGACTTTCTTCCTGGCTTCAGGAGAGCGGGGAGCCTTTGAAAAGATGAGTGGGCATCTGTTCCTAGCACTCTGGGTTAAGACAACGCAATCGCATGTTTATCTCCCGGGTGACATCTGGACATCCCAAACCCCTGCAGAGGCAGAGAGAAGCTATTCCTCTGACTGCCATGAGCAGTGTGATATTGAGCCTGCTGATCTACATTGTACCTGTTACCCTCATGTGTCCTCATGTGTCGGACTGATTATCACTCTATCTCTTGTAAATGCATATGAAGGCCCCCAGTGGAGAATGGAATGTTAATCTGGCATTGAGTCATTTGGGCCCAATCTCAAGGCTATGATCAATGCTTGGAGCTCAGCTGATGCCGATGAGGGTGTCAACATAGCATAAGGAAGAACGTCTGGCCCTGGGGCTAGAGCTCGGCGGGTAGAGTGCTTGCCTAGTGTGCAGGGCACCCTGTCTTTAGTCGCCAACACCACATAAACCATGTGTGGTGATGCATGCCTGTAATCCCAGCACTTGGGAAGAAGAAGTAGGAAGATCAGGAGTTCAGGGTCATCCACGACTAAATAGGAAGACATATATTGGCCTAAGTTCCATGAGATCCTATCTCAAAAAAAAAAAAAAAAAAATAGAACATGGGTTTAGTGGGACAGAGCTACAAGTCAGAGCGGGGATGTCTTCCCAGGAGTCTGGGAAGAGCTATTTTGAAGTAGACTCCTGTAGACAAAAGAGTGGCCTTCAAACTGGCCTGCTTAACATGGCAAATAGACCATGAAAGAAGAGAGAAGCTTTTGCAAAGGCCTGTCTCCCCAGAGCCTGGGTCCAATGGCCTCTGAACAGTTGGACTTTCAACAGTCAGACCCCAGTACAAACTGTGTTTGCTTGTGCGATGAACACCCTGATAGCAGCCAGGGTAAGCCCGTTTATCAGCCCGGCTCTGTTTGTGCTGGACGCTCAAGGCGTGGAGCTGCTTTTGACTGCACCCCCCAGCGTCACTATCTCCTGGTGACATGTAATTTTCCAGGTGAACAAAGAGAGGCAGGGAATTGGTCCAAATGGCCACTGAAGGGCTGAATTACTCCCCAGCGATTCGTTGGATCTGATGAATGGGACGCGCTGCCTCCTTTCCAGCCTCTGATAAACTGGGAGAGAACGAGGCAGGACTCGGTTCTGCTGGATGACTAGGTGATTCTTGAGGGTCCCATCAGAGCCCATTTCAGGGAAATAAGGAAATGACCTGCTGACTTCTCATTCAGAGTGGTGAGTGGCTGTGTCACGGGTAGCAAGGTGCTTAATAATGACTTCTAACGCCTGAAGACTTTGTTTTCTTTTTGAACCCTGCTGTCTTGTAGTCCAGGCACTGTGTAGTGAGGATGACCTTCCGGTCACCCTGCTTCGCCTTCTCAAGTGCTAGGATTACATGTACCACCACACCCATTTTATGGGGTGCTAGGGTTTGAACCCAGATCTTCATGCATGATAGGGAAGCATTCTACCAACTGAACTCTGTCCCCAGCCTCAGGCTTGTTATTATCACACTAAATATCATTATTCCCAATATGAATGTAATGGAAATATTATTACTATTTCTATTCGCTTGCTGATATATGTAAAAATTCATGTAGCATATATGCACGTCAAACTGTATATGTCTGTATGAACATGTATGCATGCATCCATTAAATAGATGTTATTTTTCAATTCTGGGGTACTTTATACCATACCCAGTCTCCTCAGGATTGGGATATAACTAAATTATCTCCATCATAACTACATCGTCTTCTACATCATACTATCTCCGTGTCTTTCTTAATTCTACCTGGGATATAGACTATGTGCTTAACTGAACAAAAATGCCAACAAACTGGTATTTATTTTATTAAACAGCTCGAGCAGAGATGTTTGGTCTGATTGCTGAAAATTGTTAGCTTATCACTGAACTGCCCTGACGGTTCTTATTATTCAATTTGCATTGCTTACAATAATAATTATTACTACATAAAAGAGCATGGTGCTTTTATTTGTACAGTTCTTTCATTAATAATTTAACTGGCTATTACACTCAGTGTAACCTTGACATATGTCAAGATGGTTAGAGGCCGGCCCTGAGCATCTTCAGATGTTGCAGCACAGGTGTGAGCTGTAAGGCTTGGAGTCGGGATATGGGCAGGAAGGTCACTGGCCTTGACATCCAGTTGCTGGCACACCCCTCCTCCCTTCTCTGTATTTGTTTCTGAGCATTTTAGTGGTTCAGCAATGGTGACTCTGACCTGGTCATTTTAAAACCCTGAGAGAACAGATCACAGTATAGATATTTTGCTGATTAAAATGGCTGGCTTGTACTGATTTACAAGTGGGGAAGAAGAAAAAAAAAAAGAAAAAAAAAACGATGGCTAAAACAATAAATCTGACCTAGGCTGGTGGAACCAGTGGGTTTGTAAATAGCCTGTGTATCCATGAGGTCTGTTCTAGAGAAATGTTGAAGATTTTATCAGTCACTGCTTAGCTGCTGCACCACCCCCATGCATCAGAACTTTATAAAGTATAGATGTTTTATTGTACCATGCTGTATAAAACTGTAGTTTATGGTCCTTTTTAGTCTAGGCAAGTCCTCTAGGCTTTGTCTTAAACTCAGGTTTTTTTTTTTTTTTTTTTTTTTTTTTTTTTTTTTTTTTTTTTTTTTTTTGGTTTTTCGAGACAGGGTTTCTCTGTGTAGCTTTGCGCCTTTTCCTGGAACTCACTTGATAGCCCAGGCTGGCCTCGAACTCACAGAGATCCGCCTGCCTCTGCCTCCCGAGTGCTGGGATTAAAGGCGTGCGCCACCACCGCCCGGCTTTTTTTTTTTTTTTTTTTTGGTTTAAACTCAGGTTTTATATATTAAATGAATCAGTAACTTGAACTGTGCCTTTTGAGGTACGAGATCACAGGTCAGGTTTGGAGGGTGGCACACCTTGACTCAGGTGGCATCAGCCCACTATGAAGGTTAAAGACCCCATTTTCAAACTGCATTAAATGATGGGAAATCAAGCAAATGGAAGACTGCCATTTGCCCAGCCCAGCCTGACTTCTGGGAGGATAGATGCATCTATTGGTCAAGAGTGTCATGGAGGGTCATGTGTGATGGTGTACACCTGTAACCACAGCCCTGGGGAGGAAGAGGCAGAAGGAGCCTGAATTTAAGGCCAACCTGAGCTACATAGTTAAAAAGGAAAGGGGGAATAGGGGAGGGAGGAAAGGAAAGAAAGGCCCTGTGGAGGAAACTTTCCCTATTAGAATTGGAGTTTATGAGAGTTATGCTATTCTCATCCATGAGTGGCTTCCCGAGCAGATTCTGATGGTTGGCCTTTCACTGGGCCATGTACTCGCTAACTCAGCTCAGTAGTGGGAGGTTCATAGAGCAGGTATTGGGAGTTTCTAGAGCTCCATTTCATGAGCTGTTTTGAAACAAGTTGAACTATTCCTAATTAAAATTGTACTCACACCTTTAATGAACAGCTGAGTCCCTGGCACTGTGAACCGTAGGGGTACATAATCCATATTAATGCCGTTGAGCACGTAACAAGGAACTGCCCATTTGGAAGGTCACTTCCTGATGGCCAAGTTGTGCATGTGCTCAACTCAGGCTTGGCTAGGTCATAAAGTGACAGGCAATGCCCCAAACTCCACGGTATAAAATAACAAAGTTCTCTTCCTTGCACACTCTACTTGTATGCTGAGAATGGTCAAGGACTGTGCTCTTAAGAGCTATTCTTAGTCTGGTTCCTAGAGCAAGACATCCTCCATAGTTTTTATTGTCAACTTGACATAACCAAGAATCATGGAGGAAGAGGGAGTCTTAACTGAGGGGTTGACCATATGAGATTGGCCTGTGGCCAGGTGTGTGGGGGATTACCTTGATTGTTGACTGATATGGGAGGCCCCAGCCCACTGTGGGCAGTACCACCACTGGGTAGGTAGTCCTGGGTTGTATAAGAAAGCTGGATGAACATGAACCAGAGAGCACAAGCCAGTAAACAGGGTTCTTCCATGGTTCCTGCCTCCAAGTTATTGACTTGAGTTCCTGCCTGACATTTCTCGAAGATAGACTGTGACCTGGAAATAAGATGTAATAAACCCCCTCTTCCTCAAGTTGCTTTGGTCGTGGCATTTATCAGAGCAATGGGAAGCCAAGGCATGTGGGACATTCCTATTGCTGGTGAAGTGTGTGCTGCTTCTGAAAGCTAGCCATCCAGTAGTGACAGGCCACTTCCACTCACGTTTTACTGATCAAAGCTAGTCTCATGGAGTGACTTAATTTCAGGTAGGTGGGGAAATGTAATACAACTGGATGCCTAAAAAAGAGACCTGAAGCTGGACTGTGGTGGCATATGCCTTTAATCCCAGCACTCAGGAGGCAGAGGGAGATGGGTCTCTGTGAGTCTGAGGCTAGCTTGATCTACAGAGTGAGTTCCAGACAGCCAGGTACAGAGAGAAACCCTGTCTTGAAAGACAGACAGACAGACAGACAGATAGAGAGCATTGAGGTATTTCTAAATTACCCTATGATGACCACAATCTAGGCCTTCAGTGCTGTGCACAGAACTATCTAGAATGCAACTACAAACTCCTCAGAGAACAGAGAACCAGCAAAGATCAGCTAAAGTGTAGTACAGATGACTGTTCTGGCCTCTGAGACCTCAGCCAGCTCCTGACTATGTTGCAGATGGCTGAATCTTCTGGTGAGGTGAGACCTTCTTGTACAGACAAAAACTGGCTACAATTGATGAAAGACTGTGTTATATCCTTCCGGAGAAAATGGGGTAGGCACTTCTCCTTTCCGGGGATCACACCAAGGGGTAACCCGGGTCTCACCTCTCACACAGGTGTAAGCCCTGAGATGAGCATTTGGCGTGTTCTATACTCACACAAAACATCATATGGATCCCTTCAGCCTTCCCCTCCCAGCCAGCTGGACAGCCACCTCCAAGCTCTGCTGTTCCTTGGTCTCCTCTTGTGAATATCTGCTGTGGACTGGACTGTCCTGGGGTTTATTTTTTATCCATCTTTTGTGTTTCATTTTCCTAAGCAGGCTTCTGTCCAGTTCTTTATATAAGAACCAGCCCCAGTTGGCTTGGGCGTCAATGAGTCTGTGTGTAACTACAGTTGAGCTGTGTAGGAGGATCAGTGAAGCATGTTCCTGTCTGGTTCTCTTCCTCCCTCCATCCCTTGTATTCCATTTCAGTGGATTGAACCTAGATTCTCATGCGTACATGTCAGGCCTTGTACCACTGAGGTATATCCCCAGCAATTCTTGCCCTCGTTTCTTTTTGGAGGGCCAAGGATAGAACCCAGGGCCTTTATATACTAGACACTACTCTCCCCTTGAGCCACACCCCTAGCCCTATATTTTGCCTCAAACAACAAGAACGAAAGAGAGAGAGAGAGAGAGAGAGAGAGAGAGAGAGAGAGAGAGAGAGAGAGAGAGAAGAAAAGGAAAGAAAGAAATGAAGGAAGAGAGAAAGAAAAGAGGGAGAGAGGGAAGGAGGGGAGGAGAGGAAGGGAGGGGAGGGGAGAGAGAAGTGAGAGGAAACAGATAACCCCAGACAACAAGATATCATTTGAATTCATGCACTAAGCTTTAGTAGATGCTCTCTGGCTTGGCATTCTTAGGGTAGCCATGTCCCTAATGAAGTGTTTTCTGGCACTCTTTTGTAGATGAGAACACTAAACCCAGAGAGCTAAAATCCTCTGCCTGCAGTCTCAAAGCACAGGTGGTAGAACAGGACCTTGGGCCGGTGGTGGGGCAGTCAGAGCACAGCGGTTTCCATGAGAGGAGAAAGGCCTAGCAGCACTTAAGTGTCCTTTCCACCGTGTGGTAGAGCGGTGGGTCACAACTGTACGATGATGCCGCTCTCCAGTCCTGGTTTTGTGTTGAATTCTAGCGTGTGCCTTGTTTGGTTGCGAAATCCCACTAAGTGGGCCAGCGCTTCCTGCCTCCGCCAAGTGAATGAGGAGTTGCAGAGCACCTGGCCGGGCTGGTGTGTAAACAGATGCTTGTGAAATGCATTTTACACAATTGAGATAACCCCACGATGATCAGTTTGGTTCTGGTATGCTCCTGTAGGAGGTAGATGACCTTGGAAGTACCTCAGACCGGGGCTGGGCCTTGGCTGCAAAGCTGAGGATGCAGCGTTGAGCAGGATCAGTCCTGCGCAGAAGCCAGTGGCCACCGTCTCGTGGGCATTTACCATGACTATCCATTTGGCTTGCATTTTAGAGTTTATATAGGGCACCTCCATGTGCACACCAGCCTTGCTCAGACGCAGTCCTGCAGGTTCAGCAAGGCAGGTGCTGCTGTGGTTGGATCGCCATTTGTCCCCTGCAAAGCCTGTGTTGAAATTGAATTGTGCCTATGAAAATGATGGGCCCACGGGAAGCAATTAGGTTGAGAGGGATAAATGCCTTTCTCTAAGGGTCCTTAGTCTCAGGAGACTGGGTTAGTTATCAAGGGATTCAGCAGGAGGCTGGAAGTTAACTTTGGTTTTAGTCCTTGCCCTTCACTTTGTTTGATTCAAGGTCTTTTTGTTGTTTCCTGTCATGTATACTGGGCTAGCTGGCCTGAAAATGTCTAAGGATTTTTTTCTGTCTCTGCCTTCTGCCTTGCCATCCTATGAAGCCAGGCTTAAGAATGCACACTACCATACCGGGTGTTTCCATGGGTACTGAGAATGCAAACTCAAGCCCTTATGCCTGTGCAGACAGTGTTTTGCCCACTGAGCCTTCTTCACAGCTTTCACACTGTGAGTCTCCTCTTTTGCACACGCATGCATTTTCACCTTCCACTATCATATTATCCTCAGCTACCACTGTGGTACCCTTGGATTTCCCAGAGTCCAGAACCGTGAACAAGAATAAAACTCTATTGCTTAGAAAGCGCACAGCCTCAGCTACTCTTTGCTGGCTGCAGAAACAGACCAGGTACCGCTTCCAGCTTTTAGGAGGAGACAGGGAGATGTTGGGTGGATTTATCCGAGGCCACAGTGTAGTCCTTGAGACAGACAGTGCACACATTCTCTGTCTTTGTCTCTCCTCTCTCTCCATTGCTTCCCTGTGAACTCCTGCATCGCTGACATGCAGGGAGTCGTTAGGGATCGCACTGCAGGTACTTGACTTGAAGCAGACCATTCTTTACTGTAAGGAGTCGTCTTTCATACTTAAAAAAGTCTAGATTTCCTCACTTAAAAAAGTCTAGATTTCCTCAGAGAGGGTAGAAGAGGAATGGGAGCCCTTGTCCTCATCCCCATGAGCCCCTTGGCTGGGAGTGCAAATGGAGACCAGATAACATAAACAGGAGGAAAATGACCTTGGACCTTAGGCAATTTGGAGGCAAGACTTTTCTTTATCTGCTAGCTGTAGATGTAACAGTCTTATTAAATAAGAAACACAGAGCCAAATGCAGAGTTAAAAGCCCAAGAGGTCAGAGCAGTAGCTAAGAGCTGAGACTAAAACCACTGTCCTTCCCCTGAGAAAGAGACCTACTTCCTGTGTGTCTGTCTTTTTATTGCCTTTCTGTTCTGCCTTCTCATTGTTTGTAAACCCAACCACATGACCTCCTCGTCACTGACTGTCTATACAGACCTCCAGATCTTCTATGGTTGGTATTGAGATTAAAGGTGTGTGTCTCCATGCTGGCTGTATCCTTGAACACACAGAGATTTGCCTGTCATGTGATCAGGATTAAGGGTGTGTGCTACCACTGCCAGACTTTTGCTATGGTTTGCTATTAGCTCTGACCCCCAGGCAACTTTATTTATTAACATACAAATAAAATCACATTTCAGCACAAATAAAATATCACCATAGCTAGCTGCAGGCAGCAACTTTGCAGTCTGGATGACCCCACAGCCTGGCTTTCTGGGCCAAGGACAGGCCTGAGACTTCTTGTTTCTTGGGATTCTGGTGCCTTGAGAGACAGTTGCCTGAACCCGGGCAGAGAAGAGCTCCAGGCTTAACCAGCAGGGATGCACCCTAGAGATGAGAAGAAGATGTATTAACTAGTGGTCTTTGCTTAGTGGACTCCGGGCCTCAATTTCTTTTCTTACCTGAAAATGAAAAACTAAAACAACAACAACAAAAACAAAACATTTTTTACTTGTTTGAAATTTTTGAGACTATCTAATTCTGGGGAGGAGCTGTGGAAGGAGGCATCCTTACTCAATACTTGCCTTGGGGTATACTAGCAGAGTGCCTTGGGAGTGCACATCTCCCAAAATGTATGTTTTCACAGGTCCAGCAAGCTCACTCACCCTTAGAGAAATATATCCTATGGATTTTTTTTCCCAAGCAAAGTAGTAAGAATGGATGGACAATGTTATCTTAATATTATTTGTAATAATGATAGCAGATGGATGCGGTCTCAGTCTCCATCTGCAGGGACAGCTCGGAGCACAGTCCTGGTCCACTGGGTAGCATTTAAAAGGACAAGATGGAAAGGGTACAAAGATGTAACAGCAATAAATAAGAAGAATACTGATTTGCGGAGTGCCGTCTACATTCTAAAAAATCTTATATATTATGTTAGTGTTCCATTACTATAAGAAATATCTAAGACGTGCTGGGATTTAACTCATTGGAGGAACATTTGCCTGGCGCATGTGAAGCCCTCGATACAGTAACCCCCAGTGCCTTCCAAAAAGGAGATACATGAATATGTGAACAAATGCTTAGGAGAATCAGTTTAGAAAGAGGAAGGTTTTATTTGAGCTCACAGTTTTGGAGGCTTTAATCCATGGTCTGTTCACCTTGTTGCTTTCTATCTGTGGTGAGGTGGTGTATCACTGTGGGAATCTGTGGTGAGGTGGTGTATCACTGTGGGAATCTGTGGTGAGGTGGTGTATCACTGTGGGAATCTGTGGTGAGGTGGTGTATCTCTGTGGGAATCTGTGATGAGATGGTGTATCTCTGTGGGAATCTGTGGTGAGATGGTGTATCTCTGTGGAAATCTGTGGTGAGGTGGTGTATCTCTGTGGAAATCTGTGGTGAGATGGTGTATCACTGTGGGAATCTGTGATGAGATGGTGTATCACTGTGGGAATCTGTGGTGAGGTGGTGTATCACTGTGGGAATCTGTGGTGAGGTGGTGTATCACTGTGGGAATCTGTGGTGAGGTGGTGTATCACTGTGGGAATCTGTGGTGAGGTGGTGTATCACTGTGGGAATCTGTGGTGAGGTGGTGTATCACTGTGGGAATCTGTGGTGAGGTGGTGGATCACTGTGGGAATCTGTGGTGAGGTGGTGTATCACTGTGGGAATCTGTGGTGAGGTGGTGTATCACTGTGGGAATCTGTGGTGAGGTGGTGTATCACTTGGGGAATCTGTGGTGAGGTGGTGTATCACTGTGGGAATCTGTGGTGAGGTGGTGTATCACTGTGGGAATCTGTGGTGAGGTGGTGTATCACTGTGGGAATCTGTGGTGAGGTGGTGGATCACTGTGGGAATCTGTGGTGAGGTGGTGTATCACTGTGGGAATCTGTGGTGAGGTGGTGTATCACTGTGGGAATCTGTGGTGAGGTGGTGTATCACTGTGGGAATCTGTGGTGAGGTGGTGTATCACTGTGGGAATCTGTGGTGAGGTGGTGTATCACTGTGGGAATCTGTGGTGAGATGGTGTATCACTGTGGGAATCTGTGGTGAGGTGGTGTATCACTGTGGGAATCTGTGGTGAGGTGGTGTATCACTGTGGGAATGCATGGAGAGGAAGTAAACAGGAGACAGAAGGGTAAGCTCCCAACAGCCTCCTTCAAGGGCACTTCCTCAAAGGCCTCGCTTTCTTCTACACAGTCCAGCTCTTAAAGGTTCTGCCAACCCTCACCGGTGCCACGGTTTGGCCATCGGAACATGGTCTTGGGGGCGTTTCATATGCCAGCTGTTGCGTGTGTCAGTCCACCTGTGCTTACTTCTACAGAGGAAGAGGTTAAAGCATAGTGAGTCTCCAGGTCTTAGCATGGGACGGGAAATTCAAAGCAAGTATCTGCAGGCTGGTCTCAAAATATTCTTTAGGAAGTAAAAAAGCAATTTTGGGAAAGTGGGTGTGATGGCTTTATGTTAATTGCCATTTTGACAGACTCTAGAATGACCCGGGAGATAGGGCCCTGTGTATGCCTGTGGGAGTCCGTCTAGACTGCATTAATTGACAAGTTAAGATCCATCTTCATTGTGGGCAGGGGATTGCAGATTGTGAATGCAAAGGAGAGAGCCGAGCACCCATATTCCCTGCTTTCTGCTTCTTGGCTTGGATGCCACGTGACCAGCTCTTTGGAGTTCCGGCTGCTGTGACTTCCTGGCAGTGATTGATAGTACCCCAAAACTGTGACCTAAAACAGCCCCTTTCTCCCTGAAATTGCTTTGGTCAGAGTATTTTATCATAGCATCTGAAAAAGAAAGTCAAGCAGTGAGATCCATATTTCTGTAAAAAAAATTAGGGATGCACACACATCCACATCCACACACATATATATGACTTGGACATAAAGTTTTGTTATTATTTATGTGTGTGCCCAAGAAGACCAGAACAGGGCATTCAGTCCCTGGAGCTAGAGTTACAGGAGGTTGTGACCAGCTAAGTTATTGTGGGTGCTGGACACTGAACTCAAGTTCTTGGAAGGGCAGCAAGTGTTCTTAACTGCTGAGTAATCTCATCAGCCTTCTTCTCATATTTTAAATGATTATTATTATTGGCAAGGTTCACGATAGAAGAAGTGGGCCTGAGAGTGTAGCTTCATCATTAGAATGTTTGCCTAGTAGACACAGGGTCCTGGTTTTAATCCCTAACACCACATAAAACCAGGCACGGTAGTATAATCCTGTAATCCCAGCACTCTAGAGGCGGAGTCAGGAGGATCAGGAGTTCAAGGTCATCTCTAGCTACAGTGCTGGTTTGAATGAGAAATGTACCCCATAGGCTCGGGTACTTGAATACTTGGTAGCATTGTTTGGGAAGGTTATGGAGCCATTAGGAGGTAGAGCCTCGCCAGTGGAAGTTTCTCACTGGCCACTGGCCACTTCTATCCAGTTCACTCTTGGAGCTTTGTGTTTGCAGTTGAGGATGTGATCTCTCAGCTTCCTGCTCTGGATACCTGTTGTCACGCCTCTCCCATCTTTATGGGCTGTCCCTCTGGAGCCAAAATAAAGTCCTCCTTCTGTAAGGAGCCTTGGTCATGGGATTTGATGAGAGCAGCAAAAGGTAACTAACAGAGCTACATAGACAGTTCAAGGCAGCTAAGTTATAACAGACCCTGTGTTAAAGAAGAGGGACTATGGATGCTCCTTGTTCTAAGGGTATATGTATCACTTCTTTTCATTAGACATTGACATGAGTCTAGTGTTCCAAGGCAGTGAAATCAAGGTCTATTAAAACTCACTTTTGAGCTGGGCAGTGGTGACACATGCCTTTAATCCCGGCACTCGGGAGGCAGAGGCAGGCGGATCTTTGTGAGTTCGAGGCCAGCCTGGGCTACAGAGCGAGATCTAAGACAGGCACCAAAGCTACACGGAGAAACCCTGTCTCAAAAAACCAAAAAAACAAAGAAACAAAAAAAACAAAATAATAAAAAACCCTCACTTTTGATTTTTTTTGTATTTCAAAATTATAAGTAAGTAATAGTTTTTTTAAGAGAAGACATTGAGCATACCCTTCTCAAAGAGCTGTTACATGTTAGACGATCCTTGCTGCATTTCTGGAGCATGCACCCAACCCTCTTCTTTATATGGTGTAAAGCCATGTTCCCTGGGCAGTTGGCCCTTGTCATTAGACCGGATGCTATGTGCATCCAACCAAGGCATGACACTGTAATCATCCCCCCCTCTCTGTTGGAAGGTGTCATGTCTCCATGGATCCCCCTTCCCTTTCTTCCCCAGCACAGTCCTGTCTACATCAGGAGAAGGGGGAACCAGCCAGAGGAGGAGCAAGTGATAGATAGTGTCTGTGCTTAGGAGTCTCAAGCAGGCTTCAGAGGGCTCCACCCTGGACCTGGTCTCTCTAAGTTCATGGTCATTACCATCACCAGCAATGATGTGTACCAAGAATGAAAGCTAACATGTGCTTTATGTTGGGCACTGTGCTATGGTTTGGAAAGGTTTGAGTGGTAGCCCTACGCATTCAGGTGTTGAAAGTTTGGTTCTCAGTGTGGCGATACCGAGATGGGAAGGGAGGGGCTAAGAGGTGGAAGCGTATTATTTTACTCTAAAAATCATTCAAAGCCAGGCGGTGGTGGTGCATGCCTTTAATCCCAGCACTCGGGAGGCAGAGACAGGGGGATCTCTGTGAGTTCGAGGCCAGCCTGGTCTACAAAGCGAGTTCCAGAAAAGGCGCAAAGCTACACAGAGAATCCCTGTCTCGAAAAACCAAAAAAAAATCATTCAAATAAAATTTAAATACTGAACTATAAAGAAAAAATAAAACAGTAAGCTTGACCTCTTTCTAATCTCTGTCTTCCTGACTTATTACATACCCCAGCTTGTTTTCTGTTGCTATGCTGAGGCCCTGACCAAAACCAAATTGGGGTTTCTTTCAGCTTATAGGTTCTAGGCCTGAGAAGCCGGAGCAGGAGCTTAAGGTAGAAACCTGGAGGCAGGAACTAAAGCAGAGACCGAAGAGGAACACTGCTTACTGGCTTGCTTCCTCAGACTTACTCAGCCACTTTCCTTATGCAGCCCTGGCTCACCTGCCTAGGGATGGTGCCGCCCATAATGGACTGGGCCTGCCCATAATGGGCTGGGCCCTCCCACATCAATTAACAATCAAGAAGACGCAGATAATGTGCCTGATTTCTCCTCCAACCGTGTGTAGGAAGGAAGGCAAGAGGGCAAAAGGAAATTATGAAGGAAATGTGTCCCTCATGAGATGGCTTTGACAGATGTACATACTAGCCTACATGTACTTGACCTTGGATGACCACTAGTCAGCCCGGCTCTGAGGAAGAGGAGGAAGGATTTGGCTTCTATCTGCATGATCAGAGAGTGCTTCTAAGTGGCTTTCTACCATAAAGGGATTCCCAGTGTGGCAAACTTCCTGCCTTTCCCTAAAAGTCTACTTTTTGGTTGATCTCATTTAATTTTCATTCATTAATTAATTTGTTTGTTTGTTTGGTTGGTTGGTTAGTTAGTTAGTTAGTAGAAATAGGATCTCATGTATCCCAGGCTGGCCTCTTACTGGCTATTAGCTAAGAATGACCTTGATTTTGTCTGTCTGCCTGTTTGAGATAGGATCTCACTATGTAGCCCTAGCTGGCTTAAAACTCACTATGTAGACCAGGGTGTAGCTGGAGAGCTTCTCTCCAGCTCCCGCCAAGCCCTGGCAGTTCCCCAGCCCACTTATAAAATAAACACACTGCTGTGGAATGTTCTGTATGGCAAATGTGTTGCTGATTAGTCAATAATTAAAACACTGATTGGCCATTGGCTAGGCAGGAAGTGTAGGCGGGACAAGGAGGAGAATAAAGCTGGGAAGTGGAAGGCTAAGTCAGAGAGACACTGCCAGCCGCCACAATGAGAAACAGCATGTGAAGATACCGGTAAGCCACGAGCCATGTGGCAAGGTATAGATTAATGGAAATGGATTAATTTAAGCTGTAAGAACAGTTAGCAAGAAGCCTGCCACGGCCATACAGTTTGTAACCAGTATAAGTCTCTGTGTTTACTTGGTCGGGTCTGAGTGGCTGTGGGACTGGCGGGTGGCAGAGATTTGTCCTGACTGTGGGCCAGGCAGGAAAACTCTAGCAACAAATGGCGTCCAACGTGGGGGCAAGAGTTTCCACCTAAAAACCTGAGAAAAGATTCTAAAACGGAGCTAAAAACAGTTCCTAATTGTCTCTCTCAAATGAGCGGCAGCTGCTGGTTTGAGCTACTGGTGGGTTCCTAGCGTGTGTGCTCGACCTGCCTATGGCGGGAATGAGGCCTTTGCAAGTGGCACTTTGAGCTGCATGGTGGATTTAGCCTTTGCTGATGCAGAGCAAAAGGGGAGGTTTCTGGGCTACACGCTGCTTGGCTAAAAGCATAGACCCCCGATAGCTCCCAGAGCTGGCGGTAAACCATGGCCATGTTGGGAAGCTGAGGTGGGTGGATCCAGCAGCCACAGCTGCTGCAGTTTAAGGCAATAGATTCACAATAAGACAGATTCAGATGTAATAGTTTACAATGTGTGTAAAAGATACGTAGGCTTGAAAGAGACAAAAAAGATGATATATAGAGTTATAGAAATAAATATATAGTTTTAAAAAATAAAGTCTTTAAAGAGACAGTAAAGGTAGTATAAAAAATAAGCCACGTAAAAATGGATATTACACAGAGAATCTGCATTGTGTTGTCTTTGGGACTTTTAACTGCAGAAAAATATTTGATTGTAAAAGCTGTTGAGTTATGCCAAAATGTATATTTTAAAGGTGCCTTGACTTCAAAATTTGGATATAAGGATATGTTACTTTGGAAAGGAGACTCTGCTTTTGTTTCCACAGAAAGCCAGAGGCTATGGATTTGTTCCAGATTAAGACACATCAGGTTTGACCAGCCAAGACCCCCTGAAAGGTCTCCGATGACACCATGGCCCAGATGATCCAACATCCAGAATGGTTTGAAGGCAACTGGCTCAGACGATACACCCTCATGGACTATTCCATAATCCTAAAATTTTCTTTGTTTCCCCATAAGATACAGCGCCCCCCTCCAGCAGGAAGTAGTAAGAGAAGCTACGCCCAAATTCCCAAATTGTATGTAATTTTACTTTGTTAAGGTTAAAACCTTCCTTTTGGAAAAAAAAAGGGGGAAGTGCTGTGGAATGTTCTGTATGGCAAATGTGTTGCTGATTAGTCAATAATTAAAACACTGATTGGCCATTGGCTAGGCAGGAAGTGTAGGCGGGACAAGGAGGAGAATAAAGCTGGGAAGTGGAAGGCTAAGTCAGAGAGACACTGCCAGCCGCCACAATGAGAAACAGCATGTGAAGATACCGGTAAGCCACGAGCCATGTGGCAAGGTATAGATTAATGGAAATGGATTAATTTAAGCTGTAAGAACAGTTAGCAAGAAGCCTGCCACGGCCATACAGTTTGTAACCAGTATAAGTCTCTGTGTTTACTTGGTCGGGTCTGAGTGGCTGTGGGACTGGCGGGTGGCAGAGATTTGTCCTGACTGTGGGCCAGGCAGGAAAACTCCAACTACAACACACAGACTCTTAAATTATTTAAACTGTTTGGCCTAATGGCTCAGGCTTCTAGCTATCTAGCTTTTATATCTTAAATTAACCCATTTCTATAAATCTGTACCTTGCCACATGGCTCGTGGCTTACCAGTATCTTACATGTTGGTACTCATGGTGGCGGCTGGCAGCGTCTCCTCTCTCAGCCTTCCTGTTCCCAGCATTCTCTTCTCTGCTTGTCCTGCCTATACTTCCTGCCTGGCTACTGGGCAATCAGCATTTTATTTATACAGAGCGATATCCACAGCACCAGGGTGGTCACCAAATCACAGAGATCAGCCTGCCTCTGCCTCTCCACTGCTGGGGCTAAAGATGTGGGCCCCCATGCCTGTCACCAAGCCTGGCCAAAGATATCCTCGAACTTCTGATCCTCCTGCCTCTACCTCCTGCAAGCTGGGATTACAGGCATATACCACCATGCCCAATCTGATTCATTTTAAAAAGCCTTCCAACCTTCTAGACTTTCCTCCAGTGACCAAGAATTCAGAGCTTCCCACTGTATAGTCAGGAAACATTTATGAATCCAAACGTTCATGTTTACAGCTCTTACTTCACCAGCCAGCGTGCTGCTTACGGGGATGGACTAGTGTCTCGTAGGTGTGGGGCGGCCTTCTGACTCTGTGCTGTCACTCTAGTGCCCCACACCACTCTGGTCACCAGCTTCCTAGGGCTGCAGACATCTTGTGTTACCCAGGGTTTCCTATGCGGTGTTGACCTCTTATTCCTCTGCCTTAGTACTTCCTCTGTCTAAACTTGACCCACCTTTCTGTGTCTGTCCAGACAGCTGTTACTGCACGATCCTCTGACTATATTAGCACTGGGGATTTCATCTTCTCCGCCACCTACCCCAGATACTGTGGAATGTTGCACAGGATTTCCTACAGTTCACAGATAATGATGTCTCTACCAGCACCAGTGTTCAGCGGCACTTTCTTCATGATTTCACATTTGAACACATTTGTGATTCATCCCCAAAAGCATCCCTGAATGGCTGCGGCCCCAGACATGATTCCTTGATGTGGACCCTGGTGCTGAGGACACAGTCGGCTGAGGTCACTGTCGCATGGTGTCGGGATCATCGGATTCAGATAGCAGATCTGTGGTTGTGACTGGTGGACTGGAGTAGGCCAGTAAGCCTTAGAGGTAGCTCTTGGTCTGGGAGCTGGTGGTCTGAGAAGACATCCCAGGGTAGGGGTGGCCATACTTCAGCTGAGACCTGAGGAAAGAGGGGTTTGGGAAAGAAAGAATGATAAACAACCCCTCCCCAGAGTGTTCCAGGTGGTGTGGGAACATGAAGATGTGCCTGGAAGCCCATTACTTACGCTTCAGCTGTTCCTTTAGTGCTGGGAGATCTTGCCTTCTTGTTTTTGTGTGTGTTTTTTTTGTTTGTTTTTGAGACAGGGTCTCACTATGTAGCCTTGGCTGGCCTGGAACTCACTCTGTAGACCAAGCTGGCCTTGAACTCATAGAGATCTGCCTGCCTCTGCCTCCTGAGTTTTGGGATCAAAGGCATGCACCACCACAACCAGCTTGCTTTCTTTTTGAAACTATCTCACGCAGCCCAGGCTAGCCTGGAATTCACTGTGTAGCCAAGGATGACTTTGAACTTCTGATCCTCTTGCTTCTACCTTTTAAGATCTATGGGAGATACTAATATAAATACATGAATACATGATCCCTTGTGTCTTCCACATATTTTTTGAAATGGTAACTTTGCTCCAGAAGCTCCAAAGATGACACAGGAGTTCTCCAGTGCCCTTCCGCCAGCTTTCTGCAATGCTGACATCTTATATGGCTGTAGTCAGACCCAGAGGCTGACCTTGCTATACCACTGTGACTAGACTGGAGGCCTGTTCTGAGTTTGCCAGAGTTTTTGCATGCCCATCGGTCATGGGGTTGGGGGTGGCTGGTTCATTGTCAATGTGTCTCTTCTCCTCTTTGAAATGTCATCGGAACGTCTGGTTTATTCAACAGATCTAATTGAACGCCTCCCATTGAGCAATTGTGTTGTGTACTGGAGTGCAAAGATTAAAGATGATGACATAGGCAGAAGATGCTGAGGGGGCTGAGCCATCAGGGGAGGACGCTTTCTATAAAAGATGTGTGTGTGGGGGGCAGCCTGCAGAAGCTTCAGAGCGAGAAAGGATGACCCATTCTGCAAATACCTAAGGCAAAATGGAAATAAGTCCTTCAGGTGGGAAAGGAGGTCCACAGGGGTCAGTTGGGTGCTCCAGCTTGATGCCTTTTGGAGGATCCCTTAATGGCCCGCACACTAGGAGCTTGCAGAGTGATTGGTTCAATAGGCTATTCATTTGCTCCATGTTCGGTCCTTCTCAGCAGTAAAGGCAGCGCTACTATGTGCAGATCTGCTCCAGGAGTGACTCTGAGGGCCTAGCTGAGCACTTGTCTCCTCCCAGACAGAAGCATGTCCGAAATAAGAAAAGGGAAGCCTGGACAAAGCATAGTTTGGCTGCAAAAAGGTCTGTGCTTGCAGGACATTGGCATTTGTTAGATAAGGAAAAACTAGGTGTGGGATGCTCAACCTGTGAGTCGCGACCCCTTTGTGAGTCAAAAAACCCTTTCATGGGGGTCACATATCAGATATCCTGCATATCAGATATTTAAATTATGATTCATAACAGTAGCAAAATTACAGTTACGAAGTAGCAATGAAAATAATTTTGGAGTTGGGGGTCACCGTAACAGCATTAGGAAGATTGAGAAACACTGATTTAGAGGTTCCCTTCAAGTAGCTGAAGATGGAGTGGGATTCTTGTGGGTTACCAGATCCCAGAAAGACTTGAGCACTGTTAACCACCAAAAAAGGAATGTTCACTGTTAACTCTACCCCTTATTCTGTACCGACCTTTCCAGTCTGCCATTTGAAGACTGCAGCCTGTTAGACCTGCCAAGGAGGCTTTACTGAATGCTCGGGGAAAGAGGTGGGCTCTAGATGTCTGTCTTTTAGAATAAAACTCAAGAAGCCTTCACTGTTTTCCCCTACAGCAAAATGGCCTGTGTTTTTATAGGCAGGGTTGCACTATGTAGCCTTGGCTGGCCTTGAATTCATAGAGATCCGCCTGCCTCCCACATTTAATCCTTCGGTTTAAAAATGTGTGTCACCATGCCAAGCTAGCCTTCTATCCTCTCCCCTCCTCTCCTCTCTTCTCCTCTCCTCTCTCCCCCTCTCCTCTCTCCCCTCCCCCCTCCTCTCCCCTAGTCTCTCTCTCTCTCTCTCCCCCCGTTTTTTTTCTAGACAGGGTTTTTCTGTGTAGTCTTGGCTGTCCTAGAACCCACTCTGTAGACCAGGCTGGCCTTGAACTCAGAGACCCACGTGCCTCTGCCTCCTGAGTGCTGGAATTAAATAGCCTGGCTTTCTTAAAAGAAAGGGGGTGGGGCTCGGAGGTAGAGGCAGGTGGATCTCAGTGAGTTTGAGGCCAGCCTGGTCTATGTAGAGAGTACAAAGGCAGACAGAGCTATGTAGAGAGGCCATGTCTCAAAAAAGGGGAACAGTGACCCGCTATGATAATGCACATTTATAATCCCAGAACTTGGGAGACAGAGGCAGGACACACACACACACACACACACACACACACACACACACACACACTTACACACTCACACACTCACACACACGCCTGTGCTCCGAAAGAAAAAGAATGGGAGGAAAAATGCTGCCATCTCCCCCCCCCACCACCACCACAGAGCCAGCAGTTATGAGTCATTGTCACCCCATGCAGATGCAAGCCGTGTAGCTCCTTTGAGCATGCACATATGGGCACCACATGTGTGTCTGTGGCTATCATAAGAGGGCATCAGATCCTCTGCCACTGGTGTGACAGATGGTTGTGAGCTGCCACGTGGGTGCTGGGAACTGAACCTCGGTCTTCTGTAAGAGTAGCAAATGCTCTATTGAACCACTGGGCCATCTCTTGGGCTGCAGATTTAAATTCCCATTGACTCTAAAGGCTCTTATCATGAATGTGCTTGCTAGGAGGCTGCCAGGTTGTGGGCTTTAGAATCCGAGGCTCCCCAGTCTTCACTTCTTTGAAGTAGCAATGACGTCCTAAAGCTGTCACGTTCATTCATTGCAAAGTCCTCTACACCCTATGGGGGAGCCCTCTGAGCATTTGAGATTTGGAGACCAGTGCGCTGAGGGGAGCTTCAACATTCTAGCTTCCTTAGCCTTCTAGAGCAGATATTTTGCTAGGCTCTTTAGAGAGCTAGCAGATAAATTTGCTGTTTCCTTTTGTTCTGTTCCACTCGACAAATATCGACTTTGACTTTTGCCTGTGAATGGAGCCGGCCCTAGCGTGGCTAATCTGTACTTAAGGGCTTTATCTTCTCTGAGGCCAGGTCAGCCAAAACCTGTTGCCATCGTCCTTGCTGGAATCTGCAGGAGTTTTGATTGCTCCATCCGCTTCTGTGGATCTAGCCAAGCAGGCTCCACACCTGGGGCTAAGCAGCTGACAGAGTCTGGACTGGGTGGTCTCGTTATCACCAGGCTGCCTTTACAACCTAGATTTTCCACTGCCTCTCCCTGAGAAGGAATGGGGCCATTTCCTTGAGACACCCATTGTAAAAGTACTTGGTTTAAGGAAGGCATCGAGGTGGTAGGAGTCCACGGTATACTCCTGTGACATTTGAGGGGGTGGGGGAGAAAGATATGTTCATGCCATAAAGAATAAACATGTCATTTAACAGACTATCTAAGACTCATAGGAGGGGCCACTCCGGGGTTGTCTCCAAAAGCATACCAGTTTTTCCTATCATAAGGATAGGGCAAGTGAAGCTGAGCCGGCAAGGCCTGGAGAGCTTCAGGTAAGGTAGAGGAAAACAATGCGGATGACAGGCGACATGGATAATGATGGATCTTTCCTGAAGGGAAAAAGCGCTGGAGGGCTTGGGCTGCGGAAGCACAGGAGCCACTGTTCACTCACTTATCTGCTACCTGACCGGGATGCCTTCCCTCCTCCAACCCCTTCATCACTCTGGCATCAAGAATGATGTTCAGACAAGACAGCGATCCCGATTTATTGCCTCAGGCTCTACGAGGCCACTCGGGTCCACTTGTTATTTCTCCCACATTTCCCCAGTGATGAATAAAATGGGAAGACAGTCTCCCCAGAGAAAATTCCTCTTGGTACGGTTCCTGCGTATAAGACAGTCTGTTTCCGTTTCTGCCCACAAAACAGAAGAAATACAGTCTCCTCTACTTTTCTCCGTCCCTGGGCTAGTTCCTACTCTTCACTGTCCATCTAAACAAATGCATTGAGGTTTAGGGTGTTCAATTGCTTGTCCAAGGTCATAGAGTAAGAGTAGGGGGTGGAGAGATGACTCAGCTGTTAGGAACACTGGCTGCTCTTCCAGAAGACCCAGATTCAGTTCCCAGTGTCCACTTGGCAAACCACAACTATTTGTAATTCCAGTTCCAGAGGATTCAATGCCCTCTTCTGACCTCTGGGAGCACTGCATGTGTGTGATGTACTTACATACATCCAGACAAACCCTTGCACACTTAAAAAAAAAAAAAAAAAAAGAAAAGAAAAAAGAAAAAGCAATCAGCCAAAACAAACAAGCCTGTAGTGGAGCCAGGACTTGAGGCTGAGTATTCAGCTCCAGATTCCTTGCTCGGAGGCCCTGTTCCATGTTGGATTTGCTTGAGTACACAGGCCAAGTGTCAAACAGCCCAGTCTGCACAAACGTCAATGATCCCGGGTAAGGCTAAACCAGAACCATTTGCAAACCCCCCGGTTTGCCGTGGTGGTCTTCATATCCCATCTACCACACACACCTTAACAGGTAAAGTGTGAAGTGCTCTGGAAACAATGGCTCTATTCGTGTGTTCTGAGTGACTTCCACTTTAGCTAGAGAGGAGAATCCAGTGTTTAACCAGGAGGCTAGTATGATGTTGCTAGTAACTAGTAACAAGTAGTTCCTTCGGGGCAACTTGTAGACCCTCGGTGTGCAACTTTAGCTGACTCTTGGTTTTGGTTTTGGATTTTTTTTTTTTTTTTTTTTTTTTTGACAGGGTCTTGTTATGTAGCTCAGGCTGCACTAGAACATACTACCTAGACCAGGCTGGCCCCTAACTTGCAGTGATCCACCTCCCTCTGCCTCCCAAATGTTAGAATGACAGGTGTGAGCTACCACACCTGGTTCAGTTCTTGGGATTATAGGGCATGCATGAACCAGTGTGAATTTGAATATACATGGGACATACATACACACGTTCAGGCAAGACAATTGTATTTCATAAAAATAAAACACATTTAATTTTTTAATGTTAAAAAAAACTAATTGCATGCATGATGCAAAATTACATCTAATACCAGAGTACCATAAACCAAACATTTGGAAGCTGCATAGTTCAAGATCAAGATCCTAATTTGTGGGCTTTTTAATGAAGATTCTCTTCCTGTTTTGCAGTGGCCATGTATGTCCTCATGTAGTGGAAAGAGGGAGAAGGACACTAATGCCATCACAGCCCTCCCATCTCCTGTGCCTTCTATAGTCACCTCCCAAAGGTCGCATCTACAGATACCATCACGCTGGAATTGGAGCTCAGGGCAGGAATTTGGGGGGATCCTAAACGGCCAGGCTATAACAGTGTGCATCTGTACAGGGGATTTCTATTAGAGTCAAAGCCAGTGAGAGTGATATATTTTTAATAGATGCTGCCAAACATATGATGTGAGCCACTAAACATTCTCATCGATGCTGGAGAAGAGCACCTCTTGTCTTTTTTCATTTGGGATCTGTTTGGTTTGTTTTTGAGACAGGATCTTGCTAGATAAGGCTGTCTTGACAGTCCCCTGCCTTAGCTCTGAGTGTCAGGATGCAGGCACACGCCATCATGCTGTCCAAGTGCATCTTAATTGCTTGTTTGCCTCTTTTCTTTAAGACAGGGTCTCACTATGTAGCCCCAGTTTGCTTGGAACTTGCTATGGAGATCAGGCTGGCCTTGAACTCACAGAAGTCATCCTGCTTCTGCCTCCCCAGTGGGTAGGATAAAAGGTATGCAACACCAAACCTGGCTAAGCATGCCTTTTCCTTTTTTTTTTGTTTGTTTTTTGGTTTTTTGGTTTTTCCGAGACAGGGTTTCTCTGCGTAGCTTTGTGCCTTTCCTGGATCTCACTCAGTAGACCAGGCTGGCCTCAAACTCACAGAGATCCACCTGGCTCTGCCTCCCGAGGGCTGGGATTAAAGGTGTGCGCCACCACCGCCCGGCTTTTTTTTTTTTTTTTTTTTTTTTTTTGGTTTTTCGAGACAGGGTTTCTCTGTGTAGCTTTGCGCCTTTCCTGGAACTCACTTGGTAGTCCAGGCTGGCCTCGAACTCACAGAGATCCGCCTGGCTCTGCCTCCCGAGTGCTGGGATTAAAGGCGTGCGCCACCACCGCCCGGCTTTTTTTTTTTTTTTAACACTTTTACTCACACTGAATTTTACCATGTTAGAAATTTTTCAGCTGTATGTGTGTGTGTGTGTGTGTGTGTGTGTGTGTGTGTGTGTGTATGTATGTAAGCATGTTCCTGTGGATACAATGCACATATGTGCGCGTGCTTGTGGCCACCAGAGGTCAATCTCTGTTCTCATTTCTCCTCAGGTCCTTCTCTGAGATGGGTCTTTACTTGCCTGGAGCTTGTTGAGGAAGCTAGTGTCCAGCCAGTGGGTCCCAGGGGCCTATTGTTTTCCACTCCCCGGTACTGTGATTACAGTCAGCACTACACCTAGCATTTTACACGGGTCCTGAGGGTCAAACTTAGTCCCTCAGACTGGCAAAGCAAGCATGTTCCAGCTGAGCCATGTCCCTAGCTCTGGTGATCTGGTTTCCTCCTCCTCCTCCTTCTTTTTTTTTTTTTTTTTTGGATAGGGCTCTCATGTAGCCCAGGCTTGCCTAAAACTCTCTGTTAGCTAAAACTGACCTTGAACCCCTCTCAAGTGCTAGGATTAGAGGTGTATACCTTCTTTGTTGTTGTTGTTTTGAGGCAGGGACTTACACAGCTAAGGATTTTTAAAGAGACAGCATTGCCATTTGGTATGACTCAAGTTCATTGAAAAGTTTTGCTGTTTCTTACAAGTAGGTACAAAACGTTTGGAGGTCTGGTGGTTGTGTTTTAAATAGGACTTTCTTGGAAAGTTTTTATTTCTGGTTTCTATTTCCAGGTTTTTGGAATGCTGAGTATGCGGGCTAGCCCCTTCCTGAGGCCTTCCAGTGTCTTCCTGGAGCCTATTCGCATTCTGGACCTTTGGCCGCAGGCTTTTGAGTGAGGACAGGTCATTAGTTTCTGAGCCTGGCTGTCTCAGGGGAGGGAAGAAGATAGCTGACTGCCTGAAGCTAAGCTCCTGTCAGAACAGGCATTCCCCAGCAGGCCTTCGAACTCTGGTTCCTGCCCCGATGGTCTCTGGTCTGGACCCCCAGGCAGCAGCATGCCCCAACTGAGGCTGTATCCGTATGATCTCTGAGGGCAGACTCGTCTCAAGCTGCTGCTTCCAGCTTTCCCCTACCCCTAGCACGCTCAGGACTGACTGGGTAACTTTTCTGCTGAGGCGCCACTCAGGGCAAGATAGATAAATTGTCTTTCCTCGGAAGGCCCAGCTGGAGATAGCCCTTGCTTCAGGACCAGAATTGGGGCCAGCAAGATGGCTCAACCAGTGAAGCCCCTTGCCACAACTTGAGTTCAACACATGGTAGAAAGAGAGAACAGATTCCTGCTCGCAAGGTATCTTGTATCTTTTTTTGCAGATTAAATGTGTGCGTGTGCATACATAGAGCACACATGCCACATTGCACGTGTGGAGGTCAGAGGATAAAATTTAGGAATTGGTCTTGACTTTCCCCACAGCTTCCAGCTCTCAAATTCAGGTTCCCTGGCTTTCGCAGCAAGCTCCTTCACCTGCTGAGCCGTCTTGCTGGCCCATGCCTTTTAAAAGCCCTTTCCACCCAAACCATAAATCTACACACACAAGCCGTTACAGTTTTTCAAATTGGTAGTGAGTGAATACAGTCCAAGATGAAAAACACGAGCCTCAAGTGTTAAGCCGCGTGGGTAGGGTGATGAAGATGTAGCCCGTGGGACTGTCACCCAGGAACCACACAAATTCTGCAGAATGAACACAGAGACCTGGCAGCATCCCGTTCATCCTGACTGGTTCTCAGGCTGACATCTCAAGGTGACAAGTTCCTGACAGGTAACATGAAGAATTGAAAACATATCAATCCGGGGCCGGCCCAGGGGAAAGCCTGTCCAATGTTATCATGGTCCGTAGACTCCATCTTGAGGATTTTGACTAAGGAACAGTATGCCCCTGGCCAGCCATCCTATTTAGTCATAGGAGCCACCAAAGAAAATTACATTTCCTGTCAGCGAGGCAGGGTAGTCCAAGCATCATGTTAGAAGACTGTGTCAGCCTTTCCTGATGGTAACCGGTCACCGTCAGAGGCCACCCAGGGCCGGACTCACTGTAGAGAGTTGGGTGGCTTGCCCCACACATCTCCAGACTTCCCTTTCATCCTTGCCTTGGCTGTTAAAGCAGCACCGGTGGGGTTGACCCCATGCCACTCACTGACACTGTACGAATGTAAGAATCTGTTTTTCCGGCTTTTGTATGATTCGGAATTCAATCAACACTGGCATCCGGCTCTTCTGCGAGCCCTGGTGGGTTAGTTGGAGGTCTCTGATTGCAGAGTCCTGCGTTATTCACTCCGAAGAACACCTGAAGATTCCCCCGGTGTGTCTCACTGATAGCAGGCCGAGGACCGGAATCTGTCATTCTTCAAATCGATGCTGTGGGGGTAGGTGCTGCTTACTGGGTATGCAATCAATGTTCCATGGATACCTAGGAAAGCAAAGGTCAGTCCTGGGGACATCCTTGGTGTGACACACGTCACAGATAGGTGTCATCAGTGAGCCTTGAACATTATTCCTAAGGCCCAAGGAACATAGTTATAAGAAGCTGAAGTGGAGAATGTAACTCTCTGATCTGGAAGAGACTGGAGAAATGTTGTCTCTCCCTGTCCGTGATGAACCTGCCCAGGTCCAGGGATCGCACAGGGGCTGTGCGTTTTAAGGCAGACTTAGGGCAGGTGACAGTGAGTCTGCCCTGGAACTTGCGCAGGTGGGAACAGAGGGAGGGAACTCTCCTGGCACGATGGGCCCCTGGCCACCAGTCCTGTGGCTCAGGAATCTGTAAGTGGGGCGGTAAGAGTTGAGGGGTGACCCTGCTACCTGGCCTGTGTCCAGCATTATTGCCCTGAAGAAGTGGAAAGGGAGTGGGCAGGGTCCGTTGGCTCTGCTCCTAGGGTGGAGGCTAGGAACAAGGTGTGTGACCTGTGTGACTCAGTGACAGAGATGCCTTTATGTTGGTTTTATGCTGTGTTCTCTTGCTAGCCACAGATTCTTACCTCTGTGACCCCACCCCCACCACCCACTCTGGTCCATTAATCTGGCCTTTAGACCACCTAGGCACACTATCTGGCTCTCCTTATGAGTTCCGTTAGGTTCCTGTGAAGAAGTCTTCTTACTTGCCCAGGAAGGGGCAAGTCCATGAGCAGGGCTGTCGGGACCCTCAAGGTGAATTGGCTGACTTGAGTGTATATGGACTATGGATCTGGCAAGCTCCCCAGCCCACCTCTCCAAAGGAGAATACAGAATGTCCTGGAAGTTGGCCTCCTGCCCCCATGAATGTGACAACTCAAATTATTACCTTGGTATTTTCCTCTCAAATAAATTCTCTATTGTTCATATCATAAGAAACCTTAGCTGGGCATGGTGGCATACGCCTTTAATCTCAGGAGGCAGAAGCAGGCAGATCTCTGAGCTCGAGGCCAGCCTGGGCTACAGAGTGAGTTATAGGATGGTAGGACTTACACAGAGAAACCCTGTCTCGAAAAATAAAAAATAAAAATATGTACATACATACATACATACATAAATAAAAGGGAAAGAAAGGAGAAAGAAAAAGAAAGCTTGAAGTGTAGACTTGGGGACTTCTGTGTTGACCCTCTGATTTATGTCTCTTATGGATTTTCTGGTGACATGGTAAGTCATCACCAAATTTCTCCGTAAACTTTATGGGTGACTGTGAACAAGGGCTTTGAGATTTGTGTTCCTTGAGCTATTGGAGACCCAGAGTGTGTTTTGAATCAAAGAAAGAATTTGCACCTCTGTGTTATGTGTATGTGTAGGGAAAGGATGGCAAGTTAAGAATAACTAATATTGATTAATTTTGAAGCGCTATATGGATTCTCAAAATGCAAGGTTCAAAGGTTAGGTGCTGTTCTGATAACATTGCCATTGGAAACAGGTATGGAAAAGACGTGGTTAGAAAAACTGGGTCTGCTGGGGTAGTGGTGGTGCACTCCTTTAATCCCAGCACTTGGGAGGCAGAGGTAAGTGGATCTCTGTGAGTCCTAGGACAGCCAGGACTGTTACACAGAGAAACAGAGAAACCCTGTCTCAAAAAAGGAGAAGAGGAGGAGGAGGAGGAGGAGGAGGAGGAGGAGGAGGAGGAGGAGGAGGAGGAGGAAGAAGAAGAAGAAGAAGAAGAAGAAGAAGAAGAAGAAGAAGAAGAAGAAGAAGAAGAAGAAGAAAAGAAAAAAACTAGATCTGATCCTTAAGTCAAGAAAACAGGTGTGCTGGCAGAGGAGGACATTGAACTTGGTTTCTTGAAGAACAGGGAAGCTCCTGATGGCCCAGCTCCTTGTGTGTTTCTTGCAAAGCACACTCCTTGTGTGTTTCTTGCAAAGCACACAGTTCAGGGACCACCTCATTTTGATTACTGAGGTAATCAAACAAAAGGTAACCCTGACAAAGTCATCTAGGGACAGAGATAGGATCTGAGTTCAGGCTTTCATCTGCAAAGGATATGAATAATTTTACATCTTTCGCCCTGTATGACAAGGCCTTGGAGACAAACTAGTGGTTTCCCTGGATGCTAAACACTCAGCCTTGTAAGGAGAGAGGACTGGGGGATGGAGAGGAAGAGTCGCAGGCTCTTTACATCTTATCATGAGTGTTTTAGAGTATGGTGTGATAGGGTGAAAGAAGAGAGTGTGCATGTGGATGATGTCTCTGCTGGTCGCCAGTGATGCTCCTTGACCAACAGGGAAAAGTCAATCTGTGTACCCAGTTTGAATTTAACTTTCTGGTAGAATGCTAAGGATAATTATTCTCAAAGAAGCAAATGTAAAACATGTGTTTTTGAGGCTAACATTGTATACTTAATGTATGCATGTGTGCTCTAAAAAAGCGTGGAGAACCCACTGTGGACATTGACTTTGAAGTACAGATATTTATAGACAAGTCAAACAAGAGAGACTTGGTGCCAGAGAGACACAGATTTGGTGTGGGCCGCTGTTTGTAGGGAAAAAGCTGGCTTTCCATGTTGAACCTAGCAGGCTCCTGGGATGTGGGGTGTGTTTCCTAGCGCAGTGCATTTGGAAGGTAGGAGCTGCTAATGCTCCTCGTGGCTATGTCAAGTGTCACCTGTATTGTGCGACAGAGAAATAAGGAGACTGGTGAAGGCGCTTTATATGCCTGGGATTGTTCCATAGCAGATCAGACTTCACGTCCGGTCCTCAGTTCATCACTAAAACACCACTGAAAGATTCCACCGTCTTTCCCATAACTCACAAACTCATAGAGAGCGCTAGGCTCTTCTCCACTGTGGTGTATCACTCATGCGGGATATCAGTGAGGGTGACATTTCAAAAAAATGGCCAGACATCAGGTTCCCAGGGCCTTGCTTATTTTCTCAGTTTCATTTCTGTTGCTGTGATAGAATACCCAGACACAAAGCCACTTAGGGGAGAAAGGGTTCATTTTGGCTCCCAATTCCAGGTTGCAGTCCATCACTTCAAGGATGTCACTGCGGCAGGAACTTAAGAGAGCTGTTTGCATCACGTTTATAGGCAGGGGCAGAGAAAAGTAAAAATGCTTGTGCTCACCTCACTTTCTCTTCTTCTTCTTCTCCTCCTCCTCCTCCTCCTCCTCCTTCTTCTTTTAGAGTGCTTAAAAGGATTTAATCAAATTATATGTGAAAATTAGAAGCAAATAGGAAGGAAATATTCAATAAGTTTAGGTTTAATTTTTTGTTTGTTTGTTTGTTGTTTTGTTTTTCGAGACAGGGTTTCTCTGTGTAGCTTTGCACCTTTCCTGGAACTCACTCTGTAGTCCAGGCTGGCCTCGAACTCACGGAGATCCACCTGGCTCTGCCTCCCGAGTGCTGAGATTAAAGGCATGTGCCACCACTGCCTGGCTTTAATTTTTTTTTAATTAATTAATTTACACCTTCTCTATTCTTTTTTTTGGTTTTTCAAGACAAGGTTTCTCTGTGTAGCTTTTGGAGCCTATCCTAGAACTCACTCTGTAGACCAGGCTGGCCTCGTACTCACAGAGATCCTCCTGCCTCTGCTTCCCAAGTACTGGGATTAAAGGCGTGCGCCACCTCTCTATTCTTATACACCACCCCAAATCTAGGAATGGTGCCATCTACTTCCAGCAGGGCCTTCCCACATCCTTAAATGAATCAAAACAATCCCTCACAGTTATACCCATGACCTGATCTATGCAGTTCCTCATTGAGAATCTCGTCCTATGTGACGTTAGATCATGTCAAGTTGACAGCTAACACTGACCATCCCACCTGTGAATACTCATTGGCCTGGCAACTCTTCTTTTAGGATTCATTATAGGGAAATGATGATCTCTGTATGTGGGGAATGTGGTTACTCATCTGAGTGTGTTGCACGTAGAGGAAACTGGAGCTAACATAGCATCGATGTGAGAGAAAAGAGCTAAATCGTTAGCTATTGCTTGTGACACCGTACCACTGGCACTCAGTGTATACTGTTTATTGAGGGCCTCCTATGTGGTGGGTAGAGAGTAGGTGGGAAGCGTATGGTACCGTTAAGACCGATGTAATCTGAGCCCTCTTGGAGCTCAGAGTTTTGTCATAGAAGCAGAGTCTATGCAATGGGGAGTAGAGTGGAGCAGGCCCAGCAGGCTTGTGGTCTGCCACCGTGTTAAATGCATGGACAACCCAGGAAGTTTGAATCCCTACCAGGGATTCAGAGACCCCGAGTGATAGAGCACGACTGTCCCTGTCCCTTTGTCTACTTTGTGTGTGTGGCTTCTAAGCATTCTGCAATGACCATTGTGATGCTGTGATAGAAAAAATGAGTTTGTGGGCCAGTGAAATGGCTCAGTGGGTGAAGATGCGTGCCGCCAAGCCTGCTGGCCCGAGTTTCATCCTGGAGACACACGTGGACAGACCTGACTCCAGCCAGTCAAGCTGATCTCTGACCTCCATGTGCAGGGACACCCCCACCCCACCCCCACCCCCACATCCACACACTAAATAAATAACGGCGGAAAAATTAGAAGACTGACATTCTCGGAAGAAAAGATAGCTGTATGTTCTAGACCGCTTTCTTCCTTAAACCTGCTGGGAGGCCTTGGATGGATGTGAGGGAGAGAGGGCAGGGAGATGCCTGAATCTCCTCTGGGCTGCCAGCTCAGGGTTCCAAGGTCTCTCTCACCTTCTGTGGTCACGGGGGGAGATCTCCCACAGGGCCTGTGAGATGCAACTGTAGCCGGGTTACAGTGCTGACATCCTGGTCCCTGAGCACTTTTAGTTTTTAGAGTTTGGTCTGTTGGGAATCTGCGGATGTACTCTGATGGGAAAAAAAAAGTTTCTGGTTTGGGTATACGATAATTAAATTAGGGAAGCGCCTTTTGCCCAGCAAATAAAACCCAGCAAGACTGGTTTCCCTTGAGCAACTCAGCCAGAACTCACGGCAACCCAATAAAGCAAAAGGACAGAAGCTCTTCCATCCATGGAGTTTTCTGCACAGGTGCCTAGCCCTGCATTCAGACACTTTGCAGACATCTTGCAGGCTAAGGCTCAGGACAGGCATAGGTGCTTACCATTCCCAGGGTTCTATTCTGACCCTGAGCTCAGAAGTTGGAAAACCAGAGTTGGTCACCTGTGGTGGTTCACAATGGGATGCAGACTCCAGGCTGTCCACGCTGAGGCAGTTTTTCAACCTCTGCTCTGTGCTGCCTCCCACTCCAAGAAGCAAGCCTGCCTGTGCCTGTCAAACCCGATGTCTGAAGCCAGGAGTCTGAGGGATTGAGGAGGCCATCAGGTGGGAGGATGCCAGGAGCCTGGGGAACGCAGAGCCAAAGGTGAACGCACAGTTTCTGGAAATTCCATGCAGAGAAAGCTAGTCTAGCTGCCTCGCTGGGGTTGTCAGTGGTCATGTGGACTTTTACAGGGAAGATAGGAACAAACACTTCCATGCTGTAACGGCCATTCTCCTGTGCTGGCAGTCAAGGGACAGGTACTCCAGCGCTCCTCCACGCGTCTCTCGGAAGAGTAATGCTTCCACGAAGACCTGACCTTTGCTTCTCTTTTAATCTGCGATATTTTCCTTGCTGGACTCCAGTCTTATGTGTCAGGTATTAATATATAAGACAGACAGGAAGCGCCAAGGATACACAGGAAAACGTTAAGATGAAGACAAAAGTCATTTCTTTCCATCATTAAAACAATGGCCCAGTGTGACAGCTACTGTGTTCTGTAAGTCCAATTCCATTCCATTTCAGTTTCTTCCAGTTCTTCCTATATATGATGACCAGATTTGTCTTCCTAAGATATTACTTTCAGAATATCATTATCTACTAGCTGTAAACTGTTCCTTGGCTCCCCATTGTCCAGTTTGAACCCAAACTTGTCAGTTAGGACTTTAGATCCCTCATGATCTGGCTCTAACTTTATATTCCCAGCCATCTGTCTATCACTCATTGAATGACTCTTGGCTCAGATGAAACCAGCCTCTCCCCTGGCTCTCTGTGCTCTTGGCCGCCTCACTCTATGCATTTCTTATTCTCTCAACCCCTTTCCTTTTTCCGAAGTTCCTTTCCTTCCGGGTACTCTTCCTTTGCCCCCTCTAGTGCTGGAGATCTAACCCAGGGCCTGTATGCTAGGCAAGCAGTCTACCACTGGGCTGTACCCCAGGCCCTCTGTCCTTAAAGAACAAAACAAGACCTAGGACTGAGGATGGAGCTCAGTTGCTCAGTGCTGCTTGCCTACAATGTGTGATGCTCTGGGTTCCAACCTCAGCACCACCTAAAACGTGGTACAGTGGAGGATGGTCGTACACACCTTTAACACCAGCACCCAAGAGGCAGAGACAGGCAGATCTCTGTGAGTTCAAGGCCAGCCTGGTCTCCATAGTGAGTTCCAGGCCAGTCAGGGCCATATTGTGAGTCAAACACTCTACTATTGAGCTGCGTTCCTACCCTTCTTTGTAGACTCTCAGCTCTTGTCTCAGAATTATTTTTTGTTTTTAAATTTTCTTACTTTTAGTAGGGTGTGTGTGTGTGTGTGTGTGTGTGTGTGTGTGTGTGTGTGTGTGTGTCTTTTATTTGACTTTGCTTTGAGTGACAGGCAGTGTCTCATGTAACCCAGGCTAGCCTCCCTCGGACTTCCTGTGTAGCCAAGGATGGCCTTAACCTTCTGATTGTCCTGCCTCCACCTCCTGAATACAAGGATTACAGCTGTGTGCCTCTGTACTTAGATTATGGGATGCTGGGAAATGAACCCAGGGATTTATACGTGCTAGGTGAGCATTCTACCAACAGAGCCCTAGCCATATCGGCAGCCTTGGTCTTTTAAATAGATGAGGTGTCGGTGAAAAGGTTAAAAGTTCAAGTTGTTGGGTTTGGTGGGGGAGCTGGGGCAGAAGATGAGAGTTCAAGGTCACCCATAATTTATATTAGGGATACTCTGTCTCCAAACACTAGGGGCTGATGACATAGCCCCGGGGTAGATTACTTTCTTAGCGTGTTCAAGTTCCTGGGTTGGACCCTCAACACTGAAAATGAAGAAAAAGAAAATGAACCCAGAAATGTAGTCTTCTTGTGGCTTCATTACTTCTCAGGCAGACCAAGCAGTCGCCCCCGCACTCCCCATCTAATCCTGTACTTGTAAAGACTTCTGGTGCTTACTGGCAGCCTGTGTCTCCTCAGCGGTCTCAAAAGACACTTCGTCTTCCCAGTGGTCACTGTGGCAGGTGGGGGCAGGGAGGGAGACTTCCTGTGGTCTTCACCTCCACGTCCTGCTTAGAGAGCAGACTCATTGTTTCTCAAACGTTGGCTGAGCTGAGGGGCTGATGGTAGTTGATCAAAAGCTTGCGTGTAAATCTACAGTGAGAAACCCAACTGCCTGGAAAGGGCAGTATAAAGAACTGGGAGGCTGAGAGCCACTGGAAAAGCCAGCTAGCCTCAGGTCACTACATGCCATTGTTCAATGTCAAGAGCAGATTTAATGACCTCACTGTACTAGACAGGACTTGGAAAAGTACTTAATCTTGAGGAATTCCCCACCCCCCATCTCCCGTGATCCAAACCCTCAATTCAGTTCTACCACATCTCTGGTTTCAAGGGGGACCCTTTAATTCCTTAGAGATGTTAACTAGGCTCTCCCTGCTGGCTGGGAGCCGGGTGGGTTTTCCCCACCTCCACACTTTGCATATCTATACACCATCCTGTACCTGCGGGCTTAACTAGGAGGATGTTCCAATGTTAGTAGGTGGGGTTGTCTGGGAAGGGGAGGCTAGACCCTGAATGTGATTTCCAGAGCTTGTCCTTGTCAGAATGGCCAAGTCCGAGGCCAGGTGGCCCCTGTGTTCCCTGCTCTACTAACCACCATTCCAAGAAGGTAAGTCACAAGCCACCTTTTGGTGGGTGCTATCATTTGAAACAAGATGGATGATGGGGAATAAAGGCAGGGACGGGGTCTGCAGGGAGGGCGGGTCACGCCGAGTATCCAGGGCTGTACGCGGAGTTGACTGGGAGCTTTCAAGCAGCTATAGTTACTATTGAGAGCGGAAGTGTGAGGGGCCCAAGAGTTCTGCAAGCTGGGGAAATGCAAAGGTCCCTGAAGAAGGCTGGCCTGGCTAGGGAGTGAGCACCTGGGGAGAGAGAGGCAGGGCCAGGGGGAAAGGTAAGCCACAGCCAGGCTGACAGTAAAGGTTTCCCTTTCTGCATGCCCGCAGTCCTGGTTCTCTCTCCTCATTCCTCCTTGAGAGGGCAGCCTTCAGCCCCCACTGTGACCTGAACCTGCGCACATACCATCCCCGTAATGGTCAGTCTTGCTGTCTAGCCCATAATAATCCCGGAAGAGAGAGCCTTACCACCCACCCTGGAAGATGACCTACTGATCCTTCTGATCAAAGTGAAACTGAAATAGTGACTGTCCTTGCCGGGTTTGAGAGTTCCTTTTACCCCCAGCCCTGTGAGTGCACTGCTTGGTCAGAGGCGGCTGGTCCTTCCGTTCTTTAGGGACCTGGAGCTGAGCTGATCTTACCTAAGAGCTTGCTGCTGGGTCCAGTCCTAGCTCTTCCTCTCTTGAGGCCAGGGTCCCTCATGGTAAACTGCATTTACTTCAAAAAGCTCTAGGCATACGTAGCTCGAGAGGACAGCCCAGGAGATCGAAGCCTCTACAAGGTAGGGACACCTGAGTGACGCCGACTTTGTATGGCCCAAGAGCGGTTCAGCTTGGACAGACCCTCTTTAAAGAAAAAAGTGTAAACTGGGCGGTGGAGGCACACGCCCTTAATCCCAGCACAGGAGAGGTGGAGGCTGGCAGATCTCTGAGTTCAAGGCCACCTAGTCTACAGAGAGAGTTCCAGGAAAGCCAGGGCTACACTGAGAGACCCTATGTCGGAAAACAAAACAAAATAAAAGCAAACAAAAAAATCAAGCGTGTAAAGGACAAATACAAAAGGATGTAGGGCAGTGGAGGAGGCTTCCTAGAGTGTCTCCAGCCTCAGGTTGTATGTGCAGCATCAAACCCCACCCCCCACATCAACAAACAAAACCACAACAAAGTAGAAGGGTGAGCACTTATTTCAAATGATGAAAGAAAACACACACACAAAAAATACATGCCTAAAAGCCTGACAATTGAAATATTGAAAAACCCAGGAAAGTAGCGTGCCGTTGCTTCTAATCAGCTCCGTAATGTGCTTCGGCATTGCGTTTTCCCTACACTTTCTGCACTGTGAACTCTGTAATCATTTCTTCATAGACTCTGATTTTGGAATACTGTTTTCTGCATGGAGAACTAGCAAGATCACTTGTTCATTGCCCTGATGTGGTTGGTTGGGTTATTTTGTTGTTGTTAGAACAATAGCTTAGAAAAACATTAAGCTTCATAACGGATTATGCCATGTAAGTTTTTAAGGAAACATTTTCAGTTTTGGCAAAATTTCTTCTTTGACAGCACTTTAAGATTTGTTTTTTGATAGTGACTTGTTTTAAACACAGAAAGCTGAGAGCTTTCTATGACATAAAACAGATAAAATGTGGAGCTCAGTGTCTGTCATGTAGTAACTACTCAATAAACAGCCATTATGTCTGTCCTTATTTCTTCTTGATCGCTAGTCTTAGACTGCATGCTTCAGGATGCCAATTTGAGATATTGCATCCTTCCTTAACCCCAAGAATTAGCTCACTTCCAGTAGTGAGGGGTCGTGCTCACTTCTGGTTAAATGCATAGCTGTCTTCGTTAGACATGGATTCCGTACAATTAATTTCCCATTCATAATTCCCCATGTAATCTGCAGGACTATATGGACATGGCTTCGCTTTATTATTTAGAGCAGACCTTAAAAGTGTTCAGTAAAGTTTACAATTTAGGTCTTTCCTCTTAAGTCATTTTAATCTTATAAAGTCTTTTCACTAAACTTGTCCAAAATGTCTTTTTTTTTTTTTTTTTTTAGATTTAATTCTGTTAAACAGTTTGGTTGTATTAGAAATTTCTGTGGGTAGGAAATGAAACCCCACCAACCACTAAGTCAATATGGGTGTTTGTAAAGGTACTTCTAGTCACAGGCAACAGAAAAGCCACCTCAGACTTCAAACCACAGAGGTCTGTTGGCTCCTGTATTGAGTAGTTTATCTGGATGGGTCGTTGTTAGCAATCTCAGAGCCGTTATAGTTAGTTAGTTGATGGTGGGGCTGGGCCTGCCTACCCACAGGACTTGTAGATTTCATTTTCTTCTAACATTAGTTAATATTTTTGTTTTGGGGGTGGTGTGTGTGTGTGTGTGTGTGTGTGTGTGTGTGTGTGTGTGTGTGTGTGTGGTATGTGTTGAGACAGAGTCTCTATAGTCCCTCAGACTCAATGTAATTCTCCTACCTCAGCCTCCTAAACACTAAGATTACATAAGAAATCCAGGAGTCGCTGGAAAATGATCTTAATCCCTTCCCCAGGACAGTGCCTCCAGTGACCCAAGGATGTCCCATGAAACTCTGTCCCTAGATTCCCATCAGTTCACAGCACACCACCCTGGGGACTCAACTTCTAACACGGATCCACATTTATTTTTATTTTATGTATTTTGCCTGAGTGCACCACATGTCCACAATGCCCACTGAGGCTAGAAGAAAGCACTGGATCCCTTGGAACTGAAGTTAAAGATGGTTGTGAGCTGCCATGTGAGTGTTGAGATTCAAACCCCGGTCCTCTGGAAGAGCAACCTGTGCTCTTAACTGCTGAGCCATCTCTCTAGTCCAGGGTCTTAACTTTTGAGTCTTACCCCTCCCTACCTATAAGTCACTTGACTTCTCTTTAGCCTTGGTGTCTGTTCTCTGTCCACAAGGATGGCAGTGCCTTCCTTGTGAAAGGTAGGCAGTAAAAGATGAAATAAATAATTCAGGGAGGGCTCCTGGCACGGTGCCTGGCCTGCAGGGAACACCAGAGAGCCGTGCAGAGAGAGCTAACTGTGCTCTCAATTCCTTGGATGGCGTCCTTGAGGACTTGCTCTCCATTGTTTTGACTGCTGTTGTTCTGAAGCGCTGAATGTCTTCAGGCAAAATTGACATCCTTTGTGGTTCACCCCAGGGAGACTAGGAGCCGGGTGGTATTCAGACAGTCATACGGACATGCCAGGTTTCTCACCAATAATGAGAAAGGTGGCCTGTGTCTGTCAGACACACTGCCAGGAGGGACGCAATGTGAGGCTCACTTTCTTTTTTGGTTTTTCGAGACAGGGTTTCTCTGTGTAGCTTTGCGCCTTTCCTGGAACTCACTCTGTAGCCCAGGCTGGCCTGGAACTCACAGAGATGGAGGCTCACTTTCAAAGAAGTGTTTTGTCCACACCCTTCCACACAGAAGCGGCAGAAAGAGTCGGAGGAGAGCTGTGGAGCCGCTGACTCTCTAGCAGGACTCTGTTCAGACCTTCCCATTTATTTGGTTGGAATTGGATTTTTGCATTGTGATGTTAGATTTTCAAAAACCTTATACTGTGGGCCAACAAGATAGCTCATCTGATAAAGGTGCTTGCTGCCAGTTGCCATGACCTGAGTTTGATCCCTGGGACCCACGTGATGGAAGAAGAGAACCAACTCCTACACATTGCCTCCTGACCTCCACACGTGTCCTCATGTGCACACACACATAAACCTAAATTAATAAATGTAATGAAAGAAACCAATTTATAAGAATTCACAACTTAAAAAAACAAAAAATCTAATGTTATAGCACACATGTGGGGATAGAACTAATGTTCAGTTTCGATATGAATTAATAACTGCTCTATGAAGCTAGTTGTGTGAGTGTACACCTTTAATCCAAGCACTGGAGAGGCAGAGGCAGGTGGATCTCTGTGAGCTGGAGGCCAGTCTGGTCTATGTCTATGTAGTGAATTTCAGGACAGCCAGGGCTACATAGTGAGACCCTGTCTCAAAAAACCCAAACCAAAACAACAACAACAAAAACTTCTCTAAGAAGTAAAATTGACCAAAAACTAAAGAAAAGAGACCCCAAAGCAACTTCCAGGACTCTGGGGCGAGGTGGGGGGGGGGAGACCCTAAAATGAATAATTCTTGCTAGATCCAGAAACGTGAATAAAAACTTTGATAAACACGATGAAATCCACAGGTTGCTGTTGGTAGGTGGCAATGGCCTTTGCCATCAATATTGCAGGACTACCCTTTCCCTGAAACAAAAATATTTTTTTTTTTTGCATCTCAGGCAACAGAAACGGTGAACAAAGTGTTCATTTAGTTTATGCAAGAAACTGAAAATATGAAAGATTTTCCTTACATGGACACAGGGAGCGGCCGGGGCCCAGAGGAAAGTGGACTGTGTCTGCCTGCCCCAGACACTCATCCCCCCAGTGAGTGAGCACTCCAGCATCTAACTTTGCTGCTTTCACTTTTGATTAGTTAGAGCTTCCGTCCGTCCGTGTGGGTATTTGAATACTAGTCTTTCCTGTGGCTCCTTTTCAAAGGATTCAAAGCAGTTTAAAAATACACAATGTTCAGAGATCTGACCAAGCTCTAATGTGAAGTACTTGTTTGGGGACTTAAAAAATGAATCTATCAAACAGATTTGAAAGTCTAAACTCTTACGGTGTCTTGAAAATGATGGTTGGATAAACAAGAAGAGAAAAGGGGTCCACTTAGTCACAGTCATCATGCTTTTAGTAGCACCCGTGGTGGCAAACAGTTCGGTTTTGTAAAAACAGAAGAGCGACAATTCTTTATTTAATGTTAAACAGGAAACCGAAAGCAATCTGTAGCACTGGGGTGAGTTCGCAAGGAACCTGCTATCTATCAGTGCTGGAAAAAGCCGGCAGACATTTCATCTGTTTGCTTAAGATGATAATGTCTTCGTGAAAATCTTAACCTAAACATGACCGCTGGAATCAGGGTCTGTATCGGAAGGTTTCGAGGCCAACCCGTTCGCTCCAGAACCAAAGGAAATTTAGAAGCAAACTGCAAAGCTCTCCAAGAGTGGAGCAGTCACTTGTGTTTCGTCTTTGTGTGGGGCTGTCACGTATCCAACATGTGCGTATGAATATTCTTTCTGAAGACCTGGGCTTCATTTTAAGGTCAGCCTTCAATTTCTAGAGAATATAATTTGCTGTTATTTTTAGGGCTTCATGATTGCTGGTAATAACTAATGAAAAAAAAAAGCAGAGAAATAAATGTGTAACAGCTGTGTCTGCTTAACTTGATTAAAGGCAGTAAAAAAAAAAAAGTAAACAGAAGACTAATGTGAGAGTAGACAACAGGGACTAGTGTCCCTGTCATTGTGGAAAGTCTTACAGACATAACTTGCTGCACGTCGCAAGGCCGGCCGGGTCTGTGTTTAAAGTTTACTCTACTGTTTGCCTTGAGTGGGATCAGTGTTGTAGTGAATAATTTATAGCCAGCATGAATGAGCTCATTAGTCACCTTTTCAGACTTTAAATGAGTTTTGTGGTTGTCATTACTCGGGCCTTCTGTTCAGCCGCCGAGCAAAATGACAGCTTGGCAGTTGGATGCCTTGTCGTCGGGGGCCGCCCGTTCCCCTTCAGGTCTGTGCTGGCTTTTTGTGTTTCTAGAAATCTTGCTTTTCTTGCTTTTGTGCTGGGCCAGGAACTCTCACATTTCAGGGCCTTATTTGAAGGCTCAAAGAGAAGTTTTGGGGGAATTAAAAAAAAAGTGTTTTGGTGGTATCTGCTACAGATAGTGAAATGGATGAAAGGAATATCTCTCTCTCTCTCTCTCTCTCTCTCTCTCTCTCTCTCTCTCTCTCTCTCTCTCTCTCTCTCTCTGTGTGTTTATTCAGCAACTATTATATAGTATTCCCTTTGTGTTTGATGTGATAGTTGAGTTCTTCAAAAGCAGAGTAAACAGGGGAATGTTGTGTAGCGGTTGAGTTGGGCTCTCGTCTGGCAGACACATTTTAGGTAGGGGTTATGGTTGGAGTTTGGGGAGACAGGGGTTGTGTTTTTCCAATTCTGAATATGAAGGTGGTCTGGATAAAGAACCTCGGTCCACAGCAAAGCGACTGTGTTGGATAAGCAGGGGTAATTGAACCTGTATTGTTCCTACCAAGGGGTTGACCAGAAGACCTTTCCAGATCCCAACTAAGGAGCTGAGGAGATGGATCAATCATAAAATGCTTGAAAGCGTGAAGACCTGAGTTTGGATCTCCAGCACTGGGATAAAAAGTTGGGTGAGGCAACATATGTCTGTTATTCCAGTTCTGGGGAGGCAACTGCAGGCAGATCCCTGGAGATTATTACCCTGCCAGCCAGGCTGAATTGGTGAGCTCCAGGAATCAGTAGAGACCATATCCTAAAGAACAAGGTGCAGCATGACTGAGGAAACACACACACACACACACACACACACACACACACACACAGATCCCAGGCAACATAGAGGTCCAGGAGGATCGACAGTGACCATGGCTTTTTTCCCCAGCACACATTGATAAGAGAAAATGAACCATGGAGGCTGCCTCCTTCCTGTGCCATTGGAGATATGCCTGGGAGGTTGGCGTGTGTGCAAGCCTATGTATGCCAGTGGTAGGTGGGGTTTTGAATCAAATATCACAGGGCCATTTATCTCCATTTGAGCTTGGTCTAGGCAGCATCCATGAGCTCTGATGTTCACTTACTCCCAGACTTGGACTCCACCCTGACCCCAGAACACTGTGATATGCACACCTTGGTCCTTGGGTGGCCCCCTGTCGGCCAAGTACCTAGACCTCCGTTCTGAACACTTTTTGACGTTTGCTCTGAGCAACAGGCACTAGTGGCTGCCATGAGCAGTGTGGGCAGCACCCCTTCCCAGGATCCATACTGTTGGATAGCTGACGCAGCACTGTGTTGAGGCACACAGGAAGGATGCTCAGTGTGTTCCTCTTTGGAAGGAATGCCAACTTAAAAAAGGATGCCTAGTTGTTTGGAGGGCAAATCTTTGAAACCAGTCACGGTCACATGGCTTGGAGTACAGAGATGTGAGGTGCTGTTGAATGCACCCCCCCCCCACACACACACACAGTGAGCAGTCTGTGTGGTTACTTCCTTTCCAGCCTCTACCTGCTGAGATGAGGTGCACACCTGCTGTCATGCCTCACAGCTTATGGGCACCTTTTGCTTGCACTGAGTCACAAGGTTAAAGGGAAGGTTGTGGGTGGCTCAGTGGTAGAACACTTGCCTAGCATCCATCAGGCTCTGAGTGCAAATCCCAGCCCCGCCAACTGAAAAAAAAAAAAAAATCTTAGAGGTATATAATAGCGAAGAAGATAGCTCATTCAGGATGACATGAATGTTATCCTCAGGACCCCCACTCCCACCCTCTTTAAAGCTGGATGTAGTGGCACCACCTGCTAGCAATCCCAGTGGTGGTGAGGTAGAGACAGGAGAATCCCCAGGGCTTGCAGGCCAGCCAGTTTAGCTTACTTGGCAGGCTAGTGAGAGACCCTGCCTCAAAAAATGGTGTCTGATACCTAAGGAACAGACTGTCCTTTGACCTCCGCATGCATGTATACACATGTGATACCCTCCCCCGACACACACATGCACACAGAGGCACAAGAGGCCATATTTGAGAGGCAGCAGAGGGTTCAAAACAGAAAGTATTAGTGAGCTTGACCTTGCAGCAGAGACGGCAGGTTTGGATGTCGTAACAATCTGGGGAAGTCACTGGTCTCTGGAAGGAACTTTGTACTGTGGGGAAATATGTTTGCCAATAATTGAAGCTATGTGCCGTTTCTGAGGAAATTCACCTGCTTTAGTGTTTTTGCTTTCTCTCATATCCCTTTGTAAAAGGAAGACAGGAGACGGCATGGCACGTCTTGGTGGTGGCCAGGCTTGGGAGCGAACCATTGAAACCATGTGCTCACCAGGGAGAATCGCAAAGGCACCCATGAATGCCAGAGGAGGGAGGGTCTGTGGGGCGGCTACCCTACAGTACCAACCCTACAGTTCTTCAGAGTTTTCTTGAGTGAGAGCAGCAGGAAATATTAGATAGAAGGATTTAGAGTGTAGAGATAAATAGAAAATACTGGATAGCCTCGAGAGGACCTGGAACCTATTCCAGTGGGCCCTGGCTGTCTCTGCCCCAGAGTATTTATAGAAATGCCAAGGAATGGAGCAAAAGACCTCCCCCCAGCACAGCCAAGTGCAGACCATCTCAGACACCTGCACTCAGGCCCATGGTCTTAATCATCCTCTATGTGGCCCTGCTGGGTAAAGCCACGAAGAACCCGAAAATGGGCTCCCACAAGGGTCGATGAGGCTGTTTGTCTTGGTGGAGTTAGTAGTTGAGTGGCTAGAGACATGGATAGAGTGGAGTTTGCTTTTTGCCAAGGGAAGTGATTGAAATTTCTGAGTACACTGCGCTACGTGCAGTCTGCTTGACATTTGGTATCTGGTTTATTTATTTACTTTTAAAAAAGATTTATTTATTTATTGTACATGTGTGTATGGTTCAGTGTATATATTTGCGCTATGGGCATACAGGTGCCCACAGAGGTCAGAAGAAGGGCATTGGATCCCCTGGAACTAGAGTGACGGATAGTTGTGAGCCATCCTGGGTGCTGGGACCTGAACCTGGATCCTCTGTGAGAGCATCAAGTGCTCTTAGCCACTGAGCCATCTCTCCTGCCCCTGTTGATTTGGGGTGTGTGTGTGTGTGTGTGTGTGTGTGCGTGTGTGTGTGACAAACATACCATCCTGTATCAACAGGTGAGCTTTTTTTTTTTTCTTGTTTCGCAAGTACTGCCTTTTCTGATTAAAAGTCCCCTTGTCAGTGGTGGTACACACCTTTAATCCCAGCACTCTGAGACAGGCAGATCTCTGCGATTTCAGAGCCAGCCTGGTCTACAGAGCAAATTCCAGGACAGCCACGGCTACAGAGAAACCCTGTCTCAAAAAGTCCCCTTATTGTTCTTCCTTTGTGTCCTCATCACGAGTTTTCCCTCTGTGCCTTCCTGCATAGCTGCTGTCCCCTTCATGTCCCTGCCCCCTAGGAAGGTCACTGAGAACAAGCTAGGTAGTCTGAGTTTCTCTGATGGATCAGAATTCTGAGGTCTTTATTGGTTCCCACACATCACTTATGAGCTGTGTGACCTTGGGTAGGTGGCCAAACCTTTCTGGGACTTCATTTAGAAAATGAAATCTATAGCTCCTCATAGGATTGATGTGAGACTAAAATTTTGGGGGTTGGGAGGGTGTTTTCGAGACAGGGTTTCTCTGTGTAACATTCTTGGCTATCCTGGAACTCACTTTGTAGACCAGGTTGTCCTTGAACTCTCAGAGATCTGCCTGTCTCTGAGTGCTGGGATTGGCTAGACTTTTTGTCCCTGTGATTAATCCCTGATTTATTTAAAATACATTTTTTTTCGTGTTTTTTCGAGACAGGGTTTCTCTGTGTAGTTCTGGTGCCTGTCCTGGATCTTGCTCTGTAGCGCAGGCTGGCCTCGAACTCACAGAGATCCGCCTGGCTCTGCCACCCAAGTGCTGGGATCAAAGGCAGCCACCACCGCCCGGCCTTTAAAATACAATTTAAGATTAAGAAAACTTTACTTTGGCTTGCAATTAATTGGAAAGCTTCAGTCCATGGTTTTCTGGCTACAGAGCAGAGCTTCTAATATCATGGTGGCCAGGAAGTAGAGAGAGATAGGAAAGAGGAAAAAGACAAGATGTGTTCTGATTCCTAGAGTTTCTACCACCTACCCTCAAAACAGTGCCACCAGCTGGGACCATAGTTCCACACATGAACCTACGGCACATTCCTGTACCAAAGATACCAGTCTTCGGCTACCATCTGGCACTGGCTAGGCGCTACATAAATGAGCGATGGTTGAAGACAGTTGCCATTGGTAGAGTCTCTACTTGTGAATTCGCCCACTTCTCAAACCGGGTTGGTAACCCCCAAGTTAATAGTTGGGTGTGCTTGCTCCTGGTCATCCTCAGATACATGTAGCACCGTGAACAGCCTGAGTTGTCTGGTGTGCCTGTCCCTAGCTGAGGAATGAGGTGACATCCAAACAGTGTCCTTCCTGTTTGTGGTCCATCTAGTATCACAGTTTTGGCATTTTTGTATTTTTTGGTTGGTGATTTTGCTGTTTAAAATGGTGCCCAGAGGGGCTGAAGTGCTGTGTGGAGGGTGAGCTGGCTGTGATGTGTCTGTCATACTGAGAAGTGTGCTGACTAAGCTCCTGTCAGTGTGCCTCCTGGAGTCTTTGACCTGGAGCTTGGTGCTCCTCAACTCTTACGCAGTCACTCTTAGTGCTTCTTTAAATGGGAACACAAACGAGGCCACGTGGTGATGGAGATATTGAGACCAGAGCTTGCAGGCCCCTAACCATTGCCCCAGGAACAACGGTCAGGTGTTTGTGGTTCTTTATACATCGTCATGTTCACAAAGAGGAGGATGGACCATAGATAAATGTGGCCCCCAACCTCAAGACTGACAGGCTCCTGCAGGGCATGCCCTCCGTTGTAGGCAGTGTCCCAGCAGGGTAGGAGGAGCCACTCTCCTAGTCCTTTGGTGTACTTCAGCTCACACAGGGCTCCCTAGGTTTGGGGGATGGAGGCGAGTAACACATCTCATCTCTGGTAACAACAACCATTGTAGAAGAGTCCTGCAAGTAGATGTTACACCCCCCACTCCCCCCACGTGGTTGACATATTGTGCACCCCAATAAACTTATCTGGGGGTCAGAGAACAGAACAGCCACTGTCTTAAACATAGGTTTAGGCAGTTGGTAGCACACGCCACTAATCCTAGCATTCAGGAGGCAGAGATCTGTCTGGATCTCTGAGTTCAAAGCCACACTAGAAACAGCCAGGCATGGTGACTCACGCCTTTAATCCCAGGAAGTGATGGCAGGAAGCAGAAAGGTATATAAGGCCTGAGGACCAGGAACTAGAGGTCTTGTTAAGCTTTTAAAAACTTTTAGCAGCAGTTAAGCTGAGATCCATTCAGATGAGGACTCAGAGGCTTCCAGTCTGAGGAAACAAGATCAGCTGAGGAATTGGCGAGGGGAGGTAGCTGTGGCTTGTTCTGCTTCTCTGATCTTTCAGCGTTCACCCCAATATCTGGCTCCCGTGTTTTTTTTTTTTTTTTTTATTAATAAGACTTTTTAAGATTCGTGTTGCACCCCCACCCCCACCCTCAACAAATGCACAGGTGTTTGGGACTCTTGTGTCTTCACAGAGAAAGTTTGCTACTCAACGGGCTTCACCAGAGCCTTGGAGGGTGACAGACTTCCTATCTCAGAATATAGGACTTATAATACGGAGCAATTCCATTGGTTCCTAGTGCTAGCTTTTAAAGTGGGAATATTTTGTTACCCTCGCTTGCCCCCATTGAAAAGCTCACGAAATACTTTAATTTTGTAGAAAGCTTTGCCAATATATTTACACCCCTCAACTCTTACATTATGAACTGTTGGTAAATTGTTTTATACAGAATGTGAAACTCATTAAATCCTTTAAAAACTGTTTAAAACTACCTGACAAATGAAAATATGAGGGGGCAAAGTGGCCACGGGGCTGGGCTGGCTTATGGCTTAATAATATGTCTCCAGCCTCTTATCTCCACAATTTTAAGTTTTCACGATTCTTTTCTATTCTTTTTTGGTTTTTCAAGACAGGGTTTCTCTGTGTAGCCTTGGCTGCATCCTGGAACCTGCTCTGTAGACCAGGCTAGTCCCGAACTCACAGAGGTCCACCTGCCTCTCTGATGGGATTAAAGGCGTGCACCACCACCGCTAGGCAGTTTTCCTGATTTTTTAAACAATGTCTTTGAAAACACTTTCAGATGCACTGTGGGGAGCCTTTGCTGGAGACCTCCTGGCATAAATGTTGCATGTACATCCCAGAGTCCAGCTGCTCTGACTCCTGCTTTTCTGGAATTTATTGCCTCAGGGATCAGGAAGTCTGGTGGAATGGAAATACCCAGGAGACATCCCTATCAGCTGGCAATCTAGGATCCATGGCAAGGTTCAGCAAACACATTTGAATTCTTTTTTTTTTTAAGGTGGACCCTCCATGCAGTTGTTTGAGGCCGCCTTCCCATCCACACATGTGCCCCTGTTTACACTTTTAAGTGAGTCCATCTGACAGATGAGCTGTTACAGTTGCTATAATGTGTGTTTCTCTGACTCCAGTTGAGCCCCTTCATGGGGATGGTACCAGTTTTGTTTTTCTTCTTTGATTAGGATGAGGTTTTTTTTTTTTTTTTTTTTTTTGGTTTTTCGAGACAGGGTTTCTCTGTGTAGCTTTGCGCCTGTCCTGGAACTCACTTGGTAGCCCAGGCTGGCCTCGAACTCACAGAGATCCGCCTGGCTCTGCCTCCCGAGTGCTGGGATTAAAGGCGTGCGCCACCACCGCCCGGCGAGTTTTTTTTTTTTAAGTTATGAGAAAGTTGCAAATTAAATACATTGAACCAGGTGTCGTGGTACATAACTATAATCCCAGCCCTTGGTTTTTTGTTTTTGTTTTTGTTTTTCAAGACAGGGTTTCTCTGTGTAGCTTTGAGCCTTTCCTGGAACTAACTTGGTAGTCCAGGCTGGCCTCGAACTCACAGAGATCCGCCTGGCTGTACCTCCCAAGTGCTGGGACTAAAGGCATGCACCACCACCGCCCGGCTAATCCCAGCCCTTGGGAGACTGAGGCAGAAGGATCATGAATCTTAGGCCAGTCTAGGCTATATGCCAGACCTGGTATTTAAAAAGAAAGTGTGCTCACATGCAATATTTATATATTTGCAAATATAAATATCACCTCCCCCCTTTGTTACAAAGCTCGTGGAGCCATAACCTCCCTATGTTGTTCAGAATGACCTTTAACCCCTGATCTTTCTGCCTTCACTTCTAGAGTGCTGGGATTATAGGCACGCACCATCACACCCAGTTCCCTCTTTTTATATATGGCAAATATTTACTCTTTTCTTTTGTCTTTTACAGTCCATGATACAGCATACAAATTATAATTTGTTATGCAAATATGTCAGCGTGCAAACTAAATCTTTCCTTTGATTTATTTACTTAACCAAAATCCTGTACTACATACCTGGGTTCCATTATCCGTTCCTTACAAATATTAATTCATTTAATCATCATCACAATTCAATGAGAGGCTGCTACAGATTGGATGCTGGGCATCCCCCAAAGGCTCGTGTATTACAGCTTGGTCCCGAGGGTGGTCATACTATTGGAAGGTGGAGCCTTGTGGGAGGTCTGGGTCATTGGAGGCATGTCTTGAAGAGGATTGTGGGGTCTTGTGACCTTCCACTTTCTCTTTAGCTTCCAGTCGTGAGGTGGTAACTTTGTCCCAGCACGTACACTTGCCATGATGTGTACCTCACCACAGGCTCAAAACAACATGGCCACTGATAGGAGCCTCCAAAACTATGAGCCAAAAAACGCATTTTTTTCCTCTTTATAAGTTAGTCATGTCAGGCATTCTGTAATAGTGACCCAAAGCTGGCTAATGTAATTAGTTATTATAATCCCATTTCCCCTTTAGATAGTATTATTAATTATTATTATTATTTGTATGTATGATACTGGTGTGTGTGTGTGTGTGTGTGTGTGTGTGTGTGTGTGTGTGTGTGTGTGTGGTGGTCAGAGGACAAACACCTACTCACCTACTTCTCTCCTATCACTGTGTATTCTGAGGATCTGACATGGGTTCTCAGGCTTACATGGGAACTTGTCCTGGAACTCACTCTGTGTAGACCAGGCTGGCCTTGAACTCACAGACCCACCTGCCTCTGCCTCCTGAGTGCTGGGATTAAAGGTGTGCACCACCACCACCTGGCTCCATTCCTTCTTTTTTAAGATAAGGGAACTAGGTAGAGGGAAAGACGTTCTGTCCCTTGCCTGGCGTCATCTCGCTGGTAAGTCCTACCGTGTGTCTGTTTGGCTGCACTGTTCTGGTTTTGGCATTCGGCTTGGTGTGTTTGTGTATTTATGATTGCTTCATATATGCTCTCCAGTGAGCTGTAGGACGGCTCAGGAGCTAGGAGCACTGGCTGCTCTTGCAGAGGACCCAGGTTTGGTTCTCAGCGCTCACATGGCAGCTCACAACCACCCACAACTCCAGTTGCAGGGGATCCAAGGCCGCCTTCTGAACTCCAAAGGTACCAAGCACACAGGTGATACCAAGACATGTGCAGGCATAACACCCATGTATATAAAGTAAAATAATAAAAGAAAAAAAAACTATATATAAGATAATGTTCCCCAGGTCTCCTCCTGTCCTTTATGGTTGGTGCCACATTGATTTTTCCTGGGATCTCTTATAAAGTGAATCCCCGTGGGCTGAATGAACTGACTAAGCCTGGTTTCTAGACCATGGGTTTACTGCTTTGTTTATGGTTACAGAGGAGCTGAGAGGTTTTAGACTCCCATTTTGCCTCTAGCAGGTGACTTCATAGGCTCAGGGTTGGCAGGGGAGCCTGAGCTAATGAATCTCACTCCACCCATCAGCTGTACTTTCCCTTGTTCCGCACCCCAACTTTCTGCCTCAACTTAGCACCCTGGCCTACTCCCTGCTGGAGAAATACTCAGCAGCCTTTCCCAGGCTCCGCCCTCGGGCTTCTGCCTGGTAAACACATGAAGGAAGGCAGAGGAGTTGACAGATGGTGACCAAGCCTTCCATTTCACCTAGGAACTTCCAGGCCTCCCAGCGGAGGGTCTCTCTCTACTCTACAGAAGGGACAACGTGGGATTTTTATTTTATTTTATTTTATTTTTTTTTGGCAATCATAAACAGCATACTCATGTGTTATGGCCAAGACATGACTAAGGGATTGTCTTTACCTGTGCCTTTCTCATACTCATAGGACAAACCTTCCTGGCCTTTTGGTGACTTTTATTACCCCCCCCCCCCTCCAGTCAATAGATTCTTCTGGAATTCAGCAAATCTCACAGTATGGTTCTAAAAGTATGATTCTTAAGCCTGGAGTGCTTTTTAGGTATGCAAAATGTCAGTTCTATCCTAGACCTCTGGAACCAGACAGGGAGCACTGCTCCGACAGGAAGCATAGAACACTACAAATGTAGTGGTTATTCCTTCTAGAAAAGAGAAAACACAAGTATAAAAGAATCGCAAAATCAAAAATAACTAGTTCTCAGAGGAACCACTAACTTAGTATTTTTCCCCTAATTAAAAGAAAAAAAGACTTATGCCCTTCGTGTGCCTGTGCGTATGGCAGAGTGTATGCATGTATACCATGTGTACAGATAGATGCCCGTGGAGGCTGCAAGAGGGCACTGGATCCCCTGGAACTAGAATTCCATTGTGTGCTGCCTGATGAGGTGCTAGGAACTGAACCCCAGACTTCTGCAAGAGCAGACGTACCCCAGCTGCTGAGCCATCTCCCCAGCCCTCTTCCCGAGTCTGTAAAACACATTTTTACGAAGTTGTCTGTCTTCCCTGGGTTTGTTTTTGGTGCTGGGGGTGGGACCCGGGGCTTGCATGTATGTTAACCTGTGCTGCAACAGGGAGCTGCGCTCTCAGCTCCTGCTCTGCCTTCTGTGTGCATGCATGGTGGCCGTGATTTCGCTGTCTGCCAGCTTCTGCTTTTCTGTGTTCTTCTTCCCGCTCCAAAACTTCGTGTTGTATCCAACACCCCATTCCTCTTTGGAATCCCATTTCTCCGATAACTCAACTTCTGGGTTGTAAAACCCCTAGCCAGTTTCTTGCTCTGAGGACAAAGTGTGAAGGACACACTCACACTGGTATTCTATGAGCTTTGTTATGAGGCTTCCACACCTATTTCCTAATATATAAACCCTGGAGGAACAAGACTTTGGCCCCCTGGCACTTAGCACAATGCTCCGTAAATATTTGTTCAACAAACAAGGGCATTTTGAATACAATCAAGTCATACTGGATAAATCTGTTTGCATCTTTTACGACTCCTGCCTGGAGTAGAGGTTGTCAGCAATCATTCAATGGGGGCTTTTTTCTTTTTTTGGTTTTTCCGAGGCAGGATCTCTCTGTGTAGGCCTGGCTGTCCTGGAACTCCCTCTGTAGACCAGGCTGGGCTCGAACTCAGAGATCTGCCTGCTTCTGCCTCCCGAGTGTTGGGATCAAAGACGTGCACCACCACCGCCCGGCTGTGGGTACTTTCTTGATGTATATGCTAGGATCCTGTCTAAGGATATTGGGACTTATAAGGAGTGGCTTCCCAGGTGATTATTATTATTATTATTTTTTTTTTTTGGTTTTTCGAGACAGGGTTTTTCTGTGTAGCTTTGCGCCTTTCCTGGAACTCACTCTGTAGCCCAGGCTGGCCTCGAACTCACAGAGATCCACCTGCCTCTGCCTCTCAAGTGCTGTGCCACCACTGCCTGGCCCCAGGTGATTCTTTTTTTTTTTTTTTTTTTTGGTTTTTCGAGACAGGGTTTTTCTGTGTAGCTTTGCGCCTTTTCCTGGAACTCACTTGGTAGCCCAGGCTGGCCTCGAACTCACAGAGATCCGCCTGGCTCTGCCTCCCGAGTGCTGGGATTAAAGGCGTGCGCCACCACCGCCCGGCTCCCAGGTGATTCTTAAGGACTTCTCCAGGCAAACAACTCCTCAGGTCTCCCCCATCTTGGCAGGTCAAACTTCAACCATACTTATGAGAGCTCCTCTTTAACAAAGTTATCTACCCTCCTTTCCCCAAGTATCAGATACTCTACCACATGCTTTGCCTCTCCTCTGTGTGTGTGTGGGGCGGGGGCGGGGAGGACACGTTACTCAGTCAGATTGTCAGATTATTTCCCGGAGAATTTAAACTGGATAACAGAATGCTTGAGACAGTCTGCAGGTGGTGGGTGTGAGAAATCAGAATGCTTCATGGGTGTGTGACCTTCACAAGCCAACCTGCAGGGAGTACAGTGGAGTATACTGGAGAGGAACAAGAAATACCTTGTACCAGAGGGAGGGAGAAGAAAGAGAAATTGCCTGCTCCCCTCCCCCACCCCACCCCCAGTTCCACGCAGCCAGCTGCTCTGACCGCCCTGGGCTCCCTCTTGTGTGTCCTTTTTACTAGAAGCAGTTAATTGCAGGTATGCTGGACCAGAGGGCCATCTTTCCGGGCTGCCTCAGGTCTTTGCACCTAAGCAAGGTGTCCCTTGTATCTACTTAATTGCTGTGAGGGAGACTATCAACTGTTCTGTTAAGAACCATGAAGGAGGAACTGAGGCCCACACTGACTGGGGCTGGCAGTTCTAGAACGTAGGTCTTTTGGTACACCAGCCCGTGTTCAGAAGAGGTACAGAGTGGTCTTCTCCTCAAGTCCCCATTCAGAAAAGAAATGTTTTCCCAAGTGAGTTCTAGGTCATAGATAGGATTCTGCTGGCAAATAGTTTTATGAAACAATCGTTTCAATGATTTGACCTGCCTGAGATTTCTTGGCATCCAAGATATAAAGGTATATTTGGAGAACACATGAGGAAAATTGAGCATGAGACTATTCCTAAAGTAATTTGGCCCCTGGACGATAATGTCAAGGATACATGTCCCAGAGCCAGGGATCTGTGGAATCACAGTTGGAAGAGGGCACACCAGGTTCTCTCTGGCTTACAACAAAGGTCTGGTTGGGTCTGTTTTCAATCCACAGCAGGCAGACCTGTGGCCCTTGCACGTCAGATAAGGTCTGCTCTCTTTAGGAGAGCACCATCTGACATCTCTTGGCACATCTGTAATGGAAAAGGGAAATTAAAAAATCAAGTCATGGGGCTAAAGAGATGGCTCAGTGGTAGATGGCTCAGTGGTTAAGAGCACTGGCTGCTCTTCCAGAGGTCCTGAGTTCAATTCCCAGCAACCACAAGGTGGCTCACAGCCATCTAAGAGTGGGACCTGATGCCCTCTTCTGGCATGCAGGCATACATGCAGACAGAGCACTCACAGATTAAAAAAAAAAAAAAACAAAACACATAAATAAATACAATTTGCTAGACGGTAGTCTTTAATCCCAGCACTTGGGAGGGAGAGGCTCTCTGTGAGTTCAAGGCCAGTCTGGTCTACAGAATGAGTTACAGGACAGCCAGAGCTACACAGAGAAACACTGTCTCGACCCCCCCCCCCCTTCAAAAAAAAAAGCCATACTCGATAAATCTGTTTGTTGTGCTTTTTACATCTCCTGCCTGAATTAGAGGTTATAGGACACCATCTAAGGATATCAGGATTAGGAGTGCCTTCCCAGGTGGTTCTCATGAACTTCCACAGACAAGCAACTCAGGTTTGTGAATGTAAGAAACCAAAGACCCTCAGAGGGAAAGAAAAGAAAGGCAAAGCAGGCCTACTAAAGGCAGCTTGCCTCACTCACCGTACTCCACCCCCCATTGATGGCTTCTTAGAGCCTAAACTAGTTACGTTTGCTTAAATTTTTGTTTGTGTGGCATGACCAGCTTCCACACTAGGAGGCTAACAGTTGGCACCGAGTTTTAAGAATGAGCCGGTTTGGACATCATCACCTTGGACTCACATCCTGCTCTTTGGGTACAGAAGAAGGGCTGGAGAGAAAATAATGTGCTGTGCCCACTTCATGTAAAGAGATGCCTGGCTAGGGTGTGAGAGGGCTTGGGGGCTAGTACAACTTCCCGGAGGTCAGTCCTAACCCCATTCCTCTGGTGGAGATCACACACTGTCTATTGGAGGAGTGGGACCTGCCCTAGCAGTGCCGCAGGTGACTGACCTTCTCTTTCTTGTCCTGGCTGTGGTTACCAGGACTGGCCCTTAGAATCACTGGTGTTGAGACTCCAGAGATGATCTAATATGTCTGCCACGGGGTACCTTCTGCTTAGTCACATTATGGGCTCAATAACATCGGAGGTGGGGCCGGATGACCTCAGGCTACCTTGGACTTGCTTCTCTGAGTCTTCTAGTTGCTGGCCAAGTAGTGAAGTCTCAGTGAGTCTGAATCACTGAAGGTTCCCTGCTACCTACCTAATCTTGAAGTTTAGTTAAGTGGGGGATGGAATCTCAGCTTGATTGGGTTTTCTTATTATTTATTTATTCTTTTGAAACAAAAACTTCTCAGGAGCACGTGGTATTTCTTTCACCTTTCTCCCTTCCTGTCCCTGGTCTGGTTAGGTTAAAGGTTACTTCTCGGCTGGAGGGTTTTCAGCCCAGATCACACAGATCGCTCTTGCTAGCTGTCCACTGTTCAGGTGGGCGTGGGGGGATGGCTTTGGGCTTCTCTTTGTAGAACCTGCTCGCCTAGCTACCTGGGAGTGGTGAGCAATCTCTATTTTTATTTATGTCACCAGCAGGGTGTCCTGTTGGACTCTGCTTTCATCCTCTCCAAAGGCAGCCAGGCTGGTGTGCCTTTAGCAGTGGGTGGCCATTCTCTGGAAGTGCTTGGAGACTGGGAGAAGTGGCTGCGCCATTCCCGGGGGTGGGGGGTGGCTGGGTGGGTGGGTGTTTGCAAATTATCATTTAATTTATTATGTTCAAAGTGTACAGGAGGGGAGACTTGTTTTCCTTCCAGATGTAGAAGTCTCCTTAGCACAGCCCATCGGGGAGAACCTATTGACGTTGTATTTGGGGTGCACCTCTCCCTCCCTGGTGGCGGCCATCCTCCCGCCCTCCACAGCCAAGGCAACCTAGGCTGGAGGCTGGGGATCAATTTTTCGTCCCCGGCAGGAGGTGCATGGTGGAAGAGGACTGGAGCCGCCCCGGGAGTGCTGCCGTAGTAGTTGGAGAGAAGTGCAAGCCTCTCTCCTCACCCTCAGAAGCCTCGCTCGCGTCGTAATTCTTTTTATTTTTACTTTCGAGCCTTGTAAGGCAGGCGGCCGGGGTAAAAGCGCTGCGGCGACACGTTGCCAGCTGCGCAGCACCGCTCCTGTGGCCTGAAGCAGGGGAGGGGGCCAGCCACGCGCCACCTGCCCGGCTCCCCTCCGTCCCAGGGTGCTGCCGAGGAGCCCAGGGGCCCAGCCTGGCCGAAGGGCCTCCCTGAGGGCCCGCGCCGCAGCCCGGGGTCGCCCGGCCCACGTTTTCCGTCTCTCCCGCTCCCTCCGCCCCTCCCTCCCCGCGCTTCCCCTCCTCCTGCCTGGTCATGTGTCGCCTTTTTTTGTTTGCAGTGGAAACAATTTCTCGCCGCTCGGCGCGCCCCGGCCCCGACGCGCCGCAGCGGAGGCGAGCGGGAGGCGGGACGGGGCGTGGAGAGCGGCGGGGCCGGCGGGAGGACGCGGCGCCCGGGGACGCTCGCTCGGGGCCCATGCCGCGCCGCCCCCCGCACCCCTGCCGTCCGCACCCGCGGCCGCCCCCCGCCGCCCGCCCAGGGCTCGAGCGTCCGCAGCGGGGCCCCGAGCGATGCCCGCTGGGCGCCCGCGAAACTTTGTCGGCTGCACGGAAGGCAGCGGTGGCCCCGCGCCGCGCTTGGCCAGGTGAGTCCGCGCCCGCGCCCTCCCGCGCCACCCGGGCTAGGGTCCTCGCTGGAGAGCCGTCGTGGTGGCCCGCAGCGGTCAGGGACTGGTCTCACTGTGCGGCGGGCAGGCTAAGCTGGACCCGGAGTCGGGGGACCCCCAGCCCTGAGCCTGGAAGTTGCCCGACCAGGAGTTTCCTGCTCCGAAGAGCTGGCGGTTTCTCGTGCCTCGGTTTCCCCACAGACCCGGAGAGCGACAGAGTTGGTATTGTCTGCAGAGCAGGCATCCCTAGCAATCCGGGTCCGTCAGAGGGTGCAGATCAACTGGAGACCCCAAGACCGCGAACAGGCGCCTAACAAAGATCCCCTCCCTAACCGAGCACGCTCAGAACCGACCGCGAGCATCCCGAGACCCGCGGGGCCCTACTCCTCTGTACCCCGATTCTTTGCAAGCCTTTCTGGGTGCCCATGTGAGTTGGGGGGGCAGTGGGCGCTTATTGATTTGTTTTTAGGCTCGCCACGCTGCGGCCAATAAAAGGTTTATGACATCTGACCGGCAGTGAAGGTATGCGAGCTCCCAATTGCCCTGTGTACGCGTAGAAGAGCAGTTTTCTCGTTGCCTGGCAACGCCGCTGATTGACGCCGGGTACAGCCAATCGCTGCTCCCTTTGGTCCCCTTGAAATGTTTTTGACAAGTACAGTAAAAGGGAGTGGAGCGCGTGCGTGTATGCGCGCGCAAGGAGGGGGAGGTTCCCGGTCCCCCAAACTTGAGCCTGCTCAGCTTCGATTGAGGAAGATTTCTCAACTTTTGAAAAAGTTCATCACTAGCATCTCTTCAGACCTGGTCCATAATGGCACTGTCAGTTATTTGAGATGGTCTGCTAGTAGCGAAAAAATATAAGCTTTCCTGCTCCGTTTTGCTGCGTTGAAAGAAAGAAAGGAAGATAAAACACAGGAAGTCATAAAAAAAACAAAACAAAACAAAAGGAGGGTGTGTGAGACGTAACCAATAGCTTGAAAATTTTAAGGCGGTCACTGGATAACTATTCAAAGTGACGTTGTTAGCAGCGGATTAAGAACGTTTGCTTGACTGCAGGCTCACACTTTCCTAGCCCTCCACCCCTCTAAAAGAAGAAAAAGAAGGGAAAAGAGATTTGGAAAATTTTATAGTTAGGGTATAATAATGGAAAACTCCTCAGCTGTGGTTTCTGGAGATTGTTTTGTTGTAACATGGAAGAAGTACAGTGGTCAGGAGCCTTCCATACTGTTCAGAAGCGCGGGGATTCATCGGGAAGGAAGTGGATGGAGAGTTTGGGGAAACAATCCGGCGGTTAGGGACCCTTCAGACCACCTCTTCTTGGCATTGGCATTTAAGAGTTTTTCTTAGAGGACCACGTTGCTGGCAGTGTTTGTTGAAAACAAAAGAAAACATGGAGAATAGCATGTTAGTTCCTTTGGGAAGCTGCTGACAAATAAGCAAATTAAAAAGAAAGAGAGCAGCATGTTGTCATAGCAACAGTGCAATTAAATTACTTTACTGTCAGCCATGATATAATTTTCCTGTTTGGAAGCTCAGGAGACATAAAACTTTCATTTGGGGCTAAAGTTGACTTCACTGGCTGGGTAGTTCTCTTTTGTGTGGCTGTGCTGGCAGTTAGAACCTTTCCTAAGGGAATCTGAGAAACTTTGAGCCAAGCTGTCCTGATTTCTTCATAAGGAAGTTAAAAGCAGTATCAGGCTGGATTCGGTAATATCTCCAGACTTGAAGATAAAATCTACCATTTTTCTATGACATAGGTTAGTTCCCTTATGTGACAGGGAGAGCTATTTGTTTTCCTGGATGAACTGGATGCATCTCGACTGCCCTGCCTGGGTTGGGCTGTGAGGCCCTGTGGAGATTTTCTCCTCTTTAGAGATGGCGTCTTGCATCCAGCATCCACTTGGGAGATGCACCTCTTCTACCTCTGTCCAGCTGGTGGGAAAGTGCTGCAGCATGCTGGCATCCTGCCTGGTTGTTTGAAGCTCTGCATCATGCTTTCTAGAGTCCAATTCTAGAACTTCCTGCGCTTTAACCGTGGTCATTTTAGAGGCCGTGTTAGTGGATGTTTAGAGGCTTGGAATGACCGTTTGTTTACCTTCGCTGTATTAATTCTTCTCTAGGTACAGGGCTTTAACTCCTCATTGAGCCAAAAGAGACGCTCTTCTTCAACGAAGTACATAGTTTTAGCTCTACACACACCGAGCAAAAGGCCCATTGCCCTTTTTCTCTGTGTTGTGTACCAGGGGGCCGAGTCTGTAGGAGTCATTCATTCTATTTGCGACACCGCTGTCTCCCTGTATTTTTTTTGTCAGGTAATTGTTTTTACACTCTGTTCTGGGTCATTGATAAGAGTAGGGGATGTTGATGGTGGGGGGAGAGAATCTGTTACAATTTGTGTGGAATTTGCCTGCCTGTTCTGAAGTTTCTAGCTGCTCTCTCAACTTTATTTTCCTCAGTAATTCTAGTTCCAGTTAATGGCTTATCTTTCATTTCCATTTGTTTGGTTTTTTTTGGTAGTGCCCAAGGTTACATGCTTTTTTCTCTCTAGGTGTAATGTCCTTGAATTGAATGTACTTCCTTACAGTATAGTCTGAAGAATTCCTTGTTGTCCTCGGTTACGCTTGTCAAATGTGATAAAAGTTGCAATTTTTCCTTATGATTTTTTTTTTCTGGTGTGTGCGTGAGGGGTACAAAATAAAACCAAACCATCAAACCAGTGGCCTCTGGTTACAGTTTTGCCTCAAAGACCCTTTTGTGGGTTGTTTTATGGGACTGGAAGTAACTCTCTGTTAGTTATTTAGCGGTGCTCTTACCCTGTGAGGAAATGTCACGAAACACGACAGAATCCACCAACAAGAGTTTTATTAAGATGAGCGAAACAGATGAGTGCTCAGGCCTGCGGAAGAGACACGTGTGTGGAGAAGAAGAAGGAAGCCGGGAATATGGCGCCGGCTTATAAAGGCTGGGTGGTGCATGGGTAAACAGGTCGATGTGGCTACTCCACGCATGCGCGTAGATCACATAGTTGTGTTGCGTGACCTTACGCAACCACTCAAAGCCACGGGGTTCTGGTCACGCGAGGCGCCTTGGCCCGGAAATGGCTATTTTGACCCAGAACTGGCTAGGCGGAAGTGTCTAGGTCTGCTGGACATGCACAACCGTGGGTCTGTCACTCTCCTTGCCTTCCCTCCCCCATCCCTATTTGTCCTTACATCAAAAAAAGAGCCGCGGGCGGTGGTGGCGCACGCCTTTAATCCCAGCACTCGGGAGGCAGAGGCAGGCGGATCTCTGTGAGTTCGAGGCCATCTGGGGCTACAGAGTGAGTTGCGGGACAGGCTCCAAAAGATTACATTTATTTATTTTATATAATATATATATGAATGTGTATACGTATGTGTATATATATGTGTACACACATATATGTCTGTATGTATATATGGGGGTGCATGATTGCCATAGTGCACAGGTGGAGCTCAGGGGACAAATTGCTGGAGTGATTCTCTCTTTGCATCATGTAGGTCTGGGAGATTAAACTCAGGTCAACAGACTCAGCAGCAAGTGCCTTGACGTTCTGTCAGCCACCTTTTTTTTTTTTTTGAGACTGGATCTCACGGAGCCCAGCTTGGCCTTGAACTTTCATTCTCTCCTCCATAACCTCCAGAATGCTGGAATTACAGGTGTGCTGGGATTACAATTGAGTGAGCACCTTCAGCCCTGGGACTTATTATTATTATTATTATTATTATTATTATTATTATTATTATTATTATTATTTTTATTTTCTTTTTGAGAAGGATAAACAAGATTGGTACTATAAAGCTGCAGTAATTGTCCATTACACTTACTTTGTTATGTTTATCCTGAGTCTTTAAAGAAATTTACATGTTTCGGATGTGTGTGTGTGTGCATTATGGTAGAGGATCAGAGACACCAAATAGTAATAAGTTCTCCTGTGGTCACGGATGACTGTAGACCCAAGGAGAAGCTGCTTATGATGTATTTGCTCATTAAAAGTGCCCCCTGTATTTTCAGTTTTGTTTTGTGTAAGGTCCATCCGGTCACCATGCTGCTGCTGACACTGGGGTCATTTTCTTCATTGTGTAACTGGATGGTGGTGGGCTTGTGTGACTACCCATGTGGGAGCCCTGCGATGCCATCACCATGTAACTGAGACCCAGATAGGGGGAGATGGAGTTAGGTGGGACCTGAACCGATCTCTGTTCTGCGTTTCTCCAGCTCATCACTTCTCTGCGCTGTCCTTCCTAGGAGCCTTCACGTAAATGGGTCCAGTCATGCCCGCCAGTAAGAAGCCCGAGAGCTCAGGAATCAGCGTGTCCAGTGGACTGAGTCACTGTTACCGGGGCAGCGGCTTCTCCAAGGCCCTCCAGGAAGATGATGACCTCGACTTCCCTCTGCCTGACATCAGATTAGAAGAGGGGACCATGGAAGATGAAGAGCTGACCAATCTGAACTGGCTGCATGAAAGCAAGAACTTGCTGAAGAGCTTTGGGGAGTCGGTCCTCAGGAGTGTCAGTCCCGTCCAGGACCTGGACGATGACACTCCGCCATCCCCTGCCCACTCGGACCTGCCCTATGATGCCAGGCAGAACCCCAATTGCAAGCCCCCTTACTCCTTTAGCTGCCTCATATTTATGGCCATCGAGGACTCTCCAACCAAGCGCCTGCCAGTGAAGGATATCTACAACTGGATCTTGGAACATTTTCCATATTTTGCGAATGCACCTACTGGGTGGAAAAATTCAGTGAGACATAATTTGTCCTTGAATAAGTGTTTCAAGAAAGTGGACAAAGAGAGGAGTCAGGTATGTTGTGTCATCTGGAATTGATTTTTTTTTTTTTTTTAATTAACCTGAAGTTTTCAGCATTAAAAATGAATGCATAGTCCACCATGCTGAAGTACTTATGAGTGGATAATTTAACACATTAGATAGTTGTGAAAAACTTACTTCTTAAACATATTGGCTAATGCATTCTTTTTGTTCTTGCGGGGGTGGGGGGGGGGTGGGGGGGGTGTCAGTCTCTTGAGAGGTACCCTGATAGGATTTCACATACTCTCACAACTGAGCTTTGCCAATCCAGTGTCCTCATGTCCTCCTTCCACGTGGTTGGGTCAGTTTGGTTTTAAAGTTCAAAGATCCATGTGGCATCATAGATTATGCATGCAATACGTAGATCACAGTGTATTAACGGAGGGGTTTGTGTATAAGGAAAATGGCCATCAAGGGCTGGAGAAAAATGACTCTTTCTGAATATTGGGGAAAAGGCAACAACGTCTCAGGCTTCTGGAATAAATGGGAGATGATGCATTTTTGGGAGATACTTGAATATACTTATTTATTCTAAGACCAATCAGACTGGAGGTGCAGGTGACTTTTATGAAATCCAGTCTGTGTGTGTTTGGCAACTTGGAAACTGCTAGTATGAAGTGTACTGGCTTAGGTTAAGGTTCCCACTCGACACTGGCTTTAAAGCATTTTAAGTTTTTTTTTCTTTAATTATTTTTTTAATGTGTGTGTGTGTGTGTGTGTGTGTGTGTGTTTATAAACATATGTAAGTAAGTGCAGGTGCTTTCAGAGGCCAGAGGGGGGGGGGGTCTACAGTATTTAGAGCTAGATATACAGTTGGTGGTGAGCCATCCAATGTGGGCCGTGGGAACTGAACTTTGGGTCTGCTGCCAGACTGTGGGCAGACCGTGGGCACTCCTAACTGCCGAGCCATTGGTCACAATGCTGGTGATGTCAGGGGTGTATACATTCGTGAGCCACCTTCTTTTCTGGGTCCTTAGCTTTATGTATATCTGGGATGATCAAGGTGTACCTCTCATCTAGTGAAATCTGTTTTCCTTGGGAACGCAGTCTTTCCTTTTTCCCAGGTTAAACGTTTGGCCACCAGTCCCGGGATTTGACTCTGTTCCATGCTTCAAGATAATTTTAAAAACTTAAAAACTGTTCTCCTTCAAAGGAGCAGGCTGTGGCATTAAACACGTTTGTATAGGTCACGTCTTGAAGCAAGAGAGAGAAAGCCCGAGCAGGTAATTCTAGGTTTAGAAAGTGCTCGCCAGGCCCCAAGAGCCGCATGCCACCGGTCAAACAGTGAACAGGGCCTTTAGCTCCATGTCATCCTTTCTGCAAGTTACAGCATGCCCGCGCCTCCATTTTTGACATAACACCACTGCACATAAAAGTAATTTAGCTAGTGCGCAGTCTGAAATGTTAAACAGGACCAGCTCCATGTGTGCAGTGAGTCTTGCGAAGATTATTCATCATCCTGCCCTGCTACCAAGCACGGGATGGTGCATGTCAGAGCTTACCAGGAGGCTAGACTGAGTGCCCCCCCCCCCCCCCCAGCCTCACACAGGATTCTGGGAGTCACATTTTTTCCAGGGGTGTTGGCTGTCCATCTGGGCAAACATTGATCCCTGTTGACAGGGAGTGTTTTGAAGGACTTGATATTGTTTTAATCTTCTGAATTGTTGAGTTCTAGCTTCCTAGCCCAGGTGCTGACCTGTATTGACATGTTCCTGATCAAATGCCAGTCAGTTTTGTGGCTGAAGGTTTGTCCCCAGCGCTTTGATGCTGTTTAAAAACAAAGCTACAGTTGTGAGGTTCCCCCACTCCTCCTCTTTTCTTTTCCCTGGGTGAGCCGGAGCCTCTGGTGACTGTTCAAGTGTCAGACGTACTCAGTGCTGCCAGGGCCGTAGCCCTGGCCTGTTTACTGGGGTTTTTCTCCTGGATTTGCTGAGTAAAGGGGAAGGCATTCCTGCTGATACATTGCCCAGTGAGAGTCCCTTGGGCTGTGTAGAGACACTTGTTTTCTTCTCGGGGAGTTTTACTTTGGCAGTAGGTTCAACCCCAGCACAAATGTCTAAACACACCCAAATGTCGGTGAGAAATCCGTAAGATGAAGGTGAGGATAGGAAGAAGCCAGGCACCTTCTTTTTCCTTTGTTTGTTTTTATGTTTTGATACGTTTTTGAAACTGGAGAACACCGTTTTAAGCTTGGCATAGCAGTGGGAATGTGGAATCCCGTGTGATCCTTGTCCCCGAGGGCTTGGAACACAGACCCCACCGGACAACTGTTTGGCCGGCCCCTGGAGCAGGAAGGAACAGGAGAGATTGCATCAGTCACCCAAGGCACTTCGAACTGTTACCTCTTATTTCTCAGGCCCCTCCCTGGAGATTTGGTTCTGAGATGGGCTGGGAAAGTTGGTAGTTGGGAGGCGTCAAGGTGCCTAGGTGTTGTAGGTAAGGTCCCTAACCATTTATTTACTGGTTTGTTTGTTTGTTTGTTTTGAGTTTTGATCTCAAGTAGCCTAGGCTGGCCTTAAACTTGATAGTTAGCTGTGGGTGACCTTGAACCGAGCCTCTTGCCTCTCCACCTCCCAAGTGCTGGGATGTTTTTTTTTGTTTGTTTGTTTGTTTTTCCTAAGAGCTCATCAAGAACCGTGTCTCAAGGAAAAAAAAAAAAAAAGAACTGTGTCTCCCAATTAAGTCAAGAGAAAATGCAGCATTGCTTCTGTTTTGTCTCCCGAAGTGCTTCAAAAGACAGGTTAAATTTGTTGTCGTTTAATCGTGGCCGTTTTTAGCTGGCAGAAGTGGACAGAGTGATATGAATTTGTGCTCCTGTCACCCCATGACCCATGTCTAGAGTTAGCATTTAATGAGAATTGTCTGGTTTCATTCATTCTGGTTGCTGTGGCTCCTGCTGAAGTACTTTGAAGAAGACTGTGAGTCATTTTATTTCAGCGTACTTCAGCGTGTAGGAGACTAAGCTGTAGTTAGTTATGTAGCCACAATGCTAGTGTGTCTGTCCAGTCCTCATTCCCCATCCGAGCCTCCCAAGATGGAAAGTCTCAATGTCATCTAAGCCAAGTATTCAAGTAGCTAAGATTGTTAAATGCTTGAATTAGGACCCCACTGTGGCATATGTGATGTTTGGTGCAGGTTTTTGTTCTATTTGTTTAAATATATTGCACCTCGTCCCTTCCTTTCCCACTATTTCCTTTTTTTTGTTGTTGACAGGGTTGCTCTGTGTAACCTTGGCTGTCCTGGAACTCAGGGATCCTCCTGCCTCTGCCTCCTGAGTGCTGGGATTAAAGGCACGTGTCACCACCGCCCACCTCTCCTTCCCTTCCGTTTTAAAATCACCCATCACTTGGTCTTCAGAGTGCCTTACATTCTGCCTGCCTCTCTTGGTATCCTGGAATTTGTCTCTAGCCTCAGGGAGGGAAGTGACCTCTGAGATTGTCTGCTGATTTCCAGGCCCCTTCCCTGGGAACTCAGTGTGTGGAGGAGGGTCTGTGCTCCTGAAGCCTGCCTAACTTGCTTCCGGGATGCTGCTCCCCAGCCTGGTTCGCATGGGTCAGCTGCTCCCTACTCTGTGAACTTCCACATCCGTCTTTCATCCTGCCAGGTTATCAGTGGGTGATCTTTGGTCACATCAATCAAGGTCACGTTGTTGATTTTTTTAAAGTCTGGGATCATGTTCTTTTTCCTCCTTCTTTTAGATACAAGTCTCAGGACTTGAATTTAGCATGTACTGACTTCTCTGGGGACTTGAAAATGAGAAATAAAAATGCAGTTAATTTTTGTAGACTAGGTTAGAATGGAGCAGGTATGTGTGTTTCTATTTCCATGCTTTTCATTTATTTCCTTTCTTGCTGTTTTAACAAAAAATACTATTGTCGCCAGAAGGTTTATAAAGGAAACCGAGTACACAGTGTGCTTATTATATATGAGGCTGGCTGCTTTGAATGCAGTTTTGACCTGTAGAGGTGGCTGCGTGGCCTAGCAGGACTCGGATTCCGGTGTTGGTTGGCACACCTGAGCATCTTGGTCCCTCGGTTTTCATGTGTGTAGAAGCGGCCATTGGAAGTGGCTCAGTGCCTTGGGGTCTTCGATGTCTGAGTCACTGTTGACCCACTACCCGAATTCATTGGCAACATATCAAGTGCTAATGAGTACTCTGTTTGTCTAGGGAGAGGTTCTTGAGGTTTTGTTTGCTTAGGGTTTTCCCCCCCTCTATTCCTTTTCTTTCTCTTTCTTCTTTCATTAGATCAAACATGCTAAGCAAGGTCATCGTAGTGACAGTGACATGGCCATGTTATGCCCAGAGGGAACAGTTACGCCATAGCATAGGAGACAGGTAAAGTCCTGATTAATTCTGAGCATGCAGGATAAAGAACTAGAGAGGGTAAGCAGAAGAGATTTAGTAAGTGTAGAGACTATTTTTTGTACTCTTGGGTTTTTATGTTTGTTTGTTTTTGTTATTTTTTGAGACAGGGTTTCTCTGTGTAGCTTTGGAGCCTGTCCTGGAACTCGCTCTGTAGCCCAGGCTGGCCTCACCTCTGCCTCCCGAGTGCTGGGATTAAAGGCATGAGCTAACATGTGTGACAGTTTCCCTTATGCATGGTGACCTCTCTCTCACTCCTCCTTTTGGAACCCAGAGCATTTCTGTTTCCTGTGACACTGGTCAGTAATCTGTTGAACTGGTGATCCCTTTAGGAGGAAGACAGCCCAGCCCTGCCTCGCCCTCCCCTGCCTTGCTTTTCATTTCCTCTCCTCACACTGCTCTTTGGAGGACATCACAGCCTGACCCTGATGCATTAGCAGTAAGGTCCACTGGAATATGCAGAAATAAGATGAGGTGTGGGGGATGCTTTTGAGGCCAGTGAGGACCCATCAGCCTGTGCGGGGCTGCTATTTCCTTTTGGCTGTGTGCTGGAGATCTTGGCATGTGAATGTGCCATTCTTGCTTAGGACTCACCTCAGCTCCCTGGTCCATGAGTTCTCTGTTGAGTTCAGAGGAGAGGTGCCGAGTGTTGGGTAGAAGATAGGCAAAATTTATTTTAAAGTACCCTCAGGAGTTGAAAGTGGACAGTGACCAAAGGTGCCATCACGTAGGGGCGAGAGTGGACAATAGCCAGAGAGACCATTGTGCCGGATAAATGGGCGATAGTGCACATTTGGAAGAGCATTGAATATACTTACATACTCCAAGACCAATCAGAGGCTTGAGGTACTTGTGACTTATGAAATTTGGTGTATTGTGGGTTGAGGTAGACTACACTATTTCTTAGTTTCCGGTGCTGATGGTGGTCCTGGAGGGCGTTTCTTCCCAGGTGATTGATAGGCCCATTTGAGTTAAGTGTGTGTGTGTGTGTGTGTGTGTGTGTGTGTGTGTGTGTGTGTGTGTGTGTCTGTCTGTCTGTCTGTCTCTCTCCTACTTACTCTTTAGCCCCGGCTGGCCTGAAAAAATGTGTGTGCCACCACATCTGACTATACTATTTTTAATTATGTCTGTGTGAGTGTGTGAGTATGTGCATGTGAGTGCAGATGTCAGAGGAGACCAGAGGCATCTGATTTCCAGAGCTGGAGTTACAGACAGTTGTGAGTTACCCGATAAGGATGCTGGAAACTGAACTCTTTGCAAGAGCAGTGTTTGTTCTCTGGAGCCATCTCTCCAACCCCCGTTTGGACTAACTCTTAAGGGACAATACTATGTTTTTGTTCTTGACCAGAGTGCCTCTGCTAGACAGTAGTCCAAGGATCTTTTAGGCGGTTCAGAATGTCATGTCAAGGTAGATCTCTTCAATTTTTTTTGTTTGTTTTTGTTTGTTTGTTTTTTGAGACAGGGTTTCTCTGTGTAGCTTTTGGAACCTGAGCTGGAACTCGCTCTGTAGACCAGGCTGGCCTTGAACTCTCAGAGATCCACTTACCTCTGCCTCCTAAGTGCGTGCGCCACCACCGCCCGGCTTGCCATATCTTTTTTGCTTTTAATTGATTTTTGTTTTTGAGACAGGGTCTCACTATGTACCTTTGACAGGCTTGGAACTCCCTGTGTAGACCAGGTTGGCCTTGAACTCTGAGAGCTCTGCTTCCCTAGTGCTGGGATTAAAGCCATGTGCCACCACATGACCCTCATATGGTATTTTCAATTTTTAGAAGCTGCCATTGTGGTGCTTCCTCCTTACACTGAGCATTTTTCAAGTTTTAAGGATCTTTGGGATTCTCTTCAGAGACTGATACTTTCCCTTTCTTTAAAGTCTTCGTCGTCGGCAGGGTTACAGGAGTTGGAGTCCAAAGCTGGTTGTGAAGGAGGGGTGGTCCGTCAATGACCTTTAAAAGTTCCTAATAGACTGTTGGATAGTCTTCATCTTCTTGAGGTTGAGTTCTTATCAGGATGTTGGTCAGGGGAGGCTGGGATTCAGAGAAAGAGTCAGGGAAAGCATGGTTAGTATCTGAAAGAAAAGCTGGCAAGACGGTAAAGTTAGAACTCAGAAGCAGGCAGGCCACGTGGTAGAGACTCTGCATGACTCTATGAGGGAGGGCTTCTAGTAAGCGTAAGTATATTGTTCCATGTAAGGGGTAATTATTCCTCCCGTTGCCTTAGTGTATCTTCATGGATCAGCTTTCCTGGGGTGGGGGTGGTGGAGTAGGGGAGTCCTGGCGAGGTTACTGACTAGTTTAGTACAGGTCTAGCTAGATTAGGTGTGTTGGTTAGTTTTCTTTTGTCAACTTGACACAAGCTGAGGTTATCTGAGAAGGGGGTATGACAACTGAGAAAATGTCCCCATTAAAATTCTCCTGTTAGCAAGCCCTTGGGGGGCATTTTCTTGATTGATGTGAGGGGTCCAGCCTGCTAGGTGGGGGTCAGTGCCCTTCCTGGGCAAGTGGTCTTGGGGTGTATAAGAAAGCACACTGAGCAAGACGGGAGGAGCAGGCAAGTAAGCAGCATTCCTCACGTGTTCTGCTTCAGTTCGTGCCTTGGCCTCCCCCATGATGAACTCTAAGTCAGATGCCTCCCCCTCCCCCGCCAGGTTGCTTTGATCTTAGAGTTTTATCACGGCAATAGAAAGAGAACTAGGCCTGGAGGAGATAATAGTATATAATGTTCTAATCTTGGGAGCAGATCAGAATGTCACGTCTCCACCCGGGGCCAGAGTGTTTCATTCTTCGGGCCAGGAGGTGTAGAGGGAGCAGTGTCAATGTTTTCCTTTCTAGTGTTACCAGGGCAGCAGGAGGTGAGTTCCAAGCAGAACATGAGGGAGGAGGCTCCATCCTCATTGGCTTCCAGGGCTGCTGACCCCTTTCTAGCTCTCTCACAGGAATCTCTTCTTTCTTTCTATAAAAACCCAAACATTGTTTGATGTGTGTAGTATTTTGTCTGCATGCCTGTCTGTGCACAGCACGAATGCCTGGTGCCCTGAAGGTCAGAAGAAGTTGCTGAATCCCTTGGGACTTGAGTCACAGACAGTGGTAAGCCACCACGTGGGTGCTGGGAATCAAACCTACGTCTTCCAGAAGAGCAGCCAGTGCTCTCAGCTGCTGAGGCAGTGCTCCACCCTCTGATGGAATCTCCAGACAAGCATCCGCTGTGGTCCCTCCAAATCATCATACTCCTGTTGGCCATGTGTCCTGGTTGATCCTGTCCTTATGTTCCTTCCATTCCCTGTTTCTTCCAGATGGGCTCCTTCTTCATCCTTGCATTGCCTGAGAAACACATACCTACCTGTTGTCCCTCTCAAGTAGGCTACTTGTTAGTCTGCTTGCTCATTCATTCATTCATTCATTCATTCATTCAGTAAACTTCAAAGTCCCCAACTTTCCATTTTGAAGTCCATAACTAAGTCAGTCAACTGTATCATTGTTATTACAGGGGAATTGTACCTTTTTGTGGGTTGTTGGCCTCATGAGTAAAAATAATTTAGCCACTGGGGGTTGTAGGTCAGTAGTAGAGCACTTGACCAACATACATGACTTCTAGGATCAATCCCTAGGGGGTAGGGGCCTTTAAAACACCGACTCATGGGGATGGAGAGATGGCTCAGCAGTTAAGAGCACTGGCTGCTCTTCCAGAGGACCTAGGTTCGATTCCCAGCACCCCCATGACAGCTCACAATCTGTAATTCCAGTTCCAGGGGATCTGACACCTTCACACCAATGCACATAAAATAAAGTCAGATTTAAGAAAAAAAAAGAAAAAAAAAAAGCACCGACTCAGAGGGAAGCTCAAGGACAGTTTTATTAGAGTTCAAGAGGACAAGAACAGGGTCGACTGTTGTATGTCCTGGTAGCTGCTGGGAGGCGGGAGATGGGTAGGAGGAAAAGCATAGCCATGCCTTGTGAGCTAGGGTCCAAGAAAGTAGGCAGGCTCAGCAGTGGAGGTTAGTAAGCAGTTACACAGGGAAGAGAGAGAAAGTGACAACCTCCAGACTCTCAGGGCAAGAATGTTGAGGACTTCGACCCATTTCCAAAGAAGAGACAGGCAGGGAAAGAAAAAGTTGGGCTCTTTGAGTTGGAACTCACAAGAGCAGTCGGGCTGGGCAGTGAAGGTGTGTAATCAACTGTACTGGGGGAGGGGCTTCTCGACACACGTACATTGTCTCATTAAGGGAGTGATTGATTAGTCTTCCTGTCTCCTTAGTTTGTCTTCAGGTGAATCGGCTTCCGGTGGTCTGCTGCCCAGGTGATGGACAGGCCTAGTTGGATTACCTCTTAAAGGAGTTTGTACAGTATGTAATATTTGGGACAGCTTAGAACATCATCCAGGGCCAGAGGCAATGTTCTATTCTTTTGACCTGGAGGACATATATAGCTTTCTCTTAGTGGGCCTTAGCAAAGCCCCCAGAGCTCCGTCTTTTCACATGGTATTTTGAATCCTAAGGAGGGGCAAAGCTGATACTCTTTCTGTGTTGCCAGGGAACAGGGAAGTGGGGTCCGAAGCTCATTGTAAATGTCTATCCTCAGTGGCCTCTGAGCCTGCTGCCTGTCCAGCTCTCGACAATGGTGAGCACTGCTTACAGGGGTCCCTGGCCCTCTGAACTCTACCTACGGAACAGAACACTGTAGGTGCTGGACCTTCCCCAGGAAAGAAGCCCTTTGTTTATTATTTCAGTGCTCCATTTTAATTATCTGTGCCCTGCTTCTCCCGTCACCACCTTTCTGGCCCTTCATGCGTCGGGGGTCCACGTTCTGCAGGCCCCACACAGTGGCTTCCCCGGAAGATTCTGCTGTCCTCTGTGAGGGTCTGGCAGTGCCCCTGGGAAACTTGCTTCTTTCGGACGGAGGGCCCCGTCAATGTATCTGTCAGCATCCCTGACTCCCGGCTGTGGAGAACCGAGGTTTTCTCAATGCTGACGCCTCTTCCTCAGCACACTGCCAACAGATTGCTTTTCGAACCTTCCCTGTCAAGCTGAAAATGCCTTGGGGTTTCCCTCTGAGATCATTTCAGCTGCAGGATAGTTCTCTGCAGTAAATAATAGGAGGCCAGCACACCTGAAAGGCCTGTGGTTTGCTTCTTTAAAAGAAGTGATGAGTGCGTAGGTTAATCGTGTGGTGCTGGGGAATGGAACCTAAGGGCCTTGCCCCCGCTGTACTTGCTCGGTTGCCCTGCCATGCCCACCCATACTTTCCACTCTGTCATCTAAGTCCTGCTCATCTAAATGCTTTTAAATGCTGGCAAGAAGGTGGGCAGTTGTAGCCTCCATGGAAAATTCCACTGCTTTTTACACTTGAAACAGAAAAATTTTAAAATCCTTTAACGGCTGGCCAGGCACAGTTGGTGCACACCCATAATCCCAGCACCTGGGAGGTGCAGGCTGGAAGCTCAGTAGTGGGGAAAACAGCCTCTGGTGTGTGGTGAACTCCGCCACAGCTTAGGCTCTAGGCGACCCTGTCTCGAAGCAAAACAAAGCCCCCAAAACAAAAATACGGAGTGTGTGCTGCTACTGTAATGCTTATCTGATGCCACTGTGTTTGTGGACAGGTTGGCTTTACCAGTTTTATTTTTTTGTGTGATTTCTCTCTGTGCATAATAAATGTCTTGACTGGTCAGTCCTTTGTATTTCCTCCCACACTGGCCCCTTTCAGACCATCATTATTTCTTCAAGTCGTGCCTTCATGATAACAGGCTGTTAGTATCCTGGACCTGGTAGCTTCTTCAGGAACTTCTTCCGCTTCTTCAGATGATGTTGAAGGTCCGAGTTAAACGTGAGGTTTGATTCTCATCTTAGATGCTAACATTCCAAGGAGAATGTAGACTAAAAATATACAAGCCACCGGTAGTCCCAGAAGCCTGCTGGGCCCTGATTGGTACCATGCTAAGGCAGCTAGGCAGGCTTTCCTTCGTAGAGGATGGGCAAGTTAATATTCCAGGAGGAAGGAAACAGTCCAGTTGTTAGCAGAGCAGTCTTAGTGTGCCCTACGATAGGAACGGATAGGCTCTGGCATGGCTGTTATGGAAAAGGCAAGTGCCACTGACTTAAGCAAGCTAGCCAAGTATTCCTCTGTCACAGGGATGAGTCCCCTGTTGTTACTTTTAGTGCGATGCTGGTTTCCGTTCAAGTCTTTCATGGACCAAGATGGCACCAGCTAGCACAGAGATGAAAGGAAAGACAAAGGGGGTCCTGTGGAATTAGCAGTTTTAAGGGACTTTCTCCATAATGTTGCTTGTTTTTTTTTTTTATCTCATTGGCTATGCTTTGTTCACATGATCTCTTTTAGCTACAAGGAAGGTTGGGAAATGTAGTTCTGTTGTGATGCACACACACACCCACACACATAAAATGTTGATTGTATTACTAAGCCATATGGGATCTTCTGTCACAAAGGTCTGGATGCTGAGACTCACGTGGCTGGACAAGAGATGTGTTGGGACATTGTCAGCATAAAAAGAAAGAAAGTGGCTGGAAGGCTCTGCCCATGATACTAGGGACCTAGTGGAAGGGTGCAGGTGCAGGGACAGCGTAAAGACGCCAACCCAGCCTTTCTTTAAAATGGTCCAGTTGACTAGAGTTTTACTTCAAGATATTCTGGTTAAATTGCGTTGAGCATCTTCAAAAGCAGTGGCTTGACAGAGGTGGAGAGCGTACCTGTGCCAAGATGGCCAAGACGGAAAGCAAGGAAGGATCTCGTTGAAGACGGAGTCGTGCCTAAAGTTGTTCTTTTAATAATAACTTGATAGTTTGCTCCCTGAGATTACAGGCAGTTCCGAGAACAGAGTCAAGCCTTTGATTTTGAGCTCTCTCTCCCGCCTGGGCTTGTTTGAGTACCTGTCCCTTGAACTCAGCAGGAGGCAGTAAATACAGGCAGAGCTCCTAGCTGCTCTTGCATCTTTCCCCTTAGAGCTAGCTCCTAGGGTGTGCGGGGGTCTCCTCTGGACCCTAGGGGATCGAGTCCAGTGTTCCCCTCCACTTACTGGAGCCCTTTGAAGTGTCTCTTGGAAGGCTGCGGCTGTCCTCCTCTGGGGACAAGACCTATAAGTGTTTTAACTAATGTCATTAGCCAGAAGACTCCCAGGTAGCGGAACCTTCGTATATGCTGTTTTTAGAAAGAAAGGTCAAATCATGTGAGCGCCGACTTCAGGCTGCCTGGCGCAGAGCCAGGATATAGAGCCGCCGCTCCCCCCCCCCCCCCCCAAGCACTGCTGGTGTGAGTCCTGAGATGCCGGATGAATCAGCTGTAGATGATGTCATCTAAGGCGAAAGATAGTGTTTGCAGCTAAGCTCCGGAGACCTCAAAGAACACTTAGTTTGCAAAGTGAAAATTAGGCTTTGTATTTGTGAAGGAAAGTAGCCTCCCTACATTTCAGCAGTGGTTCACGAAGGCTGTACCTGCTTGTGGGACTGTCAGACACTGGATCACGGCTAACTGGGTGATCTCCTAGATGCTCCACAGATTGGGGGGTGGGAGATGAGGAGGCGTGTGTTTACACAGACAGCCCTCCCAGTTTGTGGGCTGGGCAGGTTATATGTCAGGTAGTGATGCATGCCGTGAGGAAAGTTAAAGAGGGTAATGCAGTAGAAAGGGGCAGGAAGGAGGGAGTGTAGGAGGCTTTTCAGAGGAACTGACTGGGCATGCCTTGGCTGGCAAGCGGGATCAGACCCTGCAAGGGCTCAGAGGTGGTAACAGCTGGGAATGTCCAAAGAGCAGCAAGACGGCTTTAGGAAGCATATGAGAAACAGGAGGGTCGGACAGTTAAAGGGACTGGAACAGAGAGATTACCTTTAGAGGCTTCTGAGTGGTGACAGTTATTCCGGCTTGTTTCAAGATCAGAATCTGTAGGCACAGGTATAGGGACACATTTGGAGGGGGGGGGGGCGTAGGGGAGGAATTCGACAGTGTTCAGTTTGAGTTAGGGTTTTGTTGTTAGAAACAGTCTCACCATGTAGCCCTAGCTAGTTTTCAACTCAGAGAAATCCACCTGCCTCAGCATCCTGAGTGCTGGGATTAAAGGCGTTCACTACCATGCCCTGTGTCAGTGTTTTTGTCTTTCTCTCTCTCTCTCTCTCTCTCTCTCTCTCTCTCTCTCTCTCTCTCTCTCTCTCTCTCTCTCTCTCTCTCTCTTTTTTTTCCGGAGCTGAGAACCGAACCCAGGGCTAGGCAAGCACTCTACTACTGAGCTAAATCCCCCCCTCCCTTGTGAGGTGGCTTTTAAATATCTGAATAGAGCCATCAAGTTGCAAGTTTGATATGTGAACTTGAAGCCCAGTGGGAAGTTGGAGTACAGGTGTAAGTTAGGGACTCATTAATGCATAAGTAATGGAAAAGAGAATTCCTGGATTACCTTTCAACCAGAAGGAAGTCAGACCTCTGTCTCAGCTCCTTGCTTTCTGCAGTAAGGATGCAACTTCTAAACTAAATGTGTTTGGAGCAGTCCTGTATCTCTGATATGATGGGAAAATGCACTCCGTACACGTCCGTTTAGCACCCCATTTAGCAAAGTCCCCTACCCCAAGACTTCTGTGGGTTCTCTGCCATCTGGTCCCAGGCTAGAGGATTTTTCTTGTATACGTGTCTCCGTAGCAACGAGTTTGCAGTTGATATGGAAAGTAAGCAGTTGCCTTAGCAACGGAGTTACTGATGTGGTGGCTCCCTTGCTTCCCTGGAGTGGAGGGTGAGCTGACCAGACTCATTCAAATGCATTGTGAAGGGCTGCACAGGCTGGCCCTACTGGTGTAAAAAAAACTAGCCTAGCTTTAAGAAAGGTTGCATCCCTCTCCTCTTCCGGAGGAAGGGCACTCTTGTGGTAATAAATCAGACAAAAGTAGTTGCTGAAATCAGACAAAAGTAGTTGCTGTCAGTTGAAATAGATTATAAGAGGGTTTTCCTAGAGGAGCAGTTTTGTTTGCTTTGACAGAATGCTATAGTCACAGAGTATTTGGTCACCACTGCAGTTGGGGGTAAGTAAAAAAACATCTATCCCAGGGACATAATAATCAGTCCAACGGACCAGAGCCCAAGAGCAACACAGCTCACCTCAGGTCTGGTGTGGCTGGAACTGCCCCTGTCCTTCTGTGACCACATGGACACTCTGCACTGCCTTTCTCTGGGGATCTGGTCTGGCCTCCTGGCTTCTTCGCTGTGGCTCTCAATGTCTGCCGACTCCCACCCTTTCCACTCCCATTCCTGTCCTGGAATGTCTGTGATAAGTGGTCCAGTCCCAGTGCTCAGTGAGCGGGTGCCCACCCTCTTCTTTGTGTGGTGTGCTTGCCATCATTTTAGATACTAAGACTTGTTCTCCTCCTGGGTCAGGTGTTCAGCCCAGGGCAGAACAGGGCTGGGTCTGTGGATTCAGGATTGCAGCTGGGAAGGCTGCCTCTTGGGACTCTATAGAGTGAGGTCTGGTATGGTGATACACATCTGTAATGTCACCCTTAAACTCTGGAGGCTAAGGCAGGAGGGTGTCAGGTTCAGGGCCAGCCTGGGCTACAAAGTAAGACCTTATTTCCAAAACAAACAAACAAACAAACAACAAACAAACTCATTTTTGAGGCGTACTCGGGGCTTTAGTAGATGGTGGATATTAGCACACCAGGGAACTTTAGGACTGCCCCAAGACCCCTCCTGGTCCTTTACCATGCAGTGATGGTTAGATTTAATGGTCAGTGTGATAGGATTGAGGATCACATGGGAAGGGAGTCTCAGTGATAGGCTGTCTAGATCAGGTTGCCTGTGGGCGTGTACGTGTGGATTGTCTTGATTACACTTACCCACTATGGGTGGTACCATTCCCTGGGCTTGGGGTCCAGGGTTAAATAAAAAGGAGAGAACTAGCTGAGCACGTCCGCAGCATTCTCTCTGTGTTCTTGACTGTGGATGTGACTAGCTACTTCAAGTTCCTGCCATGGATTCCCTGTAGTGATGGACTGTGACCTGGAATTGTGAAATGAGGTAACCCTCCTTTCCCTTAAAGCCCTTTCCCCCTAATTGTTTGCCACTGGGAAGGAAACTAAGTCACATGCCCGTGATGCTTTCGCTTTTCTCTCATTTCCATAGACCTGCAGTGGCTGTCCCCCAACAACCACAGCTTTCTTTGGTGTCTCCTGCCTCCTGCCAGCTGCCCTCAAATGTCCTCCAGTCACGGGGTTGAGTGACTCCCGAGAAATCAGGAACTTGGGGCCCCTGATCCAGGCAGGAATAACTGCCAGCTGTCTAATACACATTGTCCTAATTTTCCAGATCAAGAGATTGAGCAATTGTCTTGACCACTGTGTACCGACCCATGTCGTCATACTATTTCCAAAACGGGGAGAAATGTGATTGATGATTCTATGCCAGGGACTAGTGATACAGAGAGTTCACAAAACTCTGGTTGTCGAGACCGGGTAAAAATTAAAACAGACCGGGAAGGCATTGGGTGATTGCCAAGGGCTTGGCCAGTGGCCAGAGTTGCGTGCGTGGGTTGGAGCTTTGGAGGAGCGAATGGCCCATCCTGGATAGCAGTGTTCCTGGAGGGGCCTGAGGAGAAGAGAGGACTGTGTTAGCTGTCTTCTGAGTGTCAGCACCAGGGCTGGTGTCAGGAGGAGGGTGTCAGCGTTGGCTTGGGACCCCGAGTGTGAAACTGGGAGCAGAAATTTCCGCAGGGGTTTGTTGGGGGCTCTTTGGAATGGCGAGATCCATTTGTATTTAGGGTCTCACAGCTTCCCAGCAACTGTAAATGAGCTAGCACGGGCTTTTTACCCGGGGAGTTGGAGGTTCAGAGAGCATCAGTGACTTGGCCAGGCTCTGGGCTGCCTTCTGAGACTTGCTTTGGTTTCAAGGCAGATGGATGGTTCCTGTGGTACAGGGGCTAAGGTGTGCCATAACCTCTTGAATGATGTCCTGAGGAGCTAGGACTCATCCTGAAGGCTGTAGGACTGGGGACCTGGCTCAGTGGGGAGCCCATAGCTGTTCTGAGTGCAGAGTGATTCCCCTGGTGCCTTAGATACTTCTTCTTACATCAACAATTTTTATTGCCCAGAAATTCATGGAGAAAATTCATGGAGAATGCTGTCCCATAGAGTTAACCAGTATGAACCAGATTTCTTTTCATTACTTTTTTTTGTAATCTATTTTCTTCCTATTGAAAATGGATTTTTCTCCCACACAACACATCCCAACCAGTCTCCTTTTCCATGTGGATCCAGCCCTCTTCTGTCTCTCATAAGAAAACAAACAGGCCTCCAAAGGATAATATAAAATATAATAGGATAAAACAAAAACTCACACATCAGAATTGGGCAAATAAACCAACAGAAGGAACAGAGCTCAAGAAAAGACACAAGAAACAGAGACCCACTCCTCGTTCACACACTCAGGAATCCCACAGAAACACTCCACTGGAAGCCACAGTATGTACACAAAGGCCCTGTAGGGTAAAAAGAGAGAAGAAAAAATATATAAATAAAATAAAATGAAAATATAAAGAAAGAATAAGATAATAAAAAACAACAACGAAAAAAAAGGAGTGACATTATGAGGGGCAAGGAACCTCCAAAGATGCCCCTGAGCTTGTTTTCTGTTGGCCATCTGCTGGTGGCATGTAGCCTACCCTTAAGAGTGGTTTGTTTCCCCAGTGAGATTCCCTTGGGGGAAATCAAAATTTCCTTTGCAAGCAGCCGTCGATTGGAGGTAGCTTCTAGGGTAGGGATGGGGGCATGTGTCCACTTCTCCTTGCAGCTCCAGGGCCCCATCTGGTGCAGACCCGTGCAGGCCCTGTGCTTGCTGCCTCAGTCTCCATGAGTTCATGTGTGTCAATTAGTCTAGAGGGCCTTGTTTCCTTGGTGTCCTCCGTCTCTTCTGTCTCTTACATTCTGTTTGCCTCCTCTTCCGCAGGGTCTCTGAGCCCTGAGGGAAAAGGCATTTGATGGAGATAATACATTTTGGACTGAGTGTATGCACCAGATTTCTATTCAAACCAGGAAAAAGTCTTTGGGCGCTTGTTTCTTATTTTAAACATTTTGTTCTTATTTTTCTTTAATGATTCTTGTTTTGATTGATCGTGGATGTATACTGTTGATGTGAATATGCTAGCATCTTGACCGCTCTGCTGTTTCTGTAACATACGGAGCAATGGAATGAGCCCCCCCTCAGCACTGCCGTCTGGGTTTGGTAGCTTGTAGGTTCAGGTTGTTGGTTTTCATTGGCATTGTAGGTGAGTACAGTGATGGTAACCTTCTTGTTCTTTGGGATTCAACAACATTTACCGAGTTCTTAGAATATGGAGATTTTTGTACTTAGTACTGTGGAGGACACAAAGTATGTAACCCGGGTTCTTGTGGGATGCTTTGGGGTGACCTTGGATGCTTCTGTCTTCAGCCTTTCGCCTGATCACTTATTAAAGTCCTTTGCTTCGGCCTCCTGAGTGACTCTTCATCCCCTCCCTAGTAACACTGTCCCTCATCTCTTGTTCTTGGAATCGTCTATCTGCGTTTTCCCATCTCCCCTTGCGCCCATCACAGCACCACCAGGACCGTTCAGCGCACAGTCTCTTGTGCTGTCTGTGGCCTGGAGTGCTGTGTCTTCTACATCACCAGCTTTTAGAATAATCGACCCGGATAATCCAGGAGGGCAGACTTCATGGACTTAGGGAGAACTCCTGGAGCTGTTGTGTGGGAACTGGGCATTTTCTGTGTGTGTGCACTTGAGTGGAGGCAGGAGGTTGACTTCAGGTGTCTTTGTTAGTTGCTGTGCTCCTTGTGTTTTGAGACAAGGCCTTTCCCTGAGCCTGGAGCTTGCTGACTCAGCCTTACTTGAGAGCCCCACGGAGCCTCTGGTCTCGGTCTCTCCGACGTAGGGATTACAGGCTCATGCCACCATATCCCATTTGTAACGTGGGTGCAGTGGAACCAAACTTGGGTCTTCATGCTTGTGCGGCCAACTTTAGTGACTGAACTCACCCCCTAGCCCTAGAAATCTACTTTTATAAGCTCCTCAAATGATGATTGTGAAGTTTGTAGAACAAGGAGAAACTTCAGGGGTTCTTCTGAGTGCTATCTTTCCACTTCAATTAGGTAAGATTTTAATGATGTCCAGTGACCTGTAGTGTCCAGTGTAACTCTCAAAGGGTTAATGTAAATATCGCATGCATCAACTGTAATCTACGTGGCTTTATTCTGACTCTCCCATCCCTCCTCAGCCTCAGTTAAATTATTTTACAGCAAATCCGAGCCATCCCATCCCTGTAAGCGTGCATCTATATTACAGGAGGATTAAAGACACATGTAGCCACAAAGCAACTGTAACACCAACTCCATTCCTGTTTATCATACAAAGTCTTAGTGTCAGAACATATCTGATTGGTTAACAACAACAAAATTCTCAATGCTTTGTTCAAATTAGAATAAAAAAAAAGTTTTTCTGTGGCATTTGATGGACTTGCCTCTTTGCTCTCTTATTGGTTGGTGCCCCTTGCCTGCCCCCCTTGAAGGAAGCTTGGCTTCCCTCATCTCTCCCTAGTCTTTTAGATTCTCCAGGCCTTCTGCTGTGATCAGGGCTCCCCCAGAGACACTGACTTCTGGCTGCACCTGCTGTCCCTCTGCCTGGACGCTCTCCCTCCCTTCCCTCCGTGAGAAGCTGTGTCTCCACTTGAAAAACTCAGCTGACCCCACACCTCTGCCAAAACTTGCTTAGACTCAGTTTATTTAAGGTTTATTTTATTTTTATTCATGTGTACATGTGCACATGTGTAAGAGTGTGTGTGTGTGTGTGTGTGTGTGTGTGTGTGTGTGTACGCGCACACACGCCCTGGAAACCAGAAGAGGGTGTTGGATTCCTTGGAACTGGATTTACGGGCTTTTGTGAACCACCCACTGTGGGAGCTGGGAACTGAACTCAGGTCTTCTACCAGAGCATCAAGCTCTCTCAACTGCTGAGCCAGCTCTCCAGCCCATCTCTCCCACACCTAATTTAATCGGCTCCCACGCAGTCTGTCCGTTACTTTACAACATTTACTTTGCAGTGAGTTATCTGTCCCTTCCGTGAACTTCTCTCCCTCCCTACTGGAGACTGAGGGTAGGAAATGCGTCTGTGTTGGGTCCCTCTTGTGTATGAGACCCAGTATGGAACCTGGCAAATGGTAGGTCCTCGTGAAATGTGACATGATGGAGAAGCACAGTAGTTAATTCAGGCATTCTGTAAAACGTAAGTTGAGCTCTGGAACACTTGAGCATTGATGATCACACACAGGGGAAGGAGGGCTCTGTGGGAGTTGCTCCCCCTACGCAGAGCACTGCTTCTGGTTGTTTTGTTTTTGAACACCATTACCGGTGTGTGTGCCCCGTTAAAGTGAACCGGTGTGTGTGCCCCGTTAAAGTGAACCGGTGTGTGTGCCCCGTTAAAAGTGAACCGGTGTGTGTGCCCCGTTAAAGTGAACCAGTGTGTGTGCCCCGTTAAAGTGAACCGGTGTGTGTGCCCCATTAAAGTGAACCGGTGTGTGTGCCCCGTTAAAGTGAACCGGTGTGTGTGCCCCGTTAAAGTGAACCGGTGTGTGTGCCCCGTTAAAGTGAACCGGTGTGTCTGCCCCTGTTAAAGTGAACCGGTGTGCAGCAAACACCTCTTGGCGATGACGTTCTCTCTAAGACTTCAGTGGAGTTTTGCTGGGATCCTAGAGGGTGACATAGGTCGATGCGTGAAGAGTCGAAGTTCGTTCTGTGCAGGGAAAGCAGTTGCTAAACACCTCTACGGTTGTGCACAGGACCGGCTCTCCTGCTTCAGTCTGGTCCTTTTTTCCTCTCTCTCCCTTTAAGGACTCTGATTAACGGGGAAAGGACACGACCTTGTGATATTTCCATGTGCTTCGTGTTCCCTGGTGTATCTTTTCATGGAATTGTCAGATGTCCTCTGTCTTTATAAGTGATTTATCATCTCTGTTGTGACCTCTGAGACTGCTCAGACTCGTGCGATTCTTTGTTTCATGGATTGCACAGGATGTCCTGGAAGGTTTGGTCTTTGCCCGAGTCTGGATGTGGTGTTATGTCACCTGTGAGTTGGCACGTAGTGACTGGTGAAATGCACGCGGGTCCTTCCTGCGAGCACAGGGCGTGTTTGTTCCTTCTGGTATTAGGTCGAGAGCGCTAAAATTTCTTAGAAGGAAAGGCAAGTGTGACCCATGGAGGTGTTTGTTTGTTTGTTGTTGTTTTAAGTTTTACCTGAATATCTGTTTTGATGAAGTCTCTGTTGATTAGTTTTGGTCTCTGGCTTATTTTTAAGGACTTCCTCTGTCTGTAAGTGATACATTTGAGAAGATACTTTTCCAGAAATGAGACTCCTAAGTTAACAGGACTGGTATGATGCCTAAGTGGTACCCTAAACTTCTTAGAACTCACTCATTCATTCATTCATTCATTCAGCCGGTGTGGACCTAATGCATTAGAACAGGCTTGTGCCAGGCACAGTGGAGGAAGATGAGGGCATAGCCCACCTGGAGGTAGTGGTTCTGTAAGGCATCGTGTGCCCTTGCTCCTTGGGTCGCGCTCTAGGAGGACAAAGGAGTGACCGCTGTCCCTGGGTTTTTGCGCAGACTGATGGTAGGGAAAGTGTAGGTGACTCAGTGTGCTAGCCCAGTGTCTGGAGATCCCGGTTCTAGAGCTGACTCGGTTGGACCAGCTCAGTGATCTCATGCAAGTCCTTGGGGCCAGCTGGCCCTCGCGTGGCCTGTGTTGTCCGGTCAGCAGGTGGGAGTCAGCTCTTCTGAGCGTGAAGTCTTAAGGGACCCCTGGCTTTGATAAGGACAGTGACATCAAAGTTTCTTCCTCCTTTCCTACTGGAGTTCTAAGGCCAGCTGTCACCACGCAGGCCCCATAGTACGCGCGCACGCACATCTGGCCAGATGTTGTAGTCTGGCACATCGACCAAGGGCTCACTCTGAGTTGTCATTTCTGCCCCCTCCACTCTCTCTACACTCCTTAGAGTTGTCTGCTTATCACAGACAGGTCTAAGACACGTTAGGTGAAGTTGGGCCTCCGAAAGTTCCTGCCCTGGACAGGTTGGCCCTCTGAACTGTCAGTTGTCCTTTGGTTCTTGGTAGCTGTGGCTCTCCACCTCTGTGAGGACAGGCTTGCGGTCTCTGCAGGCGTGGGTGATTGCCAGATGGCTATCGTGTTACTTACCTTGAGTTCTCTGAAGGCAGTCCTGGCGGGTCTCCCTCCCGTGTGAAATCTTTGGCTGATACACTTTGTGCTGTTTATTTTTCCCTGGTGTGGAGAGGTGGAGGCTTGTTGGGGGAGCTCCACAGTTGACAAATGGGCAAGTCCCGTACCTCTGGGCCATGGCAGATCATGGGCGATGCTTATCGTCAGCATTTTGGAGACATCCACACAGGATTACAAATCACACATTCAGATAGGAGTTTAGTCACATAATCTCACTGTTGGAGTTCCCAGGGTGCTTTGTGCTTATTTTCCTAAGTGGGACTTGAGGACTAAGTTGAGTTCCTCAGCAAGATGCGTTTCTTTTTTTTCTTTTTCGAGACAGGGTTTCTCTAGCTTTGGAGTCTGTGTTGGACTCATACTGTAGACCAGGCTGGCCTTGAACTCACAGAGATCCGCCTGTCTCTGCCTCCTAACTGCCGCCCAACTCAGCAAGAAGTATTTATTACCTTCCAAGTCTCTGGTCCCTGTGAATGTGACCTTCTTTGGAAATAGGTCTTTGACTATGTAATCAGGCTTAAGTGAGTTGGGATGGTCCCTACTTAGGTATAGAAGAGAGACACCCAGACACACAGGGGAGAATGCCATGTGAGGTTAGGGGCAAGCTTCTAGAACTATCAGAAAATACACTTCTGACTAGCCTTGACGCCCAGCCTTGGCAGTCTTTTGTGACTGTGGCCCTAGGAAGCAAATACAGTAGTAAAAGAAGTAACAAGGGTAAGGATGCCCCCCTGTGCCAAGACTGGCCGCACAGAGAACGCCAACAGCCCTCAGGAAAGGTCCTTGGACTTGAGGCAGGTGGGACTGTGTCCTTTCAAGTAGGTGGCAGACCCAGGCTGAGAGAGGTGTTTGTAGCTACTCAGCGGGGCTGGTGGTAGATTTGGGTCTGGACCCTGGTCTGTCTCCTGAGCTTAGACCTTATCTGGCTCCTCACACTGTCTATTCGAGGGAGTTTGTTTGGAACCTGACTGTATTTGCACTAAAAGGAAGAAGCCATAGGGTGAGGGGCAGAGGGCTTGGGTGGGTTTCCTCACGGGTCCACAGGCACTGATGAGCAGGGAGAGCTGGAGGGTTCCACTGTACCATAGAGTAAGGGGCAGAGGGCTTGGGTGGGTTTCCTCATGGATCCACAGGCACCGATGATGAGTGGGGAGAGCTGGAGGGTTCCACTGTACCTGGTGCAAGGTGCATGGCATGGTAGTCTGTGCATGGAGCTCTGTCTGGGACCCTTGCTTATGTGCCAAGCACTCAAACTGTCCTTTTGTATTGTAAATGATTTTTCCAGTGTGTTAGCATGCTTCCTTCCTTCAGCACCCACCCCCTCCCCACAGACGAAAGCAGCAGTTTTAGAAGGCTTTTCTTTTCCCCCCTGTCAGGGCAAGATAGGGGGAATGGCTTGGTTGTTTGATTGGTTTGCAGATTTTAAAAGGTGCTACCCTATTTTAAAAACTCAGAAAATTACCCTGCCAAAGTCCAGGTCCACTGAATTTTTGGGGAGGCACCCTTCCTCTCACGGTGTACTCACGACGTCCTGGGTTGCTTTTGGGGTGCTTCTAGGCCAAGCTTTGGCCTCTGTAGTCCTCTAGGGTCACCTGCTTCCCCTGACTGGCCTCTGCTGTCCTGTCCTAGGTCAGTGCACTGGACTTGTAGGATGCTCCTTGCTTCCAGGATATTGGCTTGCATAACACTCCAGAGTACTCATTGTCCAGCATCTCAAAAGAGGTAGATTCAGTAAAGGTGCCTTCTGTGGAGTCAGGGCAGCTCCGGTGTGGGGAGCATCTTCTTTCACAAGCAGTCCTTTGGGTGGGAGCATGAAGTCACGAGATCCAGCTCGCACAACCGTGAAAGCCGGAGTCAGATGGACTCTTGGTACGGAATGGAGGGCCTGGCGGGAGTCCTCCGGAGATTTGAATGTATTGACTCCTTTGTTCCTGATGATACAATGTTTGCATGACCTCAGTTTACTGAGCATCTGAAGGCACTTTTGTTGGTTTAGTAATAGCTTCTTATTTCTGAGAGGCACTTGTGCTCTGGCCCTGCCCCCCAGGCTGCTTTTGGAGGATGGGGCTCACTCCTGTCTTTGAGAGGCAAGGCCAGGCAGGGCCAGTACTGGGAAGCTGGGGTAGGTTCAGTGTGACTTTGTTAGGTCTCAAACCCGGGACAAACTGAGGTGCCTATTAGCATATCAAAGCTAACGCTAGCCTCCAGCTTCTTCCAGCATCCCATAGTCCCTACCTGTTATAGGGTCCTCCTGGCTGGCATACCCCTCCTGTACCCTAATCTCCAGCCCAGAGACTGGGCGGGGCTTCCCCTCCCCCTATATAACTTAGTCATTTTGGCTACACCAGTCCGTTGGCCCAGATTGGTCCTCTCGGTCAGCAGCTCCTTTCTGCTCTTCCTACCTCTCTTTGTTCTCGGGACCCGGCTCCGACTAGCCATGTTCACTCTGGACTCTTCAGATGCCTCTGGCTGTTTTCTCCCTCATACCTACAATAAACCTCCTCCACCATACCTAGAAGCATCATGCCCTCCTTCTTATTTCTTTTTTTCCTTCATGACCCCTTTCTCTTAAGGTTTTTTTTTTTTTTTTTTTTTAAATGCAGTCATGGAAATGTGCCCAAAGAGACTGAGCATAAGTAAATACAGTTTATTGCCAGGTGGCAGTGTCCTCATGCCTTTGATCCCAGCACTTGGGAGGCAGAGCCAAGCGGATCTCTGTGAGTTCAAGGCCAGCCTGGTCTACAGAGCGAGATCTAGGACAGGTACCAAAACTACACAGAGAAACCCTGTCTCCAAAAACAAACAAACAAGCAAAAAAAAAAAAAAAATACAGTTTCCTACATACCAGTCCCCTGGAATACGGCAAGCTAGATCCAGTGTTCACCTTAGGGGCCGGAGAGCGAACTTTCTGGAAGCAGTGGCTCCTTCAGCTCAGCACTTGGGCTGCTCTCTGAAGTAGTAAGTACAGGGGCTGTCGAGGGAAGGACTCCAGAGATCTGGATTGGCCCGTGAGAGGGCCTGCTTCCTCCACTGGGCTGGCTCCCATCCTTCAGGTACCCCTCTCAAAGCAGCGCTGGAGGCCCCCGCTCAGACAGTTTCTGGAGATTTGGTCGTAGGAACTGATTCAATTACTCCGGCGCTTCTTTGGACCGTTTTTATTTTCTTTAATACCTGGTATTTTATTTTGCTGGGCTTTCCCCCCTAGAATAAAGGCACATTCAATAATAAGAATTCTCTACCACCTAATACAAAATGATACTGCTTGTCAGTTTGAAGAAAAAGCAAATTGTCTGCTTCGTGTTTTGGGATTTCCTTTTTTTTTCCTCCTCAAAAAGGGAGAGGGAAAGCCGCTTAGAGAAAATCCCTGAACATAGTCTTCTGATTGAAAAATATACGAGTGGGTTTCGCTGCTCTATCATTTTCTTAGAGTAACAGTTTTCCTCATTTAAGAGAATGCATTTCTATCTGTCTCATTTTTGAAAAAGCAATACCAGAACAGATTTTTTCTTTTTCTTTTTCTTTCTTTCTTTTTCTTTTTTTTTTTTTTTAGGGTTTACAAATTGGAAAAAAAAAATCTTATTTTATAAAATTGTATCATTGGAAAGAACTTTGCTTTAGACAAGTGCCTCAGCTGGGGTCGCTTCTGCGAGGCTTCCACGGTGTGTCTGCTAAGATCACACACTACGCTCTCAGACTACACCTGTGTGGTAGAGTCGGTTACATCATCAGCAGGACCCCTCAGACCCTGTCTCCCCTCTCCCACCCCCTTCCCATACCTGTTATCTGCCTTGATTCTTGTTTCTCTATAGTAGAGCCACTGAAGTGGGCCGGTGGCCTGGCTCTGCCCTGCAGAGAGTTTCACCGTGTTACATTCTGTGGTTCTCACTTGCTTTCCTAGGCCTGTCATCACTGTCTGTCTGTCTGTCTGTCCAGGCCAGTTCTTTCCTATGGGCCCCACATGTAGCCCGTCTCTAATGAATCCGTTTCCAGTCTTAAATTCTCTGTAGCTTTGGCATCCATCATTGGCCGGTCAGTTTGTGCCATGCTTTATCGTGCTCTGCCACTAACAGACTGAAGGACGTCACAGGTGATTTGACGGCAGGCGGACATTGGAGTCAGACACAGGTCTGAGTCTTTGGCTCCTTGGTCCCTGTGTGTCCTTGAGCAAGATCGCTGTTTTGAGTTTCCGTCTGTGATACGGGAATAAGGATTCTCTCCTATGGTTGTTGAAAGAGGGACATAATAGTGTAATCCCTACGCAACAACAGACATAGTAAGTGGCACACTCATGGCCATTTTGTGTGTGTGTGTGTGTGTGTGTGTGTGTGTGTGTGTGTGTGTGTGTGTGTGTATGTGTGTGTGTGTTGGTGCCATGGGCCAAATTGTGTCCTTCCAAAATTTATACGGAGGGTCCCCAAGCTCGATGCGTTTGAGGTAGGGCTTGTAGAGGTGAAGTCAAATGAAGATACAAGAATGGTTGTGTTTGGACCAGCTCGGGGGGTTTGTAAGAGGTGAGAGGGCTAAGACTGGTTTCCTCAGACAAGGAGGAAGAGAGAGGATGGATTCCCTCTCACCGGTATGGTCTTGTGCACATACACAGATAAAGGCCGTGTGAGGACAGCAAGATGGCAGGCAGCAGCTGTCTTGGTGCCAGGGAGAGCGTTCTTATCAGCAAGTGCATCTGCCAGCTGGACTTCAGCTTCCAGAACGGTGAGAAGTGTCTGTGTGTGATCCGCCCAGTCCGTCTGTGGCATTTTGTTATGGCAGCTGATACAATACGGCTCACCTTTGCCCTAGTCAGAGGCTACTTGGTTGAGGTGACTTCATCAGGTCTGCTGCGTTCCACCGGGAAACAGGTGACTCTTGATGCCTTGGGGATGCCTTCAGTTTCTCCCCAGAGGCCTCAAGGAGTGTTACTTTCATAGGAAACAATTAAAAGATAGATCTGGGGTTGGTGATCCCCCAGATACTTCTTCATTTGGAGATCTGAGTGTTTGGCTCACTCACTCTCCATGTTTCCTGATGCTATCGGGCAGTCAGGGTGTTTGCGTGTGAACCTATACCCATGGGCTTGCTGGGTGGAGGAGAAGGGATGGGAGGATCCAGTTTCCAGTGTTGGATGTTCCAACCCCTTTGAAAAAGACCAGCAGTGGTCGGGAGGTGGTGGCTCACACCTTTAATCCCAGCACTCGGGAAGCAGAGCCAGGCGGATCTCTGTGAGTTCGAAGCCAGCCTGGTCTACAGAGAGAGATTCCAGGACAGGCTCCAAAACTACATAGAGAAATCCTGTCTTGAAAAAAGAAAGAAAGAAAAAGAAAAACCAAAAAAGACCAGTGATGATGTGTCTAACTGAAGTTCCAGGTGATAGAATTATAGCTTTTGGACCCAGAACCCTGCATATAGACATTGGCTAATACTTTCTAATAGCATGTTTATAACTTTATATTTTACTTCCTCTTCTTTCTTTCTTTCTTTCTTTCTTTCTTTCTTTCTTTCTTTCTTTCTTTCTTTCTTTCTTTCTTTCTTTCTTTCTTTCCATCTGTCTGTCAGAAAAGAGAGAGAGAGAGAGAGAGAGAGAGAGAGAGAGAGAGAGAGAGAGAGAGGTGTGTGTGTGTGTGTGTGTGTGTGTGTGTGTGTGTGTGTGTGTGTGTGTGTGTGTGTAAGTCAGGACAACCCTGGATGTTGGTCCTCCCTTCCACCTTGTTTGAGAAGGTTCCTGCTGTCTGTCTGTCTGGGCTGTGTCAGCTAGTGTGGCTGGCTTTTAGGCACCCAGGGGTTCTCCTGCCACTGCCCCCGCTCCCTGTAGGAGCGCTGTGATTACATATGCTCACACTACACTGCACATCTGGCTTTTACATTAGTTATGGGAGATTTGAACCCAGGTCCCCATGCGTGCATGCGCAGTAAGTGCTTTTACAAAACCCTTGGGTCAGCTCCCCAGCTCTCTATGTCTTTTTAATAGGGATTCCCACACGACGTAAGATAACATTGCCAGCGGGCCATTGGAAATAGACAAACCCTGCAGAGACAAGGGAAAGCAATGTTCCCAATTCTTAGACCCGGTTTATTTGTTGAGAGTGAACGTCTTGCCAGCCAGGCAGAGTAGAAAGTTGTCTTCCCTGGTAGAATGCACAGAGTTCACCGATATTGTTCCTCCACGGAGCATGAAACCTTGTACTTTAAAGCTCTCCCAGTGCCTGCCTTCACTGTTCAGGAAGCCATCAACACTGCTGTTCAGTCTGGCTTTGTCCTCTGCCTCTGTGAATCCTGACACTGGCACTTTGTCTCAGACGTTCCCTGCCTGACTGGGCAGGACTCTGCCCACAGTGGAACCGTGGGCTGTGTTTCTCTTTGTCTCTGTGCCTCCATGTTGCTTCACACTGTCATTTACAGCCAGATGAAACCATTCCGGACTCTTCCTGCATGATGGTAGCGGTGTGACTGAAAGGCGGCTTGGTTGGTTGGTTTGTTGGTTGGTTGGTTTGCTTTGTGTTTTTTAAATCAAGATTAGAAAATGGTTTTCCAAGAGGTTGTATCCTGTTTGTCTGGATGGAAACCTTCAGCTAGTTCTTAGTGTCTGTTCACTGCCACTAGCTTGTGTAATGAGACAAGGCTGACCATCTCATGGTACCCACGGGCAGGGCTGCTTGTCTGGTTTGGCCTCGGAAGATTTGAGTTCTAGCCCCGATTCCTCTGCTAGGTAGAGGTCTGGCTTGAACCTGTGAGAGTCTTTTTCTTCATCTGTAAAGTGGACAGGCCAGGGAGCATGGATCCATGGAGTTCATCTCCAGTCCTGCATCCCATGTCCTGATGGGCATCCCTCTTCAGTCATGAGCCCCTTCTCTGAGTGTCATTCCTGGAACCCACCAGTGGTCCTTTGGGATTGGTCTCAGAGAGAAGAAGCGTTTGATAGCGAATCAAAGCCTTTGTGGCTCTTTTGGCTTTGATGACTGTAGCAGTTTCTCAGCTTTTCCTCCACCGTCTCTGTCATGGGCTGAGGGTTCACCTACCCCCAAATTCATATCCACCTGGTGGCTCACAATGTGTGGCCTTTTTCACAATGAGGTCTTTGCCGATCTGCTCTGTTAAAATGAATTACACCGGGCCCTAAGTTCAATGACTAGTGTTTTTGTAAGGTAATGAGACCTGGTGAGATAACTCGGGGTTAAAAGTGCCTGCTGACAGGCTTGGCCTGAGTAAGAGCCCTTCAAACCACGTGGTGGAAGGAGAGACCCTCTCAGTTTCTCCTCGGACCTCTGCGTGTGTACTGTGGTGTGCCTCCTACCCCCAATAAGTACGTGTAATGGACACCGAGTGGAAGGTCACGCCACCACAGAAAGTACAGCCACATCCATGGAACATCAAGTCTTACAGAGGGCCACCAGGAACTAGGACTTGTCCAGAAAGACAGTCCCTAGAGCCCTGAGGAGCATGCCCCTGATGGCTCCCTGATTTCAGATTTGTAACCTATGAGAAAGCAAATGTCTGGTTTTTAAGCCACTCTCTGAGTTAACACTCATCAGTTACCAAAGTCTACAGCGTTCAGACATTCAACCTCTATTTTTATTTAAAACCCACCACCCCCTTCACTCTCTGAGGCTCATATGTCACTCCACACATCGTCTAGAGAAGCCCAACATGTCTGATGATGTCACTGTGCCACGCAGCGTGGAAAGACGTTTCTCTCACTGTTCGTAAGAATTTAGACACTGAGTAAAAAAAGCCTGCTTTCCCAATTAATAGATGAAAGCGTATGAATCACTTTATGTTTTCGGGAGACATATGTTTAGCTCTGACTCCCTGAGGTCTTATTGAAATCATCGGGAACCTGGCCTCTGCAGTGTGATTTCACAGATGGCGCGGACTCCAGCCAAAAAATGAGGAAGAAGGGAGAGACCGCTCAACACGCCGAGCTTACCAGCAATAGGGTGTTAGCAGCAATTGGGTGTGGAGGGGACATTTGGATGGCACGGTCAGAACACCTACCCCCACTTCCCCTACCCCAGACGCAGCAGGCACCTTCCTTTCCCATGGCCTTTAGAACAGTACCTTAGCTGAGTCTTGTTCAAGGTGACCTCTGAGAGTTTGCTCATGTTTTCTCTGCAGCAAATACTACCGCCTTTGTCAGGCGTTTTTCGTGTTACTTAATGACCTCCCCTTCCCACGAAGCGGGTGATTATTGTCCCACTTTATACTCAAAAGAGACTGATGAGGTGACCTGTCACGTGGGAGCCGAACCCAACTCCTCCGAAAGCTCCAAATGCCTCCAGTCCAACTCCAGAGAGCAGTCGTGTTGGGACAGTGGCTCGATCTGGAAACGCCGGTGGACGGTAGATGCGGGAGAGCGAAGGGAAAAGCTTGAGCTAGAATGGGCACGATGGGGGGTGCCCTGCTGGGAGATGGCTTGATTGACATCCAGGCCTGCAAAGTTAGGGTGTTTTCTGGAAGAGCTTTTGAAAGACTAGAGCATGAACAGGAGTGGAAAGTGGCAGGGTGATGGTTGGGCCATTAGGAAGTCTGTGAGTGGTAAGAGTTCAGCTATGGCCAGCGATTCCATCAGGGGTGATGGAGGTTGATTGTATTGGCGGCAGTGGGGAGGGGTGGGTGGTTTCAGCCTGCCATTGTAGAGGTTGATGTCCCAGGCGCTGTTGGTGGGGTGGGCAGACAGGGGAGAGGAAGAACGTAGGACCTAGTCTTCTGGTGTGGGTGAGAGCGCGGGCACGCCGTGGGAGGAAGCAGGGGGAGAGAGTTTGTTTAGAGGGCTCTAGGGAAAGGTGAGGGGTGTGGCCTGGTGTGGTAGACTAGAGCACTGAAGGGGATGACCAAGAGATAGCAGGTGTGTGGACGCTGAGACGCACCAGGGAAAGCTTTGGGAAGGACTGCATAGAGCTGGTTTGACTTTTCATTTCAGCACACATTTCTAGATGCTTGACTTGGCTGCACATGTCACATGGTTGGGGTGCCGGGCAGTGGTAGAGTGAGTTGGGGAACACTGTCTGGTCATGTACTAGATGTGGTTGGGAATGCTTCATGAAGCTAAAAGCAAATGTGTTTTCCATGTGGCTAGAGGCCTGCAAGGGGCATGGTCCTTCATCAGTTACCTTGACCAAATAATGAGAACGACGAGTACTGTTAAACAGTGGTATGTTGCAGCGGCGGTTCATATACCTTTGTGGTGAGTCTCGTAGAAAGGGGACTTTGTCCTGTGGCCGCCAGGTTTGACTCCAGGCTGGGCGTCTGGGGAAACTGGGTAACACTGAAAATGATTCAGAAGATCAAGGTGGTCCATGGTCCGGGGGCTGAGGATGTCGCTGTAGCCTTTCTGTATAGGAAGGATGGGCAGCCCAGCATGTAGCCTAGGAGGAGCAGGTGACCACCCTGCCGTTCACAGGAGAGGACAAATGAGGGGTGTAGTTTGAGTCACCCTAGCATTGGGTACAGCAGGGGACAGATGTGTGGGTCCCTGGGAAGTCCTGTCACCTCAGAGCTGTCTGAGGTTTGTCAAATATTCTCAGGAAGGTTGACTGCTTTTCGGCTCCAATGTGAGTGTGGAGTTGAGGGTGTTTGCCAGCTCTCTGCCACAGTAACAAAACATCCAAGGAGAGCTTGATCTTGGCTCACAATTTTGGAAGTGTTAGTCCACGATTCACTGAACCCATTGCTCAGGGTCTGTGGTGAGGTAGCACATTGCAGCAGGGGTGTGCTGTGAGCAAGACTTCCCTTGATGGCTGTCAAGTGATGTCCAGAGGAAGAAAGAGGGAGTCTCACCACCCCCTCAAGGGCATGACTCCAGTCACCTGACCTCTTACTAGGCACCACCTGTTAAAGATCCTCCTATATCCCAATAACTGTTCTGAGAGCAAGCTTCAACACACAGGCCTTGGGGGGGGGGGCATTTAAGATCTAAAAATAAACCTGGAACGAAGTGCTTTGGTATTCTTGGAAGATTCAGACTTATCAAGAGGGATAGGGTACAGAGAGAAGCCTTAGTATGTGAGTAGTGTGGGAAAAGTACTTTTCTGCACCGGAAGTGAGCTTGTGACCTGTGTGCAGGTTCCCCTCACTGCAGAACTGAGTGTACAGTGTGTTATGCCCCCTCCTGCGCCTTGGAGCGGCCATTCTTCATGGGAGGTATCGTGTATCCCTGGGACACTTGGGCTGCACAAATGGCCACATACTCTTGGGGCCAGCTCTTCCCAGATAGGCTTAGTGCCTTTAAATACCGGAAGGCCACCTTGGGGGAATCTGTAAGACCCTCCCCAACAGTTGCCTTCTGAGAGTCTAGAACTGACCATCTTTCTGAGAATGTAGGCATGGTTCCAGGGATATGAGAAAAGCCAGGGCCTCACTTCTTACCGGTTTTATCCTCATTTTCCTCCATTCCCCACAGGTAGAAATCTCATGGTATTGAAGAAATATTCAGTGGGCTCCCTCTCACAGTGATGTGAGAATGCTTCTTTTATTTCGAGGAGAGATGAGTCTAAAACATTGCACTGCAGTGGTAGGAAATCTGATGCTGCCTGGTCACTCAACAGCAGGCAGATTTGTGGGTTTTAAGTGTCTCTCCCCCAGGATTCCTCGCAGGCTGCTAGGGATGTCCCCAGACATGTCTGACTCTCAGAGGAGTCCTGTGGGTGCATGAGAGGGATTCTGTAATTGCAGAAGTTGGGGTACTCCCCAGCTCAAGAAGCAGACGTGTTGGCATCCTGCTAGAGTAGCGCTCTCAGCTCCCACCCACCATGCACACCACACTTGGAGTATCCTGAAGACTCATGGCAGTCTGTGTCAGTGGGTGGATGATGTCACAAGGGAGCTGAGACTGTCCCTGCATTTGTGTAAGGGCCAGTTTTCCGCGTTGACCTGAAACTCTTTCTTGTTGCTGGGGAAAGAATAATCTTGGTGCTGAACCAAAGAACACACAGACAAAGCGAAAGTAATTCTTCAGGGTGATTTCTTTTTGCAGAAGGGGAGTGTTAGAATCCAAACTGGTTTAGCAAACACACTTAACCAAAATGGCTTCCATCTTTTCCCCAATGTAGGTGGTGACTGCCTCTTCCCTCATTGGTGGTAGCTCAACTTCACGGTCCAGTGTGATTGGCTAATTGGCACAAAAGGCAGTGTGTTGGTTTCGAGAGATACAGAGACCTTCAAATAACCATTTCTCTCATTATTGTCCAATTGGTTGGGGTGAGCACAGCAAAGTACTGCAGCTTGGATGACTTAAACAATAGGGTTTTTGTGTGTACACATTTTCCTCTGTGTACAGTATCTAGAGACCAGAGGTCAGCCTTTGCTTTCCTTTCATCAGGAGCCTTCCCTCTGGTGTTTAGAAACAGGGTCTTTCACTGGCCTGGGTTTGCCAAGTAGGCTGGTCTGGATGGGCTGGGATTGCATGTGTATATTTGTGTGTCTCCACAACTGGGTCCTGGGGATTGAACTTAGGTCCTCATTATTGTGTGGTGAATACTTCCACCAACTGAACTATCTTGCCCTTTTTATTTTGAAAAGAACTCATATACACATTAAAGTTGGAAGAATGACTCTTCACCCTTAACAGCTCAGTGTGGATCTCAGGAACAGATAGTGTTGCTCTGCATAAACACAGCACTCCTATCCGCTCAGGGACCAAATGCAAGTGTAGCTGTTGTTTTATGATACTGTTGAACTTGGCCCGGTGTACTGTGGAAGGCAGCTCTAAAGAATCCCAGGTCCCATTGGTTTCATTTAAGCAGTTGACAGGCAATGCCAGCTGCTACCTAACCCCCACATCCCTCTCGGCTGTCCCCAGTTAGAGAAACTGAGCTTGCTCCAGGCAGTTTTCCACAGCACCCTGTGCTTTGCCCGTCTACCATGTGTGTGCATACTGCGGAGACCTGGTTTGGGACCATGCAGGCACCCAATGGTGACCACTGCCATTTCAGTGGGGGTTGCAAGATGGTAGTGACTGCCGTGATTCTCTCACTAGCTGATAGTTCTTAACAAGGAACTGTAATGACCAGTTTTTACAGAAAAGGGTTGGTACAATAATTGCTCCTAATGGTGGGAAGTAAATCCCTCTCTGTGACGATCACTAAGGACCCATGGGGTTTTCTTCAGTCAGTGTTTTATAATCAATTGCAACCATTATTTTGATGCTCAAATTATCCCAAATTTGGCCCATGAGACCCTTTCAAGCTGCATTTTATGCCCTTTGAACATGCCCCTTTTAGTCTTTAACTACTTCCTTGTGGCCTGAGCTTATCTTACATTTTCTGTTTCAAAACCTGAAATCATTCACTTTCCTAATAAGTCTTGGCTTTTTTTTTTTTTTTTGGGTAATGTTTCATGTAGCTCAAGCTGGCCTTGAACTTCTAATTCTGGGATTACAGGTGCGTGCCACCATACCAGGCTATATGACTTTATGTACATGTTCTTAACCACCAAGCCAATTCTGCAGCCCCTAAAGTTTAGGGAAAAAAAAAAAAGAAAAACCACATTTTTTTTTTTAATATCAACTCTGTTGGGACATAATTTACTATGTACATATAATTAAATTACACTCAGGGGAGATGCTTTGACTTGGGCTGGAGAGATGGCTCAGAGGATTAAGGAAACCCGCCACCAAAACCTGATAAAGAGTTCAATTCTGGGACTCACATACCTGCATGCTCCACTGTACACGTGTACACACACACACACACACACACACACACACACACACACTTTAAACAAAAGAGAATAATATGACTGTTATGTGTACTCATGTACCTGCACCATTAAATGTCGCTGTGTGGACTTACAGTTCAGTTCTGGGTTTGCTAAGGACTCTGTTTTATGCGTATATTGTGGCGTGCTTATCTGGTCACTTCTTGGTAGATCCTGGATTATTTCCAGATTTTAGGTATTATAAGTAAAGCTTCTTGAAACATTCTTCACCACGTCTCTTTGTAGACCTGTGACTATATTCACTTGAGGAAGGCCCTAGGAATCTGTTGGGTGGCCCATGTAATAAGTATATGCGTAAGTGTTGATGAAATTGCCGGACTTGCTTTACAAGCTGGTGTGCAGCTTTATGTGCTCATGCACTGCTTCATGTCCTGACCAGTGCTTGCGTTGTCAGTCAGTACTCACTTATTACTTATGTGTCTTATTACTTTCATTTGTGGTGTGTGTCTTTGACTTTCTCTGTAGTTTGAATAGTCACACATTGTTAAAGTCAAAACATGTGGTGAAATACCAAATTTTTATTTCCTTCAGTTCTGCTATGGAGGATGTGATTTAAATGTTTGGAGGTGCTCTTACACACTTGCTGTGTGCTAGACCCTGGACTCACCTGTTACTGATTATGAGCAAACATGAAACAGGGGTATTAAAGAGATGGCTCAATGGATAGGTGTAGTCACAAAGACCCGAGTTCAAGTCCCAGTACCCATCTTGAAAAGCCAGGCATGGCCATGCAAGCCTGTAACCCCAGTGCTGCGAGGGGGGAGTTCGAGAAGAATGGCCAGGCCTTGCTGGCCACCAGCATTAGCTCCTGTCTCAGGGAAGAAGGGTCAGCAAGTGATAGAGGAGGACACCCGCCATCCTTCTCTGACTGCCATGAAAGCATGGGCTCACCACCTGCCTGCCTATACATGCTCAAACACACACACAGAGAGAGAGAGAGAGAGAGAGAGAGAGAGAGAGAGAGAGAGAGAGAGAGAGAGAGAGAGAGACACAGACAGACAGACAGACAGACAGACAGACACAATTCTCTGACCGCCATGAAAGCAGGGGCTCATACACCTGCCTGCCTATACATGCTCAAACACACACACACACACACACACACACACACACACACACACACACACACAGACACACACAATTCTCTGACCGCCATGAAAGCATGGGCTCATATACCTGCCTGCCTATACATGCTCAAACATACACACACACACACACACACACACACACACACACACACACAGAGAGAGAGAGAGAGAGAGAGAGACAGACAGACAGACACACACAATTCTCTGACCACCATGAAAGCATGGGCTCATACACCTGCCTGCCTATACATGCTCAAACACACACACACACACACACACACACACACACACACACACACACATACACAGACAGAGAGATAGAGACAGACACACACACACAAACACAGAGAGACAGACAGACAGACAGACACACACACACGTACAGAGAGAGAGAGAGAGAGAGAGAGAGAGAGAGAGAGAGAGAGAGGGAGGGAGGGAGGCGCAGACACACACACAGACACACAGACAACTGGGGAATAAAAGGGAAACAATTTCCCTGAGCCTACAGCTGAGTTAAAGGGACAGTGGTCAGTGTCCACACACGGTGTGTGCCTACAGGGAGGCTATAAGAGACTAAGGCTGTCCTATATAGATCTCATCCTGCTTTCCCAGGAAAAAGACATTCTGCTAACGTGTTCCTTCTCCTCATATTGGTTGCAAAATACTTAAGTGTAAAATGGTGTAACTTCAGGGCTTGTCCCGACAGGCTCAACCCTGAGAAGTTAACACCACCCACTACGGGAACCCGGGGTTCCCAGGCAGCCCGGGATAAGCCTGCACTTGGTCGTTTGGCTTTAGGTAAAGTCTCAGAGGCTTGGTCCTTACAAAGCCCTGACTGGAACATGCCGTCAGTGTCTTAAAAAGTAAGCTGGATGTGGTGGTGCATGCCTCTATAATCCCAGCACTGGGGAGGCTGAGGCAGGAGGATGGTTGGGAGTGATTAAAGAATATCAATGCAGGGCTAAGGCGCACCCCTCGGGGGTAGAGTGCTAGCTTGGCATGTGTGAGTCTCAGGGCACCATTCTTTGCACTGCCAAAGAGAACACAAACATAAGTTGTGCCCCCCCCCCCCATAGCTTTTATGCTCCTTTGACAGACAGGCAGGCAGACACACACACACACACACACACACACACACACACACACACACACACACACACCATGAGACAGCTCATAGTACCAAACTTAGGGATTTTAGTCTTGTTTGAGTTCCTGCCAGTTCCCTGACCCGCAGCAGAGCACCTGTGATCTTTAGGGTAAGGTGGCTGGGTGTTGCAAAGTGTGATTGAACACTGTTCTTAGGAAGTGTGATTGAGCAGTGCTCTTCTTGGAATAGATGCATGCAGACCCTTTGACTACAGTGAGCTCTGGACTGTGTCTCATTTGAGATGTTCCGTCAGCGGCCGCCGTGGAGTCACAGACTTCTGAGCTGTTGTGCACTTTGCAGTCCATCCTAAGTGCAGTTTTTGTATGCATTCAGAGCGACTCAGAACCACAGCAGCAATGGGTGATGCCCTCAGAAAGGAATCCTGCAGAGTATTTTTAGCAACAACATACTTCTTTAATTCTGTAATCGAGTTCCATGCTCCACAGCTTACTTCACTTTATGAGAAGATGGTTCTGCTCTTCCAAGGTATGCCATGTAGTAAATTATTACAGAAGTATGGATGACCTGTTTTTCCGCCTGGCCACGACTTAAGGAAATCGCGTAGGAATTGCTATGTACCTATTGTGACATGTAGATTCTCAGAGAACAACTCAAGGGATATCAATTCTGTTTTAACCTGTCAGTCACAGTCCTGGCAGGAGATTGATGGCTCCCTAAAGTGAAGTAACTGAGGAGAATTTGATAAAGACTAGTTCACAGCTGTGGGCCAGTGTATCGGAAAAACAGCGTGGGATGGCGTGCTCACCCTGGAGGGAAGTGGATACAGGCTACGCCAGGGCATGTTCTTGCCCTGTGGGTCTGAAGGGGTAAAGAAGGAAAGGGGTAGGCCTTAGAAGACAGAAAGTAGCTGGGTTTCCCGCTCCAAAGGCACCATGGCCTTGAGCAGATGCAGCTAACACGCTGTGCCCAGTTAGGACCAAGTATGGGATAATGTCCTGCCCCCTGTCTCCTCCCTAATCCGTGGCTCACTAGTGCCTTCCTTTAGAGGGGCCAGAGAGGGAGCCAGAGAGAGCCTGTGGATGGATC